>NC_090315.1:50525030-51930030 GCF_039906515.1 Pseudorca crassidens | reverse complement strand
CTGATGGTCCAGGCACACATTAAAGCACAGACATACGTTATTGGTTGGACTTGCTGAAAGTATGGAGGAAAAAAGCCTTAAAGTAGGAATCTGAAGAAGTGAACCGACAACTAATATCATTGCATCAAAGAGAATAGACTGAGTGTTTAGAGGCAGAAGGATATGCCACAATTTCCATAGAAGGCAGCTCTTCGGGAATCGAGGGAAGAGGGGAACAACAATGGCTGGAATCACCATGCAGCACACTCTTAATGAAATGGTGGATCAGAATAAAAGTGAGAAAACAGCCTTTCAGGCAAGGGAAACAGCGTTAAGCAAGGCTGAGAGAAAGAAGGGCATAACGTGGTAGGGACAAAAAGGTTATGCAGATACAATATATATATCTCTGTATATAATATGTATGCAGATATTATATATATATATATACATATACATCCATACAGGCTTGTATATATGTATGTAGTCATGACAGAGCAGATTATGCTGCGACAGGAAACAGAGCTAAATCTTGGAGGCGTAGTATAATCAAAGCTTATTTATTGTGTCATTTAGGAAGCCGGATCCTATCCCCCATGGAGTAGCATTACTTCTGAGTCAGGAAGTGGAGAGACAACTCAGCACTTACGGAGATGGGTAGTATGTACACACAGGACTTCTAGCCAGGTCAGGGAGCTGGCAAAGGAAGTAACAGCCTGGTCCAGGAAGTCAAAGCATCTTTAGAAAGAAGACACTGTACCATTTTTCAGTCCTATGTAATAACTCAAATTTAGTTATTTCTGCTGATTATCTGTATGTTAATAACACAATCATTTTCTTAGATTTGTCCCTTGGAGTCAATTTCTATTTCTTGTTCCTCCACTATGTTCAATCAACTGTTGGTGTTATATAGAATCATCCTTCACAAACCTCACCCATCTGTACTCCCCAGTGCATTCTCAGCTGTGTATTCTAAGCACCTTTGTTCATTCTAGTGAGAAATGGTATTCAGATTTAAATATCTGGGTGCCAAGGGCTCACTGCTTGTGGTCTGTGTAACTGTTTCCAGGCCTTGTCAATAGACATAGCTAGGAATATATTTTTGTTTTTGTTTATGTTTTTCAGAGAAAACACATTATCTGCTCATACTGAAGTTTCTAATTCAAATTTAGAATTATAGGGTTTTAATTCTTAGATTTAATATTCATATATCTTTCACAGTGAGATCTTTATTAAAATAATTACTCATTTCTTTTATTCTACTGTGTGTGTGTGTACATATAATAGTTTCAGATTAACAGTATCAAGCAATATTACTCAACAGAATTTAAGATTTCTTAACTTGCTTTTATCCTGAGGATATTTCCTACTAGTCAAATTGTTGTGTTTCAAATTCACTTGAGGTAAATACTTCCTGGGTTGTTAAGCAATCATTGTGGTACTTAGCTTGTATGTTTCCCTTTGCTTTTGACTTTTAGGGATTAAGTTACTTGGAAACAGTTTGATCCCTTCAGATTTGCTTTTAAGCTTTATTAGGTGGAACCGCAGCAACATTTAGTATAGTACTAATTTTGACCTACTACTGAGGTCAAACCTTCAAATTAAACCTTGATGCAATTGAGTTACATATCGGTAGATTATCCTCTGTAGGTGTTGCACCATTTTTCCTTCCTGTCAATAATGTATGAGAGAGTCTGTTTATTCACATCTTGTCAACCAAGTAAGTGGTCAATCCCTTTGCAGTATAATAAGTGATGAATGTGTTGCTTTGCAAACTAGCCCTGGTACACAGAAGGCAAGGAGAGACCAAAGAAAGAGGCATACCGCTCCGGATGGGTAGGTAGAAGGTTTTAATAAGCAAGGGGACTGACTTACAAGGCTTGTCTTGGGCAGCCACAAGTCGAATAGATCACCACATACACATACACATACACCTGTGAGATTAAAAGCTTATACAGAGGCCTTAACTGAGTTCAGTCACCTGTATCATCCAGATGTTCTCAACGACCCCTTACCGTTGCAAGGCTGCATCCTTGAGACAGTTCCTGAAACCTGAGCGGGACCCTGTGGGGCCTTCCTGGGGACAGACCCCCTCTCCACCGTGTCCCCCACTTCTTGTTTGTAGAAAAGCTTTAGTCTCCTAGGCCTTCCCCGACTTCCAAAGGGCAAATTTAATCCGTTAATAATTAGAGAAGTGAGAAAATACAGAAACAAAGGAAAGCAGTCAAGCAAGACAAAATAATAATAGCTTAGCCATAAAACAGAGAAAACGACCCCTTAGTTCCTCCTAAGGACTACATACAGGTAATATCCAGACACATGTCCTTGGGTTGTTCTGCAGAAACTAAGAGGCCACCCCCCACCCCACTGCCCATACCAGGTGGAGGAAGTTGACTGCATGCTGACCACCAGCACGTAGACCCCAGACTGGTTGGAACCAGAAAACTGATGATTGAGATTCCTGAAATACCACCCTGTTATGTCATCACCTCCCAATCAGAAGACTGTCCACGAGCTGATCAGGGAGCCTGCAACTCTCGCCCCTAATGTTGCCTTTAAAAATCCTTCCCTGAAAGCTACTGGGGAGTTCAGGTCTCCTGAGCATTAGTTGCCCATTCTCCTTGCTTGGTGCCCTGCAGATAAACACTGTACTTTCCTCCACCACAACCTGGTGCCAGTAGACTGGCTTTGCCGTGCATTGGACAAGCTGACCTGAGGTCGGTTCGGTAACAGTCCCACTGTGGGAACGGTGAGCAGAGTGTACATTCCAAGTCAGGGGAGGGAGCGAGGACCCTGCTGTTGCCTAGGTCCAGCTTGTAGGTCAGCTGGTGGTCACATCTCTCAATGTCCTCCTCCAACAAAATATGTCTGAATTTTATATTTTTCTCTTGTTATGGGTGAGGTTGAGCATCTTTAAGATGAGAGCCATTTGCATGTGATTTGCTGTGAACTCCTGTGCATGGCTGTGCCCATTCTTCTCTTAGTATGTTCTCTATTTTTAAAAGAACTCTTTAAACAGTAGGAATATTAACCATTGACCTGATATTAATTGCAAATATTGTCCTAGTTTTTCATTTGTTTTTTATTTGCTCTGGTATTTTTAAATCACATAATTGTTTTTACATGGTTAAACTTATCTTTTCTCAAATTGTTTCTAGATTTTGAGTCATATTTAAGAAAAGCTTGGGCTTCCCTGGTGGCGCAGTGGTTGAGAGTCCGCCTGCCGATGCAGGGAGCGCAGGTTCGTGCCCCGGTCTGGGAAGATCCCACATGCCGCGGAGCGGCTGGGCCCGTGAGCCATGGCCGCTGAGCCTGCGCGTCCGGAGCCTGTGCTCCGCAACGGGAGAGGCCACAACAGTGACAGGCCCTCGTACCGCAAAGGAAAAAAAAAAAAAAAGAAAAACTTTTCCTAGTCCTAGGTTATAGAAGAATTTGTCCATGCTTTCTCCTAATATTTGCTATCCTGCTATTATCCCAATACAATTTTTAAAAATAATTCATCTTTTCTTCACTGCTTTGACATAAAGCCTTTATCGTATATTAAATTTCCACGTTGGTTATCAACTTTTGCAATATACTTTTTTTATTTTGCAGTGTCAAAATGGAACAAAGAACTTTTAAAAGCAGAATTAAAAATGTTTTAGTAACCAATAAACATTAATCTAGTGATAATTAACTGAGTTAAATCTAAAATTGATTATATTGATAAATTCTGATTATTTAATTCATGTAATACGACAAAGAATTTCAGGAAGATTAAAGTATAATCAAGTGAATAAATAATATCCAAATTCTCTGTTTTGAAACGATGTTTATCACTTCCATGATTATGAAACAGTGCAGTATTATTGAATATGGCTTTATGGAAATCTAGTTCTTCAAATAGCACAGATAACTTGGCATATTATATATATGTATCTTTAGCCTGAAATAAACTTTTTAAAGGATCTGATGTATAAAATGTGCTTTTTAGAAATTTAGCTTGCTACTAAGAATTTTTCATTTTTTTAGGGAAAGCTCATTGTTGGATCCACTTTGCTAATCTTTGCTAGATAACTTTAAGCCACAGACTTGTGTAAGATGTTGGATTTGGAAAGGACATTGTCAGATCTCCTGCTCCGTGGCTGCCAGCTCCATAGGGTTATAATCTGCTTTCCTTGTGGTCGCAGCTGTAGTTTTCCTCTGACTCTCCTTAGGTAATATAATCGCTAAAGTTAAGCGTTCCGTATTTGCATATTAAAACCCAAAATGAGATAACATTTTTGCGTGTCAACTTGCATTTTCTAAAAGTACTCTTTTGGGGTTGTATGTGTGTGTTTGAGTCTGAGGAAATTGGCATTCTTAACTTGATACCGAGAGCAAAAATGTTTTGAACCTTCCTAGAGGAAAATTTGCTCATTTGTGGAATGACTTCCATTTCCCGCTGCCATTTGTCTGACCTCACTCATCCTTACAGTTTCCGCTCAAGTGTCGTCTCCCCCAGGAAGCTTTCTGTGACCACTACTCACGCCACGTCCAAAGCATCCTTATCTGTCCCCATCAGAGCGATGGCCTTGCTTTCCTGACATGTTCTCTTTTTGTGTGTTTGGCCCTGATCTGGCTGGCATTCCTCGAAGATAGGGATGGTATTTTATTGGATTGCGTGGCTCTGTATCTCGTGCTCCATTCACAGTGCCTGGCACAGAGAAGGCAGACAGCTCGTTTTCTGACTTGGCATTTTTGATTTGTGATAAAGTGTCCAAAAAGTGTGTCATTGATATGTAGTCATTGCGTTATTATGGTAAGTCATTTGGCACCTGCTACATTAGTGCCTTTTTAATAAAAAAGTGCTACTTTCTATGTTATCGTTGGCCTCATTTCTCTGAAGTCGGAGAGTTTATGGCATTTTACACCCATGCTACAAAGGAAAATGCTAGTTGATGCTCAAGATCTATTTGATGTGTAATAAACTTGAGTGATACCCTAGTCAGAATATGCTGTATCTGAGATCTGGGATCCAGGTAGAACGATTAATGTACTATGAATATTTCAGAATAGTCACAGAGAACACCAATTGCATAGTGAATAATTACACAGTGAAGACATAATGAATCTTTGCATGATTGAAAACCTGACAGAAGATTGAAGGGCAAAGCAATGCCCAGGAAAAAAGGCATAAGTTTAAAAAACTAGTCAACTAATTTAAAACATTCCTGACCTGAAATAAGAAAGAAGCAAATTATCATTATACTAATAATATAAAACACTGAAGCTTATGAAAGGACTCATTGGCAGCTGTGACTGCCTTTTCAAAGTACACGGAGGTCGTAAAACTTGCTTGGTCACTATTAGATTGTAGAGATAATTATCTGGGTTTATTCCATTTTATCTATAGTTGTTTCTCTGGAAAGATTTTATTTTTGGCCACGCTGCACAGCATGCAGGAATCTTAGATCCCCCACCAGGGATCGAACCCCTGCCGCCTGCAGTGGAAGCGCAGAGTCTTAACCACTGGACCACCAGGGAAGTCCCTGGAAAGATTTTTGAAACACACGTCAGCTTCATTTTGTTTCTTGGTACATTTTCAGGGCTCATCGCGCATTTTCTGAATGAAATGTTCCCAGCAAGGGTGGCTGTTTTGTTTTAGAGACAGGTTTTAGAAGAAACAACTGTACATTTGGCATTGGAAAGCCTGGGTCCTGTTCCTTGCTACTGCATCCCTGTATGAAATCCTTCGAGCCTGTTAACCAGCTTTGTCTGAGCCCCATGGTACTAATCGCTAAAGTGAAAATGAGAAGATCTGTTCTGCCAACAGTAGAGAGCTGTCACAGGGAGCCCGAGTGGTGATATGTGAGGATACCTTTGGTATCACCCACGGAATCCTAGGCCCAACTACGCTGTCATGATTGTTACTCACAGGCCTTTCATTATATGACTATCAGTAACAAAACCAGTTATCTTCCTTTTGTTTTCTTTGTTCTTTGTTTTAAATGTGAAACATATTGAAAAGTCCAAAGGAACAAAATTGTGATTTCTGTCCCTCCCCACTTCCAATTCCAACCCCCAGAAGAAGTAACTGTTAACAATCTGCTATGTGCACTTTCTGACAGTTTCCAGGTTATATAATCCGCGCGTGTGTGTGTGTGTGTGTGTGTGCGTGCGCGTGTGCACGCGTGTGTTTACAAAAGCGAAATCACTGGACACTGGTTCATATTGGGCACCTGTTTAACATGCTGCTTATCACACTTGGACCACGTGTCATGGGGTTATTTTCCTTTGTAATTTGGCTTGTCTCCACAGGTTCTGTTCTGTTCTTGGGATTGTTGACTCCAAGAAGGAATATAAAGAGAATGGGTTAGAATCTTAGGGAGCAAGAGATTCACTGAAAGTTCAGAGCAGAAAATTTTACAGTTCTCCAAAATGTATTTTTTGACAGTACATATTAAGTATTGCAGATTTAATTCATTCACTGCATATAGTTTTAGATATGAGGGTTAGATTAAAAAAAAAAGTCAACCATAGCATTCGTAGTGGATTAAAATAAAAAGTTAAGCTGAGTATAGCATTCCTGTTAAAAGAGTCAGAGTTTTATAAAAGTTAGATTTCCTACATGTGTGAAATCAGTACCTTATGATGTTATATTTTTAAAAAAGATGGACTAGCAAAGTTATTCACGTGTGGCCATTCATGACCCCCCCTTCCTTTTTTTGGCAAATGGTGCAACCTGTTTCCCTGTGGAAGCCATTTATTTCCAGGTGTTTTCCTATCAAACATTTCAGTGACAAGCACAGCTGGTCACAACTCCAGAGAGACGTTAGGAAGAAAGCAGTAACCTCTGGAAATGAATGGCGTTTATAAGCACAACTGGCTAGAATGGTCATTTTCACTTTATATCAGGAGAACGTTTGTGTTTGGTAGGCACTTCACTTTTTATATTTCTCTTTTATATCATGGTTTTAAAATACAAATGCAAGGGCAACCCTAGATCTTATTTTGTCAGAATGTGAGGAAGGACAACAACATCTAAAACAAAATTTTTCCAAAATGCAAAAGCAGTTCATACTAAATTTAAAAATTCCAATTCTGTTCCATGAACATTGCTGCTGCATTTTACACATAGGCAACTGAAACCTTGGTTATTCATCTTAAGTTGACTTTTTTTTTTTTTTTTTGCGGTACGCGGGCCTCTCACTGTCGTGGCCTCTCCCGCTGCAGAGCACAGGCTCCGGACGCGCAGGCTCAGTGGCCATGGCTCACGGGCCCAGCCGCTTCGCGGCATGTGGGATCTTCCCGGACCGGGGCATGAACCGGTGTCCCCTGCATCGGCAGGCAGACTCTCAACCAGTGCGCCACCAGGGAAGCCCTTAAGTTGACTTTTTAAAATATAAAAAAATTCCTGGACCAATGTGAGGTATATGTGTATATATCTATATCTCAATATATTGCTCAAATTTCATCTATGAGAGGATTAAACATTAGGATGCTATCATTATTATAAATAAAACATTTTAATGTGTTTAAGTAAAGTATATAAAAGTATAGAATCACAATACTAAATGTTTAACATGAAAAATTGCAGATTTATGTTTCCACTCAATTGTGTTAATTTAGAGTGGTACTATCACTCATTTTTTGGGTAAAGTTTTATACTCTGAATTACTTTGCTTCAGGTAGTGAGATCACAGGAAAGGTGATCTAGACCTGTTAGTTGTAATGAAATAGCATCACTGTCTTGGAATTGCAGTCCATTCTAGTGTAATACGTCCATTAGATATGACAAGGGGGGGTCGTGCAGGCTGCCCTCTCAGAGTGATGCTCACCGCTAGATGTGAGGTACTCACGGGTAAGCCTTATGAGAACTCTGGTAGACTTTATCTGGAAAAGAGAGGAGCTGGGGACTGGGAGGGAGGAGGATGTCTTCACATATCAGAAGAGGAGTCATCTGGAAGAGAGAATAGTGGTTTTTTTTTTTAATAATTTTTAATTTTATTTATTCATTTTGGCTGCGTTGGGTCTTAGTTGCGGCACGTGGGATCTTTGGCTGCGGCGCCCGAGCTTCTCTCTAGTTGTGGCGCGTGGGCTCTAGAGCACGCAGGCTTAGTTGCTCCGCAGCATGTGGGATCTTAGTTCCCCGACCAGGATCGAACCCGTGTCCCCTGCATTGGAAGGCAGATTCTTAACCACTGGACCACCAGGTAAGTCCACAGGAAGAGAGAATAGTTTTAACTCAGGTGGACATAAAAAGCCAAACAAAGAACAATGATTAGAAGTTACGGAGATGCAAGTGCATACACGTACAGGGAAGAATTTTCCAAGAACTCATTATAATTATCCAAAAGTGAAAGTGCTCTCTTGGGAGAAAGGCTGAGGCTTTCCTTCCATATCTCATGCTTAGCCCTAAAGAAAGCCGATGGTGATTCAAGAGGCCCCTGGTTTTAGTTCTCTGACTACTGGTGAATCGTTATAAGTAAGGGAGGTGGTTTCCCATGGACAGAAGAGTGGTGAAACTCGAAGTCTGATTTTCTTCTTTTTGAAAATACTTTGTAGTATCATAATGTTCCTACATATCAGGAGATACAGGAATTCAGATGAGCTTAGAAAAAAAAAAAAAGGAAAGAAAAGCATGCTGAAGTCCCACAGTGCATAACAGATGGTATCAAACCAAAACTGATGTTGACAATCAATGTCAAAATATCTTAGGGTGTTATTGACAGAGGTATGGGATGAAAGTTAATCCAAGAAGCTTAATGAAAGATGCAGAACTGAGAGAATTGACAAAAGAAATAATAGAAAATGGACCTCTAGGATATTTTGAAACATAACTTGAGCAACATTTGACTTATTTCTAGAGTCTTTGAAATGTATTTCTTAGTAAGTGTGAAGCAGAGAAATCAATAACGAATAGACTCTGCTTATCCATGTTTGTTTTACTTTATTTGGAAGGACCATGGAAAGCCACTGAGCGATGGAATAGGTATTGACATTATTGTGTGTATACTAATTTTTTGGGACTTTGCACTGTAAACTCAATGAGCTGGTGTCTGAAAGGTTCCTTCGTGGTGTTGTAAAAAATCTCTCTTCACACAAATGTGTTTTTAAACATTATCAAGGGAATTGTCATGCACTTTTTGAAATACTTAGTATAATACTGTGTCCTCTGATTCATGGCCTCGTAGCATCCATGAACCTCCTACTATTAGATTGTGGCAGAGATCATCTTTTTTTAAAAGATGGTAATGCCAGAAGTAAAAAGGTAAGCCATCTTTTGACCTCATACTATCTGAAATAGACCTGAGAATATATCATCACAGTCGCCGGATACCTGCCTTTTCACCAAGGACCACCAGTGGCCAACAACCCAAGGCTCCTACACACTTGAAGAAGAGCTAATGAATCTGTATTATCTACTGGCAGTTACACAGATGCCAAAGGGTTTTATTTTGCCCTGTGCTTTAATTATTTGTGACTTTTTTTTTTTTTGCTGTAATTTCAAACTTACAGAAAAATTGCAAGAATCCTACAAGGAAGGCTCTTATACTCTTTAGCCAGATTCATCAATTGTTGGCTGTTGATTTGGTCCCATCAGCTCCTTCTGTCTGTGTCTGTCTCTATTACTCTTAAGTCTCCGTGGGAGTGAAGCAGTTGCTTATTGCTCTGTAACATTTTACCAGAAACACAGGGACTTAAAGCCGTGTCAATTTCTTATCTCACATTCTGTAGGTCAGAAGACAGGCCTGACACAGCTGGATTCTCTGCTTCACCCTCACAAAGGTGAAATCCAAGTGTCAGCCAGCCGGGCTTCCTTCCTTTCTGGAGTCTCTGATGAAGAACTCACTTCCAAGGTCATTCAGGATTGGGCAGAATTCAGTTCCTTGCGGTTGTAGGACTGAGGTCCTACTCCTCAGTCACTGGCTGCCGGCTAGGGACCTCTCTCCGCTCCTAGAGACCACTCACATTGCACTCCTTGTCCTGTGGTTCCCTCTGTCTTCAAACCAGAAACAGTACGTCAGGCCCTCCTCACACTTCATATCTCTCCTTCCCAGCCTTCTGCCAGCTGGGAAAACTGTGTGCCTTCAAGGAGCCCTGTGATTACCCCCAGGTAATCTCCTATTTTAAGGTTAACAGTGCCATATAGCACCACACGGTCACTGTGCCGTGTTAGATGGGAGTAATGGTGAGGGACATCTCATCAGACCCACAGCTTCCGGGGTTGTGGTGTGGACTTTCTTTTCTCTTTTTTTAAATTTTAATTATTTATTTTTTATACAGCAGGTTATTATCTGTTTTATACATATTAGTGTATATATGTTAATCCCAATCTCCCAATTCGTCCTGCCACCCCCCCCTCCCCGCTTTCCCCCCTTGGTGTCCATACGTTTGTTCTCTACATCTGTGTCTCAATTTTTGCCTTGCAAACCAGTTCATCTGTACCATATTTCTAGATTCCACATATATGAATTAACATACGATATTTGTTTGTCTCTTTCTGACTTACTTCACTCTGTATGGCAGTCTGTAGGTCCATCCACATCTCTACAAATGACCCAGTTTCATTCCTTTTTATGGCTAATATATTCCATTGTATATATGTACTACATCTTCTTTATCCATTCATCTGTCGATGGGCACTTAAGTTGCCTCCATGACCTGGCTGTCGTAAATAGTGCTGCAGTGAACGTTGGGGTGCATGTGTCTTTTTGAGTTATGGTTTTCTCTGGGTATGTGCCCTGTAGTGGGATTGCTGAGTCATATGGTAATTCTATTTTTAGTTTTTTAAGGAACCTCCATACTGTTCTCCATAGTGGCTGTGTAACTTTACATTCCCATCAACAGTTCAAGAGAGTTCCCTTTCCTGTGGTGTGGAATCTTGGGGGTCATTTTTAGAGGTTTTTTTTTTTTTAATTGAAGTATAGTTGATTTAAAATGTTATGTTAGTTTCAGGTGTACACCAGAGCGATTCAATTATATGTACATACATACATATATATATATATATATATATATTCTTTTTCAGATTCTTTTCTATATAGGTTATTAGAAGACATTGAAGATAGTTCCCTGTGCTATATGCTAGGTCCTTGTTGTTTATCTATTTTATATATAGTAGTTTGTATTTGTTAATCCCAAACTCCTAATTTATCCCTCTTATGTCTCTGCTTTCCTTTTGGTAACCTTAAGTTTGTTCTCTATGTCTGTGAGTCTATTTCTGTTTTGTAAATAAGTTCAATTGTATCATTTTTTTTTTTTTTTTTAGATTTCACATATAAGTGATATCATATGGTATTTTCTTTCTCTGTCTGACTTCACTTAGTATGATAATCTCTAGGTCCATCCATGTGGCTGCAAATGGCATTATTTCATTATTCTTGTGGCTGAGTAATAGAATTTTGTTGACCATAGGAAAGGATTAAGAAAATAAGACTCTGTACCTTCAAAAGTAGTAATTACCTCTTAGTATCGTGAGAATGCAGCTCTTTGCAGAATGAGGGATCTGAAGTGAGGGTGTGTGTTTGGAGAGGGTGTTAGAGGGTTTATTGAAGACCAGGACAACTACTGAGAAGTAATCTCATCAGTTCATCACAACCCCTTGAAGTCAGTATCGGTCTAATTTTAAAACAGAAGAGCAAAGCATAGCGAGAACTGAATTACCTAACATCGCACGGCAAGTAGGTAGCAAACCCAGGTATCAAACCAGGTTTGCTTGATGCGGAGGTCCGTGCTCCCTCTGCTGGGATACCAGCCCTTACCTGGAGCCTGAGCTTTCTTGTTTTGGTAACTACACGTTCCAGGCTTTTCCTGACCGTCTTCCCTGGAAATTTTATCAACACTTGTCTGTCTGCTCTCAGATTTATTTGAAGATTTGCTTCTGTCCAAATGACATGTTTGCTGAACAGAAAAATTTTCCATGAAGTGAATGCCTTCTGGTAGGGCCTTCAAGTCCCTCATGCAAGGAATGCCTGGCTCCCAGGATGTTATTTCTGTCCTGGAGCAGGCAAGGCCCTTGACACGTCCACAACCCTGGGGCAGAAACGGTCTCATCCAACTAACACTTGCTTGCATAGTATTGAGTGGGTTTAGTGGCTTCAAATGTTACTGCTTCTTTAAACAGAATAACTAGCAATATAAAACATACTGTCTTAGCTTCCTCTATTTGTTTTTTTAAAAAAATATTTATTTATTTATTTATTTAATTTTGGCTGCGTTGGGTCTTCGTTGCTGCACGCGGGCTTTCTCTAGTTGCAGCGAGCGGGGGCTACTCTTTGTTGTGGTGCGTGGCCTTCTCATTGCAGTGGCTTCTCTTATTGTGGAGCACGGGCTCTAGGTGCACAGGCTTCAGTAGTTGTGGCATGCAGGGTCAGTAGTTGTGGCTCGTGGGCTTTAGAGCGCAGGCTCAGTAGTTGTGACACATGGGCTTAGTTGCTCCACGGCATGTGGGATCTTCCCGGACCACGGCTCGAACCCGTGTTCCCTGCATTGGCAGGTGGATTCTTAACCACTGCGCCACCAGGGAAGTCCCAGTTTCCTCTGTTTTTAATGCTGGGTTACCAAAGACTTCTACCTTTTTCTTCTTTTAAAGATTCAGTGTAGACCTTGTGGTTTCTACTTAGGGAAAATGGGCACACGTTAGAGTCAAAATGTTCACAGTAGGTCAAAAGAAAAATATTAAATTCTGCTGGGAATAGCTACTAATTGGTTTCTCAGGCAGGGAGGGACGTTTTCCAGGGGAAAATACACATTTATTAATAGGAAGGGCGCTAAGGAGCTGGTTTTCTCCAGTGCGCTTGCTAGGTCCCAGCAGTAGTGTGGTGCTGTGGTGATGATGAAGTGAATCATTGCTACGGCATGATCGGAATCCTTAGGGGCCCCTACTGAACTTGAGTACTGGGGAGAGAGGGTTGGGAGTATCTTGGGAACGTGAGCAAATCTAGCTCTTTTAGTTGAATTACCTTGTTCTGCGGATGGCAGCACCTGCTTTTGTTATTTACTTGACTGTGAGAAGGAGTACTATAAGAACAATATAATTCATATATATCTAGGGGATAAGGTTATATATATGTGAATCATATGTGTATATATTCTTATGCATGTGTATATAGAATTATGTGTGTGTGTCTATAAATTATATATTGGGTTGGCCAAAAAGTTTGTTCAGGTTTTCTGTAAGATGTTATGCAAAAACCCTAATGAATTTTTTGGCCAACTCAATACGTGGTATTTTTTGCCAAAAATCTTTCATGTAGGAATCACTTTCAAGTACATATACTGAAATCTGTTTAGGAAACCATCAGTTCAAGCCAAGGAACCACAGTCTTAAGAGAACCCTAAATTTTATTATGTTCACATTGTTGAGTTACAACCAACACTTTCCCCCAGTTTTAAAAACAAAATAGGATGCCCTGGTGATATCCCCTTTTATTTACCTTTCTCTAATGTATTTCAAAAGATTTGATATTTTAACGTGTGTGGTCAACATGGCTCATGGATGTCTAATGTAACCGAATGATTTATTTGGCTAAAAGCTGCTCTATTTGATTATGTCTTTAGTTTAACTTGTTTTTGTTTTTTTTTTTTTGATTATGTACACTTGAGCATTCTCTAACCTGTTCTCATGTTTTGTCTTTTGGGCTTTATAAAAAAATTTTTATTTAAAAAAATAAATTAATTTTTTTATTTAAAAAAATTTATTTTAAAAAATTCTTTCAAAGTTGAAAGCCAACAGAGATCTCCATTGAGGAAGTGTTCTGGAGCCACAAGGTGGGTGTGGGGATGTGTGGTACCACAGCTAAGGGCAAAGGCTCTAAAGACAGACCGACCAGGTTCAAACTCTCTTCACTCCCTACAGATTGCAGGACTTGGGACAAGTTGCATTCCTCACTTTCCTCAAGTATAAAATGGAGGCAGTAATAAAACATACTTCCCTGGAGTTTGGCAGAATTAAGTGAAGTAGTCCATGTAGAGTATGTAGCAGTGTCCCTCATATCTTGTTTTTGGCTTCTAATAACAACATCAACCAAAACCAAGCTCTAACTAGTTGAAGGAATTTAGGGGGTGTATTGACTCAGGTATCTGAAATATTCAGAAATATATGGAATGCGAGCATGGTTTGATCAGGGCTCTGTCTTAATTCTTCTGTGATTCACTTGTTTTGACATCCTCTGTGTACCAGAGGTCAGACTGTGTTTCCATGCTGAGCTCTCTCAGGGTCACCAGATAGATTGAAAAAGGAATTGTGGTATCATACTTGCTCATTCTCCTCTAAGAGGCAGGAGATAGAGTTTCACTTTCATGATTATCGAATGAAATTATGAATGGACAATGCCTGCACAAGTTCTGTAGCCCAGGGAATGTCATATACTGATTAGCTTATGCCTGGGTTGCTGACTGTCTCTGAACCACTGTTGTGAGATCCGTGGGATTCCCCTGAATGGCTTGAACATATCATGACTCAGCCTCCGGAAAGGTCTGGGGTCACACACACCCAAATCATAAGGCTGCAACACAACGGAAGAGGGTGGAGTGGCTTTTGGAAGGCAGCCGTAATACTTTTTACCGTGTTTCATAAATATCAGTGATAATTGTGCACAGTAATATAATAATAATGACCATAAGTAGTATTTTGTTTGCTCCCAGGGCAAATTAGTAGCCCTAGCTTTGTTCCTGTGTATGCCAGAGGGCACTAAGGTAAAATCATCGCTGACTTTTCTCTTTGACTTCTGGGTTATTTGGTATGTTTTCAGGTTTCAGTGTTTGTATAACACAGCGCGATCATGGGGGATAGTACGTGGGTTTCAGCTGGAGGCCGTTCTGTGCCAGAAGCAGCTGCCTCTGTCACTCCATATATCATAATGTGTTTTTTAAAGCGTAAAAATCTGCTCCGTTGTTGTGATGGTTATTTGCCTGTTTATACTCGGAAGCTTTTTCAGCTCTTCTGTGATCTGCTCAGTTTGCAGGGGTTCCACTCCCGTCATTTACGTTGCCTGGGCTCCCATGCCAGCTGGCTGCCAGCTAAGACCAGCCAATGGAAAAAGCCAGGTGTTTCTCCCTTTTTCTTTCCACTCCATGCAGGGTCTTCAGCTCCAGTTGTGTCTCTCCTAGATTATTTTAGCTCCCTCCTGGCGGTTCTGGCCTTCTGCCTTGGTTCGTCTAGCCCTGTGGTGTGTAGCAACCTAGCTGCTGTTGCTAATCTCTAGCTGGCCTCTGCTCCCTGTTTGCCTTTCAAATCTTCCAACACTGTTACTGGTGCCTCATATTAAATTCCCTCTATTGAATTACCTGGGCTGGGCTCTGTATTACCGCCTTGACCCTGACTGATAAAAGTCATTGAACTTCAAAATCCTGAAATTCTAACCTGACTAATGACTTTTTTTCCAGAAAGAAATCTTATTGTCTATAATGCTAAAGTGATTTATTTTTTCTAAAAATATAGATTTCCTGGTGAAAAAAAAAAGTGATAGGAATTTTCTTTGAAACCTATAATTCCTATGATGACTTAATTTCTTAACTTCAAAAAGGTGTGACATTTATTAAAACCAATTATAAGCACATTGTTTGAAAAATACTGTGTTTCAACTCATTTTGATCAAACCCCTATATCTGAACTACAATTTCAGACATCTGTGATACTAAAATCTAGTTATTGAGGTGGGAAACTATATTCTTCTAATCAAGCCTTGGGTATTTGATTGAGACACTCGTATTGAACAAAAAGCACTTTGGTAAAGTACACAAAATACAAAACTCGACAGCCATTTGGAGCCTTTGGAGAACTGACCCTTTTTGATAGCTGGATTGTTTTTCAGATGACTGAGATTTTGCCCGTTTGTCTTAGTGATGAATTGTCTGGTCACAAGGAAGAGAAATTCACTGGGATTGGGTTAAGCCAAAATGAGTAAATAAGCAAAATGACTGGAAAGACGGTAGGGGCCTCAAAGGCAGAAACTGCAGCCCCGTCTCTGGAGGGAGTGGGAGTTGGAACCCGGAGGCTGTCATGGTCCTTCCTGTGTCTCACAGTTGGCTTCTCCCGAGGCTCTGCTTCGTCCCTCTCCCCGCGTCTACAGGCCCGCCACAGGCCCAGCTGGGGCCACACATTCCACAGGGCAAACACGTATGTCCAGGGAGTGTGGTCTCACAGTCTGTTATCTCCTCAGCAGGCCTGGTGGGAGCAGCCACATTTACCAACATGTCTGTGACACTGCATGTGCACCCAGTCTTGTGTTAAGAAAATATTAGCCTTTTCCAATGAAGTAAAATATTTCTGTAATATTTTGAATTTAACTTAGTTGTTTCTCAATGCCACACGGTGGCATTCACCAGTAGCAGTGTCTGCTCTGATAACAAATGATTGCTATTTGTGTCTGTATGTGTGTGGTAGATGTTTTATTTACGTGTTAAATGTTTTTTGATTTGTTCTTTCTTGCCAGATGTCACTTGTCATTGTTGATTGGTATTTGCAGTTTCTTATTTGTTACTGCTGGGTTTGTTTGGTCTTAGACACCAAGTAACCTTTATTAGAATTGCATGTAAAATAGAGTTAATTAAATTTTAGCGAGAAGGTCTTTGTTTCCACTGAGAAAACTCATGGTCCTAAGGGCATGCACGTTTCTACATCTGACCAGGTGTGAGAAGGGAAATCACTTGATTAAATAAATGGACTTAATGTATGTGGAGTCGCTTCATGGAGGCCCCAGGATCATTGCATTTAATTTCTTTAATTCCATTGCCATGGTCTCTGTTTAATCAAACACGTATGTCTGTGGTAGGCCGAATTAATGGCACTCAAAGGTACCCAGTCCTAGTCCCCAGAATATGTTACCTTACACGGCCAAGGAACTCTTCGAATGTGATTCACGTGCTATAACTTATAAGGAGATTACCCGGGATTTTCAAGGTGGGCGCCATCTGATCATGTAAGCCCTTAAAAGCAAAGGATTGGGCTTCCCTGGTGGCGCAGTGGTTGAGAGTCCGCCTGCCGATGCAGGGGACACGGGTTCGTGCCCCGGTCTGGGAAGATCCCACATGCCGCAGAGCAGCTGGGCCCATGAGCCATGGCCGCTGAGCCTGCGCGTCCGGAACCTGTGCTTCGCGACGGGAGAGGCCACAGCAGGGAGAGGCCCGCGTACCGCTAAAAAAAAAAAAAAAAAAAGTAGCGGATTTTCTCTATCAAGGGTCGGTCAGGGCGATGCCATGGAAGACAGGGAGGAGAGAAGAGGTGTGAATGTGCGTGTGAAGAGCTGTTGCTGGCTTTTAAGCTGGAGGAAGGGCGCCATGAGTTAAGGAATGCAGGTGGTCTCTAGCACCAGGGAACTGGGCCCCAGCTGGAAGCCAGCTCGGGTTCAGGGACCTCAGTCCTCCAGCTGCAAGGGAATGCATTCTGCCAACAGTCTGTTTGAGCCAGAGGACCAAGTCTCCCCCAGAGCTTCCGGAAGGGAGCACAGCCCTGATGCCACCTTGAGTTTATCCAGGAGAGACATGCAACAGATTTCCGAGCTATGGTATTGAACAATAATATTCAGTAAATTTATGTTTTAAGCCATTACATTTGTGACAACTCATTACGGCAACAAAGAAAACTAATACGGGACTTCCCCCGTGGTCCAGTGGGTAAGACTCTGTGCTCCCAATGCAGGGTTCTCGGGTTCGATCCCTGGTCGGGGAACTAGATTCCTCATGCATGCTGCAACTAGGAGTCCACATGCCACAACTAAAGCTCCTGCATGCCACCAACGAAGATCCCACGTGCTGCAACAAAGACCCAACGTAGCCAAAAATAAATAAATAAATATTTTAAAGAGAAGAAAACTAATACAATGCCCAGGTCTTTCTTTCCTCCCAATAAATTGGAAATTATTTCTTAAAATCACCGGCGTCTTCTCATCCCAACTAGCTTTTGGCAGATCATATTTTCCAAAAATGGCTGCAGCAGTATTTCCCACCTCAAATGCTTTTCGAGAAGTTTGCCATACTCCCAGCAGGAGGGGGATGTCTGTAGCCTCTGTGACCAGCTCCATGAATGGAATTTGGCAGAAGTGATTCCGCATGACCTCCAAGACCAGGTGTAGCAGGCGATGATGCTTCTAATGGTTTTTTCTTGTGGTGCTCACTCTGGAAAGCTTTGGCCGTCATGGAAGGAGACTGGCTACCCTGCAGCTGCCATGTGGAGAGGCTGCTTGGAGTGACTACATAGAGAGGGATGTCCACAGAGCCCTAGACATTCCATTGTCCAGCTATTTAAGTTTTCTCAGCCCAGGCACCAGACATGTGGGTAGAGAAGCCTTTAAGATGACCCCAGCCCCTAGCAGCATCTGCCTACGCCTATGGGAAGAACCTGAGCAAGAGCTCTCTGATGGCTCCAGTCAACACCAGATCCATTAAGTACGTAAGTTACTATTATTATTTTTGCAGTACGCGGGCCTCTCACTGTTGTGGCCTCTCCCGCTGCAGAGCACAGGCTCCGGACACGCAGGCTCAGCGGCCATGGCTCACGGGCCCAGCCGCTCCGCGGCATGCGGGATCCTCCCGGACCGGGGCACGAACCCGTGTCCCCTGCATCGGCAGGCGGACTCTCAACCACTGCACCACCAGGGAAGCCCAAGTTATTATTATTTTAAGCCACCCTTTTGGAATGATTTGTGATGTAACAATAGTAACTGGAAAATATACTTTTGGCTGTAAATATAATTTTAATGAATTTGTACAAAGCTGTGTGGTTTTAATTCTAGATGTAAGAAAATCCATATACCCATCATTTAATCAGTAATTACACCATGTTTAAGACACAATTCACTTACTAATACTAACCAGTTTTGTTCTCAGTTACCTCATATTCTTTACTCCTCATTTTCTTGGAACTGTGGAGAACTTTTCCTGATTTTTGTCCTGGGCTGCTCTGTGCCCAGCCACCTGTGGTCCCTGAACTCCACATGACCTTAGGGCACGCTTTTAGTTTTTATAGTGAATCACAGTTTTATTTCAGGCCTCAGCTCTTTGGCAGAAAACCATGCGTGCTTTGTTACTCACTCAACGCTTGAGAGACCTGGAACTGGTCTTCCAAATCCATTCCTAGGTTCTTGAGGTGAATTAGATGAATCCGTTTTCAATTGATATCGATTAAGGAGAAACAGTGGAACACTATTTAAAACTTAACCCAAGCTAAAACTTGCCTTCCTATTCCTTTATATACCTTACAATATATAGCTTAGAATGTATTTCTGCAGTTTGTAAGAATTTCTTGCGGCTGTGTAGTACTCCATCATTAATAACAATTGAAGACTTACACTCCTCCTATCTGAGAACTTACTGTATGATATAGTGAGGACATTAATAATCCCGTATTTTGATTGCAGTTTATTTTGAGAATTCTGCTATATCCTTCTTCTTCAGTCCACAGTTTGATACATCATACATGGGAAGACTGGGGATTTAGGATATTCTAATATCACTGTGAAACAGAATAATGAAAATTATAGAACTGAAAGAGATGTGAGGGAACATGTAGTCCAGTCCTAACATTTTTTAAGATGTGGCCTCATTAATCCAAAGAAACCAAATTAGCTGGTGGCAGAGACAGAACTAGAAAATTCATTTGTCTGAGTGTGTCCCAGATGCTTTCCTGTGAGGTAGGTGACAACTCTGGGCGTGCTAATGGCACTGATGCCTTATTAGGCTGTAGAACCCAACAAGAAAATTCTCAAGATAATTTGTTTGTGGAGTTCTCAAGAGAAGCCATGACATAACTGGCTGTCTAGAAAAAAGTGAATCTTTTAAATGAATGAATATCTGTACCTATATTGCTAGTGTGGCTGCATACTATTTTTAGAATGCTATTTTTTTCTACCTTTGGGTTCCCTGTTGCCTTTGGGCTTTTCTTCCTTCACTTCCTCCCCTCCCACACTTTCCATTTGGTCAGAAGTTAAACTCCTGTTGGGTCAGGTCTCAATGAAGGGATGAACAGCAGAAAGCTTGGGAATAGGAGTCCTTTCCTCTCTTTTTACTTTCGAAATCCCAGGATCTCCTTCGCCATATGACACGGTTAACAAATCTAGGATTGATCATGACCACAGCTTCCCAAATCCAATGTCTCATTTTGAGTAAACAGTCTGTTCTTGTATATGGAAGATGTTTGTTATCAGAAAAAAAAGTTTTCAATCTTGGATCCTATTTGCTCTTGCAAAATTAAAAATATAGAATGCACATGTAATGCGTATATACATACATACATGTGTGTCTTAGGGATTGATTCATCTTAAGGGACTGCATCTCTACGCTACACTGCTATTTGCAACAGGTTCCATTTTGAGGGTTCGTTTTCAGGTCTGCCCATACTTGAGTTTATCTTATGTATTTCATGTTTCATATTAATGACTTATTTTACTCTTGATAGGTTGTGCTTCTGTGTTGTTGCCAGTTTGGGCTGCTATTACAAATGACCATAGATTGGATGGATAAACAGCAAACATTTCTCCCAGTTCTAGAGGCTGGGACGTCCAAGATCAAGGTGCAGGAAGATCCAGTGTCTATTGAAGGCCAATTTCCTGGCTTCTTTTCTTGCGTCCTCACTTGGCGCTAGGGCAAGCAAACTCTCTCCTGTCTCTTCTTAACTAATCCCATCAAGAGAGCTCCACCCTCATGACCTAATCACCTCCCAAAGGCCCCATCTCCGAAAACTGTCACATTGGAGAGAAGAGTTTCAACATATGAATTTTGGAAGTATAAAAACATTCAGTCCATAGCAAGTATCTTTTTTTAGAAAAAGCTTTTAACACTTTGAACTATCTCAACACTTATTTTAAAGCTTTTGTCTGACAATTCTGTGAAATGGCTGTCACCAGCAGTGAATTCCTGTTCAGTGTCCTGGTTGTGTTGACTGTCATTCTTAGCATTAAATTTCTCCATGTGATTTTATTTTACTTTTTAACATCTTTATTGGAGTATAATTGCTTTACAATGGTGTGTTAGCTTCTGCTGTATAACAAAGTGAATCAGCTATACATATACATATGTCCCCATATCCCCTCCGTCTCGCGTCTCCCTCCCACCCCCCTATCCCACCCCTCTAGGCGGTCACAAAGCACCGAGCTGATCTCCCTGTGCTATGCGGCTGCTTCCCACTAGCTAGCTGTTTTACGTTTGGTAGTGTATATATGTCCATGCCACTCTCTCACTTTGCCTAGAGTCTGTCGTACAGAGTGAAGTAAGTCAGAAAGAGAAAAACAAATCTCCATGTGATTTTAGAATCTGGGTTCGGAGGCATATTTTGCATAAGAATTTTGTTTAGTCTTGGTTTTGTTTCCCTCTCATTCCCTCTCTTCTGTGCTGCTCGCTCTGTCTGTCTGACTTTTCCAGGCTCCTTCAAGCCCCATTTCTGAATCCAGTTACGTAAGTGGCCACGTGGAGCTATTGCTTCAGAAGCTGTTGGTGTCACGGACTGCCAGTCCATCTTCAGAGCCAGGGACTGTACTGATGTCTCCTCCTCTTTGGCACTGCCACTCACCAGGAGCCTGGGTCCAGTTGCGTTCAGCCTCCTTTCATAAGTGCTAGATGTATTCATTTTCTATCGTGGCCCTAACAAGTTAACACAAATACGCTGGCTGAGACAACATACAAATTCATCGTTTTATAGTTCTTGGGACAGAAGAAGTCCAGCGTGGGTCTCATCAAGCTGAAATCAGTCAGCAGGGCTGCCTTCCATTTCCTTGCTTTTTCCCGCTTGTAGAGTCTTCCCTTATGCTTGTCTTATGACCCCTTCCATATTCAGAGCCAACAATGGCCAAGCAAGTCCTTCTCATGTCACATGACTGACACTGACACTTCTGCCTTTCTATTCTGCATTTCAGGACCCTTGCGGTTGCATTGGACCCACCCAGCTAATTCAGGACAGTCTCCATATTTTAGGGTCTGCTGATTCGCAACCTTAATTCCATCTGCATCTTTAACTCTCCTTTGCTGTGTAAGGTTATGTATCCATAGGTTTTAGGAATTAGGTTGTGGACATCTCTGGGAGGCTGTTCTGCCTATCACACTAGGATGCAGTGATGGCACTGGGGATCCTCTTACCTGCCCTGCTTTCCAGGTGTGCGCTTGGATCCAGTGACCCATCCTGAGGAGCAATGCTGGTCCCATTGATTTCTCCAGCTGCTTTCACTCCTGGAGACCAGCAAACAGGGATCTTCACCCCTAGCTGTTTTGGATGTTTGTTGTATTTCTGATTCAGAGAGCTATTTGTTTTGTCTTGTTTTTTGTGCGTGTCTTTGTGATTTTCTGTTTTTCTATTCGACCTTTCTTAAGAGTCTGGAGTGGTGAGGGTTATGAAGTATGAATCTGTCTTATCTTGATATGGAAGTTCTGTAAATCCTAATACTAGCTCAGTCTGGAGCACTCAGATGCATTGTTAGAAGCAGTTAATATACTTGGCCAGTTGTCATATAGGAGCAGTGAGTGTTGTAGTAGTTTCCCAGGGCCACCATAACAAAGTAGCATGAGGTAGGTGTCTTAAAACAAGAGAAATTTGTTGTCTCACAGTTCTGGTTGCCAGTCTGAAATCAAGGTGTCAGCAGGGCCGTGCTCCCCTGAAGGCTCTAGGGGAGAAGCCTTCCTTGCCTCTTCCAGCTTCTGGTGGCTCTTGGCATTCCTTGGCTTTAGGCAGCATCACTCCCATCTCTGCTTCTATCTTTATATAACCTTCTAACCTCTGTGTGTGTCCTTTGTATGTATCCCTGGGTCCAAATCTCTCGCCTTCTCTTATAAGGACAACAGTCACTGAATTTAGGATCCATCCTAATCCTGCACAATCTTACTTTAATTTGATTATATCTGTAAAACCCTATTTCCAAACAAGGACACATTCACAAATGTGTTAGGGAGTTAGGAACTGAAAGTATCTTTTGAGGGGACATAATTCAACCCACAACAGATGTTTTTTTTTTTTTGCGGTATGCGGGCCTCTCACTGCTGTGGCCTCTCCCGTTGCGGAGCACAGGCTCCGGACGCGCAGGCTCAGCGGCCATGGCTCACGGGCCCAGCCGCTCCGCGGCATGTGGGATCTTCCCGGACCGGGGCACGAACCTGCGTCCCCTGCATCGGCAGGCGGACTCTCAACCACTGCGCCACCAGGGAAGCCCACAGATGTATTTTAAAATGTATTTCATATGTATTTGCTTTACTTCCTCATTTAAAGTTGACACTTACACTATAGCGATTGAGTCAACTACCCCTTCCCTGTTCCCCTCTCCCCCACCCCCGTGTTTTCTAGAGAGTAACTGCTCAATAAATGCCTACTGATTGACCAGGTGACTGTTTGCCTTAACATGCTAACCCTTCCAAGATCTGCTATAACCAGAGGGGAAGCGGACTTAACAGTATTTTCCAAAGCAACTGTGTTTGTAGTTTCATACTACAATGAGATATTGTCTCAAGGGGGCCTTTGTGGAATGCAGCGTGAAATAAAGGAAAGATACAGAACTAGGAGACATTCTGAAATTAAAGAGAGTTAGCTGTACATTTGAGGGGTGGGAAAGACATTTCTAAGCATGTTGTTAAAGGTGAAAACCAAAAAATATATCTCAGTAGATTTGATTGCCTTTTTATACTCGTCGTGTCAAAGAAGATTATTCCCTAAGTTGAAAGTAAAGGACAAGGCAGGGACGCAAAAGCAGTCAGGAGAACTGGTGTCTCCTCAGCTCTGGGTGATGCAGTGATGACATAAACTCGGGAGTCTTCTCAATAGAGGACTATCAATCAGTATTGCTATAGCATGAAGGTTGCTCATTTTTAGTTTAATAAGACATGATGCTTCAATCCAATTTGGTAAAACTAAACTAATAATTCTTTTTTAGTGATTGCAAATTTTATCTTATCTTTTAAAACCATGACTGTTTGAAAATCAAGATTGTATTTACAAAACTTTTATGCGTGTGTGTGTGTGTGTGTGTGTGTGTGTGTGTATAAAACCACATTGCACTGAATTTTAATTAAAGTAAGATAAAACAATAAATATTATGGGAGTAGAGAGATTAAATCATGTTTAAAAAGCTAGTTAAGCTACCTGATATAAATACATTTCACCATGTTTGTAGAGTTTCTTTTCTTTCAAACAAAACTGCCAAGTAATCATTTTAAATTTTAACTCAGTTTATGAGGTGTTTCACTTTGGCTTTAGGTGCAGAGAAATTCACAATCCCTATGCACATTTCTCAGCCACTCTGCCTACCTTCTCTCCCCACCCCTCCGTGCTTTTTTCTTCTTTACCCTAAAGGCTCACCAGCTTCTTCTCAGGTTGCCACGGCTGCGTTTGTAAAGCAGAGATACTGAGTGCTGGTTCTGAGGTCTCCTCCAGCCAGAGCAGGTGTCAGGATCCTCTGTTTACCGTCGCATTCCATTTTTCTTTTTATGAGAGCGCAGCTTCAGTATCCATAGGGGGAGAGGCGTCTCATAAAGCCAGGCATCCCTCGTGCTGCCTGAGACACTTGTCCCGCTTCCCTCCCCTGCAGTCCGGGAGCATCTCCATTCATCAAGTGGCTTTCATTCCGTGATGGTGGTCTCATAGGGCAGGTACCAGACTGTGCACAAGACCACTGTCACCAGGCCAGGCCTCTCCACTCCCCAGAGGCACTGAGGACACCCTGGCTAGGACCAGCCTCTGCCTTACTCGTAAGCAGTTCCCAAAATACCAGAGGGGTGGGGAGAGGTCATGAAACATGTAGTTGTAAGCAAGTTGTATGCATCCTAAAATTCGGTGACACACAGAAGTATTTTCAGGCTGTTGCTATGCCCTTAATGATCACTCGTTAACGGCTACTTTGTTTTTACCCCTGAGGTGTCCTCTTTATTAAGAGAAAAAATCCAGAACCTTGGGTTTCAAACAGAAATCAGAACAGATTATGGTATACCCCCCGGTTCAGGAAACGGGAGTGATCATTTGTATTTTGAAGGAGGGACAAACTCCCAGAGATAGTCTGAGTTTCAACTCCACCCTGCACTTTCTGTTAAGAATCACTGCACAGAGTTTGCAGGATATTTCAGCGGTGTCTGCGTGTAAGAAATGAGTGTGGGTGTAGCGAACATACAGGCGCCCTGGTTTCAACACCAGCGATTTTGGCTCCGTCTGGAGTGCACTCAGGAACCTGCATCTTTTTTTTTTTTTAAGTACCATCCTAGAAACTCTCTCATAAAGGAGGCGTGATTGCCACTTTTTACTGAGGCTTAGAGAGATTCATTTGTTTGCCTAAAGTCGCCTAAATATCAAGGGGTAGAACCAAGGTTTCCCTCCCGTTCTGATGCCAAAGCCTGTGTTAGTAATCTCTCCACGAGACTCCTGCAGTGCGCGCAGCCAGCTTCCCTGCTAATCCGGTAGACAAACGTGATGTAATAAAGGACCGTTTTTGCTGAGCCTTGAGCCTGTGCACATAGACGTGACCCCCGCGTGACCCTTAGCTTGGAGGGTGTGAGAGGCTCCAAGGTGACAAGTAGTCGGGCCCCAGAAGGAGGAAATAGAGCTGCTGCCTCTTTGGAAAGTTGAACAGAATCGGCAGAAAAAGAGGTCAGTGGTGACCACGCACCTGTCAGTGGTCTAGACACAGTGATACTACTTGGCTGCAATCTAACAGACCTAATGAGTCACTGCAGTTCCTAAAAGTCAGAAACAGATCTGAGGGTCAGTGATCAGTCCTTGCTGCTCCACAGTAGCTGCCTCCCCGCCCCCAATCCAGAGCTGCTTAGCCCTGGACTGACTTAGTCTGACCCCTCCTTGTGAAATGTGTGGACCCCCATTAGGGAGCCCCGCCCTTGCCTTGCCTGTAGTCCAGGACACAGGGCTGGTGTGCCTCTCAGTCCCCATAGAAGAAGACACCCCTCGTGTTTTAAAGTAATGGCTATCGGAGCACACTTTAAAACGCGGCTGTGCTCATTTGTCTGATGAGTCTCTGAGAGGTAGACGGAGGCTGAAGGGTCGTGGGGGTCATGACCTGTCCGACGACATGCAGCCGTCTGGCCTAGGTTAATGCTTGAAGCTTCAACATGTTGTGCTTATTCAAGACATTTTGTCTAACAGGCATTAGATGCTGCTCTGGCTGAGTAACTCGAGTATACGTAGAATATTATTTCACTTCTTCTGGGTAGCAGAACTTGGGAATAACAGGGAATCTTCTATAGAGCATAGAAAAACGGTGAAAGACAGAGGCTCTTTGTAGTAGGGAAAGACACAGCAGAAAATGGGTGAGCAGGGACGTGAAGAAGACTGTGGAAAGGGGGTTTTCGATGTGTGGAGAGAAAGCTTGGGATGATGGATGCCCAGACAGGGAACTGGCACTGGGCCTGGCCAGGTGGAAAAGCACGTTACCCACATTGATTAATGGCCCCAGTCTTACGCATGAGGATGTCATATTGTTCTAGTTCTGTGAAACCCACAGAAAGGATCGTTCTAAACGTGCAACAACAACAACAAATACAGTGATTAATTCTTCTCTAGCCACCTGTGGGGATGAGCAAACAGGCCCACTCCATCTGGCGCTGTGAAAGCCGTCCCAGGGTAACCAGAGGCTGAGATCCAGTCACGGGCTTCCTTCTGAAGCGCCATGGTTTCTTGAGGTTATCCACTTTCTTTTGAAAGGCAGTATCCTGTTCCCTTGTGATCAAACAGACCGAGGGCACAGAAGCGAATTAGAGTACCTATTTAGAGTTTTAAATCTTTATCTTGTTATTTGGGATTGAAGCTGAAGAAGAGTAAACCAATTAGATAAAAAAAGCAGAAAGTCTAAACATCAGTACTTGTGTTCTGCAGCTTCTCCACAAAGAATAGTATTAGAGGGAAAACACTTTAATTGACATAAGAACTTTAATTACAATGTGAGGTAGTTACAGAGAAACGCTGTTTTTGAGACTTGGGAAAAAATTGAGTTGATGCGTTTATATGAATGGCAGGATTTGATATGCACCTTTAATTAATTGATGATGACGCATAGGCGTAATTAACGAGTTGGATGAAAGATAAGAGTGGGTGTGTTTCTGAAAGTGGTAGCTGCCGGATCACATATAAAAATGGGGAGACAGTAAAGCACGAGAGAGCTTTCATTTGGAATCAAAATGCCCATGTTCAGGTCCGAGTTTTGCTAAAGTTCACCAATTTGAGCCTCAGTTTTTTTTTTTTTTAATCCATTGAATTGGAATAATAACCCTAGTCTTGCTAATATCATGCAAGGTCCTGGGGATCTAATGCTGAGGAGGAACACACACAATGCTTGCCAGTCATGGAGTTTACAATGTGATGGGGGTAGGGGGAGAGATACGAAAATGACACAATTTAACGCATGACTGTAAAATTACAGCTGACTGTTTTATCATCACAGTCTACGTTTGGAATTCTGAAAATCAGGAAATTAAAGGCCCTTTGAAATCTGTCTTTGGCCATCAGCAGTTATTTCCTTAGAGGCAGGCCTTATTAAAGAGGACCCCTAAAGAGTATACTTAAAATTGATATGAGAATAATGGTTTAAAGCCAGAGAGACAGTCTTGCCTTTACTTCTGGGCTTCTCCTCTGTGCTTCAAGTAAGTACTGCAAATTAGTAAGTAGGTGAGAATTTTTATTGCAGATACTCAGAATTCAAGACCAGACGGCCTGTCTTGCACTTAGATAACAACAGTCAGAACAGGTCCCACCATTTCTTATTGTGTGAATTGTAAAATAAAAAGCCTCAGTGGTGGACAGAGGAAGTAGGTGAGGCTGGTCCCGTGACCCTGGCATCTGAGGACCACCCCCTTTGATTACTGCTCTCAGGCGCGGCCCACCGGGCGGGCCGGGCTGCTTTGCGGTCGGTGCCGAACGTTCTCAAGATAACACCTCCGGGCACGAGTCAAGACCAAGGCAGGTCGTGCTACTGAGTTCTTTTTTCCCAAGTGAGCAAAATGTCTAACAGAGAAGTTGGAACCATGCAGAACAAAGGACGGTAAAAGGAAGCTCTGTTTGTGTTTTGGTGATTTACGTAGCCTCGTTTTCCCTCCTGTGAATGCTGCTGTTTTTAGAGATCTTATGTCAGGTGGTTTATCAGGCATAGTCTCACCTTTATTACATAACTGATCACTTCCCCCCCTGTTCCGGGGACTCTTTCCCTTTCATCATCATCACCAAGGTAGTAAAATATGTTTGATTTAGTATCTTTATTAGGACCGTCTGACAACCGTGATTTCCCCTCAGCCCTATGATTAGCCAGCATTACCACCACGTGTGTCAGGCTCCAGCTACGTGTGTTTCCCTGTGACTCTTCCTCACTAGGCAGGACATTGCCATCAATCAGACATGGGCTAAATTTATTCATGTGGTTTGCTGGCAAATAATTTCCCTTCCGCACTTTATAATGGTCTCACATCATTTCTTGCAAATACAAATAGATGACTAATTCAGCCACATTACTGGCTTTTAGAGCATGGAAATAAACGTTTTTTGAAATGTGAGCGCAAGAAAGAAAATTCTAAGGAGCACCCTTATCTGAAAGGAACCAACTGCAAAATCATGGCCAGCCACATGTAGGAAAAAAATTCAGTATTTTGCTGAACCAAGTTGGACGAATTCTAAGACATGCCAAGGACTCTTCTCTCGTTTTTTGTTTTCTGCTCTCATTTAAAAAATTTCTCCATAGTTTATTTCCGGGACTGTTTTTCAGTAGTTCAAGTAACCTCAAGGGTCATACATTTTACCTGTATTTGTTTAAAGTGTCTGTGCTGCAAAAAAAAATAGGGCAGTGGGATGTTTTGGTTATAATGTAACTGGTCCACCTTTAAAAGTCTTTATACTTTTTCTTTAAAGAAGTAAGAGAGCGTCTCAGCAGTTTGTAGGAAATTGTATTGCTCAGACAGTCAGTGCCGGTTCTTTTTTTTTCTTTCTAGCAAAGATCTGGATGTCACAGTCATTCTTGGTCTTATCTTTTCTCACCTTTGGCACCTAATAGGTCAGAGGCTTCCCAGATACATGTATCAGCACCCCTGGGAGAAAGCAGTGTGAGCCTCTGGGGAATCAGTGCATGGAGATCTCTAGACGTTTTCCATGGGAAAGAAACAGTGGCAAGGACTTTGGAATCACACCATTTGAATATATTCAAGGTGAAGCTTCTCTTTCTTTCTTCTTCCTAGGCTGCTTTTCTTCTTATTTTTGCATAAAGAAAAGCAAGAGAAGGAGTATTTTCCTTTGTCTCTGCTTCATGACTTTTCATACAATGACTAAAGTTCTAGCATTTATTAGTGCTTATTATTACTAAAATGTCTGCTCCACAACTAAGCCTACAGATAAAACGTGGTCCTTTTGAAAACTACAACAATATAACTTATAGAAGAAAGCATAGGACAATATTTTCATGAACTTGGGGTAGACAAAAATCTTCTTTAATAGGACACAGAAGGCACTAGCTTTAAAGAAAAAAGTTGATCAGTTGAACTACATTAAGAATTTTTAGTCATCAGAAAACATCCCTGAGAGAGTGAAAAGGCAAACTACAGCATAGAAGACATTTATCTGCATTTATACATTTATCTGCTGAAGGGCCTATTTCAAACTATAAAGAAATTCCTACAAAACAGTAAGAAAAAAGAGAGCCATTAAAAATGTGCAAGAAACTTGGGCTTCCCTGGTGGCGCAGTGGTTGAGAGTCCGCCTGCCACTGCAGGGGACACGGGTTTGATCCCTGGTCCGGGAAGATCCCACATGCTGCGGAGCAACTAAGCCTGTGTGCCGCAACTACTGAGCCTGTGCTCTAGAGCCGGCGAGCCACAACTACTGAGCCCGCGTGCCACAACGACTGAGGCCCGCACGCCTAGAGCCCCTGCTCCACAACAAGAGAAGCCACCACAATGAGAAGCCCGCGCACCACAACAAAGAGTAGCCCCCGCTCGCCGCAACGAGAGAAAGCCCGCACCCAGCAACAAAGACCCAACTCTGCCATAAATAAATAAATAAAATAAAATAAAATTAAAAATTAAAAAAAAATGAGCACTAAACTTAAGTGAGCACTTTATAAAATAGGCTATTCAAATATGAAAATGGGTTCAGTATTTCTTATTGGGTGAGGAAATAGTAAAGTCATAACATGATAGAATTATATGCTCACAGAGATGGCTAAAATGAAAAAGACTGAACATTTTCAGATGTTAGTAAGGAAATGGAGCAGCCAGTATTCTCATACACTTCTGGGGGGAGTGGTACATTCTCTCTGGAAAACGGTTTGATGATATCTATTCAAGATAAATATTTGCACAATGCCGAGCACTTCCACTCCAGAGGTATTTACACATCTTTTTTTTTTTTGTTTGTTTATTTATGGCTGTGTTGGCTCCTCGTCTCTGTGTGAGGGCTTTCTCTAGTTGTGGCAAGCGGGGGCCACTCTTCATCGCAGTGCGTGGGCCTCTCACTATCGTGGCCTCTCTTGTTGCGGAGCGCACGCTCCAGACGCGCAGGCTCAGTAATTGTGGCTCACGGGGCTAGTTGCTCCGCGGCATGTGGGAACTTCCCAGACCAGGACTCGAACCCGTGTCCCCTGCATCGGCAGGCAGATTCTCAACCACTGCGCCACCAGGGAAGCCCTATTTACACATCTTCACCCAAAGACACGGGTGAGAATGTTTGTCGAAGCATTGCTTGTGATAGCTTCAAACTGAAAATGACCTAAATGTCTATTAATACTATTTTCTGCACAGAGAGCCATTTTGCCAATGTGCCACTGGACAGATCTCAAGAAGTTTCTAGGCAAAATTGTGGGGATGTAGTGATTGATTGTTTATGGGGCGGCAGAAGGAAGAGACTAGTATGACTCCTGGATTTCTGGGTTAGTCGTTCAGGTGGGTGGAGCTGTCACACACCAAGACAGAATACAGGAAGAGGAGGGAAGTCTTGGGAGCTGCATGAGATATGCTGGGTGCCTATATGGGTTGAAAATTGGGTTTGGAATCTCTGAAGAGTGAATCGGGTTTGTGTTGCAGATATGCTAAATAGATAAGTATGACTAGATATGACAAGATAATTTATAGTTTACATCTCCAAATTTTATTTTTCAACACATTTTCTGTGGCAGTGTATAACTGTATGTTAGTAGATTTGGTCTCTTGGCCTCCAAGCTTCACAAACTTTCGATGAAAAGCTTTGAATTTTCATTTATCATGATGATAGGTGATTTGGCTTAGAAGTATCTTAAATAATATCTCTTTGTTTTACAAAATATAAAGGAACCAGTAATTTGCTGGATTTATAGTCAGCTTCACTAGACAGAATGAAACAACTGGGCTTCATTATATATGCTATTTTTTTAGTAAAAATCGATGCCTTTTAATGAAAATAAAGAATATGTGAGGATTGGGAAGATAGGTTAAATGTATATTCATTTTAATGTACACAAACGAAAGGGGAGTATATTACATTTTAGGTATTTGGGTATGTTTCAAGGATATTTTAAATTTGCTGGCAGGAAAATGAAGGTAAAAATTAAAATTGGAATTTGTAAACTCAGAGCGGAGGCCAAAATGCATGAACTTCCTTAATGCAAGCCTGAGCATTTACATTTAATAATTCAGTGATTCCAACACATTCACCACAAATTGAGTTTCTGTTATTGCTTTCCTGTCGGGAGCAGTGTCAGTTGACCCTGTCCCTCTTCGTCTAAACTTGTCTTCTCCTCATGGATTCTCTTCTCTGGTTTATCTGGTAACAGGTCATTTTTCATGCTTCAATGGCCTAGACAAATACTTAATGATACACTTTTTAAAAATTAAGTTGAGGGCTTCCCTGGTGGCGCAGTGGTTGGGAGTCCGCCTGCCGATGCAGGGGACACGGGTTTGTGCCCCGGTCCGGGAAGATCCCACATGCCGCGGAGCAACTGGGCCCGTGAGCCATGGCCGCTGAGCCTGCGCGTCTGGAGCCTGTGCTCCGCAACGGGAGAGGCCACAACAGTGAGAGGCCTGCGTACAGCAAAAAAAAAAAAAAAAAATTAAGTTGAAATCAAGGTGATAAGCCATAGAAGTGCAACTAACTGTAAACACCAAAAATTCCAGAGATTAAAGTTTTAGAAGCTCCTATTTCACAGGTGCCCCTGTCAAGGACCATCAGTATTATTTTTTACTGATTTCTACTGTTGTTAAATGTTAGACCTTCATTCATATTTGCATTGAGATGCAGAATATTTTTTGAGCTATAGTTGACATATAATGTTATGTTTTGATTAGAGTATTGCACAAGCATAATGTATTTCTGGTCATAATTGTATTTTATATTAGGGTCCATTCAACATTTGCTTTTTTAGAAGAGCGGTTTTTTCAGATGTTTCTTCTCCATGCAGTTCATACAAAAATCATTACTGAACTGTTTTTGTTTTATAATTGTATAGCCCTAGAATGCTTTGGTATTCAGGATAAAATAATAGCAATTATAATGAAAAAAAGAAAATCTTGATCTGCAATCAGAAAAGACTTAATTTCCTTCCTAAGTGACCAATTGATTTGAACCAGCCATTCAAATCATAAGTCTTGGAAAAAATGTGCAAAATGGCTTTGAGTCTTTAAAAAGAAAACCGTTTTAGAAAGAACAGACTGTGATTGATTGCACATTGATATAAACATGCACATGGGGCTAGTTCTGCAGCCCAGAGATGGAAAAATTCCTGTTGGAATCACAGAAAAATAGATGCATTTAAAGGGAGCCTTAAGGCAGTGGAAGCAAGAGGATTGAGGATTGGGGAAACAGCCTGAATTGCACTATTTGAATGTTATTAGAAGTGTGTGTCTGGGATGCCCTTTTGAGTAGTTCATTTTAAGGAAGTATAGCCTGTGGGGTACAAAGAAGAATCAGCAGGAGCTGTTGGCGTAGCCCTGGCCGGGACCTCACAGAGCACAGTGTGGACTCAGATGTGTGCGTTTGTTCCCCAGACCCTTGAGACGGAGTGAGACCGTAGAAAGTAGGCGAGCACAGACCCGAGTGGAGACTCTGAGATCCGGGCACCACTCTGTCACCCCTGAGCTGGCTGGACTCTAGGCAGGTCACTTCACCTCGCTGGGCTTGAAAATAAAAGGGCTCATCACCATGTGGTGTGTAAGACAGCTTCCAGTAGTGATGTTCTGGGACTGGGGGTGGGCTGATATTTACCTGTGAGGAAAACGTCTGTCAAACAAGGTGTTTAAACAGAATCGTGGGAAGATGGGACATTAAGCGGAAAACAGCTCCCCCCCCCCAGCAAAAAAGAAATAGCCCTCTGGTTCTCTCAGAGCACTCAGTCACGGCCATCTGCAGACACTGTGCATTCAGTGATTCACCAGCGGACAGCTGTTGGACAGTCTGCAGGCCAAACCAGTGCCAGGTACTGGGGCTGGCGGGGTGCAGGTGGCACAGAGCTTCCGCACAGGTGAGATCCCATGGGTCCAGCGAGGCTCGTTACGAAAAGGCAAATCCAAGGCGCTGTCAGAGTCAGGGAGGGACATCTGAGCTGAGAGTAAGAGTAGATGTTGCCCAGGTGAGGGTGTAGACAGAGAGAATTCTGTGTGAAGGTCTGCAGAGGAGAGACACCGTGATGAGGTCCAGGCAGTCAAAGAACTACGGTCTAGTTGGAAATAGGGAAATGGTGGGAGGTGAGAGCGGAGGGTAAACACAGGTGGTTTCAGAAGATGTGGGTGTTTGTCCTTCACCAGAGGAGTGGTGGGCAGGGGCTGGGAGGGGCAGGTGTGTGAGGTGGGGCCTCAGGCCCGTGCCTGCATCTCGCTCCTGGTGCCTTGGACACCCAGCGCCTCTGCAGCCCCATTCTCCTTCCCCCTTGTGAGGGAAGGGGAGTCCCTTTCTCCCTGGAGGGGCTTGGGGTGAAGAGGGGCAGCTGGTGCCAGGCAGGTGGAAGGGGTGGAGTCCAGTCACCTGGTGTGCCCTCTGGACGTCAACGGAAGCCTCCAGAATGACAGCCACCTGGAGTCCCCAGCCTCGGCTCTACCCAGTTAGGACCACCAGACGTCGGCCCAGGGTTGGGGGCAGGTGGACAGGCAGTTCCCCAGGCGCCTGGAGCGCTCCGTCTTGTTCTGTTTTTAGAACGAGCATTGGAAAGATGCCTGACTTTGGTGTAAAAGAGGATATACTGAGGAGGGGAAGACAGGAAGATAATTTGGGGCTGTTTGGGGTTGAATTGTGCCCCCCACCCCTAATCCATATGTTGAAATCCTAACCTCCGGTACCTCAGAACGCTCCCTTGTTTGGAAATAGGGTGATGGCGGTTGTGATTACTTAAGATGCGGTGATGCTGGGGTAAGGTGAGCACTTCCTGTAACGTGCTTGGTGTCCTTATAACAAAGCGGAGATCTGGGCACAGACGGGCACACAGGAAGAATGCCACGCGAGGTGCGGGTGACGCCTCCACTAGCATCCCCAGGAGACTAACACGGGGACAATTCAGGTAATTTAGTGTGAATGTTCTACAGGAGCTATTGCTTTCAAATTGCTGAAATATACGATAAAATATAAATATATGCCTCTGATGAGGACACTGAAGCTTCATGGTTGTCTAGATATTAATAAGAATATAAGATACTAATTTAAATACTGGTTTGGGACCAATACTTGTATTGATAGGATCGACCTGCCCACAAAATATTAAATGTGAAATAAATGTCAGCATGTTTTCGAGCTTGGAAATAGTAGTATCGAGGCTATTGCTTTTGCACAATTTAAAACTATTATTAAATAGATATAGACATGCCTGTTTATCCCTAGAGGAAACTACTTAGAAGTATTGAAGAAACGTTATTACCTAAAAGTGACTTTGTTGATATTTTATGAAGTCTTTGGGAGTTAGACATAATGGAATGAAAACCAGCAGAATGGAAATTAAGTTTCTGACTTTATTTCTGACTCATTAGTGACCTAAGGGCACCTACTAAATTAATATGTTATATTCAGTTTCTCCAGATGCAAGCTAGAGATTAAAAATTACCTATTTTATTCTCTTTTGATTTTGTCAAGAAATTTAAGGATTCCATTTCTTTTTCTTAAATACAAAGGGGTATTATTTTGTGCACACAGCATAATTGAAAAACAACATAAAGATGTGTGTTAGTAAATGCCAAAGGAGCAAAATGTACCTGTGTAACTCTGTGATAAATATTATGACTGCTCATAGACCTAGGAGAGTGAATGTAATTACGCACTGGATTGCATTCTGTTCCAAAATAAGCCCCAGTGTATGTGCTGTGTGTGTCGAAGAAGATACGTCTTGATGACATGTTTCAGGTAAGTGGGAATAGTCGCTCTTGAAATCATGAATGTAGAGGTAAATTCACTTATAAGATTTTTAAAATCAAATTCATTAGGGCATAATTTACATACAAGAGAATATACCAAAAGTGAACAATTCAATGAATTTGGACGAATGATATACCAATAGAGCCACCACCGTAATCAAGACATAGAACATTTCCATCACCCCAAAGTGTTCCTTTTTGTCCCCTTAAAAACTCCAGCCCCAGACAACCAGTGATCTGCTTTCAGTTACTATAGATTAATTTTGCTTGTTCTGGAACTTCATATAAATGGAATCCTATAGTATGTACTATTTTGTGTCTGCCTTCTCTCACTCAGCATGATGTTTCTGAAACTCACCCATTTTCCTGTGTGTGTCAGTAGTTCCCATTTTGCTGGTGAGCAGTGTTCTGCTGGATGGAAACACCACATTTGTTTATCAGTTAAACCTCTTGATAGACATTTGAGTTTGAGTTGTATCAAGTTTGACATTTATGTATAAAGATGGCGTGATCATTATGGTACATGAATTTTAATGGACATACTACTTCAGTACACTGTGTTTCTTTCTTTTTTTTTTGTTTTTTGCGGTACGCGGGCCTCTCACTGTTGTGGCCTCTCCCGTTGCGGAGCACAGGCTCCGGACGCGCAGGCTCAGCGGCCATGGCTCACGGGCCTAGCCGCTCCGTGGCATGTGGTATCTTCCCGGACCGGGGCACGAATCCGTGTCCCCTGCATCGGCAGGCAGACTCTCAACCACTGCGCCACCAGGGAAGCCCCAGTACACTGTTTTAAAACTTCCGTACCTATTAAATTCAAATAAATCTGTGAAAATTGTTGATGATATGCTACCAGGCAGTATATTGAAATATATTTATTTATATATTTACTTGAGCCCACTTAATTCTGAAAACATTCTTTTTATGCAGACTACCAATTGTAAAAGTCCAGAATTTAAATAAGTATACAACTTGAGCCAAAAGAAAGAAGGGTAGAAGAACATTTTGTGCGTTTGTATACTTTTTAGAGAAAAGAATACATAACCTTTATTGGATTCTCAACAAAAAGTGTTAGGACCCAAAGTAGGATAAGAATGCTGCTTTAAGATTCTCCAGTTTTTTAGGGACTTTCCTGGCGGTCCAGTGGTTAAGACTTCGCTTTCCAATGCAGGAGATGCGGGTTCAATCCCTGGCCGGGGAGCTAAGATCCCACATGCCTCGGGGCCAAAGAACCAAAACGCAAAACAGAAGCAGTATTGTAACAAATTCAATAAAGACGTTAAAATTGGTCCACATCAAAAAAAAAATTAAAGAAAAAAAGATTCTCCAATTTTTATTCCTGCCCTAAGAAAGATCATCTGATTTGTAATATTTAGGGTATATTGTCTGCGTTTCTCTCCCCAAATGTTACATTAAAAATTTGTTTTCCTATAGAATTAATCACTGGTCTAACCCTACACTTGACCCTTTTTTCCCACATTCTCACCAACACTTGGATAATCAGCTTTTTAATTTAAGCCATTTTAAAAAAACTGATAATAGTGTCTCACTGTGGTTTTAATTTATATGTCCCTAAAGACTAGTGAAGTTAACCATCTTTTTATGTGCTTATTGGCCATTCTTATTTCTTCTTTGGTAAGGTGTGTATTTAGTTTCCTGACAATTTAAATTTATTTTTTGTCTTCTTATTCAGTTATGGGTTGAATTTGCTAGGTAGATGTACTGCAGATATTTTCCTCCACTTTATGTCTCGACTTTATTTTCTGAACAGCGTCTTATGAAGTGTGAAGGTTTTTAATTTTGTTGAAATCTGATCTGTCATTTTTTCCTTTTTTGGTCCTTTTATTTATTTTTTTGTTATGTACTATCTAAGAAGTCTTTGCCTATTTCAAGGTCACAATGATCTCCTGTATTTTTCTTCTTTAAATATTATAGTGTTTGCTTTTACATTTGGGTCTATGGTTCATTTTTGCTTGTCAACTAGATTTGGTAATACTTTCTTAAAGTAGACTTTTCTTTCTCACTGTATAACATTTGTTGTTATTTTTGTGGTTGTTAAAACTATCTTATAGAGAACAATTTTCATTGAAATGAGATTGTATAGAAAAGTCTTTTCTTGCATAGAAACTTCCAAAGAACATCCAGAAAACTAGTCTTCCAGCCTCATGTTGAATGTGTCCAGTGACATGAGATTTGCCCTCCTGTGAGAGCCCATTCCGTAGTTGTGAGCCTGACAGTCAGAAGAATGAAGGCGCCCATGGGATTCTTTAGAGGTCCTTGTGAAGCTCTTGGATTCTCAGGTGTGCTAGGCAAAAGGAAAAGAAAGTAGCACATTCTGTGAAAATAACTTCATTTGTACCTCTGCATTAGATGATGAAACTTGCCTTCTTTTGATAATCAGAACTTTTTTTTTTGAATTTTTTTTTTTTGCAGTACGCGGGCCTCTCACGGTTGTGGCCTCTCCCGTTGCGGAGCACAGGCTCCAGACGCGCAGGCTCAGTGGCCATGGCTCATGGGCCTAGCCTCTCCGTGGCATGTGGGATCTTCCCGGACCGGGGCACGAATCCGTGTCCCCTGCATCGGCAGGCAGACTCTCAACCACTGCGCCACCAGGGAAGCCCTGTTTTGAATTTTATTTATTTTTTTATAGAGCAGGTTCTTGTTAGTCATCAATTTTATACACATCAGTGTATACATGTCAATCCCAATCGCCCAATTCATCACACCCCCCCTCACCCCCTGCCACTTTCCCACCTTGGTGTCCATATGTTTGTTCTCTACGTCTGTGTTTCAATTTCTGCCCTGCAAACTGGTTCATCTGTACCATTTTTCTAGATTCCACATATATGCATTAATATACAATATTTGTTTTTCTCTTTCTGACTTACTTCACTCTGTATGACAGTCTCTAGGTTCATCCACGTCTCTACAAATGACCCAATTTCGTTCCTTTTTATGGCTGAGTAATATTCCATTGTATATATGTACCACATCTTCTGTATCCATTTGTCTGTCGATGGGCATTTAGGTTGCTTCCATGACCTGGCTATTGTAAACAGTACTGCAATGAGCACTGAGGTGCATGTGTCTTTTTGAATTATGGTTTTCTTTGGGTATATGCCCAGTAGTGGGATTGCTGGGTCATATGGTAATTCTATTTTTATTTTTTTAAGGAACCTCCCTACTGTTCTCCATAGTGGCTGTATCAATTTACATTCCCACTAACAGTGCAGGAGGGTTCCCTTTTCTCCACACGCTCTCCAGCATTTGTTGTTTGTAGATTTTCTGATGATGCCCATTCTGACTGGTGTGAGGTGATACCTCATTGTAGTTTTGATTTGCATTTCTCTAATGATTAGTGATGTTGAACAGCTTTTCATGTGCTTCTTGGCCATCTGTATGTCTTCTTTGGAGAAATGTCTATTTAGGTCTTCTGCCCCTTTTTCGATTGGGTTGTTTGTTTTTTCAATATTGAGCTGCATGAGCTGTTTATATATTTTGGAGATCAGTCCTTTGTCCATTGATGCATTTGCAAATATTTTCTCCCATTCTGAGGATTGTCTTTTCGTCTTGTTTATGGTTTCCTTTGCTGTGCAAAAGCTTTGAAGTTTTATTAGGTCCCATTTGTTTATTTTTGTTTTTATTTCCATTACTCTAGGAGGTGGATCTAAAAAGATCTTGCTGTGATTTATGTCAAAGAGTGTTCTTCCTGTGTTTTCCTCTAAGAGTTTTATAGTGTCCGGTCTTACATTTAGATCTCTAATTTATTTTGAGTTTATTTTTGTGTATGGTTTTAGGGAGTGTTCTAATTTCATTCTTTTACATGTAGCTGTCCAGTTATCCCAGCACCACTTACTGAAGAGACTGTCTTTTCTCCATTGTATATCCTTGCCTCCCTTGTCATAGATTAGTTGACCATAGGTGCGTGGGTTTATCTCTGGGCTTTCTATCGTGTTCCATTGATCTATATTTATGTTTTTGTGCCCATGCCATATTGTCTTGATTACTGTAGCTTTGTAGTATAGTCTGAAGTCAGGGAGTCTGATTCCTCCAGCTCCGTTTTTTTCCCCTCAAGACTGCTTTGGCTATTCAGGGTCTTTTGTGTCTCCATACAAATTTTAAGATTTTTTGTTCTAGTTATGTAAACAATGCCATTGGTAATTTGATAGGGATTGCATTGAATCTCTAGATTGCTTTGTGTAGTATAGTCATTTTCACAATATTGATTCTTCCAATCCAAGAACATGGTATATCTCTCCATCTGTTGGTATCATCTTTAATTTCTTTCATCAGTGTCTTATGCTTTTCTGCATACAGGTCTTTTGTTTCCCTAGGTAGGTTTATTCCTAGGTATTTTATTCTTTTTGTTGCAGTGGTAAATGGGAGTGTTTCCTTAATTTCTCTTTCAGATTTTTCATCATTAGGATATAGGAATGCAAGAGATTTCTGTGTATTAATTTTGTATCCTGCAACTTTACCAAATTCATTGATTAACTCTAATAGTTTTCTGGTGGCATCTTTAGCATTCTCTATGTATAGTATCATGTCATCTTCAAACAGTGACAGTTTTACTTGTTCTTTTCCAACTGGATTCCTTTTATTTCTTTTTCTTCTCTGATTGCCGTGGCTAGGACTTCCAAAACTATGTTGAATAATAGTGGTGAGAGTGAATATCCTTGTCTTGTTCCTGATCTTAGAGGAAATGCTTTCAGTTTTTCACCATTGAGAATGATGTTTGCTGTGGGTTTGTGGTATATGCCCTTTATTTATGTTGAGGTAGTTTCTCTCTATGCTCACTTTCTGGAGAGTTTTTATCATAAATGGTGTTAAATTTTTTCAAAAGCTTTTTCTGCATCTATTGAGATGAGCATATGGTTTTTCTTCTTCAATTTGTTAATATGGTGTATCACATTGATTGATTTGCATATATTGAAGAATCCTTGCATCCCTGGGATAAATCCCACTTGATCATGGAGTATGATCCTTTTAATGTGTTGTTAGATTGTGTTTGCTAGTATTTTGTTGAGGATTTTTGCATCTATATTCATCAGTGATATTGGTCTGTAATTTTCTTTTTTTGTAGTTTCTTTGTCTGGTTTTGGTATCAGGGTGATGGTGGCCTCATAGAATGAGTTTGGGAGTGTTCCTTCCTCTGTAATTTTTTGGAGGAGTTTGAGAAGGATGGGTGTTAGCTCTTCTCTAAATGTTTGATAGAATTCACCTGTGAAGCCATCTGGTCCTGGACTTGTTTATTGGAAGATTTTTAATCACAGTTTCCATTTCATGACTTGTGATTGGTCTGTTCATATTTTCTATTTCTTCGTGCTTCAGTCTTGGAAGGTTGTACCTTTCTAAGAATTTGTCCATTTCTTCCCGGTTGTCCATTTTATTGGCATAGAGTTGCTTGTAGTAGCCCCTTAGGATGCTTTGTATTTCTGCGGTGTCTATTGTAACTTCTTTTTCTTTTCTAATTTTATTGATTTGAGTCCTCTCCCTCTTTTTCTTGATGAGTCTGGCTAATGGTTTATCAATTTTGTTTATCTTCTCAAAGAACCGGCTTTTAGTTTTATTGATGTTTGCTACTGTTTTCTTTGTTTCTACTTCATTTATTTCTGCTCTGATCTTTATGATATCTTTCCTTCTGCTAACTTCGGGTTTTGTTTGTTCTTCTTTCTCTAGTTCCTTTAGATGTAAGGTTAGATTGTTTATTTGAGAGTTTTCTTGTTTCTTGAGGTAGGCTTGTATAGCTATAAACTTCCCTCTTAGAACTGCTTTTGCTGCATCCCATAGGTTTTGGATCGTCGTGTTTTCATTGTCATTTGTCTCTAGGTATTTTTTCACTTCCTCTTTGATATCTTCAGTGATCTCTTGGTTATTTAGTAAGGTATTGTTTAGCCTCCATGTGTTTGTGTATTTTATGTTTTTTCCCTGTACTTGATTTCTAATCTCATAGCATTGTGATCAGAAAAGATGCTTGATATGATTTCAATTTTCTTAAATTTACTGAGGCTTGATTTGTGACCCAAAATGTGATCTATCCTGGAGAATGTTCCGTGTGCACTTGAGAAGAAAGTGTAATCTGCTGTTTTTGGATATAATGTCCTGTAAATATCAATTAAATCTACCTGGTCTATTGTGTCATTTAAAGCTTGTGTTTCCTTTTTAATTTTCTTTTTGGTTGATCTGTCCATTGGTGTAATTGAAGTGTTAAAGTCCCCCACTATTATTGTGTTACTGTCGATTTCCTCTTTTATAGCTGTTAGCAGTTGCTTTATGTATTGAGGTGCTCCTATATTGGGTGCATATATATTTATAATTGTTATATCTTCTCCTTGGATTGATCCCTTGATTATTATGTAGTGTCCTTCCTTGTCTCTTATAACATTTTTTATTTTAAAATCCATTTTATCTGATACGAGTATTGCTACTCCAGCTTTCTTTTGATTTCCATTTGCATGGAATATCTTTTTCCATCCCCTCACTTTCAGTCTGTATGTGTCCCTAGGTCTGAAGTGAGTCTCTTGTAGACAGCATATAGATGGGTCTTGTTTTCGTATCAATTCAGCAAGTCTGTGTCTTTTGGTTGGAGTATTTAATCCATTCACATTTAAGGTAATTATCGATATGTATGTACCTGTTACCATTTTCTCAATTGTTTTGGGTTTGTTTTTGTAGGTCCTTTTCTTCTCTTGTGTTTCCCACTTAGAGAAGTTCCTTTAGCATTTGTTGTAGAGCTGGTTTGGTGATGCAGAATTCTCTTAGCTTTTGCTTGTCTGTAAAGCTTTTGATTTCTCCATCGAATCTGAATGAGATCCTTGCTGAGTAGAGTAATCTTGGTTGTAGGTTCTTCCCTTTCATCAGTTTAAGTATATCATGCCACTGCCTTCTGACTTGTAGAGTTTCTGCTGAGAAATCAGCTGTTAACCTTATGGGAGTTCCCTTGTATGTTATTTGTCATTTTTCCCTTGTTGCTTTCAGTAATTTTTCTTTGTCTTTAATTTTTGCCAGTTTGATTACTATGTGTCTTGGCATCTTTCTCCTTGAGATTATCCTGTGTGGGAGTCTCTGTGCTTCCTGGACTTGGGTGGCTATTTCCTTTCCCATGGTAGGGAAGTTTTCGACTATAATCTCTTCGAATATTTTCTCTGGTCCTTTCTCTCTCTCTTCTCCTTCTGGGGGTCTCTATAATGCGAATGTTGCTGCGTTTAATGTTGTCCCAGAGGTCTTTTAGTCTGTGTTCATTTCTTTTCATTCTTTTTTCTTTATTCTGTTCTACAGCAGTGAATTCCACCATTCTGTCTTCCGGGTCACTTATCCATTCTTCTGCCTCAGTTATTCTGCGATTGATTCTTTCTAGTGTATTTTTCATTTCAGTTACTGTATTGTTCATCTCTGTTTGTTTTTTCTTTAATTCTTCTAGATCTTTGTTAAACATTTCTTGCATCTTCTCAATCTTTCGTCCATTCTTTTTCCGAGGTCCTGGATCATCTTCACTATCATTATTCTGAATTCTTTTTCAGGGAGGTTGCCTATCTCCGTTTCATTTAATTGTTTTTCTGGGGTTTTATCTTGTTCCTTCATCTGGTACATAGCCCTCTGCCTTTTCATCTTGTCTGTCTTTCTGTGAATGTGGTCTTTGTTCCACAGGCTGCAGGGTTGTAGTTCTTCTTGCTTCTGATCACAGTGTAGCCTTCCTTACTGGTCCCAGCACTTCAGCACCTGTCAATAATTGGAACTTTTTTCTCTGTCTGTCCTCAGCTAGGACCCTAACATCCACCACAACTAGGAGGGGAAGGTATATAGCTTGTCTTACAGCTGCCCTCAAATGGTGCTGCAGAGAGAGCAGTGTGCAATGGGAGAGTCACCCAGCTCTTGGAGTGGGTTCCAAAGCTGCTTTTCTTTTAGAAATCATCCCCAGTTTCATCATCACTACACCAGGTGTGATTTTCCCATGGTTCAGATACTGCTGGCTTGTACTGAATTGAGTGAACCTGGAAGATGCCAGGCCAGGAAATGGTTACATGTAAGTGAATGACCTGTCACTGCACAGCCCCCTCATGTCATAGCTCTGTCCAGCATAGGCATGGGCTGGACATTAGTGTCTTGGAATGTGATTTGCCATAATTAACCAACTTGGTTACAAACATGCAACAGGTGTTAAAGGCATCTTCACCTGCCATGGAAAATATTGACATTTTTATAGAGTAGAATTTTATTCAAAAAACAGGGACGATTCCAGTTGGCTGAAGACAAATGTGTGTGTGTGGGGGTGGGGTACGGGGTGAGAGTGGTATCAGTGTTTGCTTTATAAATTTTCTGTATCATTTTCCTTTTTGGACAGTGTGGCCCAAGAATAAAGGATTTATCTATGCCTATGGGAGATTAATACTTTCAGTGGTTACTAAGGGCCAGAAGTGCAACAGGGGAGGTCAATGAGAATGTGACCTCATGAAATAGTTTTACATATACAGGTGACTAGTTACTTTAATAATCAGATGGTTTGGCTTTTCCCTAAGAGACAGCTAGTTTTCAGAGTCCCATTGCTTTCCTTTGATGAAAGTCTCAGGAGATTTAGTGTAACAGAGAGAATGGTCATTTACTACAAACCACTATTTACCATTCAGCTGACTATTGTGATGTATATGTTCATTGCACAGATAGGATTTCTGAAGAAGCAATTCATTTACTTCATTTGGCTGTGTGGTAGGCATAATAACGGCCACCCAAAGAAGACCACGTACCTTGGAACCTGTGAATATGTTACCCTACAAGGCAAAAGGGATTCAGGAGATAAGTTAAAGTTTTTTTGTTTTTTGTTTTTTAAATATTTATTTACTTATTTGGCTTCACCGGGTCTTAGTTGCAGTATGCGGCATCTTCGTTGTGGCATGCAGGATCTAGTTCCCTGACCAGGGATGGAACTCGGGTCACCTGCATCGGGAGCATGGGGTCTTAGCCACTGGACCACCAAGGAAGTCCCAAGTGAAAGTTCGTGAGACAGGGAGATTATCCTGGATTCCTCAATGTGATCACAAGGGATCTTTGAAGCTTTCCCAGCTGTGATCAGAAGGATACGTGACCACAGGAGAAGGACACAGAGATGTGCAACATTGTTGGCTTTGAAAATGAAGAAGGAGATTTCGAGGAGCTAGAAAAAGCAAGGAAATAGATTCTCCTCTAGAGTCTCCAGAAAGGACATGCAGCCCTATCAACACATTGATTTTAGTCAATGAGACCTCTTGGTCTTGTGACCTACAGAAATTTAAGATAGTACATTTATATTGTTTTAATTTTGCTACAGCAGCAATAGGAAACTAATGTAGACTGTGTACTTCAGGTGTGGGAAATGGAACCACAGAATCATCATTAATTATTTCTTAGAGCCCAGGGATACACATATATAAACACATGCATATATACGTAAACACACATCTGTACACACAGGCATACATACATGGGTATATATTTGTATATTATATAATCTCTAATTGCTAAAATTAAAAATTTCTGCTGAGTTGCTGTCTCAGTAGAGGGAATTCATATAGTGAATGATATATAAAAGGAGTAAAATTGGGATAGTTCCCTCATAATAGCAAATCCTGGAAAAAATGGTATTTTTAAATATTTATCAATATCTTTTTCGTTATGCTTTACACCCATCTGGTTATTATAAGTGCCTTTGAAAGATTAAAAATTTTGAATGCTATTGATTCTGATTCAGAAAATATGGATTTTTCTTCTTTCCTTTTCAGAAATGACAATAAAATAAACAATTGTTATAATGTGTATTTCATTAAGATAAATGACATTATCGATGATATGCTAAAGCAACAGATCTCAAACTTTTGGCTTTGGATAACTTTATAATCTTAAAAATTATTGAGGACCCCCAAAGGGTCTTTGTTAAAGTGGGTTATATACAGACTTGGTTATTGTACTAGAAATTTAAGCTGATGAATTTTTAAAATATAGTTCAATAATTCATTAAAAATAATAAAATGAACCTATCATTTGATAATGTAAATTATATATTTTATAAAAATAGTTGTATTTCAAAAATCAGAAAACAGAAGAATGGCATTGTTTTAATATTTGAAGATTTCTTTAAAGACTGGATTAACAGAAAATAGCTCGATTTCCACATCTGCTTCTACTTTCAGTCAGTTGCAGCCTGTTTTGGTTGAAGTATGTGAAGAAAAAACGGCCTTGGACAGATACGTAGTTGTGCTGGAGTATTTTAATAGCCTTTTCAGATAATTGTGCTCTTTCTTCTTTCATTCTGTACCCAAACTTGAAAACTGCTCGTTTCTTGAGGGCTGGTTGCAGTGTAGAATCTGAAAACATATCTGTTAATGTTTTGTACCTTGTTATGTTAAAACTCACTGCTGTATCCTGGGAAGCATCTTTTACTCATGGATAATTTTGTAACACAATGTATTAGACATTTGGGAAATATTGGCTCACTTCCAAATTTCGGCCTAATTCATACAATATCAAAAGATAAAGATTACATTTGTTAATGTTATGACCATTCTCATCAGAAGAGCCTTTACTGTTTTCGGGAAAGATGTCAAGCTCCTAGTAGCAGATACAAATTTTCTCTTTTTTTTCCCTAGAGAGCTCAAGTTGGTAACAGATACTGTTAGTTGTTTTCCTTGAAGTGACAGCTCGTGTCATTCATTTTCAAGAAGATTTCTGGTAAATATTAGTTTGTCAGCTGTTCTTTTAAAAAAGGGGGGATTTCATGAAAAATGAAGCTATTTCAGCTCGAAATACAATCACACAAGTGCTATTATCAAAATAGCACTCCTGCAGTTTTACCACTGTTTTTGCGCTCTAGGTGCAAACATCAACACAGGGAAAAGTCAGTTAACATCTTTATTACGAAAATGGTTTTGACCTCTAGATGCCATGGCAGGACCATGGGGACCCCAGAGACTACAGCTGAGAACCACTGTGCTATAGATAAGGGCGGCTCTGTTGTACCTACAAACACCTCTCCTCACTGTGGATTCGGGCATTTTCACAGTGTTAGGAACATAGTAAGAGGGGTATTACGAGCTCATGTGTTTCCCTGGGTATGTAGATTACACCTGTATCTGGTATCAGACACGAGGAGGGCTTCCAGAGTGCAGAAAATACGAGTGTTTCCAGAGGAAAAACAGCCACCTCTCCATTCCAGCCAATGTTGCCGTACAGAAGCACAAGCCAGTGTGGCCACATCTGTTTCTGAAGAGACATCAGAAATTGTCTTGTATGTAAAACATTTTGAATTTTAGAATGTGCCAGCTGATGAAGTCTTTGAACCTAAAACACTAGCCAAGTGGAAACAAAACACTTCTTCCCTCTGGACTTGGCCTGCAGTACATGAGCAGCAACTAGGTGCTGAATAAATGAATCAGATTCAGAGTGACCAGATCAAAGGGCCAGAAGTTCATAGCCCCTTGTGTAGGTTGTGATAGGATTTACTGGGATTTGGTCCTCTGAATCTTCAGCTGTCACAGATAGAGGAGAAAGTTGTCATCATCTTGTCCTCAGTTCAGGTCTTAGGTATCAGACCCAGTCATGCCAGTGTAACATTACAGAACTTTTCCTTGTGAGTCAAGGCAGAAAAATCCAACTCAAAAATGAGAGATGCTGCCACCTGCCAATGCAGGGGACACGGGTTCGAGCCCTGGTCCGGGATGATCCCACATGCCACGGAGCAACTAAGCCCGTGCGCCACAACTACTGAAGCCCACGCGCCTAGAGCCCGTGCTCTGCAACAAGAGAAGCCACCACAATGTGAAGCCCACACACCTCAAGGAAGAGTAGCCTCTGCTTGCCACAACTAGAGAAAGCCCCGCGCACAGCAACGAAGACCCAGCACAGTCAAAAATAAATAAATAAATTTGTAAAAAAGAAAAAAAAGAGATGCTGAAGAGTAACCGAGTTATGGATGTAGCCAAACATCTAGAGTTTAAAGAATGCTGGGGATGACCATTGTGATAAAGCTAAAGCAAATTAGTACCAACTCCTTTCTTGGATTCACTAGATGTAGCTACCTACAATGATTATCTCACAAATGATCTGTGATTTTTTAATATTGTTCTAACATATTTTATAGGGCAGCTGGGTCTCAGGCAATTGAACTGGTAGGATAGTCATGAAAACTACCCATTAAAAAAAATATTGAGATACAAACAAACTGATCGTATTATAGATTTTTTGTTAAATTCACATTCGGTAGTAAACATTTTTTATGTTCAAATCACCACGTGTGGTGTTCTGGGGCTGAAAAGCTGATCAAGATATAGATTTTTTTTTTCCTGCTCAGAATTTCCTCTGTGGTGAGTGGTAGTCAGACATGCATAGCAGGTGTGGCAAGTGCTTCGTGTGCCCGTAGCGTGTACTGAACCCGGGCTCCTGGCCATGTGCTATTCTAGGCTTCAGGGAAAGAGGAATGAACAAAACAGCAAACATCCCTGACCTCAAGGAGTTTACATTCTAGTGTCTTCTTGAGTAAAAAGATAAGTAGCATGAAAGCAGAGATGGTGAAATTGACTTCACTGGAAGGATCAGAGATTTTAAGCAGAATGTGGCATTTGAGCCCAAACCTATGACATAGATAACTTTTACAGGTAGAAATGAGGAGTTGCAGGGCTCCCCTGGTGGCGCGGTGGTTGAGAGTCTGCCTGCCGATGCAGGGGACACGAGTTCGGGCCCCGGTCCGGGAGGATCCCACATGCCGTGGAGCGGCTGGGCCCGTGAGCCATGGCCGCTGAGCCTGCGCGTCCGGAGCCTGTGCTCCGCAACGGGAGAGGCCACAACCGTGAGAGGCCCGCGTACCGCAAAAAAAAAAAAAAGAAAAAAAAAAAAAAGAAATGAGGAGTTGCACTAGAGGTAAGGACCGTCTCTTTTATTATTGAATTATACCTGACATATTAGTTTCAGGTGTACAACATAGTGATTTTTTTTTTTTTTTTTTTTTTTTTTAGAATTGCGAGGGGAACATAGTGGCTGGAGAATTAACCACATTAGCTTCCCACACTGCACCACAATGTAATTTTTTTATGTAAAAAACTAGGGCTGTGGATTGAATGTTACTGAGTTTGCAAGCTCAGAATTTCTGCATTCTAAATTATATAAACGATGACAATAAAATTCCATTTGTGAATGCATTCAGCACAATGTGAGAATCCACTAGCAACTCAATAACTATCAATTGATACTGAAAGTTTTAAAAACAGTATTAGTCTTCGCTAAGGTTTTGGTTTGATAATAAAATATCCGTAATTTAGAACCACACAGATTTATATTTCTTGTTCTTACTGCGTTTTAGCTGCAGTCTCTGTAGCTTAGCTGTGCCTTTGCTCTATTGTGTTTTTCTAGTCAGGATCCAGGCTAGAGGAGCTACCACACTTGGGACGTGGTGTGCACAGAGCAGAGCGAAAAAGTGTCAGTGGACAAAAGAGCAAGGACTTTTAAGCCTTCTAATTGGATGTGGTGTACGTGACTTCCATTGTGTTCTGTTGGCTAACAGAGGTCACATGACCAAGCATGTCATTTATGGGACAAAGGAGGCATTGTAAGTCACATGGCAGGGCTTAGGAATGTAGGCTGGTAATTGGGAACAGTAATACTATCTATTGCAATTATTTTCCTATTGTGCCCCAGGGTAGGTTGAGTTTTGGGGTATATAGAATATAGGGTGGGCAGAGTGGCTTTACCACAGTGGTTGAGAAGCAAAGTCCAAGAATTTTGTACAATTCAATGATAAAACCAAAAGAAGGGCTTCCCTGGTGGCGCAGTGGTTGAGAGTCCGCCTGCCGATGCAGGGGACACGGGTTCGCGCCCCGGTCTGGGAGGATTCCATATGCCGCGGAGCGGCTGGGCCCGTGAGCCATGGCCGCTGAGCCTGCGCGTCCGGAGCCTGTGCTCCGCAACGGGAGAGGCCACAGCAGTCAGAGGCCCGCGTAGCAAAAAAAAAAAAAAAAAAGAAAAGAAATTTGTTGTCCTAGTTCTGGGCCAAATTCCAGAGGCAACTGTCTTGAAGATTTATACAGTCTGGCTGGTTATACAGGCTGTAATTCATTCATGAATTCAGAAAAGAACAGAGCCTATGAAAGCTCCAGTTTGGGAATGTTCCTATCACTCGGTAAAATTCCCCTAATAGAGATGTGAGTATCTTTAATACAGTTTTACAGACTCAGCCAAGAAGAATCACTTATACTTGTCCGAGAGTTCAGAATATGCACCTTTTCTGAGCTAGAAGCCCACAAGGTCATCTTCCGTTCTAAGCCTGAAGAAAAATCGCTTTGGAGCATTTAAAAATCCAATAGTGGAATTTATCTAGCAGTACTAAGCACCACATTGCTTTTCAAGAGTTTTCAGATTTCTGTAGTCCAGGCACTGAGGACAAATTCTCAGTCTCCATTTTTTTTCTCAAGGATGCAGGAGGGTCTGGACAGAGCTCCTGTTGTTACCCATGATTCTTCTCTTTAATACAATGAAGCATTTACTGACACATGGGCAACACTTCAAAGTAGTGTGATTAGCTGCTCACACCACCCCATGCCTTGTTTGATACTGAATTGTGAAACTCAATCATTGATTTAAAACAATGAATATCCCTCTGGTCTTAACTTAGGTGTTGCTCTTCCTGCGTTGCTGTTCCTGAAAATGCCATTTACAGCATGTGCTGAGAAGAAATTTGGGGGGAAACCTAGTCACTCAAGAAGCAGATCTCAGTGTTTACTTTTAAAGCTTTTCTGCAGAAAAGAAGACTGCTTGCCTCTGCTTTATAGCACTACAGCATCCTTGTGGAATGCTTAGCTCCCAGAAATTCTGTGTGAAACTGCTCTGGTTCCTCTGTAATGTTAGATTCTTTTGACAAAGTATAATACAAACAATTAAATAGCAGCGTTTGGTTCACCCCCTCCCCAACTTCTATCAAGTAGGGATTTGCAAGTTGATGTAATAGTTCTGTATCATACAGTAGATTTTAATTAAAATCAGAATGCTGCGGAAGATTGAGCCAATTGTGTTCCATTTGAAGAATTAAAGAATTACGCAGGCTTGCCAGCATGATCTAAAATTCTAATTCTAAACTCTGCTATGAATGCCAGATGCACAGGATTCTTGCTGTCCATCAAATAGCACCTGAAAGTATTTATCACAGCAGAAGGAGCAAGCCTCTAATATCCTTTTTGGAGGGAGACTTTTATTAAAATTGGCTTCTTTTGATAACGTCCACATTTATAATAAATGGAATCCATGAAAGGTCCTTAACTATAATCAGGAACGCAGAAATGATTACAGTGTTTTCACGACCATATAAAAGATAAAACCCTCAAAAGATTTTGCTTCAGTGGTAAACCAACTCTTTATACACCAAAGAGAAACACAGAAGCAAGTAGAAATTTGGCGAAATAGCCTTATTTGTCATCAGCCGACTTGAAAGAAAAGAGTTCAAAAATATTTCCTCTTCCTGGAAGAATACCAGTTGATTTGGGCCATGAAGTCCTTTACAAGTTCAGGAAGAGAAGAGTGCATTAGAGTTTGTCAGCAGAAACTCCAGCTTTTCATGGTTTTCATCATCTGTATTTCAGTAGCAGTCAGAATTTGCTATCAATGTTTCTCTGGATTAAAATGAACAGATCGTGAATAAAATGATGTCTTGAACTTGGAAGGAAGTTTGATAATTTGTATCCTGTCCTGAGAGTGGAGCCCACCTAATTCATATCCTAAAATTGAGATTCCGACCTGTTAGAAACGGGGCTTTTCCAGTTTTCCTTAAGATCTATTCCTGAAGTTAGGGAAATTAAGTAAATACACACACTTACTCCCAACTTACGTCCCTCTATGGTGACGGTCAAAATGGTTTCCACTTCCTTTGTCTCCTTTGCCTTCCTCTCTTTCTACCCTCTCTCCCTCCTTCCCTCCCTTCTTTTCTTTTCTTTTCTAGGGATATTTATTGAATATAAATATATTCAATTCAATATATTGAATATGCAATATGTATTGAATATCTAAGTCCTACGCAGTAGTCTAGGCATTTGGAAAATGCCAGTGAACAGAACAGACAAGAGGCGTTACCCTCCTAGACATTACATTCTAGTGGACGGAGACAAGTAAAGATTAAGTATAACAATTACACTGTACAGGTGTTTCAACGGATCAGGTCATGGTGGATCATTCTGAGAAAGTAGGCAAGTTATCGTTTCAAAGTGAGTTTAGTGGTGCTCTTCTCACCAGATGAGTGTTGATTTATCTAGCTGACCTTCTCTTCACGTGCACCTTGCTTATTTCTTCTCATCTCATAGAGAACAAGCCTCGTTATGCCTTTCTGCTAAATTGTTCTGCAAAGACCATGTGTAAGGTGGCATAGCTGAGTATTTACTCAATTCACTGGAATGTGTTTTTGTGTAAAACAACAGAAAACAGTGGAAGAGGTCATGGAATATTCAAGCTTAGTGCCTAAGTGGGTGAGTTTCGTGGACAGACGTCTGGATGTGAATCTCACTTCCTCCGAGCAGGGTGATGTTGGGCAGAGTAGCTAATCTCTGAACTTTCACTGCTTCTTCTCTGAAATGTCAATACTAGTAATATCTGTCACCTGGAGCTGAAGTGGTGAGTAAATAATGTATGTAAAGCACTTAGTACCATAACCCCTCAATAAATCTGGGGGTGTGGGTGCCGTTGATCGATGTTGGCCATAATTCCTCTTTCTTTCTTTAAGTCCTAAGAACCCTGGATCCTCTCTCACAATAGTTGGCCGTATCCATTTGTCGTGCAGTCAGGTTTCCTTTGCTTTTAAAATAAATCTTTTGTTTTGAAATAATTTTAGTTTTACAGGAAAGTTGAAAAGAGGGTGGAGAAAGTTTCCATATACTCCTCACCCCATTTCCCTTGGTGTTAGCATCTTACATTACCCTAGTACCTTTATCAAATCAAAGAACTGACATCAGCACAATGTTAACTAGAGTCTCAGCTTTATTTGAATCTCATCTGTTTTTCCACTAATGTCCCTTTTCTGTCCCAGGACCCTAACCAGGATATCACATTACATGTAGTTGTGATGTCTCCTTCATGTCCTCTGGTCCGTGGCAGTTTTTCATTGTCTCCTTATTTTTCTCGACCTCGACAGTTTAAAGAGTACTGGCCAGGCATTTTGGAGAGCGTCACTCAGTTCGGTTTTGTTTAATGTTTCCTAATGATTGGTCTGGGGTTGTGGGCTTTTGGGAAAATACCACAGAGGTAAAGTTCCCTTCTCGTCACATCATCAGGGACTACGTTATATCAACCTCAGTAACCACTGGTTATGCTAACCTTGATCACTTAGTCAAGGTGATGTTTACCAGGTTGTCACATTTCTTTTTTCTAATTTATTTATATTTGGCTGTGTTAGATCTTCGTTGCTGTGCGCAGGCTTTCTCTAGTTGCGGCGAGCGGGGGCTACTCTTCATTGGGGTGCACGGGCTTCTCACTGTGGTGGCTTCTCTTGTTGTGGAGCACCGGCTCTAGGCGCGCGGGCTTCAGTAGTTGTGGCACACGGGCTCAGTAGTTGTGGCTCGCGGGCTCTAGAGCGCAGGCTCAGTAGTTGTGGCGCACGGGCTCAGTTGCTCCACGGCATGTGGGACCTTCCCGGACCAGGACTCGAACCTGTGTCTCCCTGCATTGGCAGGCGGAATCTTAACCACTGTGCCACCAGGGAAGCCCACCAGGTTGTCATATTTCTTTTTTGCCTTGTAGCATCACCTGACTTCATCATGACTCTTTCTGGTCACTGCTCCAATTTCTTAGCGACATTTTTTTTTTATCTGCTCAAGCAAAGTTTATTAAATGTTAGGAAAATGAATGTTCCAGAAAAGGGGAGAAGATGGCACTCCAGAACAGGGAAGGTGCAAATGGTAAACTATATGGACAGAATTTAATAGGGAGAATTTAATAAACTTTAAGCAGGGTTAAAGTGTCTGCAAATAACAAATAGTAAATTAAAACTAAAGCTTTTAATCATGTATTTTTAGCTGCACATACTACAATGGGGGATAAATTTATTAGCTGACGCTTTGCTCCATGCTAATCTTGGAACCTGCAAATATGTTATCGTATATGGCAAAGGGAGAATTGGGGCTGTTGATGAAATTAAGGTTGCTAATCAGATGACCTTAAAAACCCAAGATTACTCTGAATGAGCTGGAATGGCTCAATCTAATCATCAGAGTCTTAACAAGAGAGAGGCAGAAGAGGAGAGTAAGAGGGAGATGTGACTGCAGAAAAATGGTCAGAAAGATGCAACTTGGCTGTCTTTGAAGACAGCAGAAAGGGAAGTCAGGAACCAAGGAATGTGCTCAGCCTCTAGAAGCTAGGAAACGCCAAGAAATAGGTTTTCTGGAGCCTCCAGGAAGAAACATGGCTCTCCCTACACCTTGATCTTAGCCCAGTGAAACTCATTTTGAAATTCTAACTTACAAAGCTGTAAAATAATAAACTTATGTTGTTTTAATTCACTAAGTTTTTGGTAACTTGTTACAGCAGGGAATAGAAAATTAACTAAAGAGGGTAATGATTTAGTGCAATTACACACCTATCTCTTTTCCACTCAGCAGTCCAATACAGTGACAGTACTGTTTTTTGTTTCTTCTTTTGAATGCAGGGAATTGGCTTCTTTATGTCCACTTGCCGTTATGTATGGTGCCTTTCACTTATTCTGTACAATAGATTTCTCTTCTGCCTTCTACACTTAACATTTTCTATTCAACCATTACCTTTGGTTTGTTTCTAAAATTATTTCATTTTCTTTGTGCAGGATGTCACACAATTGTGTTGACTCAATTCACTGTGCTCCTCAGTTAGATAAACAGTATCATTATTGTTCTAGGTCTTTTTTTTTTTCATTCCTCTTTTTGACGTCTTTACTCTTATTGCCAGTTCCATTCTTCTCCTCCTGCCTCATGCCCCCATTTCATGGTCTGTAATCCTTCTAATATGTATATATTATGTTGTGTTGCTTTAAAAATATATGTAAATTGTATCACAGTTTAGGTGTCATTCTGAATCTTGCTTGCTTTACTAAAGATTGTGTGTCTGAACTCTATCTTAAATGTAGGTTTATTTTATCGCTTTTACTGCTCTATGGTATTTTGCTTTATGAATTTGGCAAATTTCATTTCCCATTCCACTCTGATGGACATTTAGTTTGTCTCCAACTTCTAGCTAGTAGAAACAGGGATGAAAAGCACATAGTTGTATAGATACACGCATTTTCAGTTTTGTCAGATGATGCCATTGTGTTTCACAGAGTTGTCCTATCAATTTACCTCCCAGGGAACAGTGTGCAAGGATGTTTATCCCCAGAGCCTCTGTAATATTGTGTTGTTTAAAACTATGTTGCAGGAAGTGTGGTATTTCAATATTTTCATTTCACTGATTACCACTGAGATTTTAACACCTTTTCCTATGCTTGTCACTTGTGTGTTTTTTTTCTATGAAATGTGTTTTCACATTCTCTGCCTATCCTCCAGTATTGTGTTTTTCTGTTGTTGTTGACTTTAAGGACGTGTTTATGTAGTCTAATGCATATTAGTTATACACTTTACAGATGTCTTTTCAAGGCCTGCTACTTTAATTTGATGGTATCTATGGCATTCTTCATTATAAAATGTTGCTAATTTTAACATAGCCAAATCTATGAGTCTTTTCTTTTGTACTTCATTTTTTTTCTTCGGACTTACTTAAGAAATCTGCTCTTACCCTAATAACATCATAAGTTTTTTATCCTGTAGTTTCTTCTAATCTTGCCAAGATTCAATTTTCACACTAATAGGTTTCCTCTACCTGAAATATTTTTTACATATTGTATGAGGAGGGATTTAATTTTTCCCCAAAATGATGAACTCCTTTCTCTGCACTGTTTGTCCTAGAATAAGTTGTAGTAAACTAAGCCCTTTATTTGGTTCCATCAATCTATTGTTTTTTGTTCTGGTACCAAATGTACACTCTTTTAATTACTACGACATTTCAACTTACCTTTGTATGATTTCGATATTTTTAAGCTATTTTCAGACCTTCACTGGTACAATCGTTCCGCAGTGTAATGTATAATAGCAGTATGTCAAGTTTCCAAAAAAACGCAATTGGATTTTGTTTGGAATTGCACTCAGTTTTAGATTAATTGCATTCTCTAAATTTAACCCACACATTATAGTGTAGAGCCTTTCCCACATAAACATGGAATATCTTTTCATTTATTAAGGTATCTTTTATGTCTTTTAATAAAGTTTCAGAATGTGCTTCATAAATATTTTACACAATGCTAGTTATTTTCTCAATGTTTTAAGATTAATTTTAAAATTAATTCCTGCTGTTCCTTTTTTCATTATATTTTCTCACTTACTTTTGCTGATGGTGTTCAGAATGGAATCTTCTGTTACTTAAAATGTCTTGGTTCTCTAGTAGGAAAAGACCCAGACTTCAGTGGTATGATGTTGTCTCCAGTGAAGTATATTTCCTTTTGAAAAGCCTTGCATGTTGGTTGGCCATCTTGGATAACTCTATTCAAATTGGTGTGTATCACTCCTAAAAGTATATAAACTGACTGTTCTGTTTTTAAGGAGATAGAATTTCAAAATGTATCTCCATCTCTTCTAACTCTAGGCCCAAATGTAAATTGCTGACCCTGGAGGAGTCATTACCATTAAAAAATGATCAGGAGAGATATTGTATCATTATGTGGATTTTGAAAGTTTGATAAAACTCTATAGGACTACTTACTTCGGTGAGGTGACTTTTGTGAAAGAACACTTATCACTGTTTTGATTTTTCATGATCTAGTCATGTTTTCCACTTCTCAGGTCTATTTTGAATGTTCATTTTTTAATCAAGAATATTATCCATTTTACCTATATTTTCAAATTTACTGGCAGATGAAAAAGAAGTGCTCTTTTATTTCCCAGAACATACGGGATTTTTAAGCTATGTATTATTGCAGTCTGATCCAATAATATAGCTTTTATAATATTAGTTCTGTAAAATTGTTCAGAATTCTTTTATGATCTCTACATGGTCATTTTTTAAATTTGTGTTTGACGCAAGTACATTTTCTACTGAGGTATAAAATTCCACTTTTTAAATCATATTATCCAAATGTTATTGTTGCTATTTTCCTATGCATATCTCAAAAGTTCTGAAAGGACTGTATTAATATCTCAAAATTATAGGTTTGTTTTTTTCTGTATCCTTTCAATTTTTACTTCGTTTCAAGGATACAACATTGCTTTTATGTACATGGCACTTAAAATGACGTCTCTTGTTGCATAATATGGGAGAGGGAGAAACCTAATATGTGGTCATAAAAAGGGTTGGGTGGAGGGAACAAAATGACAGCGTCATCACTGGTTTAGTACATGAGTGTATGTCATGTATTAATGAGTTTATAGAAGATGTAATAGAATTAGCCTACCTCCTGCAAGAGTTAACATTCTGGGCTTAGAGGACAACATTAATCCTGAAATCAATTTCAAAATAAATATAAAGGCGTTAACTATAGTGTATAATTATTCTTTAGGAAAAGTTAGTTTCGGATATCAGGAAAGGAGAAAGTGATTAACATTTGTTTTTGAAAGCCTAGGCTTTAAGAGAATTATAGGTTATTAACAAGGCCTTTAAAAAAGTGAAGATTTTAGAATCGTGGAGAGAAGGGATGTGGTGTTCACAGTCACAAGAGAAAGAATAAAGGAAGACACAAAACTAGAAGAAGGTATGAGCTTGTGTAATCTGAGGCCACACGGCTGAGTATTTAAGCAGAATCCCCGTCCGAGAAACATGGCCCAGGAATCAAAGAGTTCATCGACATTAATTTAACTTGCTTGTTGTTTTTATACAAGTCTTGGCCATTTAGTTACTTTTTAAAAAGTATGTTGAATAGAAAGGAGAGTGAAAGAAATCCTAAGGTCTCAGACCACGGTTAGGAAAGCATTATTGGAGGGTTAAGAATGTTGAGTATGGTTCTGAATCACCACAGACACTCTGAAGAGGAGACAAGAGTTTTTTTTCAAAGTTCTATTTTAAATGATCATGACTGAAAATTAAGTCCCAGTAGTATAAGAATATACTTTCTGTCTCTAGGCTCCAAAGCCACTCTTTAAAAAAAAAAAATCTCTTGCATCATTTGTTTATTGAATAAAAATATATAGTTAATAAGCTATTACAATAGCGAGCTTATCACTGAAGTAAGCTCCACAAATGCTAATCATTTTTCTTGTTTAACTACTTAATCTTAACCTATTAATACTAGGACACCGTTGAGATTGTTAGTACTAGTATAGAAAAGAGAAAAAAAACTTCCCAAATACGTATAGCCCCAATAGGGGAATATGCATTTGTGAAATTAATTTTACAGAGAAAAATTGCCAAGTAATACAGAAGATCTGCTTTGGGTCTATCTTCATGCCAAAGTCAGTTTGTTTGCTAAATTCTGGGAGAGCAGGATTTTTCCCTATTGAAGAAAGTGGAGGTGGATGAGGCACTGCTTGTAGAATGCAGATGGTGCAGAGCTCTTATAAAAAGGTTGGGAATGTAACCACTTTCTGAAGGATGCAACTGTGTAAACGCCACGCACATTTCTTCAAAAGCTAAATGTTCGTCCCTTTTTCCGGTTTGATTTTCTCAACTTGAAGCTTTTTGTCTTCTGCCAGGAGCCAGAAATCTTGGAAGGAGAAAAAAGTTAAGAAGTTGCAGTAGTCACTGCCAAACAGTCTGGTTAGCCGGACAGGGGCATCTGGGGCTGATGTGGCTCTAAATCCCTCGCTGGATAACTGTGTAATTGGGATGCTTGTCCGCTGTGGTATTGCTTCTGAGATTGTTTACTTCATTGTAATTCACTTCTGTGAGGTTTTTAAAATTGAGATTCCTCATACAGAAATACCTTATGTTTTATTGCCTTGATGATGAGTGGAGATTACCTTTGCATTTGCAAAATTAAATTACTTTCCCAAAGTATTTCTTAATTTTCATGCAGATGCCACTGAAAATTCCAAGAGAGTGAAAAGGTGTTAGCTGCACTTTAAATACCAGAAAATCTCTGTGTGGGAAGGAGAAAGGAAACGGGTGAAATTACTTTTATTTTAAAATTGAACATAGGGGTATTCATTCTAAAGAATACACCTGGAGAATAAGTACCTAAGGGGAAAACACTTTCATAGTTCAAATTTTGAACATTTTAGTGTCAAATGTTTGCATCAAAATCATCTACCAAGGAAAAATAAAAGGAATTAAAATTGAGGGGTGAACAGCTGTACTACCGTGAGAACAGGATCCTGGACTCATCTCAAACTTGTTTCTGAGAATTCAGCTTCCCCCAAATTTTATAGATGAATTGGGATATATCACGATAGTACCTCTCCTATGTCCTTCCAATTCCATACCCCGTTCTCATCTCCAAATCAACACGTTCCAGGAATTACCCTAGTATGATACTTTCTGGGGGGAGATAAACGTTTTCCTCCTCCCTCTTAGGTTCAGTGACTGGAGACTGTGAATTAAATTGACAAAAGATGAGAAGATAAAAGGTTTATTTGTATGCCCACCAGAGCCAACAAAAGAAATAGCTTGCTGGTTAAATGGTTAAAGTTAAAGGGGAAACTTACTAGGGGAATGGAAGTGGGGAGAAATGGCTTTTATGGGAAGAACAGATAGGGTTCTTTAGGAAAGATAAATGGGTATTCAGGAGAAAAAATGGGAGATGAGTTGGTGGTAATATTTGTCTATGCAGGTATTTCTATTTTTATTTTCTGTCTTCTTCAGTGTCTTTCTGTTTTCTTCAGGGTCATAAAACTCTCCCAGAAAGGGGATTTATGGTAGGTTTACTCTTAGTTTCTGTCCTTGGAGTAGAAGCTGCCCTGAAGAGGGAATTTAAGGCAGTCCTCATTTCTCAAAATTTCTGTTTTTAGTCAGATATGAGAAGCTCTGAAAAGGCTTCTATCTCCATATGTGAATTTCAAATGTCTTCAGCTTAAAATAATTCTTCTACCAACTCTGGGGTTCCAAGTGAGTCCCCACACTTTGAAGAATTCAGGTTTCCTAAGTTGACACTTCAAATGTGCTGAAGTTACTCTACGATCAGTTACACCATAAAATATAAAGAGAAAGAAAAGTGGAGAAAATATTCTTAATCCCCTTAAACCTGAAAAGCTCCCCTAGGGTATCTCTGTAAATGAATTGGCTACCTTAAATGGCAAAAAGAAACTTTCAATTTTTGTCAGTAAACTATCCACATAAATGGTTATCTAATTAGGTACCAAGTTCTGAATAACCCATATGTTATTAAACATTTGATCAATCAGCTAACACTTAGCAAGGTAGATGACTGGCATAACTTCTGAGTGTGATTGAGCCTTTTGTCACTTGACCTCTTCTGGAAAACAGCTAGATCAGTAACAAACATGGGCAACATGAAGCCTTAATTAGATTATTTGTTTCATTGTGAGCATGTAATTATTGTATGCATTTAGAGTTTTAGTCTTGTTTTTACCTCTTTTATTGGAAAATGAATAGCTTCACTGTTCATGCTATGATAGATGAATCTCAAAGTTTTGAAGGGTGGACTTTGTTCATTATTCAGATTGGACTTACTTATTAAAGACCATATTTCTAAATCATAATGAAAATCAGTGGCAGAATGAATCAATGTATAAAGTTATCTTTACATCTATTGAAGAAACAAATCTAATAGGTAAAGTAAAATCAAGTTCTGCTGGCATATTGTACATTTATAGAGCAAAATTAATGGCTTTAGGTTTTGTGGTTTGGGTGGGTTTTTTTGATACTTATTTATCACAGAAGAACTGGCAATAACATCACAATAAGTCAACTTTGTTTTCTTTTCCTTCGTCATTAAAGCCTCATGTTATTCTGCACGGGTAGACTCAACCAGCACGAGGATCTTCGAATAAGCTATCAAATGTCTCACAGTGCTGCAGCCTTTGTGTTTGACGTGCTTTTCTGGATGGAAGGTTAAAGACCCTCTCAACCATCTTGATATTTAGTTATTAGGGAGTGGTGCGTATAATTAATACTGAACTTCTTAGTGAGAATGTCGTGTTTCAAGTATCCAGTGTTCTGGAGTCAGATAGGCAAAACATCCAACTGATGTCTCAGCTTTTTTTTTTTTTTTTTTTTTGCGGTACGCGGGCCTCTCACTGTTGTGGCCTCTCCCGTTGCGGAGCACAGGCTCCAGACGCGCTGGCTCAGTGGCCATGGCTCACGGGCCCAGCCGCTCCGCAGCATGTGGGATCTTCCCGGACCGGGGCCCGAACCCGTGTCCCCTGCATCGGCAGGCGGACTCTCAAGCACTGCGCCACCAGGGAAGCCCTGATGTCTCAGCTTTTGAGGTTCTATCCAGACATCCCAAGGTGTGCCGCTGTCATCTGTCTAATGTGTTTGCTGGTCTGTGGCCACAGAAACCAAACCTATACTGTGCTGTATACTCTGCTGCTTCCTATACTAGACTGTAAGCGCCACACAGGAGCTGAGTGTTCACGGGTCCATATTGCCGACATCCAGCATATCATACTGCCTGAGCACGTAGTGCCCTCTCTCTCTCATTTGAGATTAATTATAAGAATTATTAGGAGAAAAAACCCCAAGAATGTGACCTGTGACCATGATAGGTAATGGGTAAGAGGAAGTCATTGTGTTGATAGCATGAACGCAGCTTATTCTCTGCTAGGAAAAGAAAGCCTAGAAATCACGTAAGATGCAGAATCCAATATTTATAAAGGTGATGTTTGTAAATTTTAAATAAGACCATGATTTATTTATATATTGTCCTTTGAGGTTTTGAATTATGACTTAAAATTTCTGCATTATCTTTTCTCCCTTCACTAGGATATATTTTTGCTTAAAGTGGGTAAGGCAAGAATAACTGGAGACTAGAGTGTATTAACCATCTGTTTCTGATTCTTTGACATCTGGAGTTTTGCTGACCCTGGAGAGACTCCCCCCTGACAGGGTGGGCCAGTTGCTAGAGATAGAAGGTGCCTTTCATGTGTGAACAACCAATCCAGATCCCGTCCCCCAACCAGCTGCTTCTGTTGAGCTCTCATGGAGCTCTCACACTCTGGGCCACTAGCCACCCGCCCTAAGGAGCCCAGGGCCGGGTGCCAGACAACTAGGGGCAGCCTCTATGCCTCAGAACCCACGGCAGTGAGTCAGATTCACCAGTGCCAAACCTGCTTACCCTGCCTGCCTTTTCCTTCCTGCAGAAACCACCATAGAGGCTCTTGCCCACTTTTCCCCCTTACTCTCTCTTTCCTCGGGAGGGACCCTAGCGACCCCCATATGGCCCCCCTGTGGTGTGGCATGCCCCCTCCTCTCAGGAACTGTGAGCTATACAGTTTCTGAGATTGTCCTCTCATAGAACTATCTTTCTATGGCAGTCACCTCCTGATCTGCTGGCTTCACCACATATGAATAGTAATATTTTCAAATAATAATAGTTAGAACAATTTTGAAGAGATAGATGGTGTTAACTTCGAGGCGACTAAGCATCCGATGAATTAAGCTGGCCAGATTCACTCTGCAGCTTCATCAGTCAGCGTGCGGTGGATGCCACAGTCTGCTCATTCTAAAACGGGTGCCCGGAGCACCTTCCGTGAACTTTTTCTCAACTCTGAGCTTTTTTATTTTCCAGCTGAGAAGACATCCCATGCTGCTGTTAGCTGGGATCTTCTGAGGTCTCCCAGAATAATACAGCCTATAATACTGTTTTCTTGATTTATAATCGCATGAGTTGGATGGGATAGTATGGGAGAGGCTATATATTTCTGAGAGCAGAGGACTTTCACTTTGGAAAGGACAGACAGACGTTACAGGATCTCATTTACAATAAGGAGTTTCTCACCTAACTACCTCCTGACACATGCTGGGCTTCTGAAACGATAAACTGCACCTCCTTTCTTCACATCTGAGTTTGGAAACAGTTGAAGGATAGAAACAGGGGTTAGATGAGACAGAAACCAAAAATGCATGCTTTCCTACAGAGAAAACTTCCCACATCAAATTGCTCCAGCTCTGGTGGCGTAAGTGGGCTTCCTTGCACTTCCCTCAGAGATCGGCCAAGTAACGGAGCCTGACACAGGCAGCAGGACAAGTTTGGCTCTCTTGGGACATTGCCGTGAAAAGATGAGGGCGTTCTCTTGCCCCTGACTGGAAAGGACAAGCCTAGCTTGCCGGATCTGAAGGGAGAGCTTGAGGAACAGGGGACGAGTGTCCACCACTGTATTTGTTTCAGCAAAACTGTTTTCCAAGTGACACCAGGGAGCCAACTGAATTCTGACTTTTCCAATGAGGAGTCATATGACTTCAAGAACCCATATAACTCATGTATTGCTCAGGTTCCCCATCTGTAAAGAGCGCATTTATAATGAGCACCCACTGGACTTTTGATTATTAAACGGTAGAATATTTGCTCAATAAACACTAACTGGTAGCTCTTGTTCTAATTAAGTTCTTTTTCAGGTTGTTTTCAGAATTAAGTTCCATTCTGTGGCACAGTAATTGCAAACTAAGAAAAAAACAATTCTTCTCTCGTGAAAATGTTTTTTGCAATATTTGTTTATGTTCAAAGAGGTATAGCATAAACTTATTAAAACTATCAGCAATGGACAACAAAATGCCAATCCATTCCCTGTCATGTGAGACACGTTGGAGAAGGGAACTAATCCACGTACATACTAAACTTAATTGTATTTATTCATTTATACAGATAGATGGGGCAATCTTCATGGAGAATTATAACTTATTTCCTGCATCATCATCTGTTTTTGCAACGTATACTTACTAAAGGGTTTGTATGAATAATAGTTTCCATTGACTTTTATTGAATTGTACTCATACAAAGAGTTACCATTTTTGAGCCAATACTGTGGGCCAGGGCTCTGCTGAGGGATCTCACTCAGCCCTCCCATGATCTCAGGGAGCAGGCAGGTGTTTCTGTTTTACCTGAGTTCCCTGGCAGCTAAGGGACTTGCCCCCGCTTATATGGCTTAGGTGGCAGTTAGAATGTAAACCAGCCCTGACATTGCTCTGAAGCTAAAGCCAACCCTACACTGAGATTCACAGGCAGGTGCTACCCTTGTCCTTCTAACCCTTCTTCTAAGCTTCCATCATGCAATATTTATTCTTCAAATAAGTTAGGTCTGTCTCGTGACTTGTATTTACATTTTTATTCCATTTCTTTTCAATAGATAGTTCAAAAGTTAAGCCTTTTCTCTAGGGACTAGATCTTAGAAGTCTTTCAGAAATCAGAGTTTCTCAAAATGCCATATCATCAAACCTGCCCTTCGGACGTTTGCCTTTCACACTGAGAATATTTCTTTCTTTCTTTTTTTTTTTCATGGATCAGCACAGCATCTTTATTTATTTATTTTATTTATTTATTTTTTAATATCTTTATTGGAGTATAATTGCTTTACAATGGTGTGTTAGTTTCTGCTTTACAACCAAATGAATCAGTTATATATATACATATGTTCCCATATCTCTTCCCTCTTGTGTCTCCCTCCCTCCCACCCTCCCTATCCCACCCCTCCAGGCGATCGCAAAGCACTGAGCTGATCTCCCTGTGCTATGCGGCTGCTTTCCACTAGCTAGCTATCTACCTTACGTTTGGTAGTGTATGTATGTCCATGCCTCTCTGTCGCTTTGTCACAGGTTACCCTTCCCCCTCCCCATATCCCACACTGAGAATATTTCTTAAATCAGCAGAAAAGAAACTTGTGGTTTCTGTTTGGTGTAAAGCTCCCACGATGGCTTAGATCAGCTGTAAGATGACTTCTTTGAGGATATTCTCCAAGCTAAGCAGATGGCAACTTTAACTGGTCAGAGAAGCATCACTATTTATTGATATAATTTATTCCTCTATGAATCATCTTTTTAGACATCTAAGGGGAGGGAGATGCCCAATATTCTAATTCAAAGAACTCTGGTACATTCTACCCAAGAAACGGGGCTTCTTCTCAGGCCCCACTTGATTTAACAAGCACCGCACAGGAAGCCTTCTCACTAAAAACACTTGTTAGCCTACATTGGCTGTGGTACCGCTGACAAGATTTCTAATGTTATTTGAAATGCTAGCTAATTTTAGGTTGTTATTTCCATGCTGAGTGGAATGAAATATTGCAATATATGCTCCTCAAAGGTGTAATGGCAGACTTGTCGGCAGCTTCATTTGTCTCACCGTCTCCCTGACAAACAGGAAAAGTAAGATGTGCCGTCACTACATCCTGGCTGCTGCCCGCCATCATCACAGGCTGAGGGACCAGACGGGTCGTGTCCTCAATGAACATACTGTATTCATCACCTGAGCATCTATAGCAGTTATCACCATCCATCCAGCGCTCGGCTGGGTGAGGGTGGGTGTTCACGCATGGTCCACGTGCACATGCCTATGTGTGCTTTGGTAATGAGGTTAGGCATACAAAGAGGAATTTTCAGTCTGTTTAAGGCTTGTTCTGATTGTTTTTTTAATTCTTTGAAGAGAAAGAGATCAGAAGACACCAAAAGTTGTACATACTTATATATTTAAGGTATTATTCTGCCACTTTCTGAGCTCACACACAAAAAATCATGATACAGAAATATAAAATGTCACAACAGAGTGTATATTGGATCCCTATGACTTCTAGGAGAAATTCTAACTATCTAAATGTTCTTACCATAGTATAGAAAAAACCACAAGTGTAGGGATTGAAGAAGCTTGGGTTTGAATCTTGTATCATCGATTTATACTGTCATTTTTTTAAAAGTTTGTTTATTTATTTTTTGCTGCATTGGGACTTCGTTGCTGCACGGGCTTTCGCTAGTTGCGGCGAGCGGGGGCTACTCTTCGTTGCGGTGCGTGGGCTTCTCATTGCCGTGGCTTCTCTTGTTGCGGAGCACAGGCTCTAGGCGCCCGGGCTTCAGTAGGTGTGGCACGTGGACTCAGTAGTTGTGGCTGTGGGCTCTAGAGCGCAGGCTCAGTAGTTGTGGCACAGGCTTAGTTGCTCCACGGCATGTAGGATCTTCCTGGACCAGGGCTCGAACCTGTGTCCCCTGCATTGGCAGGTGGATTCTTAACCACTGCATCACCGGGGAAGCCCTATATTGTCATATTTTGATTCGTAACTCTCCATCACTTCCTATCTCTGTGGCATGTGGTAGTAATGAAATATGTAAAATAATAACAGCAAAACCAAAGGCAATGGATAATATTTCTTCATCACTTAGTATGTGTCGGGTCCTTCTTTAGCACTTTACACATCTAATCTCACTTAATCCCCAAAACTGCTTTATAAATAAGGACTTTTTTTTTTCGGTATGCAGGCCTCTCACGGTTGTGGCCTCTCCCGTTGCGGAGCACAGGCTCCGGACGCGCAGGCCCAGCGGCCATGGCTCACGGGCCCAGCCTCTCCGCGGCACGTGGGATCTTCCCAGACCGGGGCACGCACCTGCGTCTGCTGCATCGGCAGGCGGGCTCTCAACCACTGCGCCAGCAGGGAAGGCCTATAAATAAGGACTTCTTGTAGTCTTGCTTTCCAGATTAGGAAGCTTAAGTTTAAAGAGGCAGCATGCCTAATATCACTTAAAGAGAGAGTGGCAAGGTGCAGGGACGGAGCCTGGGTGTGTGTGATATCCAAATCCATACTCTCAACCGCTCACCCTGTCACAGTGTTTCCTAAGTCTCAATTTACCCAACCAAAAAATGGAGGGGTAATGTGTTACCATAAGGAATAACTTAAAAAAAAAAAAAAACCAAACAAAAAACTGAAGAGCTGAGGACAGTGCTTCAGACATAGCTTACATACTACTAGGTCACACTTCATTTAGAAATAGATACTTTAAAAAATTTTAAGGTATTACTTACTTACGTCAAATTCAACCTTTTAGTGAACAGTTCTGTGAGGGTTCTTTCTAGTTTTATTGAAAAATAATGACATCCATCACTGTATAAGTTTAAGGGGTACAGCACGATGGCTCGATTTATATGTATTGTGAAATGATTACCAAAGTAGGTTCAGCTAACATCCATTTTTTCATATATATACAATAAAAAGAAGAGAAAAAAGGAGAGAAAAAAGGAAAAAACATTTTGTCCCTCTGATGAGACCTCTTAGGCTTTGCTATCTTAACAGCTCACCTGTATATTGTACAGCAGTGTTAACCATAGCCATCCTATTGCACATTACATCCCTAATATTTGTTTATCTTATAACCGGAAGTTTGCATCTTTTGACCACCTTCCTCCATCCCCCCCACCAAAAAAATGTAACAATGTTTCCAATACTGGATTATGAATATGTCTAATACTGTATGCCATAAAAATTTTATAACCATTCATTAGTGTGTAGGCTAGGCTACCATAAGGCAATCATATTGCTGCTTTTTCATTATCAATGCATGAATCATTATACCTGTAAATAAACATGAATTTCTTTTTCACATTATCTTTTCATGTGTGAGGTCTAGTGTTAGTAATACATATACTACAGTGATTTGTATCATAAGAAAATATTGATGTAGGTACTGACAGATGATTTATTTTGTAAACAGATGACGTAAACTTATGGTATTGATAAATACAGTGCATGACTATAAATGTATTTTCTCTTCCTTCTGATTTTATTAATAAAAAATTATTTTCTCTAGCTTACTTTATGGTAAGAATGTAGTCTATAATGCATATTATATAATGCAAACAAAATACATGTCAGTTGACTGTGTTATCGGTAAAGGCTTCTGGTGAACAGTAGGCTATTGGTCATTGAGTTTAGGGGGAGTCAAAACTTATATGCAGATTATCAACTACATGGGGGGTTGGCACCCCTAAGCCCACCTTGATCAAAGGTCAACTGTATTCCCGGAAGTGGAATTGCTGGATCGTATGGTAGTTCTATTTTTAAAGTTTTTTGAGCATCCTTTACACTGTTTTCCCTACTGACTGGACCAATTTACAGTCCCACTAATAGTGAACAAGGGTTTCCTTTTCTCCACATCCACACCGGCGTCTGTCATCTCTTGTCTTTTTGATGATGGCCATAAAAATTGATATTGCTGTAAGTGACAAGAAATATGAATATGATCAATTAAGAAAATAGAGGTTTACTTTTCTTACATAATAAAAAGTTCCAGAGTAAAGCAGTCACTGGAGTTGGTTCAACAGTTCAGTCATGTAAAAGCGGACATTGGTATGATTTGTTTGGTATTGTCTTATGTTTGCAAAGTAAATGCTGCTACTGCAGATATTCTGTCTGCCTTCAGAGATGAAAGAATAGGGGAGAAGGACACCAGCTTCATCTCTCCCTCTTATCAGGAAGACGGGCCATCGGTCTTTATCCCATGAGAAAGAACTAGTTTACTGTCCACTGCTCACTGCTAAGGCGGCTGAGAAAATGCATTTTGATGCTTTATATTTTTCCAGTCTCTGTTGTTGGTGGCAGAAGGGTTGGTGATGCCTTATTTTTTCAGGGAAGCATCAATTTCTTCCACAGCCCCGCCTTTTCTGCTTGTAAAATTCTTTCTAACATAAACTGATTTTCAGCTGTGAAAATATGAGGAACTATGAGTACAGGTAGGACAAGGGCCAGACGGGAAACGTAGGCCCTACTCTAGCCAGACTGATGCTTGGTATGAACGTGAGACAAATCAGCAGTGAAACTTGGCTGTTTGATCTTTCATATTTCAAACCATGAACTTGATAACCATAAGATGGGAAAGAGGATGGTAATAATTCATAGAATATCTGTTAGATATGTAGGACCCGGGGATATGACAGATGAGGGACGTAGAGGGAGGTCATCATGTCCCTTTCAACTTTATTAAAATATGGTTTAAGGAGTTTTAATTGTATTCTGCAGGCATTTGCTGAGCATACAGTGTGAAGAGCCAGGTGAATTCTCAACCTCGGAAGGGATATTTATATTTTGTCCTATAGATGGTACTACATACAGTTGGAGTTCTGTAGATATCCTATAGATGGAATCCGGTTGTGTGAACGGTGCTGCTTTGAAGTTACATCAGAGAATGACCAGTACCATACACTTAGCTCTATACTTACAACACAAATTAATAAAGTGTGCTTTCTTCTTAAGAAGTACTTATAAAGGTGGGAGGATGATTTTGCTGAACTACAAGACAGAAGGTGAATATGATAAAGGAGCATAATAATGGCTCAAAAGTGCTTTTTCAATCCCTAGTGTGATTAATTCTAAGGCTTTACAGGGGAAATGTTATTTTTAACTGGAGAAGATTAGCATATTTGGCAAGTAGAAAATAAGAAGGGAAGATGTGGAGCGGGGAGGATACAAGATCTATTGAGTGAAGTAGAATGATGAGGCTTGAACTCGGTGTATGAGGCATAAAAGAGAAAAGTTCATTTGGAATCAGAATTTGGGAGATAATAAATGACTCACTAACTTTAAAAATCAGGTGTTTTGATCTGGCAATGATAGTTATCAAAGACTTTATTATTTGAGATGAAGTTGGAAATCATTATCAGTGTGGATTCTAGAGACAAATTAGTCATTGTGAAAAACCCAGTGGAGAGCTGAGTTTAGAGGAAGAATGACAGGTGGCGGTTATTAAAATAATATAGGCAAGAGAAACGGGACAAACTGGAGGGTGAGGAATGTAACTGGAGTTTAAGGTAGGAAATCTCTCTCATTTTATAAATCAGAAAATTGAAAAAAAAAAAAAGACTATGTAGGGGGACTTAAATTCACTCGACATAATATCCCCCCGAATTTCTACCGTGTGCAGGTTAGATAAAAAGGATATAAATGACTTGCAATAATGGTGAAGTAGCTTGTATTAAACTAACACTGTCGGGTAGCAATTATAGCTATAGACCAATATAAGAAAGTAATATATGAATGCACTGGAGAATGACCAAAAGCAGTCAGAAACTGTAGGGTACATGGTCTTTGAAAAAAAAGAAGTGCCTTGGATATGATTTGTTGCACCAGTTTTGTTTTGCATGGGACCAGGACATCAGGAAGAAAACCACTGGCTTACTAATTGACAGTCAGAGAAATGGAGCTTAGGGCTTCCTAGGTGGCTAGAATGTGAGGTGAGGAATCCCACAAAGAAGGAAGCCACAGAAGGGGAGCCCCCTAATCTTTGTCCTACCCTTGCACTTGGCACGTATGGGGGAAATGTCACAGTTGCCACTGAAAAACAGCAGGAAACCTGAAAGGACGAAGAGATTTTCACTGCTATTCATCTCAGTGAGACAGAGTTCAAAGTTTGGGTCCAGCCAAGTTAACTGCTAAAATAAACATCAATATTTCAAAGAAGAATAAGAGATCCCAAAGTCTCTATAACATATCATACGCAATATCTTGGATTAAAAAAAAAATCCAACCTGTAAAGGAATAAGATGATGTGACCCAAAATCAAGAGAAAAAATACAGGCATCCCCTGCCTTTTGAAAGTTCGCTTTCCACCACTTGGCTTTTACAAAAGACCTACATTAGTACCTGTTTTCGCTAACTGGAGGAAATCCAAGGGGGATTTCCATTTTTAAGAAAAAGACCAAAAGCGAAAATAGGAAATAGCATTCAGCGTTGATTTGTTGGTTTTGCAGTGAGCTGTTACAGAGGCAGCGCTCACCCTCAGCAGGGAGAGTGGCGCTACTAAGCTCCTTCCCCGGGAACTGCACTCAGCATTTCAGCATCAAGCCACCGTAGCTTTTTGTTTTCTTTCAGTTTTATTGAGATATAATTGACATACAGTACAGCATAAATTTAAGGTGTCCAGCGTAACGATTTGACCAACATACATCAAGAAATGATTAATGAAATAGTTTTGTGAGCACCCATCATCTCATATGGATACAAAATTAAAGAAATAGAGGGCATCCCTGGTGGTGCAGTGGTTAAGAATCTGCCTGCCAATGCGGGGGACACGGGTTCAAGCCCTGGTCTGGGAAGATCCCACATGCCACGGAGCAACTAAGCCCATTCGCCACAAGTACTGAGCCTGCACTGTAGAACCCGTGAGCCACAACTACCGAAGCCCACGTGCCTAGAACTTGTGCTCCGCAACAGGAGAAGCCTGCGCGCTGCAACAGAGTAGCGCCTGCTCGCCGCAACTAGAGACAAAGCCCACACGCAGCAACGAAGACCCAATGCAGCCAATCATAAAATAAATTTAAAAAAAAAGAAACTTCGTAACAAAAAATAAAAACTTAAAAAAAAATTGAAATAGAAAAATGTTTTCGCTTGTGATGAGAGCTCTTAGGATTTACTGTCTTGGCAACTTTCATATATAACATGCAGCAGTTACTTATCTTCTAACTGGACGTTTGTACCTTCTGACTGCTTTCATCCAGTTACCTCTCCACTCCCCTGTCCCTGGTAAACAAAATCTGATCTCTTTTTCTTTTTTTAAAATAAATTTATTATTTTATTTATTTTTCGCTGTGTTGGATCTTCATTGCAGTGCTCTGGCTTCTCATTGCCATGGCTTCTCTTGTTGTGGAGCTTGGGCTCTAGACGTGTGGGCTTCAGTAGTTGTGGCACGCAGGCTCAGTAGTTGTGGCTCGCGGGTTCTAGAGCGCAGGCTGAGTAGTTGTGGTGCGTGGGCTTCGTTGCTTCACGGCATGTGGGATCTCCCCAGACCAGGGCTCGAACCCGTGTCCCCTGCATTGGCAGGCGGATTCTTAAGCACTGCGCCACCAGGGAAGCCCTGATCTCTTTTTCTGTGAGTTTCTTTGTTTGTTTTTGAAGTATAATTGACCTACGCCACTGTGTTAGTTCCTGTAGTACAACATAGTGACTCAATATTTCTACACATATTTCACGAGTACTGCAAACTTTCAGTTACAATTATCACCGTAAAAAGATTTACGTAGTTATTGACTAGCTTCCCCACACTGTGCATTTCATACCCATGACATTTATTTTGTACCTCTTAATCTGCCTCACCTATTTCTTTCCTCCTCCCAACCCCCGCCTCTCTGGCAACCACCTGTTTGTTCTCTGTATCTATAATTCTATTTCTGTCTTGTTATATTTATTCATTGTTTTTAGATTCCACATATAAGTGAAATTATGTGGTACTTCTCTTTCTCTGTGTGACTCAGTTGACTTGGCATAATACCTTCTAAGTCCATCCATGTTGTTGCAAATGACAAGGTTTCATTCTTTTTTATGGCTGAGTAATATTCCAGTGTACATGCATACCACACCTTCTCGATCCATTCATATACTTATGGGCACTGAGGTTGCTTTCATATCTTGGCTATTGTAAATAATGCTGCAATAAACATAGGGGTGCATATTTTTTTCTAATTAATGTTTTTGTTTTCTTCAGAAAAATACTCAGAAGTGGAATTGTTTGATTGTATGGTAGTTCTATTTTTAATTTTTTGTGGCATCTCCGTACTGTTCTCCATAGTGGCTGCACCAATTTACCCCAATTTACATTCCCACCAACAGTGCAGGAGGGTTCCCCTTTGTCCGCATTCTTGTCGAAACTTTTTATCTGTTGCCTTTTTGATAATAGCCGTTCTGACGGGTGTGGGGTGATATCTCATAGTGGCTTTGGTTTGCATTTCCTTGATTAGTGATGTTGAGCATCTTTCCATGTGCCTGTTGGCCATTTGTATGTCTTCTTTGGAAAAATGTCTATTTCAGGTCCTCTGTCTATTTTTTGTTTTTGATGTTGAGTTGTATTAGTTCTTTGTGTGTTTTGGATATTAACCCCTTATCGGATATATTGTTGCACATATCGTTCCCCATTCAGTAGGCTGCCTTTTCATTTTGTTGATAGCTTCCTTCACTGTGCAATAGCTTTTTACTTTGGTGTAGTCCCGTTTATTTTTGCTTTTGTTTCCCTTGTCTGAAGAGACGTATCCAAAAAAAATTACTAAGATCGATGTCAAAGCACTAAGCTGCCGTAGCTTTGCACTGTATCTGTGAGTGTCTGTGCTTTATCTCGATTTATTCTGTGCACCCATTAGCAAGATGTGTGCTAAGGTAACTGCTTCTTTGCTTTGTGCCATTTCAGTTTATGAAAGGTTTCACAGGAATGGTCTACTTTTGGGTAGTAGGGGGAACCTGTAGTGCATAAAGACTCAACTCGTGATAACTCAGATATTGTGATCAACATACAGAAACTTTAAAATATGTGTTATAAATATATTTTCAAGAATGTGAAGGGAATTATGGCCATAATGAGGGAGTAGAAAAATTTAAGCAGAGAATTACAAACTATAACATAGAATCAAATCATTCTAGAACTTAAAAGTAAATATGTGAGATGGAAACTTAACTGGACGGATTTGACAGCATCATGAAGATAACCGAAGAATGCGTCAGTGAATTTGTAGATATAACAAGGAAATTATCTTTTCTAAAGTACAGAGAGAAGTAAGATTAAAGAAACGAACAGCACTTCAGTGACTCATGGGACATATCACATATGTGTCATTTGAGCCCCAGGGAAGGCAAAAATGGGACAAAAAGCATTTGAGGAAATAAGGACTTAATTTCCAAACTTTGGTGAAAAACACAAACATGCAAATCCATCATCCTTAGCAAACAGCAAATAGGATGAATGCAAAGAAGAGCTCATCTAAGCACTTGGTAGTCAAACTGCTAAAAACCAGAGATGCAGGGCTTCCCTGGTGGCGCAGTGGTTGGGAGTCTGCCTGCCGATGCAGGGGACACGGATTCGTGCCCCGGTCCGGGAGGATCCCGCGTGCCGCGGAGCGGCTGGACCCGTGAGCCATGGCGCTGAGCCTGCGCGTCCGGAGCCTGTGCTCCGCAACGGAGAGAGAACCGCGTGCCCCAGAAAAAAAAAATAAAAAAATAAAACCCAGAGATGTAGAGGAAATGTTAAAAGCAGCAAAAGAAAATTACACATTACACGATGGGAACAAAAATACAAATGATAGCTGATTTCTCATCAAAAGAAGCCAGAAGGCAATGTGAAAAGTTTAAAGTGCTTAAAGAAAATAATAGTCTAAATTTTACATGTATCAACAATCTCCTTCAAAAATCAAGGTGAAATAAAGACATTTACAGATAAATAAAAGTGAGAGAATTTGTTGCAGTTAGATTAGCACTGCAGGAAATGCTCAGGTTCTTCTGGGTAAAGGAAAGCGACAGAAGATGAAAGTTAAAACTCCAGGAAAGAATAAAAAGCACCAGAAATTGTAAATATGTGGGAAAATATCAAATATTTTCATTCTTTTATTTTTTAAAAAGACACATAAATGTTTAAACAAAATAATGCCACTTCAATGGTGATCATAATGCTTTCGGAGTAGTATATGTGACCATACCCCAAATGACGGGGGCTACGTGGAACTCCATTATTACAGTGTCTTTGTATTTTATATGAAGAACAGACAGTGATAAGTTAAGAGAAAATACTATAACTCCTAGAGGAGTCTTAACCACGCAAATTTCCACGAGAGAGTTAAACAATACAGACAATGAATGTAGGGACTGTTTTCCCAATTGCCACCCAAATGGTCCATAGTTGCTGTCATTCTAGTGCATAGATAAGTTAGTTCATTACATTCAGTGGATATTTTGGGACCTTAATTTTCTCATGGAAACTCATTTGAGAAAGGTGGCACACAAAGGAAAGACCATCAATGATCAGTATCAGGGATAAAAGAAGAGCTATTTCCACAGAGTCTACAGATATTAAAAAGATATGCAAATATTACAAACATTTTAATGTCAATAAATCTGAAAACCTAGCTTAAATAGACACATGCATAAAAGCCAGAATTTATCCAGCTGGCACAAAATGAAATAGAAAACTGAACACACACACACACACACACACACAATTGAATTTGTTCCAGAAAACCTTCAAATACATACAAGCACACTCAAAAGTGAGATAGTTTCACTGGTTAAATTCTGTAGAACATTGAAGGAAGAAATAACACCAATCGTACAAATTCCCCTTCAGAAATTAGAGGAGGAGGGAAGAATTCCCAACTTGATTCTTGGGGCCAGCAGTACTCTGATAGCAAAGACGTTACAAGAATAGAAAATTACAGATTGCTGTCTCTCGTAAACGTAGCTGCAGGCATCCTTGATGAAATATTAACAGTTTGATTCTAGGAATATATCAAAAGGATAATGCATGATGAAAAGTAGAGTTTCTCTCTGGAATGCAAGTTTGACTTTAACATCAAAAAAATCAATTAATGTATTCACCGTTTTAACAGACTAAAGGAGAATTTTTCCTCATCTCACCACACCTGTCCTAAGAGAGAAGAAAGATCTTTTCAGAACAATTAATAAACTGTTTCTGGTTCAGGTTGGTAATCCTGTGGTGAAAATGGCTATATCTAATTCGTATTGTATTGTTAAGTTTTCAGCAATGCTGGCTTTGTCAATGCCAAGACCTAGACACCAAGACAGAGCTGGGCTTAAAAATGAAGGTAACTTGGGGCTTCCCTGGTGGCGCAGTGGTTGAGAGTCCGCCTGCCGATGCAGGGGACACGGATTCGTGCCCCAGTCCGGGAGGATCCCACGTGCCGCGGAGCGGCTGGGCCCGTGAGCCATGGCCGCTGAGCCTGCGCGTCCGGGGCCTGTGCTCCGCAGCGGGAGAGGCCACAACAGTGAGAGGCCCGCGTACCGAAAAATAAAAATAAAAATGAATAGGTTATAATATGAGGGAACAATCATTTTAACCAGAAGCTTTAAAAAAACCCACTGTCATTTCATGTTAATTATATTAAATATTCATGTATTGTTCCATGTTATTGGGAGTCATCTAAGATAACTCTGTCTTAGCTTCTATTGACCATTTCACAGTTTATTTCAAAAGACATTAATCTTTTATACCTATTATTTTAATTTCCAAGGTTTCATCTGGAAATGTGTGTGTGTGAGAGAGAGAGAGAGAGAGAGAGAGAGAGAGAGTGTGTGTGTGTGTGTGTGTGTGTGTGATTGCCTGTTAGTGAAAGGAAAACTTAGGAAAACTAAAAATTTGAAGTCCTAAAAATATTCATTTTGCTAAGTATCATATATTCACAGAACCTATCTTTTTGAAATACTCTGATACATTGTTATAGCAGGTAATCTGCTTTTTGGTTTGAGAATTAGTAAATTCAAGGTGAAATGGCTAATTGGTGGCAGGGTCTAAAGAGGTCTCTCATGTCCTAAGTTCTAGGTCATTGCTCTTTTGCCCATGCCCTTTATCTACCAGAGTTGTATTTTTGGATTGCATTTAAGGTGGACCTGGAAGAAAACATAAGCGTAATGTGCCAAAATGAATTTGGTGGTATAAAATATATTTTTAAATGGTAGCACAGGATAGACTTCTTGTAAATATAAATTTCTATTAAACATTTTTTTTTTTTTTTTTTGCGGTACGCGGGCCTCTCACTGTTGTGGCCTCTCCCGCTGCGGAGCACAGGCTCCGGACGCGCAGGCTCAGCGGCCATGGCTCACGGGTCTAGCCGCTATGCGGCACGTGGGATCTTCCCGGACCGGGGCACGAACCCGTGTCCCCTGCATCGGCAGGTGGACTCTCAACCACTGTGCCACCGGGGAAGCCCTAAACATTTTTATTTAGACTGGAACAGAGGAGAATTATTAAACAGATTTCCTGTTCATGAACAACATAAAACAATATATGAATCCAAGATGCAAAGATTAATTAAACAAAAAGTATAGCTTGAGGGCATTAATTTAAAAAAAGCTGTAACAGCATCACAAGTTAAAAAAGCCAACATGGGCTTTTTTCCTTTCCATTTTTTCTTCTTACGGTGTATTACTATATTTCTTGAAGTTGACTTGTATTTTAAAACTTGGATATGTCCAATACAAAAAAGGTGCTTTGGGAATATGCTCTATCACATTTTTCCCTTTGAAGAAAATCCTGCAAGATTATTCATTAAAAAACCCCATAAATCTAATGATGATATTTCTCTGTTAAAGAGTTTTCAATACCTCCCCATCTTCTATCATCTAAAATTCAGATTCCTGAGCACTCTATTGTAGACCTGTCATGAAATGCCACCTTTACTCCATCCACCTCTTTTTTTTTCTCTTACAATATTACTTAGCAGATACCTGTACTTCAGTCTTGCCAAACTATCTACTGTTTCTCAAATGTCCTGTATGTAAAATTTTCTTATGCTGTCACCTCTGCCTGGAGTATCCTTACCTTCTTGCCTAATTAATTTACTAATGTTTAGATATATTTCTCAAATGTTTCTTCCCCTGAATACCTCAGGCAGGATAAATCACTCCTCCGTCTGTGATTCTGCGGTGGCTTATATATGCCACCCTCAGGACATATGTTGCATTGTAATATATTTATGTAATTGATTTTTCCAGAGATGGGCAAACTAAGTCAGCCCTCATCCTGTTTTTGTCAATAAAGTTTTATCGGCACCCAGCCATGTCCATTCATTTATGTACCGTCTCTGGATGATTTCATGCCACAGTGGCAACATTGAGTAGTTGCAACAGAGATTGAATGGCCCACTAAACTTAAACTATTTATGATCTGGGCCCTGACAGAAAAAGTTTTTCAACCCCTGTACTAGGTTGTGACCTTCAGGAGGGCAAGGACAAAGATTTAGTCACATCTGAGTCCCTGACAGTTTGCTCTGTGCTGCCTCATAATTATTTGTTGAACCGGCTACAGATAAGTATATTACATACAGTGGTTAAGAGAATAATATCTGACGTCCAGCCATCTGAGTTCTAATCATTCCACATTCTACATGTGAGACCTAAAATGAATGACACCATTTATCTGTGCCTCATTCATCTTTTCTGTAAAATAAGGGTAATAATAATGCCTTTCTCCCATGGCTCATGTGAGGATTAAATCTCATAATATACGGGTAGCCCTTCATTTACTGACTAAAGTAGATCAAATCCTCAGTACACACCCTTGTTATTATTACACATCACTCATAACATGCCGTAGGGCTTTAATAATTAGTTTAAGGACTCCAGTCTCATTTTATCTCCCGTAAAAGTAGAAGAGTTAGCTTACTGAGTTCCCTTATGCTTCTATAACCTTTGGATCAGGTGGGTCCATGCGTGGTTCTCAGAGCTGTACTGAGCTTTCTCAGGGTTCATATGGAACAAGCAGAGAGAAAAGTGACGTCAGCTCGGGCAGCAAGAGCAACTGACTCAGCCATAGCATCTGAGTCACCCTCAGAGCCAGAGTCACCGCTTAGAAAATAGGCTTTTATAGTTTATGGGGTTAAAGCTTTATGGTCTGAGCTCAACTACAGCAGGGCCAGAGGGCCATCCGGCTAAGCAGAAAGAAATAAGTTACCTTCGAAATCTCCGAGAAATGTTTAGATGAGTCGTTTTGATGAGATTGTAATCTAGAGTCAGCTCTGATTAACTTTTGCTCTACATGGTAATTTTGTTTTTAAAATGTATTTTCTCAACCAGCTTATAAATGATACAAAGGTTTTCTTTAAAAATATATATTTAAATAATATAAAATATAAGTTTTTCTTTAAAAATATAAAACTTAAACATCAAAAAATGACAGCACATTTGTATTTTACTGTATTCTCTAGAAGAGTTTCTTTTTCAGCTTTCAGTAATCGGGAAGACACACAACCTCAGCTTCAAGACCGTCCGAAGAATGGACAAAGTATGGCAGAGGTACAAAGAACAAAAACAAAAACATGCTCCCAAACCTCTGAGAAGTTGTGTTGTCAGTCAGTTACAGCGACCTGATAGTTAACTCATACCAGTCCTCGACTCCTTTCTCTAGGTAGTAGAGAGGACTTTGTATGATGAACATGACAGGGAGCCCTGAAGACATACTTCTAAAAGGTTATTGCACAAATAAAGACAGTGAATGTCTATACTGAGGATTAACTTAAGTTTAGACCCTTAAATACGAGACAAGGGTTGACTAAAGAGTAACATAAGAGAGTGTTTTAGAGCAGATTTGTTGGTGAGATTGAGAATATCTGGGTAAAAGACCTTTTCTGCTCTCTTCTAATGTTGATCATTTATAGCCCGATTACCACAAAATATTCACTTTTGCTAACTGATTGCGAGCAGACCCATATTAACTTTCATAACGCTGTAAAGTTTATTATTGAAAATCAGAGATTACTCTCCCTTCATACATAAAATACATTTGTTTTTCTTGAGATTTGTCTGTTATATGATACACAGTGAAAGCCGTATCTACAGAGATGTCTAACTTTAATTTCTCGTGACTGCGTTATTTGTTGCGGCCCTTACCAGTGCCTTTCAGAAAGAGAACATCACAGGCATTTCTAAGATTTACAAGAATTTTCTGAGTACTTTAATTGAAGAGAAATGAATGGGTTGGATAACTTGAGAAACATGTGGAACTTTATAGATTAGAAACAGACGAACACTACTGCATCATTTTGGACTGTGCTGTTGGCAGGTAATAATTACATGTTTTGTCTAAGGGCTGTGAATTTCAAATGCTAACACTCCTCTCACCTCAGTGTGAGAAATTGAGTCTCTATAATCAGCTCAGGTTATTCCTGCTTTACTTGTATCCCATGATTTAAAGCATACTCTTTTTCAGTAGTTAATGATTATATATTATCTTCCCTATAATTATTTTTTCTTTTCCCGCCCCACTTATTTTTAGACGTCACCATTGCACTTAGTTGAATCCTAGATCAAAATACATTGAGTCATTGCAATCTTACCTCATTACTCTGCCCTTCCACTGCTCTGAATCTGTTTTTTGGGGGGGAACTTCTTGGAACGCCTTCCAATTTGTCTTCTTCTCTGTGTCGTTTCACGGCGCTAAACTAAAACCCAGGAGCAGCCTCTGCGAATAAAGGCAAGAACTTCCCTGCCCTGGAAGGGAGGGCCAGTTCACAGCAGCACTTCTTAGTGGCGTGTATTTGTTAGAAAACTCCTTCACTTATACTGGATTTGTTAATTTCCTGGATTTTTCCACCATGTATAATGTGCTTTGTTTTCAGTAGGCTTGACTGTAAGTGTTCTAGCCAGAGTTGATAGAACCAGAAGCTTCTCTAAATTTCTGGGCTCTCTGTGGTGTCCAGCACTGTGAAATTAAATTTTATTCCACAGCATAATTTTGTATGTCGTGATCAACATTCTGCATCCACCGCCTAGGACAGTACCGGACTCGTCTCTGCTCTAACGGTGCTAAGTAACGCCAAAGAGTAAAGAGTGAATGTGATCTTCGCGACAGGGTGGTGGTATAGAGATACTGTTGGCTCAGGCCTGCTCTGGTACGGAGACAGGAGTCACATCAGTTATTTTAAGAGAGAAAGAAAGTTGCTTTAAATAACTGTTCATTTGGTCTAACACATTGTTTGCTAGGCAACTGAAAAAGCCAACAGAGAAAACTGAGCTCTCACAGGTAGCAGTTTCAGAAAGCAGCTGTCACCACTCAGCCTGAGGCTGGAACGATTACAACTAGAACCTTGGAGGGCAGCCTCAGAGGAGGAGGCCTTGCTTGGCGGATGCTGGTGTCTCTGGTGTCAGGTGGAGCCACGGGGGACTAGGGTTCTGAGCTTTGAGATCAAGTGTTGCCACTGTGCAGGTGTCTCTGATGGGGAGAGGCCGTGATGAGGCTGGTCCTGCAGCAGTGGGACAGTTCCAGCCTGTGTTCAGAGGCTGTTATGGGAATGAAGTGCTGCTGCCAGGGTGAAGAAGCAAGGCCAGGGTCGTGCTGACAGGAGCAGTGGGGAGACAGGCAGGCTGGAGGGAGTGACAGGAAGCAGTCAGGAAGGAGCAGGTCCCTCCTCCAGCCTCAAGGTCTAGCTCTGGCGCCTGCTATCGGCAAAGCCCCAACAGAGAGGGGCGGGCTGAGGGGAAGTATTAGACAGAGTCCCGGCCCAGCCTAGCTAAGTGTCATTGTCTTGTTTTACAGGTAAGTAAGATACGAAGGCAGAGAGAAGTTAAATAACTTGCCCATGTCCATTGTTTTCCAAGTTCACACATTATGAGAATAGGAGAGTAAAAGCCCAGATGAATACCGTTTCCCAGTAAGTCATGTTCCATGGTCTGGGGGTGAGTGTGGGAAAAGATATTGTTAGCATTACATTTGTTACAGTGTCAATACTATGTGTGTTATAGACATACACATAAACTACAGGAGGGGTTTTCAGGCATCTTTGTAAAGCTCAGAGAAAAAAATTTTCCTTATATTTCTTGAAAGATTTTACCTCTTGCAACCATCGAATCACAAAAGTAATTTTCTTGGAGGAAACAACAAATCAAATAATTCCGTTTACAAAATAATTCTAAATACTTTTTATTTCATATTTTACTTTGCATTATTTTCAGACATTATGCTTCTTCATAAGCGTCTGTATTTTAATTTAGGACCACTTTTTTTTTTTAACATCTTTATTGGGGTATAATTGCTTTACAATGGTGTGTTAGTTTCTCCTTTATAACAAAGTGAACCAGTTATACATATACATATGTTCCCATATCTCTTCCCTCTTGCGTCTCCCTCCCTCCCACCCTCCCTATCCCACCCCTCCAGGCTGTCACAAAGCACCGAGCCAATATCCCTGTGCCATGCGGCTGCTTCCCACTAGCTATCTACCTTACGTTTGTTAGTGTATATATGTCCATGCCTATCTCTCGCCCTGTCACAGCTCACCCTTCCCCCTCCCCATATCCTCAAGTCCGTTCTCCAGTAGGTCTGTGTCTTTATTCCTGTCTTACCCCTTAGGACCACATTTTTAACAGTTATAATTACTTTGTTTAAGAAAAATGATTAAACTCCAAAACAGGACAGTAATTTAGGAGCCAGAGATCCGCTGTCGCTGACAGAGTTACGGATCTGTCACCAGGTGCCTATCATTGTAAAATATCCCCTTTACGTTGAAACATAGTGTACGAGATATTTGCACAGAAGCAACTTTCTGCTACTAAATAAATTTTGTTATATTGATTTGGCCATTTTTAGGACTCTTTTTAGTCTATGCTGTTGACTAACATCGTCTGTTGAAAAATATTTGCTAGTTTGGAAATGAGGGAGTTTAAAGAGCATAGTGTTCCATGGCAGTTTGTCCGAGAACTTGAGAAGACAGTCCTTCAGGTTCATGGGTAATGCGAGCGAGGGTTTGTGTGCTTTGTCTTTTAACATTAATCATGACGATTCTCATTAACAAGCACCGTGTGGAGAATCCAGTTGTCTGAAAATCTCCATTATAAAAAAGAATATTTCTGGTAGATTTAGGTCATGATGTACAGTTATGTGTCTAAGATAATATCAGTAATTCTAATGCTTTTAAAGAAAAGATAAAAGTGATCAATGGGCCTAGAGAGCAGTATACAAGTTACACTCATTTCAAGAGATTCCCTCGTCTCAAGATGACAGAGTACAGTAGCTGACATTTATAAAATATTGGCAAACATTATTTTTTAAAGTATGTGAACCAATCGTTCATGTAACAAGAGTTTTATTAATTAAATTCACTGTTTTCAGCACTGGTAAACACTGGGGACTGCAAACAATGACCAGGACGGTGACTGCCAGCAAGGAGATATCAATTAATCATGGAGACAATGTTTTTTACCCAGAAACAAATTTGAGAACAATTTAGGGCACTAATTAATTATAGTCAACTTTTCATAGTAACTAGGGAAGTAAGCCAAGTGATGGGATTTGGCTGGAAGTGAAAATCTGTTTCCAATTATTTTTGGTGGGGAGGCTCTAAAGTGGATGGGTCCTTCCGCTCTTCACCTAAATGCCTATCTTTCTCCAGACTGACTTCCCTGGCGTCGCCTACAAGGGGTCCTTTCCTTCCCACCTGCCCACCTCCATGAGATTCCATTAGGTGTCCTTGTTTTGATCTTCCGTAGCACTATTTTTAATGCCCTAGTGCAGACTGGATCATGCAGGATGGAAGTTTCTGTTTTGTTTTCTGTCTCTGAGGGCAGGGACAGAATCTGTCTTGCTCTCATGGCCTCTCCAAGCCTCATACAGTCCCTGTTCGGAGATGAGCTGGTGACTTGTCGGGACCTATCCTGCCTCTTTGTCCATTCTGTATCCACTGCATCTGCCCTTCCGGTTGCTCAAGAAGTTTGGCGGCAGCATCTAGACTTTTGGCAAGAGAGCCAGAGGCTCAGGTAATTCTGTGAGAACCAAATGTGACCTGCCTCTTAAAGGGAGACATCTCTCAAGAATGGAAACTGGACTGCCTGCACATTATAAGGAGGGTCTTCTTCCAGTCTCTTGCAGTGGTGCTGGAAGGAATTAAAATCATAGATGGGTGGGGGTGGGTGAGGGCAGGGCAAGTCCAGTTCTTGGTCGAGACAAAGCACTGATGTTTCGTTTGGCAGCAGCAAACACCGCCTGGCTCACCTGGGAGGGAAAGTTCACAGCTCTTGATCTTGGGTCAAGCTTAGTGTAGAAAGTGAGTTTCTGGTCAGGCCTGGGAAGGTAGCCTTCCCAGTGCGTACCCTGAGGGTCTCCAGGGTCATCTGGGTTTTTCCCGAATGCCCAGGACATTTCTCCCTGGACCGAATACCATCTGGAACTCCCCCTCGGTGTCTCCTGGGGCTCCTACACTGGCTGCACTGTCCTTGATGCCTGCACTGCATGCACTGCCCTTCTTTCCTGCTCTGGCCAGAAGAGACATTCTAGAAGATTCTTGAGTAATCTGGAAGCCTGAATCCTGCCTCTTCACCCTGGGTATGGCTTATAGTGACTTCCTTCCTGCCTGTCTACAATTTTTAGGTATTAAAATATTATGCATGATTTAAATACATAATGATAATAATACTCAGAGCAATAATTGATTGAAAGCAGTGAGAGAGAAGTGTCATTATCAACAAACCAAAGGACACCAGCTGTTATAGGACACCAGCTACTGGAACCCCATGATGTGTGACGTGGCTATTCACGGATAATGAGGGGCCGGCCAGTGGAACCTCTCAAACGTGGGCCTTAGCCTAAGTCTTTCCATTCACCGTTGTTAGCACTTTGTGAGTAAAAGAATATCGTTATGGATCATTTAGATAAATGAAAAATCTAAGCATGGACGTGGTCTTACCCAGTAGGCTTTTAAGAGCTTTGAGAACATGAGTAATGAGAGATGTTTATTATTTGGCTCGGGGAAAAAGTAGGAAAAGACGTCTATTGCAAGTATTACCCATTATCTATTTAATGAATATTCGATAAATATTCTAAACTGCCGGGGATGATACTTTGAGAAGAAGTGTCTGCTTTTAATCAGTGACAAACCAATTCACAGCTAGTGATTTGGACTAAGAAATAATACCATACAAGTAAGGCACTGTTGTATTATTCAGAATCTTGTCAGTTTGCATCAACAAAACATGTCTTTGTGTTTTCACAAACAAAAGGGCAAAATCAAAGTGAATATGATCTGTAGATTGTTGGTTTATATTAACTGAACAACAATAACAGAGAAAACCCCAAAGCTTTTAAGAACCCAAAATATCTTGTTCTTTCACTGAGGCATTATATCCTTAATCTTTGTTCAGGTGTAATATTTATACGGGTGCTAAACAGCACTGAAAACAGAATTTTTAATGATGAGACCCACAGGCTCTTAACTGCATAGTATGTTGAGCAGTGCTATAACTTAGCACTTATAGGGCTTTCATATGTTTTGGAATAGTTTGTTTAAAACTGTTCTAATGTGTTTATCACTCTTTTCCTGCCAAACCTGATTTAAACTGTGCCTTACCAAATTTTTACTGTACATACAGGTGGAAATACTTGTTTTGTGTATTTCCTTAGCTGAAATCCATAAATCAGATAGCCACAGTGCAACTGCACAGCTGTATTGGATTTCTAATAAACTTGAGAAGGCTTGAGTCACTGCAGACTAATGGCAAAGCACCCTTCCTGGGATTATTCAGGTACAAAAATAAAGAGAAAATAAAGGAGGGAGAAGCGAAGAGAACCACAGGATAAATGAAGTCACGCTTTTAAGACCACGAGTCTTGCTTCAAAATCGATTATGGTGCAACTTCCTATTGTACATTGTACTTTTTTCTGATAATTTTGAAAAAGTGGTCTTGAACCAAATCAGGGAACTGTGTCAGTCTTGCAAGGTTAGAGTTCAAAGAACTTTCTGCTTGTTTCTTGTTTTACTATTAAAGACCCTACATGTTTGAATGTCACAAACCCCAAACAGTAAGTCATGAGTTTTGAAGCTTAGTAGTTATTAGAGAGATTATGTTGGCAGTTAACGAAGGGATTATGTTAAAGCACATTTGATGCCTGTCTGGAAGGCTTTCTCCACAGACCCAGCCAAGCCCATGGGCCCTGTAAAAATAAATAATAAGAAAAAGTATAGAAGGGCACACTCAGGATGGTCAAAACAGGAAGCATAGCTGACGTATCTAAATTCACTTATCTTTTACAATGGCCTAAATTATTATCAGAGTAAACTGTGGCTGCTAACTATTGGACTATGTCTCAGTGAGTCAGATCAGACTCAGACACTGGGATTGGTGTCCAACATGAATAATGATGATGGTGGGTATATTTTCCCCTTCAAAATTGGATTCCAGTTCTGTAAAATATAGTGGAAAAAAGTAGACAAATTATTTGAACCTGGGCAAGTTGTGGAGTTTGGGGGATCTCCTTCTGTACTTTTTTATACTCTCCAAATATTATTTAAGACTGTTTACAAAAATACATGTAGGATAAATATTAGATCCTAGAAAATGAAATGTGAAGACAATGAAAAGTTGGGGAAACCGCTGACTGACAGTGCGTGTACACAGGCTGGGGCTATTTAGCGGCTGGTGGCCCTGTCCTCTGCAGGTAGCGGGTCTTTATCCTTGTTTTTCCCTCCCCCTGGCATGCTGCCCCCTACTTTTTCAACTGCTGGCCTCTTCTCAACTTCCAGGTCTCGGCTTAAATGTGACGGCTCCCTTGAGTTCTTGCCTACCCGAATGCTCTTAAGCTGACTGAGCATGGCGTAAGTAACTAAAGGGCTGGGGAGTCCAAGGCTTATCAGCTCAGCAGTGCCATCCAGGACCCAGCTCTGTTCACCTCTCTGCTCTGCTATCCTCCGGACATGGGTGGACACAGCCTTGTCACCTCACGATTGGAAGTTGTCTGTTGCAGTTTCAAGCATCACAGGGCTTTATGGTGGCATTCACCCGAAAAGAAGGAACCTTTATATCTATGTCTTTTTTTCTTAGAAAAAAATCCTTCCAGGAGGGTGCCCCACGGATACCCCTGTATGCCCCATTCAGTGGGGTCGTGTGTCATGCCCAAGCTTGAATGGCTCAGTGTCAGGGGGGTGGAATTACCATGATTGGCTTGGAGCCACCAACGTTTACCTCCTGGAGCTGGGGATGAGCCATTCTCTTGGGTACATGAGAATGTAAACACCTGAACTAAAGCAGACAATGGAGAATGAGGAGGACCCCAACCGCCGCCCCCCACCCCCCGACTCGTCCTGTCCCTCAGATCGAGAGTCGCCTCCTTCGTGGCTTCACCTGACTGACTCCTTTCCTATCAACACCAGGACTCATCTCTACTTATTTTGTTAATTTCATTTTTTTTTAATGTCTTAAAACTCCATAAGAGTAGGGACCTTGTTCACGGCTGTATCCGTAGTACTAAGCACAGTGGAGATAAATAGTAAATACGTTTACTGAACAAATGAATAGTAAATATGTTTACTGAACAAATAACGACAAAAAGGGAATTACAGTTGACCCTTGAACAACACAGGTTTGAACTGGTGGTGGGCCCACTTAGACGGGGAGTTTTTTCAATAAACATGTATTACAGGGTACAGGAGCTGCGGTTGGGTTGAATTTGTGGACGGAGAACCATGGATACGGAGAGCCGACTGTAAAGTTATATGTGGATTTTCAACTGCGCAGGGGTCAGAACCCCTAATCCCCTTGTTGTTCAAGGGTCAACTGTATGTAATTCCCAAATATCATCAAACATTAATGTCTTTACTTAGAAGAAACGAAGCCATCCAAAGACCTAAGGACACGTTTTAGCTCACAAAAGAGACCATTATGTAATGATACCTTGTGAGGGTGTATGGTTCCCAAAGTCTTGAGTCACTGTGTACAGCTGACCTGATATTCACAGACGTGACAACCGTGGATGAGTCGGGCCCCGGCAGGCAGCAGATGGCATCCTCTGAGTGAACTAAGAGAGTGTAACGAAGAGCCCAGGTGGAGGCGTAAGTGAAGAAAGAGCAGGCAGGGGCATCCGGAAGTCACCAGGGCTCTGGTCACCACGGACAGTGGTCCCTTTGCCGAGGCCCGAGGGGCAAGATGCTGGTCTGGAACTTCGTCAGAGCTTTAGCAGTGGCAAGAGTGCTACTTACTGGTTTGTTGTTTTGTTTGTGTTTTTCACAGTCTTTTTTTTTTTTTTTTTTTTTAATGCCTATTGCGCCATGAATTGGTAGGCAGTGGGTCCCAGCAGCTCAGCCCCTTTCTCGGTGGTTCTCACGAAGCTTTTCTGTGCAGAGCAGGCAGGCGCTTCAGCCCAGCCCACTTGACTTTCTGTTCAGCCTCCTTTCTCTCTCTGATCATTCCCTTCACACGCTTCAGGGAGCAGTCTCTGCTCTCAGAGTGTATGTGCTCAGTTCGTAAATTAATTCTCTTGGCAAGAACCTTGGTTTCATTGCTGCAGCAATGCCAACAGCTTGCCGCCTGACACTGTGGACGCTTCTGGTTTCGCCCTAGGAACACGGGTTCGGGGCTCCTTTGTGAACAGTGCCATTCCCTTGATGTCTGCCACATTGCTCTTCTAGAGGATTGGCACATACATGGCCAGAGGAACAGCGCCATACTCTCTAAAAGGCCTGGAGAGCGGAGAGCGGGGCCTCTCCTCTGTCCCTTTGTGTTGGTCGTTTTGGTGAATTACCGGGTAACGGTGGTTCTGGCCATCAGGGGAACGAGGCCATATAAGGCTTGGGCACTGGCTTCCGCTGCTGGAAGCGTGGACACTCAGTGCTAGCAGCAGCCAGGTCAGATGTGGAGAGTTCCTGCTGTTGAGCTCACACGGAGCCTCCGTTCTTGCTACCTTGGCCACTTTGTATGTGGGACCATTGAACGAGCCCCAGGGTAACCGGAAAAAGGAGGTGCCGTGCATCCACAGGGGTGGGTCATCTGGGCGGCTGACTATCGAGGGCATCCTGAGAAAAGCTCTTCACAGTGGTGTCAGCCTCACAACAAAATATTTCATGTTTTGTGAAAGTCATATCCCGTCCCTTCCTGGGGTATGTTTAGGGGTAGCTGAGCAGTTTGCATAGATTAGGTCCATTTTCTAAGTCATTGGCCCCATTCATTCACGATTTACCTTGAGGAGTTCTCATTTTAACCTTTTTTTTTTTTTTACTATAGATGCCTGTTGATGAAAGAATTGCTCCATCATGCGGAATGCTAATACCATTCCCGGGTGCTTAAATCAATTTATTAAATCCCAAGTTTGGGATGATATGCACCCATTATAATCCCAGATTATATGGGTGCATATAAATAAATTTAGCCCCAATTTAATATTATTTTTTTCTTCAGTCGTATACTTCTGATGGTGACAGAGAGATTTGGAGATTCTGATTTTTCAACCTCAAGTATGCTTCAGCCACTGCCATGCAGAATCCCACTTCTTTTCAACCAAGGCTTTACCTTAGCCTGGGAGACCTGCAAGTTGCATGTTTAACTCTGTAGGGCAGGCAGGGTTGAACATCACCCTGTGAGGCTTGCAGGGTTGCAATCCACAGTACTTGGAATTAAGTCAACACTTTAAATGTATCTGTCCCCGTGGTTACACTTCCCAGGGCAGTCAGGAATAGCTATCCCACCTTACATCTTGATAAATAGTATCGTTGCTTTGGTAACTAAGTGCCAACCTTACCCTCCCCCCCACCTTCGTCCCATGCTACCAGGAGTGTTGGTGTGAGTAACAGTGATGCCACTGCAGGCCACAGAGCTGTAAGGTCCATTTTCCCCATCAGGGAGGCGTTTTCTGCCTTGATGAAATACGGGAGTAATCCTATCCCATTATCCTATTTTGAGGGTACGCTTTGGGGGTAACTCTGGTAGTCATTACTCTCACGGTCAGGAGACAGTTGTCATAACCAGCGAGTCAATTGAGAGGAGTTTTAATTGATGTGCTGTTGAATCGCCAAGGAACTGATAACTTCTCAAAGCTGTCACCTCCATCCGGTCGGAAGGGCTGTGGAGAGGAAGCTGTTCTTGGGATGTGATGGAAGCTGTAGCAGAGGGAGAACAGCCACACGACAGGAGCTGTGGCTGCAGAGAAAAGAACACAGCCACTGCCAACGCCATAATCTGGCGGGGAGGGGACAGGAATAAAAAGATCTTGACTCTCTCCTCCTACAGTTCATGTTCTTGTGTCTCTCACTGGCTGCATCTAATGAGCTGAAGGTGGGGAAGCCTGGAAATCGTAGTCTGTAGATCTCAGCCTCGCAGGGCATAGAGCAGAGCAGAATGGAAGAAGGGGAAAAATGAAATGTAACCAGAACATTCCATTTTTATTCTTGCGTGAAAGTAAGAGAAGATGAATAGGAATGAATACCGTCATTATTTCACATGGTTCTGAGTGTACTGCATTTGTAAAATGTTAAATACCATCTAGTTATGACTTTGTAATTATTTATCTCATTATTTTTCTAAAAGCACTCTAGGGAGATGAAATCAGCACATTAAAAATAATTGTGTTTTGATTTTTTCCTATGGTATTTATAAAGTTTTCTTTTTGATCCTGGTTAGATATATTGAGGATCTGAGACACAGAGCTTGGAGGTCATTGTTCAGAAGCCGCTGCGTCAAATGGACTTCATCTTCAGTAACAGTAATTCTAAATGGCAAACTGTACAAGGGCAGTGGAGCCCTTAACTAATTTAACTGGGGGACAGCAAAGAAGAGGCAGAGAGCGGAGAATGAGACGCGCCTGGGCAGCTTGGCAAGGCTAACACTCGGGGGCCAGCGGTCTGGGTTGTGAATCCTGGCTTTGCCATTTGCTAGCTCCGTGAACTGCAGAAATTATTTAAATTCGGAGTCACAATCGACTCATCTATAAAATTGCAATAAAATAATAATCGTCTTAATATTAGAGAGTATGAGCCACAGTAAACATGCTTAGCACCTGCATTACGATAGGACCTGGGTCATAGTGTATCTTTTCCTCTCACTTCTTTTCATGGTTTCTGAGCTGCCTCAAAAACTTTGGGGAGCTTAGGAGAGGAGCCTGGAAGCTAGAGGAGGTGTAATACAAGCAATACATATTTTTTGTTCCAACGTGGCATCCTCCAGAAAGGGATGGGATGGAGAAGAGTGCAGGAAGAGTGACACATGTAAGAAGACATTCGGGGCAAGAGGACACACTGGCTTATTATCTCCCATTCTCACTGCCTCACCAGCAACTGGAGACTCAGAATTAATAGTAAAGAAATAACGCATAGATGGGGGAGCTCTGGAATGCATTATAAAGGACACAGGGCCAGTTTTTCACGCAGAAGACATGGGGTTATGGTCCCTTGCTAACAGTTGCATTGAAACTTGGTACAGAATGAATGAGAACATAAAATTTTTACGTCAAATTATAACGGACTGTAGTGGCACACTGTAATTCTTTTTTTTTTTTTTTTCTTTTTTTGAGATAACATTTCTAGATGCTGAGATAGAGAGAGAGAGGTTGTTGTATATGTTGTCATTTAGTTCATGGTATAATTGGCAAATTTTTTGGATCCAACTTTAAACCAACTTGCCAGCATCTTATCTACGGCCTCCTACTTAAAATAGCCTGAAAGAATAGTCAGTGGAATTGCATGTTCCTTTCATTCATCCGTTCATGAGTTTATTTCTCCCAGCAGCAATAACATAAGTGGTTACAGAATAGGGATGGAGTGACCCGGATCTGTCTTGGTCTTTCTTCCAGGACAAGGGGATTAATGATTGTTTACTGACTGAATTAATGAATGACTAAAAATACTGGTCTTATTTTCTGCTTCACCACCTTGGTTTCTTTTGTGTGGCTTGCTTTAAATATTCAGCTGTCTTCTCCTCAGTGCAAAGCAAATATTCTTCCTTAATCTTTAACTACGTCTTATCAACTCATACCTATGCAAGTCCTTATCTCCAATTCCTGCCACATATATTCTACTGTATATAAACTTATTTTTTATGGAGCTCAAATACTTATTCTTGAAACAAATTTTAATTAACTCAATTTGATTTTCCTTGAAAATAGGATTTCTCATTTTTCTGGATCTTCTATTATAACTAGCACTGTTAACATCTCTTGGCCCTCTTTTAGGATCTCAGCATTTGTTGCATCTGTTTATACGTTATCTATCTATCGATCGATCGATCGATCGATCGATCCATCCATCCATCATCTATCTATCTGTCAATCATTTATCCTTGTCTCTCTCTCTCTTTTCTTTCTCATATTATCAGGTGATACGTTTTTGCTGTAGGTAAGAAAGTTTTTATTTAATTTTATAATTGACAAAAGTCATCAAAGTTAATTAAAGGACCTTGGTTTTTTTGGATAATTTTATTGGAAATGTTTTCTAATAATTTTAGTGGAGAGGTAATTCAAAGGAACGTGGCTTGGTTTTGCATTCTCTTGACACACACTCTTCTATGGGAGGGCATCAATTAGTCTAGTCTGGGCAGATTATCCGAAGTGTTGCCAGGGCATACTTTGCATTAATGTACAAAACCCCTCTGATGATCATATTTGTATCAAGCTGCTTGGGATTTGCAGGAAACTGTGAAGCTGCCGGAGAAGGAAGCAATGACAGATGGGTGGAGAGTCAGTATTGGAAAGGAACATCTTTTCTCATGCATGTCAGTTTCCAGTTAATTTCATGTAGTCATTCAAGACCCTAATGCATCAGTTGAAAGAAAGCCTGGTAGGGAATGACATTTGGGAGAGAGCCAACACAGGACACAACCCGAGGCTGCAAATGCTGCTCTGCTTGTCACCTGCAAGGGGAACAAATGTTTGACAACAAATTATTTGGTAGAAACCCTCTAGAATCAGCAAAGGACTAAAAACAGAAAGATGGGTTGGGTTTCTATGGCTTCCGAGAGAGAGAATTCAGTTCCCCTGACTGCAGGGATAAATCTGCAATGCCAGAACCTTTCTTAGAGTTTATATGCTGCAGTGTTAGATGACAACCAGAAATGGCCACAATGAAAGGAGTAGTTAATTCTGTTCTAAATCACTCTGCCAGTCATGCGCCATGACCTTGCATATTACTTAATTAAACTATATCTGAATTGGCTTATAGCATAATCATGCTGTTCCTCCCTCATAGGACACATTTCAAGGCTATTAAACTATAAGATGTGGGACTGATCATCTTGACGTGACTTTTCCGTAGAGCAGGATCCTCAGCCCAGCATTGATTTTATTCAAAATGTGTTGGTTGGTTTCCCACACCCTTGGCATATATTTGTATTTATCTTTCAGAGCATTCTCTCCTGTGACTAGGAATACATTTCTCTGTTACAAAGCCAAGAGTATTATTCTCTTTACTTTGTTCTTCTGAGAGTACAGCTGGTAATTGCCAATGAATCATAGATCCATGCTTCTCAAAATTTAATTTGCAGATAAATCACCTGGGATCTTGTTAAAAGACAGATTCTGATTCAGTAAGTCTGGTGTGAGAGGCTCTTTCATTGCTCTAATTTTTCTTTCTTTAAGGCAAACTAGTGGCACGATCTCCCCAGTCCCCTGGTCTTCTTAGGGTGGTGGACCCTGCTGGTCCATTTATCTTAACATAGGATGCCCAAGGCTCTGATGGTGATTCTTCCTGGATTATACTTGGCTGCTCTTAGTGTCCAACCTGATTAGATTATTTGGTTGAGGGGGAGAACATGGTAGAGTTGAATACAATTCAAAGTATCTTACTTACAAACAGAATGTGGTTCATGGCAGACCTGCTGTATGACCTGGCCTCTGACACTTTACAGTGTCGTTCTCTTCCTGTTATCGGAAGCAGGGCCTGCTTCTTCTGTTTCTGTCTCCCAAGCTTGCTGTACCAGAAACCAAGATTTGTGCACTTGTTTATTTCTAAATGGATCACTAGAAACAGGGATCCATTTCCTACTGACTGGACTGCTTTATCTTGTTTAACAAGACTAAATTTGGTAATATCACGAAATAAGTTATTTTTGCAGTCCACGGTTTTTAAAAATTGAAGTATAGTTGATTCACAATGTTTCAGGTGTACAGCAAAGGGATTCAGTTATACATGTACATATATATATTCTTTTTCAGATTCTTTTTCATTATAGGTTATTGAAAGATACTGAAGAGAATTCCTGTGCTATACAGTAGGTCCTTGTTGTTTATCTATTTTATGTATAGTAGTGTGTATCTCTTAATACCAAATTCCTAATTTATCCCTCCCCCCTATTCCCCTTTGGTAACTATAAGTTTGTTTTCTCTGTTTCTGAGTCTGTTTCTGTTTTGTAAATAAGTTCATTTGCATCACTTTTTTAGATTCCACAGATAAGTGGTATCATATGATATTTGTCTTTCTCTTTCTGACTTACTTCACTTAGTATGATAATCTCTAGGTCCATCCATGTTGCACCAAATGTCATTATTTCATTTTTTTATGGCTGGATAGTATTTCATTGTGTATATGTACCACATCTTCTTTATCCATTCATCTGTCTATGGACATTTAGGTTGCTTTCATGTCTTGGCTATTGTAAATAGTGCTGCAATGAACGCTGGGGTGCCTGTATCTTTTCAAATTAGAGCTTTTTCCTGATACATGAACAGAAGTGGGAGTGCTGGATCATATAGTAACTCTATTTTTAGTTTTTTAAGGAAGCTTCATACTGTTTTCCATAGTGACTACACCAACTTATATTCCCACCAACAGCATAGGAGAGTTTCCTTTTCTCCATACCCTCTCCAGCACTTATTATTTGTACACTTTTTGATATGGCCAGTGTGAGGTGAGGCCTCATTGTAGTTCTGATTTGCATTTCTCTAATAATTAATGATGTTGAGCATCTTTTCATGTGCTTCCTGGCCATCTCTATGTCTTTTTGGAGAAATGTCTATTTAGGTCTTCTGCCCATTTTTGGATTGGGTTGTTTGTTGTTTTGGTATTGAGCTGCACGAGCTGCTTGTAAATTTTGGAGATTAATTCTTCATCAGTTGCTTCATTTGCAAATATTTTCTCCAATTCTGAGGGTTGTCTTTTTGTCTTGTTAATGGTTTCCTATGCTGTGCAAAAGCTTTTAAGTTTCATTAGGTCCCGTTTGTTTATTTTTATTTCCATTTCTCTAGGAGGTGGGTCAAAAAGGATCTTGCTGTGATTTATGTCATAGAGTGTTCTGCCTATGTTTTCCTCTAAGAGTTTGATAGTGTCTGGCCTTACATTTAGGTCTTTAATCAATTTTGAGTTTATTTTTGTGTATGGTGTTAGGGAGTGTTCTAATTTCATTCTTTTACATGTAGCTGTCCAGTTTTCCCAGCACCACTTATTGAAGAGGCTGTCTTTTCTCCACTGTATATTCTTGCCCCCTTTATCAAAGATAAGGTGACCATATGTGCATGGCTTTATCTCTGGGCTTTCTATCGTGTTCCACTGATCCATATTTCTGTTTCTGTGCCAGTACCATACTGTCTTGATTACAGTAGCTTTTTAGTATAGTCTGAAGTCAGGGAGACTGATTCCTCCAACTCTGTTTTTCTTTCTCAAGATTGCTTTGGCTATTCGGGGTGTTTTGTGTTTCCATACAAATTGTGAAATTTTTTGTTCCATTTCTGTGAAAGATGCCAGTGGTAGTTTGATAGGGATTGCATTGAATCTGTAGATTGCTTTGGCTAGTATAGTCATTTTCACAATGTTGATTCTTCCAATCCAAGAACATGGTATATGTCTCCGTTTGTATCATATTTAATTTCTTTCATCAGTGTTTTATAATTTTCTGCATACAGGTCTTTTGTCTCCTTCAGTAGGTTTATTCCTAGGTATTTTATTCTTTTTGTTGCAGTGGTAAATGGGAGTGTTTTCTTAATTTCACTTTGAGATTTTTTCATCATTAGTGTATAGGAATGCCAGAGATTTCTGTGCATTAATTTTGTATCCTGCCACTTTATCAAATTCATTGATTAGCTCTAGTAGTTTTCTGGTAGCATCTGTAGGATTCTTTATTTATAGTATCATGTCATCTGCAAACAGTGACAGCTTTACTTCTTCTTCTCCAATTTGGATTTCTTTTATTTCCTTTTCTTCTCTGATTACTGTGGCTAAAACTTCCAAAACTATGTTGAATAAGAGTGGTGAGAATGGACAACTTTGTCTTGTTCCTGATCTTAGTGGAAATGCTTTCAGTTTTTCACCACTGAGGACGATGTTGGCTGTGGGTTTGTCATATATGGCCTTTATTATGTTGAGGTAAGTTCCCTCTATGCCTACTTTCTGGAGGGTTTTTATCATAAATGGGTGTTTAATTTTGTCAAAAGCTTTCTCTGCATCTATTGAGATGATCATATGGTTTTTCTCCTTCAATTTGTTACTATGGTGTATCACATTGATTGATTTGCTATAATGAAGAATCCTTGCATTCCTGGGATAAACCCCACTTGATCATGGTGTATGATCCTTTTAATGTGCTGTTGGATTCTGTTTGCTAGTATTTTGTTGAGGATTTTTGCATCTATGTTCATCAGTGATATTGGCCTGTAGTTTTCTTTCTTTGTGACATCTTTGTCTGGTTTTGGTATCAGGGTGATGGTGGCCTCGTAGAATGAGTTTGGGAGTGTTCCTCCCTCTGCTATATTTTGGAAGAGTTTGAGAAGGATAGGTGTTAGCTCTTCTCTAAATGCTTGATAGAATTCACCTGTGAAGCCATCTGGTCCTGGGCTTTTATTTCTTGGAAGATTTTTAATCACAGTTTCAATTTCAGTGCTTGTGATTGGGCTGTTCATATTTTCTGTTTCTTCCTGGTTCAGTCTCGGAAGGTTGTGCATTTCTAATAATTTGTCCATTTCTTCCAGGTTGTCCATTTTATTGGCATATAATTGCTTGTAGTAATCTCTCACGATCGTTTGTATTTCTGCAGTGTAAGTTATTACTTGTCTTTTTTCATTTCTAGTTCTATTGATTTGAGTCTTCTCCCTTTTTTTCTTCATGAGTCTGGCTAATGGTTTATCAGTTTTGTTTACCTTCTCAAAGAACCAGCTTTTAGTTTTATTGATCTCTGCTATCGCTTCCTTCTTTTCTTTTTCATTTATTTCTGATCCAATCTTTATGATATCTTTCCTTTTGCTAACTTTGGGGTTTTTTTGTTCTTCTTTCTCTAATGGCTTTAGGTGTAAGGTTAGGTTGTTTATTCGAGATGTTTCTTGTTTCTGAAGGTAGGATTGTATTGCTATAAACTTCCCTCTTAGAACTGCTTTTGCTGCATGCCATAGGTTTTGGGTCGTTGTGTTTTCATTGTCATTTGTTTCTAGGTATTTTTTGATTTTCTCTTTGATTTCTTCAGTGATCTCTTGGTTATTACGTAGTGTATTGTTTAGCCTCCATGTGTTTGATTTTTTACAGATTTTTTCCTGTGAATGATATCTCGTCTCATAGTGCTGTGGTCGGAAAAGATATTTGATACGATTTCAATTTTCTTAAATTTACCAAGGCTTGATTTGTGACCCAAGATATGATGTATCCTGGAGAATGTTCCATGAGCACTTGAGAAGAAAGTGTATTCTCTTGTTTTTGGACAGAATGTCCTATAAATATCAATTAAGTCCATCTTGTTTAATGTATCATTTAAAGCTTGTGTTTCCTTATTTATTTTCATTTTGGATGAACTGTCCGTTTGTGAAAGTGGGGTGTTAAAGTCCCCTATTATGATTATTTTACTGTCGATTTCCCATTTTATGGCTGTTAGTATTTGACTTATGTATTGAGGTGCTACTATGTTGGGTGCATAAATATTTACAATTGCTATATCTTCTTCTTGGATTGATCCCTTGATCATTATGTAGTGTCCTTCTTTGTCTCTTGTAATAGTCTTTGTTTTAAAGTCTATTTTGTCTGATATGAGAATTGCTACTCCAGCTTTCTTTTGATTTCCAATTCCATGGAATATCTTTTTCCATCCCCTCACTCTCAGTCTGTATGTGTCCCTAGGACTGAAGTGGCTCTCTTGTAGACAGCATATATACGGGTCTTGTTTTTGTATCCATTCAGCCAGTCTGTGTGTTTTGGTTGGAGTATTTAATCCATTTACATTTAAGGTAATTATAGATATGTATGTTCCTATTACCATTTTCTTAATTTTCTTGGGTTTGTTATTTTAGGTCTTTTCCTTCTCTTGTGTTTCCTGCCTAGAGAAGTTCGTTTAGCATTTGTTAGAAAGCTGGTTTGGTGGTGCTGAATTCTCTTAGCTTTTGCTTGTCTGGAAAGGTTTTAATTTCTCTGTGAAATCTGAATGAGAACCTTGCTGGGTAGAGTAATCTTGGTTGTAGGTTCTTCCCTTTTATCACTTTAAATATGTCCTGCCACTCCCTTCTGGCTTGCAGAGTTTCTGTTGAAAGATCAGCTGTTAACCTTATGGGGATTCCCTTGTGTGTTATTTTTCCCTTGCTGCTTTTAATACTTGTTCTTTGCATTTAATTTTTGATAGTTTGATTAACATGTGTCTTGGCATGTTTCTCCTTGGATTTATCCTGTATGGGACTCTCTGTGCTTGCTGGACTTGATTAATTATTTCCTTTCCCATATTAGGGAAGTTTTCAACTATAATCTCTTCAAATATTTTCTCAGTCCCTTTCTTTTTCTCTTCTTCTGGGACCCCTATAATTTGAATGTTGGTGCATTTAATGTTGTCCCAGAGGTCTCTGAAACTATCCTCAATTCTTTTCAATCTTTTTTCTTTATTCTGCTCTGCAGTCCTTATTTCCACTATTTTATCTTCCAGGTCACTTATCCGTTCTTATGCCTCAGTTATTCTGCTATTGATTCCTTCTAGAGAATTTTTAATTTCATTTATTGTGTTGTTCATCATTGTTTGTTTGCTCTTTAGTTCTTCTAGACCCTTGTTAAACATTGCTTGTATTTTCTCCATTCTGTTTCCAAGATTTTGGATCATCTTTACTATAATTATTCTGAATTCTTTTTCAGGTAGACTGCCTATTTCCTCTTCATTTGTTAGGTCTGGTGGGTTTTTACCTTGCTCCTTCATCTGCTGTGTGTTTCTCTGTCTTCTCATTTTGCTTAACTTACTGTGTTTGGGGTCTTCTTTTCGCAGGCTTCAGGTTTGTAGTTCCTGTTGTTTTTGGTGTCTGCCCCCAGTTGCTAAAGTTGGTTCAGTGGGTTGTGTAGGCTTCCTGGTGGAGGGGACTAGTGCCTCTGATCTGGTGGATGAGGATGGATCTTGCCTTTCTGGTGGGCAGGTCCACGTCTGGTGGTGTGTTTTGGGGTGTCTGTGGCCTTATTATGATTTTAGGCAGCCTCTCTGCTAATGGGTGGGGTTGTGTTCCTGTCTTGCTAGTTGTTTGGCATAGGGTGTCCAGCACTGTAGCTTGCTGGTCATTAAGTGAAGCTGGGTGCTGGTGTTGAGATGGAGATCTCTGGGAGATTTTCACCGTTTGATATTACATGGAGCTGGGAGGTCTCTTGTGGACCAGTGTCCTGAACTTGGCTTTCCCACCTCAGAGGCACAGCCCTGACGCCTGCCTGGAGCACCAAGAGCCTGTCATCTACACGGCTTAGAATAAAAGGAATTTTAAAAAAAGAAAGAAAAAAAGAAGGTAAAATTAAATTAAAAAGTTATTAAAATAAAAAATAATCATTAAAAATTTTTTTAAGTAATAAAAAAAAGGAAAAAGAGGCCAACGAAAACAAATCCAGCAATGATAACAAGTGCTAAAAACTATACTTAAAAAAAAAAAAAGGACAGACAGAACCCTAGGACAAGCGGTAAAAGCAAAGCTATAGAGACAAAAATCACACACAGAAGCATATACATACAGACTCACAAAACGAGAAAACGGGAAAAAATATATATATATCGTTGTTCCCGAAGTCCACCTCCTCAATTTGGGATCATTCCTTGTCTATTCAGGTATTCCACAGATGCAGGTACATCAAGTTGATTGTGGAGCTTTAATCCGCTGCTTCTGAGGCTGCTGGGAGAGATTTCCCTTTCTCTTCTTTGTTCGCACAGCTCCCGGGGCTCAGCTTTGGATTTGGCCCCGCCTCTGCGTGTAGGGCGCCGGAGGGCGTCTGTTTTTTGCTCAGACAGGACGGGGTTAAAGGAGCCGCTGATTTGGGGGCTCTGGCTCACTCAGGACAGGGGGAGGGAGGGGCACGGCATGCGGGGCGGGCCTGCGGCGGCAGAGGCAGCGTGACGTTGCACCAGCCTGAGGTGCGCCGTGCGTTCTCCCGGGGAAGTTGTCCCTGGATCCCGGGATCCTGGCAGTGGCGGGCTGCGCAGGCTCCCCGGTAGGGGGGTGTGGAGAGTGACCTGTGCTCGCACACAGGCTTCTTGGTGGCGGCAGCAGCAGCCTTAGCGTCTCATGCCCGTCTCTGGGGTCCGCGCTTTTAGCTGCGGCTCGCGCCCGTTTCTGTAGCTCCTTTAAGCAGCGCTCTTAAACCCCTCTCCTCGTGCACCAGGAAACAAAGAGGCAAGAAAAAGTCTCTTGCCTCTTCGGCAGGTCCAGAGTTTTCCCGGACTCCCTCCCGGCTAGCCATGGTGCCCTTACCTCTTCAGGCTGTGTTCACGCCGCCAACCCCACTTCTCTCCCTGGGGTCTGACCTCCGAAGCCCGTGCCTCAGCTCCCAGCCCCGCCCGCCCCGGTGGGTGAGCAGACAAGCCTCTGGGGCTGGTGAGTGCCGGTCGGCACCGATCCTCTGTGCGGGAATCTCTCCATCTTTGCCCTCCGCACCCCTGTTGCTGAGTTCTCCGCTGCGCCGAAGCTCCCCCTGCTGCCTCCTGAAGTCTCCGCCCGCGAAGGGGCTTCCCAGTGTGTGGCAGCCTTTCCTCCTTCACAGCTCCCTCCCACTGGTGCGGGTCCCGTCCCTATTCGTTTGTCTCTGTTTTTTCTTTTGTCCTACCCAGGTACGTTTCTTGCCTTTTGGGAGGTCTGAGGTCTTCTGCCAGCGTTCAATAGGTGTTCTGTAGGAGTTGTTCCACATGTAGATGTATTTCTGATGTATTTGTGGGGAGGAAGTTGATCTCCGTGTCTTACTCTTCTGCCATCTTGAAGCTCCTCCCTCAATTTTACTTTCTTGTGATAGTGTTTGTCTTATAAAATTATAGGTCAAGAATTCATTCTCCTTCCTTATTTCCCAAGGTTTGCTGATTGCATGCAGAATTTAAAGAAATTTATCACACAGCTATAATTAAGACTATTTTACATGAGACATAATTGACTTTTTACACATTGTTAAAGTTTTATAGAGATATACTCATTCAATATTCAGTATGCTGCTGTATAATGAGAATTCAAATTTGGAATGAAGTAGGTTTCTGTAGATATATTTCCTTTAAGAGTGTTTCAGGGCTTCCCTGGTGGCGCGCGCAGTGGTTGAGAGTCCGCCTGCCTATGCAGGGGACACGGGTTCGTGCCCCGGTCCAGGAGGATCCCACGTGCCACGGATCAGCTGGGCCCGTGAGCCATGGCCGCTGAGCCTGCGCGTCCGGAGCCTGTGCTCCGCAACGGGAGAGGCCACAACAGTGAAAGGCCTGCGTACCACAGAAAAAGAAAAAGAAAAAAAAAAGAGTGTTTCATAGACTGGTAAGAAGTGCTATTCGTCTTGACCTAAATAACCTGGCTTATTTGGACAGTTGTGCTTTTCCCAATAAAAATACAGTTTGGGGAATGAAACACAGCTGTGCCTTTGCTCATTATCTGAGTCATAATATTAAGAGTAAATATTCAGTAGAACATAATACCACTTTAGACATTTGCAGCAGGAAGTGATTTATATAGGGAATTTGGTGTTAAACAATGCTGGAAAGACTGCAGAAGGCATCAGAGGCTGAAGCTTGTTTTCAGGCTTATCACTACAGTTCTGGTCCAGAGGGTCAGGAATATTACTGGTGCAGCCTAATAGGCAAATTGCAGGACACCAGTGCTTCCGATCACTGAAGTGAATGAATCAGGGTAAGAACCTGTGGGAGTGCAGCCTCACATCTGGCACGGTGAGCCTTTGCTCACCAGATCTAAAGAAGAAGAATACGGCATCTGTCGTCTTTGCATTTTCAAAATCTCATGTAAATGGATCTCAGTGGCAGAACATAAAGAGAATCTACAAACTTGGCGTGAAAGGAATGTGAGAAATGCAGATGTCAGGTGATGCTGGGAAGAGCAAAATAAAAGAATCAAACACTGGTTGCCAACACAATATTCATTACACAGAGAATGTGGAGTTTACTTGTTGAAAGGCTTAAAGTTGCAGGTTATTTATCTACTTAGTTTAACATCTCTGTTTTACAAGGTGAGAGACAAAACCTTTGAGACTTTCCAGGGGTCCTCTGGGAAATCTTGCAGTTAGTTTGAGGTCCAAATGACTCCGTTTAGAATTTGATTTTGGGAAAAGGTCAAATATTTGAACATTTGATTAAAGAGGAGCATAGATCATTATGAAATAATATTTAATTACCTATGTAACCAATAGAAGATTTGAAAGGCAAATACAGAAGTTTACATAGTGTGAACAAAACTTAGCTGTTTTAATGTTGAGAAGCCTGGGTTTTCTTAAGTAATTAAAGATATATTAAGACAATGTGAAGCAGAGTAAATTATTTGGTAAGCCACAAAAATCTTTGCTTTCCAGGAAGATTACTCAAAGGTTAAAAACAAAACAAAATAACCTTCCCATCCCGAACCTTTAACAATCACTTATCAAGAGCAGACCAATAGTCCATAAAACTTTGTCATTTTAATAGAAAACTAAATTCCAACTTTGCTCCAGTACACATTTGATATTAAAACTCACTCTTTTAAAGACTTAAATAAATCCTTTCCAATCTTAGCTAGTGTGGCCACACATAAAATTCCTTTCGCAAGATTCTTTTTCCACAAGACTTCTACAACTTTTTTTTATATCCATTTAGATTTTGCCCTTGGTTTTCTTCCTCTTTCTCATTCTGGACCAATCAGTCATTTTACTTTTCATACACAGTTGTTTCCTTTCACCTTTATTATTTCTAAGTAGTTTTAATTACATATATTAATTAGAATTATTAACCCTTATAGTCCTTCGTTTCTAGTGAAAACTAAGAAGTCAGCAATTGTGGACTGTCTGTTACACTAGCATTCTCTGGGTTGGAAAATTTATAAATATGTACATTTCACATTTTCTAGAAGTATAGTCTTCCTCATAGTAAAATTTTCAATGTGGCACAAGACGTGTTTACTGATAAACCCCAAAATCTTTGGTGCCTCTGTGAAAGAACAAAAATGGATAAACCTATGTTCAGTAATTAATGTTTCAGTATTTTGTCTTATTTGGAAATGATGTAGGTAGTGAATATCCATGATTTAACTTACCTCAGTATAATTTTAAGGTTTAAAGTTATGAAAAAAATTATGGAAACCATTTTTAAGTAGACATATTATAAAGCATAATTATTGTTGAAAAGTTCGTTTATAAACTTTTATCTTATTTACATTTAGTTAATTCAGTTGTTCTCAACAATTATATTTAGATTAGTCTTGAAATTTTCGTGAGACATTAAACAGCTAACCACCATCATGTTATCTTTTTTTTTGCTGACAAATTCTGTAACAGAGATAACATGAGCTTATTTAACTTTTAGTAAACCTAGGTAGAATGAAAATATTATATTTAACGCTGATAACTCTAAAGACATGCCTGTTTTAAGTAAACCAACAAACTTAAGCTAGCTTTTATTTACCAAAGATTACCCTAGATCATGTAAACTTGTAAAACACCTGGGTCAGTTTCTATATATATATATATATATATATATATATATATATATATGTGTGTGTGTGTGTGTATATATATATATATATGTATATTTTTTTAATTGAAGTATAGCTGATTTACAATGTTATGTTAGTTTCTGGTATACAGCAAAGTGATTCATATATATCTTTTCATATTCTTTTCCATTATGGTTTATTATTGGATATTGAATATAGTTAGTTTCTATATTTCTGAGAGTATACTTGACTTATATAAACACTCATCTGTCTTTGTTTAAACATCTTTATTGGAGTATAATTGCTTTACAATGGTGTGTTAGTTTCTGCTTTATAACAAAGTGAGTCAGCTATACATATACATATATCCCCGTATCTCCTCCCTCTTGTGTCTCCCTCCCACCCTCCCTATCCCACCCCTCTAGGTGGTCACAAAGCACCGAGCTGATCTCCCTGGGCTATGCGGCTGCTTCCCACTAGCTATCTGTTTTACATTTGGTAGTGTATATATGTCCATGCTACTCTCTCACTTTGTCCCAGCTTACCCTTCCCCCTCCCCATGTCCTCAAGTCCATTCTCTACGTCTGCTTCTTTATTCCTGTCCTGCCCCTAGGTTTTTCAGAACCATTTTTAAATTTTTAGATCCATCTGTCTTTAAGTCAGTTAAATAGAACTCTTCACAAATTAATTTTGGCAATGTTATCTGAAGGTAGAAAAAAGTCAGTATCCTGATTTTAGCCACAGGATAGATACACTAATGCAAAACTCACTAATTTATAAAAGAGCAGTTGGATTCAAATTGCTTTTCTGGCAGATGGAATAAGTTAAGATTACTTGCTCAGATGGCTAAAGCTTTTTACAAATATTTGTGGAAGAGACTTTTAAGATTTTCTTATAGGCTTAGTTTTCAAAATAGCCTTTATGTTGTTGTTTTTTCTTTCTGATTAAGAATTACCTTGGCTACTGAAGAAAACCATGTAGACTAGTTACATCTCAAAAGGCACCAAAAAACAATAAAAGTTCTACCATGAAGGGCTTCTGTTTCCTAAATCCAAATTTTTTAAGATATTGGCAGCCCTTCTGAGATGAGTAGGGGAGGTTTTGGGCTTGGTAAGAGGATAGGTGTGCTTTGAATTATTTCTAGGGCCACATTTCTGATCTTCTAAAGGCTAGAGTTGTGAAACTAGTACAATTCTTTTTAATTTTTCAAAGAGTTGGGGCTCACCTGAATGATATGGAGACTGACCCACCCATCCAACTACATTATTTTCAATTTGCTTCTTTATATTAGGGAGAAGATCTTCAACTAAAATGGAAATCAAAATATTCTTATGTTCTACATTTAGAGCTTTGTGTTATTTGAATGTTTTAGTAATCTTTCCACAAATGCTTCAGTTTTTCTTTCCTTCCATCTAGGTTCATAGTTTCATTTTAGCTTAGCAGAGAAAACCTAAAAAGAAACGTTCCTATTGGGCTCTGAATATCAGCTTCCTATTTGACCGATTCTGACCATAGAGCTGCTTTTAAAACATTCCTTACAAACATCTTGTCAGGTTTCAGCTGGGACAAACAGTAGATACTCCTGGCACTATTGAACAACTGCTTGGATATAAAAGATGTCCCCAAAGAGGGTGCAAAAGACACTACTCTCCCAAGATCCAGAGCCACTCCCAAGGACAGCCAAAGGAAGAGAGACGTAGACAGTTCCCGCGAGAGCTGGCAGCAGTCGGCAGAACCCTAGCTGCCAAGGGAGTGCAATCTGCATTTCTGTCTGGCCACATCTTGGGGCCCCCAACCTGATGGTTGCCAAGCTAAGTTCTCAGGACACAAAACAAGAGAAACAAGAAGGCAATAGCTGTCCTGGGTGAGAAAGATCAACAACCAGTGGGTAGGGTACCAAATTCCTAAGAGTCTGAATCTGCAAAGGGAAAGACAACACGAAATTTTATCTTTCTCACCCAGCCACCTCAGATGGAGATCCGGGAGAGGCGATTTTGGTAACAATTGTCACCCTTTGCCGGCTTCTGCCAGTTTTCCCAGGATGCCGTCTGCCAGCTCTGGAGTGAGCGGACTGTCCCAGGGGGTCTCACCCTGGTCACCAGAAACTGTAAAGGAGGAAAGTTAATTTTCCCTCCACCCTTATGGTGAGTGCTTGGTTGAGACCCCTTTTCCTCTAGGGCATCTTATAAATGGATTCGTGTATTGTTTAGGAAAACAACTCCGTTTTCCTACTCCTGACTGGAGAAAAACCCAATTCTTCCCCAACGTGTGTTTCTCTCCTGTAAGTCTCTGAAGAACACTTTACTTCTAAAACAACTGGTCACCAGATGCGTGGAGGTTCTTCCCCGTAGCAAGCAATTCTCTGAGCCAGCAGCTGGGTGTCCTACAATTTATAACTGACACTGTCTACCCAGAGAGAGTGTCAGATCCCACAGATTACAGGCTCAGTCCCACAAGACTGCTCCCCACTCTGCACCCCCAAACACACTTCAGATGCCAGTGGCAGCTAGGTTACCACCTGTGCTAACAACCAACTGGCTCTAGATGGGTGGTTCCAACAGCCCCTCCTCATGTTTGATGAGATGAACCTGCTAGAGCAGCTCATAAACTCAGGGAAATGTTGGCTTACCTTTATCAATTTATTAAAGGGTTTGATAAAGCATACAGATGAGCAGCCAGCTGAAGACATACACAGAGCAAGGTCTGGGAGCGTCCCAAGTGCAGGATCTTCTGTCTCCCTGGAGTTGGGGTGCACCACCCTCCTGGGAGAGATGGTTCACACACCTGGAAACTCTCCAAATCCCTTACTATTGGATTTTTAAGGAGACTTCCTCATGTAGGCATGACCAATGATTAACTCTGTTTTTAGCCCCTCCCTGAAGGATGAGGGGTAGGGCTGAAAATTCCAAGTTATTAACCATGGCTTGGTTTTTCTGGTGGCCAACCCCCATCCAGTATCTCACCAGGGGTCCTCCCCCCCGAGGGTTGCCTCATTAGAAAACAAGATGCACCTGGCGCTCTTCTCACTAGGAATTTACAAGAGTTTAGGAGTCCTGTGTCAGAGACAAATATTAGAACAAGACTTGCTGCTAGTGTTCTTTTAACCTTTTTTTTTTTTTTTTTTTGCGGTACGCGGGCCTCCCACTGTTGTGGCCTCTCCCGTTGCAGAGCACAGGCTCCGGACGTGCAGGCTCAGCGGCCATGGCTCACAGGCCCAGCCGCTCCGCAGCATGTGGGATCCTCCCGGACCGGGGCACGAACCCGCATCCCCTGCATCGGCAGGCGGACTCTCAACCACTGCGCCACCAGGGAAGCCCTCTCCTAGTGTTCTTATCACGTAGGAACTTAATAAGGGTTTTAGGAGCTCTGTGCCGGGAACCAGGGGCAGAGACCAATTTATATATATACACATATATATTTATTTCACACTTACCTAGGTTAAAAAGTTCTCCACTGTGGCCCCTCTAATTCAAGATTATCTTTGATAAGTTTAACCTGCTAGTTCAGCCTTAAAACACAATTTTTTTCACCTGAGACCTCATACTGGCTCGCTCCGGCTCAAGTCAGATCCAGGCGTGAGCCTTTCTACGTCAGACCAATCAGCCTCCAGCAGGTTTCCGGACCCAGGCCAGAAAAAGGAAGGCTCAGATGGTCGGAAAGCTCATGAGGCCAGAGCTGCGGGTCCAGGATCCAGGACCGCGAGGACTTGCCCAGCACCTCCGGAGGCAGCGAGAATACAGCCAGCTCCAGGGACTCAGCAGGTACCTTCCCTGGTTGCTCAGCGCTCCTGGGGGCTGTCGGGGGAGGGGGTCTCCTTAGGTTCCCTCTCTGACGCCTATTTATTTAAAAGATAAACCGAGGCGTATTAAAAACTTTAAGAGCAAAAGTTGATTTGAATCAGGCAGCCTCCAGTGTAGCAGATGGAAAGAAACTCTGAGAAGCTGTACAAAATGAAGGAATTTTATAGGCAGAAGGGAGTGAGAACAAGGAAGTTTTATTAGTCAAAAAAGCCGGTTGGTTATTGCAAAGTTACTTTCCTTTAGGGGGTGGCAGGGGCCCATCAGGCAGATTACCTGAGTAGCGCGAATCAGGGGCTTTCTGGTGTATTTATTTAAGATTCCATTTCTGGGAGAGCTGAAACTCTTTGTCTCTGTTTGGTGATGCGGGGCTCAGCCTGAGTGACTCCATTTTGGGCCCACCGTCTTGTTTTCAACAAAGGCTGGGGGCATTATCTTTATCTTTGTTAAAAAGATGGGGTGGAGGGGACATCGTGGGCACTTGAAATGGCAGATGCAACTTTTGTTATATGTCATCCGTGTGCGCGTGGGTTCCCAGTGTTTCTGCAGACCTTGTGAGAAATACAGCTCGTTGGTTTTTGCTTTATTTCTGCATCTGAAGTAAGTTCTTGTTAACCATCGATACTGATAATACTGCTTTCAGTGAAAAAGCTCAAATCAAACGTTGTAACTCTTTCTCTTGAAAGAAGCCTCAAAGAGTCTTGTGTGCCTGGGTGCATAACATCTCACTGAAAGGCTGGGCCCCTCTGGGGGGAGAATCGGTTACATTTGTCTCCTTATTTCCTTAATATTGAGGAGTAGCTTATGAATGGATACGATGAGCAGCATGTTATAAAGATGACTTTAAAAAACTGTCGTAACTGTCTTCTGGCTTCTGGCCTAAGAAACAGTGTCTGGGAGCTGACTAGAGGTGCAAGTTGACTTCCTATTGTCAAACTCTGGATGGCTTTGTTTTTTATACACTTTTTAAAATGTGTTAGTGAAAGAAAGAAAAGGAGGGAGGGGGGAGGGGAGGGTTGGAGAGAGTGAAAGGAGGAGGGGGTGGGGGGAGGGACAGGGAAGGAAGAGTGGAATATCTTGAGTTCTTATTACCAAAGGAAGGATTATTCAGTAAACAGTGAACCTGCTAGACTGACCATGAAGGGGTCTTGTATTCCTCATGTTCTCAGACCCCATCCTACCCCTGGGCTCAGTAAGCTCTTCAGGGGGACTTGGAAGAAGTTACAAAACCAGAGCAGGGTCAGAGGTGTACCTGCATCCTGGGTTCTGAGGAAGGAATTGGAAAGGAGCTCTGTTATCAAACATTCAGATACATGAATTTTGAGGAAGAGTAGAGGTCAGGAAGAATAAGTTTAGACTTCATAGCACTTGTAACTTTTTACAGAGCACTTTTTTAACACTAGAGACTTTCTATTTTAATAAAGTGCTTTTATGTATCCATGATCTCATTAAATTCTCAAAATAATAATGTAAATAAAAGAGGTAGATGTGGCACCAATGATGAGGTTCCCCTTGTAGTAGGAAGACTTCTAGCATGAGCCAGTGATCCAAGGCCATGTGGAATCCATCCTCTTGATTGGGGGCGGGACCTGTAACTATAGAGACAAATGCGGGGCGGGGCCTTCCCGTGGTGGTGAGAGTGTGAGATGGGGCACAGCTGACTTCCAGGGAGGGTGCTTATCCCCTGAGCTATTCAGGTGAGCACCTGGAAGGCACTGGGTGCTTCCTGGTGAAAGAGTCAAATCCTGAAAGGGGTTCAACACAAGGGATATTCTTCCTCACTGGCTTAGAAGCTGAGGGGCCACATGACAAGGAATGAGGCTGCTTCCATCTCCTGAGGGTGACAGCCAGGGACAGCCAGCAAGGAGGACTCTCAGTTTCATTTGCATTATTATTATTATTTTTTGCGGTACGCAGGCCTCTCACTGCTGTGGCCTCTCCCGTTGCGGAGCACAGGCTCCGGACGCGCAGGCTCAGCGGCCATGGCTCACGGGCCCAGCCGCTCCGCGGCATGTGGGATCTTCCCGGACCGGGGCACGAACCCGTGTCCCCTGCATCGGCAGGTGGACTCTCAACCACTGCACCACCAGGGAAGCCCTCATTTGCATTATTAATAGTCTCCATCAGGTTCAAGAACATTTCTTGCAACCTCATAATACATAATAGTCTGCCTCTGGCACATGTTTTCTGTCTCTTTCTCTCATGCTTTTGCTCTCTCTCCCTTCCGCTTTTCCTTCCTTCCTTCTATACTTTAAAATGTAAAAAAAAAAAAAAAAAAAAAACCTTCTTAGTGGAAGGACCGAGTGAAAGCAGGTTCTCCGTGGTTTGCTAGCTCCTGATCTTAGACAATCAGCAGAACAATAAACTTAGGCCTGAATTGGTATGTCTGCCAATTCCGTAGTGGAAACACACCAACCATGATGGATTTCAAGCTGCAACATGAAGGGTCTTCACTGTCTGCAGGCCTGCAGGAGCACGTGGTCGTGTGGTTTCCCACACAGAGACACTCCGAGTAAATAACCACAGAACAGGGGTAGCAGTGAAATGTAGTGTGGTAGTTAGGAAGGTTTGAGTTCTGAGCATCTGCTGCCCTTGATTTTAATGTAATTTGTGAATTTCTGTAATTTAATTTTTAACAAAGGCTGTGTTTAACAACCAGCTCCTGTAGTTCCTGAAAAGTAGACAACTGGCTCTCATAGGCTGGTTCTGACCATCCCCAGCACAGCACTGCTTGTGCCCTTAGAATAGAGAGCTCTGTGTTCCACTCCGGTTTCCTCCTTGTCAGCTGGGATGTGACCCCAGCTGGTGTGATTATGGGCCTCCTTTCACCCCGCGGACACAGCTACATCATCAGTGACGGGAGAACAGGAAAGGAGGCCGAGTTCCTGGCCCCGTGGAGCTGCCGTGTCAGGTGTGGATGTCTCAGGAGCCTACTATGAGGCACAGGGGAAATCACTTCTACCTTGTTTAAGCTTCTCCTGTTTGGGGTTTGTTACAACCATCGGCTCTGTATTCTAACTAGATGTTAGAATTCCCTTGTTTGAGTAGGAAACTGATGCTCAGGTAAAACTGCGTTCCCGACATCAGAGGGCTGGAAGTCTCTTACTCAGCACTGAAACCACATCTTTTAACTCCAAGTTCACGGTGGTTCCCATGACATCGTGTTGCAGATGAAATCAGTCATTAGTCCATGCAGGCCCCCAGCTGGGGATTTAACAGACACAAGGCTGCTCTTGACTGACTAGCGGTCTTGTCTCTGGAACTCTTTTACTAGTAAGTGGTAGTTTGGAGAAGGCGCCCGTGAAGGCGTGAGAGCAGGGCCCCTGCCTGGGCAGTCAGGGAGGAGGACAGAGGTGGCAGCGGTGCCCTCTCCTGTCTGAAGCTTTATCGAACACAAACGAGGAGCTCGTTCCTGTGCCGCATGCTACAGGGCTTAGAGAAATGGAGGGAAAAGGAATCGAGTATCCAAATATTTGCATATCCCACACGTATCAGCTTTAATGTCTTCTTATTAACATGCTTAAAAAGGACCACATTTGCTGACAGTAGTCTTACGAGACCACGTGTGCCCCAGGACCTGATTCATTCATAGCTAAGTTCTTGTGAAACAAATACATATTAAAATACAAATATTAGTATTTTCTTATGCAATTAAACAGTCAGAAACATTGTGACGTCTCATTTAGCATGGCTTTTCCGTGAATGAATGCTCTTTCCTTGTTACATGTGTCGGACTATGCTTATACATCAAAGGCAATAGTGATCTTTTCCCTCAAAATAACTATTTTCTGACATTAAAAATGTCTTTGTCCTCTTTATATTTTGTCTTGGTCAGCCTAAATCCATCCTTAATCTCAGGGTAGATTATTTTCACTGTTGCTTCTCTAAACTCACACGCTGAAGACAAGTGGTTTCAGTCATCTGAATCCATTAGTATGACTGTGTTCTGCTCACTGTTTGAAGGGCAGGTGGCTGTATATTCCAGTAGCATACATTCCGGCATCCTCCAGCTTTCTGTTTCCCCTTTTAGGAGAACTTATTTACTTCGGAGCTTTATTGTGTTGACACTTCGTTTGTCAGAGTCTTCCCAGGTTACACCTGTGTGGGTCACGTTTCTCTTGGCTTCACTGGATCTTGGGCTTTTGGCTACTTGTTTATGGAGCGAGTCCCAGCCTTTGCTGCCACCTCCAAACCATGGCCACTGCCCCATCATCTCATAGCACAGGCTTTCTCGTCCTCCCCGCCGGGGTGAGTGCTGGCATCTGGAAGGACTCTTGTGTCACCACTGGATGGAGACACACAAGCTCCAGGCAGCCCCGACCTGAGGGACCCCCTGAGGCTCTGGTTCCTCCCACAGCTTCTGGGCAAGGATGGAGTGCCGTGGTCCAGAGCGTGCCGTGTGGCTTCACCTGTGAAGGCCTGAAACGCTTGGGTGGTGCGAGCTGGCAATGAGGAGTTAACGCCTAGTGGGCCAGACTTGGACCAGTGAGAGACGGGAGGTGACAGGGAGCTGGAGACACTTGTCCTCTCTTTGTCCTCTGATGCTATACACAGTCCAGAGATGTCCTGTGTGGCTGGCCCAGCTGTTTCTCTTTGGGAAGCAGTGGCCACCTGAGTAATGCACGACTTCATCTCTGCTTCCAGATACTCCCTGCCTCTCTCCCCTTTCCCCTCCCCCTCCCTCCCCCTCCCCCCTTCCCCCCGGGAATTACATCTCCCCTTAAAACATTAACACTTTCTTTCTTATTTAAAGCATCGATTTGTCTCTTGTTAGGCAAAGATAACAGATGGTCATTCGAAAAAATTCCTTAGCTTTCCCTGTGAACGTGGCCCAAACTAAAAATAAGAAGTCAGTCCTTATGTGATTACAGTTCAGTTCGTTGCATATTGGCCTTGATGATAAGTTGGAATCCACGTGGAAGAGTAGAAATAAAAATATAAGCTTTATGAGAGAGAACCTAATCAAATGAATTGTGTGGTAATAACACATCAGAGGACTTGAGTTGCCCCTGGACAGATATTTATAAAGTTGGATTCTGAGTGCAGAGTGCATGTTGGGAAACAGGACCAATTGTGTAGGCTCCAGTTACTGAGAAGAATCGGCCAGTGAAAACAGCAGTAGCCTTATCTGTGTTTCTGCTTATGAAACAGTCAGACGGAAATCTCCTTCTCAAGTGCCAACCAGGCAGAAACATTGTTTCTCACTCTCTTGTGAAATCAGTCACGATCATCTAAATGAGAGCAGCAGAAACTGTTAACTCAGAGTTGGTACAGCAAGGGAGTCGGCCACCATCACCTGGGTTTTGGCAGTTCCTAAGGCAGGCATTAGAGAAGGAGGGGCTTATGACCAAGGACTTCAGGTGTGCCCTCATTGGGGCTAATGCTAAATATTGAAGCTGTGATTGTAATTTCGTCTTTTTTTATTATTATTATTTCTCTGGAGAGGTAAGCCCTAGATTTTTGCTAACAATGAGCTTTAAGAAAAAGTGATATGATTTTGAGTAAAAAGGGTTGAGTGAAATTGGAGAGACAAGGTAACAAGATAAAAAGATTACCAGGAATGCATTCCATCCTCTACAGTGTAATAGCTGTATGATTGACAAGATGAAGGATAAGCTTTTTCTGAAAAAGAAAACGTTTAGGAGGTGGGGTGATGTGGTCTGACAGCAAGTTGCACTGCATTCGCAGTATTTGTTTAACAAATAAGGTGTTGTTTTTCTTAGTCCTAGAGAAGTTTCTCTTCCAGGTTTTGTTATGTAATGTTGAGAAGGAGATAAGTGGAACAGTATCAATCCCTTCTGGGGTTTGGTTTGGTAAAAAGGCAGTGAGTGGTACGGGGTAATCAACTAAATGCAAACAGACATGATTTTCACCCTTAATGAGACTGTAATTCAGTTACTTTAAAAATGGAAGAACATTTGAATAAAAATAGAAGAAGATAAATCGAGGTCTGGAGAGAAATTTAGAAGGAACCTCTACACTTCAGATAGCATCAGCCGTAACGCAAGCAAATTGCATTTGCAACTGCAAATGGAAAGAAGTAAATTAAAGGCTGTCAGTGGTTCTGCTCTCTCACAATTCCAGATTAACCACAGATAAATCTACATTGCATACTTCAAGAGACACTGGACTCAAAGGGCATTTGGCTTCATGAAGAAAATGAGTTTCATTAGTAAATAAATTCTGTAAGTGGTGGTAGACTGACATCCTAGGGCTGCTGTAACAAAATATCACAAACTGGGTGGTTTAAATCAGTAGAAATGTCTTCATTCACAGTTCCGGCAACTGGATGTGGGAAATCAAGGTGTTGGCGTGGTTAGCGTCTTCTGGGGGCTCCTGGGGACAAACTGTCTCATGCCTCTCTCCTCGCTTCTGGTGGTTGTAACAAATCCTTGGAGTGTCTTGGCTTGTGGACACATCACTGCAGTCTCCATCTCCATCTCCATCGTCCTCTTCCCTGTGCCTCCTTTTCTCCTCTTCTAAGGACACTCTCATTGGATTTAGAACACAACCGTAATTCAATATAATCCAATTTCAATCCTTAACTAATTAAATTTGCAAAGACCCTATTTTCAAGTAAGGTCACATTCAGATGTTCTGAGTAGAAATGAATTTGGGGGGATACTGTTGAACCCACTACAGATGGACTTAATTAATTATCTTAGAAAAAGAGTTAAATGAGGCACAAACAAACAAGGTTTTTACTACAAATTCTGGCTTGTTGCCTAATTGGAAATATGACCTTGATTAATAAACCAATCTTGCAGAATCCTATGTCTGGATTTCTTCATCTGTAAAATATAAATAACTTTGATTTATCTATCAAAAACATGATTGTGACCTTCGAATGAAATACTAATTTTAAAATTTGTTGACATGCTTAAAATACTATTTCAGTGCACAGTGAGCTTCATTTTACCATTATTTACTTTTTTCTTCTCTGTTCTCCATTGATCAGTTTCAAAAACTACTGGACATGCTTCATATCAGGGAAAGATTTTAGGAAAACAATTTTGCATATTTATATAAAACTTAGGTTTTCAGTAGCTGTTTTCTAGTCTGCTCTTTGCTGATGTTCATAATCATTGATACCATCAGAGAAAGATCACACATGAAATCCAAGTCAGTCAGTCATAGTCCTTTCCAGAAACTTGGGGAAGCGGTTTTCATGGAAAAGAAAAGATTGTTGGATCAAATGATATTTCTCTGTTATTTGCAAATTCACCCACTTGTTTCCCCAACCCCACTGCCATGATAATTTTACTGAAGGATGCTTCTCTGAGTCTTTCCCTGGGTTCCTCCCTCCATTAACATGGCTCCAGTACCACATATATTGATGCACACGTGGCTGCCGGACTCTTAATGTCACGTCCAGCCTTTTCTGTGAGCTTCAGACACATATCCAACTATGTATTCAGCATCTTCTCTTCGATGTCTGAAAGATGTCTCAGATTCACAACTTTTCTAGACAGAGAATGGTGTTCTTGGACCCACTCTTTAACCCACCATAAAACCTGTTTTTTTTTTTTTTTTTTTTTTGCGGTACGCACACCTCTCACTGTTGTGGCCTCTCCCGCCGTGGAGCACAGGCTCCGGACACGCAGGCCCAGTGGCCGTGGCTCCTGGGCCCAGCCGCTCCGCGGCATGTGGGATCCTCCCGGACCGGGGCACGAACCCGTGTCCCCTGCATCAGCAGGCGGACTCGCAACCACTGCGCCACCAGGGAAGCCCCAAACCTGGTCTTTTAAGTGGTTTCCCATTGCAGTGAATGGCACAGCTGTCCATTCAAGTATGCAGCCTGGAAGCCTATGTGTCAGCCTTAATGCTTCCGTCTCCCAGTAGCCTCCATATGCCCTGAGTCATCAGTTTCTGCCCCTCTTAACTCTACGTGGCGCTTCATCCCTTTCACTTACCTTAATTTCCATCAGCAAACTAGAGTAGCTTTAATGATTATGAACTCATGGCCAATATTGACTTACCTGTATCCCCACATGCACTGCCCCCTGCATGACTTTGAAAACATTCTAATCACCATACTGTTTCATCTCTATATATTTCTATACACCTATAAAAGATAAAGAATCTTTTAAAAGTCATCCCTGCAGTTTCATTGTCACAACTGAGATAATAATTTCTTAACAATGTTGAGAATTCAGTAAGTATTTAAACTTTTCTAATCATTTTGTTTTTTTCCTCATACAATTTTTTGTTTGAATCGGAATTTGTTGCAGTCAGTGGTAACATCAACCACCAGACCGAAACCCTTCTATGATTCCCATTGGTCTCAGAAGAAGTACCACATTGACACAGCCTCTAGGACAATCAGTATTTGGACCCTACATATACCTGCATTCTTATCTTGCTTTCCACCTCCTCTCTGTTCTCTTGTCTTCGAACAGACTGGAATTATTTCAACATATTATTCACTGAGTGCTTATTCTGGCAAAGAGCTTTTGAAGAAACTATTCCTTATTCCAGGAATACCTTTTCCTCCTCATTTTATCCCCGCCTTTCTGGGAGATCCCAGATCAAATGCACACACTCTGGATCACTTCTCTGACCAGGTCTGCTCAGTTAGCACATGAAGTCATAGTACCACATCTTCCTCCTCTGCCCCACTCAGTCACAAGTTATGCAAATACTTGTACACCTTTTTATTTGTTTTTGTTTCCTCTCATTGGTGCAATTCCTCCCTCTTTCAAATTGTTTCACCATTTTAGAACACTAAGCTTTTAAAAATTTAAGCATGTCTTCAAATCTGTAAGGCTAGTTCAGGCATTGTTGGGGACCATTGAAACAGATGGTCAATTATTTTTATTAGAAATATTTTAAAGAGATCACTGTCCACAGGTTGCTCAACTCTTCGGAACCCTTGATGATTTTAAGTCAGTATTCCAAAGTTTACTTACAGACAGTGAAGTACAATCATCTGTCCTCTTCAGAGATCCTGAAACATACATACATTGTAGATTTCTAAGTTCATCAGTTACAATCTATGTTACAATATTATGCTATTTTAATATTATCCACAGCTTATTACGTCTCATCTCAGAAATGAGGAATTAAGTCAAATTATACATTTTTTACTTTAGAATCAATAGAGAATTTTAGTATGCACGAAAAATAGTTAAGAAAGAGCAGCAAAAACATGGACAGATATTCTGAAGGAAAAAAAAATCAATAGCCTGTGTGGTGATAGCAGTCCTACAGAACACCAGCAAGACCATGATAGAAACAAAACTGGGAAAAAGTTTTATCTGAAGTCAGGAAAACGGAAGAAATGTTATGTTCCAGATACTATCTTTTCCCCCTTTTTTATGTTTGTAAAGTTTGTATGTAAATATCTAAAGGAAATTTAAGGGAGGCTGAGATATATTTTAAACCATGTGTCAAAGCATTACCTTCTGTATATAGGAATGGTATTACATATGGGAAGACATATTTTTTAAAAATTTATTTAATACCATAACCCGAAACTTGGTATGTGGTACACCCCCAATTCATTGCTTTGTAATGCCTTCAAATTCACTGTTTCAAATCAAAAACTACAGGTCAGATCAAATTATTTTTTGATAATCAGTAATGTTCAGTATAAGAAAATTTCATCTTGGAAAACCTCTATATCTAAGACGTAGTGTGATCTATAGTAACCAGTCATAATGTATGTCGTGATGGTATGTGGTTTGCCACAAAATAATCCATTTTTTAAATATTTTAATTTTATTGCAGTATAGTTGATTTCCAACGTTGTGTTAGTTTCAGGTGCACCGCAAGGTGATTCAGATTCTTTTCTCGTATAGGTTATCACAGAATATTGAGTAAAATTCCCTGTGCTATACAGTAGGTCCTTGTTGGTTATCTGTCTTACATATAGTAGTGTGTGTTTGTTCATCCCAAGCTCCTGATTTATCTCTCCCCTCCACATTTCCCCTTTGGTAACCATAAGTTTGTTTTCTATGTCTATGAGTCTGTTTCTGTTTTGTAAATAAGTTCATTTGTGTCACTTACTTAAATTAGATTCCACATATGAGTGATATCCTGTGATATTTGTCTTTCTCCATCTGACTTCACTTAGTAGAATGAGCTCTAGGTCCATCCAAGTTGCTGCAAATGGCATTATTTTATTCTTTTTTATGGCTGAGTAATATTCCATTGTATATATGTATCACATCTTCTTTATCCATTCCTCTGTTGGTGGACATTTAGGTTGCCTCCATGTCTTGGCTATTGTAAATAGTGCTGCAGAGAACACTGGGGTGCATGTATCTTTTCGAATTATGGTTTTCTCCAGATATATGCCCACTAGTGGGATTGCTGGGTCATATGGTAGTTCTATTGTTAGTTTTTTTTTTTTTAATTTATTTATTTTTGGCTGCGCTGGGTCTCCACTGCTGTGCACAGGCTTTCTCTAGTTGTGGACAGCTGGGGCTGGGGCTACTCTTCATTGCTGTGTGTGGGCTTCTCATTGTGGTGGCTTCTTTGGTTGTGGAGCATGGGCTCTAGGTGCACGGGCTTCAGTAGTTGTGGCATGCGGGCTCTAGAGCACAGGCTCAGTAGTTGTGGAGCATGGGCTTAGTTGCTCTGCGGCATAAGGGATCTTTCCGGACCGGGAATCCAACCCATGTCCCTTGAACTGGCAGGCGGATTGGATTCTTAACCACTGTGCCACCAGGTTTTGTAAGGAACCTCCATAGTGGTTGTGTCAATTTACGTTCCCACCAACAGCGCAAGAGGATTCCCTTTTCTCCATACCCTCTCCAGCATTTACTGTTTGTAGATTTTTTTTTTTTTTTTTTTTTTTGCTGTACGCAGGCCTCTCACTGTTGTGGCCTCTCCCGCTGCGGAGTACAGGCTCCAGACGCGCAGGCTCAGCAGCCATGGCTCATGGGCCCAGCCTCTCCACGGCATGTGGGATCTTCCCGGACCGGGGCACGAACCCGTGCCCCCTGCATCGGCAGGTGGACTCTGAACCACTGCGCCACCAGGGAAGCCCCTGTTTGTAGATTTTTTGATGATGGGCCTTCTAACCTCTGTGAGGTGATACCTCATTGTAGTTTTGATTTGCATTTCTCTAATAATTAGCGATGTTGAACATCTTTTCATGTGCCTTTTGGCAATCTGTACGTCGTCTTTGGAGAAATGTCTGTTTAGGTCTTCTGCCCATTTTTGGATTGGGTTTTTTTTTTTTTTTTTGACATAGAGCTGCATGAGCTGTTTGTATACCAAATAATCCATTAAAGTGGCTTGTCCCAATTATCACTATCACAATTTTAATTTTTTTTAAGATGTCTCTTCATGTCTTTTTGATAATTCCTTCAGCTCTCTAAAAACCTAAATTTGAATATCTTATTTGATCTGGAAGCAAAACTTAGAAACTGATGAGGGATGTCAGTAGCTAAACAACACTGCTATGTGACCACAGAGTCTTTTATGGTAATTGAAATATATGTGAGAGGGAAAAAGAATAAGTTGAAAGGGAGGAACAGAGAGAAGGGATTCTAGATAAGACTGGGCTCTCCATTGTATCTTTAATTCCTAAAACAGTGCCTGTCACAGATAAGCACGCACAGTTTGTGTTGAATAAGTGCATAATTAAAAGATGAAGTTCAAGGGAAAATCATTGATCAAGAGTGACTGTAAATGAGGGCTGGATGTTCCTAATTAGCCAGAGGCCTGGCCAGACGAGTCCCAGTTCTTCCAAATGCTTCAAAGATGATGCACAATCACAGACCTCGTTGAAATTCTTAAATTCATTTTGGAGTCTGAGATCCATGGTTTTGAATAGTTCTAATTATGACATTACCTTTTAATCCTTCCTAAAATGGAAAGTTTAGCATTTTGTTTGAGGCTAAAAGTCATTTGGTGAGTAAAATGAAAAAAAGGAGACTATATTTTGTTAGCTGTAAGGTGGAACTGTATGGCGATGAATCATTCCACTTCTAAATGACATTAGGAAAAGAGTCCAATGCATTGGTCACCACTAGTAAAATAAGAACCCAGCCTCCAAAGTTTACTACTTAGGAACTCCTGATAGTCTTTCAGTAGAGTGTTTCTTAAATGCTTTCTAATTTCTTAAAATAGTGGTTTGAAGTGTTCTGTGTAGAGTCCTTGAGTGGCTTTGTCAAATGGATCAGTGCCTAACTGAGATGGATTTTGATTTTGTGTTTGTATATTTTATTTTCTATTTTTTGTGCATACCTATAAGTTGATTTTTGCTATATTTCCCTTCTATCCAATGACTGTGCTAAACTCGCGTCTTAATTCTGACAGCTTATCTCTGTATTCATTTGGATTTTCTGTGTGCACCAGTCATCTGTGAATAATGGCAGTTTTATTTCTTCATTTCCTAAGTTTGCCTTACTGCATTACATAGGCCTTGCAGTAAGATGTCAGAGAGAATTGGTGATAGCAGGCATCCTTGTTCTATTTCTGATCTCAAGGGAAAGCTTTCAATATTTCACTCTGAAATGTGAGGTTTGCTGGAAGATTCTTTCAGATACACTCTATCAGATTTATGAAGTTCCCTTTTATTCCAACTTTGCTAAGAAAGTTTTCATTAATGAAGGCTGAATTTTATGGATTGCTTTTTCTGCATCAATGTGAATATTATTTTTCTTTATTTTCCGCATCAGTGTGAATATTGTTTTCTCCATTGTTTTGTTAAGGTGGTGAATTAAGTTGATTTCCTTCTGTTTTGGGGAAAATGTTATTGAAGTAGAACATGCATACAGAAAAGTGCAAAAATCATAAATGTATAATGCAGCGAATTTTGACAAATGAAATTAGAGTCATCAACTGTCACATGAAGAAACAAGCCATTACTAGGGCACCAGAAATACTCTAGGACCCCTTTCAGTGTAGAGACCGGGTAACTAGAATCTTGACTTCTAATGCCATAGGTCGGTTTTGCCTTATCTTGGGGTGGGGTGGGCATCTGGCTCCCTTCATTAAAAATTGTGTTTGTGTGATTAATCTTTGTTACTGTAAGTAGTTGTAGTTTGCCTGTTCTCATTGGTGGAGAGTGTTCCATTATATGAATACACGACAATATGGTTACCCATCCTACTGTCCATGGATGTTTTGCATTTTTTGGGGGGGGGCTGTTACGATCAGTGCATATAACAACATTCTTGAACTGGTCTCTCATGACTGTGTCCGTGCATTCCTTTACCAGACACACACACACATCCCGCCCAAGAGCGGAGTTTCTGGGTCAGAGGTCATGCCTATCTTCTGCTTTAGTAGATACTGCCTAACAGTTTCCCTAAGTGATTGTACCACTTTGCACTTCTACCAGCAACATATGAGAGTTCATAGTACATTCTAAGTAAATAATAGGTGTTATTATTAGAGAGTATCCTTTCCTCCTAGGGATGTGATTGAGGGCTGTAAAAAGTAGTGGCATTGGCCTCCGGTCAAAAGAAGTGGTTATATGGTGTCTGGTTTTATATTTTGCTTCCATGGTGTTGAACATATTACCTTACAGCAAGTAGCTGTCCAGTAGGCTTCAAATGAATTGAAAGGTATCACTACGGCCTCCTCCATAATACCTGGCTTGTGGAGTCAGCAGGTGTATGGTGGACATGGGCAGCCTGTAAGCACCATTGTAGATGGGAGTGGTGAGAGAGCAAGAGAGATGAATATGGAAATTGATGTGGAAGGACCTTGAAGATGAGTTTCCCACCTTGTATTTTTTCTCAGGGTTGTTTGTGGTGAATAGTCAATGTTAATTATTCCATTTAGTATCCTTATCATTTAATATTGTTTAAAAACTGGAATTGTTTTGGAGACAACCTTAGAATGATAAGGGGGAAGTCTGGTATCAAGAAATCCCATTCCGGGCTTCCCTGGTGGTGCAGTGGTTGAGAGTCCGCCTGCCGATGCAGGGGACACGGGTTCGTGCCCCGGTCCGGGAAGATCCCACATGCCGCGGAGTGGCTGGGCCCGTGAGCCACGGCCGCTGAGCCTGCGCGTCTGGAGCCTGTGCTCCGCAACAACAACAAAAAAGAAATTCCGTTCCTCCACCCACCACTACTCCTCCCCACACTCAATAAGGGCATTTCTGTTCAACTGATTGCCATCGAAGATGTCATTCAAAGATACTGTTTTGCTAAAAAAAAAAAAAAAATCATTGATACAGTAATATTTTTCTTGATAAATACTGAGTTCTTAATTTCCTGTCTCAACCACATGTGAACCATTTTTAGCTTTTCTTTTCAGCTGTCTCTTAATGATAATGTAAGCGTGCATTTTTTTGGTGGAAGGGTCATTCTGACATATTGTTGGTTCTTTTGGTTTTCAGTTTTGTCTTTAATCACAGCACCCGTTTGCTTATATTTTTGTCAAAGAATATCTATTCTCCCAGTCTTTCAGTGACACCTAACTGTGTGATATTTTTACCATTCCTAACGTGTGCCATTCCTTGCAATCAAAAGAACTGGAAGCAGATTTTTACATCAATTGGATTTTAGCAAAGCAATCACATCTTGATATATATGACGTGGCATGAATTAGCCAGTTTTAAAATTTCCCATCGAGAAAGGAAGTGAAGTCTACTAAATAATTCTTGATGATGCTATAAATGTTGGTAACTCAGAAAAGCATGATTTATTTAATCATTTACTTAGAAGAAAAGGCAAATTTCGCAGGGAGGTATCAATGTTAGATAATAATAAACATCATATAAACAGTATTTTGTCTCTTAGGAATGTAAGAATTAGGCAGCCTTTCAATAGTAATTTAATTACTTTTGAGAATTTAGTTCTCTGTTAGGTTTTTGTGGTGCTGGTGGTTTATTCTGTTCCAAATCCATATGTTGAAACTTAATCCCCAAGGTGATGATTAGGAGGTGGGGCTTTGGGGAGGTGTTTAGGTCATAGGGGTGGAAACCTCATGAATGGGTTAAGTGTCCCTATAAAAGAGGGCCAACGGAGCTCCCTTGCCCCTTTACCCTGTGAGGACGCGGGTGAAGAAGTCGGCTCTGCGTAACCTGGAAGAGGGCCTTTACTAGAACCTGACCGTGCTGACACCCTTCCAGCCTCCAGAACTGTGACAAAGACATTTCTGTTGTGTGTAAAGCCAGCTAGTCTGTGGTATTTCGTTATAGCAGTCTGAACAGACCATGCACCAGAGTGCACGACTGTACAGTTTCTCCTTTCCCTACTTCACACTTCTTATTAGAGCATCTCTCATGCCCCAGGTGTAAGACACACCTCACCATCATCAAGATCCTACCTACTCCTCTTTGACATATACACACTACTATATATAAAATAGATAACTAATAAGAGCCCACTGTATAGCACAGGGAACTCTACCCAATACTCTGTAATGGCCTATGTGGGAAAAGAATCTAAAAAAGAGTGGATAAATGTATATGTATAACAGACTCAATTTGCTGTACACCTGAAACTCACACAACGTTGTAGATCAACTATACCCTGATAAAAATTTAAAAAGTTAAAGCCTTTTTGAAAGAGGCAGCTTCAGCTGTGAAATGGATTAAAATATATGAATATCAGGAATAATTATTCTGCGTTTCTTAGCTGAATATGCCTCTAATAAATGTCACTGGTATTTTTCTCAAAAATATATTTTTCGATATGATCTTACTAAAACTTTTTATTTAATGAAAGGTTAAGCGCTTTTTCAAATTGTCAGGTGTCTGTCTCCTCATGGGACAGTGTGGTATTTGCGCAGTTCTGAGTTCTCTGTGTCTGCGGGGGGATTTCTCCGAGGTGGTAGCAAGTGAGTGCACAGGGAGCCGAGTAAGCAGGTGTGTGTCACTGATGCTGCAATTGACTGGCCAGACCACAGGGGTAGCCGGGAGACCATTTCCCCGCGGAGCCGATGTCACAGAAAACTTGGTTGTGTCCTGCTTTTTTTTTACCCCACATTTCCTGCCACACTGTATTCGGCAAACCAGTACTTGGAATCATTTTTCAACTTTTCAACCTTTAATTTCGTTTGCTAGTTTTGTTAAGAAAAGGTAATGAGTTTTGTTTCTGTTTTTTTTTTTTTTTTTTTGGTTAATCTCAGAAAGGATATTTTCCTTCTTTTATCACATTTACTTTGGCAGGGTTCACATCTGCTCAAGGGCCCTCAGAGACCTGGAAAAGTAGTTTTCTTTTGAGTTTGTGAAATCATATTTTGTTTTGCTCTGATGCAACTGTTCAAATCTCCATCCTGCCAGCTCTTTTAAAATACTCACCTCTGACTTGCAGCACACTGTTCCGTTACAGTTTTTTGACTCCCCTAATTTATTGAGCATTTTAGCACTTGGCTCAGTGATTTTTCTCCCCACCACTGAATGTGACATTTTTTCATGGTGATCTTACCATCTTTGTAGATGTTGCATCCAGTATTCTGTCTTCCTTGTTTTCATCTTATCTCAACCCAAAATAACAGCCTATGGGCTTCCCTGGTGGCGCAGTGGTTGCGAGTCCGCCTGCCGATGCAGGGGACATGGGTTCGTGTTCCGGTCCGGGAGGATCCCACGTGCCGCGGAGCGGCTGGGCGCGTGAGCCATGGCCGCTGAGCCTGCGCGTCCGGAGCCTGTGCTCCGCAACGGGAGAGGCCACAACAGTGAGGGGCCCGCGTACCGCCAAAAAAAATAAACAAACAAAAATACAGGCTAGATTTTGTTTTCATCAAGGGCTGTGCTGTCTCACATCTTCCGGGCCACCTGTCTCTCCAGCTGCTCCCTTCTGTTCAGGACGCCCCCGCCCCGCCCACTCAGGCATCTCCTCTGGGGAGCTCAGCATCCTCTCTCTGTCCACACGCTCCTGTTCCCATTCCTTTCCTCTGATTCACTTCCACGGTCCATTGTCACAGTTGTGACCTTGTACACTCTCAACTCCCTTGCCCTAACTCTGTTGTAGTCACTGGGCAGTACCTCTTCTTGGTTAAATCCAATATTCTGCCTACCCTGTGTCTGTAACCAAGTATCTCATTATGGTTGAATAAAAGCCCTGGGCCATCCTGATACGTGTCACTTTAATTAATGGCCACTGACCTCAAGTGGAACTTCAGACACTTTGCTGATACATCTCCCTTTTATTTGACTTTCTCAAATGTCCTCTGTCCATTACTTGTACAGAAAACTCAAGTGGAACTGTAACTTTAGGCATCTATGCAAAGAGCAATTTCACAGACCAATTTAACCAGCGGCCAATTTAACAAACGTTTTTATCAAAAAATTGTAGATTCTACAAATAATTTACAGCCAATATGCATTCATATAACACTTGCCAGGGCCTGAACTTTCAACTTCCATTATTGATTATTTCAGCAGAGCTTCAAAGTGAAAACAAATAGACATTAATTAAAAATTACTCAGTGATTTAAAAATCTATGACTTGCCATTTCAGCTATCTAAAATTAAAATCTAGGCTATTACAGTGGGGGAGCAATAATGAATGTTTGAGTCTGAAATGCACACAAGAGGCTGCAGGGATATACTTTTATATCAACTTAATCGTTACCAATAAAATGCAGTGAAGAGAGAAGACATTTATCTTCCACACACAGAGTAATTCTAGTGTTTTGTGTCATTTTTTTTAAAAACATCTTTATTGGAGTATAATTGCTTTACAATGGTGTGTTAGTTTCTGCTTTATAACAAAGTGAATCAGCTTTACGTATACATATATCCCCATATCTCCTCCCTCTTGCGTCTCCCTCCCTCCCACCCTCCCTATCCCACCCCTCTAGGTGGTCACAGAGCACCGAGCTGATCTCCCTGTGCTATGTGGCTGCTTCCCACTAGCTATCTGTTTTACATTTGGTAGTGTATATAAGTCCATGCCACTCTCTCACTTCGTCCCAGCTTACCCTTCCCCCTCCCTGTGTCCTCAAATCCATTCTCTACGTCTGCGTCTTTATTCCTGTCCTGCCACTAGGTTCTTCAGAACCTTTTTTTTTAAATTTTAGATTCCACATATATGTGTGTTAGCATACAGTGTGTTTTCCTCTTTCTGACTTACTTCACCCTATATGACAGACTCTAGGTCCATCCACCGCACTATAAATAACTCAGTTTCATTCCTTTTTATGGCTGAGTAATATTCCATTGTATATATGTGCCACACCTTCTTTATCCATTCATCTGTCGATGGACACTTAGGTTGCTTCCATGTCCTGGATGTTGTAAATAGAGGTACAGTGAACATCGTGGTACATGACTCTTTGATGGACAAAACAATCATTGCTTATCATCGATCGAGGAGAAGCCACCCATTCCTGACGGTGCCAGCACAGGAGCACAAAGTATAGAAAGCTGAGAATCCTGGGTGAGAGCGTCTTCCCATCGGCCTGGGCCAACTTCATTGTTGGATACCGAGGAAAAGAGAAATTCCAGTTATTCAGGGGAAACATGAGAACACGGACACAGTTCAAAGTGTTGAGGCTATATTCAGGCTTGTCTCTGTTCTCAGGTGCTGGTTTCTCTCTGACTGTTTTACTGGGTGTTATTGTGGAAACCTGGCCACACGGACACTAGTAATTTCATTTGTTTCTTATAGTGCAATTCCCAGAAGAATTTTGTGAGGGAAGTTTAAATTCACAATTCTTCTAATGTAAAATAGAAAGTGAAAATAGAAGCTGGTAGGGGAAGCACAGAAATAAAACGAGATGACAGAAAGTATCGACTGAAAACCAGGAAAGGCGAAGGGAAAATGAAGAGATGATTCACAAAAGAAGATAAAAAAGTTAGAAATTAAACTTAATCATAATAATCAAATACATTCAAATTACTATAGTAGGAGTAATAATTTGACTACCATTTATTTAATGGGCATCTAACATTGTTCTCTGACTTCATGTGGGTTAACTGTTTGAATCCTGACTATGGCCCTAGAGGTAGGTGCAGTTATTCTTCTTCTTACCAATGCTTTAATAAAACAAGAAAACACTCAGGCTGCAGAGGGCACAGTGCATTCATTGTTGGTCATGGAAGTAGAACAGACATGTTGGAAAGCATTTTGGTAATAGGCATTGAGAAACTTAAGAATAATTGGCCCATTTTCAGTTTAATCAACTCTTCTCAAGAAGCAATGTTGTATATAATAAAGTTTTAGAAATTTGAAAATGTTTAAAGTAATGTAACATAACAGCAAGTCAGACTATGAGGCAGGCTTAAAAATCATGGAGCTTAAGGAGAATTCAAATTTGCAAAAATGGGCACAATATAATAACTGGGAAAAGGATACAAATCATATGATTCCTGTTCTGTAAATGAAATTGCATATAATCATAGAATAAAGACAGGGCAGAAATATAGCAGGATATTTTTTCTCTAGATAGTGAAATATGGTGAATTTTATACCTTTCATAATTTCCAAAGTTTCTACAATGAAACAAAAATCAGGTGTGGTAGATTGAGTGCATCTCTGGTCCTGGACCCAGACCTTTCCTTCATGCCCTCCCACAGTGATTCTGGCTTCAGATGACTTGCTTTAGCCAATGGGACAGTAGCACGTTAGATGCTACTTCGGTGCTGTGTGATCTGTGATCACCGTGAGAGGGTTCCCTCGTGGGGATTTGGAGGGAACCTGCAGGAGAGCTCATTCATCCCAGCCCAGGCCAGCCTGCATCCACGGGCTTCCAGCCAACAAGCCGGCTTCTACAGACACGTGAGCAGCTCAGCAGGCAAGCCTCACCCAGATCGGCAGAACTGCCACTGCCCCCTGGGCGCATGGGGATTAACAAACAGCTGCTATTTACCCCCTTCGCCCACTAAGATTGGGGGTAGTTTGTTGTAGGGTCAGTTAACTTACATAGGAGGCCGTTTAGGGTCCAGAGCTTTACTGAGCAGCATACCAGGTTTATATGCATTCGTCCATAGAGACGTATGCAGGGGCTTCGATTGCTCCTTCTCTGAATCACCCTGTGTTCCCAGCCTGGCTTTATATCCTCCATGTATTTAACTAGCCGCCTCCACTCCTCTTTTCCTAATTACCGTATCTGTGATCAGATTCGTTCTCAAGGCAGCCCCAGCTTCCTCTGACGACCTGGGCTGAGAGGCGGCAGGAGCTGGTTGAACAGGGTCAGCGGCAGAGGAGGGGCAGGCAGGCAGGCCCGCGGCATGAAGGCTGATGGGCGATGGCGATAATTAATCAGTGTCCGGCTATGAGAAGAGAGGGTGGCGTCATCAGGTGTGTTGGAGGGAGCACACGGGTGTGCCACGGGGGAGAGAGTGACAGTGGTCCCACCTGCCCTGGCTCCGCCCTCTGACCTCTCCCAAGCTGCAGCGCGTGGCTGAGTCTCGTAGCCTTTTTTAAACAAAGGTAGGCTGGTTTGCATCTGCTTGGAGGGAAACATTGCCAAGTCAAATAAATTCTCCCCAGGGCCTCTTCAGAGCAAGCCCATTAGGTGCCCTGGGCCTGGGGGTAAATTTTGACCTTTCCAAATTTCCCCTTCACAACGGAATAGCAGTGGTTCTCATCACTACATCAAGAAGCAGTGAAATCCCAGGTGGTCCAGATTGCTCCCTCAGGACCGATTAGCTCAACAGAAGATTTATGTGTGTGCCCTCAGAGCGGCCCAGCCAAACTGATTTGGTGAGAGCATGGTTCGGCCTTGTGCCCCCAGAATGTCATTCACCCGTGGATAAAGGGCTGCTTTCACATGGACTTTTTGTGCTCAGGGTGGTCTCAGTGCTTCAGAGAAATGTTGGGAAACAACTCATGACCCACAACTCTTGCTTCTGGTGCTAACATGGCATCCGGGTTGCACACAGTAGGTCCTCAAAAATTAGTTTGTAAGAAAGAAATTTAAATACCCTGTTTGACCAGCTTAGGTGATCAAGTACATAAATTAGGGTATCTAAAAATATGTGTAAGAGTTGTGAAAACATGGGGAATTCCCTGGCAGTCCAGTGGTTAGGACGCCGCACTTTCACTGCCGTGGGCCCGGGTTCAATCCCTGGTCGGGGAACTAAGATCCCACAAGCCGCACGGTGGCAAAAAAAAAAAAAAAAAAGTTGTGAAAACATAATAATCCAGTGTAGTAGTTCTCCAAGTGTGGCCCCTGAGTGGCAGCATCAGAATTACCCGGGGTCTTGTTAGAAATACATGTTTCCTGTTCCCATTTCTCCTCACAGAACCAGAAGGGCTTGGGCGAGGGGTGGTGTGTGGTCCAGCCACCTGTGTGTTTAGTGCTTTATGTGATGCACATGCTCATGTGAGACCCATGGACTGAGTGGTTAGAGTCTCTGGTTTCTAACAAAGGGTTGCAAAATGATTCTAAAGGTAACTCTCATTCACTTTTCCAAACAAATGGAGAATGTGCCATTGGTTAAAACTGCATTAGAAATGAAAACAAAATAGCTCCAGTTCCCAAATCCCATATCCATAACTTAATGTTATTAATATTTGAAGGCTTTTTCCCATAGTTAAACACAATTCACAGCCAGTTTTAACAGACACATCAGATCAGTTGGAAAATTTTCATTTGGATTGGTATTAGGTAATATTAGGGAATTATTATTTATCTTATTATCACGGTATTGCAAATGCAGGGATGTGCTGGAGCATGTATGTTTGAAATGATTATTGTTATCAATGCACTCGAGTGAGATAAAATGCAAAATTCATATTAAACATATTATATGCATGTGTTTTTAATGGATTTAATTAAAGTAGGACATAACAAACGAAAAAGTGATTCTTCCATACAAATAATACAAATCAAAACTGATTTTTTTTGGATTCTAGAGGCAAGTTAAAGAATGTCAAATTAAAATTTAAAACAATATAGGTCAATATATTACTAATATTCTAACTATATTCCTAACTGCGGCAGCCATTAATGTTGATCTGTTGTTTGTTATTCTGAAGCTCATGTCAGAATCTGTGCCTCACTCTCCTTTCATCTCCATAACAACAAGGGAAGCTATTTGTAGCACTTCCTGGTTTGACACATGGTGAAGATGGGATGTAGGGAAATTACTTAACTCGTTCAAAGTCTTTTAACCATTAACGGTGCAGTTAGGATTCATGATATGTTCTCAAATCAAAATTGTAGGGAGCAGGTTCTTTCTACACAGCAAGCAGCTTCAGGAAGGAGCTTATCAGAAACAGCTGCACTTACGGTCTGAATGCAATACAGCTGTCAGGAGCCATCCTAGACAAACAAAAGCATGTGTACACATATAGCTTGAAGGATTGGGGTTGGGACTGGAGCTGGAGATGGGGGAAGAAGCAAAAGTCTGTATGAATATGTAATCTGGGAGAGCCTTAGAGAGCAGGAGGATGTTAACAGCATCTGGAGAAAATTATTATTGGCCAAAAAATGCTACAATTTTTGCGAAGGGACACTAGGTTACTTAGAAAAACAATTACTAAAAATGAAATCTAAGTCCTTACCCAGACCTCAATGACCCTGCAACAACATATGATCCATTCCTGCCTCTTAGACTCCTTTTCCAACCTCTCTCCCTGTGTCCACTTGGCTCCAGTTACCTCCTTGAGGCTGATAATGCTTCTGCCTTAGGGCCTTTGCACTTGCTCTTCCTGCTTTTTCCTTGATGACTAATGACATCTGTGTCAGTTTTGTCCCTAGGTATTTCATATGTTTGATATTATAAATGATATTTTTATGTTTAACTTCTGTGTCATAAGTGTGTGGGTTTATTTCTGGGCTCTCTCTTCTGTTCATTTAATCTATGTGTCTGTATTTATGTCAGTACCATACTGTTTTGACTACTGTAGCTTTGTAGTATAGTCTAAAGTCAGGGAGCATGATTCCTCCAGCTCTGTTGTTCTTTCTCAATATTGTTTTGGTTATTTGTGTCTTTTGTGTTTCCATACAAATTTTAAAATCATTTATTCTTCTGCTGTGAAAAATGCCCTTGGTATTTTGATTGGGATTGCATTGAATCTGCAGATTGCCTTGGGTAGTATTGTTAGTTTCTAGGGACACAGAAATATAATTTATTTCTGTGTTTCAGTCTTGTATGAACTTTGCTAAATTTAGAGTTTTAAGAGATTTTTGGATTTTATAGATTTCTCTATGTAGACATGTGCCTTTGAGATAATGTGTATTGTGCTATTTCTGGTGCAAAGTACTATAAATGTCACTTAGGTTAAGTTGGTTAATAATGTTGTTCAAGTCTTTTATATCTCCTGATTTTCTGTGTACTTTTTCTATGTATTACTGAGAGAGGAGTGTTTAAATATTTGACTATCATTTGGGTTTGTCTGTTTCCTTTGTGGTTCTATTAGTTTCATCTTCATGCATTTTCAAGCTCTTTTATCAGTTGGATAAAGGTTTAGGGTTATGTACTCTTGGTGAATTTTTCATTATGACTGCTTTATCATCATGAAATGACCCTCCTTGTTCCTGGTGTACGCTTCTCTAAGATTTACGTTGTCTGATATCCTTTTCTGTACTTTTAATTTTAAATTATTTGTATCTTTATATTTAGTGTGAGTTCCTTACAGGCAGCCTAAAGTTGGGTGTTGCCTTTTGTCCAATTGCACAGTCTCTGTTTTAAATAGCATGTTTAGACTGTCTCCATTTAATGTGGCTATTTTTATGGTTGGATTTAAATTCACTGTCTTGCTCTTTTTTAAAATCAGTCTCACTGGGTATTTGCTGATTTTTCCCTCTTTTTGTAACTTCTTTTGGATGGTGTATTTCTTTATTCCATGTTACTTTTTTGTTTTACTAGCTACATGATTTGTTATTTTAGGGATTGTTTAGGGTAAATAATACAACTGTTTAGGTTATCTCTATCCAAGTGATATTATATTTCTTTGCATAAACTATGGTTATACTTTAATTCTACCATTTTAGAGATAAAAGAAGCTGAAATTCAGAGAAGTGATGTGACTTGTCTGTGGCCAGACACCTTGGTTAGGGGCTAAAATGGGAATTCTAGTTTACTGACTTCAGACCCGGTGCTTTTTTCACAGTGTAACACTAGGATGAGCGTCACTTTCTTTGGAGAATACCAAGTCACCATAGTTACAAATTATAAGCACCAATGTGGAAAAATTTGGGATTATTCTTTTCCTGTTTAGGAAAATGTAAGTTTTAAAGATCCAGTAGGAAAGCCCTAAAATTTCCCTGTAGACCACTTGGATAGGCATCAGACAAAGCATCAGGTAAATAATTAGAGATAAACCTGTGAGCCAGCTTTTAGTTCAGACCCTGGAGCGGAATTTGGCTTCCTTTGGCTTCTCATAATAGTCACTGTGGGAGAGTTTCACATCCCATAAATCACATTCTGCCTGTGGCTGGTAGGGTTGTCTGAAATCGTATTTACTCATATTATTCTATGTGCCAGGATTAAGGAATATCTGAGACCGTCAGCATGATGGGGACCTCTGTCTAGGCCTGGTTATGTAAAAACTGAATGGAAGATGCATATTTACTTCTCGCATGTGGAACATTGGGATTGCACAATTAATATACTCAATTTGGGCAGATCACATTTTATGTTCCCTGGATCATCATAGGAACAAAGAAGAGAGTCTATTAATAATAGAAATGAATATGTTAATATTACTTTTAAACACAAGTATGACATAAATAGGAGCCAATATTTAGTGAAATTTAAAATCTTGAATTGCCACGGTTCTCTCAGATGTATTTTCCTTGTTGTAATTGCATGTATATCCAGCTTTATTCCAGGTATTATATATTTATACCAGATTAAAATGAAATGCTCTTCTGAGTATTTACACACCATCACTTTGTCATTAGTATTCATGAGCTCTAAATAGCAAATACTTAACTCTGAACCTAGGAGACAAGTCGTAAAAGTAATCAGTTGTTATAACTAGTCTGCGTTCTGCTTTTTCTCTGGTTGAAGAAAATAAAGAGTAGGATTCTTACATTGAAACAAAGTTTATCAGACCAGAAATTTATGTATGTATTTATATATGTCTTTTGCCAGAGCTTGCTTTTAAAGAAAATCAGTGATGCCAGAATGCCTGGATTTTTTTCCTATATTCATAAGAATATTATATAGAAATAGCCTCAAATTATAACTTTTTGACTAATATTTATATAGTCAAAAGGATTCTCCAACTTAGTTGTTAAGGCATTTGACAGTATGTAATCAGCTTCTCCTAGAAGTTTACATCGTATTGGGGGGAAGAAAAAGGAATAACCGTTGTCCGGTGGTTTCCACTGTAAATGCACAACAACGACTGTGCGTGTGTGCAGGCAAATGATCTTCACAAATGTAGGCCTCTGAAGACAATGTACAGACGAGCTCCTGTGCTGGGTGTGTGAGAGTAGAGAGTGGAGAGGTAAACGGTGAAAATGAGAGGACCAAAAAACGAGGCCACTTAGCCTAGTCCCATCACTCTTTGCCGTATAGCTGTGCAACTTCCAGACCAGATGCAGTTCTTTTCAGCCTTTCCCATGTGGTTTAATAAAAACAAATTTCTCCAGCATTCCATAGTGCAGTCATCTATTGGAACAGATGTTTAGCTGGCATTTTCACTCTCTTTTCTTTAAAAGAGATTTTTAGTGCTCTTTTCATTTCAGTTTCAGGAAATTGCTTTATTTCCGTGTGGCGGCTCTCTATCACACTAGACTCAATGATGGCGTGTTATTGCCCGGCACGTCCACTGCAGGTGACCACGATGAGTCCCATCCTGGGCATGGCTTGACTTCATTTCCTAAAATGTGCTTTAGACAGGCCGATCATTTGGGTGAATGATAACACAAAAACTCCGTAAAACTGAATTGAAATGTTTGCTCAGGAAAAGCAAAAACGTAGGGTGAAATTTTATAAAGGATTAATAGTGAAATATTCGGTTTGATTGATGACATGTGCATTCATTCATTCAAAGATATTTCGGAATGCCCTCCATGTCCCAGGCACTGTATTATGCCTGGTTATAAGCTGGCAAATTAAAAAAACAGGACTACTGCCCTGGGAACTCAAAATTTAATCTGGCAGGAGGTCAATAAACAAGTGAACAAATAAAAATTTAAATTTTATATTATAATACAATTATACACGATGAGTGCTATGGTAGAGAGTAATTTAGTTGGGCTCCTATTCAGAAATTGAAGTTATAGATCTCTCAGAGAATTTATTTAAACAAGGACACAGTGATATGACCAGTCCACCCTGTGAAAATTTGGTGATATCATTCTACAGAAAGGAAGTAACATGAGCAGAAGTCTGGAGTTGGACAAAACTGAGAATAACTGGAAAATAGAAAGGGAGCCAGTGTGCTGCGAGAGGGCAGAACTGAAATCAGGAAATAATCAGTTTGGATTATTTAGGGCCTTGTAAATCACCGTCAGGTGTTTGCAATATATATAATTAATGGGTCAATATTTTAATTGTTTCTTTACTAATTGTTACTTCTATTCAATATAAATTATTGAATAGATACAACTTTTGAATGAAATATTTCTATTACTCTATATACATTAATAGATATCTACTTTCGTTCTGAAAACAATTTCAGATCATCCAGTGGAAAAGTATAGGCATTGTGATAGGGCTGACATGCTGAAGGAAATGATAATGACTTGGAAATGACATAGACTAAGGTTAAGTAGCAGAAGCAGATTTAGAACTCAGTTCATGTTTAATCTTTAATATGATTCTGTGAAACATCAGTGGATTGAAAAATAAATCCTGGATGTATGGATGTATCATGATAAAAGGTGATAAAACACACTGTATGACCAGCAGGATTCAGGAATGGATAATGTAATGGAGGTGGAACAGTTTTCTTGTTTGGTTGTCTATACTTCCTAAAGAAGATGGAAATGAGTAGAAACTTAAAATATCATGAGATGCTGTAACCCATATGTGTGTCAAGAATGTTCAAATTAAGAGCTGGACCAAAAATGTCCCCAGTTATGTGGAGCATTTCCTTTACTACAGTAGCTGGGGGAAAGGCATGCAGGATAGGTCAGTATTGTGGGTAGAGTTAGCACCTAAAGCATTTTTCTATATTGGTTTGTCTGCCGTACTTTCAACCTCACATTGAGCTTGAAATGTATTTTTCTCTTTACCAGTTATTCCTTCGTGTATGCCAGTCTTTTAGGTTCTTCCCTGTTTTTTTTTTCTTTTTTGACAGTGCCGTCTAATATATCCCCTTCACAGAGTAATTCACTATTTTTTTTAAAAAAATAATTGCTAGAACCTACTATGCAAGACATATAAAAAGGAAGATACTGCCTTTCCTGTCCAAATAGTGAAACTGGATCAGTAGAAAGAAGTATTTACGTTAGTAACTACACATTCAGGAAAAAATAGTTGTAGGTGGTGCTACAGAAATTAAAAACATCTGCGGAGGGAATTCAGAAGAGAAAGTGACAACATTTAGTTGGGAGGGAGGATGCACACAATTACAGAAGCGGCGGAACTTGAAGTGAAACTTGAAGAGTGGGCGTTACTGTGCAGGTCGGGAAAGGAGGTCCAGGTGAAGGAACACGGTGAGCGGAGGGGAGGCGGGCACGTGCACATCCTCAGGAGAGCGGGGTGATGCCGCCGACTGATGGTTTGTTTGGACACAAGCCAGCATTCTCCACCTTGCTCACTTACTTGGTTCATCCTGCTTGGCACCAAGTGCCTATCCTGATACGGCTCATTTATGTTTGTTTCACTGTGGGAGCCAGGTTCCCTGTGATTCGCGCTCTTGTGTAGTTCACTCCCACGTTGCACCAGGGTTGGTCTCCGGGTAAACATGATACAGAAGACAGGATGGAAAGCAGCTTCCGAGGTGAGGTCATGGGATACTGCTGCTTCTGGCTTGGTGGTTTGCTCGCTTCCTCTTGGGTCGCTGACTCAAGGGAAAGTCAGCTGCCATGTGATGAGTAGCCCTATGGAGCAGTCCACACAGTGAGGAACTGAGGCCTGCAGCCAGTAGTCACCTGTGTGGTCTTTGTAGGAGATCCTGGAACCCCAGTGAAACCTTCCGACGAGCGAGTCCTGGCCGCCATCTTGAGGGCAACCCCACGGGAGACCCTGAGCCAGAATCACCAGCTAAAGCGCTTCTAGATTCTCATCCTCAGAAACTGTTGCTGAATGGTTTTTGTATCAAGCTGCTGGGTTTCGGGGTGATTGTGTTAAGCACCATCAGTAGATAACTAACACTTTTCCCAACACCTAGAATAGTGTCTGATATATATATATATATGAAAGACTCTCAGTAAAGGTTTAACATATTTAATACATAGAATATTCACTAACTTTTTACACTAGAGACTCATTTTTTAAACTTCAGTTCTAAATATGTAATTTTTATAAAGAACTCAAATTATGTTTATAGAATATTTAAAGACATTAATTTGCAACTCTGCAATGTACCGTTGACTTATTCCCTTCTCAAGTTAGTCCCTGACCTTCAAATACCAATGTTGGCTGCAGGTTAAGATTCAGTTTCAGCAGCTGTCTCCATTCCATATAAAAGGCTATGATTCTATTTTTATTATGTATGATTTTTATTTTAGTCTCCAGAAGCAAATTAGGAAAAAAAGATTCATGAAAGTGTTGATTAGTCAATGCAAAATTCGCAGATAAACTTGTAAACATAATCAGGAGACTTAATTTTTAAAATTTTATCTTTAGTTTTTATTACATTTAAAAGCTCTTTGTCGGGACTTCACTGGTGGTCCAGTGGTTGAGAATCCGTCTTGCAATGCAGGGGATGCCAGTTCAATCCCTGGTGAGGAAACTAAGATCCCACATGCCGTGGAGCAATAACAAGCCTGCACGCCACAACTACAGAGCCCATGCGCTCTGGAGCCCGTGCGCCACAATGAGACAGTAGCCCCACACCGCAACAGAGGATCCCGTGTGCCACAACTAGGACCCGACGCAGCCAAATAAAGAAATTTTTTTTTAATTAAAAAATATATAAAAGCTCTTTGTCATGAGGATAGATGATTTAAGAACAACATTTGTACAGGGTCACAGTGAAATGGAGACTTGAGGTATTATTCTGCATAAGTCTTGATCAATCCTTTAATTTTTAAAAAGACATTATTTTCTGACAGTTTAAGGTTCACAGCAAAACGGAGGGGAAGGTACAGAGATTTTCCATATACCTCTACCCCCATGCATGCATAGCCTTCACCATTATCAACATCCACCCATTAGCTGGTAGATTTGTCTTAATTGATGAGCCTATATTGACACATCATAATTCTCCAAATACATAATTTACATGATGGTTCCTTCTTGGTGTTGTACAGTCTATGGATTTGGACAAGTGTATAAGGACATGTTTCTGTCATTATGGTATCATACAGAGTATTTTCACTACCCTGTTAATCCTCTGTGCTCTGCCTCTTCATCCTTTCCACAACCCCCAACTCCTACAACCAGTGATGTCTCTCCTGTCGCCATAGTTTTGCCCTCGCCAGAATGCCATATTGTTGGAATCATACAGTATGTAGCACTCAGATTGGCTTCTTTCACTTAAGACTCTTGATACGTCGCATTTTGTTCAGTGCTGAGCAATATTCCATTGTCCAGATACGGTTTACTTATCCACACCTACTGAAGGACATCTTGGTGATTTCCAAGTTTTAGCAATTATGGATAAAGCTGCTATAAACATCCATGTGCAGGTTTTTGTGTCGTCTTAAGTCTTTGGCTTTTTTTTTTTACATCTTTATTGGAGTATAATTGCTTTACAATGGTGTGTTAGTTTCTGCTTTATAACAGTGAATCAGCTATACATATACATATATCCCCATATCTCCTCCCTCTTACGTCTCCCTCCCACCTTCCCTATCCCACCCCTCTAGGTGGTCCCAAAGCACTGAGCTGATCTCCCTGTGCTATGCGACTGCTTCCCACTAGCTATCTGTTTTACATACATTTGGTAGCATATATAGGTCCATGCCACTCTCTCACTTCGTCCCAGATTACCCTTCACCCTCCCCGTGTCCTCAAGTCCATTTTCTACATCTGTGTCTTTATTCCTGTCCTGCCCCTAGGTTCATCAGGACCGTTTTTTCTTTAGAGTCCATATATATGTGTTAGCATAGGGTATTTGTCTCTCTCTTTCTGACTTCCTTCACTCTGTATGACAGACTCTAGGTCCATCCACCTCACTACAAATAACTCAATTTCGTTTATTTTTATGGCTGAGTAATATTCCATTGTATATATGTGCCACATCTTCTTTATCCCTTCATCTGTCGATGGACAATTAGGTTGCTTCCATCTCCTGGGTATTGTAAATAGAGCTGCAGTGAACATTGTGGTACATGACTCTTTTTGAATTCTGGTTTTCTCAGGGTATATGCCCAGTAGTGGGATTGCTGGGTCATATGGTAGTTCTATTTTTAGACTTTTAAGGAGCTTCCATACTGTTCTCCATAGTAGCTGTATCAATTTACATTCCCACCAACAGTGCAAGAGGGTTCCTTTTTCTCCACACCCTCTCCAGCATTTATTGTTTGTACATTTTTTGATGATGGCCATTCTGACCGGTGTGAGGTGATACCTCCTTGTAGTTTTGATTTGCATTTCTCTAATGATTAGTGATGTTGAGCATTCTTTCATGTGTTTGTTGGCAATCTGTATGTCTTCTTTGGAGAAGTGTCTATTTAGGTCTTCTGCCCATTTTTTGGATTGGGTTGTTTGCTTTTTTGATATTGAGCTGCATGAGCTTCTTGTAAATTTTGGAAATTAATCCTTTGTCAGTTGCTTTGTTTGCAAATATTTTCTCCCATTCTGAGGGTTGTCTTCTCATCTTGTTTATGGTTTCCTTTGCTGTGCAAAAGCTCACTCAGGCGGGGGTGTGGGGGAGGGGGGTGTGGGGGGGAGGGGCACGGAGTGTGGGGCGAGCCTGCGGCGGCAGAGGCCGGCGTGACGTTGCAGCAGCCTGAGGCGCGCCGTGTGTCCTCCCGGGGGAGTTGTCCCTGAATCACAGGACCCTGGCAGTGGCGGGCTGCACAGGATCCCAGGAAGAGGGGTGTGGATAGTGACCTGTGCTCGCACACAGGCTTCTTGGTGGCGGCATCAGCAGCCTTAGCGTCTCATGCCCGTCTCTGGGGTCCGCGCTTTTAGCTGCGGCTCGCGCCTGTCTCTGGAGCTCGTTTAGGAGGTGCTCTGAATTCCTTCTCCTCGCGCACCCGAAACAATGGTCTCTTGCCTCTTCGGCAGGTCCAGACCTTTTCCCGGACTCCTTCCCGGCTAGCCGTGGCGCACTAGCCCCCTTCAGGCTGCGTTCACGCCGCCAACCCCAGTCCTCTCCCTGGGGTCTGACCTCCGAGGCCCAAGCCTCAGCTCCCAGCCCTGCCCGCCCCGGCGGGTGAGCAGACAAGCCTCTCGGGCTGGTGAGTGCTGGTCGGCACCAATCCTCTGTGCGGGAATCCCTCTGCTTTGCCCTCCGCACCCCTGTTGCTGCGCTCTCCTCCGCGGCTCCGAAGCTTACCCCCTCCACGACCCGCAGTCTCCGCCCGCGAAGGGGCTCCTAGTGTGTGGAAACTTTTCCTCCTTCACAGCTCCCTCCCACTGGTGCAGGTCCCGTCCCTATTCTTTTGTCTCTGTTTATTCTTTTTTCTTTTGCCCTACCCAGGTACGTGGGGGGGTTTCTTGCCTTTTGGGAGGTCTGAGATCTTCTGCCAGCGTTCAGTAGTGCTTTGCAGGAGATGTTCCACATGTAGATATTTCTGATGTATCTGTGGGGAGGAAGGCGATCTCCACGTCTCACTCCTCTGTGAAATTGAAGTTCCTGTCCCTCAACTCCTTTGGGGGAAGACCAAGAAGTGTGATGGATGGATTGGATTGTAGGTGTATGTTCAGTTTTGTAAGGAGCTGCCAAAATGTCTTCCTAAGTGGCTGTACCAGTTTATACTCCCATCAGCGATGAATGAGCCTTCCTGTTGCTTCAGTCGTCACTAGCATCTGCTGTTGTCAGTGTTCTGGACTTTCACCATTATGATAGATGTGTAGCTGTATTTTGTTCTTTTAGTTTGCGTTTCCCTTAATACATATAATGTGGAACATCTTTTTATATGTTTATTGACCACCTGTATGTCTTCTTTGGTGAGGTGTCTGTTAAGGTCTTTGGCCTATTTTTTTTAAAAACATATTGTTTGTCATTAAGTTTTAAGAGTTCTTTGTGTAGTTTGGATAACAGTCTTTTATCAGCTGTATCTTTGATAAATATTTTCTTCTAGTCTGTGGCTTGTCCTCTGATTCTTTTGACATTGTCACAGAGCAGACGTTTTTAACTTTAAGAAAGTCCAGCTTATCAGTTATTTCTCCCAACCCTTTAAGTATTGAGATATTGGATACAAATGTGTTTTTTATAAGTTACTCACATAACTTAATGTAGAAGACAGACCCTGAAGTGATCCCCAGTGATTCCCAACCTCTGACGTTCATGCCTTTGTGAAATCCCCATTCCTTGAGTGTAAGAGAGCCTGTGACGATATTCTTACCAGTAGAACACAGCAAACATGATGGGCTGGCATTCCTGTGATTATATTAGGTTACATAAGACTGTGTCATATCCTACTGGAGCTACAGACTCCCCCTGTGAACCTGATGAAAAGAGTGGCCATTTAGAGAAGCCTCGTGGAAGGGGACCTGCAGGAGGCTTCCAGGGCCCGTGGGTCCCCATGACCTGTGGTCACCTCCAGCCGGCAGCCTGCAGGAAGCCGGGCGCTCACTTGTACAGCTGCAGATGTTGGGATCGGACAACCGGAATGAGCTTGGAAGCTAGTTCTTCCCCAGTGAAGCCTACACGTGGAAGGCATCTGTGCAGACACTGTGATTGCAGCCTGGTGAGACCATGAATGGAGGACCAGCTGAGCTGCGCCTGGACTCCTGACCCGTGGAAACTGAGCAAATAAAGATGTGCTTGTATTAAGCGGCTAAATTTGTGGTAATCTGGTGCACAACTAGAGAAAACTGACACACTTTGTGATTTAAATGTATTGTTACTCATGTTCTTAACCTTTTAAGAACCCACTTCTATCTTTGATAATAACAAATATATATATATATATTCGCTATTTCAAAATAAAATTACTTCAAAACAAATAATTACAATGACACATCAGAACAAATCTTTTTTTTCCTTCCCTGAAACTGGATGACAATCATTTCTCTAACTTATTGGCACCTGTTAAATTATTTTTACATGTAGGAGGACGAAAGGGAAGTGGGAAGGCAGGACCATTTGCTGTTGGTGGTCATTCATGCATTTTCTTGCAAACAGAAGTGGTCCTGCACGGTGATCTGTCCCCCTGTGGTAAATGCCTGGGTCCGTTTCAACGTGGGGCAGCCCGCTGGCTTCTGTTCTGCAGGGAGGATTGGCTGCCATCCGTGTACCAGTTTTCCTCCTGCGTTAGCTCCAGTCTAAATATATGGGCATACGAAGAACGGCTGCATTTAACAAAGTCACTATGTGTGATCATCTAATTCAGTATGATTTACTCTGTGACGTGAACCTCAAACTTTTTTCAGTCTGTACCAGGTCATTCACTGACTTGTCCTGGCAAAAGTAGACAAGAAACAACTTCAGATGCTACAGTCCACATTCTCTGCTTTTGTGAAACATCCAACTTCAATGTATCCTGAATGGAAAGACTGCTCTCATCTCTACGACGTCTCTCTAACAATATTCTGCATGTTTTCTTATTATTTTCTGTCTACGTATTTCCCTGTCGTGTGACACATCATATCCTTCAGGGCAGGCATATATTTCCTTTTGCGTTCTCAGCCTTCTTTTTGCTTATCCACCAATTATTCCGTTGCTGTTGTCGGGTACTAATTTTTTTAAAAAATACATTGTTTCATTGGGTTCCCCTAATAACTTTATGTTTGAGGTAATAATATCTACAGTCTGCAGATGAGGAAACAGGCTAAACAGGTTGTTTAAAGCACTTGGCATTGGAAAGGCAGTTGGAAAAGAGTTTTGAAAAGGATAAGCAGAAAGGAAATGAAAGATAAGTTTTGTGCGTGTTTTTTTTTAGAGCAAAGTGATTCAGCTATACGTATATATATTCTTTTTCGTATTCCTTTTCGTATTCTTTTCCATTATGGTTTGTCACAGGCTATTAAATATAGTTCCCTGTGCTATATAGTAGGACCTTGTTTGTCCATCCTATATATAATAGTTTGCCTCTGCTAATCCCAAACTCCCGTTCCTTCCCTCCCCTCCCCCTTGGCAACCACAAGTCTGTTCTTTATGTCTGTGAGTCTGTTTCTGTTTCATAGATATGTTCATTTGTGTCATATTTTAGATTCCACATATAAATGACATCATATGGTATTTGTCTCTTTTTGACTTACTTCGCTTAGTATGATAATCTCTGGGTCCATCCATGTTGCTGCAAATGGCATTATTTCATTTTTTATGGTGGCTGAGTAATATTCCATGGATGGTGTGTGTGTGTGTGTGTGTGTGTATACACGTCTTCTTTATCCATTCATCTGTCAGTGGACATTTAGGTTGCTTCCATGCCTTGGCTATTGTAAATAGTCCTGCTATGAACATAAAGGTGCATGTATCTTTTCGAATTATAGTTTTCTCTGGATATATGCCCAGGACTGGGATTACTGGATCATACGACAACTGTATTTTTAGTTTTTTGAGGAACCTCCATACTGTTTTCCATAGCGGCTGTACCAGTTAGTAAATTGGTAAAAGATAAGTTATATTTTTCTCTATTTTCTGTTTTAAAAATATGACACAGGAGAATTTTCAGGGGAAATATTTAGTGAACAAAACATGTTCAGGGCCCTGACCTAGGCTCTGAAAAGATTACAGATATATTAAGTGTGATCTGACGATGAAGGAAGCACATTGCTTCCCGAGATATCCCATAAGGACAGAAGTGTGGACTGAGGGGAACAATGAGAGCTACTGGACCTCACAGAAGGGACGGCCGTTGACAGTCACAGGGACCACATGCTGAGCTTTGATAGGTTAGTATACTAGTAGTAGTATGTATTTTCACAAGGCAGAGAGTGAGAAAAAAATTCTTCTGGACCAGGAAAACTAGGTTACTAATAATGGGAAAATGAGTACGTGTATTTGGGGCAGATTTTTTAAAAAAATTTTAAGTAAATAAAATAACGCAGAAATGAAGGCAAAATAGAGGGGGAAATCTCTCTGCCTTTCTCTCCTCTTGAAAGTCAGCCTCATGACCCTAATCTCCCCAGTCTGAAATCCAGCGCCATTTTCACACCAAGTATGTTAATTTGCTTCAATTGATGAGATGACTAAATAGATGAGTTGACTAAACACCCAGTTCCTAACCGAATGAGACCAAATCTCCAAAGTTCTCCTCTTCCTTCCGAGTCATTTTATTTTAGTGACACACGTGCACGGTTCACTTGACTGCTAACTATCCAAGTAGGGTTTCTATGTGCGTTTATCCAAGTGCCCACCACAGACCACTCAGCACAGCAAGATCTTAGTGATTGTCGAGAGCCCTGGAGGCGAGGTTGGGGAAGGGGGAGTAGGTGGAAGTGGCTGGATTGCTGGCTCCTTCTTGGTGGCAACAGGAAGGGCTTGTTGAGAGCACAGCTGGGAAGCAGGGCACGGGAGACCAGGTTGTGTTTTGTCATCTCGTCACGAGCAGCCCCTGAAAGGTCTCTCGAGCGGTGGAGCCGTCATGAGCGGAACCACGGTTTGAAAAATTTAACTGAGCAGGAGATTGAAGGAGGAAAGATGGCACTGGAATCTAATCTAACAGTTCAGGAGGAGGCAACAGGGGCCTTAGCCCGGCAGCAGGAATAGGAAGAAAGAGATGACAATACTGGGATCTAAAGAACAGGGGTAGAAGTTCAATTCTAATTCCTTCTCTGAGACGCTCCGGAGTGTGAACATTGAGTCACTGTGTTCCTTTGATTGTTGGCCTCCAAAAGGAACGTCCTGTTGCTCTATCTGGGTGGAAGGCGTGTTGGGTTGGTTATTGGTGTCGTGCCATTGGTCTGGTGGAGCTCAGCCCCTGATCCCTACTCATGTTAGGGAGAGTGTAGCGTACACAGAGGGAGGTGCTCAAGTTCTGCTCAGACTACCTGGGCTTAAATCCTTGCCTTCCCACCTGTACCTGTGAGTTCACTGCTGACCCTCCCTGATCCCCCGATTCAAGTGCACACGAGGTTGGCAGGACTGAGTGCAGCGTGGCCTCCGTGGGGATTAAGGGATTTCTGTGAAGCCCCGAGCACAGTGTGTGACCCACAGGAAGTGCTCGAGCTCACTCGCTAGTGTGCAAACTTCTCAAGGCACATGGTTCCTAAACTCTGATCACCACGTTCAGTGAACTAACCAAGGAGTAGACGTCCTGCCTGATAGGTTCTGCCTGTGTGTATCATGTTCTTAAATACTGGGCTCGCAATTATTTTTACAGTGGGACCTATTAAGCTTATTTTCTTAGGAACAGAATTGGTATGTATTGCCCCTTTTCAGTGAACAAAACAGAAGATTCACTTTTGAACTGTCTTTTGAAGAAGAGGAAAATTTCCACACAATGGAACTATAAATTTGAGTGAAATACACTCTGGAATTTACAAGAGATGGCAGACCACATTCTTAGTCTTTCTGAAGGTGTAAAATTGTAGTTAATTGCTTTGTTCTCAATTTTAAAGAGCAAAGAGTTCATAAATAATACGCTTGAGTGGCAGTTTGCAAAGGCTCTAAAACCTCTCAATGTAGTTTTCATTGCCAAAGAGGTAATTCTTCTGAATGCTCATTATTCCTATGCATTTTAAAATATTTAAAAATACCCTACAGAGACTAAACAGATGAAAATGATCTCTGAATTGCCTTTGAATAGAGCTGTGTGTGTCAATGAGAAGCCTACTATCTTTGGTTTGCTATGACACATGCATCTTTTATCTAGATAGAATATTTCTTTAGAATATAGTGTAGGGCTTTACAGTGAGTTGTAAATAATGAAATTACTGCTTCCTAAGTGCATAATAAGTCAATTTTCAAAAATGTTAGGTTACACAGTACACGGGTGTGGGCGTGTGTGTGTGTATATATATGAATCTATGTAGAGAGAGAGGAAAGGAAGGAGACTCTTTTCTTCGTATCTGGCAGCTAGCTATTTGCTCATTGAAAATACCAATCATTAAGTGAAAGCACGATCTATTCAGTATCCTAAATTTTTCTGAATTAAAAATTTCACCAAGTATTTAAAAATGCGTACATGTATCTTTAGAACTATACCACTCTTAAGGTAAAAATGCAATAAATATGCATCAGTTTTGGCCCCTTCCCACCAAAAACCAGCACAGATATTCTCATGAAAACTGCAACCACCTGAGGTAAATGTAATGCTTTGGGACACCCCAGCACCAAATGATTGAGATTTTCAAGGCATTAACTCTTCCTGGCTATGCGGTGTCGTCATCTTCTTTGTTTTTGTTCAGGCAGGTTTTGTATTTGAAGAGCTTTCACGTTTAACAGGGTGATCAAAATCCTTGTTTTAGTGGCCACACGTTTAGCAGACAATAGTAGCATCAGATAAATACATAAGCAAAGCAACCAAATTAAGGCATGAATAGAACAGTTGTTTTGCTAACTCAAGCCCCTGCCCCAGGAGTGGAGGCGGTAACTAAGGTTTGTTTCACTTAAGTTACCAAGAATCCCATTTTCCTCTGGGTTCTTCAAATCCCACAATCGCCCACACAAACAATTGGAAATCAGACTTTGAAAACACTATTCAGAGAGAAGAAACAATAAATTGTTTAACTTGTTTCTGAAGTTTAATGTCACTTATGTTTTATCTTTGGGAAATTACACAAGGGAAAAATCTGTTTTAGGTAACATTAACATATGAAATTATTAAATTGCATGCCGTGAGAAGCATTGGGATTTTGCCCTGGGAAGCAGCCAGTATTCAGGTTGTGAATACAGTATTTGAGTCCCAACTCGGTCACAAAGAAATTTAGCTCATTCATTTGCACTCTCTTCTTTTTTTTTTTTTTTTTTTTTTGCGGTACGCGGGCCTCTCACTGTTGTGGCCTCTCCCATTGCAGAGCACAGGCTCCGGACGCGCAGGCTCAGCGGCCATGGCTCACGGGCCCAGCCGCTCCGCGGCATGTGGGATCTTCCCGGACCGGGGCATGGGCAGGTGGACTCTCAACCACTGTGCCACCAGGGAAGCCCAGGCACTCTCTTCATTTAATTAGGTTTCCTTGATGAGTGGAATGCTTGAGAAAATGGTTTGTGGATTTAAAATGCTATGCAAAGATTAATCACTCTTATTTTTTCCATTTTCTTCTCATTTTACGTTGTTTGAGCAGCCATTTTGTAAGCTCAACCTGAGTGTGATCCGTCATCATTTGAGATTTAAGTATCATGTCAGCACTAGAATTATTACTAATGCACTGGTGTAGATGTAAACATTAACATTTCCATCGAAGAGCAGGCATGTCTGCAAGTACAGCATGAGTCCTCACTGTTTGCTGAGATTCTTTTCAGAAGCATCTTAGAGGCTGATTTTCTTTTCACTCCCGTAATTCCATTTTTGTTGTGGTTGAAGGCAAATGGCCGCTTAGAGGATACACTGTATACAGGAAAATGAAAAGGTGGCTGTGCTACACTATCCTTAAAATCGTTAGAAAAGAAATTTCTTTGTCACACAACATCTTTCCCATCAGAGCTACTGTTTGTAGCGGTTGCACGACAATTAATTTTATAGAACAAAAGCACGCAGTTGTCTTTCTCTCTCTGGACTTGCATCATCTGACTGACGTGGTTGCCTCCAAAATAATTGGACAGTTCACTGTTGGCACTTTCAGGGAATGGACGGTGGAAATGAGAGCTGTGCTCTTTTCTGATTTTCATCAGATTCTCAGCAAAAACCCTTTATCTTACTTCATTCTCAAATTTTTATTCCTTTTGTCATCCAAAACAAAAACAACTACTAGAATGAAAACTCTGTAGTTTAAAGGTTATAATCTTTCTCAACATAGTATCTAAAACGATCTCATTTCCTTAAATCATAATATACATATTTATATAATATGAACGTTTAAGATCTAGGAGGAGGAAAGGAGGATTGTGAAATACATAGGACTCATCTCTGATGTCTCTGAAACCAGAGAACCTGCTTTACTTGCTAATTCACACAGATAGGCTTGGTCTGGGTTCATCTGCCACTCTGTGTCCCACAGAGAAGGGATGCAGTTACAGCAGCACAGAGATTACGATGTGATCTTTCCAAATGACAAGAACTGGGGACACACTGTGGTGTGCAGCGTACAGGGATGGGATTTTCTCCATACTGTAATAAGGTGTGAATGGTTTGTGACCTTTCCTCATATTCCATAAAACCTCATGTTGAAACACTAAGGACACAGGAAAGTTGTATCCTTTAAAATTAAGTAGAATTTAATACACACTTAATACATACCTACTTATTTATAACTATTTTTTTAAAATTAAAAACAGAATTCCTCTTTCTCTAATTTTACTGGCTGGGTTTCACCTATGCTGATCATAAATTTATTCTCACTCAAAACATCATGGTAGCTCTGTGTGTGTGTGTGTGTGTGTGTGTGTGTGTGTGTGTGTGTCTGTCCATCTCTGTCTCTATCTCCATCTCTGACTTGCAGAGGTTACACATATGACACATGTAATCAGATAATTTCTCAGTGGCCTGGAACAGGTATTGGCACACGGCCCCCTGGGCTGCTTCTCTGCAACTCCATTCACTAAGATTATCGTGGGTTTCCTTTGTCAGTTGGGATGATTTGGGCTGCAGGTAAGACGGTATCCTCACTACAGTAACGCCCAAGGCAGTGAGAAGGTTGTTTTCTGCCATAACGATTGTCGGAGGGGTGGCCGGCTTCAGGCTGGGTGGTGACGCCCTCACTGACGTCTTCGAGGACCTTGGTGCTTCCCGTGTCTCTCCTCTGTCTTGTGCTTTTCCACACAGCCTCCCTTCCTGTGTTGCGTGATGGCTGCAGGGATTCCAGGTATCACGTAGAAAAGATAAGAATGAGCAAAGAAGGAAGGAATATCGTCCCTTGCATCTTTTCAGTTTAGGTTTGAATGACTCTTGCCGAAGTCAGCCCTGTGCAGCCCTTGCCCGTGGCATCTTGCACTGCCCCTTGGGGCACCTGAGAGACAGCATTTCACCTGCGTGGTGTCAGCATCTGCCATCCCCGCTCTAAGCAGAGGGTTTGCAGCATTTCCAAACAACTGTTGCCTTCCGCCGTGGCAGCATTCACCTGCCTGTCTGCCTGGTTTGACCTTAAAAATTATCTCCTCAGAAAAAAATTATTTTTATTAATATTCTGGCAACAAGGTTGTGTAGATGGGGGGAAACTTATTTTTTCCCGTAAACCCTATTATTATATTTTAACTTCAAAGGGAAGTTGCAAATACATGGGTTTAATAATTATAAGCAACAGTCTTTGTGTTGCAGGCATGGTTGACCGATGGATGCTAAAATTGGGAATACTCTTTGATCCTGAGGTGGAGTTCTTTCACGTGGGTTACATGTTTTACGTGGTTTGAGTGCTTTACAAGGGTCCCTACTTCAGTCTTTAGAGTCATCCCTTCCTCTCAGTGTTGCAAACCTTATAACACGGATCTTACCTTGTTAGCTGCTCAGCGCTCTGCTCTGTGTACATTTGTGGCTCTGCGTGGACCATGTTCTTCCCATCTCTTGTCTCATTAGCTTCTATAATTCCTCAGATCTCAGCTGATGTGTCACTGCTTCTGGGAAGCTTTCCCTGGTTCCTCTAAGTTAGTCCCCTCTGCTTTACGTAACGCAGCTCTCATCATTCTGTGGTAGAACTTCCTGCTTGATAATCTCTATTCCCCACACCAGCCCTTAAGTAGTAATCTTTTTTTTTTTTTCCGGTACGCAGGCCTCTCACTGCTGTGGCCTCTCCTGTTGCGGAGCACAGGCTCCGGACGCGCAGGCTCAGCGGCCGTGGCTCACGGGCCCAGCCGCTCCGCGGCATGTGGGATCTTCCCGGTCTGGGGCACGAACCCGTGTCCCCTGCATCGGCAGGCGGACTCTCAACCACTGCACCACCAGGGAAGCCCCCCACTAGCCCTTAAGATGCATGCGGGCAAGGATCTAATATGTGTCAGGCACTTAGTTGACAGACAAACGAGGAATAGAGTAAGGAAATGGTCCTACTCTTGGTCTTGCCTTATCCAGGATACTTCTTGCCCCACACCATTCCCACTTTAAGCCCCTCTTTTAGCATTTTCTTTGTTTCTTTTTAAAAAATATTTGTTTATTTATTTGGCTGCACTGGGTTTTAGTTGCGGCATGCATGCAGGATCTAGTTCCCTGACCAGGGATCGAACCCCGGTCCCCTGCATTGGGATCGTGGAGTCGTAACTGCTGGACCACTAGGAAAGTGTCAGCATGTTCTGATAAGTGCCTTTTATTCGGTCTTAACAAGATATTTGTATTTTCGCAAGTTATCTCTTGAGGACCAAAGCCTTTAAGTAACATCCAGGTTAATATGTCGGGAAATTGTAGGGCTTGAGAGACTGTATACTAAGGTGGGAAACATTGACCAGTCCACTCAGACTGTATCCCCCGGGTGGCTCCCTATTGGTAAGGTCACACCTGACACACTTTTTTATTCTAAAGTAAAAGTTAAGAAACAGAAGCAAATAAATATTAATAACTTCATACTGTCAATTAATATACGAATTCCTTCAGCTCATTTAATAATTGCATGCTTAGAATAGAATCTCTTTGTGTTAAGCTACATATATGGAATTTGGAATATGAAGATGGAAGAAAATGCCTGCAGACTTGGACCTTGGCCTTAAGATGTTAGCAAGCTACTGGGATGATAAACACACAAAACAAAATTCCGATATAACCAAGTAATTGCTACGGTGGATCACTGCACGAATCACAGGGGGAGCATACGGAAGGAACGTCTGTTAGGAGTCCAGGAGGAGGAACGTTTTAATTCCGTGCATATTAAGTTACAAAATCATCAACTGGTTAAGCTGGCTAAGTATTGGAGGTCATCTGGTTTATCCTTCCTACATCAAATTCACGCTTTTCTTAATTAATGAAAAAAAATGTGTCTGGAGAGATTATTTATCTTGCCTAAGATTGCCAAACAGTGTCAGAATCATAATTACAACCAAGATCACATCCCCGAAAATCCAACTTAAAAAAAAAAAGTGAAAGGCACTTTCACGATCTTTAATCTGTCTTGGGAATCGTCTTTGCAAACTGCCAAACTTTAAAAATCTTCCATTTGCATTCATGGGAAAAAAATCAGGGGTGTTTGTGCAGTCAAGGACGATTTACTCTTCCTCTCCACAAGTCAGTTAATAGACCAGAGAGGGCTTCCCTGGTGGCGCAGTGGTTGAGAGTCCGCCTGCCGATGAAGGGGACACGGGTTCGTGCCCCGGTCCGGGAGGATCCCACATGACGCGGAGCGGCTGGCCCGTGAGCCATGGCCGCTGAGCCTGCGCGTCCGGAGCCTGTGCTCCGCAACGGGAGAGCCCACAGCAGTGAGAGGCCCGCGTACCACAAAAAAATAAATAAATAAATAAATAGACCAGAGAAACTGGCTTTAAGCACTGTGTAAAAGGAAAATGTTAGGATTTCAGCTCATTGTACCAGAGATACCTAGAAATATCAGAACAGGAGTTCAGGTAGTTTTCTTATGCTCGTCAGGGTAATTGATAGCCGTATAATTAGGAAGCTGGTTAGAAATTTCTTGATTTTATATAATATATATTTTATATAATATATATAAAATATATATAATAATATATATTTTATATAATATATATAATAATATATATAATATATATATAAAATCATGTAATGTAGAACATTAACATATAATTAAAAATTTTTTCCTAATTAGAATGAAGTTTTTATCCAAATCCTTTTACAGTTCATGAAAATATAATGTCTGCAGAAAACAGGTTGAACAACAACAGCAGTCCTAGCAGGAGAAGTGGGGACTGGATTGTGAAGCAGGCATGGCTGGTCTTGCACAGAGGCCATGTTCTGGCCTTGAAGCGGAGGGCCTAGAAGGGAAACCTTCCCTCCACCATCTCTTAACTCTGGTTGAGTCGCTGTTAGAGCTGCAGGTCTTGTGTGGGAATGTTTCAGCCTTTCTTTCAGCTTCATGTTTGGGGATAGAGAACTTGCCCTTTGACTTTGCTTTGGTGCATCTGAGAGCTCTCTGTAATGCGGACTCACGGGGGGAGGCTGTTGATCGTATGGGTCACTGCAAAGGCTGTTTCTACTTCCGGCTTATTTCCTGCTCTGTTGTTTGTTGATTGCCTTGAGGACTTGGCTGAATGAATCTGGGGAGGTCTATTCTCCCCACAGTCTGCATGGTCTCATTTCCCTGCCCAGGTTGTTTTACTTCCGTCTTGTTCTTGAGTCTGTCTACCTGGGTTTTCCTGGGTAGAGTGAGCCAGTGATCGCCCAGTGTGGTGCTTAAGTACTCTTTGCCAGATAGATGTTTTACCCTTTATCATTGGATGTGTCCGTGGCTTGGAGGATACTGTCATAGTTCTGGGGGTTTACATTTTTTGGTGTCTCTTCAACTAGAGTCTATTAATTTGGAAGGTCCCTGCTCCTGCGAGGACGCAGGTTTAGCCATACAGAGTCTTCCTCCAGGGACAAGAAACCTGCTTTCTCGAAGTTCCCTCTAGGTCAGTAACTTATTTGCTCACTGTTAAGTCAGTATTTGTCCAGAATTTGTGTTTAAGGTCGTACTTATAAGGCCTTGCCCTGTGTTGAAAGACTGTTTCTCCTTTTACTGTATGCCCCTAGGACAATTTCCAGAGAGTCAGAATGGTTTTTTTTTTGTTTTTTTGTTTTTTGTTTTTTTTTTGCGGTACGCGGGCCTCTCACTGTTGTGGCCTCTCCCGTTGCGGAGCGCAGGCTCAGCGGCCATGGCTCATGGGCTCAGCCGCTCCGCGGCATGTGGGATCTTCCCAGACCGGGACACGAACCCGTGTCCGCTGCATCGGCAGGGGGACTCTCAACCACTGCACCACCAGGGAAGCCCAGAATGGTTTTAAAAATTAATTCTCAAGAGATAAATGATGGTTTTGCTGGGGGAGAGAGTTTGCCAAGTTCCTGATTCTACCAGTTTGCTCGTAGGAATTTTTGAGAATTGAATGAAATCACATATGAGAAAATCTTAGCAATGCTTTGCCCATGGCCAGTGCTCAGAAAAAAATGTTGTTTTCTTTCTCTCTCTACTAGAGAATCGCTTACTGTGGTTTTTAAGTTATGGTGATTATGGGTGCAATGAATGAAAGATATATTGCAGAATTTATATGTGTTTATATTGAATATACATATATTTCATATAACTACATGTAATAATTATATATGTGAATATTATGTGTACCTACATCTATATCGCTATATAATCATAGCATGGAGAACAGCGTTATAGCTTTTGTCTGTAGAATCCACATTATCATTCTTTGTTTCATTCCTCCCATGCCATCCTGAAGGGCCAAGTCAATAAGGCTGTATACAGTCTATATGTATAGCCTATATATAGTTAAAATATAAAAACATTTGCTGGGGGAAATGTCTATTTAATTACTACTGTTCTGAATATATTTATGTCTCTAACTCATGATGAGGAAGACTGGATCTGATGGAAGTAGTTTGGATTTACCTGCCATTCTGCAGTCATCTAGTACAGGGGCTCTGCCCTTGTCCTTGGAAGAGGGTACAAAACTCAAATCATGAAGTTTATTTCTGAGAATGAGGCCACTGAGTTCCCTTGCTCGATTCCTTTATCTTCTACCTCCTGGGTGCGTTTACCAGTGTTAAACTTCCAGCAAGACAACTTAATTGAATTTTGCTTTGCATTTTCCATGTATTGAAGGGAAGTGGTTTTGTTTGAATGAAAGTGGGACAACATTGACTTCTTTATAAAGTCTTTGAAAGCTCCTCACAAATATATCCCAGGTGTATGGAGTGGGGATTTCACGGGACTAATGTGCTACCTCAGCATCGCCAACATACGTGGATGGAAAATACCCATTTGGCAAAGGATTTTGTAGAAAGGGAAATTCCTAGACAGACTCCATTCAGCAAAGTCAGACAAAGTGTCATCCCGGCAAAGTCCAACTCCTCGTATCCATCACTCATTCCAGGCACGCATTCCTGTCTCACTGCAGCAGAGGGTTTCACCAAGACATAGAAGATGTGACACAGGAATAAGCAGGAATATATCGAGTGATGGGGTTTGTGTAGGGTAGACAAACTATCAGTTAACAAGGTGAAGTCATCACTGTAGACTCAGTCATTTTCACATCCTCCCGTCAGAAGGAGAAGAGCCCATGCTTCAGCTGAGTCTTTTGAGGATCCGGAAAGAAACACTGATGAAAATAGCAAACCACAATATACAGAATACTGCAGGATGGATGCAGAACACGTTTCAACGCCAGTGTGTAGAAATGTCATGTCATTCACTCAGGGCTCTGGAATTGTGTTGTACATTTTTGTGAGCCTTGTCATGTCCTCAAATAAGGTAGCTTCTTTCAGGAAGATCAAAGGTTTCGTGCATAGCAACAAGAGCTAATGTTGCTAAAGTGACTTGAAAGAAAGGGTTTTGATGTACAAGTTAAGAACAGATTTTCCTCCTTTATTCCAAAAAAAAAAATATATATATATATGTATATATGGAAAAGAAAAGCCTCTGGCTTGTCAGCATTCAAGTTGACTAGAAGAATTGTTTTATTCTTCTTGATATGGTATATATATGTAGTTATATATGATAGTTCTTTGTGCATGTATATATGTATATGATGTCATATATATCATATATATGATGAGAAAGTAATTACATTAAATAAACACTGAATCATATGCTAAGATGTTTTTGAAGGAAGAAGATTTTGCTTCCTCCCAACTATTATGCTTAAAAAATAGATCGAATAGGATAGCAGGACAGTAAAACTAAGAATCTATGAAAAATAATAACCAAAAAGAAAAAGAATAAGAAGCTCCAACAAAAATACTAGATACAAAGTTTTTTTTAAAAAATTGTTTTACATATTGAACAAGCTCTAATCTTAAATTTACCAACAGAAGCGACTCAGTAAAACTGCAGTATAGTTTGAATTTAATATTTAATATTCACAGATACTTGTATATGTGTGTGAGTGTGGGTCTGTGTGTGTGTGTGTGTGTGAGCTTTGTGTGGGTGTGTTTAAGTGTGCATTGAACTTTTAATGTGCATCGAACCCTTTATGTGGGGCGTGTGTGTAAAGGGATTATAAGGGATCACCCACCATCCTGCCATGTGACTCAAATGGGCTTCAATGGGAAAATGGGGGGAACCCGTGGAGGACTGAAATTCTCTGTTTCCACATGGTTTTCAGGATAGATACAGGGCTTTCAGCTGGGAACCAAGTGAATTAGGTCAGGTGACTTCTTGGAGGTGATGTGAGAAACCAGTCTCCACCTTGCTTTTTCCCTCAGCTTTGCAGTGCTGTTAGGGAAGAAGGCATTTCTTAGGAGGAAGGAGGTGCTCTTCGTTACAGAACAGCAGGACCGCACTGCTCTGGGCACCTGGGAAGAAAGTCTCGATGGGAACACGTTTCCTAGTCGTAGTGGCTCTTTCTTCAGTAGCTAAATTCACAGAAAGTGAAAACAAAGGAAAGTAACATTTGCTCTTGTTGAACATTCAGTACAGAACGTCGAGGAGCTTCCCTTTTATTGACAGTGACATTGACTGTCTCTTCAGTTACTCATCATTCAGTCATGTCAGCGTTTCTGTCCGTTCTCGCGGAGGATCTGTCCAGCCCTGGTACACTTTCTGCCTCAGTTTGGGACCAGCAGATTTTCTCCCCCCACCCTCGCCCCCTAGTGTTGCTTTTGCTAATAACAGTTAACTTGCCTCGTGTCTCCTTGAGATCATGAAATGCTATTTATGAGACATAGTCACTGGGATTTAGTTCCTTCTTCAATATTTATCAGTGTTCATCATTATCGTGCATGTTTATTGGATCGCACTTACTTAAGTTGAAAGAGATTAAAGGTGATACTATTATTTGGCATCAACTTGGTTTAGACCTTGAAGAGAAAGTGATCTGCTTTGATTAATGAGATAACGAGAAAGTGATCTACTTCAGATATAGTCTTATCGATATAAAGAAATAAGGTAGTTAGAAAATTTAGCTGTTTTACTGGGATGCAGCCGTTTTCAATACATATTTTTATTAATAGTTCTTTAAAAAATATATACTCCCTATAATTTAAACAAAAAGAAACTGCATTGTCCAATCTGGTAGATCTTAGCCACAGACACTACTGAGCACTTGTAATGTGGTTAGTCCAAACTGTGGACTAAAATACACAATGGATTTCAAAAATTTTTCATAAAATATACAATATCTCTAACACTTTTATATTGATTGCGTGTTGAGATGATACTTTTGATGTATTAGGTTAAATAATATATATTATTAAGGTAAATTTCACCGGCTTCTTTTTTTGTTTAATGTGACTATTACAAATTTAAAATCATATATGGTGCCCATGTGTGGCTCACATATTTCTCTTGGAGGGAAATAGTTTTGAAGAATAAATAAAATAAGTAATATACAATTAAGATAGAAAAGTAAAAATTAAAAGATGCCACCTTCTCATCTTCCACCAACCCCAGTCCCTCTCCTGAGAGTGAAGACATTTCTTGGCGTTAAAAAATACACATGCGTACATATAAACTGTCTTCTAACACCAAATGAAAGCAAAATCCACGTGGAGTTTTGCAACTTGCCTTTTCCATTTAAGAATCTATAATGGACATCTTTCCATAATTATACACTTTTTAAAACTTTTTTTTATTTTTTTCACTTCAGTGTGTAATGAAACCGGCAAACTTGCCAGAGTGCCGTTTAGTGCTTTCTGGCATCGCCTCGAATGGCTTTTGGTGGTGAATTCTACTCCACATTTCTACTGCTTGACTCCTAGGGCCTTTGAGAGACCTGGCCTGGTCCTGTGTTCATCTTCCTCTGTTGTGGTCCCAGAGGATCCAGCTTCCCTACCATTGTCCCCTTCAGAGCAGTCCTGTCTATGATGCCTTCCATTAGCCCTGGTTGTATGTGGAGAACGTTCCTTGTGGATTTTCCTGTTCTGCTCTGAGTACAGCTCAAAGAGCTTTTGTGGTTAAAGACTGCTTCTCAAGTCCCCTAGTATAATGAAGCTTAAGACACCTTTGCATAAAAACCATTGGGTTAATAGTTCCAAATGTCAAACATATAGTCAACCATTATATCAGCCAATCATATAACTGCCCCCTGGTTAAGGGGATTTGTATCTAAATATTTACTAACATCCTTAAAGAGAGTCTTTGGATTCAGAAACATCGGGTAAAAATGAGGGTGAGGTGAAGGGGTTTTACTGAAAACAGCAAGATTACATGAAATTCTGCTAACTGAACGTTGAGACACCATCTCTCTTCTCATGCTTGGCTCCCAGTATTTTGGATCCAGATTTGTAGGCTCAAAGCAGAGAGATTGGAGGATCCCTCTCTGAGGAGTTGTGTATAATTTTTTTTAAGTGAGGGGGTTACTCAAAGTAAAGAATGGCTTCCACCATGAGCCCTAAGAATGAACAAGTCTACCACATCCTGGGTGAATCCTAATTCAGGACTGAGCACATTAAATTGAGATGATTCTGGCGTGGTGCTTAATTTCTGTAGCTAAACAAAATCATTTACCCTAAAGAGGTAAATTATATCATTTTATGAAAATGTTACTTTTTTATCAGCTTGTCTCCCCGTGGAGAAGTTTCCTATGAACTAGCTCTTCTTCCTTGTCTACGACAGAGGTTGGAGATGTGAGTTGGTAGCTTGTTTGACTCACATTGTCTAATTGAATGCAGGTTTCCTCTTGGATTAAGCGTGTTAGAGTGCTTGCTTTGGTCCCCAAGGAAAATATTCAAGGACATTAAGTAATAAAACTTAACATAGGAGCAATTAAAATACGGAATATAATTTATGAAATTTTGGAAACCAAGTGGAATGTTTATTATTGCAAACGTTAATAAAAAGTTAATTGTGCCCTTTAGCAATTAATTTATGCACAATTATCTCACAAAGTGTTACCAGGCCTTCTGAACTAATTATAATTATATAGAGGTATTAAAAAGAAAACTCCAAAGTATCTACAGAATAGCTCCATAAAAGTCTGTATGCTTAGCTGATGTGGAAGCCCCCAGCTATGTAAGTAACATTAAATGAGTTAAGACTGTACTCCAATTACTCTATAAGAGTTGATCATTTAAAATTAGCATGCTGCGGTTGGGTACGTTTAAGGAGCTTTAAAATCATCAAGAGGCATTCAAAACAGTTACTGTCTGTCGTACCTTTTATTTAATCACAAGCTCATTCTTCTATGTTAGAACGCTTGCATTTAGTTCAATAGGTATTAAATTAATGCACTGGAAGAATGTAAATCTACGTAATATTGCCTTCCTGGCTGCATTTCTTTTTTCAGGCTTCCACCCCTTAAAAATAAAAATAAGGCAGCTGCTGTCAGTTGAATTTGTTATATTACAAGTAATAATACCATCTATTGAGAACCTGCCAGGTGTCATGTATTTTGCATATAGCAATAGATAACTCTTATGAGGCTCTTAGATCATGCTAGGCTCTGTTCCAAACATCACACACACACACACACATTCTCTCTCTCTCTCTCTCTCTATATATATATATATATATGTATATATATACACACACACACGCGCACACACACACATAGATATACAGTGTTTATATTATATTTCTGTTATATAATATATATTTTATATTATATGCACTATATATTATAATGTATACATTATATATTGTAAATACGGTATACGTTATATGTTTGTTTAATCTATTAGTTTGGTACTTTCGATATATACAAATCTCGGGGTGGCCAGAAAGTTCGTTCGGGTTTTTCGTAAGATGTTACAGAAAAACCCGAATGAACTTTTTGGCCAACCCAGTATTCACTTACTCTTCATAAGAAACATATCTGCTATTATTATTATTTTGAGAAAACTGAGGTCCAGGGGACTTAAATGACTTGCCGAATTGTAACATTACGAAGTATCAGAGCAAGCATTTGGACCCAGGGAGCACAGCTCCGTCAGTGGTGCTCCCTAACCACTAGCCCACACTGACTGTTGGGAGCCCTATATTAGCTCTCTGCTTCTTCCCAGAGTTGTGACATTGGACAAGTTATTTAACTCACTTGTGAAATGGAGGGTGATAGCTGAACCATCTGATAGGGTTGTCAACAACATCAAATGAGATAATCTGTGCATAGGAGTTAGCACAGTTGCTGGCATATGGTCCATGTGTCCAGGAAATGCAAGTTTTTGTTACCACCATCTATTATTGAAATTCTCCAGATTAGAAACTACCACCCAAATTTCATAACAGAAGAGCAAGCTCATGTCCTCCAAGTTAAGTGTATTGCCAAAGGCTCATTTGAGAGCAAGCGTCCTAACTAAATGTATCTAATTCCAAAATTCTACGTTCTGTCCATTCTAAAGAGATACTTCAGCAATGGTGGCAGGTCTGAAACTGACGACTGCCTTTTCAAGGTGGCTGCATTTGGTTATACGTGTTGGGGGTGAGTGTGTACGGTGTTTACTGACCTAAGGCTAATTACTTCTCTTGCTGCTACTTCTCCAACCAGCTGATGTTCAGCCCCTTACTTTCCCATTTAAGAAGCCAGTGAATGTGGTCAAGAAACTCCAGTTTAGTGAACACTAATTTTTTCCCCAGGACTGAATTGTGTTAGAATTGGGGTGGTGTGGCAGAAGATGGGCATGAACACCGTGAGGAGGACAGAGGGCCCCCCTCCGAGGATTCAAATCTTTTTCTTGACTCACTATGGAGCCATTTTTATTTTCTGATAACATAGCCTAAATATTTATTTAATGCCTCAAATGTGTATTTTTCCCACTTAAGTTGCCTTTCTGAGGTAGCCTTGAGCTGCTTTTTTTCATCTTCAATATTGTACCATCCTTTTCCAGATTGTTAGGTAAAAGTGTGCCCTTCCCTTTATTTTAGTGTTATTTTTTCCTTAGTTCTTTAAAGGGGACGCTGGTGACTGACATTGTTGCCTTTCTCTAGAAAAGAGCTTCAGTGGTAGATATTTTAGTATATGTTAATATTTGATCTGATTTCAGGCTTGCAAAAAAAAGTTATAAAAATGATGCAAGGGTCTACTGTAGCCAAACTCACTAACTGTTCACATTTTATTCCATTTGCCTTATCCCCCCTCCCTCTCCCTCTCCCGCCCCCTCCCTCTCCCTCTCCCGCTCCCTCCCTCTCCCTCTCTCTCTCTCTGTGCACACACAGAGACGAAACAGCACATACACACACTCGTATTTTTTCCTTCATTTGACCATCTAGCAGTTCATTTATAAAGACTTCGGTAAGTTAACATAGTATGTAGGCAAACTGGGTCAGTTATCTGAAGTAGACCATATGTGGTAATGAATTGATGAAGAAAATAAATTTACCCAAAGCTAACACATTATCCAAGGTCCCTACATACAAGTAAACATGTACAATCCACTTATGCCAATATGCAGTGGTATTACCTGCAATTGAAAGACATTGTCCAATTTGTTTAGGAATTTCGGCAAGTCAGGATTTTAGAATATTAGTATATTTTTAGTCCACAGGTAGACTAAAAGAAAAAGTAAGACGGGGAAGGATGGCCAGAGGCAGGAGAAACCCTCCCATACCTGCCAGAGTCTAAAGCTGACAAATTTGCTCATTTATATGTATGTTTAAGTAAAGTTATAGAACACAGTGTCTGTTTTGTATTTATTAAGTGGTCCTGCCGTGCCTGTACGGATTATAGAACCTGGCCACTCTTAGAACAGAAAGGGTGTTGAAAGTCATTTCATCAAATGTCTTAGTTTACAGATGAAAAAAAACGAGACCTAGAAGTAATAATTAGTTGTAGAGTGCTAGGCACTGGAATTCTGATGGCTGACTCCTGATCTGGTGTTGAGATGACCTTTTTCTTGAAGGCGTTCTGCTTGATACAACTGGGGATTTGAACAAAAACCATTAGGTTGAATTTATGCTAGTGGAATATTCTTTCAGGTACCTGTTTGACATTGTGCGTGTCCTTTCCTCTTTGCTGCAATGGGCTCTCTACTGGGATAAAGAGGCACAGGTGAGACCATTGTGATGGCTTCTTAATATCATTATTAATTACATCGTTCCCACTTTCTGTAGTTTATTGTCTGATGCTGAGGGAATATAGACTCTCGACTGCCCGTTCCTTTTGATGAAAAGCTGTATCCCTTGCACCCATCCTAGAAAATCCTGATGAATTCCTCTGAAGAGACATAGTTCATCTCAACTTCTAATGTTATCTTCAGTTTGGGAAAGCCTCCAATGTAATCTTGATTATTCTTTGAAATATCATTTGGCTTATGGCCGTAGAGCTCAGGAATCCTTTTAGAGCCCAAGGCACTGGAGTTTCCGTAAGTCTCAATGGTACACGCGTTATCTTTGGGACTGCACCAGAAAATCCATTTAAAAACACTCTTCTTTACAAGCAGTATTGCTTCCATCATTTGCCTTACACCTGATTTTGGGGGGAGATTGAGAACCTATAAAAGAGGACCTAGTTGTAGTATATACCTCTTCTACTTTTCCAGTTGGATGAGACTTTTATAAACGCCTGAGCACCACTACCAATAAGGATTTGTCATCTGTTGTCGTACATAATTTTTATTTTGAACTCAAGCCTTAGATTTCCTTATATGTTTGTCTTTTTTTTTTTGCCCCCCTGGCTTAATGTTTTAAGCTCTGTAGCTATGATAATATATCTTCGACTCCCATTTATAAATCCATCAATAATATTGCAATCCAGTTATGCAAAAGAAATCATTAGTCAATGCCTGTATATTAACCATTCAAAAACAATAAACATAAAATTGAGAGCAGAACACTAGTTGCCTCAAAGTACTGAATAAGCAAATTCCTCTGGGAGTTTTATCATCAGGCTTTACAATTATTTTTCCTAATGAAATTGAGCTGTGTCTGTTAGAATTAAAGTGCAGATCACCTTTCCTGAGTCCTGTAACCATGAAAATATATTCTTGAAGAGAATATAAGGATCAGAAACCTCATATATTTAGGGTTTTTTGCACCTTTTTATATATTCATAAAATAGAATATATAATCTTTGTAAATACAATGATTGCCCAGATACTACTAATTTACCTGAATTGATTTCTGTCTTGGAATTTCTGATGAATAAGTACCATAAGTCAGTCAATAAATTGACTTGAATAAAAACACCTGTAAACAAATGTCAAGGAGTAAAGATGTGTAGCATCAGTATAAATCACACTAGATAGAATTTCACTAAGATAAAAAATGTCTTAATGTTCTAGAATATACCTTTCTTTTAATATACAGTGTCATCCTATCTATAGAACCACAAGCATGGTCAAAATTCTTGGATTGCAAGCAACAGAAACCAAACTAAGCATAGATGAGGCCAAAAATTTTTTATAAAAACTTTATTATTTATATAGTTGGTAAGTCCAGGATGGTAAGATGGGTAGATTGGATTTCAGGACAACAGGATCTAGGAGTTTAGACCCTGATGTCTTTTTCTCTCTTTGTGCATCACTGAGCTCTGCTCTTATGTTCTTGTCTTCATCCTTGGGGCTTTCTCCATGCTGGCTCCAGCAGGCTCCAGGCTCATGCCCATTGATCTCAGGAAAGATCTAGAGAAGCATCCTTCTCTAGCATCTGGCAAAATCTCAGGAGTGTTCTAGTTGGCCCTGTTTGGTCACATGCCTACCCATGAGGCTAACACCTGTAGACTGGAAGATGAGAACACATAATGGATTAAGTCTAAATCAAAGGTGATGCTCTTGCCAGAGAGCAGAAAGGCATTGTGATGGACAGTCCCACCTGAATCCCATGGGATACAGAATGGGCCTTGTCCAGTGGAAAGAGGGGTGCTGGATAGAAAATTAAAATAGATGTCCATTACATCCTGTCATGACTTTTATAAAAACTGTGTAATATTTGCTACCTTGTCTGCTACTGACATTCTTGTTCTAAGCAACGTGCCACTAGAATGAGTCACCCATGATTGAAGCAAGTTGAGTGAGGCTTGGGTGGGGCTCTTCCTTATAACTATGGAAGAACCCCCAGGATAACTCCAGTGGGGCTCTTCCTTCTAACTGTGTAGAGCACCCAGAACATCAGGGTTTCTCTTCTGCATAACAGTGTCACTCATTTGTAAAATCTCTTCTTCCCATTTCTTCAGAATTCCTGTTTTTAGGGCATGTGAACGTGGGGAGTAGATGTTACCCATCATCTCTTATACTCATTGTCTTATAAAGGTTTCTAAATGACCCTTCATAAGAGTTAAAAAATTCTTTTAAAATGAAACTTGGTAGTCAGAAGTTCAGAGATGGTTGATTGGCTTAAGGCTACATCTTTCCATTTTTCTTCTTGTCTTTCTGGAGAGATCCTATAGCTCTTCAATTTTCCAACAAATATGAATGCTCGTATGAGTCAACCAATAAAAAAAAGGCAGACTGGTTGGCTACAAGAGCACTGGGACGTGAGTCAGAGATTCTGGATTTCCATCCTGTGTCCGTCTATTAGGAGCAGAACTTTAGTCATTTTTTATAAGATCTATGAGTCTGTGATTTCTCATTTGTCAAAGTAAGGGCATAATTTATTTCATCAGCACCTCATATATCCCATGCATGTTGTAGAGGTGGAGTACAGTTAGGAAAAGAAAACAAAATGGAAGACGCCTCTGCTTTCAGAGAAATTTTTTTCTAGGGTGAGGGAGACTAGCAATGAATAGTTAGACAAGTAAGCAAACAAATAAGGGAATTTAGGCAGAGCTAAGTGCTGTGAAGAAAACGCAGCGGAGCAATGAGGGAGCACATGATTGGTGAGGGCTATTTATGCAGGGTAATGAAAGAAGGTCTCTTTAAAGGGACATAAATAGAACCTCATACCTCGGTGATGAGAGTAAGTTAGTCTCATGAATATTTAGGAAGAGTGCATTCCAGGCAGAGGAAAAGAAAGGGAAAAAGTGCTGAATTGGGAGTAAGCTGGGCCTATTTGAAGACTGTTAAGCAGGTCCATGTGTCTTGTCCATAATGAGGAAAGAGAAGAGAGAGAGCTGAGTTCAGGAGTAGTGACGGGGGCCACCATGGGATGAAAGGACCCCCTGGATGGTTTTAGGAACGGGGAGGATATAATCCAATTTTTGTTTTTAAAACTCCTTTTGAGATGGCTTGTCGGGAGGAAAAAAAATGGAAGTGATGAGTCAGGTTAATGGCTTATGGTAATAATTGAGGCAAAATGTGTTGGTGGCTTGAAATAGGCTGTTTGAAATGAAGGTAGGGGCGAGTTTTATTTAGTGGTAGGTTTTATTTAGGCGACGTCATAGACAGGACCTACAGACGGACTGAATACGAGGAGGGAGGAGAGAGGTGACTGATTTCCAGTCCACCCCAGTGTGTGATAGTTAAATTAAATGATATGACTAGGGTATGAATAATTAACAATTAGCCTTCTAGATATAAAGTGCTGTGGTCCTGTGATGACTTTGAACCTATGATGAGCCCTGGGCAAGTGAAGGCAGGACCACCCATGCTCTGCTTCCCCCAGGACATTCGGGAAACTGTGAAGTGCCACAGATACTCAGGGGCCCAGCGCTCTTCCACACCTTGAGTCCAGTAGCATCGTAGAAGTTGTTTTTTTTTTTTTTTCTTCCCGGTACGTGGGCCTCTCACTGTTGTGGCCTCTCCCGTTGCGGAGCACAGGCTCCAGATGCGCAGGCTCAGCGGCAATGGCTCACGGGCCCAGTCGCTCCACGGCATGTGGGATCCTCCCAGACCGGGGCACGAACCCGTGTCCCCTGCATCGGCAGGTGGACTCTCAACCACTGCGCCACCAGGGAAGCCTCGTAGAAGTTTTTTGACACACTACAACACATGTGCAAATGTCAGATATTCTTTCTGACTTACTGCCAGATATTTTTATCCCCTTCTATGATTTCTTTTCCCGATTTTGTAGGCAGACATGAGTTGGGCAGTTGCTATAGAAATGGAAAAATTATAAGACATGCTGAACTACTCAATAACTAGATCTAGCTTTGAAATGTATTTTTTTCTACCTTCTTTCCTTCTAATTAATTACAGCTTTGAACATTTGGGTAGCAGATAAACTGACAGGAGGTTTTGCCCCCCTCTGGCTGAAATGATCATAATATAGTGAGTAGTTCTTCAAATTGGGTGACCCCAGACTGTGATAAATAGAACTTTGTGAAACAGTAGCAGTACTTCAAATGACAGTGTTTGAGGCTGTGACAGTGGCATAATGCCAGTGGAGATAGCTAATAACAAGGGTTTCTGTTGGACAGAAAACATATGAAAGTAGCTTCTAAAAGTCATTAGAATTCAGTGTTCAAGGTAATCTTAAGCAATGTTGATTTGCCTGATGTTGTTTGCAATTAAGTCTTTGTGACCAGGAAATTCAGGTATGGGTGAGAAAGGGGGAAAGGGTCTTCGGAATTATTAAAAATATTTAGGTGTACGTATGATTGTGTACCTCCCCTTTTCCATCTCTCTGTCAGTGTGGAAGTCCCAGAAGGGAACACATGAAAGCAATCATTGTGAGATGATTAGCAAAGAGAGAGATGGACCCACCACTCAGTTTCTCCCTTTCAGAATTTATCGTGCAAGGACAAATCAGAGTCGAGGTTTTCAGGGGGTACAAAAAATAACCTTGTCGGTGAGGGGGACTCTCCACTTGGGTCCAAAAATAGAGATGGCAACAGTAATACCAAATCAAGGCATGGGCACTGGTGCAGAGCAACATCACAGCCCACTCATGCTGGGTGTTTCTTGTGTCTCTACGTGTGTCAGTCGAAGGAGTATAAAGCCATATTGTGGTTTTGGTCCCATGTCCTTGCTTGCTCTTGGAGTAAGACCCATTGTCATGAGTTTATTGGCATTTTAAATTACCGTTTCAGATATTTCTTTGTGTCCTTTGCCCTGTTTTCTATCATTTTTTAAATCATTGGTGTAATAGAAGTTATATCTTTCCTGTTTTTGTACATGCCATGTAGTTTTATAGTGTCTTTTTCATGTAGATATTTTTAGCTTGTACAAAGTCAAAGCGTTCAATCTTTCATGATTGCAAGCTTTGGTGTCATATTTAGGAAGTCTGCTCCTGACCCGAGATTCTAAAAATGTTCGCCTCATTTCTGTCTAGGCCAGGTTTTTCTTTTTTACAAAAACACTTTATTATTTTTGCTGTCTTATCATTCCATGATTGATTGTAATACAAGGTGAGAGATACAAATTCAAGTTTATGTCTTTTTTTAAATGATTAACCTTATGAGACCAGGGACTCTATCCATCCCCCGCATCTTGATACAGTATGTAGTGCACAGTGGGCTCTGAATAATTATTGAACAAATGAATGAATAAGCTACATCTAGAACCTCATGGCTCCCCATGGTATATGTGAGTCACAAACTCAAAGGTTAATAATAATCTAATAACTGCCTATTAAATTAGAGAACTGAGTTACAAGGGCTCTATAGTACTCAGTAAAAAAAGAGGAATCTTTTAAATCTAGGCTCTAGAAAGTGTTTGGACATTATAAAGACAATTTTAAAGACACAATACACTGACTTATTTTAATCATGTGAGAGATGGCATGGTGAAAGCTTTTTACCGAAACAAATTCAGGTTTGAATTCTAATCTTTGAAGTCCTTGTTTTTTAATCTGGATTTTGTTACTAATCTAGACTCAGTTTTTCTGTCTTTTTTTTTCTGCTTTGTCCTCACACATCCTTTCCTCTGAGCACACATGGAGCGAGCGAGCGAGCTCTGGTGTCTTTTCTTCTAAGGATACTAGTCCCGTTGTATCAGGGCCCCACCAACATGACCTCATTTAACCTTAACTATTTCCTTACTTCAGATGCAGCCACTGGGTGTTAGGGCTTCATATACGAATTGGGGAGGACACCTATATTCAGTCCATAACATTTCAACCTGGTCCCCCCAAATTCATGCCCTTCTCACATGCAGAATACATTCATTCCATCCCAACAGCTCAAACATTTTCATTCATTTCAGCATCAATTCTAAAGTCTAAAGTTCAAAGTATCATCTCAATATCAAATAAATCAGGTATGGGTAAGACTCAAGGTATGATTCTATCCCGAGGTAAAATTCCAATCCAGCTGTGAACCTGTGAAACCAGACAAGTTACGTGTTTCCAAAATTCAATGGTGGGATATTGTCCTTCCAGAGGGGAGAAATTGGGAAAAAGAAATAAAACCTAGCAAGGTAGATTACCGTCAGATTGTAAGGCTCTCAAGAATAATCTTTGATTTGATGCTGTGTGCTTCAGACCCCTCCATCTTTAATGTGGGACTAAAACTGCTTACTTTCTAGGGACAGTGTAGGAATTGCAGCGTTAGCATACACAAAGCATCTAGCATGGCGCCTGTGAGAACAGATGTATTAATTCTAGTTGTCCTTTTCAGCCCTCCTCTAAGCATCCTTCTAGAGTTCTCAGAATTTGAGAGGTCTGTCAGTACATGTTAGCATGACAGTCTTTAAAGTGTGTGTTCCTTATGTAAACTTTGACATGTGAGTCATTTCCTAGTGTGAGTATGTGCTGTTCTCTAATCTGTCATTGTGGACTGAGTGTAAAGAGTCAGATTGAACGGTTTTGTGTGTGTGTGTGTGTGTGTGTTCAGTGTAGAGTATCTTAAATTAATAAAAAAGAGGCAGGTTGAATGAAATGCAGACTGCAAAGTTTCAGGTTACTTGCAATTAAATAGGTTGTTGTCCAAACGATCACACAGTTAATGTAGTTATGACAAATCCTGTACCAAGTCACACTGCTATGGACACGTGTGTCTGATGCTCCAATTAAATAAATGCCTGTTTTCGTCCAGTAGAACATCCAGCAGTGTTTAAATCGGGCTTTTGAATTGCCTTTTCAATGAGTCATTCGTATGTTCACGTGCTCACATAAAATAAACTAGATGCTCATACACTCTTCAGTGGCAGGGAAAATGCCAACTGAATTGCTGAATGATCCGAAGTATAACAAAAGATCTAAAGAAACTAATCATGTGTCTAGTGGACAGCTGTGACACAGTCACTGTTGAGAGCTTGTGCTAAAGGAATAAATTATGCACTAAAGGTATTTCTCCTGTTCCACTCCCTGGACAGAAGGACCCGTTTATATTATCCTATAAAAAGCATTCTGTGACTGGGAACAAACAGTATTCTTACATACGTTCCCAAAAAGGCTCAGCATGGTTCTTTTTTCATAAAATAGAATTCTCTCTAGCAAACTAATGAAATACGATGAAAAGAAAAGAATATCGTCAGTAGTACAAATTATGCTAACTGAATCTCTGTCACTCTGATTACTGTAGATGGCAAACGTTAAACTTTCCAAAGGAAACTTGACAAAATTAAATGCTACCAGAAATAACTTAGGCAAACCAAGATGGGTTTCTGCACATCTTACAGAAGCATCCACTCCCAAGCAAAATGATGAGCCAGTCTGGTTTCCATATCCTGGAACATTTTTCTCCCTTTTCAACAATGTGTCCTTTTCCTACAAATGCTTAGAACCCTCTTCTGTCAGCCACTTTGCCTAAGAGTGCTGATCTATTGTTCTATTGCTTCAAAATGAACTTTTCCACCGAGAGCTGCATGACTTCGCCTTACTTTTTTAAATGAGAACGTCTTTTTCAATAAAGACTACATTCTCAACGACTAGAATGCTGATAATGAAAAAAATATGCATAAACATTTTTCATTATTCTTTATTCTCTTTGGAATAAAAATAATAGTTTACAATTCTAAAAATGTATTAATTTGATTAGAAACGTATTTATTCACTAGTAACGAGCATTATTTTGTTTTTCTGACAACCCTAAGCGAGTTTATATCATGTGTTAAATAATAAATACATGGGAAAAAACAGATTGACAAATGTCATCTATTTATTTTTTAAGATTGGATATTAATTCAGGGTTGTCAGAAAAACAAAATAATGTAGAGTTTTCTTTACATTCAAAGTATCTGTTTCATCAGGGTTGACTTTTAAGTCTCAAGTTTAAGTTTTTTCAACTGAATTATATGCAGGTAATAATTGTACATAACTGAGAAAACAAATAATATGAGTTAATAGTATTCATAGGATGAGATCATATTCTGTAGTATCTTGGCAGTAGCTTAGGACTAATGTTCAGGTACAGACTTTCTGAAAAGTGAATTTCACCTTCTATTTTTATATCTGTATCTCCTGCCATATGTAACACAGTGTGTTGCACATAATAGGATAGCCATCTGTTGAATGAATGAATGAATGAGAGAATGAGCACAATAGACTTAAGCTCCTTTAACAGTCCTTGGTCCAAGCTAACCATTAGAGCCCATTCTGTTACTCTGTCCTCTATCATTTGATGAGTACTCATTTGTCAGTGTAGACAAGCAAGGTCAAGTGCCAGTAGGTAGTTTCATATCCTTTCATTCACAAAAGTGATTAGAAACTCTTGTTTCTTTAAAAATTACTGTATTGAGAGTTTTACCGAGAAGGACTATATAAAACATTTTTTTTTTTTTTTTTTTTTTTTGTGGTACGCAGTCCTCTCACCGCTGTGGCCTCTCCTGTTGCGGAGCACAGGCTCCAGACACGCAGGCTCAGCGGCCATGGCTCACGGGCCCAGCCGCTCCGCGGCACGTGGGACCCTCCCGGACCGGGGCACGAACCCGTGTCCCCTGCATTGGCAGGCGGACTCCCAACCACTGCACCACCAGGGAAGCCCTGTATAAAACACTTTTGAAATGTTCATTCTGCTTTTTCTTGAGCCTAACCATCCATACCTAAAACAAACCTGAAAAATATGTAACATCCTTTGCTACAATATGGTGGGAATTGAACTATAATTAAGGGAATTCTCTTTCCCATTTGGAGTATGTCAGTAAAATGAGCAGAGAAGAACAGCTAATAATTGAGATTAAAAATGCGCTTGTCTAGGTGACTATGTGGTTTGGGCAGACATTGCCAGAAAAATTACTTTTGAGGCAAGGATTTTTCAACAGATAGATGAAAGTACCTTTAAACTGAATTATTGCTTCCTTTGTGGTTTTCTTGACTGTGGACTAAGAATAATGATCTGTCCTTGGGTCCCCAAGTATAGGAGCAGTAGTGCTTGGTAGAGGGCTGGCCCTGAGGTTGGTGAGATTTTCTAGCATTCAAATATAGACGGTGCCTTGCGGTCTCTATTATCTGAGTAATGTGGGAGTCCGGCAGCCCCAAGCAAGACTGTCTTTGTCGGTGTCTCTGGTTTCAGCTGCCTTCCCCACTCTTCTCTCTACCTGCTGTGACGAGCATGGCATGTCTTGCATCTTCGGTTTTGAAGGGAAGCAGCAACTTCCAGGCTGAGGTGAGCTCTCCTGCAGGTCAGTAGATTCTCCAGAGCCCCGTAGCATCCTGCATCCTTGCTGCCACTGTAGCTATTTAGAATCTGTTATTGTGACTGTTCACTCTGCCCAAATGGGTACCTTTCCTCATCTTTGACATACCCACTGAGATGCCAACTGAATACGTTGAAAAATGGGTTGTACACTTTCAAATGGCATTTTTCCTCTCAAATACGTCATTTACAAACAAAGGAACAAATAAAATGTCATCAGGTATTTAGCCAACTCTCCACACCTCCTCAACAGGCTGGTCCAAGCCTTGACACTTCACATGTATAGGGAAGCCTGGTGGTCTGAACCCTAGTGCCCACCAGGCCCCACAGACCTACCTCTGTGGAAGTTTCTTTCATTCTCTCTCCCCTAGGCAGGTAACCTATTTGGGACAGGCAGGAAACACAGATGGACTTCTCAGTGTTAGGAGTGGGGAGTTAAATGTAGGAGCTGAAGGTAGTGTCCAGGTGTGATATTGTTGTTAATAAGATATACATGTTTGGTCTTTGCCCCAGGTTCCGGCACAGAGCTCTTAAAACCTTTGTAATTTCCTGAGTGATAGGGATGAGAGGAGCATCTTTTGTTATTCATAATAAGCCCCTTTCACCCAGACCTGAGTTGGTTAATGAGGTGACTGGTGACAAGATGCTCCTGAGAGCTTCAGGATAATGGCTGGTTCCCAGAGGAACCAACCACGTGGTTAGAGGGTTTGGACTTTCAGCCGCACCCTCCAACCACTGGGAAGGGGATAGGAGCAGAGGATTGAATTAATCACCAATGGTCAGTGATTTAATCAATCAAGCCTACATAATGGAACCTTCACAAAAACCCCAAATGAAGGGGTCTGGAAAGCTTCTGGGTCGCGGAATGCATCCATGGGCCAGGAGGGTAGCACACCCACCTCCAAGAGGACAGAAGTCTTGCTCTGGGGATCTTTCTGGACCTCTTGGTCTAGCTGTTCCTATATGTCCTTTATAATATCCTTTATAGTAAACTGGTAAGAGTTAGAACAGTATCCAACCTGAGGAGGAGGTCATGGCAGACCATGATTTGTAGGCAAAGCAGACAGAAGTGTGGGTAACTTGGGGACTTACTACTTGTGATTGGCATCTGAAGGTGGTGGGGGCAGTCTTGTGGGACTGAGCCTTCAACCTGTGGGATCTTCATTAAGTCCAGGTAGTTAGTGTAAGAATTAAATTATAGGACACCCAGTTGGTATGTCCAGAGAATTAGAGAATTGATTGGTGTGGAAAACCCACACACTTGGCGTTATAAATGTTGTGAGTAGAGAAATAGTTGTCCCACCAGGCCATCTGAATTAATGTACATTTTTAAAGCATAGTCATTAAGAACACAGACCCTAGCTAGACTACTTAACCTCTGTGAGCCTCCGTTTCCACAACAGCAAAATAGAAATATTAGTACCACCAGGCTCATTGAGTTATGCGGAGGATTACGTGATTTAATATTTACAGATAATTTAGAAATTTCCTGGCCCGTAGTAAGAAGTAACGCTTAATTAAATGAATGAATAAAGTAGAAGGAAGCTATTTTTTCCTGTCCTACTTCGTCCTCTGTTTTCTTTTTTTTTTTCCTCATGGATAATTCATTTCCTCCTTTTTAAAAAATATTTATTTGGCTGCACCAGGTCTTAGTTGTGGCACATGGGATCCTCGTTGTGGCACGCAGGATCTTTCAGTTGTGGGATCTAGGTTCCCTGACCAGGGATCGAACCCGAGTCCACTGCATTGGGAGCTCGGAGTCAACCGCTGGACCACCAGGGAAGTCCCGATAATTCATTTTCTATTCCTATTTATACTTTTTATCATTAGCCCTTGATAGTCAGCTAATATCTTTGCATTATACTTCCCTTTGATTACCATGAAGGGCTAAATAATAGCGAAAAAAAAAAGGAAACCAAAAAAACAAAACATAATTTGCTATTGAAATATTCCTACTTAAGGGTACAACAGAAAATGTTTATTCACCGAGTTGAGAACACCAGTGTTTATATATTATTTCTTCCTGATTTTTATTTTTCATTATAAACACAAAGAGGGCCTTCATACTATGAGAAAAGAATTAGCATGCGTTTCTTCTCTACTCTGAAAATAGCTCGTTAATATGACACTTATCTAAAAACAATCGTGTATTCCATCTGCATCAGTGATTCTCAACCAGGGCAATTCTGCACATCCTCCTTCCTGCAAAAGGCATGTTTGGCAGTGTCTGGAGACATTTTTTGGTTTGCATAATTAGGGAAAAAATGCAACTGGTGTCTAGTGGGTAGTGGCTAGGGACGCTGCTAATAAGCATCTTAGAATTCACAGGACAGTTCCCCATGACAAAGAATTATCCATCCTAAAACGTCAGTAGTACCAAGGTTGAGAAACTCTGATTTATAGAAATCCATCATCGATAAAATTCTTATACTCTCTCTTCCTGGGACCAGGGCACCCCTTTCTTCCCATCACTATATACTATCTTCATCTCTTAAGACACTCAGCTTATAATAGAGAAGACAGAGAGCAAAAGGGTAACTGAGTCGAGATAATTTTGTGAAACTAATAATGCTCTGGGACACCATGGAAGCAGGCTGCACTGTCTCAGGAATGACTCCAGAAAGAATCATTCATGAAGATTTTATAGGTGACCTCTGACCATGTTTGTACATTTCCAGTGTCCTTTCTATTCATCTAACATCATCGTACAACTCAAATGTCGCAATAAGTAGTTATAAAATGATTACTGTTATAAATGATCAGTGTTATAAAAAGTGTTTTGATGTTTGTCTTTTGAAAGTATTTATCTTCTTGACATTTCAGACAGTACATAGATCATATCATTTAAGCCAGGCCCTCCAGCCACCCAAACATGTGTGTTCACGTGATTTGAACCAAATGGGATCTCTGCTTACACGGCACACAGCAGATAAGAATCTACAACTCAAGGTATCAGCTTGCACCTAACGGAAGGAAGAAGGCAGAACTGTAGAACTAGATGAGAGTGTAACACTGACATCAAACTAGGCCATTATGGGCTTCCCTGGTGCCGCAGTGGTTGAGAGTCTGCCTGCCGATGCAGGGGACATGGGTTCGTGCCCCGGTCCGGAAGGATCCCACATGCCGCGGAGCAGCTGGGCCTGTGAGCCATGGCCGCTGAGCCTGTGCGTCCGGAGCCTGTGCTCAGCAACTGGAGGGGCCACAGCAGTGAGAGGCCCGCGTACCGCAAAAAATAAATAAATAAAATAAATAAATAAATAAATAAAAAACAAAAAAAACCTAGGCCATTAGCATTCTGAGAGTCTAAATTATAGGGAGTAAACACTCCCTATAAGTTCTGAATAGATTTATCCAGTTTTGATGGCTTTCTTTTAAAAGTATATTCTACACTGAACACTTGAATTATGTTCATGATAATTTTGATATATATATATGCATACCACATTTTCTTTATCCTTTCATCTGTGTTTATGGACATTTAGGTTGCTTGCATATCTTGGCTATTGTAAGTAGTGCTGCTATGAGCATATATCTTTTCGAAATAGTGTTTTCATTTTTTCCAGATATATACCCAGGAGTGGAATTGCTGGATCATATGGTAGTTCTATTTTTTAGTTTTTTGGGGAACCTCCATACAGTTTTCCATGGTGGCTGCACCAATTTACATCCCCACAAACAGTTTGTAAGGGTTCCCTTTTCTCCACACCCTCCCTAATATTTGTTATTTGTAGGTTTTTTGATGATAGCCATTGTGACAGGTGTGAGGTGATACCTCAGTGTGGTTTTGATTTGCATTTCTCTAATAATCAGTGATGTTGAGCATCTTTCCATGTGCCTGTATGTCCTCTTTGGAAAAATGTCTGTTCAGGTCTGTTGCCCATTTTTTGCTTGGATTGTTTTTTGATACTGAGTTGTATGAGCTGTTTATATACTTAGGATATTAATTAACCCCTTGTGGGTCATATCATTTGCAAATATTTTCTTCCATTCTGTAGGTTGTCTTTTTACTTTGTCAAAGTTTTCCTTTGCTGTGCAAAAAGCTTTTAGGTTTAATAAAGTCCCATTTGTTTATTTTTGTTTTTATTTCTTTTGCTTAGGATACAGATCCAAAGAAATATTGCTACAATTTATGTGAAAGAGTGTTCTGCCTATGTTCTCTTCTAGGATTTTTATGGTTTCAGATCTTATATTTAGGTCTTTAATCCATTTTGAGTCTATTTTTGTACATGGTGTGAGGAAATGTTCTATTCTCATTGATTTACATGTAGCTGTCCAGTTTTCCCAGCCCCACTTGTTGAAGAGACTGTCTTTTTTCCATTGTATATTCTCATCTCCTTTGTCATAGATTAATTGACCATAGGTGCATGCATTTATCTCTCAGCTCTCTATTGTGTTCCATTGATCTATCTGTCTATTTTTGTCTCAGTACCATGCTGTTATGATTACTGTAGCTTTATAGTATAGTTTGAAGTTTGGGAGAGTGATACCTCCAGCTTTTTTTTCCCTCAAGATTGCTTTGGCAGTTGGGGATCTTTTGCTGTTCCATGTGAATTTTAGGATTATTTGTTCTAGTTCGGTGAAAAATGTCATGGGCATTTTGATAGACATTGCATTAAATCTGTAGATTGCTTTGGGTAGTATGGCCATTTTAACAATATTCTTCCAATCCAAGAGCATGGGATATCTTTCCATTTCTTTGTATCATCTTTAGTTTCCTTCATTAATGTTTTATAGTTTTCAGAGTATAGGTCTTTCACCTACTTGGTTAAGTTTATTCCTAGGTATTTTATTCTTTTAGATGTGATTTTAAGTGGGATTTTAAAAAACGTTTTCTGATAGTCCATTATTTGTGTATAGAAACACAACATATTCCATATTAATCTTGAATCCTACAATTTTGCAGAATTTATTTATTCTCATAGTTTTGGGGTGGAGACTTTAGGCAAATAGTGACAATTTTACATCTTCCCTTCGAATTTGGATACCTTTTATTTCTTTTTCTTGTCTGATTGCTTTGGCTAGGACTTCAAATACTATGTGAAATAGAAGTGGTGAGAGTGGACATCCTTGTCTTGATCCTGAATTTACAAGAAAGGCTCTCAGCTTTTCACTGTTGAGTATGATGTTGGCTGTGCATTTGTCATAAATGGCCTTTATTATGTTGAGATATGTTCCCTCTATACCCACTTTGATGAGAGTTTGTTTGTCATGAATGGACGTTAAATTTTGTCAGGTGCTTTTTCTGCCTCTGTTGAGATGATCACGTGGTTTTTATCCCTCCTTCTATTAATGTAGTGTATCACGTTGATTGATTTGTGAATCTTGAACCGTCTTTATGTCCCTGGAATAATTCCAACTTGTTCATGGTGTGTGATCCTTTTTATATATTGTTGGATTGAGGATTTCTGCACCTGTGTTTATTGGAGATATTGGCTTGTAATTTTCTTTCCTTTTTTCTTTGGTAGTGTCTTTGTCTGTTTTTTGTATCAGGGTAATGTGGCCTCGAAGAATGAATTTGGGAATATTCCACCCTCTTCAATTTTTTGGAATAGTTTAAGAAGGATAGGTATTAGTTTTTTTAATGTATATATATATATATATATATATGTGTGTGTGTGTGTGTGTGTGTATATATACGTATATATATATATGTTTGGTAGAATTCCCATGTGAAGCCATCTGGTCCTGGACTTCTGTATGCTAGAAGTTTTTTTTATTACAAATTCAATTTTGCTACTAGTGATTAGTCTGTTCAAATTGTCTGTTTCTTCTTGATTCAGTCTTGGCAGGTTTTATGTTTCTAGAAATTTGTTCACTTCATTTAGGATGTCCAATTTACTGACATATAACTGTCATATTTTTGTGATTATTTTTTGTATCTCTGTGGTATTGATTGTTGTTTCTCATTTTTAATTTCTTATTTTATTTTTTGGGTCCCCTCTCTTTTATTCTTAGTGAGCCTAGATAAAGGTTTATCAATTTTCTTTATCTTTAAAAAAAACCAGTTCTTGGTTTCATTGACCTTTTCTGTTTTTTTGACTTTATTTCCTCTTTAACCTTTATTATTTTCTTTCTTCTGCTGACTGTGGGCTTTGTTTGTTCTTTTTCTAATTCTTTTAGGTGGTAGGTTAGGTTGTTTATTTGAGATTTTTCTTGTTCCTAGAGGAAGGCCTGTATCACTATAAACTTTCCTCTTCTTAGAACTACTTTTGCTACATCCCAAAGGTTTTGAATTTTCATGTTTCCATTTATATTTGTCTTGAGGAATTTTCTGATTTCCTCTTTGATTTTGTAATTGACCCATTGGTTTTTTAGCAGTATTGAATATGTTGTTTAGTCTCCACATGTTTTTTTTCCTGTTTTTCTTTCCGAGATTGATTTCTAGTTTTATACCATTGCGGTCGGAATAAATGCTTGATATAATTTCTATCCTCTTAAGTCTTTTGAGGCTCATTGTGTGGCCTAGTATGTGATCTGTCCTGGAGAATGTTCCATTTGCACTTGAAAAGACTGTGTGTTCTTTTGTTTTTGCATATAATGTCCTATAGATATCTATTAAATTCAGCTGATCTACTGTGTCATTTAAAACCACTGTTGCCTTATTGATTTTCTGTCTGGATCTGTCCATTAATGTCAATGGCATGTTAAAGTCCTCTACTATTATTGTATTTTTGTCAGTTTCTCTCTTTATTTCTTTTAGTATTTGCTTTATATATTTTGGTATTGGGTGCATATATGTGAACTAGTATAATATCCTCTTTGTATTGATCCCATTATCATTATATAATGACCTCATCTGTCTTTTGTTATATAACCTTTGTTTTAAAGTCTATTTTGTCTGATGAACATTGCTGCCTCTGCTTTGGTGTTGCTTCTGTTTGTGTGAAAGATCTTTTTCCTTACTCTTGCTTTCAGTTTGAGTGTGTTTAGCCCTGAAGTAAGTCTCTTGCAGGCAGGATATTGAAAGCTCTTGTCTTTTTTATCCAATCAGCCACCCTATGTCTTTCAATTGGAGCATTTAGTACATTGATATTTAAAGTAATTATTGATAAGCATGTATTTATTGCCATTTTATAACTTTTTTTCTGGTTATTTTTGTAGTTCTTCTCTGTTGGTTTTCTTTTTGTTTTCTTCCATTATGGTTTGATGATTTTCTTTAGTAGTATCCTTGGGTCCCTTTCTTTTTGTTTTTTGTGTATCTATTGTAGGTTTTTGATTTGTGGTTATCATGAGGTTCACGTATGTTGACCCATAATTATGTCTACTTGTTTTAAACTGGTAGTCATTTAAGTTCATACACATTCTAAAAGATCTACATTTTTTTACTCCTCTCCCCACCATTTTGTGGTCTTGATACATTTTATATCTTCAAGTTTATCACTTTATTGTAATTATAGTTGCTTTTACACTTTTTTGTCTTTTTTTTTTTTTTTTTTTGCGGTATGCGGGCCTCTCACTGTTGTGGCCTCTCCCGTTGCGGAGCACAGGCTCTGGACGCGCAGGCTCAGCGGCCATGGCTCACGGGCCCAGCCACTCCGCGGCATGTGGGATCTTCCCGGACCGGGGCATGAACCCGCGTCCCCTGCATCGGCAGGCGGACTCTCAACCACTGCGCCACCAGGGAAGCCCTACACATTTTTGTCTTTTAATCTACACACTGGCTTATTTAAGTGATCTTCAGTCCTTATTACATATTTACTTTTCCTAATGGGATTTTCCCTTTCCTGTCGATTCTTATTTTTTCCATTTGGAGAAGACACTTGAACATTTATTTTAGGGTAGGTTTAGTAGTGATGAATTCTTTTAGTTTTTGCTTTTCTGGGAAGTTCTTTATCTCTCCTTCTATTCTACATGATAATTTTGCTGGGTATAGTATCCCAGATGGCAAGTTTTTTCCTTTCAGCACTTTGAATATATCATTCCACTCCCTTCCGGTCTGCAAAGTTTCTGCAGAGAAACCAGCTGACAGCCTTATGAGAATTCCCTTGTGACTCTTTGTTTTTCTCTTGCTACCTTTAGAATTCTCTATTTATGTTTAACTTTTGCCATTTTAATTATGATATGTCTTGGTGTGGGTCTGTTTGGGACCCTCTGTGCTTCCTCTACCTGGATATCTATTGCCTTCTTCAGGTTAGGGAAGTCTTCAGCCATAATTTCTTCAAATATATTTTTTATCCCAGATTCTCTCTTCTCCTTCAGGAACCTCTATAATGCAAATGTTGGAATATTTAATGTTATCTCAGAGATAACTTAGATTGCTTTAATTTTTAAAAATTAATTAATTTTATTTTTGGCTGCATTAGGTCTTCATTGCTGCATGAGGTCTTTCTCTAGTTGTGGCAAGCGGGGGCTACTCTTTGTTGTGGTGCACGGGCTTCTCATTGCAGTGGCTTCTCCTGTTGAGGAGCATGGGCTCTAGGCACATGGGCTTCAGTAGTTGTGGCATGCGGGCTCAATAGTTGTGGCTCACGGGCTCTAGAGAGCAGGCTCAGTAGTTGTGGTGCACAGGCTTAGTTGCTGCGTGGCATATGGGATCTTCCCGGACCAGGGCTTGAACCCGTGTACCCTGCATTGGCAGGTGATTCTTAACCACTGCGCCACCAGGAAAACCCTGCTTTAAGTTTTCTTTAACATCTTTATTGGAATATAATTGCTTTACAATGTTGTGTTAGTTTCTGCTGTATAAGAAAGTGAATCAGCTATACATATACATAAATCCCCATATCCCATCCCTCTTCCTGCTTTAATTTTTTTAAATTTGTTTTTCTTCTGTTCTTGTTGGCCGATTTCCACTTTTCTATCTTCCAGATCACTTATGCATTCTTCTGTGTCACTTAGTCTACTATTCATTCCCTCTAGTGTGTTTTTTATTTCAGCTATTGAATTATTTATTTTTGTTTTTTTAAAAATATTTTCTAGTTCCTTGTTAAAATGTTTGGATCAATTCTTTTTCCTAATTCGGTTAACATTTTTATTACCAATGTTTTGAATTCTTTGGTAAATTGTTTATTTCTGTTTCATTAATTTTGGGGGGAGTTTTCTTTCATTTGAGAGTAGTTCCTCTGCCTTCTAATTTTACTTAACTTTCTCTGCCTCTATGAATTCAGGCGAAACAGTTACTTATTGCCATCTTGAAGAGGTATTCTTATGTGGGAGTGTCCCTGTGAAGATTGTCTATGCCCACTGCTTTTGGTGGGAAGGCTATATTTGATGTGGATGCCAGTTGCGTCTCTTCTCTGGGTTTGCTTTAGTTCTCATCTTGGTAGGAGGTGGAGCTGGAGATGGAGGGGCTAGAGCCAGCACCAGGCATGAGACTGGGCTTCCTCTCTGCTCAGTGGCTGTCATTGCCCTATTAGGGGTGGAGTCTGATCCCAGGTTCTGGAGGCAGAAGACCTGAGGGTTGGGCTTGAGCTGTCTCTGTTACCTTTAAGTGTTTTTTTTTCTCTCTCCCCAGACCAGGATATCTGCTTCAGAGGAGGGGAAGGGCCTGTGTGCATACAGAGGTCCAGTGTGCTCTGCTCAGCTCAGACACAGCCCACGTTCAAGTCTTTCCCTGGTCATGGGAGCCCAGATGCAGTGCCACACTGTGGCATTCTCTGAGTGGGAGCAGAGCATTCACTTGTCTTGAGCTGTAGTGCTTGGCAAGGCTGTCACAGGAAAACCTGGCAGCTACTAGGGCAGTGTACCCTCCCTCAGGTGCAAACCAGCACGGGTGGCCTTCTCACGAGCAGAGTCCGGCTTCTCCAGTCTTTCTGTCTGTCCCAGTGGTCCTCTAGTCAGTCAGGGGGGCTTGTCTTCTCTGTGTAGGATCCCGGGACTAGGGTGCCCAGTCTGTGTTTCAACCCACTCACTCCCCAGAGCCGGTTTCCGCCGATGCAGTCTCCCTTTAGTGCCACATCCACTCCCAGGGGCAGTGGTCCTGACCCTATTACTTTTCTTCCCTTTCTACCCAGTTATGAGTGGGTCTTTCTTCCAGCCTTGGTTGTGCAGGTCTGCCAGCTTCCGGTTAGTTTTCAGTGAGAACTGTTCCCCACGTAGATGGATTTTTGATGTGTTTGTGGGGGGAGGTGAGCTCCATATCCTCTTACTCCCCCATCTTGAGCTCCGCCCTCAAGAAACTATTTTATAGGCAATAAATGTGTCACATTTTATCTAGTTTCATAAATGTTTCATTATTATATGTTTGTATAATTATTTGTTTTTGTAGTTTATCATTAATATAATCCTTTATTACAGCAAGCTCAGATTTTTAAAAAAGGAAACAAATCACTTGACAGAATACATATTGTCATGTTGTTTATTCAAGTCTGTTCTGAGACAGTCTCAGAAATGTGGGAGGGAAGTAGGATTGGGTAGAAGGTAGAAGGTTGGTCTTCAGTCTGACTCTAATCTACTTGGAGAGAAGAACATCCACCAGTGTAAAACGTAGTGCATCTGCATGAATGGAAATCAATTGAATTGATTTTTGAGGGACTTTTTCCTACGCTGCCATTTAAAAACTCAATACCATGTAATGTTCTAGGATAAGGTCATTACAATGATCAACAGAACAAAATACAAAGTTTTACTTAATGCATGAAGATTACACATTTGCAAAAGCCTTTAATTGTATAAGTTTTCAGCGAAATTTGAAGTTTTAATTTAATTACAAATCTATAATGTGCACGTAGGCATCGTGCTTTCCAGTACTAAGAAATCCATTCTTCCACTGATGTGTGAAGGATTTAAATGGCCATCAACTCTGAACACTAATAGATTTTCTCTATTTCCCTCTTGAATCTGCAGCATGTATTGCTGTTGCCCAAAGGGTTCTGAGCAGCGTTTCCGAGCATATTTTAGAATTAAATATTAAACTTCTACGAAATCATAATGCCGAAGTGATAAAATGTCAGCACTACTTATACCCACAAGATTATGACAATAGAACTTTCTTTATTCCATTAAAAATAAGAAGCATCAGTAACAAAATTTGTATGCAGAAGTTTTTATTCTTTAAAAAGTATTTGCTTACAAGTGGTAGTATTCTTTTAAAAGTCAGCTAAAGTGTTTGTGCTTATAACAATTTCAGGCTTATTACTAAGTTACTGTTAGGCACCACTGTTTTATGGTTTTTAAATTGGGTTTGTAGACATATAAACACAGGTGTGTGTGATATATGGGTATATGTGTATTCAGTCGATTAAAAAAACAAAAAGCATCACTTGACCGTTACTCTGTAAAGGAGCAACATCAACTGAATATTAGGATGAATTCAAATAACCAGAAGACAGACTCTCGCGTGAGGATATGCATCATCTAAATCTAGATAGGATTCTTTTTTTTTTTCAAATCTCCTTAGTATGACAGCTTTAGTCTTGTTTCTATAGTTAACATAGGGGCATAGGAGACTCAAACCCTGGACCATCTGGCACAAAAGCCCATGTTTTGAAAATTGCATTCTTTTACCGACACATCAACTGTTTTTTTGGCTGCACCGTGTGGCATGAGGGATCTTAGTTCCCTGACCAAAGATCGAACCCGTGACCCCCTACAGTGGAAACTCGGAGTCTTACCCACTGGACTGCCACGGGAGTCCCTCAGCTGCTTTTTTATGTACATTAAATTTGAGCAAAAGAGCCCTCACCTCTTTGTCCCAAAGATTGTTGCATGAAAGTAACCAAGATTTGAATAGTTAAATTTAAGCCTCGGCTTTCTCCAAGCATGGAGTCATAAGCACTGCTAATAAGCATTTAACGGGGCAGACAGTCCCTTTTGTCAATTGTGAGCTGCTTCACCTAAACCGCTCATTCCCTCTGAGACCATCCTCATATCTGCGTGACGTTTAGCTTTATCTCTCAGCCAGGACTTCTGACTTTCGACCTTCAAGTCATTTGCATTGATTTTGCCTCTTCTGCCAGTTTGCATAGGACTTTGGCCCTGGCTTGCATCTTGATCGGTTCAGTAATGCCAACACCACTGTGATGCGATGCTGTCCGCTTCTTTGTTTATCTGGGAACATTTTTCTCTCATTGTCTCTAAAACTCATTATAAGGATTATGCTCCCCGAGGCTTTTGGCAGGGGTTCCATGATATCCATTGGATCATAGAACTTCCCTTCCGGAATTGATTCCCTGCAAGGCAGGCAAAAAAATATTTATTTTTTCTTACTGCCCTTTTCTAAAATTCCAGGTGAACTGCTTTGTTTATTTGTTTTTCTCCAACTTAGTTAGATTTATGAACTCCACTCAAGATCAATATACAGTTTTAACTTGGTCAGTCCTCATTTTCCAGAATTTTATCAATCACTTGTCTTAGATGATTTTATAGCTTAGTTGTTGTCTCATTTAGACACCAACAAGTGCCTGGAAACACTTTACTAAAAGTAAAAACTGGTGATTGGTACTAGCAGCATTCTTGGTAAATAAAAGTAGATACGCAGAATAATATAAAGTAGACAGTGGAATACTATACTAGCATTGATTTTGTTTCTGAGATCTCAAATATAAACTAAAATATTTTCCTAAAAAGTAGGTATCAACAACTTAATATAGGACAAAAACTTAATTGAGGTTGTTTATCAGAATGTTGTAGGCAAGTGTTCTAGGCTGGTGTTAGGATGTTAGTGTCCTTATCCTTTGAGAATTTCTAAATACATTGGTAGAAAGGTGTATATATATAAACCTTAAGAGACTCCAACACGTGTGTATATATATATGTATGTGTGTGTGTATATACATGCATACATATACATATATATTTATGATATTACTAGAAATGGAACATCTGAGGACATTTTATTTTAGAGTGGAAAAATTATTTATCTTGATTGGTGTGGTGGTTAATCACGTGTATACACCTATCAAAATTCATCAAATTATGCATTTTGTAAGATCCATGCATTTTGCTAATGGAAATTTTACCTTAGAAAAAATATTTTAAAAAATTTAAAAAATTAAAAAATAAAAAATATTTTTTTTAAAAAGAAAAAATATGGGCTTCCCTGGTGGCGCAGTGGTTGAGAGTCGGCCTGCCGATGTGGGGGATGCGGGTTCGTGCCCTGGTCCGGTAGGATCCCGCCTGCCACAGAGCGGCTGGGCCCGTGAGCCATGGCCGCTGGGCCTGCGCGTTCGGAGCCTGTGTGGGAGGGGCCGCAGTGGTGAGAGGCCCGTGTACCGCAAAAAAAAAAAAAAAAAAATTGGTAAAACATGTATACTAGTGTATATTTATAAATTTAGTTTTATTTACTTTATTTATTTTTGGCCATGTTGGGTCTTTGTTGCTGCGCACAGGCTTTCTCTAGTTGGAGTGAGCGGGGGCTACTCTTTTTTGTGGTGCGCGGGCTTCTCATTGCAGTGGCTTCTCTTGTCGTGGAGCGTGGGCTCTAGAGCGCAGGTTCACTAGTTGTAGCACATGGGCTTAGTTGCTCCGCGGCATGTGGGATCTTCCCGGACCAGGGCTCAAACCCGTGTTCCCTGCATTGGCAGGCGATTCTTAACTACTTTGTCACCAGGGAAGTCCCACTAATGTATATTTAGACTTAAGTCTAAAAAATATCTCATGGTCTATAAGGGGCAACTGAGATAGCTATTTAGTCATCTGACTTTCTTCTTCCTTACACTGATAAGCTATTTGAATGAGAATCTCCATCTTCATTTTCATTTCCCCTCCACACCTTCTCTTTCCCCTCTTGATATCTCACTAACATCCATATGTGTTTATAACTGTCTCTGTGGTTGACAGCCTAATAATGGCCCTTCAAATATGTCAGCATTTAAATCCCAGAACCTGTGTGAGTGTTACCTTACATGGCAAAAGGGACTTTGCAAATATATGATTAGGTAAAGGATCTTGAGGTAGGGAGATTGTCCTGGGTCATCTGGGTGGACCCAATCTAAACACAAAGGTCTTTAAAAGGGAAAGGGGGAGATAGGAGAGTCAGAGTGAGAGACGACGTGACCACAGAGTCAGAGGTCAGAGTGATGCAGTTTCTGGCTTAATGATGAAGGGGACCGTGCGTCAAGTAAGGCAGGCAGCCTCTAGACGCAGGAAAAGGCAAGCAAACATGTTCTCCCCTGGGAGATTCTTCACTGTTTCCAGAAGGAACACAGCTCTGCGAATACCTTGATTTTAGCCCAGTGAGACCCATTTTATATTTTTTTCTCTTTTGAATTATAAGGTAATTCTTTTGAGTTAAGTGACTGCATCTGGGGTAAGCTGTTACAGCAGCAGCAATCCGAAGCTAATACGTTGCCCTAAGCTTTAAAAATCCCTTCGTCCTGGGCTTCCCTGGTGGCACAGTGGTTGAGAGTCCGCCTGCCGATGCAGGGGACACGGGTTCGTGCCCCGGTCCGGGAAGATCCCACATGCCGCGGAGCGGCTGGGCCCGTGAGCCATGGCCGCTGAGCCTGCGCATCCAGAGCCTGTGCTCCGCAACGGGAGAGGCCACAACATGAGAGGCCCGCGTACCACAAAAAAACACACACAAAAAAAACAAAAACAAAACAAAACAAAAATCCCTTCGTCCTTAAAAATCATGACAGTGAACTTGCCTAGATTTCACCTTCACCTCTTTGTACCCTCTGTCTCCTTGTAAAATTTTTCTCTAAGAGAAGGATTTTTTTTTTTAAACCTCTAGAAATCTAACTGTGGATGATTTAATGTCACTTTAAACACGGCATTCCAAATCTTAATTTGTTATATTATTTCTCAAATTAGGACTTCTCCAGCTCTTCCTCTTTCTATAAATGGTGTGACTACTTCCCAGACATTATGGTCAGGACAAACAGCAAGGCACATGCCGCCTCCTCTCCTGATAATGGTTCCCTTGAGAATCATCATGTGGGATCATTCGTGGGGAGAGGAGTAATCTGTAGGAAAGGGTATTTGTCAGTATTAAATGAGGTAAAAAGAGAGGCATAGTCATCATTTAATAACTCCTAGCGTTATTCTTTTTTTTTGTGCACACATCCTAGTCCTTCTGCAGAATCGATTTCTAGAAGTAGCCTGTGCTAAATATGCAAATAATATGGAGATCTGGAAATTACCCAGTGATTTGCATTATTTTAGAAAATGTTTGTATGAGTATGCCATAATTTTATTGCCAGATTATGTGTGCAAAATAAATTTGTATCTCCCCAAAGGATTTCAGAGATGGATTCTGTGTACTAAAGAATTTTCTTTCTTTTTTTCAGTAACATTTTAAAATAAATCATTCAAATGAGTCCCGATGCATAATATGTTTTTTTCTTCTTTCTTTAGCTTTTTATGTCTTTTCCACAAACCATGCTTGGATAGATACTTTTAAAAGATTTTAACAGTTGAAAAGTACACAGAGCAAAATGGGAAAGAAGCATTCACCATCCTCCTCCGTCCTGATGCCAGCTTAATGCTGGGGTATCTGAGGATTATCGTTAAAGAAAAAGCTTCTGAAGCTGTTAATTAGACTAACTTTCTTGTTTCTTCACTGATTTATTTTTTTTTTTTACTGAAGGTCATGCTCAAAGTCTTAGCCTACTGGCTGCTAATTTTAGTCTTTTATTGTAGCAAGAATACTTAACATTAAATCTCCCTCTTAAATTTTTTTTTTTTTTTTTTTTTTTTTTGCGGTGTGTGGGCCTCTCACTGTTGTGGCCTCTCCCGTTGCGGAGCACAGGCTCCGGACGCGCAGGCTCAGCGGCCATGGCTCACGGGCCCAGCCGCTCCGCGGCATATGGGATCTTCCCGGACCGGGGCACGAACCCGTGTCCCCTGCATCGGCAGGCGGACTCTCAACCACTGTGCCACCAGGGAAGCCCCCTCTTAAATTTTTAAGCGTAAAGTACAGTGTTGTTGACTATAGAAACAATGTTGTGCAGTGGATCTCTCTAAGGATGCATCTTGCATACTTCAGATTTATTCCCATTGATGAGCAACTCCCCATTTCCCCCCTTCCTCCAGCCCCAAATAACCACCGTTCTACTCTCTGCTTCTATGAGCTTGACTGTTTTAGTTTCCTCATACAAGTGGAGTCATGCCATGTTTGTCCTCACACTGGCTTGTTTCACTTAGCATGAGGCCCCCAGGGTTCATCCATGTTGTTGCCAATGGCAGGATTTCACTCCTTTGTAAGGCTGAATAATACTCCATTGTATGTATATGCCACATTTTTTTTATCCATTCGTCAAAGGATATTTAGATTGTTTCCACATCTTGGCTACTGTGAATAGTGCTTCCATTGAACATTAAGGTGCTAATATCTCTTCGAAATGCTGATGTCAGTTCATTTGGATAAATACCCAAGAGTGTGATTGCTGGATCATAAAATAGTTCTGTTTATAATTTTTAAAGAAATATCTAGGGCTTCCCTGGTGGTGCAGTGGTTAAGAATCCACCTGCCAATGCAGGGGACACGGGTTCGAGCCCTGGTCTGGGAAGATCCCACATGCCGTGGAGCAACTAAGCCTGTGAGCCAAAACTACAGAGCCTGCGCTCTAGAGCCCGTTTGCCACAACTACTGAAGCCCGCACACCTAGAGCCCATGCTCCATAACAAGAGAAACCACTGCAATGGGAAGCCTGCGCACCGCAACAAAGAGTAGCCCCTGCTCGCTGCAACTAGAGAAAGCCCGTGCGCAGCAATGAAGACACAATGCAGCCAAAAATAATAAACAAAACTGAAAACGTTATAAAAAAAGAAACATCTATACTGTTTTCTGTAGTGGCATTGGTTTTGACAATGATTTCATGGATATGACACCAAAAGCATAAGCGACAAAAGCAAAAATAATTTACAAGTAAGATGCCATCAAACCAAAAAGGCACAGCGAAGGAAACAAGAGTGAAAAGCAAAGCTATGGAATGAGAGAAAATATTTGCCAACTATATACCAGATAAGGGGTTAATTTGAAAAATACATAAAGAACCCCTACAACTCAATAGCAAAAAAAAAAAAAAAAACACAAAAAACCCTAAGAAGCTAATTTTAAAATGAGCTGATTAATGACCTGATATGAAAAAGATGCTCAGTATCATTAACCCTCAGGGAAATGCAAATCAAAACCACAATGAGCTGTCAAGTCACACTTGTTACGATGACCATTATCCATAAAAACCCAAAAGACAGCAAGTACTGACCAAGATATGGAGAAATTAGAACTTTGGAATTTTAGTCTTCAATGTACAATACCAATATTGTGATTTATTGACCTGTAGATAATATTCATGACAGTGGGTGGTCCGTAAGGAAGCCAGTTTTACCATGTGAGCCTAGTAGTGACAGACCTTGTTCAATGTTAATGTTCTGAGTGCATCCCCCTTTGGGTTTGTTTGTCAGTTTGGTTTTGGTCTTTCTTTTGTTTTTATGTAATTTATAACTAACAAAATACTTGTTAAATAATTTTGTTTTCTGAATAAAGCAAAACTAGCAAAGTGTTTGACGTCAATAATATGCCTAAGTCATCCTCCTTTCAAGAATGTTCTCTATCATTTTAGCTAGTTATTATGTTATGCAGTTAGCACTGAACCATTCTAATAAATGCTAGAGTGTTTCTAATGAAAATTATCAGAAGAGTTGTGAGAAATATTAGAATATATCTTTTATAATTTGTGATAAATAATAACATAATCAAATCTGGTTCTAAGTCTATATTTCAGAGCTTTAATTAGGTTTCACGGTTTTCTTGCTACTAAAATTCAGCATACTGGGTAAAATAAAACATCAATTATTTTAAGAAGCCAATGTCAGTAATAACATGAAACAAGCATTGGAAGAGAACGTCAGAAGTGGAGGGATTTTAGGAAACCTCTGATCTGAGCTTAAACAGATAGAGAATCTGAGATCCGGAGTCTGGAAATGAATGGCCCTAGTTGGCTCTTCCTTCGGGCTGACCTTTTATGTGAGAGGAATGAATGGCTCCAATGACGTGATATCCCAGAGGCAGGGTGGGGAGCCTGACATCTGTCCATCTCCCATTACGTGTGGTCTACAGGGAGTCCGTACTTATGTACTGCTTTACACAGTTCTCACAAAAATTCAGAGAAAAAAACTTTGCCTCCCTGTTCTGAACTCTCTGCTTTTTATTTTTCTTTCTTAACATCTTTATTGGAGTATAATTGCTTTACAATGTTGTGTTAGTTTCTGCTTCATAAGAAAGTGAATCGGCTATACATATACATATATCCCCATATGTCCTCCCTCTTGCGTCTTCCTCCCTCCCACCCTCCCTATCCCACCCCTCTAGGTGGTCACAAAGCACTGAGCTGATCTCCCTGTGCTATGCGGCTGCTTCCCACTAGCTATCTATTTTACATTTGGTAGTATATATATGTCCATGCCACTCTCTCACTTCGTCCCAGCTTACCCTTCCCCCTCCCCGTGTCCTCAAGTCCATTCTCTACGTCTACATCTTTATTCCTGTCCTGCCCCTAGGTTCTTCAGAATCATTTTTTTAAACATCTTCATTGGAGTATAATTGCTTTACAATGTTGTGTTAGTTTCTGCTTTATAACAAAGTGAATCAGCTATATATATATATATATATATATATATATATATATATATACACATGTATCCCCATATGTCCTCCCTCTTGCATATCTCTCCCTCCCACCCTCCCTATCCCACCCCTCTAGGTGGTCACAAAGCACTGAGCTGATCTCCCTGTGCTATGCAGCTGCTTCCCACTAGCTATCGGTTTTACATTTGGTAGTGTATATATGTCTATGCCACTCTCTCTCTGTGTCCCAGCTTACCCTTCCCCCTCCCCATGTCCTCAAGTCCATTCTCTAGTAGGTTTACGTCTTTATTCCCATCCTGCCACTAGGTTCTTCGTGACCTTTTTTTTTTAGATTCCATATATATGTGTTAACGTACGGTATTTGTTTTTCTCTTTCTGACTTACTTCACTCTGTATGACACACTCTAAGTCCATCCACCTCACTGCAAATAACTCAATTTCGTTTCTTTTTATGGCTGAGTAATATTCCATTGTGTATATGTGCCACATCTTCTTTATCCATTCATCTGTCGATGGACACTTCGGTTGCTTCCATGTCCTGGCTATTGTAAATAGAGCTGCAATGAACATTGTGGTACATGACTCTTTTTGAGTTATGGTTTTCTCAGGGTATATGCCCAGTAGTGGGATTGCTGGGTCATATGGTAGTTCTATTTTTAGTTTTTTAAGGAACCTCCATACTGTTCTCCATAGTGGCTGTATCAATTTACATTCCCACAAACAGTGCAAGAGGGTTCCCTTTTCTCCACACCCTCTCCTGCATTTATTGCTTGTAGGTTTTCTGATAATGTCCATTCTGACCAGTGTGAGGTGATACCTCCTTGTAGTTTTGATTTGCATTTCTCTAATGATTAGTGATGTTGAGCATCCTTTCATGTGTTTGTTGGCACTCTGTGTATCTTCTTTGGAGAAATGTCTATTTAGGTCTTCTGCCCATTTTTGGATTGGGTTGTTTGTTTTTTTGATACTGAGCTGCAAGAGCTGCCTGTAAATTTTGGAGATTAATCCTTTGTCAGTTGCTTTGTTTGCAAATATTTTCTCCCATTCTGAGGGTTGTCTTTTCATCTTCTTTATGCTTTCCTTTGCTGTGCAAAAGCTTTTAAGTTTCATTAGGTCCCATTTGTTTATTTTTGTTTTTATTTCCATTTCTCTAGGAGGTGGGTCAAAAAGAATTTTGCTGTGATTTATGTCATAGAGTGTTCTGCCTATGTTTTCCTCTAAGAGTTTTATAGTATCTGGCCTTACATTTAGGTCTTTAATCCATTTTGAATTTATTTTTGTGTATGGTGTTAGGGAGTGTTCTAATTTCATTCTTTTACATGTAGCTGTCCAGTCTTCCCAGCACCACTTATTGAACAGGCTGTCTTTTCTCCATTGTATATTCTTGCTGCCTTTATCAAAAATAAGGTGACCATATGTGCATGGGTTTATCTCTGGGATTTCTATCCTGTTCCATTGATCTATATTTCTGTTTTTGTTCCTGTACCATACTTTTTTTTTTTTTTTTTTTTTTACCGTCTTGATTACTGTAGCTTTGTAGTATAGTCTGAAGTCCAGGAGCCTGATTCCTCCAGCTCCGTTTTTCTTTCTCAGGATTGCATTGGATATTTGGGGTCCTTTCTGTTTCCATACAAATGGTGAAATTTTTTGTTCTAGTTCTGTGAAAAATGCCATTGGTAATTTGATAGGGATTGCATTGAATCTGTAGATTGTTTTGGGTAGTAGAGTCATTTTCACAATGTTGATTGTACCAATCCAAGAACATGGTGTATCTCTCCATCTGTTTGTATCATCTTTAATTTTTTTCATCAGTGTCTTATAGTTTTCTGCATACAGGTCTTTTGTCTCCTTAGGTAGGTTTATTCCTAGGTATTTTATTCCCTTTGTTGCAATGGTAAATGGGAGTGTTTCCTTTATTTCTCTTTCAGATTTTTCATCATTAGTGTATAGGAATGAAGGAGATTTCTGTGCATTAACTGTGTATCCTCCTACTTTACCAAATTCATTGATTAGCTCTAGTAGTTTTCTGGTAGAGTCTTTAGGATTCTCTATGTATAGGATCATGTCATCTGCAAACAGTGACAGCTTTATTTCTTCTTTTCCGATTTGGATTCCTTTTATTTCTTTTTCTTCTATGATTGCTGTGGTTAAGACAAGGTTGTCCACTCTCACCACTATTATTCAATACTATGTTGAATAATAGTGGTGAGAGTGGACAACCTTGTCTTGTTCCTGATCGTAGAGGAAATGGTTTCAGTTTTTCACCATTGAGAACAGTGTTGGCTGTGGGTTTGTCATATATGGCCTGTATTATGTTGAGGTAAGTTCCTTCTATGCCTACTTTCTGGAGGTTTTTTTTTTTAATCATAAATGGGTGTTGAATTTTGTCAAAAGCTTTTAGTGCATCTATTGAGATGATCATATGGTTTTTCTCCTTCAGTTTGTTATGGTTTTTCACATTGGTTGATTTGCATATACTGAAGAATCCTTGCATTCCTGGAATAAACCCTACTTGATCATGGTGTATGATCCTTTTAATGTGCTGTTGGATTCTGTTTGCTAGTATTTTGTTGAGGGTTTTTGCATCTATGTTCGTTAGTGATATTGGCCTGTAGTTTTCTTTCTTTGTGACATCTTTGTCTGGCTTTGGTATCATGGTGATGGTGACCTCGTAGAATGAATTTGGGAGTGTTCCTCCCTCTGCTATATTTTGGAAGAGTTTGAGAAGGATAGGTGTTAGCTCTTCTCTAAATGTTTGATAGAATTCGCCTGTGAAGCCACCTGGTCCTGGGCTTTTATTTCTTGGAAGATTTTTAATCACAGTCTCAATGTCAGTGCTTGTGATTGGTCTGTTCATATTTTCTGTCTCTGCCTGGTTCAGTCTCAGAAGGTTGTGCTTTTCTAAGAATTTGTCCATTTCTTCCAGGTTGTCCATTTTATTGGCATATAGTTGCTTGTAGTAATCTCTCACGATCCTTTGTATTTCTGAAATGTCAGTTGTTACTTCTTATTTTTCACTTCTAATTCTATTGATTTGAGTCTCCTCCCTTTTTTTCTTGATGAGTCTGGGTAATGGTTTATCAATTTTGTTTATCTTCTCAAAGAACCAAGTTTTAGTTTTATTGATCTTTGCTATTGTTTCTTCATTTCTTTTTTATTTATTTCGGATCTGATCTTTATTATTTCTTTCCTTCTAACTTTGGAGGTTTTTTTGTTCTTCTTTCTCGAAGTTCTTTAGGTGTAAGGTTAGGTTGTTTATTTGAGATGTTTCTTGTTTCTTGAGGTAGGATTGTACTGCTGTAAACTTCCCTCTTAGAACTGCTTTTGCTGCATCCCATAGGTTTTGGGTCGTTGTGTTTTCATTGTCATTTGTTTCTAGGTATTTTTTGATTTCCTCTTTGATTTCTTCAGTGATCTCTTGGTTATTTAATGGTGTATTGTTTAGCCTCCATGTGTTTGTATGTTTTACAGATTTTTTTCCTGTTATTAATACCTAGTCTCATAGCATTGTGGTCTGAAAAGCTACTTGATACAATTTCAGTTTTCATAAATTTACCAAGGCTTGATATGTGACCCAAGATATGACCTGTCCTGGAGAATGTTCCATGAGCACTTGAGAAGAAAGTATATTCTGTTGTTTTTGTATGGAATGTCCTATAGAGATCAATTAAGTCCATTTTGTTTAATGTATCATTTAAAGCTTGTGTCTCCTTATTTATTTTCATTTTGGATGATCTGTCCATGGTGATAGTGGCGTGTTAAAGTCCCATAATCTGATTGTGTTACTGTTGATTTCCCCTCTTATGGCTGTTAGCATTTGCCTTATGTATTGAGGTGCTCCTATGTTGGGTGCATAAATATTGTTATATCTTCTTCTTGGATTGATCCTTTGATCATTCTGTAGTGTCCTTCTTTGTCTCTTGTAATAGTCTTTATTTTGAAATCCATTTTCTCTGATATGAGAATTGGTACTCCAGCTTTCGTTTGTTTTCCATTTGCATGGAATATCTTTTTCCATCCCCTCACTTTCAGTCTGTATGTTTCCCTTGGTATGAAGTGGGTCTCTTGTAGACAGTATATATACGGGTCTTGTCTTTGTATCCATTCAGCCAGTCTACGTCTTTTGGTGGGAGCATTTAATCCATTTACATTTAAGGTAAGTATCGATATGTATGTTCCTATTAACATTTTCTTAATTATTTTGGGTTTATTATTGTAGGTGTTTTCCTTCTTTTGTGTTTCCTGCCTAGAGGGGTTCCTTTAGCATTTGTTGTAAAGCTGGTTTGGTGGTGCTGAATTCTCTTAGCTTTTGCTTGTCTGTAAAGTTTTTAATTTCTCCATCAAATCTGAATGAGATCCTTGCTGGGTAGAGTAATCTGATTTGTAGGTTTTTCCCTTTCATCACTTTAAATATGTCCTGCCACTCCCTTCTGGCTTGGAGAGTTTCTGCTGAAAGATCACCTGTTAACCTTATGGAGATTCCCTTGTATGTTAATTGTTGTTTTTCTGTTGCTGCTTTTAATATTTTTTCTTTGTATTTAATTTTTGATAGTTTGATTAGTATGTGTCTTGGCATGTTTCTCTTTGGATTTATCCTGTATGGAAGTCTCTGTGCTTCCTGGACTTGATTGACTGTTTCCTTTCCCATATTAGGGAAGTTTTAAACTACAATCTCTTCAAATATTTTCTCAGAACCTTTCTTTTTCTCTTCTTCTTCTGGGACCCCTATAATTCGAATGTTGGTGTCTCTAATGTGTCGTCCAAGAGGTCTCTGAGACTGTCCTCAATTCATTTCATTCTTTTTTCTTTATTCTGCTCTGTGGTAGTTATTTCCACTATTTTATCTTCCAGGTCATTTATACGTTCTTCTGCCTCAGTTATTCTGCTATTGATTCCTTCTAGAGAATTTTTAATATCATTTATTGTGTTGTTTCTGTTTGTTTGCTCTTTAGTTCTTCTAGGTCCTTGTTAAACGTTTCTTGTATTTTCTCCATTCTATTTCCAAGATTTTGGATCATCTTTCCTGTCATTACTCTGAATTCTTTTTCAGGTAGACTGCCTATTTCCTCTTCATTTGTTAGGTCTGGTGGGTTTTTGCCTTGCTCCTTCACTTGCTGTGTGTTTCTCTGTCTTCTCATTTTGCTTAACTTACTGTGTTTGTGGTCTCCTTTTTCACAGGCTGCAGGTTCGTAGTTACCATTGTTTTTGCTGTCTCCCCCCAGTGGCCCAGGTTGGTTCCGTGGATTGTTTAGGCTTCCTGGTGGAGGGGACTGGTGCCTCTGATCTGGTGGATGAGGCTGGATCTTGTCTTTCTGGTGGGCTAGTCGGCATCCGGTGGTGTGTTTTGGGGTGCCTGTGACCTTATTATGATTTTAGGCAACCTCTCTGTTAATAGGTGGGGTTGTGTTCCTGTCTTGCTAGTTGTTTGGCATAGGGTGTCCAGCACTGTAGCTTGCTGGTCGTTGATTGGCACTGGGTCTTAGCGTTGAGATGGAGATCTCTGAGAGATATTTCGCAGTTTGTTATTACATGGAGTCAGGAGGTCTCTGGTGGACCAGTGTACTGAACTCAGCTTTCCCACCTCAGAGGCACCAGGCCAGAGCACCAAGACCCTGTCAGTCACACAGCTCCGAAGAAAAGGGGTGAAAAAGGAAGAAAAAAGTAAAATAAATAAAATTAAGTTATTAAAATTAAAAAAATTATTAAAAATAATTTTTTTAAGTAGTTAAAAAATAAATAGAACCCTAGGACAAATGGTAAAAGGAAAGCTATTCAGACAAAATCACACAAAGAAGCATAGACATACCCCCTCACAAAAAGATAAAAAGGAAAAAATATATATATGTATATTAAAAAAAAAAGGAAGAGAGCAATGAAATCAATACACAAAGATAAACATAAAACCAGAAGCAGATTGGATGCAGAAAGCAAACCCAGAGTCTACAGTTGCTCCCAAAGTCCACCGCCTCAATTGGGGATCATTCCTTGTCTATTCAGGTATTCCACAGATGCAGGTACATCAAGTTGATTGTGGAGATTTAATCCACTGCTTCTGAGGCTGCTGGGAGAGATTTCCCTTTCTCTTCTTTGTTCTCACAGCTCCCCGGGGCTCAGCTTTGGATTTGGCCCCACCTCTTCGTGTAGGGCGCCGGAGGGCGTCTATTCTTTGCTCAGACAGGACGGGGTTAAAGGAGCCGCTGATTCGGGGCTCTGGCTCACTCAGGCCGGGGCGGGGGGGGGAGGGAGGGGCGCGGAGGGCGGGGCGAGCCTGCGGCGGCAGAGGCCGACATGACGTTGCATCAGCCGGAGGTGTGCTGTGTGTTCTCCCAGGGAAGTTGTCCCTGGATCACGGGACTCTGGCAGTGGTGGGCTGCACAGGCTCCTGGGAGGGCAGGTGTGGACAGTGACCTGTGCTCGCACACAGGCTTCTTGGTGGCAGCAGCAGCAGCCTTAGCATCTCATGCCCGTCTCTGATGTCTGCGCTGATAGCCGCGGCTCGCGCCCGTCTCTGGAGCTCCTTTAAGCAGCACTCTTAATCCCCTCTCCGCGAGCACCAGGAAACAAAGAGGGAAGAAAAAGTCTCTTGCCTCTTTGGCAGGTCCAGACTTTTTCCCGGACTCCCTCCCGGCTAGCCGTGGTGCCCTTACCTCTTCAGGCTGTGTTCACGCCGCCAACCCCACTTCTCTCCCTGGGGTCTGACCTCCGAAGCCCGAGCCTCAGCTCCCAGCCCCGCCCGCCCAGGCAGGTGAGCAGACAAGCCTCTCGGGCTGGTGAGTGCTGGTGGGCACAGATCCTCTGTGCAGGAATCTCTCCGCTTTGCCCTCTGCACCCCTGTTGCTGTGCTCTCCTCTGTGGCTTCGAAGCTTCCCCGCCGCCACCTGCAGTCTCCTCCCGCGAAGGGGCTCCTAGTGTGTGGAAACCTTTCCTTCTTCACAGCTCTCTCTCAGAGCAGCAGGTCCTTTCCTTATTCTTTTGTCTCTGTTTTTTCTTTTTTCTTTTGCCCTACCCAGGTACGTGGGGAGTTTCTTGCCTTTGGGGAAGTCTGAGGTCTTCTACCAGCATCCAGAAGGTGTTCTGTAGGAGTTGTTCCACATGTAGATGTATTTCTGATGTATTTGTGGGGAGGAAGGTGATCTCCACATCTCACTCCTTCACCATCTTGAAGGTCTCCCCTGAAGTCTCTGCTTTTAAAAAAAAAGATTTTTTTAATTGGAATATAGTTGATTTACAATGTTGTGTTGAAGTGCCCACTTTTAATAGGAAAACAGAAACTGAAAGTCTGCTGCTATGGACTGATTGGGTGTGATTTCCCCTGCCTCTTCAAAGTTCGTATGTTGAAGCCCTAACCCCCAATATAACTGTATTCAGAGATGGGACCTTTGGGGGATAATTAGGGTTAGAATGGTTCATTGAGGGTGAGACCACCATGAAGGGATTAGCGGCCTTGTAAGAAGAGAAAGAGAGGGAGCTCCTTTTCTTCATGTGCATTTATCTGGGAAAGGTCAGTTGAGGACAGCCAGGAAGAGAGCTCTCAGTAGAACATGACCATGATGGTACACTGATCTTGGACTTGGAGCCTCCAGAACTCTGAGGAAATAAATTCTGTCGTTTAAGCCCCCCAGTTTAGATTATTCTGTTATGACAGCCCGAGCTGAGTGAAATATCTGTCAAATAACTTGACCAAAGTTGCCAAGATACTGAGTGCTGAGCTGAGCTCCTAAAGCGGATGGATCTCTGTGCCAGTCTGTCCCTTGGGGCTTAGACATCAAGCTCTGTTAGGCTGTTTTAACGTTTGCATTGGCTGTCCATCACTACTTAAACTATTACCATGCCATTGTAAAAAAAAAAAAAAACAAAAACCCCACAAATAATTAAGGTTCAGATTTATGGAGCCTTTACCAGCCACTGTGCTTAATATTTTATAAAACTTGTCTCATTTAAGCTTATTTTCTGCTTTTCTTACTTTTGGTCTATTTTTCTTCTCCTGAAAGATAACACTTTACTCTTACCTTCTTCAATAGTTTCTCATGTCTGATTCTGGAGATAAATTACAATAGGGTCCATGGGGAAGAAAACCCAGTTTATTCAAAGGCTACAGATATGTATCTTTATGATTTTCTTATTAAAACACCCTATGTGGATGTTATCAATTTGTGCAGTGTCATTTCTTCAAAAAAATTTTTTAAACAAACTCTACTCTTTAGCACATTTTGGTAATTAGAGTGAGCCCTAAACTAGGAGTAATTGGGCAAGTTATTGTTTTTAGAGCATTGTCATTGTTTCAATGTACAGTCTTGAGTAAATCATTTCATTTCTTGATGTTCCCCAATTCTGACATCCATCCATGGTTGCTACTTAGGAGAGATTATGTAAAGCAGCAAGACAATGCATATGAATGTTTGGCTCGTGTCAGTTGTATTATAGAATAGCCTCTGGGGAATACACTAGTGAAGGACAAGTTTCCATACAGAAGGACAGAGGGTCCTCTGTTGGCTCTTCCTGCCTGTCTGCTGCCTGCACTGAGGCTTAGCAGAGATACCTTAGGTCAGCCTGGAAAATATAAGTCACTGGCCCGGCAAAACAGTCTTTCAACAAGTTCCTAATGAGAGCTTACAGAGATATAAGACTCATTAAAATGAAAATGAGGAGACAGAAGAAATCTGAATAGGGTCCCTAAGTAAAGGAACTGTAATCCATTGAGGAGATTAGAGATTCATCCATGTATTCTGTGAACGTGCATTGGTAATGTGTCAGGGTCTTTGTCAGCTCCTGAGGACAGAGCAGTGAAAAAGCCATGGCCCCTGAAGCTTCAAATGCAGCATTTCTCCAGCAGGGTTTGCTGAAGCCCTGGGAAACGCTGTTCTCTCTGTATCTACTTCTCGCTCTCTGTTGAAGAGAATTTCATAACATGATTCCTGTGGACTCAACAGTATTCTAGCTTACACACTGAAATAAAGAGGACTGATGGGGGTAAAATACCATTTTTTAAGGAGCATGGGTTTTAGAATCACGTAGGTACGGTGTGAGTGTCTTTCTTGCATTCCATGTGAAATCTTTAGCAGTTGCATAGCATCCCTAAACCTCAGTTTTCTTACCCACTCAATGGTGGATTGTCCAGTTCCAACCTCCTGATTTTGTTGAGAAGATTAAATAAGATATAAAGTGTTTGCTATCAAAAAGATATATAATCAATTCTTGGGGAAAAAAATTTAGCCATTATTAATAGTCTCATAATTATCAGCTGATTAAAATTTTATAGGAGAGATGAGATAGGAAGAATAGTGCTGCGTTAGTTAGGGTTGCCCCAGAAGTAGATCTTGAGACCTGGACTTAAGTTGCTTATTTGGAAATAGATTCTGAGAAACATCACAAGAAATCAGGGAAGTAATATGCAGAAGGGAAAGAAGCCAAAAAAAAAAAAAAAAAAAGGAATTATCAAGTATGTCACCCCTGTGGGCCACTGGAGTTTAGCCCTGTCAGGAAACCCTGGCAGCAGTGCCAAGCACACACCTCAAAGTTACCCCACCGAAGACGTGAGGGAGCTGGGGTATCTCCACCTGTGATCAGTTCCCTGGCACTTGTGTCCGCCTGCATCCTGCTAGGACAGAGTAGGCTCTATAGGCCAGAGAGAGCCTTCAGAGAAAGAGATGTGGCCTTGGCAATTGGAGGTTGATCTGTGTTTTAGTTTTCTATAATGACTGCAAATTTAGCAACTTAAAACCGCACCCACTTACAGCTCACTGTTATGAAAGTCAGAAGTCCAGGGACAGTTTGATTCCACTGAATCCTCTGCTTAGACTCTCAGAAAGCTGAAATCAAGGTGTCAGCCAGGTTGTGTTCCTTCCTGGAGGTTCCAGAGATAAGCCTGTGTCTAAGTTCATTCAGTTTGTTGGACACATTTGGTTCCTTGTAGTTGTAGGACTGGGGTTTCCTTTGTACCTAGAGGCTGCCCACATTCCTTCTCATGAAGATACCCACCAGCAACAGTGGGTTAGGCCCTCTCCTACTTAGAATCGCTCTCCCTTTCCTTTCTGTTCCACGTCTTGAACTTCAGCTGGAGAAAATTCTCTGCTTTTACGGGATTATGTGATTAAATTGGTCCCACACAGATAATCCAGAATAACCTCCCAGTTTCAAGGTTCATAACCCTAATTGCACTTGCAAAACGCTTTTGTTCCCAAAGAACACAATATGCACAGGTCCCAGGGATCAGGGTGTGGGTGCCTCTGGCATGTGTAGAAATGGTAAGGCCTGGGCGCACACGTAGGCCACCAACAGAAACGGCTAGAGCTCCCAAACATTGTTCAGTTATTCATGTGCCTAAGTTTTGAGGGATAGGGAAAACTCTAAACAGTATTTGGTAGGGGCAAAGGGTGGCAAGATACGGTAGTTTTTCAAGTCTTTCTTATTAAGAAAATAACATTTATCAATATGCAGAAAAAGGAAATCTGTAACAACTGGCTTTTTGACATGGCAAACCTAGGATGACTAGGGTCTAGGATTCATGGAAATGTGTGCTTTGTTCTTGGTTTGGAGCCAATCAACAGTCGTTGCAATGTCAAAATTTACATGGAATTGAAGACAATTGATTCCACGATGTTTTAATGATGGAATCTGGGATATGATACATTGAGAACCACCTCTGTGCCTTTTTTCTGGCCAGTATATCTAAAACAGATCTGTACCAAATGCTCTTTCAGGCGGAAGGTGATAACTGACACACTTGTACCCATCCCAGTTTATGTTCTGTCCATGAATGTTTGTCCTGTATTTGGGATCTCTTAAAGAAATCTGATGAATAGCCCTCAGTAACTGAGACAATGCACAACCAAGCTCTGTGCCCTTCCTGTGGGGAAACAATGAGTAAAACTTTTCTGGGTTTTTTGAAATTGAATTATAGTTGACTTGCAATGTTGTGTTAGTTTCAGGTGTACAGCAAAGTGATTAAGATATCTTAATATATACAGATACGTAGATGTATTCTTTTTCAGATTCTTTTCCATTATAGGTGATTATAAGACACTGAATATAGTTTCCTGTGCTATACAGCAGGTCCTCATTGTTTATCTATTATGTATAGATAGTAGTGTGGTGTGTCTGTTAATCCCAAGCTCCTAATTTATGCCCCCCCTTTCCCATTTGGTAACCATAAGTTTGTTTCCTATATCTGTGCGTCTCTTTCTGTTTTGTAAATAAGTTTATTTGTATCATATTTTAAGATTCCACATGTAGGTGATACCATATGATATTTATCTTTCTCTAACTTACTTCACTTACTATGATAATCTCTAGGTCCATCCATGTTGCTGCAAATGGCATTATCATTCTTTTTATGGCTGAGTACTATTTAATTGTAGCCATTCATCTGTCAATGGACATTTAGGTTGCTTCCATGTCCTGGCTTCCATTTACTTCCATGTAAATAGTGCTGCTGTGAACATTGGGGTGCATGTATCTTTTTGAAGTATGGTTTTCTCTGGATATATGCCCAGGAGTGGGATTGCTGGATCATATGGTAATTCTATTTTTAGTTTTTTAAGGAACCTCCATACTGTTTTCCATAGTGGCTGCACCAGTTTACATTCCCACCAACAATGGAGGAGGCTTCCCTTTTCTCCACACCCTCTTGAGCATATATTATTTGTAGACTTTTTGATGATGGGCATTCTGACCAGTGTGAGGTGAGAACTTTTCTTTTCATCTGTGAATATTGTTTGATGTTTTGCACTCAAAGGTAAAGAGGTGGGTTAAAGCTTTCTTATCTCTTCCCAGTGGTAACAGTGCTATATTCAGAACACCCCTGAAACTTTAAAAAACTTAAAAAAAATGTCCCTATGACTTAAGAGTTCCAGCAAATAGAGGCACAGTATAGTAAAGAGCATGTCACTGTAGATTGATTACCCAAATGTTATATGAAAGGTTTTGGAGACTAAGAGAGCATTGCCTGCTATGTTCCATGATGGCGGAGACTTTCTTTGTTCCCTCTTTCATCTGACTGCACCAAAACGTAGCCCTTGCAAATCGTTTACAGTGCTTCCAAAGGACATTTTTTGCTCCGTATATGGTGGTTGACATTTTCTTTCTCAAGCGTGAACTATTAGAAAGAAAAAACTACGTGTTTCCTTTAAATCTGAAGATTTTATAACATATCATCAGTTCTGTTGACCTTGTATTTGCTCCCAGGAATATGCTTAGGAAGATGTCAGTGGTTTTGGTCTGAGGTCTGCTATAAAGAGTTCACTGGGTATGCTCACTTATTCTTACTGGAATCTCTGATGTATACTTATTTTCCAGATTGTTTTGTTTGCTTATTTCTTATTTCTCCTCATGGAAGAAAATTTAGAATGGAAAACACCACTGCAGCAATAAGTACAAAAAAATAAATAAACAAGGCTAAGAATTCAGATGACAAAAACATTGCCAAGTTCCCAGCTAATTTTATTCCAGGAGGGAAGACAAAACAAAAGCAACCCTTAAAGCAAAATTAAATAAAACGCTAGAATACTGAACTGGAGTTTGCTTAAAGATTTGCTTATTTGTCTACTAGGTTTGCTTTTACATCTATGGAAGGATATTAGTCAGAAGCAAATGCTACAGAAAAGCATTCACTCTCTAATATAATATATGTTCAATTTCTTTCTTGCTTTCAATTTTATTTCCAAACAATGCAGGCCCTGATTCAAGATGCACATTAAACAACCCTGTGCTAAATTTTTTACCTTTCAATTTTGTAGTATCATAATTAGATGTGCCTGAGAGACGGGGGAGAATGTTTATCTACAATCATATTTTGTTTATATTATAAGAAACCGTTTGAGAAGTTAAACATGATACACATTGGAATTAACTAGGTTCTCTTCAGATATTGAACTTAACTGAAAGAAAATGCCAACTGATTAGCAGGTGGCAAAACTTAAATGGATCTGGACAAAAGTGTCATCAGTGTGTCCTGTTGGGATGTGCTTTTCTTTACAATAGACTTCCTCTGCAGTCCTATTTTGTTTATTAGGAGTGAACACACAGCCTAAAAGAACCTATACTTTCAGATATATTGAACACAATTTGTGACCTACTCAAAGAAATGTCCCTAGATGTGACACTGATAAGAGTGAACTAAGGAACTAGTTGTATTTTATGTCACTGATAGCAAACTAATGATTGGCTTTCTATGTTTTGTAATTCATTTTTTTTTTTTATTACCAAGGTTTTAATCATTCATGATCCCTTAAGGGGAAAAAGGACAATCTCAAGCAAGGTTCCTTGCTGACAAGTGAAAGTACAATCGTAAAAACCTCTGGTTACACTTGCTCTTTTTTAGTTACTCAGAACTAAATGTTCATGTTGACATACTATTGTGTACTCCACACTGCACATTTGTGGGTGAAAGTGGGAATGTTAATGGTGAATAAGGAACATTAGAGTAATAATATGACAAATCCTCCATCATCCCTAACTCGGAGAAGTCAGCTGTCCCTCATTCCCAGGCTCCCTCTGTGGGCTGTCCTACCACATTCCTTAACAGCATGTACAGTGAAATGCAGTAATTGTAGGACTTCTGTCAGTGATTTCTCCTAAAATTCAGCAGCAGAAAGTTATCGTTCTCTTTTGAAGAGCAGGCATGCTTTCCTTCATCGGATAATATACTTTAGAAAGGCCACCTGAAAACAACTTATTTTAATTATCAATCAGAATAATTATATTAGACTAGGATTTTCTATATTTAATCCCATCTAAACTGGCAACATTTTAATCTTGTATTTTTATGCTTTTAGAGTGTAAGTAGGATTGGGTTTTATGTATGTGTCTTTATAGGAAAAAATAGAGATCTTTAGTTGTAAACTTCCTTTTTTTTAACATCTTTATTGGAGTATAACTGCTTTACAGTGGCATGTTAGTTTCTGCTGTATAACAAAGTGAATCATCTGTATGTATACATATATCCCCATATCCCCTCCCTCTTGCATCTCCCTCCCACCCTCCCTATCCCACCCCTCTAGGTGGTCACAAAGCACCTAGCTGATCTCCCCGTGCTATGCAGCTGCTTCCCTCTAGCTATCTATTTTACATTTGGTAGTGTATATATGTCAGTGCCACTCTCTCACTTCATCCCAGTTTACCCTTCCCCCTCTCTGTGTCCTCAAGTCCATTCTCTGTGTCTGCATCTTTATTCCTGTCCTGCCCCTAGTTCATTGGAACCATTTTTTTTTTAGATTCCATATATATGTGTTAGCATACGGTATTTGTTTTTCTCTTTCTAACTTACTTCATTCTGTATGACAGACTCTAGGTCCATCCATCTCACTACCAATAACTCAGTTTCATTTCTTTTTATGGCTGAGTAATATTCCATCGTATATATGTGCCACATCTTCTTTATCCATTCATCTGTTGATGGACACTTAGGTTGCTTACATGTCCTAGCTATTGTAAATACAGCTATAATGAACATTGTGGTACATGTCTCTTTTTGAATTATGGTTTTCTCAGGGTATATGCACAGTAGTGGAATTGCTGAGTCATATGGTAGTTCTATTTTTAGTTTTTTAAGGAACCTCCATACTGTTCTCCATAATGACTGTATCAATTTACATTCCCACCAACAGTGTAAGAGAGTTAGTTCCCTTTTCTCCACACCCTCTCCAGCACTTATTGTTTGTAGATTTTTTTTTTTTTTTTGCGGTACGCAGACCTCTCACTGTTGTGGCCTCTCCTGTTGCGGAGCACAGGCTCCGGATGCACAGGCCCAGAGGCCATGGGCCCAGCCGCTCTGTGGCACGTGGGATCCTACCGGACTGGCGCACGAACCCGCACCCCCCGCATTGGCAGGCGGACTCCCAACCGCTGCGCCACCAGGGAAGCCCTGTTTGTGGATTTTTTGATGATGGCCATTCTGGTTGGTGTGAGGTGATACCTCATTGTGGTTTCATTTGCATTTCTCTAATGATTAGTGATGTTGAGCATCCTTTCATGTGTTTGTTGGCAATCTGTATATCTTTTTTGGAGAAAAGTCTATTTAAGTCTTCCGCCCATTTTTGGATTGGGTTGTTTGGGGTTTTTTTGATATTGAGTTGTATGAGCTGCTTGTATATTTTAGAGATTAATCCTTTGTCAGTTGCTTTGCTTGCAAATATTTTCTCCCATTCTGAGTGTTGTCTTTTCATCCTGTTTATGGTTTCCTTTGCTGTGCCAAAGCTTTTAAGTTTCATTAGTCCCATTTGTTTATTTTTGTTTTTATTTCCATTATTGTAGAAGGGTGATCGAAAAGGATCTTGCTGTGATTTATGTCATAGAGTGTTCTATGTTTCCCTTTAAGAGTTTTATAGTGTCTGGCCTTACATTTAGGTCATTAATCCATTTTGAGTTTATTTTTGTGTATGGTGTTTGGACGGGTTCTAATGTCATTCTTTTACATGTAGCTGTCCAGTTTTCCCAGCACCAGTTATTGAAGAGGCTGTCTTTTTCCATTGTATATTCTTGCCTCCTTTATCAAAAATAAGGTGACCATATGTGCATGGGTTTATCTCTGGGCTTTCTATCCTGCTCCATTGATCTATATTTCTGTTTTTATGCCAGTACCATACTCTCTTAATTACTGTAGCTTTGTAGTATCGTCTGAAGTCAGAGAGTCTGATTCGTCCACCTCCTTTTTTTTCCTCTCAAAATTGCTTTTGCTATTCGGGGTCTTTTGTGTTTCCATACAAATTGTGCAATTTTTTGTTCTAGTTCTGTGAAAAATGCCATTGGTAGTTTGACAGGGATTGCATTGAATCCATAGATTGCTTTGGGTAGTATATTCATTTTCACAATGTTGATTGTTCCAATCCAAGAAGATGGTATATCTCTCCATCTGTTTGTATCAACTTTAATTTCTTTCATCAGTGTCTTATAGTTTTCTGCATACAGGTCTTTTGTCTCCTTAGGCAGGTTTATTCCTAGGTATTTTTTTCTTTTTGTTGCAGTGGTAAATCGGAGTGTTTCCCTAATTTCTCTTTCAGATTTTTGTCATTAGTGTATAGGAATGCAAGTGATTTCTTTGCATTAATTTTGTATCCTGCTACTTTACCAGATTCACTGATTAGCTCTAGCAGTTTTCTGGTAGCATCTTTAGGATTCTTTATGTATAGTATCATGTCATCTGCAAACAGTGACAATTTTACCTCTTCTTTTTTGATTTGGATTCCTTTTATTTCTTTTTATTCTCTGATTGCCGTGGCTAAAACTTCCGAAACTATGTTGAATAATAGTCGTGAGAGTGGGTGCCCTTATCTTGTTCCTGATCTTAGAGGAAATGGTTTCAGTTTTTCACCATTGAGAATGCTGTTGGCTGTGGGTTTGTCATACATGGCCTTTCTGATGTTGAGGTAGGTTCCCTCTATGCCCACTTTCTGGGGAGTTTTTTTAATCATAAATGTGTGTTGAATTTTGTCAAAAGCTTTTTCAGCATCTTTTGAGATTGTCATATGGTTTTTATCCTTCAATTTGTAAATGTGATGTATCACATTGATTGATTTGTGTATATTGAACAATCCTTGCATCCCTGGGATAAACCCCACTTGATCATGGTGTATGATCCTTTTAATGTGCTGTTGGATTCTGTTTGCTAGTATTTTGTTGAGGATTTTTGCATCTACGTTCATCAGTGATACTGGCCTGTAGTTTTCTTTTTTTGTGACATCTTTGTCTGGTTTTGGTATTGGGGTGATGGTGGCCTCGTAGAATCAGTTTGGGAGTGTTCCTCCCTCTGCTATATTTTGGAAGCGTTTGAGAAGGATAGGTGTTAGCTCTTCTCTAAATGTTTGATAGAATTCGCCTGTGAAGCCATCTGACCCTGGGGTTTTGTTTGTTGGAAGATCCTTAATCACAGTTTCAATGTCAATACTTGTGATTGGTCTGTTTATATTCTCTATTTCTTCCTGCTTCAGTCTCGGAATGTTGTCCTTTTCTAAGAATTTGTCCGTTTCTTACAGGTTGTCCATTTTATTGCCATATAGTTGCCTGTAATAATCTCTCATGATCCTTTCTGTTTCTGCAGTGTCAGTTGTTACTTCTCCTTTCTCATTTCTAATTCAGTTGATTTGAGTCTTCTCCCTTTTTTTCTTGATGAGTCTGGCTAATGGTTTTTCACTTTTGTTTATCTTCTCAAAGATCCAGCTTTTAGTTTTATTGATTTTGCTATCGTTTCCTTCATTTCTTTTTCATTTATTTCTGATCTGATCTTTATGATTTCTTTCCTTCTGCTAACGTTGGGATTTTTTCTTTTGTTGTTCTTCTTTCTCTAATTGGTTTAGGTGTAAGGTTAGGTTGTTTATTTGAGATGTTTCTTGTTTGTTGAGGTAGGATTGTACTGCTATAAACTTCCCTCTTAGATCTGCTTTTGCTGCATCCCATAGGTTTTGAATCATCGTGTTTTCATTGCCATTTGTTTCTAGGTATTTTTTAATTTCCTCTTTGATTTCTTCAGGGATCTCTTGGTTATTTAGTAGCCTATTGTTTAGCCTCCATGTGTTTGTATTTTTTACATTTTTTTCCTGTAATTGTTAGCGTTGTGGTCAGAAAAGATACTTGATACGATTTCAGTTTTCCTAAATTTACTGAGGCTTCATTTGTGACCCACGATATGATCTATCCTGGAGAATATTCCATGAGCACTTGAGAAGAATGTGTATTGTGTTGTTTTTGGATGGAATGTCCTATAAATATCAATTGAGTCCATCTGGTCTAATGTATCATTTAAAGCTTTTGTTTCCTTACTTAATTTCATTTTGGATGATCTCTCCATTGGTGAAAGTGGGGTGTTAAAGTCCCCTACTATGATTGTGTTACTGTCGATTTCCCCTTTTATGGCATTTGCCTTATGTATTGAGGTGCTCCTATGTTGGGTGCATAAATATTTACAATTATTATATCTTCTTGGATTGATCCCTTGATCATTATGTAGTTTCCTTCTTTGTCTCTTTTAATAGTCTTTAATTTGAAGTCTATTTTGTCTGATATGAGTATTGCTACTCTAGCTTTCTTTTGATTTCCATTTGCATGGAATGTCTTTTTCCATCCCCTCGCTTTCAGTCTGTATGTGTCCTATGTCTGAAGTGCATTTCTTGTAGGCAGCATATATACTGGTCTTATTTTTGTATCCATTCAGCCAGTCTGTGTATTTTGGTTGGAGCATTTAATCCATTTACATTTAAGGTAATTATCAAAATGTATTGTTCCTATTAACATTTTCTTAATTGTTTTGGGTTTGTTTTTGTACGTCTTTTCCTTCTTTTGTGTTTCCTGCCTAGAGATGTTGCTTTAGCATTTGTTGTAAAGGAGGTTTGCTGGTGCTGAATTCTCTTAACTTCTGCTTGTCTGTAAAGGTTTTAATTTCTCCATTGACTCTGAATGAGATCCTTGCTGGGTAGAGTAGTCTTGGTTGTAGGTTCTTCCCTTTCATCACTTTAATATGTCCTGCCACTCCCTTCTGGCTTGCAGAGTTTCTGCTGAAAGATCAGCTCTTAACCTTATGGAGATTCCCTTGTATGTTATTTGTTGTTTTTCCCTTGCTGCTTTTAATATTTTTTCTTGTATTTAATTTTTGATAGTTTGATTACTATGTGTCTTGGCGTGTTTCTCCTTGGATTTATCCTGTATGGGACTCTCTGTGCTTCCTGGACTTCACTGACTATTTCCTTTCCCATGTTAAGGAAGTTTTCGACTATAATCTCTTCAAGTATTTTCTCAGAACCTTTCTTTTTCTCTTCTTCTTCTGGGACCCCTATAATTCGAATGTGGGTGTGTTTAATGTTGTCCCAGAGGTCTCTGAGACTGTCCTCAATTCTTTTCATTCTTTTCCCTTATTCTGCTCTGTGGCAGTGATTTCCACTATTCTATCTTCCAGGTCACTTATCTGTTCTTTTGCCTCAGTTATTCTGCTATTGATTCATTCTAGAGAATTTTTAATATCATTTATTGTGTTGTTCATCATTGTTTGTTTGCTCTTTATTTCTTTTTGGTCCTTGTTGAAGATTTCTTGTATTTTCTCCATTCTATTTCCAAGATTTTGGATCACATTTGCTATCATTACTGTGAATTCATTTTCAGGTAGACTGCCTATTTCCTCTTCATTTGTTTGATCTGGTAGGTTTTTACCTTGCTCCTTCATCTGCGGCATATTTCTCTGTCTTCTCATTTTGTTGAACTTACTGTGTTTGGGGTCCCCTTTTCGCAGGGTGCAGGTTCATAGTTCCTGTTACTTTTGGTGTCTCCCCCTAGTGGGTAAGGTTGATTCAGTGGCTTGTGCAGGTTTCCTGGTGAGGGATCTGGTGCCTGTTTTGTGGTGGGTGGGGCTGGACCTTGTCCTTCTTGTGGGCAGGGCCACAGCTGGTGGTGTGTTTTGGGGTGTCTGTGAATTTAGTATGACATTAGGCAGCCCCTCTGCTAATGGTTGGGGTTGTGTTCCTATCTTACTAGTTGTTTGGCCTGGGGAGTCCAGCAATGGAGCTTGCTGGCCGTTGGGTGGAGCTGGGTCTTAGCGTTGAGATGGACACTTTGGGAGAGCTCTCGCCAATTAATATTATGTGGGGCTGGGAGGTCTCTGGTGGTCCAATGTCCTGGACTTGGCTCTCCCTCCCGGAGGCTCGTGCCCGACACCCAGCCAGAGCACCAAGACCATGCCAGCTGCACAGCTTGGAAGAAAGGAAGAAACAGCAAACAGGCAGAACCCCCAGACAAATGGTGAAAGCAAAACTAAACAGATAAAATCACACAAGGAAACACATACACACATTCAGGAAAAAAAAAAAAGAAAAAGAAAACAAACAAAAGGACAAATAAAACAGGGACAGAACCCTAAGACAAATGGTAAAAGCAAATCTGAACAGACAAAATCACTCAAAGGAACATGCACACACACACTCACAAAAAGGGGAAAAAGAAGGAAAGGAAGCAAGCAACCAAGCCAATAAACAAATCCACCAATGATAACAAGCACTAAAAACTAAACTAAGAGAAACATAAAACCAAAAACAGATCAGATGCAGAAAGCAAACCCCCAGTCTCCAGTTGCTCCCAAATTCCACCGCCTCAGTTTTGGGAACATTCGTTGTCTGTTCAGGTATTCCACAGGTGCAGGGTTTATCAAGTCAATTGTGGGGATTTAATTTGCTGCTCCTGAGGCTTCACAGAGAAATTTCCCTTTCTCTTCTTTGTTTTCATAGCTCCTGGGGTTCAGCTTTAGTTTTGGCCCTGCCTCTGCATGTAAGCCACCCTCAGGCGTCTGTTCCCCACCCAGACAGGAGGGGGTGAAAGCAGCGTGTGATTAGGGCTCTCTCACTCACTCAGGCCAGGGAGAGGGAGGGGTACGGTAGAGTCATAATCGGAATGCGGGGTGAGCCTGCAGCGGCAGAGGCCAGTGTGACGTTGCAACAGCCTGAGTCACGCTGTGCGTTCTCCCGAGGATGTTGTCCCTGGATCATGGGACCCTGGCAGTGGCGTGCTGCACAGGATCCCAGGGGGGTGTGGGTGGTGACCCGCCCTTGTACACAGGATTCTCAGTGACAGTGCTGGCAGCGTTAGCAGTCCATGCCCACCTCTAGGGTCCGATATAATAGCCATGACTCACGCCCATCTCTGGAGCTCATTTAGGTGGTGCTCTGCCATCTGTGAGCACTTGGAGCAGAAGGCCACTCTCCTCACGTACCCCAAAACAATGGTCTCTTGCCTCTTAGGTAGGTCCATGCTTTTTCCCGGACTCCCTCCCGGCTAGCTGTGGTGCAGTAGCCCCCCTTCAGGCTGTGTTCAGGCAGCCACCCCTAGCCCTCTCCCTGAGACCTGACCTCCGAAGCCAGAGCCTCAGCTCCCAGACCCCGCCTGCCCCAGCGGATGAGCAGACAAGCCTCTCGGGCTGGTGAGTGCTGGTCGGCACCAATCCTCTGTGTGGGCATCTCTCCGCCTCGCCCTCTGCACCCTGTGGCTGTGCTCTCCTCCGTGGCTCCGAAGCGTTCCCCCCACCCTGCCCACCCCCTGTCTCTGCCAGTGAAGGGGCTTCCTAGTGTGTGGGAACGTTTCCTACACCTCCCTCCCAGAGGTGCAGGTCCTGTCCCTATTCTTTTGTGTCTGTTTTTTCTTTTTTCTTTGTCCTACCCAGGTACGTGGGAATTTTCTTGCCTTTTGGGAAGTCCGAGGTCTACTGCCAGTGTGCAGTAGGTGTTCTGTAGGAGTTGTTCCACATGTAGATGTATTTTTGGTGTATTTGTGGAGACGAAGGGGATCTCCATGTCTTACTCCTCTGCCATCTTGAAGGTCAGACCTAGTTGTAAACTTAAAGTAAACTTGAGATCCTGTGAAATATAGGACATCAATTAAGAGTCTCCACAATTCAAAGGTTCATGAGTGAGTAATTGAAGAGCAAACCTGAGAACCACATAAGGGGGCTTCCCTGGTGGCGCAGTCGTTGAGAGTCCGCCTGCCGATGCAGGGGACGCGAGTTTGTGCCCCAGTCCGGGAGGATCGCACATGCCGCGGAGCGGCTGGGCCCGTGAGCCATGGCCACTGAGCCTGCGCGTCCGGAGCCTGTGCTCCGCAACGGGAGAGGCCACAGTGGTGAGAGGCCCGGGTACCGCAAAAAAAAAAAAAAAAAAGAACCACATATGGGAATCCACCTTGGAGTAATAGCAGTCTTGCCTGGCAACCTCCTGCTTTGGAAATTAAATTTTTAAGAGAGCAACTATGATGTTTGAGACCTGAAGTTGAGCAAATTTAGCATAAACTCAGCTTTCCCTTTTTTTCTCTGGGAGTAGGTTGATGGATGTCACCATGTCCTTTGAGGAATGGAACTCGCCAAACTAAGGAGGAGATAAAAGGAGAACTCTTAACACCCATGCCTTCCACACCATAATCTTTGCTGACTTGAAGCCAAAGCCTATGAAATATCTGGAGCTTTTCTTGCGTCTCTGCTTTTATCTTTAATTAAGGGTTAGATGTGACCTATATTTATGAACACATACAGTGTCACGTGGATGATGGTGGGCAGTGCTGTTGGTGGATTCATTTCTCCTGAGGTGACCTGGATCACTGGTGTCACTGACAGTCGTGGGATGGGGAGCAACTCCAATAGCAGCTATGCTTTCATTTGTGTGTTTGCCAGTGACCATTGTTCAGGTCAGAGGAGAAAAGAAAATATTAGAATTATCACATTTGCCTTCGTCCTTCTCCAAAACTGCCATAGTTATGGGAGCAGGGTTCTGAGACCAGCCATCACCAGATGTTCTCTTTATGATTTCCCCTCTTCATCTCAAGGCACAGAGCTTTGCTCTTCATCTGCTAGCCCTTTGCAGAGAGCTGGGAATCTCCAAAGCTCTGCCTCACTGAGCTCCTGAACCCAGAGGGCAAAATCCAATGAGAGGGCTTCCCTGGTGGCGCAGTGGTTGAGAGTCCGCCTGCCGATGCAGGGGACACGGGTTCGTGCCCCAGTCCGGGAAGATCCCACATGCCGCGGAGCGGCTGGGCCCGTGAGCCATGGCCCCTGGGCCTGCGCGTCCGGAGCCTGTGCTCTGCAACGGGAGAGGCCACAACAGTGAGAGGCCCACGTACCGAAAAAAAAAACAAAAAACAAAAAATCCGATGAGAAACTGTGTGCAACAGAGTACACACCTCATGCACGAATGAGTAATTTAGGACACAAATGGCATACCTACATTTCTTTTTAATTGAGATATAGTTGATTTACAATGTTGTGTTTCAGGTGTACAGCAAAGTGATTCTGATATATATATTTTTTTCAGATTCTTTTCCATTTTAGGTTATTACAAGATATAGAATATAGTTCCCCATGCTATACAGTAAATCTTTGCTGTTTATCTATTGTATATATAGCAGTGTGTGTCTTTTAATCCCATATTCCTAATTTATCCCTCCCCCATCCCTTTCCCCTTTGGTAACTGTAATGGGGTATGGATTTGAATGGTGTCAGTTTTCAGGCTGTTACTACCCTCGGGCTCTCCTCTTATGTTCCCTTACTATTCCGAGCTCAGAGTGATACCCTCTCTATTTGCAGCCCTTTCTTTCCGTCTATATATACAAAGTGATGAAGTAAAATCAAACCTTTCCTTTTATTCCAAATCCCACCAGGTTGGTCCCTTACCATTGGATGGTCAGAGCATCATGCTGGCCTCCCAGTTGCACAAGACCTTCAGAGATTTCCATTAACTTTGAATACTTGGAAATTACGGAATTCATTTGTTCACTATTAGATTGACTGAGCAGGGGTTGTTGCATCCTGTGCTACACAGTGGGAATAAAATAAATAGATGAGTTGAGAACCTGCTTTTCAGGGAATATTAGCAAAGGGACAGCTTTGAATACACTTAGGAGAAGAAATACAAAATGTGGATTTTGTATTTTAATATAGTATTTATGATATTAGAAATTGGATGAAATTTGGGGAGTCAGGGTGGAGTATTGGTAACAGAGAATGGAGCAGAATGGGGGATTCAGATACCTAGGTGGAGAAGACAAGGCCTGAGAGTGTCAGGACGTTGGGAGGGTAGTTCAGGGCAGTGGGTACCCGAGAAGGATCCTGCAGTTGTGATGCGGATAAGTATTACTTTCAACTGTTGCCAGTTCCTCTGTCCCTGTCTTCACTCCTGCCTGCGATCTCTGGTTACGTTAGCTAGACAACCCAAGGTGATGCTGAACTGTGACTTGAGCTCCTCGCCGCTCACCATAGCAACGTAATGGAGGTTCTCATGTCGTTCCCTCCCGCTTCTGGGGTGAGCCAGGTGTGACTGATGATTGCTGCTGACAAGGCTTCTGGAATAGTCATCAGGGTAATGGAGGTCAGAAGCTGTTAGTGAGATCCACCCTTATGTTCTTTCACTATGGAAATAAACCTAAAGGAAGTTAAACATGAATTTTTCGATAAAGTAGTTTATCTGTGGTCATCCCATCAGCATTACAAGGAACTGTCAGAATGCAGTAGATCCATTATGTGTGTGTGGTTTCCTCTAGATAGTTCTGGAATAAAATTAGATCGAGTGAAATCATACCATAGCTTTACCAGAGACGATTCTACTTTCACTGCTTTGCAAGACTGAGAAGTTTGCTGGGGCTCAAGAGAGTATATCTGTGCATATGGCTCCTCTTCATCACTCTCAGAACTGCCACTCGGATTTCCATTTTAAATTATCTGGGGTGTAGCAATCCCGTTATTTCTGCACCACCACTTCTTGAAGATGTGAAATAGCTCTCATCACAGCCCCAAAAATAGAACACCAAAAACAGAACTAATGAAATCATCGGCATTTTTAAATTAAGAAAAAAGATGAAATGTCTTACTTTGGTCGGAAAGAATAAGGACTATTTAAAATGTTTCCTATGAGATTGAGGTCTGTTAGGAAGAGGCTTTACCTCTTTAGTTATCTTTGTTTTTTTCTGTGTAGTTTATAGATGAATACAAAATTTTTGTTCTTACTTCCTCTATTTTCTCAGGTACTTGTATTTATTCAGGTTTTGGTTGAGGAAATCATATTATTTTTTCAACAATAAATGTTTGTCATATACTTTTCGCAAAAACAATCGTCTTAGTTTCTATGATTCGTAATGTGATGTGTAAAGGAGAGATTAAATATGTATTAGACTTTTAAAATAGATTGTGATGGCTTCTATCTGTATTCCAAACATAACTTGGAAAGGAGGGGATTTTTAAAACGTATAAACGCACAAACTCGTGTGTGTGTGTGTGTGTGTGTGTGCGCGCGCACGTGCACGTATTGTGCCATTTTGAAAAGAAAGCTTCCATGTTGGAGCCAGATCTAGGGAGCTCATGTTGAAAGTCACTAAATATCTCTCATCTCCCTCCCAGCTCTGCCATCAACCCATATAGACCCAATGGGAAGCAGAGGAAAAGAATGATAATTAGGAGAAAGCAGAGATAGATCAAAGTAGGGACGTGTGTTGATGCTTGTGTGTTGTGATGCTGAGGTGGTGGGAATTAAATATGTTCAGAGCTCTCAGAAGGCTGCTGTCTGATTTTCATGCAAATACCAATTAAATTCAGTTTATGTAATAAAACATAGGGTTTGGATGGGGGAAAGGCATAGACTCCTACATAAAAATTTTCTTTTAAATTGTATGATGGAAAAAAGGGTTAGGAAAGGAGATTTACATATTAATAGGACATAGTTTGGCAGGACGTAAGTCAAGGGCAAGAATCTGGTACCTCTTTTTGGAAATATCCTTTCCATGCTGTTCTTGTGAATAACCCTCGCCCTGACTTCAACTGCCTATTTGACCCAAGGTAATATCCACAAAGTTATTGAATTGCATTGGAGAAAGCAAATCTTATTTTAAGACTTGTACGTTGCTCCTGACAGCAGACTGTTTACTGACTTTAAATACTATGTGAGTTCTTGGCAAGCATCACTTCTTTCTCTCTCCCTCTTTCTCCATGTAATCCTTAAATAAAGACTTGTATGTGTGCACGCATGCACCTGCATGTGTAAGAGAGCACATTTTTCTTGTAAGAAGAGTATTAGGTGCCTGAAGGTCCTGTAAAGGCCCAGAGGTGCAAGGGATGAGGGACATTTCCTACCAGAGGGATGAATGCGTTCTGGAAACTGCCGTCTTATGTTTATTTTCATACAGGTGATAACATACTATTAAATACTATCATTTAAGCTATTGGCTGCTTAATTGTATGAACAAGAGGGTTGTAGTTTTGTTTGAAAGGGGAATTATACACCAGAAAAGGAAATCTACCAATCACACCTTGGGAGTAGGGCCACCATTTAAAGGATCTGCCAGTAAAACTTAGGAGATTTGACCACAGTCTTTAAACTCTACAAACCTAAAGAGGGTGCATGGAAGCATTTGTGTCTATTGGTACCGCTATGTAAAGGGTTTGCATTAAATATACATCCTACAGTGAACCCCTCCTCCTGTCACATATCAGAACTAAAATCAGAGAAGAATTATGATTCCCATTCTCCACTGTGTTTAAAAACTGATGGGAATTATATCTATACATCCATGCACGTATATACCAATTTCTCTGTCCTGCCCTCTCTCCCTCCCCCACAGTCCATCCATCTATCTATTCATCTATTCATCTTCCCTTTAAGGAATATTTTCCTGAAATCATATTAGAGTTCTGTGAATGATATTCAGCTGCAAATTAGAGACTTTAATTGTGTCATGCTCTGCAAGCAACTCAAATATTTTTTGACCTAATTGATTTTGTGCACACAATAACAATAACTGAAGAACTTTGAATAACGGCTACCACCAGTGAGCTTTGCTGCTTTTCTTGAAAGCTACATATTTTAATGTTTATCCTGGGACTTAACAAATTGTCTCTATTATAAAAGTTTTTCCAGGATAACTTGTAGACATTTGTTCTGCAAGACTAGAGAACAAATAATATAATACTTCCCTAATCACTTTAAAACTGGGTCTGTGGGCTTCCCTGGTGGCGCAGTGGTTGAGAGTCCGCCTGCCGATGCAGGGGACACGGGTTCGTGCCCCGGTCCGGGAAGGTCCCACATGCCGCGGAGCGGCTGGGCCCGTGAGCCATGGCCGCTGAGCCTGCGCGTCCGGAGCCTGTGCTCCGCAACGGGAGAGGCCACAACAGTGAGAGGCCCGCGTACCGCAAAAAACCCAAAACAAAAACAAAAATAAAACTGGATCTGTGATCCTACCTGACAGAGCTCTCTAGAAATAAAATCTCAGACATATTTTGAGGTTCTTTCCATCACACCATGGTCCCACAAATTTTCTGGGGTCTTTCCTGAGAGAAAATGTATACTGGGCTTGTCTTTAGTTTTTGGTTGTCACTATTGCAGTATTGACTTTTATGCCAGAGTCAATCTAGACTTTTTATCTACTATAGAAACCCCACAAAATCAAGCAAATTAATCCAAAATGGAAATGCCACATAGAATTATCCCAGCTAATACATTGCTAAGATATTTTTAAATAAAGAATACATGATATTCCCAGAGCCTGGTTTTACCGCCACTGTATGTGTTAATCGTAACCCAACCTTGTGAACCCTTTCCCGTTCACAGATGCTGGTGAACTGGAAAGACCATTGGAGAGTTGAGCCTCTCCGCAGGACCCTTCTGTTATACCTCGGTCGTGTGTTTCCATGGGTGAAGGTTAGAACAGCCAGCGTCAGCCCACACACCTATAGCATGATTTCGAGAGAAGCAGGTATGCTCTCGCCACTTTGGCAGTGACATCTATTGTCTTTCTGCTGGGAATGAGTTTGGGAACTGGCATGCCACTCCGGTGCTCTTATCAGCCACCCTGTGCTCATTTTCTATTATACATGCTTCGGACGATATTCAAAATGTTTACGCATGACTTTCTCGCAGACGAGGTATGAACTTTCTGAAGGCAGGTTGGATGAAATGTTTCTACGTGAATTCTAGTCGCCAAAATGTTAAAGGTTCAGTCAAGGGATTAGAATAGATGAATTCCTTATTTATCTATAGGTATACATTCCTGGGGGATCACAATGATGCTTTAGTCATCTTTCATATTTCATACACCTGGTGCTTTTTTTTTCTGGTGGAAATGCAGAAACATTAGTAAAATCTGAGACAGGCAAGATCTGGATTTGAGTGGTAGCATGCTGGTAGCTCCATCTGAATCACCCGTCTGATATGCACAGGGCATCCAAGATTAGTAGGAGAGAATAAACTTATGCCAGATGTGCACAGAAAGATGCATGTACTTTTCAGAGCATATACTATCCCAATCTCTAGTTGCGCTAGTTGGTTTGTACCTGCATGTTCCCACCCTCTATTCTCTTTTCCACCTCAAGTCATCCTCTTTCCACTTCTGGATGCTGTCCCAAGCATGGATCCCAACAGTGGATCCTCAAGAGGAGTGTGGGTCCAGGTGACTTTGACTTGCCTGGGGACACTGAATACTGAAGTGACTCTAGTGTCTATACGTGCAGTCTCTTTCAACAGTGAGTTAAGGAAAAGGTAGAATATGTAGTAGTTACGCTACCTAACTATAATCGGACATGCCAAGATTCAAATCCAAAATCCAGCACTTTGAGGCCAAGTGATCTTGGACAAATAGTTAAACTTAATAAGTCTTTGTTATCTTATCTGTAATAAGTGAGTAAATGTGTTTATTCATAGAGTGGTAGGAAGGATTAAATTAGGCAGTGCAAAGCATTCAACATAGTGCCCGGGAACATACTAAGTGCTCATTAAAGCACTTAGTGCTCTTAAATAGTTATTTAAGAGACTGTTTGGGCTGCTGGAAATGTCACATGGGTATTTAGTTTAATTAAGAACTATCTGCATATTGTAACATTTTGTTGAGTAATTACAATTATAGGATTCCATAGTTCTTTAGAGACATGACAAATGATTTTTATCAGTTGATTTAGTGAAAATTTACAAATATAATATCAATGTAAATATTTGCTTTTTAGAATTTGGTAATCCTGGAAAAAAGTGTTGCATTTGTATCCTAGCATATATATTTATTGTATATAAAAAGTGATCAGTGTGATTGGGAGAGAAATACATAAGAAATATATAAAGAAGATTCAAAGCTCATTTTGTTTTCAATATCAAAGCAAAAGGGGATATTATTAATCTCTTTACCCTCTAACAAAATGATTTATTACCCTGTATTCATGTATCATACTGAATTTTCTGCAAGTGTAATATTCCAAAATATAAAGTAGATGGCCTTTCCACTTCTTTTACACTGTTTGCCTACAATGCGAAACTTAACATCTCTGTTAACATAAAGTTTGTGCATATTATGGCTATTGGAAGATGCTGAAAAATACCCTTGTTTTTCATTGTTATTCTAAGAAAACAGTGACTCCCAGATAATCGGAGTTTAGCATCTGATGGGTTTACACTTTAGTCAGACATTTTAGATTCAAATATTATCAGAGAAATTAAGATCCTAATAATTCTTACAGGATATAAACTGACCTCAATTCAAATTCAAGTTAATAATCGATATAACACATCAATTTTGAACAATTACCTTGTTCTACAATTGATGATTTGCCAGATAATCATTTCATTCCAATTTTTTTTTGTTGTTTTGAACAAGTATTCAATTCCCCAGAATCAAATGAAAGCTCTTTAGGGACTGTACCTATTTCTTTATAGTCATTGATGTTAATTTTTAGTATTACTTTGTATTATTGGCTTTTTGTATTTAATTTTACACTTTCTCTGTGCAGTGGTTAATCTCAGCCCTGCCTGTGATGTATGCACAATGAGCAGGTATTTGAGTGCTAGAGAACCTAGCTGTTCATTTGGTTGCAACAGCGAAGCAGGTTCGTTTTGATTTGATGAGCAAGGCTCTCTGGATCAGAAAGATTAAGCTGGTCTGCTGTACTGGGAAATGATTGCCCTTGCTTTCAGCCTAACCATTCATAATTTACTTTCATCCTTTCACTCATCATGTTTTTTTCATTAACTCGGTAGAAATGCATTATCACAGGGCATTCACATTTACTTGGTATGTGAATTAATGGTTTCCATTGGAATTAACTGAGTAGAAATTTGTAAAGCAAAAATGATTGGGATCAGACAGAAATAACAAGGGTTGGCAATAATACAGGGAAGTGGGAAACCTCATATATTGCTGGTAGGGATGTGAAACAGTACAGCTACTTTGGAGAATGGTTTGGTAGTTCCTTAGAAAGTTGAATATATATTTCCTATACAACTCAGGAATTCTACTCTTAGGCATGTACCTGAGAAAAGGGTTTAGAGCAGCATTATTTTTAATCATCAAAAAGTAGAAACAGTCCAGATGTCTATCAACTTAATGGATCAACAGTGTGGTATTTTTATACAATGAAAACTACTCATACGAAAGAAACAGACAACTGGTATGTGTTACAATATGAATGAACCTCAAAAACATCAGGTTACGTTAAACAAATCAGACACAAAAGACCACATATTTAGACAAGTGGATAATTCTAGGACTATTTGGAGCTCGACCAATAGATTGGATGTAGGGTATAACAGAAAGTGAAGATCATAGATAACGTACAAAACTTGGCCAGGTTCAACCTATGCAAATCAATCAGTGTGATACACCACATTAACAAAAGAAAAAACAAAAACCACATGATCATCTCAGTAGATGCAGAAAAAGCATTTGATAAAATTCAACATCCATTCATGATAAAAACTCTCACCAAAGTGGGTATAGAGGGAACATATCTCAACATAATAAAAGCCATTTATGACAGACTCACAGCCAACATAATACTCAGTAGTGAAAAGCTGAAAGTTTTCCTGTTAAATTCTGGAACAAGACAAGGATGCCCACTTTCACCACTCTATTCAACATGGCATTGGAAGTTCTAGCCACAGCATTTAGACAAGAAAAAGAGATAAAAGGTATCCATACTGGAAAGGAAGAGTTAAAATTGTCATTATTTGCAGATCTCATGATACTCAATATAGAAAACCCTAAAGACTCCACACAAAAACTATTAATGAACTAATAAATGAATTCAGCAAGGTAGCAGGATACAAGATTAATATAGAGAAATCTGTTGCATATCTTTATGTTAGCAATGAAATATCACAAAGTAAAAAAAAAAAAATCTCGTTTAAAATTCTGTGCAAAAAATAAAATACCTAGGAATAAACCTAACCAAGGAGGTGAAAGAACTATATGCTGAAAATTATAAAACGTTGATAAGGGAAGTTGAAAATGATTCAACAGAATGGAAAGATAGCCCATGCTCTTGGATTGGAAGAATTAATATTGTTAAAATGGTCATACTACCCAAAGCAATCTACAGATTTATGCAATCTCTATCAAAATACCAATGATATTTTTCACAAAGAGTCTTAAAATTTTTATGGAACCAAAAAAGACCAAGAATTGTCAAAGCAGTCCTGAGGAAAAAGAGCAAAACCGGAGGCATAACCCTCCCAGACTTCAGACAATACTACAAAGCTACAGTAATCCAAACAGCATGGTATTGGCAAAAAAGTAAGATATGTGGATCAATGGAACAGAACAGAGCCCAGAAATAAACCCATACACCTACGGTCAATTAATCTATGACATAGGAGGCAAGAATATACAATGGAAAATAGATAGTCTCTTCAGTAAGTGGTATTGGAAACACTGGACAGCCTCATTTAAATCAATGAAGTCAGAATGCTCCCTCACACCATACACAAAAATAAACTCAAAATGGTTTAAAGACCTAAAGATAAGACAGAACACCATAAAAGTCCTAGAAGAGAAAATAAGCAAAATATACTCTGACATACATTGTGGCAATATCTTCTTAGATCAGTCTCCCAATGCAAAAGAAATAAAAGCAAAAATAAATGGGACCTATTCAAACTTAAAAGTTTTTGCACAGCCAAGGAAATCATCAACAAAACAAAAAGACAACCTGTGGAATGGGAGAAAATATTTGCAAATGATGCAACCAACAAGGGGTTAATTTCCAAAATATACAAACAGCTCATGTGACTCAATGTCAGAAAAACAATCCAATCAAAAAATGGGCAGAAGATCTAAATACACATTTCTCCAAGGAAGACATACAGATGGCCAACAGGCCCATGAAAAGATGTTAAACATCACAAATTATTAGAGAAATGCAAATCAGAACCACAATGAGGTATTACCTCACACCAGTCCGAATGGCCATCATCAAAAATTCTACAAATAGGGCTTCTCTGGTGGCGCAGTGGTTAAGAATCCGCCTGCCAATGCGCGGGACACGGGTTTGAGCCCTGATCCAGGAAGATCCCGCATGCCACGGAGCAACTAAGCCCGTGCACCACAACTACTGAGCCTGTGCTCTAGAGCCTGTGAGCCACAACTACTGAAGCCCATGCACCTAGAGCCCGTGCTGTGCAACAAGAGAAGCCACCACAATAAGGAGCCCATGCACTGCAATGAAGAGTAGCCCCCGCTCGCCGCAACTAGAGAAAGCCCGCGTGCAGCAACAAAGACTCAATGCAGCCAAAAATATATAAATTTTAAAAAATTCTACAAATAATAAATGCTGGAGAGGGTTTGGAGAAAAGGGAATCCTCCTACACTGTTGGTGAGAATGTAAATTGGTGTAGCCACTATGGAATAGAGTATTGAGGTTCCTTAAAAATCTAAAAATAGAGTTACCATGTGATCCAGCAATCCCACCTCTGGGCATATGTCTGGAAAAAATGAAAACTAATTAGAAAAGATACATGAACCCCGATGTTCATAGCAGCATTATTTACAATAGCCAAGATAAGGAAACAACCTATGCTCATCAACAGACAACTGGTTTAAGAAGATGTGGTATGTATATATATCTGTGTGTGTATGTCTGTATATATATACACACACACACACACACAATGGAATATTACTCAGTCATAAAAAAGAGTGAAATATTGCCATTTGCAGCAACATGGATAGACCTAGAGAATATGCTACTAAGTGAAGTAAGTCAGACAGACAAAGACAAATGTTACATGATGTCACTTACATGTGGCATCTAAAAAAATAATACAAATGAATCTATATACAAAACAGAAACAAACTTACAGACGTAGGAAACAAACTTACAGTTACCAAAGCGGAAAGGGGGTGGGGGGAATGATAAATTAGGAGTATGGAATTAACAGATACAAACTGATATATATATAATAAATAAGCAACAAGGATTTACTGTATAATACAGGGGAAATATTCAGTACCTTATAATAACCTATAGTGGAAAATAATCTGAAAAAATATGTATAATTGAATCACTTTTCTGTATACCTGAAACTAACACAATATTGTAAATCAACTATACTTCAATAAAAAAAAATAAAATTTGGCTAAAGGAAAAAGGTAGATTTTGAGCCTATTTAATGACATGGAGAAGACTGTGAAGGGTGTGGATATAGAGGTACACCTGGGGGCAAAAAATTTAGAGATGCCCAAGAGAGGTCCAGGTGAGGTGTCCCATGCAGTTGGATATAAGTGTCTCAAGCTTTGAGGAGTGGTCAGAGCTGTAAATATATAGATGCTAATTAAAGTCACAACTTGATTAATTCTTACGGAGTGTATAGGTGGAGAGGAAAACTAAACCCAGATTCTTGGAATAAACCAGCATGTAGAGATCTTAAGAAGAGAAGAAGCCAAAAATAAGAGTGAGAAGGAATGGATAGAGAGGCAAAATCAGGAGCATGGTGAGTAAAATAAAGAGAAGAAATTTTAATGGAAGAGAACAGAATGAATATAACTACAAAAAGAGCCCAATCCTGCTACACTTATTTTAATTGATTAATGTATATTTAATTATTTCTTACTGGTAAATATATTCTCCTAATTAAACTTTGCATTTTGACTTCTTTCTATTTAACGGAAGCATTCTCCAGGCATCCATGTTAATGATGACATAAAGTTTCATCTTCAGGAAATTAATTAAATAGTGAAACATGCTGGAGATGAGTCCATTTCCAGATAAATAACCGCTGTTTTAGAAATAAATTATCATACCCAACAATTGTTACCGCAAGTGTTTGAAAATTCTAAGTGGCTCTATTCAAAAATTCTCACCAGTCTAAAGCTTTTCAACAAATTATCAGTTCCCATATTTACATAATATATTCAAGAAAATGTGCAAATATGACAATGAAGCAGTTTCTGTGAAGAGGGCAAAGGACAGGAGAGAGTCTCAAATGAGTTGAAGTCTTTTATTGAAACAGATTTTAGTTTAAATGTTCATTAACTTAAGATTTTACATTAAATTTTCTCTAAAAATGAGAACCGCTAGAATTTTTATGTTTCCAGTGCATGGGTGTTCAATTAGCTACTGTCTAAACAGGTAATCAAACTGATATCCTGGGTCAGAAACCAGTAAACAAATGTACTTAGGAGGAAGAGGTTTGGTTTTTCTCTTCCTTGTTCTCTTTGCATAGCATAGAATTTGTGGGCCTTTCCCCACCACCTCAGAATCAAGTAAGGGTCACCATGGACCAAGGAGGACCTGCCTGATGTCCTGTTCATCCCTAACCCCTCTGGTCAGTCTCTCAAGACCTAGTTACTCAGTTTCCCATTGAATGAATGAATGAATGTATTACATTATGAAGATGTTATATTCTTCTCCCTTTTAACCATTTGAGCTACAGACAATAATTGAACAAGGAATAAGCATTAATTCACTCTGATGGAGGATTAATTATGATGCAAATCTATTGATACAAACTCTACTGTGTGTTCTCAGTTGTCATTGAGCAATGTAAGTGCTTAGGATAAAATATATGTTGAAGAGTCAGAAGGTTTCACTGCTGAAGATGAGGAAAAACAAAAGAAATCAGAGAAGGCACATTATATACCAGAATGTGATATTTTCCTGAATCATAAGTATTTTCCCAGAAACCCACTCCACAATCAACTTACTCTATGAAAAATAAACTCTTGTTTGGCATATCCCATTTTCTAGAACACATTTAAAACTGGTCTGATGGCTCCCTGGAGAAATGTCTGATTCTTCATCTGGGGTAGGAAATATAAGACTATCCTGGAGGATCCTGATTGCCAGAAAGTAAGGAATCGCTAAAGAAAAAAAAAAAATGAGGCACGCAAAAAGGAAATAGGAGTCAACCTAAAAGAGCTCCCAATGGCCAAAACTGGAAAATAATGAGCAACAAAATAAACTATGAGAGTATTTTATTGTAACTCCAAAAACAGAGTGAATATCTGAGTCAATATTGGTATAAATCAATGATTGTATAAATAAATAAATGTGGAAGAAGGGATGAGTCTGCCTTAGAGAAGAATTCTAAATAATTCTTCGCCTCCCGGGGAAGATACATCCCCTCCAGGTGGTATAACAATTTCCCTCCTGCTGAGTGTGGGCTGGATTTAATCAGTAGCTTCCAAAGAATAACATATGGAAAGGGAAAAATAGAAACTTTCCAGTGAAGAAAGCTGGCAGTGTTCAAGATTAGCATCACCATTGATGGCATGTTGATGTCAGCAGTGTCTGCCTCTGATTAGGGTCAATTACCTCTGTAAGTATAGTAACTCATTTCTGTGTCTTTCTAGATATACTTTAGAGTGTCTTTCTACTACAAAAGATACCTCTAGTATCATGAAGTCTGTTGAATCATTTGGCTGAAGAGGCAGGGCTACGTGCACCTCAGCCTGGCTCAGCTACAGCCACCTTTTTTTCTCGGGACCACGCTCAAAACTAAAAGCCTTCCACATAACCCAATAAATGGGTCAGCGCATTATTCATCCTCAAGTGTAGAGTGTGCAAAACCTGAAGAAGTTTGCCTCGCACGATGCTTTCGTTGTTGTAAAAGATGCAGTGTGCAGTAATCTTCCCTTATTTTCAGGGGATGGTCTGGCAATCTTCTGAATCTTTGTAGAGTTTCCTACTATTGGAACATCTAGAGTATTTGCTTCTTTTTGCTCAACAGATTGATATGGTGTCCTAAATATAGTGGACCGGGGTGATGTTCCGTAGAGTATGCAAAGTGGCAAGACACCTTAAGACTATGTTGTGATGGACAGCAGGAGAATTAACCCCCTAAGAGAAGCAGCTCCTGTTGGCTGAGGGCAGTTCCCAGAGAGGGAGTGGCATACAGGATACATGAGTGGCTAAAACCCAGAGTGATTGGGAGACGGATGAACTTGCGACCTGGAAGGGCACCAATTATACTTGTAATGAATGCCGTGAACCAAAAAAAAGCTAAGAAACAAGAGACAAGATAAAAAACATGAATCGCCCAGGAATTAAAATAGAGAAGATATTTTAGGCAAATGACTGACAATTAATTTGTTATAATACCAAAAAGAGAAAAGCCATTTACTTGTGGTTCAATGAGCCATGATAAATTTCATGAGGTTTCATTTATATTTATACTTGTAGAACGTGGATTGCATATGACATCATTTTAAAGCCAATAACTGGAATGAAAAATCAGAAACAGAATATAAATTAAAGGTTTAAAAACAGTTCCATTTTCTGATTGCAAACATTTTGTATTTTGAAAATCCTTCTGTGAAGATAAACACATACTGTCAAGCCACATTGTATAGTGGCTGATCAAAACCCTTTTTCAAGTTGTCATCAAGAACAGCTCTGAGAAAATTGCCTTTGTAACTTGTATGGTTGTCTAATGGGTACATCACTGGGAGGATGACTGGCAACCACATACTGGAGCACAGAGACTCTGTTCTCCAGAGGTTCTAAGCATTTATAACATCGATGAAGAGAATGAAATAGTAAAGTGACCCTTGAAATGTGCAAGGCTCAGCCATAGGATGAGAACTCAGGTGCTGAGTAATTTTAGAGCTAAAGACGATTTTTGCAGTGGTTTGCTGGCCATTTTAGTGAAACTTAGGTAGTGTGTATGAGCTCCTGCAGAGCGGCTGCGACTTCAATAGTGATTGCAGAGGATATGGCCGTGCTCCGTGTAACTGCTGGACTACAGTAAATGCCTTGGCCTATGACATGTTGGCAGAAGGTAGATTATACCAATTCAGACCTAGGCCTGGAGAGGCTCTGTGCACTTCCACCTGTCCTTTTGTGTGTCAGCTTTGCCGTGAGAGGAGCAAGGCCTGGCTGTCGTCCTCCAAGAAGGATGCAAGACGCATGAGGCAGAGTCACTCCAGCTGCTGCAGCCTGAAGCAGGGCTCATTTCTGTGTGCCTCTGAGCATTGCTGGTCATCCTTCATGTAGCAAACACTAACCAAGCCAGCTGATTTTGTACAAGTCTATTCTGCACCCTCGTCTCCTGCTGTGGATCTAAATTTCCTTCAATCCTGCCTCTGTTTGGGTTGCATCCCTGCCACTGGAAGTGTAGCCAACTCAGGCCGTATGACCTCCACCATCTTTCCTGACTGCAGAAGCCCTGGGCCTGAATCTCATGTAAATTATGCCTGTAAGCTTCCACAGGAATCGGTCACAAAGTGAGGAATTAAACCATTTATCAGAAAAATATGATACTAAAGATTAATTTTCCTGCCTATGACCTGTTTGGGGTCTGGGAAGTGAATAACATTTAGTGAGTACCTACTGTGTGTGTGTAGGACATTTTGCTGTGGGTTCTAATGCCCAGCATCTCCTTTAATCCTTATAATGAATGTTCACATGGGTATCATCACTCTAAGAGGAGGCTCAAAACTCAGGCTATGTCACATGCTAAAAGTCACCAATCTAGGAACTGAGCTGCTGACACAGGATCTTATGGTGCCAAAGCTCACTCTTTCTCCATTACTCCAGTGTGTCTGAGTCCACAGTGATATTGTTGTGATGACTCAACTTTACTAAAATATCTACATGTCTCATCACAAAATGAGATAGTGCAGGAAATACCAATCTCCATTTTTTCTCTAAAATGATATAGGTAAATAAGTTATCCCAATACCTGGTTCCTAATTGTCAGCTACCATTAAGGGTTAGCACCCTCCACTATTGTCACAAATATTGCTAATACAAATTAAAATAAATTATATTTATAAAGACAGTGGGTTCCCAAGCCATTTACTTTGGCTATCACTGTGGAAGACACAGATTCTTTCTTTTTTAATTTTATTGGAGTATAGTTGATTTACAATGTCGTGTTAGTTTCAGGTGTACAGCAAAGTGATTCAGTTATACATATTCATATATTCATTCATTTTTAGATTCCTTTCCTGTATAGGCCATTACAGAGTATTGAGTAGAGTTCCCTGTGCTATACAGTAGGTCCTTGTTGGTTATGTTTTATATATAGTCGTGTGTGTGTGTTCATCCCGAGCTCCTGATTTATCCCACCCCCCCACGTTTCCCCTCTGGTAACCATAAGTTTGTTTCCAATATCTGTAAGTCTGTTTCTGTTTTGTAAATAAGTTCGTTTGTGTCTTTTTTAAAAATTAGATTCCACATGAGTGATATCATATATTTGTCTTTCTCTGTCTGACTTACTTCACTTAGTATGGTAATCTCTAGGTCCATCCATGTTGCTGCAAATGGCATTATTTCATTCGTTTTATGGCTGAGTAGTATTCCATTTTATATATGTACCACATCTTCTTTATCCATTCGTCTGTCGATGGACATTAGGTTGCTTCCATGTCTTGGCTATTGTAAGTAGTGCTGCTATGAACATTGGGGTACATGTATCCTTTCAGATTGTTTTTCTCCAGATTTATACCCAGGAGTGGGATTGCTGGATCATATGGTAGTTCTATTTTTAGTTTTTTAAGGAACCTCCCTACTGTTCTCCATAGTGGCTGTATCAATTTACATTCCCACCAACAGTGTGAGAGGGTTCCGTTTTCTCCACACCCTCTCCGGCATTTGTTGTTTGTAGACTTTTTGATGATGGCCATTCTGACTGGTGTGAGGTGGTACCTCACTGTAGTTTTGATTTGCATTTCTCTGATAATTAGTGATGTTGAGCATCTTTTCATGTGCTTTTTGGCCATCTTTATGTCTTCTTTGGAGAAATGTCTATTTAGATCTTCTGCCTGTTTTTTAATTGGGTTGTGTTTTTTTGACATAGAGCTGCATGAGCTGTTTCTGTATTTTGGAGTTTAATCCCTTATCTATTGCTTCATTTGAAGATATTTTCTCCCATTCTGTGGGTTGTCTTTTTGTTTTCTTTATGGTTTCCTTTGCTGTCATAGGTTCTTTTTAACATGATAAATGCATTTACTGGTGAACTAATGTCAGAACTTCTCTTTGGAAGGAACTATTTTTTGTTTATAAAATATTTAATGTGCCCTCTGGAATAGAAGAGAACCTAGGGGCCTGGATGTCAACAGAACTCTAAGAGTACAAAGAAGAAGGGCTGAATTGTACGTGATACGTGATATAAACTAGTGGCTGATGCTAGCATGGTACTGACCGTGTACCATGAAAACAAACATGTACCTTAACTCATGTAATCCTCAAATACTATGAACTAGGTGTACTTCTACTAACCCACTTCTCCAAATTGGAAAACTAGCCACGGAGGTTAAATAACTTTCCCAACTGTATACAGCTCGAAGTTGTAGGCTTAGGATCTAAGAACTAGGTGTCCTCAGCTTCATAGACAGTTGTCTTAATAACTGTTTTTTGAATATTTCCCTCTAGAATGGGATTTTCTGGAAAAAAAAAAAAAAAGGAGTAGGGATGGAAATGGAATCTCTACAGGGAGAAATATTGAAGTCCTGAGTTTGATGAAAAGTCACTAAGTAATACCTGATGGTTGAATGGATTAAAGTGTGAAAAGTGAAATAAGAATTAATGGCTAATATAAAATTGGGTGTTTTTGTCTCTTTGGTACATGATATAAATTCAAAACCATAGTAAAAATCAACTGTGTACACAATGACTCCTTTAAAGAGTATTAGATTTACTGGGGAAAGAAGGTAGGTAATGAAGAAGATGTTGAATTTTCTCATAGCATATTTGTGTGTCTAAATAGCTATTTCCTCAATGCCATAAACACCTGTAAAATAATCTAAAATTAATCAAATGTGTGGCAGTATTTTAAAAAACAAACCAAGTTTGAGGCATTTTGAATGAAGAGAAAAGTCTATAAGACAAATGAAAACATTTTTCAGGATCCTCTTTCATCTCCCTGGTAATAGATTATTAGTTGAAATAATTTTCTCATTGGAAACACAAGCATGTTTTAGGAAATGGTTATAGTCTAGTCTCACTAAAATAGAATAGGCTACCACTTAAAGGGGATAAGAAAAACTCTGGAGGAGAAAGGGAGGAATAAAAAGATTTAATAGCATGAAACTCCTAAAAGACTAAATACAAACATCGTTAGCAGCAGGATGAAATGAGACACGACAGAAACTCACTCCTTGAGAATCGGTTTGATATTCTCCACCATGCGTCCTCCACGTCTCAACAAAGAATTTCTGTTAGCAATGAAACTCAGAATAGTTCCTGCTTACATGAAGATCTGCAGTGGCAAAGGCCGTCAATTATTCTTTCCTGAAAATGTAGGAAGGATGGAAGTAATTGTACTTTGCGGGTGAAACAGGGCTTCCTCCTAGGGGGAAAGAGTTGATCTTTCCTGCCACCTAGATGTTCACAGTGTTTGATAAAGAGGGAGACTTCAGTTAGTGGTCATATATGAAACACTGAAGACCACAACTCTGTATGTGCAATTTAATTTACCCTTTTCTAACTACAAAAACTCCAAAGTAGGAGGCATCTCCATTAAGCTGCATGTTCATTTTTTATTCTAAGGGCAATGTAGTTAAGTTATGCCCGAGGTAAAATTTCTAAATTCTTAAAACTTAAGTTTCCCAAGTCCTGCTGGTATTGATCCCAATTAAAGACAAGTTTTGTTCTGCCATTAAGTCAGCCAATTAAATGAAATCAGGACAAACTGTCCATATGATAACTTTTCCGTTCTGATTTTCTGCATTTTAATAATTAGGTAATAACTTATGATCCATTACCATGGGATCCCATACAGAAAACAAACACCATAGGCAAAATTTTTTACACAATTCTAGATTTATTTCATTTATTCCCTCTAGAGTCAGAAAGACTTACATTTGAATTCAAATTTTCTCTTTTATCCACTATATTATAAAAATCCACTTAAAAAAAAAAACTATGCCAAATACTGGCAAAGATAGGGAACAACTGAAACGCTCCTGTATCGTTGGTTGGAAGCAAAATGATACAAGCCCTTTGTACAAGAGGTTGGCATATGACCCAGCAAGGAAAAAAAAAAAAAAGACATACGTCCACACAAAAACCTTACATGAATGTTTATTGCAGCTTTATTTGTAACTACCTAAAAGCTGGAAACAACCCAAAGTGGAAAACCCCATTTTCCATTCAATGGATGAATGGAAAATTATAGTACATCTACACTATAGAATACTACTCAGCGATCTATGAGAATGAACTCTTGATACAGAATAACTGCCTTCAGTGAATCTCAAAAGCATTATGCTGAGGGAGAGAAGCCAGACTTAACAGACTACACACTGTGTGATTCCATTCACATGACATTCTGGAAAAGGGAAAACTATAGGGACAGAAATGAGATCAGTGTCACCCAGGGACTGGGCAGTAGGAAGAGGGATTGACTATGAATTTACCTTTAAGGGTGATGTCAGATATCTTTCTTGACTGTGGTGGTGTTACATGACTATGTGAGTTTGTCCAGAGTTATAGAACTGCATATGTAAAATGTGTGGCTATTAGTTCAGGTAAATATAATACACACCACAATAGACAAAAAATGCAATGACTATGTGTTTACTACCTTAAATATTTTTTTCATATCAAAAAATAAAACATTTTAAGCTTCAGTTTCTTCTGCAGATTACCCAGTGGTAACCTCACAGGACTGTCATGAAGACTAAGCAGTACATAACACCAGTGCTTCCTAAACAGTTACTTATATGCAGTTTCTGTTACCTGGGGAGAAGAGGTCAGAGGTTATTGGTCCTTTTCTAGATGAAGTCAGTTACTTGTCCTTGGTGCTAACTGGTAAAGTACATGGTTGGGACTAAACTTCAGATTCACTTTCTGGGAGTCAAGGGAGACTTTTCCCATATATTTTGTTTTTCTCCATCCTAGGTAGTAAAAAAAAAAATAACCCCAAGATCTTTAATCTTAATTCCTTTGGAAAAGGATAATCTCTCCATAAAATTGTACATATACACATACCATTTTATAGTCCACGATGGAGGATTCATAATTGTCCCCTGGAAAACCATCTGCTTGTACCATGTTCTCATGAATCCTCCCCTCTGAAGGGAACACTCTTCCCTTTACTCTAGGGAAGATCTTCTCCCTTTCACCCCACCTTTAATAATGTGGTTTTCATGGTGATTGGCCAGAGAAGGGAGCAGATGATGTAGCACTAGGGATTTTCTAGTTAGAATTGAAGAGAGGAGTCTTTCCAAAGAGTGGGAGATGTGTTCCAGGAGCTGCTGGAGACAAGACCTCCTGTCTCATGTGAAAGTCTGAGGAGCACGAAGTAAGGCAGCCTGCAGAGTGTGGAGACAGGAGTCACAGGATCCTGAGCAGTGAGCTTTGCTCTCGTTCTTCTCCACTTGACACAGACGACACACCCAGTAGATACTGGTCCCGTGCCCTGTCTTCAGTGTAGTTGTGTCTTATCATGAGTTGGTTTTGAAATGAGTTTTTGTTTTGTTTTGTAACCAAATGAGCCATGACTAATAGCCCAGAGATCCCTGTTAATAATCCTTGATATAAGCCATGGGGCCATGAACTTTTATATTGAAAGTTAAGGATTTCAATGAAGGAACTGAAGCCTATAGAGTTAAGTCATTATTGCGTTATCACATGATGTAAATGAGCATAACCAGGAACCAAACTGATGGCTTTTTCTGTGGTTCCTCCAGTGCATGTGAGGAAGAAGCGACACATATGTCATGTCTGAGTCTCTTATGATTCTGCAGCGGGTGATGATACTAGTCTGTGTGCAGTGTTTTGTCCCTTGTTGTTACCGAACACAAGTTCGTATGCCTGATGCACAGTGAGGCCAAACAAACTTAAACACTGCAGTTTGGAGCAGAGAAAAGTTTCTTGCAGGGCCATGCAAGGATCATGCCCCCAAAAAACCCCGAACCGCCCAAAGGGTTTCAGTGAAGTACTTTTAAAGGCAAGGCAAGGAAGGGGCATGGTTAGTTGTTGCAAACTTCTTGGTGTTGGAATCCTTTGTTCTCTCAGCTGTCCACATAGGTCAGGTCACGATGTTTCTGTAAACCTCCAAGACAAATGTTATTCACTGTTGTGCAACTTTTTTTTTTGAAATTTATGTCACTATTTATTATTTATCAATACAGTTATCAAAGATAAAAACCATTCTTTTTAAACAATTTTATTGTATAGTTGACTTACAATATCATGTTAGTTTCAGGTCTACAGCACAGCTATTCAGATATTAATATTGAGTATAGTTCCTTGTGCTATACAGTATGTCCTTGTTTGTTATCTGTTTTATATTTAGTAGTCTGTATATGTTAATCCCTTTTAAGCAACTTTTTATCTCTTTATGAATGGAAAAGAATTATACTCTTAAAGGTCAGAGCCTTAAGAATAGGCTAACCTGTATATATCAGGCTGTAGGCAACATTCTTTTACAAAAGGTACAGAGCCAGCATCACTAAGCACAGGCAACAGAGCACAAAGGTTAAAGTAAAAGAAACAGATCTAATGTGGAGTCAGATTTGTTCTTCCCTATTACATTGCTTACATTGTTACCAATAACTTTTTTTTTTTAATTAAGAGACCTGAAAACAAAGTTCTACATAATTTGGCTACGTGTTGCCTCTGGGACCTCTATTCTCCACCCTCCTCAAGCACACTTCACTCTAGCCACCCGATCACCTCACTATTTTAGCATATTTTTCTCTATCTGTTTACTTTAAACCTATTTATATGTATCTTTATATATGTCTTTAAAGTAGGTTTCTTGTAGACAACATATAGTTGGGGCGTGTGTTTTGATCCACTTAGGCAGTCTCTTTTAATTGGTGCATTTAGACCATTGACATCCAGAGTGGTTATTGATACTGACACAGTGTTATGTTGATAAGAGTTGGATTAATAGTCACCATATTCATTACTGTTTTCTATTTGTTTCCCTGTTGCCTTGTTCCTATTTTTGTCTTCCACTCTTTTTCTGCCTTTTGTAGTTTTGAGAAACTTATGATTCCATTTTCTATCCCTTCTTTGTACATCAGTTACACTTCTTTTCTCACTTTTTTTAGTGGTTGCACTAGAGTGTACGACGTACAACTTACCGACATCCAGTTTCAGATAACATTATACCCCTTCATGGTAATATGAGTACCTTTTATAGTTGCCTCACAGTCCTTGGACATTCTCTTCTTTTTGTTGTTGTTGTTTGTTTCTTTTTCTTTCAGTGTTTGTTCTCTTTGCTTTTCAGTTTGAAAGATTCTGTTGAGATGTCCTTCAGCTCAGAGGTTCTTTTCTCAGCTGTGTTCAGTCTACTAGTAAGCCCATCAAAGGCATTATTCATCTTGGTTACAGTCTATTTTATGTGTAGCACTTGTTTTGGGTTCATTCTTTAGGAGTTCCGTCTCTCTACTTCCATTGCCCTTCTGTTCTTGCATGTTGTCCACTTGATCTAATAGAGCCCTTAGAATATCAATCTTAGTTGTTCTGTATTCCCAGTCAGATAATTCCAACATCCCTGCCACATCTGGTTCTGATGCTAGCTCTGTCTCTTCATATTGTGTTTTTTGTCTTTTGATATGCCTTTGGATTTTTTCTTGATAGCCTGACGTGATAGCGGGTTAAAAGGAGCTGCTGTAAATAGGCCTTTAGTTCTGTGATGGAGGGGAGTAGGGGGAAGGGAAGTGTCTATAGCCCTACCATGGGTCTCATTCTTTTCGTAAGCCTGTGCCTCTGGGCTGTGAACCTCACGAGTGCCGCCCAGTTTTTTTCCCTCCCCCCTTAGGTGGGACAGGATGGCTGGAGAGGGCTGGAGTTGGGGGTTGCCCTTCCCCAGGTCAGTGGGGCTCTGGTAATATACCTCAGCAGGTCAGACTCTGGTTCAGTAGTTTCTTCTGAGAGCAAAGCCTGTTAAGAACAGAGTGCTTGAACGTATTTCAAAGTGATTCCTTTCCCCTCCCCGTGCTGGAGGAGGGGAGGGAAAAGGAATATTTGATACTTCCTTCCTTTCTACATATCAGAAATACTTTTCTGATATTTCCCGTGGGAGCCCGGTTGAGCTCCGGGAGGTAAATCTCACCACTTTGTAGGGGGTGCCCTAACAACCGGGTCCCCCAGGAGTTCTAACGCAGACTGGTCCACACAGAGCCTCCAGAAACTCAACAGTCACAGTTCAGGCTTCCCAACGCAGTCCCTTGTTCGCACAGTGGCTTATACATCTCTGCTCTGGGAAGCCAGGGGCAGCCCCCAGTCACTTGCCGGTCTCTTTCTCCAGTCTTGGTTGGGGAGGGGCTTGGCTCCTGGGTCCATAAGAGTGTCCTCACCTCTCTTATGGATCCAGAAAGTCCAAGATCAGTTGATTTTTCCAGTCTGTTCAGCTTTTTACTTGTTGTTAGGACGGCGTGGTGACCTCCAGGTCCTTACGTGTGGAATTGGAAACCAAAGCCTCCCCTCACTACTCTACATCATTGCTAGTCACGCTTCCACCTAAAATCCTTTTTACTTCTTTCCACCTGTGAATTCTCTGCCGTCAGCTGTCCTCTCGGCCCCACTCCCTTGTCTTCTTCAGGTGTCCTTTTGTCCCAAAAGGCTCCTCTGGACACTTCATAGACTATTATAACCACCTCCAACCTGAATTTTGCTGTCTTCTCCCTTATATTAATTTTCCTCCTTAGAAGACATCATTAACATCTATTACTTCTTTTATATTCTTCTTACTTATTACCTGTCTTCCCCACTGAAGTGCAAGCTTCATGAGGACAAAGATATGTGTCCATTTTGTTGGTTACTGTATCCACAGACCCTGAAAAATGCCTAGAATATATGAGGTGCTCGTGTTTTTATATCAAAATGTGTAAAATGAATGGATAAGTAAGTGATTCTGGGATTTTATTTATTTTACCATGGAGTTTTATTCACTGAATACAGAACTCACCCATGAAATATGCTGGGGGCTTTCATTTTGGTTCTAGTAAAAGGAAGACTCCAATTCTACCCAAATTCTATACAATGAAGAAAATCTTTATGGTAAGGAGAACCTGTAGAATCTAAGGACAGAATAAAAACCTTTCCTGGCCTTGAGTGGTCTGGTCCCTAGAAACAAGGGCTATAGTGAGGTTGGGGCAGCTCTGCTCTCTAGTCAGTCCATCCGGAACCTTCTGGTCTCTCTGCACTCTCTGCTTCTCTGTACATGAGTTTGCTGTGGTTACCCCAGGCAAGTTTATAGAACAAAGAAAGGGAACAGGACTGTCTATCAGTGATCAGGTGTCCATCCCTTTGTGATCATCCATGACCAGGATCATGGAGAGGAAGGTGGAATCATGGGAAAAATAGGAATACCTCTTCTAGGGACTGTGGAGAAGCATATTCTCTACAAAGAACTAAGGACAGGTCTGACAATGAAACATATTCAGTAGTATTCTGTCATTTATAAAGTTGTTGATGTAATATAAAATTAAGTCTGTGACTCTCAGCCTTTTGATGCATCTGAAGTAGACCTCAGTGGGTGACATACATTTTCCTTTCTTCATTTTACAAGGAGGAAATTCAAATCTGAATTTGAATTTTGAAGTCCTGAGTGTCCTCAGTGTTAACCACAGTACTGAGCTTTGATATCTTATGAAACTAACCTCAACATCCTAGGGTCTCAGTTTCCTAGTTAGTGAAACAAAATGAATTAGAAATTTTAAAAAAATATTATTGGCCTTGAAATTAAATTTCGCCAGTAATCTTACCTACCATTCTTCCACTATTTCTGTCCTTGGAACACATTAGTCTCTCTGTTTGCCCTTTTTTCTTTTCCTCCATAACTTAAATGAAAGAGTCTTAACTGGTGAAAAAAATCTCAGGAAAAGAAGCAAAATACCCCACAGGAAGCTCTTGATTAAGAAAAGACAAGTGCAGCAGCTTTATACAAATGAAACAAGAACTTGTGAGGAACACTTACGCATACAAACACATTATACATACAAAGGTGAATTCTCTCATATATTCACACCCCAAACATTGTTCTTGTGTGAAGAAAATAAACATAGTATCTACAAAACTTCATTCTGATTTGTACAACAGAGGAGGAAAACATGTTTTGCATCATTCCTTGAGAAGCATCTGTTTACTTTACGTCTGTATACTTTATACATATTTCTTTTTTTGCATGTATTTATTCGTATATACATCTTACCAAAATCACCAGGGACACTTCAACAAAATGAAAGGAAAGCTACTAAATTAATGTGTACTGCATAGTTCTTAACACAAATCAACATTAAAGGATAATATACTGAAGAAAAAAAAGACAAAAAAACCTTGAAGTGGATGCCACAGTGTGGTGTGAAGCATGATTTGTCTGAAAAACCATGAAAGCTAAAAATGAGCTCCACAGCTACTGCTGTAACTTAATAGATCTCTACACAAACGCTGGGATGTTTCTTTGTCGACAGGAGTGCTTTTTTTGTCCACTGTCACGTATTAGTGAATTCTGAAGTTGTAAACAAATGTTTGTTTTTATTTTCCAGACTGTATGCAACGAAAAAATAACTAGATGTTGGCATCTTAAATACATAGGTTAATTTTTAGGAAAAAAGAAGAAATAGATGCTTATTCATTTAACATGTTTTATCAGTTACCTTGGCAGTTACAAATATGAAAATTTAGTTTTCCTGAATGACCTTGGGTACATAACCTAGCCTTCGTAAACCTCAGATTTTTTACTTGGAATCTAGATCCTAACACAAAAGAGTTATTGGGAGAAATTCATAAATTTCGGTCTTCAGAAAGCTTAGGACAGAGCCTGGTATATAGTAAAATGGTCAATAATATTTGCTGTTCTTATTACTATAATTCTCTAGCATCAGGATATTACCATGGAATCCAGTGCTCTCTAGCCATGAATATTTTGGAAGACTATTATATTTGGAACACTCACAAAACAAATTTGCTTTCTTTTCATTTGGCATTGGGCAGTTTTCAATTACAAATGAATTTGTATCTTGAGGTTACGTAGAGGATGTCTCTGCCAGTGGATGATAAACACACCTTGACCAGACCTGCCTTTACACACAATAGAATAAATGGCTGAGTTTCTGCAGAGTGGCTAATGTAGTCGTGGAAAATGATCTGTCCACTTTTGGAGTCATTGCTGTAATGAACTTGCCTTGGTGAAATGGTAGTTCCTATCACTTAAGAAACTTAACCATGCCGGATAATCATCCTGTATATCATTTCGTTCCCATGATAGACAAAACACGCTGATTCCACACCTCTGAAATGTAACTTGTTCCTCTCCTTTGCATTGTTCTGTATTCTGTGAGGGATTTCATAGACGTGAGGAGCTGGAAAAGCAAAATATTGTCGAAACAAATTGCTACATAATTTTGTTTCCTTCTTTATTTTCTCATGGCCATCTTTGACTTGGATAATGATTCACTTCAAACCCTTCATCAACAGGGTGGACATTCAGAGGCTGGTGGGGGAATCTGTATTCATAACAGAAGTCATCATCGTCTACTTAGTATCTCTAAACTGGATTTGGTTCATTTCTCACTCTTCCATTCAGCTGGCTCCCATGCTAAGTTGCTATCTTTTAACTACTAGCGTATATTATGTCTCTATTAAAGTTTCAAGGCTAAATAAGGATGACTTTTACGTTGCATATTTCTAGACTGCAGAGCTATCATCCTTAGGAAAGAAAACAAACAACTATCTAAAAATCTTCCTTGCTGATTTCAAAAAATATTTCATCTGCCTTAGTTGATAAAACCATACATAGTTTAGCCTGGATGTTTATTTTAAAACTTAAAAAAAAATAACCTTTTGTGTTTATAAGGGAGGTTACTTTTTAGCAAAATGCACTCTTCCTAATATTCATCCTACTTTCATGGTGTATAAAAAATATTTTCTATGAGAAAATTGAAGACATCATCCAATAAGTCGAGATTTGATGCCAGTAACTCTAGCTGCTTCTAGAGTTTGAGGGCAACTAAATTCATGTAAAATATACAAAGGGTAAGCTATTATTTATACCTTATATAATTGTTCAGTTGTCACAATCAAAAGACTTTTATAAAGCTAGAAAGTTTGCAAAACACTGTTAAGTCAAAGCATCTAAAAATATAAAGAGCTTTAGGGGCTTCCCTGGTGGCGCAGTAGTTGAGAGTCCGCCTGCCAATGCAGGGGACACGGGTTCATGCCCCGGTCCGGGAGGATGCCACATGCGGCAGAGCGGCTGGGCCCGTGGGCCATGGCCGCTGAGCCTGCGCGTCCGAGCCTGTGCTCCGCAACGGGAGAGGCCACAACAGTGAGAGGCCCGCGGACCACACACACACACACACAAATATATATATATATATGTATATATATGTAAAGAGCTTTTAAATAGATTTAATTAACATATATATTTATATTTGTAAATTCGTATTTAAAATATAGAGGTAACTGGTCAGAACTGGAAAGAGAAACATGTTGGTTCCCTGGCTGAGAAAAGCAGGGCATCATCTCCTCTTATCAGTAGCCACATACAGACCCAGACACAGAAAAGCACAATTCTGAATGTGGGGTTTCCGACTGGAAATCCTCTGCCTCTCCACATTTCTGGCATATTCTTCGCAGGTCATGCAAATGTTTCAAGAGCTGGCACTCACTGAAAAAGCCTTCCATGTGCCAACCAAATGTGCACCAAGAAATGGAAAGGAGTTTGTGCCAATAATCTTCAAGTGCACTCTGCTTGGCACAGGTTCTTGCACCAAATTTCCTGAGGGACTGGCATCAAACATCACGGATTTTTGTGGCTCATGCTTTTAAAATCTGTCAGAATAATAATATTAGCCCCTCTTTACAAAAGGGTTCTTTCATTATTGAACAACATCAACAAAAAGACAAACGCGAGGAGAGGGAAAGCTTTCTTTCAGTAGAATGACAATTCTATAAATGTAGGAGGACTACAGAAAAGCCACCATCTTGAAAATAACATAGAACTAACAACGTATCAACGGTTGTTACAACCCTTAGGTGAAAACTTCAACAGGACATTAATGCAGTATCAAAATTTCTCACCACAGGCCACTTATTAGTAAAAATAGGAACAGAACACCTTTTAGGTAGAGAAATCTGGTGGGCATCACTTTAACCAAATGATCAAAGTTAGCATGACCATTAATAAGAGGAAGTGACGGGTGCCTCATGGTACGATCCGCGAAGAAGGACAAGATATCACTGATGTATTGATAGTATTCTGCCAAAACATGCGTGTAAATTGAAACACGAGGAAAGATTCCGTTCACCTCTGAAAGATGGACTACAGCACAACCAGCCTGACAGCCTGTTGGTTATTCTCAAAGATTATTTGTAATTGCTTTCAATGAATCATTTCTCAAGCAACTTTAATGTTTCTTGCCAAAAAAAAAAGAAAATTAAATCTTAATATATGTATGAAGTAAAGTGAAAAATATAATTTTAAGACGCACCAAAGTGTTTCACAGGAACAATACAACAAGAAACCATCACTTTGAGGCAAAAAGAGACATTCAACTAAATACAGCATTCATTTTACACCAGAGGCTATATTTTTTGGAGATGGAATTATATATATATATATTTAACATTTTACTGGAGTATAATTGCTTTACAGTGGTGTGTTAGTTTCTGCTTTATAACAAAGTGAATCAGCTATACATATACGTATATCCCCATATCTCCTCCCTCTTGCGTCTCCCTCCCACCCTCCCTATCCCACCCCTCTAGGTGGTCACAAAGCACCGAGCTGATCTCCCTGTGCAATGCAGCTGCTTCCCACTAGCTATCTATTTTACATTTGGTACTCTATATATGTCAGTGCCACTCTCTCACTTCATCCCAGCTTACCCTTCCCCATCCCCGTGTCCTCAAGTCCATTCTCTACATTTGTGTCTTTATTCTTGTGCTGCCCCTTGGTTCCTCATAACCACTTTTTTTCCCTTTGATTCCATATATATGTGTTAGCATACATTATTTGTTTTTCTCCTTCTGACTTCCTTCACTCTATATGACAGACTCTAGGTCCATCCCCCTCACTACAAAAAAACTCAATTTCGTTTCTTTTTATGGCTGAGCAATATTCCATTGTGTATATGTGCCACATCTTCTTTATCCATTCATCTGTTGATGGACACTTAGGTTGCTTCCATGTCCTGGCTATTGTAAACAGTGCTGCAATGAACATTGTGGTACATGACTCTTTTTGAATTACGGTTTTCTCAAGGTATATGCCCAGTAGTGGAATTGCTAGGTCATATAGTAGTTCTATTTTTAGCTTTGTAGGAACCTCCATACTGTTCTCCATAGTGGCTGTGTCAATTTACATTCCCACCAGCAATGCAAGAGTGTTCCCTTTTCTCCACACCCTCTCCAGCATTTATTGTTTCTAGATTTTTTGATGATGGCCATTCTGACCGGTGTGAGATATCTCATTGTAGTTCTGATTTGCATTTCCCTAATGATTAATGATGTTGAGCATTCTTTCACGTGTTTGTTGGCAATCTGTATATCTTCTTTGGAGAAATGTTTATTTAGGTCTTCTGCCCATTTTTTGATTGGGTTCTTTGTTTTCTTGATATTGAGCTACATGAGCTGCTTGTACATTTTGGAGATTAATCCTTTGTCTGTTGCTTCATTTGCAAATATTTTCTCCCATTCAGAGGGTTGTCTTTTTGTCTTGTTTATGGTTTCCTTTGCTGTGCACAAGCTTTTAAATTTCATTAGGTCCCATTTGTTTATTTTTGGTTTTTTTTATCCATTTCTGTAGAAGGTGGGTCAAAACGGATCTTGCTGTGATTTGTCAAAGAGTGTTTTTCCTATGTTTTCCTCTGAGAGTTTTAGGGTGTCTGGCCTTACATTTAGGTCTTTAATCCATTTTGAATTTATTTTTGTGTATGGTGTTAGGGAGTGTTCTAATTTCATTCTTTTACATGTAGCTGTCCAGTCTTCCCAGCACCACTTATTGAACAGGCTGTTTTTTCTCCATTGTATATTCTTGTCTCCTTTATCAAAGATAAGGTGATCATATGTGTATGGGTTTATCTTTGGGCTTTCTATCCTGTTCCATTGATCTATATTTCTGTTTTTATGCCAGTACCATACTGTCATGATTACTGTAGCTTTGTATTATAGTCTGAAGTCAGAGAGCCTGATTCCTCCAGCTCCGTTTTTCTTTCTCAAGATTGCTTTGGCTATTTGGACTGTTTTGTGTTTCCATACAAATTGTGAAATTTTTTGTTGTGGTTCTGTGAAAAATACAATTGGTAGTTTGATAGGGATTGCATTGAATCTATAGATTGCCTTGGGTAGTATAGTCATTTTCACAACGTTGATTGTTCCAGTCCAAGAATATGGTATATCTCTCCATCTGTTTGTATCATCTTTAATTTCTTTCATCAGTGTCTTATAGTTTTCTGCATGCAGGTCTTTTGTCTCCTTAGGTAGGCTTATTCCTAGGTATTTTATTCTTTTTGTTGCAATGGTAAATGGGAGTGTTTCCTTAATTTCTCTTTCAGATTTTTCATCATTAGTGTATAGGAATGCAGGAGATTTCTGTGCATTAATTTTGTATCCTGCTACTTTACCAAAGTAAATCATTGATTAGCTCTAGTAGTTTTCTGTTAGCGTCATTAGGATTCTCTATGTAGAGTATCATGTCATCTGCAAACAGTGACAGCTTTACTTCTTCTTTTCTGAGTTGTATTCCTTTTATTTCTTTTTCTTCTCTGATTGCTGTGTCTAAAACTTCCAAAACTATGTTTAATAATAGTGGTGAGAATGGGCAACCTTGTCTTGTTCCTGATCTTAGAGGAAGTGGTTTCAGTTTCTCACCATTGAGAATGATGTTGGCTGTGGATTTGTCATATATGGCCTTTATTATGTTGAGGTAAGTTCTCTCTATGCCTACCTTCTGGAAGGTTTTTATCATAAATGGGTGTTGAATTTTGTCGAAAGCTTTTTCTACATCTATTGAGATGATCATATGGTTTTTCTCCTTCAGTTTGTCAGTATGGTTTATCACATTGATTGATTTGCATATATTGAAGAATCCTTGCATTCCTGGGATAAACCCCAGGTGGTTGATCCTTTTAATGTGCTGTTGGATTCTGTTTGCTAGTATTTTGTTGAGGATTTTTGCATCTATGTGCATCAGTGATATTGGCCTGTCGTTTTCTTTCTTTGTGAGATGTTTGTCTGGTTTTGGCATCAGGGTGATGGTGGCCTCGTAGAATGAGTTTGGGAGTGTTCCTCCCTCAGCTGTATTTTGGAAGAGTTTGAGAAGGATAGGTGTTAGCTCTTCTCTAAATGTTCGATAGAATTAGCCTGTGAAGCCATCTGGTCCTGGACTTTTGTTTCTTGGAAGATTTTTTATCACAGTTTCAGTGTCAGTGCTTGTGATTGGTCTGTTTATATTTTTGGTTTCTTCCTGGTTCTGTTTCAGAAGGTTGTGCTTCTCTAAGAATTTGTCCATTTCTTCCAGATTGTCTATTTTATTGGCATATCATTCCTTCTAGTAATCTCTCATGATCCTTTGTATTTTTGAAGTGTCAGTTGTTACTTCTCCTTTTTCATTTCTAATTCTATTGATTTGAGTCTTCTCCCTTTTTTTCATGATGAATCTGGCTAATGGTTTATCAGTTTTGTTTATCTTCTCGAAGAACCAGCTTTTAGTTTTATTGATCTTTGCTATTGTTTCCTTCATTTCTTTTTCATTTATTTCTGATCTGATCTTTATGATTTCTTTCCTTCTGCTAACTTTGGGGTTTTTTTGTTCTTTTTTCTCTAATTGCTTTAGGTGTAAGGTGAGGTTGTTTATTTGAGATATTTCTTGTTTCTTGAGGTAAGATTGTATTGCTATATACTTTCCTCTTAGAACTGCGTTTGCTGCATCCCATAGGTTTTGGGTTGTCGTGTTTTCATTGTCATTTGTTTCTAGGTATTTTTTGATTTCCTCTTTGATTTCTTCAGGGTTCTCTTGGTTATTAAGTAGTGTATTGTTTAGCCTCCATGTGTTTGTATTTTTTACAGATTTTTTTCCTGTAATTGATATTTAGTCTCATAGCGTTGTGGTTAGAAAAGTTACTTGATGTGACTTCAATTTTCTTAAATTTACCAAGGCTTGATTTGTGACCCAAGATATGATCTATCCTGGAGAATGTTCCATGAGCACTTGAGAAGAATGTGTATTCTGTTGTTTTGGATAGAATGTCCTATAAATATCAATTGAGTCCATCTTTTTTAACGTATCATTTAAAGCTTGTGTTTCCTTACTTATTTTCATTTTGGGTGATCTGTCCATTGTTGCAAGTGGGTTGTTAAAGTCCCCTACTATGATTGTGTTACTGTCAATTTCCCCTTTTATGGCTGTTAGCATTTGCCTTATGTATTGAGGTGCTCCTACGTTGTGTGCATAAATATTTACAACTGTTATATCTTCTTCTTGGATTGATCCCTGATCATTATGTAGCGTCCTTCTTTATGTCTTGTAATAGTCTTTATTTTAAAGCCTATTTTGTCTGATATGAGAATCGCTACTGCAGCTTTCTCTTGATTTCCATTTGCATGGAATATCTTTTTCCATCCCCTCACTTTCAGTCTGTATGTGTCCCTAGGTCTGAAGTGGGTTTCTTGTAGACAGCAATATATACCTGTCTTGTTTTTGTATCCATTCAACCAGTCTCTGTCTTTTGGTTGCCACATTTAATCCATTAACATTTAAGGTAATTATCGATATGTATGTTCCTATTACCATTTTCTTAATTGTCTTGGGTTTGTTATTGTAGGTCTTTTCCTTCTCTTGTGTTTCCTGCCTAGAGGGGTTCCTTTAGCATTTTTTGTAAAGCTGGCTTGGTGGTGCTGAATTCTCTTCGCTTTTGCTTGTCTGTAAAGATTTTAATTTTCCGTCGACTCAGAATGAGATCCTTGCTGGGTAGAGTAATCTTGGTTGTAGGTTTTTCTCCTTCATCACTTTAAATATGTCCTGCCAGTCTCTTCTGGCTTGCAGAGTTTCCGCTGAAAGATCGGCTGTTAACCTTATGGGGATTCCCTTGTATGTTAATTGTTGCTTTTCTGTTGCTGCTTTTAATATTTTTTCTTGTATTTAATTTTTGATAGTTTGATTAATATGTGTCTTGGCATTTACCCTGTATGGGACTCTGTGCTTCCTGGACTTGATTAACTATTTCCTTTCCCATATTAGGGAAGTTTTCAACTTTGATCTCTTCAAATATTTTCTCAGTCCCTTTCTTTTTCTCTTCTTCTTCTGGGACCCCTATAATTCGAATGTTGGTGCGTTTAATGTTATCCCAGAGGTCTCTGAGATTGTCCTCAATTCTTTTCATTCTTTTTTCTTTATTCTGCTCTGCAGTAGTTATTTCCACTATTTTATCTTCCAGGTCACTTATCCGTTCTTTTGCCTCTGTTATTCTGCTATTGATTTCTCCTAGAGAATTTTTAATATCATTTATTGTGTTGTTCATCATTGTTTGTTTGCTCTTTAGTTCTTCTAGGTCCTTGTTCAATGTTTCTTGTATTTTCTCCGTTCTATTTCCAAGATTTTGGATCATCTCTCCTATCATTACTCTGAATTCTTTTTCAGGTAGACTGCCTATTTTCTCTTCATTTGTTTGGTCTGGTGGGTTTTTACCTTGCTCCTTCATCCGCTGCGTGTTTCTCTGTCTTTTCATTTTGCTCAACTTATGTGTTTGTGGTCTCGTTTTCACAGGCTGCAGGTTCGTAGTTCTTGTTGTTTTTGGTGTCTGCCCCCAGAGGGTAAGGTTGGTTCAGTGGGTTGTGTAAGCTTCCTGCTGAAGGGGACTAGTGCCTGTGTTCTGGTGGATGAGGCTGGATCTTGTCTTTCTGGTAGGCAGGTCTGCATCCAGTGGTTTTTTTGAGGTGTCTGTGACCCTATTATGATTTTAGGCAGTCTTTCCGCTAATGGGTGGGGTTGTGTTCCTGCCTTGCTATTTGTTTGGCATAGGGTGTCCAGCACTGTAGCTTGCTGGTCGTTGAGTGGAGCTAGGACTTAGCATTGAGACGGAGATCTCTGGGAGAGCTTTCGCCATTTGATATTACATGGAGTTGGGAGGTCTCTGGTGGACCAATGTCCTGAACTCAGCTCTCCCACCTCAGAGGCACAGGCCTGACACCCAGTTGGAGCCCCAAGACCTTTTCAGCCACACGGCTCAGAAGAAAAGAGAAAAAAAGAAAAATAATAATAAAAAAATAAAGTTATTAAAATAAAAAATAGTTATTAAAAATAAAAAATATTTAAAGTAATTAAAAAAGAAAGAAAGAATAGAGCAACCAAACCGGAAAACAAATCCACCAATGATAACAATTCTTAATACTATACTAAGAAAAAAAAACAAAAACGGACAGACAGAACCCTAGGACAAATGGAAAAACAAAGCTATACAGAGAAAAATCACACAAGGAAGCATAGACATACACATTCACAAAAATAGAAAAAGGAAAAAAAATATATATATATCATTGCTCCCAATGTCCACCACCTCAATTCTGGGATGATTTATTGTCTGTTCAGGTTTTCCAAGGATGCAGGGTACACCAAATTGATTGTGGAGATTTAATCCACTGATCCTGAGGCTGCTGGGAGAGATTTCCCTTTCTCTTCTTTGTTCACACAGCTCCTGGGGTTCAGCTTTGGATTTGGCCCCACCTCTGCATGTAGGTCGCCTGAGGGCATCTGTTCTTCGCTGAGACAGGACGGGGTTAAAGGAGCCGCTGATTCGGGGGCTCTGGCTCACTCTGGCCGGGGGGAGGGAGGGGTATGGAATGCGGGGCGAGCCTGCGGTAGCAGAAGCTGGCCTGACATTGCAACAGCCTGAGGCGTGCTGTGTGTTCTCCTGGGGAAGTTGTCCCTGGATCATGGGACCCTGGCAGTGGTGGGCAGCACAGGCTGCTGGGAGGGGAGGTGTGGACAGTGACCTGTGCTTGCAGACAGACTTCTTGGTGGCGGCAGCAGCAGCCTTAGCGTCTCATGCCCGTCTCTGGGGTCCATGCTGATAGCCGTGGCTCGCGCCCTTCTTTGGAGCTCGTTTAGGCAGTGCTCTGAATCCCGTCTCCTCGTGCACCCTGAAACAATGGTCTCTTGCCTCCTAGGCAGTTCCAGACTTTTTCCTGGACTCCCTCCCGGCTAGCTGTGGCACACTAGCCCGCTTCAGGCTGTGTTCACACAGCCAACCCCCGTCCTCTCCCTGGGATCTGACCTCTGAAGCCGGAGCCTCAGCTCCCAGCCCCAGCCCACGCCGGCAGGTGAGCAGACAAGGCTTTCAGGCCGGTGAGTGCTGTTTGGCACCGATCCTCTGTGCGGGAATCTCTCCGCTTTGCCCTCTGCACCCCTATTGCTATACTCCCCTCCGTGGCTCCGAAGCTTCCCCCCCGCCCACCCCCACCCCCCCCCCTGTCTCCGTCAGTGAAGGGGCTTTCTAGTGTGTGGAAACTTTTCCTCATTCACAGCTCCCTCCCACTGGTGCAGGTCCCGTCCTTATTTTTTTTTGTCTCTGTGTTTTCTTGTTTCTTTTGCCCTACCAGGTACATGGGTATTTTCTTGCCTTTTGGGAGGTCTGAGGTCTTCTGCCAGCGTTCAGTAGGTGTTCTGTAGGACTTGTTCCACATGTAGAAGTATTTCTGGTGTATTTGTGGGGAGGAAGGTAATCTCCACGTCTTACTCTTCCGCCATCTTGAAGGTCTTTCGAATTTTATGTATTTTTAATTCCTTATATAGCTCCAGTCTTACTACCTGTTTGGAAGTGCTTAACTCCAGTTTTGTAAAGAATTTCTAGGGAATTCTCTAGTGGTCCAATGGTTAGGACTCTGCACTTCCACTGCATGGGGCACAAGTTCGCTCCCTCATTGGGGAGGTAAGATCCTGCATGCCACACAGCACAGCCAAAAATAAATAAATAAAGTATTTCTCTTGGCTAGTAGACACTGGGATGGGGTTGAGAGATGCATTAAATGCTCTTTTAACACATTTAAAAAGCTGAAGTAAAGAGATTACTGAGTAGATTACAGTATTATGAAGATACCCCAAAATGTTTTCTGGTCATTAAGGTACTAAGCGAGTGGTGATTTTATTTATATCTCAGTTCTTTGTTGTCCAAGAAGTGGTCCCACGAGTCTCTGTTTAGCATGGAAGCAAAAGAGAACTCCTTCTCTGCATTCATGCAGGAAGATTTTCTAGCTTTGCCCACGTTCAGTGAAAATGATGGAAAAGAAGACGAAAATAAACCGTAGCACACTCGTCCTGACCTTGAATCCAATGACTGTCAGGCTAAATGGCAGGCTATCCTAATATCTACATCTGTGCCTCCCCACATGTTAGCCTGTTTTTAATTCTTACATTGATTAGGTATGATCACACTGTGATTTCCTCTCCTGCAGACAACTCATTTGTTAATAACATCCCAAAGTCCAAGAATATTATCATCACTGGGGTCCCTACAGCCTTCATATTCACTTCCACATTATTGAACTAACAAGCCTGGACACAAGGACAGCTGTAGCTCCTGGTGAAGCTTATGTAATCAGAGCTGGCTTTCCCAGTGGGGGCCTCAGACTATTAGAGGCGTGTAAAGACTCGGTGAATCTGATGAGCAGAGGTGAAAGCATTTGCTTCATTTGTCCTTTGTGTTCATACATACAACATTAGGAATGCTAGCATTTCTTTTACCAGGGGACTTCATAGAAGCATTCCATCTTTATATCTATATTCATAGCCAGTATTTTATCCTCCAAATATAGCTCAGGCTAAATTTATTGACCAGCCTATACAATGAATGTGTTATCGAACTCAGGTCCAGCTGCTTGCTGCTCAAAAGCCAATAATTCGAGAGGCAAGTGTCAGTAGAAAGGAAAGTTGCTTTAATCAGAAAAGCCAGCAATCTGGGGAGAAGGTGGACTCATGTCCTGAGACCAACTGGAAAGATTCTGCTCAGCCATGAAAGTTTATAAAGGGAAAAATGGAGGGGTGGGAAGGATCTCAGTGAGTCATCAGGGGAGGAGGATGGATTCTACATCATTCTCCATTGCATGCAGACTGGCTGAGTCTGTCTTCACATGTTATCTTGCCTGTGTGATCTGCCTGCAGGATTGCTAAGAGGGCTGTTAGGGGTAGAGAGTTCGTCATTAACTACTTAATTTTTCATTCTTCTTTTTGTCTAGGGAAAGAATCAACAGGTTACGCAAGGCATGGTGTACATTCAGGAAAGCATAAGGCAGGAGTTAGTTTCAGTTGCTTAGTCATCTCATTCCTATAATTAGCTTCTTTGAAGGTTAGAGGAGGACAGAAATGGGTAAATAGGAAAGGGGCAAAAGAGCTGCTTTCAGATATACCTTTGGGCTTTGGAATCAAATACACTTTCGTTGGAATTTTGGCTTCTCTGCTTAACACAGTGTGGGCTTTGAACAAGTTTCTTTTCTCTTTCTGCCTGTTGCCTCATTTCAAAAATATAAATAACAGTGATCCTTTTGTGTATTTAATGAACATGTGGATTAAAGTGCTTGTGTACAGTAAACACCAGCTACTGCTACAGCTAATCATTAAAGTGCTTTCTGTGGTAAGGGTATGATATTCTTCAGATTTTAGTTTAAGTGAAATAAATATATATTCAGTTGGATTCAATATATGCTAATAGTTTCCAAATTACATCTTACATGTTGGAATCTTGAGGGGCCAAGTGAATATAAATCCATGAGACATTTGAATTAGCAAATCAGCAAATAGTCTCGTTTGAAGTATGGTCATACATTTACTTAAATAGTTTAGATTGATGGTAATTTTGTCCTATCAGTCATTTCCTTTCACTTTTACGGTTTTATTTTTGGACTCAAGAGTGTGGTATTTGAAGATTTCTGCTTCTGGCTGTGATGGATTAGTTCGCAGCTGACCCAACGGAATGCCAAGAACACTAGAGAAGGTAAATGCAATAAAAAACACATTTGGAAGGTACCAAGGCAGTTAGAACTGTGGAGCCAAGAACCTGGAGAGAAGGAAAAGCCACTGGAGGCGAGCCCAACATCCTCTGCCTTTTTAGTCCAGGCATTTGTAGATGGTTAAACAGCAGGGGGCAGGATGTGGAAAAGCTGAGCAGAAACCAGAGCAGAAAGTAGCTGCTAATGAGTGTTTCTGACTGACTTACAGGTGAGAGAGTCAGAGATTGGGGATCAGCTCTTTCAAAGCAACTAGGACCTGAAGGACCAAATCCTGCAGTGAAGGGGAGAGGAGCAAAACACACTTAACTCTGCTCCAGTTTTCATCTCAAAGTGGTTTGTCAGTGCAAAAGCATCGTAGGGCAAAAGGCAGAGATTGGCCCCTAAATGTCTAAGATACTGAGAGATGTTTGCAGATTCACAGCACAAGAAGGTGAAAAAATTGAGACCTAGGCCCCTAAGAAGGAAGGGATCCTGATAAACAATCTCTTGGAAGAGTAACCAGGAAATACACCAGGTCTTACAAAAACCTAAACCCACTCTTGAATCTCTGCAAGTCCTGCTTAAGGGCATCATGAGGTGATGCCAAAATTAACTACGTGCACAAATTTAAGACCTAGTTCCCTGGAGGAATATCGCATCACCTACAGCCGGTAAAAATTTTCATGCAAAATGGACTGCACTTAATTCAAAGCAATTAAGAGGTGAACAAAGCAACAGGTCCAGGAAAATAACACCAGTAGAAGAAGAGCCAGCGATCATCCTTATTTTGAAGTAAGCAGAAAAAAAGTTTAAAACTGTGATCTATATCAAGAGGAAAGATGATAAGTTAGAGAATTTCCACAGACAGCTGCAATCCATAAAAATTCCTTCATGATTTGGGAGTAGGCAATATTTTCTTAAATTGGATGCAAAAAGCAGTAATTATATTGTCCTCAAGGTTCATCCATGTTGTTGGCAAATGGCAGGATCTCCCTAGGTTTTTTTTTGTTGTATTTTCCTCATCCTTTTTTTAAAATTTTATTGGAGTAGAGCTGATTTACAATGTTGTGTTAGTTTCAGGTGTACAGCATAGTGATTCGGTTATACATATACATATATCCATTCTTTTTTGGATTCTTTTCTCATATAGATTATCACAGAATATTGAGTTCTCTGTGCTCTACAGTAGGTCCGTGTTGGTTATCTATCTTATATATAGTAGTGTGTGTATGTTAATCCCAAGGTCCTAATTTATCCCTCCCCCGCTCTCTCATTTCCCCTTTGGTGACTGTAAGTTTGTTTTTGAAATCTGTGAGTCTGTTTCTGTTTTGTAAATAAGTTCATTTGTATCATTTTTTAAAAAATTAGATTCCACATATGAATGATATTATATGATATTTGTCTTTCTCTGACTTACTTCATTTAGTATGATAATTTCTAGGTCCATCCATGTTGCTGCAAATGGCATTATTTCGCTCTTTTTTATGGCTGAGTAGTATTCCATTGTGTATATGTACCACATCTTCTTTATCCAATCCTCTGTCAATGGACATTTAGGTTGCTTCCCTGTCCTGGCTATTGTAAATAGTGCTGCTGTGAACATTGGAGTGCATGTATCTTTTTGAATTATGTTTTTCTCCGGATATATGCCCAGGAGTGGCGTTGCTGGATGATATGGTAGTTCTATTTTTAAGGAACCTCCCTACTGTTCTCCATAGTGGTTGTACCAATTTACATTCCCACCAACAGTGAAGAGGGTTCCCTTTTCTCCACACCCTCTCCAGCATTTGTTGTTTGTAGACTTTTTGATGATGGCCATTCTGACCAGTGTGAGGTGTTACCTCATTGTGTTTTTTTTTAATTTCCTTATTTATTTATTTGCTTATTTATTTTTATTTATTTTTTACTTTGGCTGCACCAGGTCTTAGTTGCAGCATGTGGGATCTTTGTTGTAGCATGTGGGATCTTTTAGTTGTGGCATGCAGACTTCTTAGTTGTGGCATGTGGACTCTTAGTTGTGGCATGCATGTGGGATCTAGTTCCCCGACCAGGGATCGAACCTGGGCCCCATGCACTGAGAGCATAGAGTCTTACCCACTGGACCACCAGGGAAGTCCCTCATTGTAGTTTTGATTTGCGTTTCTCTGAAAAATTAGTAATGTTGAGCATCTTTTTGTGTGCTTTTTGGCCATCTGTATGTCTTCTTTGGAGAAATGTCTACTTAGAGGATCTCACTGTTTCTTAAGGCTGAATAATACTCCATTGCACGTGAGTGAGTGTGTGTGTGTGTGTGTCCATTCATCTGTTGAGAGACCTTTAGGTTGTTTCCATATCCTGGCTATTGTGAATATTAAACACCTAGAAGCAGAGAATAGAATGATTGTTACCAGGGGTAGGGAGGGGAGGAAAATGAAGAGAGGGGAGAGATGTTGGTGAAAGGGCACAAAGCTGCAGTTAAGTGGGAGGAATAAGTATAGAGATCTGGTGGACAGCATGACGACTATAGTTAATAATACTGTGTTGAATACTGGAAATTTTCTTAGGAAGTGGATTTCAGGTGCTTTCATCACAAAAGAAGTGGTAACTCTACGAGATGATATGCTAATTAACTTGAATGTATTAAGCATTTCACTATGGATATGTGTATAAAAGCTATTTCACTATGGATATGTGTATGTGTATCATGTTGTTTACCTTAAATATATACAGTTTAAAAATGAATAAAATATCATTTTGAAAAAAAAGGAGTAATCGTATAGGAAAATTTTGATAATAGAATTCTCTGGGCACTAAGAACTTTTGGTCATTAAAAGACACCAAGAAGCGATTAGAAAGGCAAGCCAGAGAGTGGGTGGAGTTACTTGCAGTATATAACAAAGGACTCATGTACAGAGTAGATCAGCAACTTTAACAAATCTCATTTCACAAATGAAAACAACCAATAAGCCGATTAGCATATAAGAAGATACTCTACATCATTAGGCATCCAAAAATGTAAATCACATGTCTACCAGAGTGGATAGAATTGAAAGGATGGCAGTATGTTGGAAATCGGGTGGAGAAGAACGTTAACTTGTATTCTGCTGGTAGAAAGGAAGATGGTTACTAGCACCTTGGACAGTTCTTTGCCCCGGTATATTAAGCAATTAATGTGTGGATATTCCAAGACACAGTCATTCAACTACCAGGTTGAATCAAAAGAAATGCATAGACTATCTACGTTAAAGATGTATGATCGTGTTCATAGCAGCATTATTTACAATAACTCAAACTCGAATACTTACCGACTGTAGAATGGATAAATAATTTATGGTATATGCATACAATGGAATAATACATAAGAAAATGGAATTTAACGTATGCTACAAGGAACAACCATGGACAAACTTCACAAACATAATGTTGAACGATGGAAGTTAGACACAAACATGAATATGTTGTGTTAGTACACTTGTATAAATTTCATAAACAGTCACAGCTAAGCAATGGAATTAGAAGTCTAGATAGTGGTTATATTTGGCGGGAGGTTATGACCCATAGTAGCTAAGCAGGGATTTGTGCAGTGTGGTGATGTTTGATTTCTTAACAAAGATAATAGTTACATGAAGATATTCATTTTTCATGCATCAGCTGGTTCCCTTGTAATCTAACAAAGTGAACTCAGTCCCTGAGAATCCTGCAAGTTTGCCTTCATAGTTGTTATTAATTTTTTTTTTTAATTTTTTTTTTTAAGATGTTGGGGGTAGGAGTTTATTAATTAATTTATTTTTGCTGTGTTGGGTCTTTGTTTCTATGTGAGGGCTTTCTCCAGTTGTGGCAAGCGGGGGCCACTCTTCATCGCAGTGCACGGGCCTCTCACTATCGTGGCCTCTCTTGTTGCGGAGCACAGGCTCCAGACGCACAGGCTCAGTAGTTGTGGCTCACGGGCCTAGTTGCTCTGAGGCATGTGGGATCCTCCCAGACCAGGGCTTGAACCCGTGTCCCCTGCATTAGCAGGCAGATTCTCAACCACTGCGCCACCAGGGAAGCCCTGTTATTAATTTTTAATCAGTCAAACCAGACCACAAGCTTTTGTAGCTTGTCTTTACATGTAAATAGCATTTGCCTTCTTTCTAGCCAGAATTTACCACTTTCTCAGCTTCTCCAAAGTGAAGACCGCTTATCATTTTAACTTTTAGAACAGGAGCACGTTGGGCATAGCTATGTCACCATTTCTCGTATGTTAGAATCATCTTTTTATTATAATATAAAAGAATTAGTACATGACTTGGACTTCTGGATGTAATACAAAATCGATTGTGCCACGAGTTCTTCTGATGGCTCGAATGGTGCCATTCTACTCTGATGCTTTCCCCCCACCTTCTCTTATTCATCTGCCTGCAAGAGTCTGGAAGAGGTATGTCCAGATGGAGGAGGGTGTGAGTGTGGGGATACCATGTCCCCCTCTAAGCACAATTTTAACAACATAGTTATTTCCTTACATTTCAATTATTATGCTTTTTAAGATCCAGGATTCAGCAAAGTCAGCCTAAATCAGAACTTAACGTTTGTACTGCACCAGTGTGGTTTTGCTTTTGCTGTACTTTGCTTTTATATTTATCTGTTCATTTGTCAGGGTTAACATGCCCTTGGTTATATACAGTAACACTATTTCTCCCCAAGGAGAAGTTAATATGCTCTATGAAAATATTACTATTATTATATCTGCTCTTTTTTTTTTTAGCTCTCCCAACAATCTCATAATGCTTTATGTATTGCTTTGCAGCTTTACTGATTCTTACCGTAAATTTTTACTATCTTCACTATCCACACTTCTTCTACCATTTGGGAAAAAAATTATTTTTCTCTAAATAAGTCATGCTTTAATTGTCAGCAAACAATACTTGCAAAAATGGAAGCTACTATCACCTTGCTGATCTGTGAATCAATATCCAGGAGACATTTTTTCCAAAACACTCAGATCAGATTAACTCTGCAGGCTGGCGCACTGTCTGGGGATAAGGGAGTGAGATTTAGGGACACTGGCAAGACCAGCCAGTGAGCTCTTCCCCTAATAAAGCACCGTTTATTCCCTTAATAAAACACTCTATCAAATCTCTTTTAGCTTTTATAATCTGCATAGGGGAGTTCGGCTCTTGATAATAGCAGCCTAGTTTGTGACACACCAACTTTTGCCTTGAGAACTACTGGAAGAAACTGGACAAAAAGAAACAAACAAAACTGAAGATACAAAAAGATCTACCCTTAAGGCAGTGGGTATTTGGGGAACTAAGATCTAAGGAAAAGAAAAAAGCCAAGAGATGTGAGTCTAGCATTTGGCTCCGTTCTCCACCCAAGGCAATGACAATTCTAAAAGCAGTTGCTAAGAGACTGAGAAGAAAAAAAAAATGTTTCCACAGTCCTGTGGGAATGGGAGAAGGAAGCAAAAAATGGAGTTTATATTCACCCAGGAGGACGGGTCCTTGAAATCAGTAAGGGTTTCTCTTGGGTCCGTTGTATCTCCACACAAGGTTATAGGTGAACTAGAAACCAGCAATCACTAATACAGAAACATCTAATTTAAAATGTATTCGATTCCCAATTAATTAAGGAGATCGTCTCTAATTCAGCTGTCTTCCTGAAGCAGAAGTAAATCCTTATTCCATGTTTTTAGGTAAATATACAGGATTCAATAAGTAGAATTTGACATAGAAGAAGAAAAGACTAAGAACCAAAGAAAAAGCCATATAATAAAAACAAATGCAGAAGAAAAGCAACTAAAATATCAGATTGAATACCTTGAAATAATGATAGTTAAAATGTCCAAAACATTAAAAAAATAAGAGAATTGGCAGAGAACTAGAAACTCTAATAAACGACACAATGAAAGTTCTAGAAATAAAACCATACAAAACCGAGACAAATGCTAGATGTAGTTTGAGAGATAGTTTAGGTGGAAGGGTGAGAATAAAATACCAAGAATGAAGCAGAGTGAAAAAAGTATGACAAATACTAAAAAGATTTTTCTTTTAATTTTTAAGTTTTTGGCCACGCCACACGGGATGTGGGATCTTAGTTCCGCGGCCAGGGATCAAATGTGCACCCCCTGCAGTGGAAGCGTGGCGTCTCAACCACTGGCCCACCAGGGAAGTCCCTAAAAAGAATGTAAAAGACATACTGGACTTGGGTAAAATTCTGACATATGTGTAATTGTAGTTCCAGAAAAGAGGAGAAAAATAATGGGGCAGAAGCAATATTTGAAAATATAATGGCACTCAGTTTTCCCAAATTAGGGAAAAACATTCAGGTACACATTTAAGAAATGATATAAACCTCGAACAGGATAATCACTAGAAAACCATATCTAAACACTGCTAAAATTCAAAGACAAATAGAAAATCTTAAAAATCAGCCGGAAAAAAAATATGCATTACCTTCATAGCAGGAACACTAAGAATGATAGCTGGGAAACCAAAATACAACTATTTTTAATTATTTCTAAAAGGTACTAAAAGAAAATAGTAGTCAATATAGAAGTGTCTACCCAGTAAAATTATCTTTCAGAAAATGGAGGTAAAACTTTTATTTATTTTTTTATTTTTTGGCTGTGTTGGGTCTTTATTTCTGTGCGAGGGCTTTCTCTAGTCGTGGCAAGCGGGGGCCAACTCTTCATCGCAGTGCGCGGGCCTCTCACTATCTCGGCCTCTCTTGTTGTGGAGCACAGGCTCCAGACGCGCAGGCTCAGTAGTTGTGGCTCATGGGCCTAGTTGCTCCGTGGCATGTGGGATCTTCCTAGACCAGGGCTCGAACCCGTGTCCCCTGCATTAGCAGGCAGATTCTCAACCACTGCGCCACCAGGGAAGCCCAAGGTAAAACATTTTTAAACAGACAAAATTTGAGAACTCTGTCATCACAGACCTTCACTAAAAGTAATACAAGTGTTCTCATGCAGAGGGAAAATGATATTCAAGGCAGAAGAGCAGATGAAAGTGAGAGTAGAAGTCGTTATTGGGTGTACAGTTTCAGTTTTACAAGATGAGTAGGGTTATGGAGATGGATGGTAGCGATGGTTACAGAGCATGATGTATGTATTTAATATCACTGAACTGTACACTTAAAAATGATTAATATGGTAAATTTTCTGTTATGTGTATTTTACAATAAAAAAATTGAAAAAAAAGTACACACATGCACAAACACAAAACGATGAGGAATAACAACAAATAATCAGCACCCACCAGCAGCTTAAAAAATAGAATGTTCTGGTAACTGGTACATCACTGATGAGTCAGTGAACTCATGGTTCACTGGCTTGTTTTCTGCCATTGGATTAACACACAAGGGACACCAACTGGGCCATCAATGAGCAGTCCTTTCCTTCTTAATGAACAGTCCTTGCCTAAAATTTTTTTAAAAAGTAAATCATTATTTTTTACATTTATTTTTTATTGAAGTATAGTGGAGTTACAGTGTTGTGTTAATTAGTGCCGTACAGCAAAGTGACTCAGTTATACATATATATACGGTCTTTTTCATATTCTTTTCCATTATGGTTTATCACAGGATATTGAATACAGTAAGTCCCCTAAATACGAACCTTCAAGTCACGAACTTTCAAAGATGTGGACCTGTGTTTTCATGTCCAATCATGTAAGTTAGTTCACGTGTCTGTAAGGTTACTGTACTGTAAGATGAAAAATGTTTTCTTTATTTTTTGTGTTTTTTATTATTATTTGTGTGAAAAGTATTATAAACCTATTACAGTACAGTACTGTAAAGCCAACTGTGTTAGTTGGGTACCTAGACTAACTTTGTTGGACTTCTGAGCAAATTGGAGTTATGAACACGCTCTTGGAGCAGAACTCCTTTGTTATGTAGGGGACCTACTGTATAGTTAGTTCCCTGTGCTATATGGTGGGACCCTGTTGTTTATCCATTCTATATATACCAATTTGCATCTGCTAATCCCAAACTCCCAATCCATCCCTCCCGCACCCCCTCTCCCTCTTGGCAACCACAAGTCTGTTCTCTGTGTCCCTGAAGTAAATTATTATTGATTACATGGAACAGTACATCATAATGTCTTGTGGAATCTGACATTCACATACAAGAAAAGATTCGACATGAACAACAGTCTATGAGCCAGAGAAAGGGAAAAGCTCTCTGAGGCCCATGCATTGACCAGGATGAGGTAAACGTATTCATTTAAGTTGGACTTGAATGAGTCGAGTGCATGCTGTCACTTTAGAGAAACTTCTAAAGAAATAATAGAAGAAGAGACTAACTTACAAGCTCATAGAGGGTAAATGCAATAATATAAATAGTAAATCAAGCAATTTTATCATTGGTTTCCCCAGAAGAAAAGCCTGAAGGAAAAGACTTGTGAGCTGATTGTTTCTTGGGGATGTGAGCCCAGGAGCAGGAATTCATGGAATTCATGGCAGGAGCTATGGCAGGGAAGGAGAGAAAGCTAGTCTAGGCGTGTGTTACTAACTTACCCACCACGATGAGGGACAGGGCTGTATCCTTCGTGCGGGGACTGTCTGAGGAGACCTGATGAAATACAGGTTACAGCTGTGCACCTGGGTGTAGAAAGGGATGAACGAGGCTTCGTCCTCTGCCGCATTGCTTAAAGGTGGCCCTGTAGGCATTAACTCCTCTGAACCCTTGGATTCTCAAGGGTGTCGAGAACTGCAGCTTAGGGAAGTTCCTTCTCAGGCAGTGAGAGGTGTGGTACAAGCAGGCTTAAGGCAAGGCATCCTCTGGTCTCACCTGGAAGCTGGTCAGAGTCTTCATGAAATTGATGTGTGAAGCAGTAGTTAGAGAAAGAAATAGGACGAGTTAGATTTTGAACAGGTGGGCGAGAGGCTGTGTTATAGGAGTTGGGGTGTTGTTTCTGGAGAACCCCGCAAGTCTCTTTGTTCAGGCCTTACAGAGCCTGTGACCTACTTAGTTTTCTTTCCACAAAAGTCTACTTTGTGATCCAGAGTGTGTGTCTCTTGTATGCAACTAAAATTCCTGACTGCTGGGAAGGAGAACACTGAATATTCAGGCATCTCCTTGAGTTCAAAGAACCAAATATTTAAAGGAATATCAACAAGAAATAATTAAGATTCCTCAGTAGAGACATTACAACAGAAGGTAGCTTTATGAGTTACATTTGGATCCCACATTAAACATCTGGAGAATCATAAGTACTTGGAGAACTGAAAGAGTTATCTGGTGAAACCAGTTTCTGAACAGAGAGCCATGTGAGCTCAGATACTAAAAGAGAATGTTCTAGGTGTGGAAAGGAAGACATACTCAAATGTTGATGTAGGGAAGGTACCTCAAGCTGTAGGAACAGTATCTGGACTGCCATTCAGAATATATTCAGGCTTAAGCATTATATCTAAATAAAAGAGAAATACTTTAAAAGTCCTTTTGTACAAAAAAAATTAACATGAAAAAGTAAAAATTTAACTTGGAGTGGGGGTAATATGTTCAAAAAAGAGAATGCATAAAATTATATATCTTTAATTTGCTGTTCTCCCTTTACATTAATTATCACTAACCTTTTAAATGGAAGGAGAAAAATATTTGGCCCTAATTTTCTTTTTTGGTGGTGTCTTTGTCTGCTTTTGGTATCAGGGTGATGGTGGCTTCATAGAATGTCTTTGGGAGTGTTCCCTCCTCTTCAATTTTTTGGAAGAGTTTGAGAAGGACGGGTATAAGTTCTTCTTTGTATGTTTGGTAGAATTCGCCTGTGAAGCCATCTCGTCCTGGACTTTTGTTTGCAGGGAGTTTTTAAATTACAGATTCTATTTCACTTCTAGTGATTGGTCTGTTCAAATTTTCTGTTTCTTCTTGAGTCAGTTTTGGTGGGCTGTATGTTTCTAGAAACTTGTCCATTTCTTCTAGGTTGTCAAATTTGTTGGCAGGAAAGAGAAAAATATTGAAGTGAAAGTGGAAGCATAAGAAGTGGGATAAGAGTTTCTTGTGATTTAATGATCATTTAATTTTCCAAATTCGTAAAATAACAATCCGAGTTATTATACTAAAAGAATGAATAAAGCCATGTTTCTGGTGATGGCGTGGGCCGGGGGAGGCTATTTACTGGAAGATGGGAATTAGGTAGAATCTCCCACAAATGACTGTTCGTTTAAAGCTCCACAAATAAGATGGAAAATTATGTAATTTAAGGAGCACCTAAAAGAGCTGGCAACGTTTAGGTTACAGCACAGAAGGGTAGAAATGGGGAAATACTTGCAAAATCGTCATGCATCTTTAAATGCATCTTTAAGTGTTTATGTAACAGAGATCCTCATCTTTTCTAGATATCTAGGAGAATTACAGTGTCTCACGGCCTGTGCCTAGACCAAGGAGTGGAGGAGTGCCTTTCTCATATACTTGCATCCTCTCTTATGTCTCTTTTACCTAAAGGTTGGCTTAAAAAATTAATGTCTGTGTCCGTAATGGTTTTCCATGAAAAATAAAATGCTGCTTCAGGTAGAGAAGAGAGCTGAGTTTCCTGGGTACCTGAGCCCTAGAACCAGCCAACCTGTGCTGGAAACCAGCCTCCACTTACCTCCTGTGTGACCTGAGGAAAATTAGGTGAATTCTGAGTGTCTCAATCTCCTCATGTATGAAATGGGGGTAATAATGTATCTTTTTCCGAAGCTGACGTATAATTATGAACGTAAAGCACTTAGAATAAGCGATTCCACTTCCAGGTATATACCCAAAAGAATCGAAAACAGATATATGAATAAATTTGTGTACACCCCTATTCACAACCGCCGAAAGGCGGAAACCACGCAAGGTCCATCCACAGATGAATGGATAAACAAGATGGGATCTAGCCATACAATGGGATATCATGCAGCCTTCTAGAGGGAGGAAATTCTGATACAAAAGGACAAATATTGTGCGATTTCACTTTAGGAGGTACCCAGAATACTCCAGTTCAGAGACAGAAAGTAAAATGGTGGGTGCCAAGGGCTGGCTGAAGGAGGATTGGGGAGTTATGGCTCAGCGGGTGCAGGGTTTCAGTTTGGGAGCATGAAAGGGATCTGGAGGTGGATAGCGGTGATGGCTGCCCAACAGTGTGCACGTAATTAGTACCACTGAACTGTGTACTTGAAAATGGTTATAATGGTAAATTTTATGTCGTGTGTGTTTTACTATAATTTTTAAACATGCTTCAGCTAATGCTTAGAGCAGTGGTTCTCAGTCAGGTGTCAGGACCGGCAGCAGTGTCAGCCTCACCGGGACCTGTTAGGAAAACAAATTCTCAGGCCCCACTCGGAGTCAACTAAATCCTAGACTTCGAGGGTAGAGCCCAGCCTTGTGTTCCAACAAGGCTTCTAGGTCACTCTGGTGTACGTGAATGTTAAAGTGTGAATTTTACAGGAGAAGACAGCTATAAGCAGTTGCCCAGTACTAGCTATAATGACATCACTCGTCTTCCTTTTCTGTAGTCTTTAGGCTTCCTTGATTTATTACCCAGAAAACATTTGTGCTTTTGTTTAATTCCATATTTGCCTTCTTGATAATAGCTACTCTGATGTCTCAGCCAAAATGGCTAACAGAAGAAGGAAATATTTAGGGATGAACCATACAGTAAGTGATTGGCTGGTGGAGGCATATCCCCAAGGCTTATCTTTCATGTATTTGAGTAACAGATAGACCAGAGGTCGTTTCCATAGTAACGCATACTCTGCAATTTATAAATTGCAGAATGTAGAAGGAAATTACGGACAATGCCTGTGGAAACTAAAGTTTTTCTGAAGAATGTTTGTAATACCGTAAATTGGCATGCTCCCTCTCATGATAAACCTAGAGGTTATGGATTTTTTAAATGGGTTGTAAGATCTGGGGGGGCATTGTAATCCTCATTAAACTTCCGCTAACCGTGGAGACCTCTTTATTCTTAACGTGAACATGCTGTGAAGGAACTCATTGCAAAATACCCAGACTGTGAGACATTAGCCTCCTACATCAATAGCTTCTACTTTTACCAAACTCCAGTAAAACTTAGGAATTCTCAACTCAAAGCACTTTCCTTCTGCAATCGAGTTGGCTTTTTGCGAACCCATAAATCACATCACTTTCCCTGTTCTGAACAAAACCTTAACCAGATTCCTTTCCCTCATTTTCGTCAGGCCTCCAAATTGGTAAACTCTTTCTTTACTCGATTCTTGGTAACTAAAGGTTGTTTCTTCAGGAAAGTAAGCTCTCAGAAAATGCAGCTAACCCTGGTTTTTGCAGGGGCTAACAACGTGTACTCGATATTTTGGAGGAATGACTCTATAATGGGTGTCTATCAACGGAGTGCTGGACCCCATCAGTGGATCTGAAAGCTTGTCTTGGTGTAGTTTCAGGCCACCCGTGATGATGTGTCCTGAAGTGTGTGTCTTAGGGCTCCGGGCTGGAGCCAGTGAGACTTATTTTGAGCTCAGCTGTGCCACTTATTGTGTGGCCTCCTGCAAGTCACCTGGGCCTCAGTTTATGCATAAATTAGACTAGATTCTCCCTAAGTTTCCTTCTAAATCTAAAGGTGTTATGACACTTCCCCCCAACCCACAAGGGGAAGTTTCTGAAAGCAAGCTGGATGTTCCTAATTAGTGACTAGTGACTCAGAGGGAAAAGAAATATAAAAAATGGTTTCTGATTCATGGTCAGCTTTCACTGGAGGAATCAAAATGAAGCAAGACTCTGAGTGCCCATTAAAGGATAATTTGGTTTTGGGAAGGACATAGGCCTATATATACAAAACCATCTTTAGAAACGTCACATAGAGATGACCCTCTGAGCCCTGTGCATGAGGACTCCGCCAAACTGAAAGGGACCTTCTGGGGAAGGGGAAGGTGGTGGTTTCCTGCATAATAGCTAAATAATGCAAAACCTGAGTGTCATTTATGTTTTGTAGAGGAGTCAGATTTTATCCTGCGCAAATTGAAATGTTCAACAGAAGTAGTTTTTTTTTTTGTTTTCTCAAGTGTTCTATGACTTGTTTTGAATCCCAACTCCTAAAAGTAGCAATCTATGGCAAGGAGGTCAGAAACCCACAGGATGATTTAAAAGCAAACAAATTCAAGGCAATAGTTTCTTCCAGTTCAAACCCGTCTCTTTCTGTTAATTCTAGTTCATTAGGAGAAAGAACCAGCAAAGTTTAAATCCCTTTTTCTGGCTGTTTCTCCATAGTCTATGTTTCCTTTTTTCCTCCTTATCCCCAAGAGGGCTGCTGGGTGAAGAGGGAGACCAGACCATACATCCTAATGATGGATGAAGTCATCCTCTGTTCCCTCTGCTCTCCCCCTACCTGTGAAGCCTGCTGAAGCTCCTGGTAGGTCTCCCTTTGGGTGACTTATCTTTCCTGCTACTGATTGGGGAACTGTTGATGATGTCTGGTACCCACTGCTGTTTCTAGCCTTTGCCTCCAGTTAAAAGGCCCCCACTCCCTGCCGTCTCCTTGTCCCACCCCGAGACCTCCACAGGTCACTGGCCGAGAGTGTCCTGGATGTTCTCCTGATCTCAGCACATGGGAACCCCTGGGGATTGTGCTGGGCAATGACATCTGTGGGGCTTGGACTCAGGGCGCTATCGCAAGCCTTTTATCCAGGACCATTTTTCACCCTGTGCTCCTCTCATAGCATCTGAGTGATGATGTGCAGTTGGCACCCTCAGTGGGGAGTTCTGGTATAGTTACTGTCACTCACATCCCCCTTGACCTAGTCCCAGGAGCACGAAGGATGGCGGTCCTCTCTGCAGGTTCAGGTCAGGACACTGAACCTAGTAGGGGCACCACTCTCTTTCCATCAGCAGAAGCTCCTTGCTTTTTCATCCTGATGATAGGGATTTCACATTCAAGCAGTCTTCCATTCGACCTGCTACCCTACATCATTACTCACAGTGAAACTCCATACTCTGAATCATCCTGGCTTAGTTCTCACAATGCAGGAGAAAGATTTTGAACTTAGTTGACCCTCTTCTCAAGAACAAATCCGTCAAAAGCTATTAGATCACTTGGGCTCAGACGTCTTCGTTAAAAGTCAAATGCAGAATAACTGATGCTGGGTGTTTCCCTCTATCTTTTAACAATCCCGTCTTCCTTGATGCAACACGTGCCTTTGGCCACATAGAAAAATATCTGACACTGATTGGGAGCCTACTCTGTGCTAGGTTGTGTTCTAAGCCCTTGTTATATTGATTGACTTAATTCTCTCAAGCATACTAGGAGACAGGTACCATTAATGCCCCCATTTTGCAGAGGAAACTGAGGTTTAAGTGAATTAGAAAACTTGACCAACAGCATGTATCTAGCAAGTGATGAAGCTACTATCTTGGGAAAATGCCACCCCAAGAGCCATAATGAGTTCATTTTTATGAGCTATATATACTGTTTATTTGTTATATATATTTATTAATTATTTATAATGTCTATTATGATCTATTTCTATGCATTATATATCATAAATGTATATTATTATATACTTCCTATTTATATATTGATTTCCATATATATACATAAAATGTACTAAATACTAAAGGATTTAGTACTTAATTAGCCAGTTATTCTCTTCTTTTCGTTTTCATATTTTTAAGGCGGAACAGCCACCTTCATGGCTCTCTTGGATGGTAAGCGAAAGAGTAGCTGCTCGGGTTAAAGCAGGGAAAGAGAGCGGGGATGTCTGTGGGTCAGGTGATAGTGGCCAGTCCCGTTTACCTGCTCCAGGGCAGCTCTGCTGACCCCAAATTCTTCTCAGATTTCAGTTTGAAGCCCCTCTCCCTGCAGGTGGCCTTTGCACCATCGTAGTACCTCCTGAGGCATAAGTCAAAATCCAGTTGCCAGGGACTCCCCTGGTGGTCCAGTGGTTAAGACTTTGCCTTCCAGGGCAGGGAGAGCGGGTTCGATCCCTGGGGGAACTAAGATCCCACATGCCTGGCGGCCAAAAAACCAGAACAGAAAACAGAAACAACATTTTAACAAAAATTCAATAAAGACTTAAAAAAAAAAAAAATCCAGGTGTCAGGACTGGACTGGGTTGTAGACCATCCAGTTTAGTTTTTGATTGGATGGGGGCCCACAGATGAGCTCTTGAGCCGCAAGCTGTAACCTCCACCCGTTGACTTTCCACTTCTGTCCATAGTTGGAAGCCCCTGATGCCCCCAAAGCAGAGACTGCCAAGTTGAAGTTAGTATTCACACTTATTTTGTTCCCAGGTGTGCTGTGTTTGGTTGCTGTGTTATGACAGTGTGTTCCCACAGTCTAAGCCCTTGCTTTCCACCTTCCCTTACTTACCTGAACTGAATGGCCCCTGACACCTTTTCTGTGTGCAGCCTTGACCCCCAGGCACTTCCTGATAAGCCTGAAATTACGGTCAGGGGTGTCAGCTCGTACACACTGCCACGTCACATGCTCTGTGAGGCAGTGACTATATTTTGTTCACTTTTATGTCCCCGGCACGCAGTGCACTACTTGGGACATGGCAAGCACTCAACGGGTGTTTTCTTCAGTTGTTAATTAACTAATGGCACTAGCTTGTGCTCTTATCAGTTGATTTAAATGTCAGTTCATTAACCATCCTGAAGAAGCAGATGTGGTTTTACATGCTTAATTTATAAGGAGGAAGCCTTTTGATGATCATGGGTTTTGTTTTAAAATCTTAAAAAAAAATTAGGAGGATTGAGTGATTTGATGAACCGTGGAATTAATTGCTTGCTCTGCCCAATTTCCATCACTCTCTCCTGAGTCCAGTCTGTTAAAGATGCTTTTGACAGCTCTGACACGTTGTCTTACATCTTAACTAGCAGGTCAGCTCACCTTCCTTGTGAACAAGGAACCATCTTTCATGTTTGCTTTCCTTATTCCAGTGTAGTTCTCTGGAAACAAAGCTATCAGCTGTCATTGTTTTTCTATCATTATAATTTCAAGTGACATTATAACAAGCTTTTTCGGCCCTCTGGGATACTTAGAAGTATTCATTAACCTCATATCACGAAGTATAGCTCTCTTAAAACTAAAAATGCAAATATTTCAGTAACTTATTTTTCTCATGGTTAGTTATCATTGATGATAGGAGTTTTGTGAGTCAAGTGGCATTTTTACAAAAGAAGAAAATGTGTGTGCTCTTAACCACATCAAAGCTATTTTAAATAATAGGTATGTCAACTCAGTGTCCAAATAACTTCAAATTATCGGAATGTTAAAGGCAAGAAATAATTCATCAGTTTGAAATCATGCCCAATTTTTCTACATTCTAGTATTGCCTTTTCTTTTGCACTGGATTTGGGCAAATATTCTCAAGGATAATTAAAGACAGGTGAAATACCTTGCCCTTACTATTAATTTGATACCAGAGTTACCCCAAATGGGAGAAAACATTCTCCTGCTAACGGTAATATCATATAGTGCCTTGCTTTCTATTTTTTATATATCATTTTTCCACCAGTATTCAGTTTTTGAGTAGCAGGTCCTAGACACTACAGCAATTAAATCCAACTTTCCCACAAACCTCCATGGCCAGAGGGCAAGTAAGAGGCCAGAGACAAAGATTCAAAATCCAGTCGGTTAGATTGTGTCTGTGCCTGTTCCTCCTTGCCATTTTGCTTCTATATACAAATTGTTAATTCACTGTTTAGTTTAACCGTGTTCCAGGTAAATTGTGCATTAAATATTTTAAGCACTACACAGATTCGCCATTTACCACGTAGTGGCTGTACTAAACCTCACAAATGTATTTTAAAGGAAGAGAAATAGCTATATTCTTTGTGCACCGCTAATTCCCTATCATCTTAAATATTTTCCAGTTATTTAATTTCTACCCCTGGGAAAGGCACAGTCTTTCATATAATAAATACTATGTAATCAGAGGAATGCCATTTCTCTCTCAAACCAATTTTCATTAAGTAGAAGATAGACTAACCCCAAAAAACTTCTTCTGCTTTCAGTTGTCATCTCTTTTAGAAAAAGAAAGCTACAAAGTATCATTTGCAATTTAAAATGTCTTTCTGAAAGGCCACCATTCACTGAAATGCCACATTCAGAGATGCTTTCTTTCTTTCATTCTGATGGCTTTTAATAAGTAAATTCACAGCCACTGCAACCGTTTCTCTAAGAATGTGTTGAGACTTAAATAAATAATATACCTGAGTGTGTGTTTTGTGGGGGGGGGGTACTGAAATCACTTTCAGAAGTTCACAAGACCGTTCTAGATAATCACCTTCCCAAATACCTGAGAGGAGGTAAACGAAACAAAACTCTAATCACACCCTGTACCGTTCAGAGAGCATGGCCACATTTCGTGTTGCTGTTTTCATTTTTATACAATCAAGAGTTTCCACTAGGATCAGTGGATATTACTCGGTTTTGGAACTGCACTTCAGGGCAATTTATTTCCATTGCTGCATTAAAAACATCGATTGGCCTGCATGATCCTGCCCCTGTGACCCCCATCAGCCTCTCTTTCCCACTCACAAAATTTTCTGTGGTCTGGTCACCACTGTTTCCTTTCCTCCTACTTCTTTTTTTTTTTTTTAAACTTATTTATTTATTTATTTTTGCTGTGTTGGGTCTTTGTTGCTGTGCGCAGGCTTCTCACTGCAGTGGCTTCCCTTGTTGTGGAGCATAGGCTCTAGGCGCGCAGGCTTCAGTAGTTGTGGCATGAGGGCTCAGTAGTTGTGGCTCGCGGGCTCTAGAGCGCAGGCTCAGTAGTTGTGGCGCATGGGCTTTGTTGCTCTGCGGCATGTGGGATCTTCCCAGACCAGGGCTTGAACCCGTGCACCTTGCATTCGCAGATGGATTCTTAACCACTGTGCCACCAGGGAAGCCCTCCTCCTACTTCTGACTCCGTTTTTTTGCACATGGTGTTCTGTCAACTTGGAGGAGTCTCCCCCTCCTCTTCTTTGTCTTTGTACCTTAAATGTTACTTTCTCCGTGGAGCATTACATAAACCAAGCAGTTAGGTGTCACCCTATTACGTGCTCTTGTAGCACCATGTAGAATCTTTCCTTACACACAGATCAATTGTAACTAATGAAAAGTGTAATATCCTCCTCCTCCATGCGCTCCAGTCACTACAAGCGTTTCCACCGCCACTGTCCTCTTAATGTCATGTTTTAGTAGCTCAGTACTCATCGATATCCCCCACTGTGCCGTGAGCCATGTCAAGACAGGGCTGCCCTATCCTAACCATATCTTCATCTTTTTATGTGGAGAGTATCACAGTCATTGGCACAAAAGTAGACCCACAAGGAGTATTTAGTGAATGAATGAAACAAACTTGAACTTAACTCACTGTAACTGCCTAGTTCAGCTCCTCTTCAGGGTGTACTGGACCACTGAAAGATCTCCCAGCCTCAGCACTATTTTTTTTTTCCCATAAATTTATTTTTGGCTGTGTTGTTTCTTCATTGCTGTGCACGGGCTTTCTCGAGTTGCGGCAAGCAGGGGCTACTCTTCGTTGAGGAGCACGGACTTCTCATTGAGGTGGCTTCTCTTGTTGTGGAGCACGGGCTCTAGGTGTGTGGGCTTCAGTAGTTGTGGCATGTGGGCTCAGTAGTTATGGCTCACGGGCTTAGTTGCTCCGGGGCATGTGGGATCTTCCCAGACCAGGGCTCGAACCCGTGTCCCCTGCACTGGCAGGCGGATTCTTAAGCACTGTGCCACCAGGGAAGTCCCAGTCTCAGCACTATTAACATTTGGGTCAGGTAATTATTTGGGGGGGGGGGTGTGTGTGTGTCTGTGTCTGTGTGCGTGTGCGTGCGCATGTTACTGGGCGGGGGCTGTTCCGTTCATGGTAAGGTGTTCAGCAGCCTGCATGGCTTCTCTCCACTACATACCAGTAGCACCTCCCTGAGTCCTGCCAATCAAAAATGTCTCTAGATGTTACCAAGCGTGGTCTTGGGTATCAAAATTGCTCCCTTGAGACTTACTTAATAATCCAATACATGCCTTCCTCTGACCAAAATCAGTCACATTGACAAAATAATAAAACCTTACTATCAATAATAATAAGACAAATTCCAGTTGTGTCTCTAACTTGCCTAAATACCTTTCACTGGGTCACCATGTCTACAGCATTTATGACGTGCGCTGTAAATAATGGCGTTGTCGAAAGCAGGATCTGAAATATCTGCATTGTACTTACTGTCTCTGCCATGAGTTGCTACTTTGACCTTCAGCAGGTGATTAGACCTCCCTGGATTCCAAGTTCTTCATTCCGAAAGCTAGGCTAAATGATTTATACTATTTTTCTCTCTCCAAAATTCTCAGATTCTTTATACAATTCTGTTACCCATGCGAAATGGCAAACACTGTCTTTACACATTTTGCACTATGTTCAGGCAACACCTGTTGATTAAAGTATTTTAAAAAATCACATCTGGATGTATCTAAGAATTCAGAGATTGCCTGAAATATTTTTCTTATGAGGTACCAAGAAACCCTATGCAACACTTTGCATAGTATATTATTTAGAAAATAAAGTGTGTTCTTTCTCTACTAGACTTCAAATAGTAGAGTGCTATGCTGTTGAAAGAGGAGACCCTTAATCTTGGTAACTTATTACGTGGCTTTAGGGAAGTGATTTAATTTCTGTGAACCTACTTTCTCCCATCTGTAGGTTAGAAGTTATAACGGTACCTCATATGGTTGTTGTGAGGTTTAGGGTTTGGTACAATGCCTCGTGCATAGTAAGTATTCAATAAATTTTACTGCTTTATTTTTTTTAACGAATTCTAAGACATTTTTTAGCAATGGCAACTGCTTGAATCAGCAACTTTTTCTCTTAGTGCCACATGTAAGAACTGTTCACCTTGTCATCAACGGCATCAAAGGTAGGAGATTAGTATTACGAGCTTTTTGGTCCACACATTATATGAGCTCATAGTGTCCAACAGTATAGGAGCTCAGTATAAATTTGTTGAATTAAATATCATGCATCAGTGTACATGCATGTTTCAGCGATGTGTGGGCATAGCTTGTTCTACTTTATGGAAAAATGTAGATTTATTGACCTATATGGAAACCAACAAAAGTCACTTCCTGTTTATGACCTAGATGGTCAGATTAAAAATCTCATTATAAAATTATCCTCATTTGCATAGAATGTCCTTTACTTGTAACATTTAATTAATATAACTCATCAAAGGTGCTGAATGATGATATATGCCACTATCCCATTTGGCTAATCCCAAAGGAGCATATGTTTATTTAGATTTCCCATACTAGAGAGATTAAGGCCTGAAGATGCTGCATTAGAACCTACAGCTATCTTTGTTTATTTTTCCCAAGGCTGCTAATTATGTTCTCAAAATACGATTGGTTGAAGCAATTTGTATGCAAACACCTCCTATCATTACAATGCCTTTATATCTTTGTCATGTGGCTACTTAGCCCACATAACCTAACAATAACCCATTATCAAGAAAGATGATCTGGGACTTCCGTCGTGGAGCAGTGGTTAGGAATCCCCCTGACAATGCAGGGGACACGGGCTTGTGTCTTTGTCTTCATTATGTTTTCTGGACAACCGCACACGGTTACGGTATGGAACATTCCTCATTCCTTTGACCCAGACAGCTCTGTTGAGCCTGGTGTCAGTGCGTACATCTGGAGTTCCTATCTCCTTCATGGAAAATTTCTGGATTTCTTTGAGTGCCTGAGGGGCATGCTTCTTGAAACCCACTCCATGGGGGTGGATATTGTGAACGTTGACGGTATACTCTCTGGTCACCACCTCGTTGATGGCGGACTGGGCCTCCTCGGCGCCCTTCTTTGCGGGAGCCATCCTGCCAGGCCGGGGTTGGAAAGCAACAATTTTTATTTTAAATCACGAAGTGTTGAGGTGGTTTGCTATGCAGGAGCAGAAACATGGTATAGAAGGTAGTACCTAGAAGTGGGATGTTGCCATAGCAAAAAGCTAAAATATGTGGCCTTGGGAAGAAGGAAACCACTGAGCTAAGTTGACCCAAAAGAATGACGAGGAGATTGGTTGTCAAAGACTTGGGAAGTGGTGAGAAAAATGTTATTGGATGTTGAAAAAAATGATGACTCATTGTTTCTGGACAAAATTGTCGCTCGTGATTAGTAGAAAATGGAAACAATGTACCTAAACGCACAGCATCTCATCACCTGTGGCTGACCACTGTGAGTTTGAGAAATGATTTCATTTTTCACTCTCATCTTGTGATAATTATTCATAAAAGCAGCCAAGTTTACTTGAATTGCTTTTTAAAATTTCATACACATTTGTCACTCTTTATGCTTTGGTTTGGAAACTTATTTTAACAATATATCAATTTATTTAATAGATTGGTTTGCTTATTTGTTTTACAAAGTTCATCACGTAGTGTTTTTCTTGTGCTTTGCTTGCTTATTTGTATTTTGCCTATATACTACCTGATTTAAATTGTTTGGGCATCTAAATGCATCTTCTCAAGAAATCCTTCATTTGCTTCTGTGTAAAGTTATCCTAAGTAACACCAGAATTACCCATAATATTGTTTAGTGCTAGAGGAATTTTAAAGAAAATGCAGGCTCAATTTTTATTTCATGTTCAGTCAGCACTTTTACATAAGTATTACAGAAGCCAAGTTCTCTCTCAAAGATGGGTAAAAATATCAACATAGGCTAAGAATGGGGAAGAATAAATAACGTAAATCTTCAAAATCATCCTTTTTAGGATGTTTATTATTTTTATTTATCTGTTACACATAGGTATTCTATATGTTATACAAGTATATTAGAGAACTGAACTCTGTGGTACCATGATCTCAATAATTAAGCTCTATAATTATAGCTCTATAATTAATAGCCTTTAAAATTTGAAAAAATAAATATAATTATAATAAAATACGTAAATAGATAAGCTAAGTATGTTTCAAAATCTTACCAAAAAATACATTTGTGTTTTATTTCCCTGAGAACAAGTTAGTGCTTCTGAGAATGACGGATTCATGCTTAAGTGGATGACTTTCACTCTGTACACACTCACTACATCTATTTAAGATCAATAACATTTCTGAATGTTTTTAAGGAACAAAAGTTTTGCCTTGATGATGATTTCCTTTTCAAGCTTGTATCTATTTGAAGGGATATATTTAAATCATGTCAGTATTCATGTTGTCCACATATGGTTGTTTGTTTGCTGATATAAAGCAGATTACCCTTGAGCTCATGTTTTAGTCATATCATAGAAGTGCTAGAGAAGCCTGAAATTTTATCTGTAGGTACACATTTTTAAAATTATTTTATTTTTACATTGAAGTATAGTTGATTTACAATGTTTCTGGTGTACAGCACTGTTTTATATATACATATATATATATATATATAAAACATGTAACAGAATATATATATATAACGTATCTAACATACTCTTTTTCGGATTCTTTTCCATCATAGGTTATTTCAAGATATTAAATATAGTTCCCTGTGCTATACAGTAGGACCTTCTTGTCGGTAAACATTTTTGTGCAACGTTTGTTTTGGGTGCTTCTAATGACAAAAAATTGCCCCACCGTCTACAATAGTAGCCCTTGTTTAGAATAGTCCCTGACACGTAGGATGATGTCCAGTAAATGAATGATGAGAGAGGAACATCTAAGCTCCCGTAGCAGATGAAAGAATGAGGCAGAAGATATAATAACGTTAAAATCATGATGACACTAAATTAAGCGTGATGCTTGGCCGTCTAGGCAGCTGACGCAGTGGAAACATCTTCCTGGCATTAGGGAACCTGGATTCCAGTCATGCATCCTTTACACGCACTCATCTGAGCCTTGATTTCCTCATTGTATTATCAAATCAAACTTTAAAAGATCCAGCTTTAACATGCAAATATTCTATCATTTTTGGTATAATATACCTCCTTACAAATACGATTCTTGTCAGGATTTTATGTGTAAGACTGGCAATCTTCTTAGCGTTACTTCCTTTTTCTCCTTTTTTCCTTGACTACTACAGAGTCTTCCTTTTAACTGAAGATTCTGCCCAGCAATAGTGTTATCGCTAACATAAAGATCAGTTATTTAGGTCTGGAAGAAATCTTACAGATGGTCCTTTCCTATTTACTCATTTTTACATAAGAACTGAGATACTGCCACGTAACACGTCTTTACATAAGAACTGAGATACTGCCACGTAACACGAATTGTTTAAGTTTCTACACGGAATTGCTGGTAAAGCCAAGATTCTTGCTTTTCTGATTTGCTGCAAAGAGAGTTCTTTCTACTCCTCCATGGTGCCAGATCAAGAGAGCAACATTTCTTAGTTAGGATTTAATTCGCATCTTCTTGTCTTCTTTCTATCATTTGCTTTTATTTTTCACTACATGAGCAGACATAGTATCCTTCAAATAACAATCGCCAACCTAGCGGAAGGAGTAAAACACATGTGAGACGGCAGTACGGTTATAATTGGTGAAAGTTTATTTAAAACAATAATGTAGCCATCACCAGGAGCAGATTCTCATTAACAAAAACGTTTTTAGCATCTGAACTTTAAATACCATTCGTGTCGTTTTGAAATGTTCTTAACATAGCCAAATCATACTTCTCAATCTTTAATTTGGGGCATTTTGCTTGTAGGGAATCCAAGAGGCAAAAAAATTTTCTTTCATCTTCTCTTTCCAACCACATGAATCCCCCTGTGCTATAGCTCTAAACCCAGAAAACACATTTATTCCTTTTATTAATTCTTCTTACATCTTTATTGGAGTATAATTGCTTTACAATGGTGTGTTAGTTTCTGCTTTATAAGAAAGTGCATCAGCTCTACATATACATATATCCCCATATCCCCTCCCTCTTGCGTCTCCCTCCCTCCCACCCTCCCTATCCCACCCTCCCTATCCCACCCCTCTAGGTGGTCACAAAGCACCGAGCTGATCTCCCTGTGCTATGCGGCTGCTTCCCACTAGCTATCTGTTTTACATTTGGTAGTGTATATATGTCCATGCCACTCTCTCACTTCGTCCCAGCTTGCCCTTCCCCCTCCCCATGTCCTCAAGTCCATTCTCTACGTCTGCGTCTTTATTCCTGTCCTGCCCCGAGGTTCTTCAGAACCGTTTTTTTTTCTTTAGATTCCATATATATGTGTTAGCATACAGTATTTGTTTTTCTCTTTCTGACTTCACTCCGTATGACAGACAAGATGTGGCACGTATATACAATGGGCTGTTACTCAGCCATAAAAAGAAATGAAATTGAATTATTTGTATTCCTTTTATTAATATCACTATACTTAGCATATTTTTCCCTGGGACTGGAAGTAGATGGCTGTTTCAACACTTAAAATGTTTACCAGCGGCAGCTGTTTTCATGAATTTGCATCTCAGCACCATGGGGAATGTTATGTTGGTCTCTAATCCTGAGCTGAAACTGTCAAAGAAAGTAACGCACAGCGGTTGGTAGCAAACATTGTTTGACACACTTGGTAGGTCCTTACACAGGCTGCTCTCTGATCGCAGGTGGGGATTCGCACAAATCTCGGGGTCAGAAACAAGAACGCAAATAAAATACCTAACCAGAATTCTTCAACATCTGGGAACCTTTGAAAAAGCCATCTCACCAGCTAGAAGGGATGCTCTTGGCACTAGAAACAGTTCATTATAAGAGACAACTAAAGTATTAGGAATTTTACTCTTCAACATAAGTTAAGCTTAAAATAACTTCTGTGTTTTATTCTGAAATGAAACACACATCCTACGTTTCTGTGAAACCTCAGTCCGATCGTAAGCCGTAAGTCATTTAACAAAGCAGCTGATCAATTTGATTGAAAGTGGATTCGCATCGCTGTTGTCACATGAAATAAAACAGAGAGGTGACGACCAGGTCATAAATGTTTCACTTTGGTTATAGATCCAAGCAAAAAGTAGACATTTTGCAGTCACCTGAAATCCTTGGTCACACGTCTTTCATCATTTCCTCCCCCCGGAGCTTCAGCTCACACCATTCTTTCTGTTCTCTGAACTCGCCCAGTAATGACACTCAGTAGGTCAGCTCTTAATTATGGGCTGCGTCGCCTTTGCAGAACAGAATGCTAGCACTTGAAAGCATCTTGCTAATCCTCTGATCTAACCTCCTTATCTAACAAAACGCCCCCCAGATCGTGATGTTTTACAATATCTGTATCACGCACCTCATGTGCAGCAGAATTGAAACTAGACTTGAAACTTATTGATGTCTAATCCAGGAATTTGCCATCTTTAAAATGCAGTGTTCACGTGTCTTCCCAACCAGATTGGAAGGCCTCTGGAATAAAACTGCACATAAGCAGGTATATAGTGAGTGCTTTGGTCTGATTCTTGTATGCCCTAGAGTATGTTAGAGTTGGAAACAGTAGCTGGAAAAGGCCACTTCAGTAAATTTCACACGTGTCTTAAAATCCTGTTGTGACAGACAGGTTTTTTAAAAGATATTTAAAACATCTAGAAAGTGCAATCGCTTTTGTAAGTTTTAATGAGTCATCGCATAGACTCCAAAATCTATATCCAAATATAAAGCAGTCATTTGATAAAGAGAGATTATTTGGATTATCCTGCTTTCCCAAATTATCATGAGAAACCTTCTCTGTTTACTTAAAACTTTATAAGGAAAATGATTTCTCCCAGGTATCCACATTTCCAAAGGATTCGGGGATCTTTGGAGAAATGCTAATTATAGGATCAAGACAGAAAAAGAACACAAGGTGCGCCTGGTCTATCTTTAGTGTCCCAAAGTAAGTGCTAAAAACAAACAAAAAACTATGTTGAGAGAATATGTCAAAGGAACACAGGATCCAAGTGAAAGAGTTCCCAATGGCTAAAGATGGGATGATTTGAACAAAAAATAAAGTAGGATTGGATTATAACACAAAGCATAAAATAAATATCCATGGGTCCATATTGATATTAGCAAATAATTGAGTACATAAATGAATGGAGGAGGGACAAATCTGCCCTGCAGAAGAATTCCGAATCTTTTATGTAGATACTCTGCCCCTAGGGAAGTGAGGCATAAACCGCCCTCCCTAAGTGTGGGTTACACATAGTGACTTCTTTCCAAAGGACACAGTGTGGAAAAAATTAGAATAAGTAACTTTATGGTGGAGAAACCTAACAAGACCTCAGCCCAGTGGTCAAAGTTAACACCAATAGTGAAGAGTCACATTCATTTATGTGCCCTTGATACGATGTGATAAAAATGATACTTTACCCGTGTTATTCCTGCCCAAACCTGTAAGCTACGCTAGTCATGAGAAAAATTTCAGAAAATTCCCTATAGAGGGACATTTTACAGAATCCCTGGCCACTACTCAAAACTGTCAAAGTCATCAAAAACAAGGGAAGTCACAGGTAAGAGTAGCTAAAGGAGACACGACAACTCAATGTACTGTGTTTTCATCAATGGAATCCAGGGACAGAAAGAGCACATAAGGTGAAAAATAAGAAAATCTAACTAAAGTATTGACTTTAGTTAATAGTAATGTATCAATATTAGTTCAATAAAATTAACAAAGGTGCCAAGCAAATATAAAATGTTAATCATAGGGGAACTGGGTGTAGGTTTACGGGAACAACAATGTATACTGTGTTCACAATTTTTCTGTGAATCCAAATTTTTTTCTAAAATAAAATGTTGATTTAAAATAAATAAATCGGCAAAATATCTGAACACATAAGTGAATACAAAATTAAATACGCAAATTGCTATTAAGCACACGAAGAGATGCTCATTAGTCATCAAGGATGTGCACGTTAATACCACAGTGAAATACCACTGCACCTGACAACACCAAGGCAGGATGAGCGTTTGTTGCAACTGGAACTCCTCCAGATTGCTGGTCAGGGTGCAAGCTTATAAAACCATTTAGGAAAACAGTTTGAGGGTTTCTTAAAAATTTAAACATATACTTTCCCTATGACCCAGCAATTAAACTCCTAGCTATTTACTCAAAAGAAATAAAGATATATGTCTGCACAAAGACTTGCACGCAAGGATTCGTAGCAGCCTGATTCATGAGATCCCAACCCTGTAAATTAGTAAGAAGTTTTTTATAAACAAATTGTGTTCAGTAATAAAATGATGATTACATATTTTTCTAGTAATTTTGCTGTATGTATTATCTCCAGAATATCAAGATGTTATATAAAGACAAAGATGTAACCCCATGTTTTATGTTAGCCGTACTCTCATTTATTCATATCTGTTCAAGGGTAACCAATCTATTTTTAAATCATTTCCCCTTATAGATTTCCACTCCGATTCTAATTATCCAGCCATGCTCAGTAACAGTGAGATGACTTTCTCCAAATCACCAAAAGTAAGATTCCTTTCCCCACGTGATTTTAAGCTCTAGGTAGTTCAACTCAGACTTACTTCAAAGGAGACTGCTTGTGATTTTTTTTTTCCTGTGGGGACATTTGGCTGACTCTCTACATCAGAAAATTCTTTGCACTAACAAAAAATGGTTAGATGCATCATTGTGTGTTATTTTTATTTATTTCCTCCTGAATTAGATCAGGTGTTGTATTTTGTTTCCTCAATATTATACTCTGAACCAAGACGCAAAATTAATGTATTGCACTTAGGTTTTTAATAATGATATAATATTTACAATTGTGATTGTGTTTATAGAGTAGCAGCCATTTATATAAAAAGTGAAAATTTATATATTATTATTCCAATATTTTGGTTTTATTAAATCAGAGCATCTAAGGAATGATTAAACATTTAATGATTAAACATTTCATGATTAAACATTTCATGATTAAACCCAGATTGTTGCCTTAAAGACCTATATGTTCATCATTTTTGAGTAAAATAGAATTATCATTTCAGGTCCACTAACTACCATTTTTTTAATTTAATAAGGTTCTGTTGAGCTTGCCTCATTTATTTAAAAACACTCACGTAGCCTATACTGAAATTAAATGATGAGGCATCTGCATATATTTCTACTGACACTAATATTTTGATGGCTAATACTTTGCCTCTGATTTAAGAGTGTGGTTATTGGCAGTGAAGATAATACATGAGACCTGCTTCTTCTAAAGAATTGTTCTAGAAGATGTATTACTTTAGATATTATTTATTGCATATTTCCAGACTTTAAATTGTTTAGAGCCAAGGATTACTTCTAAAAATGTTCTTTGAGTTCAAAGGACTCACCTTGTCCTGCCCAAAAGCGTGAGTAAATCACTCCTCAGCAGCAAAGCAAAGAGAAAATAAAAGTCGTAGGGACACATTAAGGTTATTTGCTAGGACAGTTCTGAACTATGCCGAAGTTAAGATGCGTTCACACATTATGAGGATAGTCTTACAATGAGCTGCATTCTTACCAAGGTATTTTGCATAGTTTGGAGGGCAGAGTTTCGTTAGAAACAATAACACAGTCTCTAAACATCAGTGCCAAAGCAAGAGAAAAATGCGTGAGTCCAGATTCATTAATTCACACCTTCCTTTCCCTCCCGAATCAGGGAGGGAAATAACATCAGTTTCCCTACGTTTGAGCAAACCATTAATCTAGGATGTATTTTTGATACCTCCCTGTTTTCTCAGTTTAGTTAGTCATCCAGCCATACCAGTTTTAACATCCAAATATCTATAGAAAACTAACCACAAGTAATTAGACTGTAATCAGTCTCCTATCTCATATTTTCACCTTCTCGTCCCTAGATTACTGCAAAAGTATCTGAATTTCCTGTTCTGGAGGCATTAATTGTCTTCTTACATTGAAAACCTGATCACCTGCTTAAAACTAAACTAACTGCTCAATGGCCCAAGGATAAAGACCACTTTTTATCAAGGTCTGTATAGACTTCATGATTTGCCCATAATTTCATTTTTACGCTCTGTCTCTTCCGTTTCTTTGTTCAACAGACACATTAGCCTTCTGTCATTTACATGCTTGTAAATCCTGCCACAGGGCCTTTGCACAAGCTGATCCTTGGCCTGAAATGTCCATGTTGCTCAAAACACTTGTCACACGTCCACATCTGTACAGGTGTCAGTTCTTCAGAGAAACAACTCATGGTTCCCTAGGCCCTGTTCATACACTCTTTCTTTACAATATCAGTGCACAGTTTTTTACTGCTCTGTGTTTAATAATGTACCAATGGACATTTGGCTCAACATCTTATCCTGAACACTAAATAGAGTAAAGCAAATACTTTTTGATGAATGAAAAAATACTTATAAATCACCTCCTTTGTTCCTGGCAGTGATCTGGCTCCTGCAGAAATAACAGCAAATTCTTTGGGGACGAATTGTTAAGAGATGATAAACAAATGTCAGGAAGCGCGGAGAAATACTATGTTCTACAGATAAGGAAAAAACATATTAAAACCTAGCAGGGGATAGAGTGACAGGGGGATATCCCCTGGTCAAAGACAGTCTCTCTGAGAAGCTGACACTGGAAAAGGAGTTAAATGACCTGAGACATTCTGCTTTCTGGTCACATCACACAGAGTCTCGCAGGCATGTTACTTTTGAACTTGGAATTTTATTCTGAGTGAGATGAGAAGTCATTGGAGGGTGATGAGCAGGCTGTGATGTGGTCTGACTCGGTAAATAAAGTGCTGTGTTCTGAATATATAATAAAGATTCCCTCTGGTTGCTCCGTGGAGTACAGACTTTATCACGGAAAAGGCAAAACATGTAGATTAGTGATCAGATTACTCCAATCATGCAGAAGAGAGATGTTTGGATTCCGGATCTTTGGAAGGTAGAGCTTTCAGGATTTGCTGGAGGAGAAGATGGGACTGGGTGAATGAGAGGGGTATCCAGATGACCCCAAGATTTTAGTCTCAGCAACTGTAGGAGAACTACCCTCCCCTGAGAGATGGAAGCCGAGGAGGGGGTGTGGTGCAGGTTTGGAGGGTGGGTTTGGCGAGAGAATTAAGAGCTAGTAATTGTTTTAAGAGAACTCAGTTTTCTCCATGGGTGAAAGTACCTCAACATAACAAATCACTTAGAGCATAAGAAACTCATGAACCAGAAATCACGCTCAGGGGATTCTACGTTGAAATATTAACATTATGCTGTGAAGGAATTATAAAATATTTATATAGTGCTAATTAATTTTTAAGTCTTTTTTTTCTTTAAAGAGTTACCTTTTAAGGCCAGTACAGGGCCTGATACGAATTTCTCTCGATGGTTTAAAGCCTATGGTTTTAAGCGACTGTAGCAAACATAATGTCTAATTCATTAACTCTTGACGATGTTGATTTATTATCACTAGGTGATATTTGCTGAGGGTATCACCACATTGTACCTTCTTAATGATGACAATAATTCTTTTGTAGTACTGAAAATCTGTGAGGATAAAGAGTTCACATTTAAAGAGGCTGAATTTGAAACATCCTAACAGATATTTCCGATTATCACTCTCTTAATATAGGAATAATCAAGGGACTTTACCTATTTCAGCCTGGGCTGTAAATATTTTTAAATTGCCTAAAGATTTGTAAATATAGATATGCCCTCATATGTCTTTGGGGTTTGAATTCACAGTACTGTTGTAATTGGGGTAAACTCGGGCTGAGAAATACATTTAAAGTTCTCCACAGTTGATATCACACCTGCTACCTTGCAGAAGTTAATACCATTGAGAAAAGAAGACACTCCATCAACCCAAGAGGTTGATTTTCCCAGAGATCCACCGAGGATGAGCTCGTAAGTCAGAATTACAAGACATACGAGGGAAAAGGATTAGCAAGAAAAAAAAAAAACATAATCAGAACCCAAGACTTGGAGATTATGGAATTATTGGAAACAAAGTATTTATAAATGTTTGAGAGTGGATCAAAACATCAGAGAAAGAACAAAAATTTGATAAATATCTTTATCGTAGAGATAAAGCAGAGTTAGATTTGGATTCATGATTATAGCTCTAACTTAATGTCAAGAGCTTAAGAGTTGTCACTTCTGTGCTTACAACAAGAAAAAAATCGGGAAAAACAAATGATGTGGATACGTGAGAGAATTCAGGTGACAGGGTCAATGTCCACCCCAGCGTCTTGAGATACAGGCAAATACAGAGAATCACAGGGAGATCAGGTTACTGGAGCAGAAGCCTCTGCAGCAACTAGGCTCTGGTGGAAAAAATAGGCAACATGCAAGAAAAGACAATGAGTAATGGAAAAAGAGAGATCGAAAGTTAGAAAGAATCAAAAAGAAATGTTAGAAAATGAAAATTCTGTAAGAGATGAAGAATGTCTTTGATGAGCTCATCAGCTGACTGGATATGGCCAAGGAAAGAATCAATTAGCTGAAGATATGTCAATAGAAACTTCCTAAACTGAAAAGCAAAAGGGAAAAAAAAAAAAAAAGAATGAAAAAAAATCACAACAGGATACTCAAGAACTGCAGAACAATTTTTTTTTAAGATTTTTTTTTTATGTGGACCATTTTTAACTTCTTCAGTGCATTTGTTACAACACTGCTTCTGTTTTATGCTTTGGTTTTTTGGCCGTGAGGCATGTGGGATCTTAGCTCCCCTACCAGGGATCGAACCCACACCCCCTGCACTGGAAGGTGAAGTCTTAACCACTGGACTGCCAGGGAAGTCCCTGCAGGACAATTTTTAAAAGGATAATATGAGATTAATCAGAATACCACAAAGATATAAAAGAACGAAACAGAAATATTTAATGTAGTAACAGCCAAGACATTTCCAAAATTAATTAGACCCCAAACCACAGTTCCAGGAACCTCAGAGAATATTAAAATCTACACCTACATAAATCATGTTTAAACTGCAGAAAAACTAAGACAAAGATAAAATCTTGAAAGAAGCTGGGGGCAGAAAGATATCACCTTACCTCTAGAGGAACAAGGGTAAGAATTGCTGTGGACTTCTTCTCAGCAAACCGGGCAAGCAAGAGGACTGCGTGCAATATTTGAAGTGCTGAAAGAAAAAATCAAAACAAAACACACCAGATAGAATTCTGTATCCAGAGAAGTTATCCTTCAAGAAGGAAAGAGAAATAAAGATTTTCTCAGACAAACTACAACAAAGAACGCATTGCCAGCAAACCGGCCCTGCAAGAAACAGTAAAAGAAATTTTTCAGGAAAAACAAACTTGGACCTACATAAAGAAAGGCAAAGCACTGGAGAAAGGAGAAATGAAGATAAAATAAAATCTTGTCTGTTCCTAATTGATATGGATAAGTGAAGTAAATGACAGCAGTGTTTTAGGGGATGGGGGGAAGGAATGGGGAATCATCTTTTATGAGGTATTTGCACTATCCGTGAGACAGTATAGTGTTATTTGAAGTGTGCTTAAATTAGTTGTAAATGTATATTATAAAATCTAGGGAAACCACTAATTTTTTAAAAAAGACAAAGCGCATTTGGGAAAACGATGAGCTTCTTAGAAATGGAAAAAGCCTATTGAAAAAAGATATCAGTGAAATTAAAAATGAAATGGGTGAGTTGAAAAAAAAAGATTAGACAGATGAAAACAGAAGTACGGTTAGGTATAAAAAATCTGAAGAAATTATGCAGGTGTGGTATAGAGATTCAGAGAGTTGGAAAACATGAAAGATATCAGACAGTATGCAGGCTATGGCACAGACCAGGCTTTATCTCTGGGGAGCACTACCCAGCCTGTGGTTTAGGACTACAAGGATGGTACAAGTCATTCCTGGGGCCCTTTAGGCTGCAAAACAAGGCCAGGTGAGCTGAGCAGATCTGAGGAGACTCATAAAAGAGCCTGGCACACTTTGATGATGCTTCAATTTGGGTAGACCTGGGATAAAATCACTCAATGGAAAATTACTTTGTGAAACTTCTCATAGTAACTGCTCAATCATACATTTGGTAAAAGTAGTGAAGTGTAAATTATTTGCAAAAAATACAGAAGCCCACGTTATTACCATAAAACTTGGAAAAATAATTAACATTTGCATTATGACTCCATTATGGGTTCAGCTGTATTATGTCTGAAGTATTTCAGTCCTCCCATTTCATTATGAGAAACATAGGATTATTTAAGTGAACCATTCCTCATGTAGGTGAATGAATGATACAAGATTTTATAAGGGGATTTGACTATATAAATGATCAGAAAGAGCAGACCAGAGAAACATGAACATATCAATAGGAATGTTGACTTTTTTTATAGATTCATACTTTACTACCAGCACTAGATATTTTAAAGTACTTTCCAAGGACTTGAATTTGTAGAGGAGTCTTAGTGCATCTACTACAGTGAAACAGAGAAATGAAGTACTATGTGAAAACTTAAACATGTTTCTAGCCACTCTGTTCTGTCCTTTAGTGGGAGAAAGGAGGTAAGATCATTCTGTGCACTGGCTGAATTCTCTGGACCTTTTGCCATGACATGCTTCTGGAGGAATGTGTTTGCTGGTTGGTTTGTCTTTATTATCGTTCACTTACAATTACATCTGAATAATTGTTCACTTCGAATCATATCTGAATACTTTGAAAAAAATTTATATTCCCGTAAATAATGCTAGAAACTTGAAATACATAACCTGGGGCAGACTTTTCATTAGGCTGTTACATTATTTCTATCTTTGATATTGTATGACAGCAGAAAAGTTAGCATTACCTTTATGCTTGATTTTTTTTTTTTACTTTTTAATTGTTTATTGGAGTATAGTTGATTTACAATGTTGTGTTAGTTTCTGCAGTACAGCAAAGTGAGTCAGTTATACGTGTACAAATATCCACTCTTTTGTAGATTCTATTCCCATATAGGCCATTACAGAGTATTGAATAGAGTTCCCTGTGCTATACAGTAGGTTCTTACTAGTTATCTATTTTATATATAGTAGTGTGTATGCGTCAATCCCAATCTTCCACTTTATCCCTCCCCCGCTTTCTCCCTTGGTAACCATAAGTTTGTTTTCTACATCTGTGACTCAAGTTCTGTTTTGTAAATAGGTTCATTTGTACCCTTTTTTTAGATTCTACATATAAACGATATCACATATTTGTCTTTGTCTGACCTACTTCACTCAGTATGACAATCTCTTGGTCGATCCATGTCTCTGCAAATGGCATTTTTTTTTCTTTCTTTTGTATGGCTGAGTAGTATTCCATTGTATGTATATATATACTATATCTTCTTTGTCCATTCCTCCATTGATGGACATTTAGGTTGCTTCCATGTCCTGGCTATTATAAATAGTGCTGCAATGAACATTGGTGTGCATGTATCCTTTTGAATCATGCTTTTCTCCAGATATATGCCCAGGAGTGGGGTTGCTGGACCATATGGTATGTGCTTGATTAATTAAAATGTGTGTTCAGCTAAATGAAACGTTAGGTAAGAATGATGGCTGATTTGAAAAAAAATATTTTCTCCATGGCACGTTTGCAAAGATATTCCTTAAAAAAAACCTCTAATGATTGTTTTAATGTAGCTTTTATCATTTAACAAACTTAACAAACTCCCGGGAGATATTAATGATTAGGCCCATGGTTGACTGTAAAGTAGGTAGACATTGAGTTTTGTTTTTTTTTTTAGTCTTGTTTTTACCACATTGTACAAATGTTTTTCAGTGGGTTGGGAAAAGCCAGTACAAGAGATGAATCAATAAATGAAAACAAGTATTGTCAACAGATCTGGGTAAATATTTTAGAGAAATCAATGGACAAAATGATATTAAGGGTCATGTGCTATAGCCCTATAAACACAGGTGATCATTATTGATCACAAATTCATGTTACATACATAGATATGAGACATAATTGAAACCTAAAGATTTTATGTGTGCAGGCAAATTAGTCAAGCCAACTAACAGTGGCCTCTGAAAAATAGGCCTGAATCTGGAGAAACGATGCTCTATGGTATAAACATTTTAAAAGAAAGGGAGTGTCCTCAGTTTTACTCTGTCCTCTTGTCTTCCTACCCACAAATTTGTATTTAAATGGACGGTGGTAACTGTGGGAAGGAGTAGCTAAAATACGGCAGTGGGTAGAACCCTGAGTGGGTCACAGACTTGGTTGTTTTTTTGTTTTGTTTTGTTTTTTGCGGTGCGTGGGCCTCACACTGTTGTGGCCTCTCCCGTTGCGGAGCACAGGCTCCGGACGCGCAGGCTCAGCGGCCATGGCTCACGGGCCCAGCCGCTCCGCGGCACGCGGGATCTTTCCGGACCGGGGCACGAACCCGTGTCCCCTGCATCGGCAGGCGGACTCTCAACCACTGCGCCACCAGGGAAGCCCACTTGGTTGTTTTTTTAACCCATGCCATAAGCTTGTCAACCCTAAAGAACAGTTTGTAAAGCCTTCAATGGCATGGTAAGAAGGAACTAACAGCCCTGTCCTGAATTGGAAGTCAATAAAGCATTAAAAATGCAAATACATTCTTGTTAATATGATATAATTGTGAAGAACTTTTAGGCATCCAATTACCATTTAACACAAAAGCCTGTAATGATTTAATTAGGAATCCTTCACCTAACTGAGGTCAAGATTGTTAGCAGTGGATATCTAATTAGCTTGCTTAGGCGGCTGTCTTTTTTGAAAACTCCCTGGGAAAAATCCTTCCTTAAACGATATCCACCACCACCCCACCACACACACACACACACACACACACACACACACACACACACGAAATATGTGTAAAAGCTACTGAAATCCAAATGAAGTCTATACCTGAGTAAATAGTATTATAGCACCATCAGGTTCCTGTTTTTGACAATATGTTATATTATCATTGGGGGAAGCTGGATGAAGGGTACCCCGGAACTCTTTGTAACTACTTTTGCAAGTACTGCTTTTCTTGTGAGTCTTACACAATTTCAAAATAAAAAGCTATTAAAAATGCATCCATATCTCTCAGAATTACAGTATTTGAATCATCTAGTTTCTCTTTTGAGGTTATGTGATTGTTTTAGACAATCATTGATTCCATGAAATAAGGCCAAATTAATGTGGCATTTGATATTGTTCAAGTAAATACCAGTTTGGTTGATCCAAAGGACCTCAGATCACAGTAGAACGTCTAAAAGTTGTGGGAGAAGATTTTCCTGACAGTTTACGTTTCTAATTTGCTTTTGGTCAGATTATGCAGCTTCAACATCCAGGTATAAAACCTCAGCTAGCAATAAAATCCAAAATAAAGCCATCAAATTAATCTCCTTTGCTTAACAGAATAAATAGCCCATTTTATTTCTTTAAGATTAAGGCTTTCATAATTATTTTAATGGAAAATACATGAAAGGAAACAGTATTTTATAATAGGCTAACAAGAACCAAGGGAGATTTATTATTGTAGAGTCTAGGGTCTCCAGTAGCAGCAATGACCAAATTTTGTCCCCTGAAGCTCAGTGCTCCAAGGTAGTTCAGGAAAAAGAGGGGGCAGTGGCCACACAAATTGTATAATGATTCATATATAATGTATATTTCCGTGTTGAAAGATCTGCAGTTTTTTTTTTGTTTATATTGAGCAAAATTTGGCCTTGGAATTCCTTCCCAAATTTCCAGTTAACAACTTTTTAAAATCAGCACTCTACAGAACACATGTTGGGAATGCCTAGTATAGAGTCAAAGTATGCTTCCTAACATCACCAGCCCCAGTTAGAAGTATGTATCACATGTAGCCTGGGCTGCTCATTTAAAAACCAGGAATCGGGGCTTCCCTGGTGGCGCAGTGGTTGAGAGTCCGCCTGCCGATGCAGGGGACACGGGTTCGTGCCCCGGTCCGGGAAGATCCCACATGCCGCGGAGCGGCTGGGCCAGTGAGCCATGGCCGCTGAGCCTGTGCGTCCGGAGCCTGTGCTCTGCAATGGGAGAGGCCACAACAGTGAGAGGCCCACGTACCGGAAAAAAAAAAAAAAAAAAACCAGGAATTAGTTACTCACTTCAACAACTCTAAGGTTTTACCATGTTTGTTAGCGTTACCTTACTCCCCTTATTTGTTTTTAATTTTCATTTTTAAAATTGCATCTTAAAAAAACAGAGATGAAACATTTATTTTTATCTTGGTTGTAAATAATGAAATTCGAGATCTATATGACTGGAAGCATTCTTCAGTGTCCAACGGGAATTGTTCCACTTTCCTTAGTGCTCAGTTCTCCCTGTCTATACTGGACGCCTTTGAAAACACCAAGTTCTTCCATGCCCTCAGGGCTTCATCACAGCTGTTTCCTCCACCTAGAATCATTTCCCTCTCATCGACAGTACTGCCTTTTTTGTTATCTGTTGGCCTGAAACAAATAGATTGTCAGGCATTTCTCCAGCAAAGATGGATTTTTTCTGGATCAAGAGAGGATTTCAGGCTAACAGGTGATAAAAAAAAGAAAATAAAAAGGCAGTACTGAGAGCATGGAAGAACCATGGCTCTGAGAGTCCCTGCTGGGAAGGGAAGGAGAACACTTATAGAGGGGGGTAGGAAGTCGGGAGGGCCAGAGTAAACAAGGAGCCCATGGCTTTTCATAGGCTGAGTCTTTGCCAGCAAAGAGGAATCTTTCTTCTTCCTCTTGGGCTCTCCTATCTTCACAGGGCATGAGAGTTCCCCCTTTTGGTTTCCCAAGTCTACTTAATTGAGGCTTCTGTTTATTAATTTTTTACACGTCCATTCCAGTGACATTTGAAGATGAAAGACACTATGATAATACTCTAAGTAGCAAAGTTCTCTGACAGTCGGTGGGGATTTTCACATTCACATAGGAGAGGAAACCCTGTCTGAAATCGTCCAAGTCTGGATACTGCAACTTGTGCCCAATGGAAATCTGTGCATATCACTACTACAATGGGAATAGTTTTTCTGAGCCACCCCAGAGGAGCGAGTCATCATGAAGGTGGATTTTGTCAGTGGGTTCTTATGAGCCCTGCCGTGGTCCTGTGAACATAGATGTAGGGCTCAGATTGGGGAGAGGATCAGCTGAATCAAAGAGCTGTGGCACTTGGGTATTCACATCTCAATTGTTATTTGTGCAAACTGTTTTGTTAGAATTGTATGCCCTTCAATAGTGTTTGTCTCTTTAACCCATTTCACGCTGTAACTACCAGCTTACGGCTGAATGTGTTGCAAGCTCTGTTAATGGGTATTTCACTTATCCTGTGCCTGTAGCTGCAACTACTTCTCCTTTCTTGTATTTGCCTTTTCTCAGTAAGACTCCACTTAATTCCACTGCTTTTCATTCAGGTCAGTCCACAGAGTTGGAAAGGACGGTGTAAGGAAAGGAGCATGTGAAGATTTTGCTTAAGAGATAAAATATCCTTGTGAGTGAATGCTGTTCATTCTTTGAACACTTATCTCTATCACCGTTCCCTAACTAGCTAGGGACTGTTTGTTGCCAATGTGAGTACTTAGCTTCGCTATCTTTTGATGGAGAACTGTAGTCCCTTGATAAATCAGGGGATTTATCGACAAGTCCCACCACGTGGCCTCTTCACCTGTTTTTCAAAACCCTCAGTCCGCAGCTACTACATGGATCATATATTTTTAGATAGAAAGATAAAAAAAGAGTAGTATTTGGCATTCCGTGATAGTTTAAAATAACATTTAGCCATTGACCTTGACATTTTTATGAATGTGTTCAGAATTATGTCCTCCTTCTCTTCAGCTTCATTTTAAACTTGATTCTACGCAGGTATTGATAGAAAACTGAGGTGTGAGTAAAAATATAGAATATATAGAAAAATATAGAATTAGTCAAAATACAGAAGTATACAAATATCCTTATTAAAATATAAATATATATATATATACACACACACACACATATATGGCTTGAAAATCCATACAACACCAGCCCTTAAAATTGTCTGCATGAGTTACTGAAAGGCTTATTCACAGTAATAAAAACAGCATTTTTATAAAATGCCAAAGTTATACTAATAAAAGAGGCAAGTGCTTCCCACACATTAGAGACTGTCCCTTACAAGTCAGCACTTATGCCCAACAGTTATGTAGTAAACACTTTCATTAGGGATTTTTCTGACTGAGTTCCTTTCAATAAAGATGGTTGGTCTATTATGTAGAATGTAAATTGAACTACAGTCAGAAAAAGGGAGGTAAACAACCTTTTTGTGCCATAAAATAAAATCATTTAGTTTCACATTAGGCATTCCAAGGAATTTTGGCCTAAAACCATGACATAACTGATGTTACAAATCTAGGTGCTCCTGACAGGAAGTAAGAAAAACTCAGGGGCCAGCTCTTTAGTTTTCTGAAGATGCAACATGTGTTCTAAAATCCTTTATACAGAATTCCAGTAAGAGGTAAAATCATCTGTCTCAAATAAATTGATATTTTAGCAGACATGTATTTCTCTGTGTTAGAAAAATATGCCAGATACCTTTTTAAACAGATGACTTGGTGATTTTTCCATTGAATTTGTATACTTTGTTGAAATAGTTTCTAGTATGTATTTGTAAATGGTCTACTTCATTAGAAAAGCTAAGTAGAAACATAAAATATTTTCTATTACTAACATACCTGAAAAGTCACCATATAGCCAAATATAAAATAATTTTCAGAAAGAGTAAATTTATAGTTAGGTTTAAATGCATTGATTGTTGGTTTGATTTCCACTTTGCTCTAACAATCAATTATGAATGAATATATGGTCTGTGTGTTTAATTTCATTTTCCCTAATTCATTTTTAATGAGTGAAAAATAATATTATGATTTAGCCATGTAACACAGTTTCAAAACCCTTTTTTTTTTTTTTTTTTGAAGAACTTCTCATCATTATATACCACTATCCCAATTACATTTTAGAAAGATGATGGAGAGAGGGTATTTGGCAAATCTTGACCTTCTCTTTGTGTCTCTTAATGAAAGCTGTCTTTCAGTGGGTACTAATGTGAAAAGGGCAGTAGTTCTCCAGGAAAGGCAGGAAGGGAAATAGCCTTTCCCTGGACAACTGGGGAAGAAAGTTATTGTTGCCAAACATTTCAAATGTCTCTTTGTAGTCCCTGAGAGATGTGTCTCCTAAAAACAGTAATGAGAGTGTAAAGGATGGAGAGAATGCCTATTACATGGACCATTCTTCTCAAAGGCAGAGGGTTTTCTGTTTTCTTGCACAGGGGGCTCTGGGCATATCTACAGCCGTTTGCATCACAGTTTGGCTTTAGTCTCTGGGGAACACAACATGGCAGCCCTTCAGCTACTGCAAATCATTTAAAATTATTAGGGGCCATAAGGGCGTGAGGAGAAGTACAGAAGAATAAATGAACTGAGAGAAGCCACCCAGATGGCTAAAGTCTAAGGAACTAGATGGGGGTGAAAAGGGGAAAATTCCTAGTAAAAGTCATTGTGGACCTAAACTAGACTGCCACATAAACCCACCTTCAGCAAAGGTGGGTTTATCCCATGGTAAGGAAGGAAATGCTCTTATAGAGGGGAATAGGAAGTTAGGGGCGGGGCAGAGTAAACGAAGAGTCTATGGCTTTTCATTGGCTGAGTCCTTGCCAATGAAGAAGAAGAGTCTTTCTTCTTCCTGTTGGGCTCTGCTGTCTTCGCGGGGCATGAGAACTTCCCCTTCTGGTTTCCCAATTCTATTTAATTGAAGTTTCTGTTTCTTAATTTTTTACATCACAGAAGAATATTTTGAGAATGTGGGTGACTGGTATTCAATTTGAAGTTGCGTTTTCATTCCTATATGTATCCCATTCTCTGTTTCTCCCAAATCCTAATTCTTCGATTAAGACTGCAAAATACACAATTGCTGTATGTGAGGTTCTGTGGTATTTTAGTGACTGTGTAGAAATAGAGAAAATTTTCCCCGTTGATGTCATGTGGAATGGAAACTAGTATTCCCAGGACAGGGAGATGATTTAAACATGCTTTCATGATCAGAGAGCCAGAGGGGTGACCAAGATAGTCATTGCTACTCAGGAAGTAGCACACATTTGAGGAAGCATTTTAGATATTCGTGAAGGTTGGGTTTTATGCTCTAAGCCAATTTTTCTGGCAGGAATGCACCAGCTGGCATTTAGGTGCCAGAGGAAATGGTTAAAAGAAGAGTGGTTTACATGATAAAACAGAGCGATCAGAATGGAGATGAGAGTCTCTGTGGTTGCTGGCAGCCCAGATCAACAGAAAGGAGTTGAATAGAAGCTTGTTGCCTTGGGACCGGGTCTCTTGGCATGGGGTCACCAGTGCCCCTTTCTTGCATCAGGGCAGCCCATGCTCTCTTGGGGTATGAGGGCTGTTTCTCTGTCTCCTTTCCATAGGACGTGTCAGGTAGGCGGGAGTTAGAGAACATTCTTACCGGCTCCTGGCCCCGAGGACTGGTGAAACTTGTGGTCCTGCCATCCTTCTCCTAGGACTGTGCTCTGACTGTTGGACCTACTCACAGTAAGATGTGCCAGTTCTGGAATTTTCTTCTCTGCTCCAGGCATTGAAAGGCTGGTCCCTCACCTGTCATCTGGCACAAGAAATTAGGGTTATCAGTGCCTTGGAGCCTCAGATGTTCTTCAGGCCACAGGCAGCAACAGTAAAATGTGCAGAAGGAGCCGACTGGGGAAGGTGGGTCTTCCCGTGCTGGCCCATCCCCTCTCCACCTGTGCCTCCACCCTGGGCAGTGGGTCTGCTGTCTCAGTTCCAGACTGCGGTGACAAAATGGCAGTGAGCCCCTTTTCAAATGTGTGGACAGGTAAAGCATGGGACACCCTGAAACACACTGTGTTTCTTGGAATTTTCAGAGGAGTTAAACATATTGACATAAATATAATGCTGCCTGTTCAGAATAGCTGGGCTTTAGCCAACCTGGCTTCATGGAAATAGCCATCTTGTTCCTATTTAATATCCAGCATAAAGTCTGAAACATTTAATAAGAATAATGGTATTGTAATTACTCGTACTGGGAATCGTGATCTCCGCTTAGAACTACAGTTCTATTTTGCAGCATTTTCTTAACTGCAACATCTCATTGCTGCTCCTAGACATCCCTAGGCTATGGGACAGTCTCCTGTGTCTGCTACTTACCTGACTCCTGGGGACATTTGTCCCTTCCTCTTTAGGGAGTTTTTCTGGGAGGTGAGAGAGCACGCACTGTTGCAGTTCACTCGTACCCAGCAATGCCTGTGCCTATGTGAGGTCTTTCAATATCACGCTTTCTAAAATTTGACAAATAAATGAATAAGTGAATAGAATGGATTCTACTCTTAATAAGAGAATTGTAAAAGTTGTTTGGATAAACTTTCGGGTAAATTCAAACAGGTAGAGAAACCTTTAGTAGCCTATTCATGGTAAGTCATCCTGTGACACTCAGATCCATTTACCTGCTGAGTTGATCATTCAATGGATAAAGTGTCAGAGAGTTCTTCAGTGTTTGCTCTCAAGTCATTCATTGTATACCTTTTAAAAAGAAACTTTAGTTTTTAAAAACAATTTTAGATATACAGGCAAGTTGTGAAGATAGTACAGAGAGCCTCCATATAGCCTTCGTTCAGTTTCCCCTGTTGTTAACATCTTATGGTCGTAGGGTATGTTTGTTACAATTAAAAACTGACATTGATACATTTTTATTAAATAAAGTCCATATTTTATTCAGATTCACTTAGGTTTTACTTAATGTACTTTTTCTGTTCTGGGATCCCACCCAGGATATTGGGTGGGATTTAATAGTCATTTAATAGTCATGTCTCCTTAGGCTGCTCTTGGCTGTGACAGTTTCTTAGGCTTTTCCTGGTTTTGGTGACATTTTTAGATTTTAGGGATACTGGTCAAATATTTTATAGAATGTTCCTCAATTAGGATTTATCTCATGTTTTCCTTATGATTAGACAGGGGTTGTGTGTTTTGGGTAAGATCAGAGAGGTGAGATGCCATTATATTATGCATCACATAAAATCCAGGTATGACTTAATTTGGTGATAGTGACGTTGATCACCTGGCTAAGAATGTGTTGGACAAGCTTCATCACTCAAAGTTACTCTTCTTTTCTTTGGGAAGAAGTCACTCTGCTCAGACCATTCTCTTACAAGGAAGCTGGGGTCCTTAGAGAAATAAGAGTCTAACAATAGGGCAGAGAAAATACAAAATGAGCCTGAAGATATTGTATTATGAGAAAGTAAGGAAATGTTCAGAAAACAAGAGGATGGAGTTATGTCAAGGCGATGCAAGAGTCAACCAGAAAGACTCTTCCATGTCCAAAACTGAAATAATTCCAGCAACAAAATAAATAACATTGTGTTGGATTATAACCCAAGATATAAAATAAATATATATTTGTCATACTAATACACATAAATAATTGAATAAATAAATGAATGTAAGGAAGTTTCTACTTACTGAAATACCCAAGTAATATATGTAGATAATCCCCCTTCAAGGAGGTGGACCTGTCCTCTTCGCTTCCAACTCCACTGAAAGTGGGTTGGACTTAGTGATTTGCTTCCAAAGAATAGAATAGGGCCAGGTTAAAACAATAATTCTAGCGTGGAGAAACCTGGCAAACCCTACCTTAACCAAGTGATGAATGCCAGCATCATGAATAAAGTCATATTGACATCATGTACCTGATATGAAGTGATAGAAGGGCATTTCACCTCTGTGGTGGTCTTCCCCAAGGCCCTCGACACCAGTGTAATCATGAGCAAACGTCACACTATCTTGGGGGACGTTCTACGGGACGCCTGAAAGCATTCCTCAAGACTGTGAAGGTCATAAATAACAGAGAAAGACCGAGAAACTGTCACGGATCAGAGGAAACTGGGGAGACATGAGAACCAAATCTAATGTGATATCCTGCATTGAATCCTCGAACAGAAAATGGGCATTAAAGGAAAAACTGCTAGAATCTGAATGAAGTCGGAACTTCAGTTAATGTTCCAGTGTCAGTTTCTGAGTTTGGACAGATGTACCACGGTCATGTACGATATTAATGAGGGATGCTGAATGGTATGTGAGAACTGTCTGTACTCTCTTTGCAGCTTCCCTGTGTATCTAATAGTATTTCAATATAAGAAGTTTATTTAAAAAAAAAACTGGTGTTTCTAAATTTAAAATAAAATGAATGATCTCTTAAGAAGGATATGTATTCAGCATACAAGAAACAGATATGGACTAACTGGAATGACTCTCTATGTTTCTGTAAATATACAGTATAAGTTACAGGTAGCAGAAATATTTCTGACCTTCAAATCTAAAGAAACCATAAAAGGATTCAAGATTCCATTATCTTTACATGAATCAGGTTATCAATCAGCATTTCTTTTATTTAGAACAGATGGTACTTCATATTTCTTCCCTGAAATTCTGAATTTTGCAAGCAGGGCCATTCTTCAATTTAACTGGGGAAAAAAAGGCTTAAAGTATACTAAGCCCATTAAATGTTGGCGAGTTCCCCCATTTGCGCTGCATGGGATATGAAAAGAGATGTTTTTACCATGGTAGGTGGCTTCCTCTGAACACATTACAATAGGAAATAAATACAGTTCAGGAAGCGACAGAGTATGTTGCCATTTTAGAATCACTCAGAGAATACAGCCAGTGTAAGAATTACATATTGCCCAATCTCCTACCTTATACTTAGGCACATAATACAACATATTAATACCAACCAGATACGCTTTAGATCTATGTATTATGTCAATGTAGATGCATAGAAACAGGACAGTATAATGAACAAGATAAAAATATGATTTCTATTAGAAGGAAAAAGACAGTTTCCTTGTATTTTTAAAATCTGATAAGTAATACATAGCTTGACAACTAGAAGACAGTATATGTAATTTTGAGCTTACTAATACTATTTAGTAGAATCTAGGATGAAATTAGATGATCGCATGAATTTCTTAAATATGATAAAATTATAATATTCTATTTAGAATTACAATATAAAATGATAATATTCTATTTAGAAAATAAGAATTTATAGTTTGATTTTTTTCTACTCTCAGTGTTATAGTATTCAGCGTAAATTGCATCTCATTAACAGAAGCCTAAAGTGGAAACTAGAACAGCTGGAGGGTTGAATCGAGAAACCTCCACAGCAAAAGTCCGAGTTTCATACTTAATTACTTAACCTGGTCTACTAATTATTCCAGAAACTCCTTGATCTAGAATAGTATGATTATAGTTTATTTTACCTTGTATGCCACTTACAGCAAGGCAAACATAGAGGAACATGTGGTGATGTATATTCACTTTTTCCTTCTTAAATAATTAAACTCCTTTAGTTAAAAGAAGAATGGAGAAGAAGACAGTTTAGGATGAGTTCGGAAATCAAGAAAACAACATTTACTCTGCCCTCTTGCGTATAATCCATTTTTCTGCTAAAGGATAAACTTCACATTCTTCCATCTATCACTAAAACGGTCAGAAAACCCTTGAAAATAGCATTTTAAACAATCAGTAGTGCCCCTTCACATCTTTTAAATGGGTCAGTTTTGATGGCTTAGTTTCCTGAAACACTTTGGAATTCACTTGTGTAGAGATGACCTCAGCCAGTCATCATGAGAGCTGTTAAAGAGGCACCAAATTTAGAGAACAAGGGATCGTAGAAACGTATTAAAATGTGTCCTCAGGCGCTGTTTATAAGGGATACCATGATTTCTTAAGTGTATCCATCTCCTGGGTCAGTCCCAGTCATTATAATTGATTATTTTTATTTGGTTTTAAACACAGCATCTTCTTAATTTGCAAGCATAGGTTTCTTTTATAGGGTGGTATGAAACAAATGAGGAAAACCAGAAGTGATTTCCAGCCAAAGGGGGTATGTTAAGATGGGCCTCGCCCAAGGTCAGGAGCTCTAAGAAGATCCACTTCTTTTCTTTTGCTTTGTTTCTGCTCTCGAGACTTAGGACTCAAAAGGTCCTGATAGGCACCAACATCCTTGCCCACCCCTCCATACTCCCTACTCTGCACACCCTCCCTAGTGGCAACAGAAACAAGGCATGCTCCTCCACAAGGTGATCACATGAGCATGATTGTATCTGCCCTACTGTCATGGCGGCCAGATTTATGAATGAGAACCACTGTGTCTGCAATCCAAGGAAGAGTGAGTGCAAATGGGAAGAATGATAAAATCAGCTGGGTGAAGCTGTGCTGTAAGAAGTGATGGCCAAATGAGATGGAGTTTTAAAAACAAATGGTTAAATTTAGAATAGGTTCGATGTACGTTATCAGTTGTTAATTTTTTTAAGAGACGGATTACTTTTAAACTAACCCGTATGCCTATTCTAAGTTTAAGATATGATACACTCAGTCCATGCTCCTGAGGCCACCATTGGAGTCACGAATCTAACTGTGCCTCCAGCTCCCGCTGACCTAGTATTTGCAGTTAATTGAGCAAATGTGTGTTATGGGCTGAACTGTATCCCTGCAAAATTTATATGTTGAAGTCTTAGCTTCCAGCACCTCAGAATATGACTGTACTTGGAGATAGAGTCTTTAAAGAGGTGCTTAAGTTAAAATGGGGTCATGAGGGTGGACCCTAATCCAATATGACTGGTGTCCACATGACAAGAGGAGAATAGGACACAGACATGCACAGAGAGAAGACCAAGTGAAGACACAGGGAGAGAGGTTAGCCATCTAGCCATCTTCAAGCCGAGAAGGGAGGCCCCAGAAGGAACCAGCCCTGTTGACACCTTGATCTCAGACTTGTAGCCTCCAGAACTCTGCGAAAATAAATTTCTCTTAAGTCGCTCAGTCTGTGGTACTTGGTTACGGCAGCCCTAGAGAATTAATACAGTAATACAGATGCTGTTTGTTTGTAGGCTTGTGTATTTGTTGCATGAGCCAATTTGAGATGGTTTTTCAGTCACTTATAACTCACTAAATGCTCAAATATTCATGAACGCTATTTATTTAATTCTTCCTCATTGACCTAGGCCGTTGGTTTTCTTCAAAAGCTTGGTGGGCCCTTGTTGCCCTTTCCCGTTTAATGAAGTAGAAAATCTAATGGAAGCCCTTCATGCTGCGTTTTCTAGGGCTTCATTTTAGCCTGAAGCTGCGAGAGCCGTTCTTCCTGCCGACATGCCCACTGCCAGGGTGCGGAGGCTCACTCGGCAGGGTAAGCCTGGCACCCCAGCTCTCTTCCAACGTGCATTTTAGCACTTGTGTAAAGACTTCTTTAGCGGTTGGCCCGATTGCCTCACTTTTCAGTGCATGAGGTTGGAGAAGTGCTGGTGAGAACTGAAGGATGAAAACTTTAATCAACTTTCGATTATTCTGCGGGTTTTTTGTTTGTTTTTTTAAGCTCTACCTCTTGTTCCTGTCCTCCACCTTCCCTGCCAGCTCCATTTCTGGATATTTCTGAGACAGTGCCTGGCAGGGCGAGTTGATTCTCTGCCCCACCCTAGTCTTCCCCATGGTTGTGACATCCTCAACTCTGGTTTTTTTTTTTGGTCAGATCTTTGTATCCGCTTTCAGCTTTCCAGAAAAATATTTTAAGTGTCTTATCTAGGGATGACTCCCCCTCCTGTCTGTCACGAGGGTGCCGTAGGAGGCAAAAGTCAAGGGGCATCTTTTATACTGAGAGCCAGAGAGGAGGTGTTAAACTTAGAGCATCCTCCCAGAAGGACCCTTGGCCCCCGTAAGAGAGTCAGCATCAATCAGCCACCAATGTCCGACAGTATCAGTCAGCTGGGACCTCTGCTGTGCCTGTGTTCAGTCCCCTCCTCTACCCAAAGCCAGAAGAGCCACTGGTGGCCTAGCGAGGGAGTAGAGGAGAAGGACGAGCCTATGGTGGGGAAAGAAACCAGGGGCTGACTGTGCTCCTCCATTCTCCATAATAGGCTGTAATAGGCTGGAGCTGAGGGGAGGAAGGAGCTGTGACCTTGAACTGAGCTTCAAGGTTGACTCTCACCCAGGACTAGACATTTTCATTACTAAAACTAGACTGATGGTGACTAGACTTAGGAAGGATTTTTATTATCTAAGAGTGGCTGGAAAAAAAAATCAGACCTGTTGGGCTTCCCTGGTGGTGCAGTGGTTGAGAGTCCGCCTGCCGATGCAGGGGACACGGGTTCGTGCCCCGGTCCGGGAAGATCCCACATGCCGCGGAGCGGCTGGGCCCGTGAGCCATGGCCGCTGAGCCTGCGCGTCCAAAGCCTGTGCTCCGCAACGGGAGAGGCCACAGCAGTGAGAGGCCCGCGTACCACCAAAAAAAAAAAAAAAAAGTGAGACCTGCTTGACTGTTCACATAGTCCAAAGGGGGAGTTAAGACCACAGCGTGGATTGAAAAGGACTCTGACCAATTCTTCACTAACTGACTTTTAAAAGATGTGTCAAGAATGCTTTCCTTTTAACACATGTGTTGTAATGGCACCTGATGGATGCATTTGCTCTTAATTTTGCTTCTTGAAAAAAAATGCTCACGTATTTTTGGGTGGTCTGTAAAGTAACAATTCTTTAAGATCAGTGCATCTTTTTTTCTTCTAATGTTTTATTCATGTGATAATCTGATGGTACTTAGGCACATGTGCAAACTATCAGAAAAAAATATTGATTCATAGCTTAAAAAACAAAAATAAACATAATTTCAAATATTACTATTAGGTTGAAACTTCTGGGAGGATAAAATATTATGAAGTTGGAACAAGGCTTCAAAAATTCGGTTCATTTTCAGTTTGCCATTTATTGGCAAATCATGAAGATCCCCAAAAGTACAGTGACTCAATGGTACATTATTTGTTTGTACTTGTGCCACTTATATTACAAGTCAAATTGATTCTAATTAACTTTCTCTTAGAATGTGGATGAGGGCATCCATTCAAGTATCTTGCTCACTTGCTTTTTGTCTTTTTTTTCCCCAAGTTTTTCTTATTCTCATGTAGTCGAATTATATGTATGAGAGGCAATGCTGTGCTTTGAACCCACCTCAAAAGTGTGATTTTGTCAATCAGTTTTGTTGAGGTATACTTACATACCAATACTTACATACTAATTAAATGTACTCATTTTAAGTGTCCAGTTCAATGAGTTTTTACAAATGTATACACCCATGTGACCATGGTTTAGACAAATGCACACACCATGTGACTTCTGAGACATTGAATATTTCTATCATCCCACGAGGTTCCCTCAGCCCATTTGCAGTCAATTCCCCCAGCCCCCAGCAATAGGCAGAAGCAGATAAGCTTCCTGTCATTCTAGTTTTGCCTTTCCTAGAATGTCAAAGAAATTAAATTGTACTCTTTGTGTGTCGGGCTTCTTTTGTTCAGCATGGTGTTTTTGAGACTGATCCAAAGTGTGATATATATCAGTGATTCGTTTCTTTTTGTTGTCGAGTGGTAATTCCATCCCTCATTGACTTTCTGTTGCGAGCACTGATCTTGTACCTACAACACTTGGAAGAATGAGACAGGGGGATTTGATCCCCAAACATGCTATTTATATATGTTTATATATTGTATAACCCTGAGCAAATTCCACTAAGCCAGGCTTTTCAATTTGTTGGATGTGGGCGATGATGGAATACTACTCTGTGAGCCCAAGAAAAGTCAGGTGATGGTGATGCCCTTGACAAGCATACAAATGCTAAAAGCAGTGTGAGGAAAACGGCAGCTCTCCTTGTGAACCCAAATAGCCGTGCTTAGAGCCTCATCCAGGCAGCCACCACTACTGTACTCAATTATCATCTTTTATGACCTCATCTGTGGGAGGGTCATGTTTCCAACATTCATTGCTGTGAAAAATGATGACTTTCTTATATACAGAGGGTTGTGTTTTCAAATAGGAAATCAGCAGCAGGGTAGAAAGATTCTTTGAAAGATTTTTTTTTTTTTTTTGATGTGGACAATTTTTAAAGTCTTTATTGAATTTGTTACAATGTGGCTTCTGTTTCATGTTTTGGTTTTTTGGCCACAAGGCATGTGGGATCTTAGCTCCCTGACCAGGGATCTAACCCACCGCCCCCTGCATTGGAAGGTGATGTCTTCACCACCAGACCACCAGGGAGGTCCCTAGAAAGATTCTTCAGGAAACACTTTTTTATTCCTAAGCAAGTATATACTCGTATTAGTATAAGACACAAATGAATAACAAACGGAGGGGTAAATCGTATGTAATAGCTGTGTATTCAGTCTAGAAGCACATCGCTTTCAAATTGCTCCAGTTGCCCCTAAAATATCATATCAGCTTAGCTGTACGGCATCATTGGCTCTTATGTACTCTGTACACTTTCAGGAGCAAGTTAAGTCCAAACGCCACGTGTTTCCAGGCTGTGCCTAGTTCATGGGCCGTGCTTTATGCTGTGAGGGGACATTTTGTGCTGGTCTCAGCCTGTCAATAACCGGTGTTGGGTCTGGACCAGCCCTTGGGGTTCTTATGATGATCACAAGACACCCTCAGCCATAAGTATCAGAAAAACTGGGGGTGGGGGGAAGGTGCATTAGTTACAGGTCCTGGAGATGACATGGCACACCTAGGGCCACACGACAGAGTCATAGGGAGTGGGAAGGTGGAGAGACGAGGGCCTGGGGTTCTGCGTTTATTGGGGTGGGAGGTGGGGGCTTTGCATCACTAATTCCAGCAAAGATTTGTTTGGGCCCATGGGGAGCAAGGTCTGAGAACCGGGGTCAACTCTGTACTCACATGCCTTGGGAAGGTCCTGCTGTCGCCCTCCAATGCTCATGCAGGCCCCTATGACTCAGCAGGTGAGAAATCCTCCCAGCCCTGCCCCTCCTGCAGTTCGCTTACTACTGTGGCCTTCCAGAGGCACTGTCTGCATGGTTACCTCATGAATCACCATCCCAGTAGTGCCTGGGAACTTAGATGGAGGAGTCTGGGTCTTGCCACAAGGGCTTCTTCCTGTGCGCCTCCTCAAGACCGATCCACCCTCCTCTCAGGAGGGAAATCTTTCACTTGTGATTATTATTAACAGCAACAATGTCACCACAAGGTGCTTATTTCCTTTTTGAAAACACAATCCTCTGTGTATGAAAGAATCATCAATTTTCACAACAGACATTGTGGTGGTTAATTTTCTGCATCAACTTGACTGGGCTAAGGGATGCCCAGGGAGCTGGTACAACATTATTTCTGGAAGCATCTGTGAGAATGTTTCTGGAAGGGATTAGCTTTTGAATCCATAGAGTAAGAAGACTGCCCTCACCAATGCGGATGGGCATCACCTAATCTACAGGGGGCCCCAGAGGAACAAAAAGGTGGAGAAAGGGTGGGTTTGCTTTCTCTTCTTGAGCTGGGATATCCTTCTTCTCTGCCCTTAGGCATCAGTGCTCCTGGTTTTCAGTTCTTCAGACTCAGACCATTGGATCCCCTGGTCCTCACAGCCTTTGGGTTTGGACTGGAACCACACCACCGACTTTCCTGGGCCTCCAGCTTGCAGACAGCAGATCATGGGGCTTCTCGGTCTTCAAAATCACGTGAGCAAATACCTCACCATAAATATCTCTCTGTTTATTTATATCTGATTGGATCGCTATCTCATTGGTTTGATTTCTCTGGAAAACCCTGAATAATACATATTTTGGTACCAGAAGTGTTGAAGAGGAATGGAAACTTAAGGATGAATTTTCTGAGTTGGTTCTGGGTTTTCTGGAATTGGCTCCCTAATCTGATTAGATTTAAAGATGCCAATGCCTTTATTTCCAGCCGTAAAGAGAGCCCTGATAATCCATGATATGAACTCTGTATAGCAACACGCAAAGTATCTGCACTGGACCCTCCTAATCAAGCAGTTAAGTGACTCCGTATGTGATGCTTTCAAACATTATTAGAAAACTAAGGAACATAATGACGTTGTTTGGTCGCTCCTAATGTCACTGGACAAAGTGGGTGAAAGAAAAGGATGAGCTCAGGGCTTCGAATTCCCAGCTCAAACACCACATAAATGACCTAAAAGCTTCTGTGTGTTCCCTGAAGGAGACCTTGTATGCGGGGCTGAAATTGCTGAAAGTCAAACACAGAGCTCCATCCTGCAGTTGGCGGAATTACAATGCAAATTGAGCTCCCAGCCTCAGAGGGTGTGTACTGATAAAGTGAGGATACTCACTAGGAAAGAATGAGGTCCTGTAAGTTGGGAAGGGGACATGTAGGAAGACCCTAATGAAGCTGGGGACGTTGAACGTCTAAATTCTAATGAGTCTCCTGTGCCAGGGAGGAAGAGGTCTCCCTACCCACAGCGTAGTGATCTTTCCACCTCCATCTGAGGGATGGGAATTGGGAAAATTGAAATGGGACAAAGCTGACTGTACTTACTGAGGTTCAGCTGTTTTTCTTGAATAAATGTCCCCTGTATTTACTGCTTTGGTTAATTTCCAAGTTTTGAAAAACTTGATTTTGTTGATTCTTGCCAGCGTCTTCATTCTTTTATGGAGAAGAAGATTTTTAAATGAATTTATCCCATTATTCCTGCTGATGTCACCTAGGCTCGTATAATGATATTATTTACTTTTTAAAAATTTATTTATTTAATTTATTTATTTTTGGCTGCGTTGGGTCTTCGTTGCTGCGCGCGGGCTTTCTCTAGTTGTGGTGCACAGGCTTCTCATTGTGGTGGCTTCTCGTTGCGGAGCACGGGCTCTAGGCACGCGGGCTTCAGTAGTTGTGGCTCGTGGGCTCTAGAGCACAGGCTCAGTAGTTGTGGTGCACGGGCTTAGTTGCTCCGTGGCACGTGTGATGTTCCCGGACCAGGGCTCGAACCCGTGTCCCCTGCATTGGTAGGCAGATACTTAACCACTGCGCCACCAGGGAAGCCCTGATATTATTAAAAGCACGAATGCAGCCCTTTTTGTTCAGGATTCTAACAGTTATTTGCTGTTCATCCAGAGGTTACAACTGTCCATACTCTTGCACTTTTTTGAATGAAGTGGCAAATGGTTTTGTTTGTGGGAAAAAACCTTAAAAATAAATTCATAGTGTTTCCCTTTCAGCAGTAGCTTCCAATAATCACCAGCTGTTCGGTATTTGCCACATTTCATAAACAGTCTACAATAGAGTAGGGTTTATCTTCCATATTTTTTTAAATTGACGTATTATCTCCATTTGTCCAGATTTTCTCTTTTTTCAATAATTATTTATAAAATGTTTTTGATAAATAAATCTCATTGATCTTTTCTCACTTTAATTTTTTCCTCAAGCACTAGTGCAAAATGAATCAAATTCTGCAATTAGTGCCATAATTTTCATGACATTTCTGTTATCTCAAGAATGCCTCTTGTCACCGTGACCTCTAATGGGAAAACTTCTTTCTCTGAGAGTTGAATCACTGAAAGAATCCTTTAGTATCTCAAAATAATGCTGAATATTTCCTCTTTACTTCCAAACATTGGTCCAATCTGTGTATGTTTGTTTATTTATGTGCAAGCCAAGTAAACCTAGTCTTTCTAGTTTGTGGAATATTCATGACTTTTGAGTGTTCTCTTCATATGCATCTGGTCTTAGGACCCAGTTGACATAAATGATTTCTGTCCTTTTGAAAACAGTTTACAAACAAAATATTATTTGACAGTGTTAGTCATGAAATAGGCTGTTCAGCATCTCGTAACTGTGCCTTTTCAAAAACATCTTTCACAAAATACTTGAGAATATCTGTTTTATCCATTGTATATCCTCTTTGATATTCTATAAATGTTACTGAGAATAGTATTTCGTATTACTGGGAATATGATTTGGGGGAGAAAACTGTTCTTCATGTAGAGTGTTGTATCAATCTTATCTTTCTCTATGGTTTACCCTTACGGTCCTTTTTGCATTTTGGTATGATTGATAATGCTGGGAAAATACCAATAGTCACTGAATGTTAAGAATATTTCAGAATGCCTATAGCCTCCTCAAAGTCCCCTGACAGGAGGAGAAGAGAGAGAAATTGAACTGGAGAGAGAAACCAGTCTTAAGTTGTAATTAAAATGCCTTACTTTTACAAATTTTACAGAAGCGTATGATTATCTCAGATCATTTCCAGGGCCCTAAAAGCTGCTGGTGCAGCTGAGGCATCCAGAAGTTTAGGTATATGTGAATCTTGACCCCAGACTTTTCTTCTCACTCGGAGATAATAGAAATTCCTTTGATTCCCTTACGTTATAAACAACAGTCTCCAATTAGGAATTAAGCGTCCACTGAAAACTAGGAAATAGAAAAATAGTAATCAACATGTCCGCCGGCATTGACTGCTTCCTTCAGGCGGGCTGGTAGAAATGGAAATCTGTGATAGGAGCAAGAAAGAGAAGCCCCTCCTCTCTGTCACTCACCTGCGCCTCCCCCCACACACCCACAAGCTGCTGCTTCTCGTGCCGCAGTATCTGATGGGCGGGGATGGGGAGTGCTGATGGGCAAGTTCCTGCTTAACTGGCACTGTTGTACGTTGGCTTCACTCTCTCTAGACCTGGGAGATATTAAAGCAGGTTCTCTCTCTTGTGTGGGTGTTTTCATAACTTCTTCAGGCTCCCCGCAACCTGTCAGTCTGCTGGTTGCATCTAACTGTCATCCGGGTGATGTTTTCCGTGGCATCCGTTGCCACTCCTCTCTGGACCCCTAGTTTTCAGGAAATTCAAGCCACGCAGACTCTCTGTTCGAGTTCCATCTTCTTCCCAGGTGGTTTACCGGTCCAGGTGTCCAAATAGATCCAGCCTGACTCTCCCTACTTTAAGGACAGCATCCAGTTCATGAAAAACAGTCACCTGTCCTGTGTTCCTACTCAACCAGAGTGCAGGGCAGTTCTTACGTAGCCACCTTTTTTTTTGTTCTGCCTTTACGATAGATCTCTGTTTTTCTTTCTTTCTATCTGATTTTTTGTTTGTTGGTTTGTTTGTGGGTTTTTTTGTAGACCTCTAGGTTTCATGGCAGGAGTGAGATCCCATTCCACCATGATTCCCCCTTCCAGGAAGTATGAATCAAGTTTCCTTGAAGCCTTGCCTTATACCCGCAAGAGAAAGGAGGAAGAGGCTGTCCCTCCCCATCTCCCCCCCCACACAAACTTTTATCAAGTCACACTCCCTTCTTGTTGTGTGTTGGTGGGCGGGACAAATGATGCAGATTTCTCTGAGGAATTTATCTTCATAAAACTTCTTTCTACATAACTAAAATCCATTTTCTACCCTCACACTAAGAGTATCAGTTCTTAGCATTTGCTTTGATATCTACATCTTGATCTGACTCATAACACACTTTATTATACAGTGTCTTTTATATCTGGGTGTTTCAATCAAAACTTTCAGTATAACAACATTTCCTCTTGGGGGACCTTAAAATAACAGATTCAGAAAATCTCCTTAATTATATTCTTTGGGTTGGAAAAGATCTCAGAAAGTATAGGCTCTAGCAGATCAAAACTGGGCTTGTGACAAATATAGAAGTTGAGGCCAAAGTTATTAGGTTAAGTTCATTCAGTCAATCAATTAATCAAAGAATCTATCTTCCTAGACTAGCTCCTTATATACGTAAGTAGAAAATGAAAACTTGTTCTTTTGCACAGCTTTCACAGTTGAAGTCAGTATGATTTCAGGAGCTAAATCAGGTATGAATTTTTACTTATGTCCAAATAGGATTTTCTCCTTGCTGTCTCTCCCACTCTCATCTAATTTCTCCACACACACCCACACACAGAGGCTGTCCTTTCTCCTGGTGCTCTGGTCCAGCTGTGGAGACTGCTAATTATTTGGGTAAGATTCAGAGCAAGACTGAAACTAAATGATCAGCAGTCTCTGTTTACCCTTGACAGTCAGCCTTCTCCATGCTACCTTCCTGCTTAGTAGCAAAGGCAGACTTAATTAGTAAAAGTCACGAATAACACTGAACAAAATAGTCATTTTCAGCCTTTTGTGAATCTTTAAAAGATTAAGTTAAAAAAAGCCAGTTTTATCTGTGATAACTTAAGCCTGGGAAGGCTTTGCTGTTTATTTAGCATTTTCCTATTTTTTCCTCAGTCTAAGCTAATTTATCTTAAAGTACTGTCACAAATGGTCCTCACTTCTGCATAAGGTAAATACAGTACTTCAAATGTGTAAGCTCTGTTTGATATAATAAAATACCTCTGTAACCTAAAAAAACCTAGACAAAGAAAAAGGTATCTCCTAAATAAGATTCTTCCAGAAACCTCTGTAATTTTCTATCCCTCTAACTCTTCTCATCCCCAAAACAACCATCCTTACCAGTTTGTTTCTTTTTTAAATAAATTATTTCATAATTTTACATTTGGGTTTTATGTAAACTGATTATTTCCTCCAGCATTAGTCCTCTTATTCCTTAATAATAGATCCCAATATTTAGCTGTTCCCCTTAACCCTAATGCTTTTCCCTGCTGTCTTGTCAGCTAGGTACAAATTCCAATAAGATTTTTTTTTGAGACGTAAGGAGAAATTCTATGTGGTAATTACACACAAAAAAAATTTTAATGGGAAAGTCTACATTCTAAGAGGTAGCAAATACCTAAATAAAAGATTCAAGATGATCTTGGATGCTGTGGTATTCATTGCAGCACTATTTATAATAACAAAATGGTGATAGCAACTTAAAGGTCTAGCAGAAGGAGATTAACTAAATTATTATACGACCATAGTACAAAATCCTCTGCTACCATTCAAATTAAGTTTTTCAAAGATACTTAATAATATAGGAATATATCTCATTATTTACATGCTGTGAAAGAAGTAAGTAAATGTTTTTCCATATAATGGAAAATTATATAGAGTTAAAATATTGTTTCTTAAGATTAGTTATTAACATGGAGGAATGTTTATGATACTGTGTTAAAAAAAAAGCGCATAATGTTCACTCGTACAACATGCCTATACACACAGCAGACTAATCCTGGAAAGAAATATATGGCAGGGCTTCCCTGGTGGTGCAGTGGTTAAGAATCCGCCTGCCAAAGCAGGGGACATGGGTTTGAGCCCTAGTCCAGGAAGATCTCACATGCCGCGGAGAGACTAAGCCCGTGCACCACAACTACTGAGCCTGTGCTCTAGAGCCCAAGAGCCACAACTACGAGCCCTCATGCCACAACTACTGAAGCCTGCGCACCTAGAGCCTGTGCTCCGCAATAAGAGAAGCCACCGCAATGAGAAGCCCACGCACCCCAACAAAGAGTAGCCCTCACTCGCTGCAACTAGAGAAAGCCCGCGTGCAGCAACAAAGACCCAATGCAGCCAAAAATAAATAAATCAATCAAATAAATTTGTTTCAAAAAATTATTTAAAAAAGGATATGACAGTGTTAAACACTGCTTTAACATGAGTGGTGAGGCTATGCATATATGTTTTTCTTTTTTTCCCTCCTTTTTATAGAGTTGAAAGTTTCTATAATGGAAAAGCATAATCTTTATGGTAGAAATACACATATTTCTAAGAATAAATACAAGTGCTGTAGAGACTTCAAGTAAAATGAGAGTTGGGGACGTTTCCTTGGCTTTGGCATTTAGAAGGTAATTGAAGAAGAACTTAGCCAGAACATTTTCAGTGAAGTTGATGGGGGTAGAAGTCAGTTTCCTGTAGATTAAAATTAAAAATGGGAAGCTAGGGCTTCCCTGGTGGTGCAGTGGTTGAGAGTCCGCCTGCCGATGCAGGGGGCACGGGTTCGTGCGCCGGTCCGGGAAGATCCCACATGCCGCGGAGCGGCTGGGCCCGTGAGCCATGGCCGCTGAGCCTGCGCGTCCGGAGCCTGTGCTCCGCAACGGGAGAGGCCACAACAGTGAGAGGCCCGCGTACCGCAAAAAAAAAAAAAAAAAAAAAAGGGGGAAGCTAAGTGTGTTAGTGAAGTTAAACCCTATTTCAAAACAGCTTGGCTACGAAAGGAAGGCGCAAGATGCAACAGTAGCTAAAGAGGGATATTAGGTTAGAAAAAGGCTATATCTATATACTTAATGGGAGATATGAGAGGATACTTAGGCGCTGTATGAAGTCGGTAGAAAAGCAAACGTTTTGAGTATAGGTTAAAAGCCTCAATTTTCTCTCCGAAAAAGGAGGGGAGATGATCAGCAGAGAGAAGTGGCTGGTGGCAGGATCGGTTTTGTGAGGGGAATGATGAAGAATCATAACCATTGCTGTGATGAGCTGCACCAGGTAGCTGACCAATGAGCGTAACAATATTACTGAGCAGAGTTGGAGTCCAGCTGCTGCTGGGTTCCCAGAAAGCCTGATGACACCGATCTGCTCAATTGTGTGATTTAATCACAGTCCGCAGGGGTCTGGGTATGGAGCAGAAACGGTGGATAGCTGCGCCGATTCAGAGTTGAAAAATTAGAAGTTTTGGTAGGAAAATGGGACAAAAATTATAACTCCTATGCACCTTCAGTGACATGGGAGCCGAGGGACCTGGGGTGGGAATAATTACTTTATAAAGGAGTCGAGGTATAGCACCCAGATCAGGTCATTGACAGCATCCTCAAGCGCAGGCTGATGAACTCTGGTCACTGGGCAATCTTGGGGTCTCTCGGTTGCTAACTGGTCTAGTTCGTTATCATCGCTTAGTTGGCAGGGTTTTATTGTAAACAGGATCTGCCCAGGGAGTATTTCCCAGGCTTGCTTTCATGCATTTATTTTTCTTTAGTTTCTTAGAGGGTGGTTTCTTTCAGGGGGAGAGGTTGGTTTTGGTTTTGGGTTTTGTTTGTTTGTTTTTGAGTAAGAGAAGAAAGAGTGTATAGCATCACATACGAATTAGTGCTCATTGACTACTGAGAAGAGAGTTGCTCAGATGGAGCTGGTGAGTTCTCCCTGTGGTCTGTGCAGGTAATGGGGGCTTCCAGAAGGATCATGGTATAACTAATAATAGATCCTGTGGATTATAAAAGTTAGCCATGTCCTGTAAATAAAATTAATAAATGTTTCAGAAGCAAGTGGGGAAAAAAGGAAAATACTATGTATACTTGAATATTTTCAAATAAATCTTGGTACTCAATTTCCACAAATAGCTAGAATGTGTCTTGGAAAATGTTTCCAAAAGCAAGCACGTTTTAAGAGAGCTTAATCATGATGGTGATCTTTATTGAGCATACACACTGCTTGGCACTGTTCTAGGTGCTTTCCATGTATTGTGTCATTTAATCTTTTCCTTAATGCTATCAAATAAGTATTATTATTGTCATTATTTAAAGGAAACTAAACTAAAATAGAGGTAAATTCTCGTGGTCGACGTTATACATCCTCTACCGCCTAACCATCCCTACCGTGTGCAGGATTTCATGTGTCCTTCTTTGTTACACTTACAATATGATAATGTTGTTAAATTTTATGGTTTCCAAAAATGATCCGATTTTTTATCCACTTATCCAGTGGGATTCATTGTTTTTGCTTTCTGACATCATGTTTTTACACTGAACTTCTTTTATATCTAGAGGCATACTGTTTCAAAAACTGAATCGGTACAGGCAGCAGAATCTAATGATTGTGTGTCAATGTCATTAATTGAATGGTAAAGTTAACCTGATATATCTCTTAATAAAGAAAAAGAGTCTCTACCAAAACTCATTAATGCTAAATATTTAAAATATGATCATGAATACTTTCCAACATTGACCATAAAATGGGATTGTATTTTGTTTGCTTCTGATTTTTCCTATTTTGATCCATCTTATCTTTGAAGTTTCATTGAATTTTAAGGTACATCGTGCACACATTATTTTCTAAGCGCCATTGAGCATAGCTGTTGGATTTTTAAAAAATACATTTCTAAGGAGAAACTTGAAGTGTATGTTTTAGTTTTTTATTATCCCTATATCTAAATTACTTTCCTGACAAGCGCATGGAAAATATATAACAATTTAGGCTTTAAGGAAGTTTTGTGAGTACAAAGTAAATACGACCTAACACAGACGAATGTAGTTTTTATCACCGTTCTCCATGAGGGGTAATAAAGTTTATCTAAACTGGTGTCAACCTTAAAAATAACAGTTATTTTACCAGTAAAAATGTTTTTTGGGGGGAATAGCAGAGAACTGCAATTGGGGACAAGCATGCTATAGTGAAAACTATAGGCAAGTCCAACAAACAAAGGAGAAGACTGTATTTTATAGAGAAAAAAGAGGAAGTTAGGAAAGGTTTTTTTTCTGCGGTACGCGGGCCTCTCACCATTGCGGCCTCTCCCGTTGTGGAGCACAGGCTCCGGACGTGCAGGCCCAGCGGCCATGGCTCAGGGGCCATGGCTCAGGGGCCCAGCTGCTCCGCAGCATGTGGGATCTTCGCAGACCGGGGAACGAACCCGTGTCCCCTGCATCGGCAGGCGGACTCTCAACCACTGCGCCACCAGGGAAGCCCAGAAGGGTTGTTTTGAATGAGAGTCCCCTGGGGAAAAGAGAGTCAGGGTGATGATGGTTTCTTATTGGCTGAGTTGCTGGGGTAGTGGATTTCTTATAGGAGACAAAATGTACATCTTTTCTTGTTGGGGCCTGTAATTGACGACTCTTCCTAGAATTGATGTCACGTGGCACCACGTGGGAGCTCCCCTTTCTAGCCTCCCAACCCCATTTTAGTGCGGTTTCCCTTTATTAAGTTCCACATTGGAGAAGAGTAACTGATCCGGTCTCCAAAGTTAGAACTGGCCCATTATTGGGAAACACTGAGTTAATTTTCCGTCAAATTTTACGAATTCGACCTGCACCTTGTCCTGACCTAATTCAGCATGTATTCCCTGTAAGCAGGTCCCTACTAGAAGACTGTTAGCAGGATTTCCCTAGACAGCTGTTCTCTGCATTTATCACAAGAGGGAAAGAAATGTTTAAAAAGAAAACTTTTCTCCAGAGAGCATTTCAGTAGGACCATGACTTCCTAATATGATCTCATCTGCTCAGAAAGTTCCCTCTGACAAGAAATAAAGGCATCTCTGAACTCCCTGTGACCACTCATGTTTGCCCGTCCAAAGACTTACTCTTAGAGTGTTAGTTTACCTTGAAACGGATGAGCTCAACTGATCCTTCCCTGGACGGTAATGCCACAATCTCCTCTGCTGCAGTCACACTTCCTGCGCTCATAGTTCCTTATGAAGGTTCTCTCATCTCCCACTCAATACTATTAATTCTCCCTTCTGACTATATCACTAACTCGGTATTCAAATAACCTGAGTTTAGATTCCAGACCTGTCACTATCACCTGCATGATTTGGGGCAAATAACTTATGTGACCTTCAATATTCAAATCAAAACATAGTGCTTAAGGGCTTCCCTGGTGGTGCAGTGGTTGAGAGTCCGCCTGCCGATGCAGGGGACACGGGTTCGTGCCCCGGTCTGGGAAGATCCCACATGCCGCAGAGCGGCTGGGCCCGTGAGCCATGGCTGCTGAGCCTGCGCGTCCGGAGCCTGTGCTCCGCAACGGGAGAGGCCACAACAGTGAGAGGCCCGCGTACCGCAAAAAAAAAAAAAAAAAAAAAAAAAAAAAAATATATATATATATATATACACACACACATATATATATAGTGCTTAATTAAAACGGATGATTTGAGGATTAAAATAGATGTTGTGAGGGAAGATTCCTTGTTGATACTTGCTATTATCATTACATATAATTAGGGAGGCTATAAAATAAATGCAAACTGGAAAGGACAGAAACGTGAAGTTGTGGTATATAGGAGAAATATTACATTGAAATTTTTAAAAATTCACAGTCACAACAAAACCACAGAGACACAGAAAAGATACATACATTAATAATTAATAGGTTGATGTTCTAGTCCATTAAATTAATCTTTACATCTGAGGAAAAAGAACAGCTGCAGCAGAGCCTGCAATAAACAAATGGCAAGAGTAATGGAATCAATTTATCTACCTTCCCCTTATTCCTCATGCCCCTTCCTTGAGATGAATTGATCCTGAGGGAATCATCTACATTGGAAACTCTTCCTTAGTAATTGCAGATAAACGAGGCATTACAGTAAATATTCGTATGATTTCAGTCATGAATATAGGAACAACATTGGATCAGAGGTTTTGGGGAAGAGAATAAGGCATAGCAGGTTTTTTTTTTTTTTTCCAAATAAGTTTTAGGAGGAGAATAAATAATTTGCACAAATACTATGTCCCAAGGCTGAAATTGAGCTTATTTTAGCAACTGTATTACTATTGAGTGGAATTCAGAAATCCAAGCCAAACCTTATTTACAGAAGGCAATCCTGAGCCATTACTTTATGACAGCATTGCTACCAGAACTTCCCTAAAAAGACTCAAGACCATGTATTCATTTGAGAAAAATGCCTGGAATATTGTTTAGCTTTGTTCCTCCCACCCCATTCCAAATATGCTGAGTTTATTCTTGGAGGCAAAAAAAAAAAAAAAAAAAATCAAAACTTTCATTTATTTTCTACCAATAGATTCAGCAGTGCTATCCCATGTCCTTCTAGATTCTATTAATGGCTACTTTTAAATGCCTTTTAAATTCCCACAAAAGCAGGAACTAACCAAAATGAACCACAGAATAAAGGGATAACACCTAGGACTGTAGTCAGATCTCCATTAGGCAACTTGTCTACTTTGTGTTACCCCATCTTTTTTATTAATTTTTTTTAGTTGAAGTACGTATAGTTAATTTACAATGTTGTATTAGTTTCAAGTGTACAGCAGTGTTCAGTTATACATACATATATATATATACTTTTTCAGATTCTTTTCCATTATAGGTTATTACAAAATATTGAGTACAGTTCCCTGTGCTATACAGTAGGTCCTTGTTGTTTACCTATTTTGTATATAGTAGTGTGTATCTGCTAATCCCAAACTTCTAATTTATCCCTCCCCCCCTTCCCCTTTTGGTAACCAGAAGCTTGTTTTCTATGTCTGTGAGTCTGTTTTGTATGTAAGTTCATTTGTACCATTTTTGTAGATTCCACAAATAAGTGATATCATATGATATTTGTCTCTCTGTCAGACTTACTTCATTTAGTGTGATAATCTCTAGGTCCATCCATGTTGCTGCAAATGGCATTATTTCATTCTTTTTTAATGGTTGAGTACTATTCCATTGTATGTATATATATATATATATACATACCACATCTTCTTTATTCATTCATCTACCAGTGGACATTTAGGTTGCTTCCATGTCTTGGCTGCTGTAAACAGTGCTGCTGTGAGCACTGGGGTGCACGCATCTTTTTGAATTAGACTTCTGTCTGGATGTACGCCCAGGAGTGGGATTGCAGAATCATATGGTAACTCTAGTTTTAGTTTTTTAAGGAACCTCCATACTGTTCTCCATCATGTTTTTGATAACTTCTCTAGAAATAGGCCAGTTTTTAATGTTGAAAATTTCAATACAAAGTTTTATCTTTGGGAATTCTGTTCTCAATAGAACTGATTACTTCTACTAAATGGAACTATTCCTATAGTGTTAGAAAGAAATGTAGTGCTTTACTTTTCTAACATTCTAAAGAAAAAGACTTGATCACAAAGGCTATTGTCATTCCATACATGCCATATGAACAGTAAATACTTTAACTTTTCTCTCATGAGCAATGAATATCTAGTCCCAGGTAAATGGCAATGTACCCAAAACCAATTCAGAATGACATCTGTTTTTCCCCTAAATTTAACTGATCTTTAGAACTGCAAGTAGAATAATGATTGCACTTTTATCTACAATTATTTTATGTAGGGATTAGACTTGTCTCTAATATGTTATATAATTACATATAATACAGCTGATATATGACTGATTTAAATAAATATCAAATACTTGTCTATTAAAAGTATTTTAACTCAGGTGTATCAAAATACTCAGTCTATTAATCCTACAATTATGGTATTTATACTCATTAATATCAATTTGGTTCAGAAATATTTACCAAAAAATTATAGTATAATTATACCTAAGAATTAGTTTTTCAGTTACCTTCCTTAGTAACTGTGTCTTAACATTGCAGTGTTTATGGTTTTCAAACACATCAGGGAAAATCTGCTGGTCATGGCAGAAACAGTGTATAAAAAACTAACCATTTCTTTTCTAAGCGCACTCATTTTATTCCTCGCCAATTTAGGAAGATTCCTAGGATTATCATTTTGTACCTTTCTGTAACATCTAATCCCTGCCTGAAAGAACCACATTTGTTATTTTACAAACTAACAGCTATTCTGGAAATGTTAAATAAACAAATTTCAATATTAATTTAAAGTTTGATCCAAAGCTCTAAAAATTGTCCTGTGGCCATGTCCAGGTCTTTGTGAGAACTTCATAATACTATCAATGTTTCTATTTGGTGAGCCTTTCCATCTTTTACTGGAGTATAAGTCCGTGCAGAGTATGAAAAGGACTGATGATTGTGTAAGCGATCTTAAGCTATAAGATGCCCTTAATATGGTAGTTGGTATTTAATAATTACTCTATCAAAGTTCAGTTGAGAAAGATTTTTCTAACACTCCAAGTGATTTGGCTTTACTGAGTTTTATCATGATGAAATCTAGCATGTTGTTACTAGTAGAATTTCCTACAAATAATAAGTAAGATAAAGTCACTCAGATTCATTTAGATTCATTTATTCAAGTATCTATTGAGTACATATCATATACGTGTCACTGTTTAGGTGTTTAGGATATATTAGTGATTCCTTACACCATGATAATATGTATTAAAGAGCAAGACAGATGATAAAATAGCCAATCAATTTATGGGATATTAGACATTGATAAATTTGTGAATAATGAGAATAGTAAATCAGAATTAGTGTTTAGGAAATATAGAGTAGGGGATGAACTTGTATTAAAATTCTAAATATTTTGGACATAGTAGGACTTATTGCAAAGGTGATGCATTCTGGGAAAGAGCAGTCCACACACTAGCAGGTAAAAGCACTCTATTTTTAGAATTACTAAACTTGTTTCTCTAAATACATGTGATCTTTAGACATCTCAGTTTTCCTTCTTAATGGCTTAAACCTTTTAGAGCAGTTTCTAGGAAAAGCCATTGCATATCTTTACATATCTATGAAAAGTCATTTTTATGTGAAGTCTTTGTATATCATACATCTAGTATTTTCCAACCTGCTAGTAGCTATCTCTCAGTTGAAACTGCTGGATCATTTCCAACCTTGATCTACTAGGCAACTGATGTATATTTTTATATTCATTATGTAGTATAGATACTATGGACACTTTGATACCAGGTGGTATCAAATTATTGTTTCAGCTGTAATACAGACCCACTCAAATTAGAGAATCTGTTACCACATCTTTTCATTATAATATTGCCATTAGTGTTTATTTTCCTGCATTTATATAATTTTATTTTTCTTATTGTTTTGTTTAAGCTCTTTGCAAATCAAGGCAATAAATCTTTTGTGTTGTGTGTTGCAAAATTTCCCCTGGTTTATCATTTATTATTTAGTTTGTCATTTAATATATCTATATAGAAAACAAAGTACACATGAATTTGGGTTTTTAAAATATTTTGTATAAGTTTATTGATTTTCTTCTGAGTATGGCTTTTAATACATTCTCTAAGATTGTGTCCTTTTGAACAAGTCTAAATTTATAAACTAAATATGTAATGTAAAGTTTTTTGTTGTTGTTTTACAGATTGAAACATCCCACTCTGAAATGATTCTAGATACTAAGAGGAGACAAAACAAAGCCCCAGCTCCACGAAGGTATTAATTTTTTAAATTTACAAATTCTCATTTCTTGTTTTATATTAGTCTATGGCAATTAAAGTCTATTGGAATTAAATACAAATCTTAACAACATAGATAAATATCCTAAGAAAGGGCACATAGTCATAGGGAAGTGCAATAAGAATAAGGGTCAAAATACGTTTTTCAGTGGCAAAGTGGAAGGATCGTGATGCTGGACCTCAGAAGCTCATCTACTAGTTACATAGTAAGTCACAGTCTCTCTGCTCCTTAGCTTTCCCACTAGTAAAACAGGAAGGTAGGACTATCTCACTGGTTCCAAGCGATGTTTGGAAGACGCTCTAGAGTTTAGAAAAACACTGAAAGGGTCTGTGAAGCCAAAATGAAGCTTTGTATTCAACTTTACCTATCACTAGAACCTCAGATTAACTCTAAGAGCTGAAAAATAAAAACGAACTTCAGAGTGTTAGATTTCCTGTTTCCACCCAATAGAAGCCAACTGCAAGTAAATATACCGTGAAATGGGCTTATGCATGTGTAAATTGTTTCCGTAAACATCTAACGACTATTAAAAATGTTCTAAATCACACACCTGTGTGATAGTCAGAAAAGTCCTTTGATCCTGATGTAATTATTTACATAAAGGAACAGATTGGCTTTGCTAGATTCACTGACTTATAAACTCTATCTCTACATTTGTGTCATTTCAAGGCTTTCTTGATTAAGTTGTAGAAAGGAATTAAGTTTATTCAAGTTGGATTAATGAAACGCTGATTTCAATAGTGTTATTCTGTAATATTTCATATTTCTTTGCTTCTCCTTCACTTTTTAAAAATTCTTTTTCCTTACTCAAGTTTAATATATGATTCTTTTACAGAAAGTACGCATGCGGCTACTGTATATCTGTTGCAGTGTTTTGAAGTTATGGTTTCATTATCCCTTGGCCTGTTTTTTTTACAGTGAAAAATACGTGTATCACCATCATTATAAGCCTTGGAGGCTTCGGAACACTATTGAGATTGAAGTGCCATGCTTGCACAAAAAAAAATTGATTCTAACAAATGGCGTGCTCTGAATTTTCCTTTCTACTGACTTTTTATTCATTTTAAAAATTCTCACGTGGTGTTCTGAAGCAGTTAACAATGAATCATAGGGCTGAATTCAGCTTTGCAAATATATTAAAAGAAATTATCAGGCATTTCAGTTCATCTAGAAATATCACCCACCCAAGGGGCGGGGAGTAAACCTTTGCTAGCCAGTGTTAACAGTAGGAGCAAAAAGAATTGAATCAGTATTATTGATTTCCATTTGCCAAGCACAAAATTGTACTATCTCTGAGAGGAACTATTTGTAAACTTCTTGGAACATAGCTACCTTTGTATTCATTACTTACTAAGACCTGTAAGACCTTAGTAATATTGCATAAATACCACCGTGCTTCAGCTTACGTGACGTGCCTGGCTTAAACGCGTACACTTAAGACGTTGATGGTGTTGTTTAAATGGTGGCTCCGGGAAACAGTGCCCTGGGAGTACCTTCATTGAGATCCAAAGTATAAACTGCTATATAGCGTCAGGACCTGCTGTCACCTTTGGATGAAAAGAAATGTGTTGGCTTTTTGAAGTGTCTCCAGTGCAATTTCATGGCTCGCCATGAACAGCACCCCCAATGATGACTTACGACGTCTCCGTCCACGGGTGGCGGTTTACAAATCACTGCTTACGTGTTGCCTCAAGTTCTAAGTGTTATTAATCAGCTTGTAACTAAGAAAAGCTTTCAGTGGGTTGTGTCTTCCTGACAACGTGTTCTGTAATAATTGTGGAAAATATCACACCGCCTTTGGGTTTTCCGGAGACTGATGTTTCTTCATTGCTATTGTGCAGAATATTTGCTTAGCCACACTTTTCCTATAAACCGTCACGCTGAACTTTGGGTTTCAAATCAAAGAATGACGAGGAATAAGGCAGGTAGAAGTTACCTCAGACCCTTTTGTGCTTTGGCTTCACCTCTGTGAAAGTTTCTGAGACAGTAAGTAAGCCACTGGCTAAGTGAGCATCGGGAATTACTTGTCTGTTAGTCTATATTTTCAATTATCAGCAATAGTAAGAAGCCATATTTTATGCTCTTCTGAAAGAGTGGAAGACCTTTTAAATCTGAGTTAACATGGAATCTTACTACATCCTACATATTTACTCACGTCCCTACTGTTTAGGCTTTCTGGTGTTTTCTTTTTATATAAATTATTAATAAATTCTGCATGTTCAGAGACACTATCAGTGTCAGTAAATTTAAAGGCATTTTCTACACCTTTTGCTTAATATTTTCACTATTTTAATAAATACTTTATTTCCATGAAGAGGCCCAAATTTCAAATTAAATATGAACAATCAGGTAGGAATCAGTTTCCCTTTATAAGGCAAAAAACTAAATTTCGTAGATATAGACAGAAATAGCCACAGCCATGGATGCGGATACGGCTAGGCATTCGTGTACGCCTTCAGGAGGGTAGACATAGTTCAGTGGAATGTTTGGGGCATTTTTTTTTTTTTTTAGCTGAAACTATTCTGGTTTCTATAGCTGTTACGTAAACTTTGAAAGTTGCCTTCTTTGTGATAGTTATTCCTATAATTCGTCTCTGTAGGGGCTGAAGATATCTAGACTGTAGAAGGACTCAGAACATCCTCGTCCATTCCCTTCAGGATGTTTTAATGATTATGATGCAATTACAGGTACAGTGTTTCCTTTTCCCTCTTGAAAGAAGTGGGGAGATGAAAGCAGACAGACAACTGACATTAAATCGCCAAATTTAGGGTAAAATTTGGAATTTCTTACCAGCATAGATTTTTTTTATAACATTAAATTTGAAATCTCCAAGAAAAAGCTGTTTTTAAAAAAATGTGTCCTTATATTGTATGCCTTCATGGCATTAAACGTTTATTTTCTTCAAATAAGTCAAGAATGTCATTCATACAAAGTCTTATATTATCTTAATCATAAAATACAACTAGGCTTATTGAATATGAATACGTTCTATATGAATACTTTGATGCATTATAAAATGCTGTGCTCTGCTTTTTTGGGAAAAAAAATCTCCTCTTCTGTGTAACGTTGGCTTATGAATATTATAACAGTTCTTTTCTGTTCACATGCAGTGAACTGAGACAACCTTCACTCCAGCATTTGGAGTCTCCTTCTGTGAGTTTGTCTTATGAGAATGCATATTCAATGTTTGTTTGAATGTCTTTCTGAAGAAACCAATCTGGCAAGTTTATAATCTTTATGGTTACATTGGGTTTTGTTTTAATTTTCAAGTAGGTACCAGGCAAAATTTTTCATACGTTCGCTTTTCAAAGAAAAGTTAAATAGATTTCACAATCAGAGTGGATAGTGCTACTATTTTTGTCACCAGGAAAGTTTTATTTGGGCATATGACATACATCATAATTATCTTCCCTGATTTAACAGCCTATTTGGAATATCATTGCCACTTAGGTTATGTAACCCTTTGCCTTCCAAATAGTTCAGATATTTCATCTAGAAACTATTAGAAGGTTCTCTTTCCAATCACTGAATAAAAATAATGTTATTTTTGTTAAACATCTGAATCTAGAAATTGTAAATCTGAGCGTATGCAACTGGTAGAAAGTATTGTGACGTCTAGGGTCAAGAAAGTAAGAACTTTGATTATGCTTGGAGAAATGTTTTCCTCCCTCTTTCTTGTCACTTGATAATCATGTATATAGCAGTGAAAAGTGATCCAGAAAAAGAGCTAATAGTCAATGACATGCTTTTACTGGAGCAAAATAGCTCTAGTTCAGCAAAACAGAAAGTAAGATGGGATCTGGGCTTAAGCCTGGGGAGACAGTCTCTGCTGTAAGCCACCCACAAACAGTATTCGCAACAGCTGAGGTCTGGGCCCCTGAGCCTCAAAGCCAGTGTCTGGTGAAGCCAGTACCCAGGATCCAGCACGACCCCGGTGTGAGTCCTCGCATTTCTGTGACTCTGGAGCCATTAAAACCAAGAGCACGTCAACATCCCTCCAAGGCATCTTCGTCTCCTCCTAAGATCCTACACCATGAATTTGGATTCCTACTAAATGAAAACGAGCGTATACAGTAGGATGATTCGTCTTCAATCCTGTGCGTCTCTTGCAGGAGCAAACTATCCCATAAAATCCTGGGCTGGAGGCCATGCTGACGTATACATACCTTGCAGCGACATGATTTCAGCTTTCATCCACTCCCCTGCCTGGACCCGTCAGTCTAGGTATGATAACCTTAACGTTTTTAGCTAAAGTCTCTTCTTGTGGCATCACAGGTGATTTATGGGGGTAGACTTTTTTTATATGGACATATTGAAGAGCTGTCGGATTATGTTGATTAAGTACTCGGGCTCAAGAGGCAGACTGCCAAGGTAGCAAACGAGATGGTAAAGCATCCTACCTTGGAGTCTGTCAGCAAGTTCTCTGTGCTTTAGTTTGATTTCCTAATAAATAGATCAGGGATGATGATGATAGTACTAATAATAGTACCTACGGCACAGGGTTGTTTCAAATAGATGAAGTTAATCTATGTAAGATAACACGGCAAAATCTAGCATATGGTAGACACATATTAGCTCCTAGAGTACTCTCAGTAGATACCCTATATCTGTGCCTTGTAGTAAAATTATATTAGTAAGAATGACTGTTTGCACATAGTAACCAGTAGTCACATTCAGTGCATTTTTACAGCAACCCTGAACTAGGGGTGCAGTAAGATTCAGGAGATTAGAGGATGGAGGCTCTGACAAGCGAGGATTTATCCTCAGACTCCTCTTTGACCACTGCCCTGGGAGAAATCAAGCCAGGGTGGGGGGGGGGGTGTGAGACCTCAACGGAGGCACCCAAACCAGCCTGGTCGGCTGGGATGTGCGGGGAAGATTAAATGAGGAGACGGGCAGGCTGTTTTCCATCTGTCATAACAAGTTACCCCCCAAACGGGTGGCTTACAACAGTATAAATGTATTGTCTGGTTTGTGGAGGTCAGAAACCTGACATGGGTCTCCATGGAGATGAAATCACCATGTTGGCAGGGTTGGGTTCCTTCCTTCCGGAGGCTCGAGGGGAGAGTCCATTTCCTTCTGTTTTCCAGGTTAGAAACCACCCACATTCCTTGGTTCATGGCCCCTTCCCCTCACCTCCAAAGCCAGCAACGGTAGGTAGAGTCCTCGTCACATCACACTGCTTTCCTCTTAACCTGCTTTCAGGCTCCATCTTGCAATTTAAGGACACCCCTTGTTATTTACATTGTGTCCACCAGGATAATCCAGAATAATCTCTACATTATAAAATCAGCTGGCTCGCCATCTTGATGCCACGTGCGATTTAACTCCCAGATCCTGTGAACGTGTTACCTTTCAAGTCAAAAGGGAATTTAAGGTGGCTTTGGGAGGTCTTCATTCCGCTTACCACACTGAAGGCCAAGGAACAAAATGGGGGAGGAAGAAAGAAATGCAACGCTAAGGATTGAAACTATTTAACATACAATGATACAAAGAGAAAAAATACCTCCCCGCTCCCACACACTTGAACACACAGGGATGAAATTCTACTCGGCAAGTCTTTCCAAGATGAGTTGCCTAAATTGTCTCCAGTAGGTTAGCATTGCCAAAATGCCTGCCTGTTTCTTTTTGAGAGAAACACACAGAGTGTGTTGAAAGCAGCTGATCATGTGATTGCAAAATAAATGGGGGACATAGAGGAATGATTTCATCTTTGCTCTGCAGAGATGTTGTTCACATTCTATCAGCATTAATTTGCAAGTCTCATGTCCTTTTTTTGTTTTTTAACTGTCCATCATTCTTATCAGAAAAACAAACTCAGCTTCCAGGTCATCAATGAAGTCAATCTAAACAGGAAGAAAAAGAGAAAACAAGAGGAAAAAGGTACTATTGGTTATATTTGAGCTTACCCATCTTCTGGTGTTGCTTTAACTATATACTGTTTTTAGCTTACAATTCTATGTTATAGTTTTAAAAAATCAAGCAGGGCATGGAGTGCATTAGTTCACAAATCTTCCACAATATCCCTGATTCCAGTTTTAATTCTTAACTACAACTGCCATTAATATTTGCTATGCATCTTTGCAGGTGTTTTTATGCGCGCCATGTACCTATTAAACAATCAGTATGAAAATATGTACTGCTCTGCAGCATGGTCTGGCTTGAGATGACATAGTTTGATATACCTTTGCAGGAAAAAGAGATATCTTTCCAGTCCATCAGAATCTCTTTTATCTGTGTACCTTAGTTGTTATCTTAGTAGAATTCTAAGGCTTTCTATACAAGAACCGGGCTTTTTTTGAGACTTATTCTTACTGTATTTTAATTCTTCTTCCTCTTTCTTTAGTAATCTGTGGAATTTCTACAATTTCCCGTCTATGTACCCCGGGGCCATCCCCAGTGGGGACACTGCGTAAGTTCTAGCCCTGGCTCGGCAGCCACATCCTAGTTTTACAAACCCCGATATGTCATTAACCTCTTTGGATGACTACTTTCTTATCAATCAAGAGGGCCAGGAGAGAGGGTGGTGGTTTTCAAAGCATGTTATGAGCCCTGAGATTCTGTGGGGCGGCCCTGGAATGGAGGTTAGGCTGGAGATAAAGGAAGCTTGCCCTACTTTATTTAGCTCATGGTTTACAGACAAAAGTCATATTTTGTTTTGTCTTTTACCTAATAGAAGGTTTGATCCTTAGACAAAACACTGAAACTCACTGAATAATCCGTACATCAACATCTCTGAGAGGATCCTATAGAACCTCCTGTTTTGTGAACAAGACATAAAATATCTGTAGAACTTACCTAAAATTACCTCAACCAAGTTCTAATTTACTCTTTACTTAGCTAAAAGAAAAAAAGATGGAAAAATCCATAGATTCTCTGCATTTCGGTAGACTTAACTGCTTTTAATCTGATATTTGTATTGTCAAAATCATTTTATAACTGCAGCACATTTTCATCACTGTAAAAACTTATACCTCTTTTGGAAACTCTGGTTTCTGTTTTCTAACAGCTATTTTGCAATCTACTCTACTTTCCCAAACAAGATTGATTTCTCCCAGTCATGGCAATCTACTGGTTCAAAACTCCCAAGGCTAAATTTCTAAATTTATTTTATAATTACTCTTAGTTGTGCTACAGTAGAGATGGTAAGGGAAAGTCATAGGATAATTACCAAGAGTATCATAGGATAATTACCAAGAGTACAAGTAGCTGGATCTTTGGGCTGGGTGGGGTGTGTGTGTGTGTATGTACTCGTGTGCTCCTTGCCTTTCTGCAGCTATGGTTTGGGCAAGGTAATTAATCTCTGTGTAGCTATCTCTTTTTCCAGAATCTCTAAAATGCTTCTTTGAGAGTTAAATGTTATAGGTTTTACATGTTAATCACTTGGTACGATGCCTAGCAAGGAGGAGACTGCAGTTGGTCGCTAGCATTGAATTGTATGCTGTGTCAGCCCAAGAAAGTAAAACCTTACCATCCAGTGCCAAATTGGATTATACATATATATATATATATATATATATATATATATACACACACACACATACATATACATACATACATTATACATTTTATCATTATTGAAAGAGGATAACTTGGAACGGTTTAGGTATTTCTACTTCCTATATTTTTTAATAAAAATTTTAGAACTTCATGAAAGTGCATAATTGATCTCATTGTTTAATCATGGAATATATAATCTAAACAAACAAAATAATATCAATACAAAAAACACCATGGAGCAGATAGCACAGTCTTACTGGACCACTAAAGCAGAGGGAGAAAATACAGAGTAATATAAAAGCTAAAGCTTACCTGCCCAGCGTCCAGAGCAGACACGGCAAAATTGATAATGTCCCTCTTTTCAGATATGCAGAATGATCTTATTGGCAGCACACAGTTCAGGCAGCCACCATCATAACAAGAAACGCATAAGGGATGAGTCCTATTTTTATCACCCCCATTCTAATGTAATGTTATAAGAGGGGCTCATAAAAACATAGAGAACGTTAATGAATCTATTTCCTCCAAATAAAAACAATAAAGCATAAAACCAACAAGTAGTAGTTATATGAACTTTTTTGTTGTTGTTTACTAAAACATATTTAGAAAAATATACCTAAAATGAATAGTCAATATAACAAAGGAAGAAGACTGGAAAATAAGGGGGATAGTGAGCTGATTTTTAAAATCTGATTTAAAAGAATAATTTTTACCACAATAGAGGATAATTTGAAGCAACAGAGCCTCAGTAAAATGCATATTAATCAAATACAGACCTGAAATGTGCCTGTAAATTTATAACCAGTGCGGAATGAACGTAATAGTCAAAGATACAAAGTAAATTCCTAAATATTGCACTTTTATTTCACTTTCAAGTTCTGAAAGCAATTCTTGTAAAATATATTTTGATTTAAATAAATTCAGAATACAATGTCTTCGAAACACACATTTTTACAACATATTCATCTGGTTGCTAAACGCAAAAAGCATGGAAAAGCATGGAAACAGAGAGCCTACAAAACTCAAGTAAAATAAATTATACACTCATTTGCAAATATAGAATCGTAGAATATTGGAACTAAAAACCTTTTTAAGGGTTAACTGACCCAGCCTTGCCTTTAGTTTTTATCTTTGTACTAATATGTTCCCTTTAACCATTTATATTTTTATCTCATATATAAGAGAGATATATTCTCATAAGAATATATATGTATACATATAAGAATATGTATTTATAGAAATCACCTGGGTTTTTTTAATGGGATGATATAAATAATTTAATGTCTTTTTTCCTGCTTTTGCATATTAAAATGAGAGAGACCAACTGACTCGACCAAGCATGTAGTCAATCAATCAGAAATTAGGAGAAATCCCTGTGGCCCGGGATCTTTTGTTCAGTGTCTCTTCTGTTGTACATTTCACTCAATAGGAAACTTCAGCCAATTAACTATGCATAGAATCCTTTCATCTATAAAGTCACAAATACTACATAACTCATATGAGTACAAAGAATAAGATACAATTTTCAACGACAAAATACTTACAAGATTATTATATTGGAGTCCATTTTGCCTAAATATATGAAGAAACATGTAAGGGCTGCTAGAAACTTAGGAAAACAGGGTCAGCAACGTAAATTAGAGCAATCACATTTGAATGAGTACTAAGATGAATACTGTAATCCACAATGAAATTGTGTTCCTTGGACCATATTAACATATATAGCTAAGTATAGTTTCTTGAGAGAACCTTTGTTTTCCTCTATAGTAACAAATCCTTTGAATCCAGACTTAGGTAAGTGATAAAAATTTAACTGCAACTTGCCCTCTGTGTACATGGCAGACATGTCTTAGATCATAAATGAGAGTAAAACATTGCAGGTTATTCCAGAGACTCCTTTATTATCACTGTTTTCTCTACAAAGTGAAGACTTATAGGTGTATTAAAGGTAGGTCAAGTGATTATTTGTATTTTGAGGTCTTGATTTCACACTTTAAGAAAAAGCAGAATACTATTTTCCAGTATTGTTTCTGATAGGAATGTCTATTTGAAAATTAGCAGTTCCTTTTCTTTGAAATTGAAGTATAGTTGATTTACAATATTGTGTTAGTTTCAGGTGTACAGCAAAGTCATTCAGTTATATATATTTTTTCAGATTTTCCATTATAGGTTATTACAAGAAATTCAATATTCCGTGTGTTAAGAGTAAATCCTTGTTACTTATCTATTTTATATATAGTAGTGTGTATATGTTAATCCGAAACTCCCAATTTACCCCCCTCCCCCCACCCCCCTTTCCCCTTCGGCAACCATAAGTTTGTTTTTTATGTCTGTGAGTCTCTTTCTGTTTTGTAAATAAACTCATTTGTATTATTTTTTAGATTCCACATAAAAGGAATAAAAACAAAGATAAACAGATGGGACCTAATCAGAAGCGTCTGCACAGCAAAGGAAACCATCAACAAAACGAAAAGACAACCTATGGAATGGGAGAAAAATATGTGCAAACGATGCAACCAACAAGGGGTTAATTTCCAAAATATACAATAACGAAAAAACAAACAACCCAATCAAATAATGGGCAGTAAACCTAAATAGACATTTCTTCAAAGAAGATATACAGATGGCCAACAGGTACGTGAAAAGATGCTCAACATCGCTGTTAGAGAAATGCAAATCAAAAACCACAATGAGGTATCAGTTCACCCAGATCAGATTGGCTATCATCAAAAAGTCTATGAATAATAAAATGCTGGAGAGAGTGTGGAGAAAAGGGAACCCTCCTACACTGTTGGTGAGAATGTAAACTGGTGCAGCCACTATGCAAAACAGTACGGAGGTTCCTTAAAAATCTAAAAATACAAGCTACCATATGATCCAGCAGTGCTACTCCTGGGCATATATCCGGAAAAGACAGGAAGTCTAATTCAAAAAGATATATTCACCCCAATATTCGTAGCTGCGGAAGCAATCTCAAAATGAATGGATAAAGAAGATGTGATACATACACACACACACACACACACACACAATGTAATATTACTCAGGCATAAAAAAGAATGAAATAATGCCATTTGCAGCAACATGGATGGACCTAGAGATTATCATACTAAGTAAAACAAATCAGAGAAAGCAATTACTTTTAAGAATACTAGGCACAGCTTAAAACGTTTCATGAAAGGAGCAAATTTATGGGGGGAAATATCTTAATGAGCCAACTTCTAGGAATGAGCAGGTTCAGCAGAACTGTCAGAAATCTGCCACTAAGCTCGATGCATGGTGTCCTCCCAGTTCAAGTCATTTTATATTTTGTTTCTTTGAGAATATTTTCATACCATCATTCTTGTTTACTTGCAGTGATCACCATTTCAGATGTATCCAAGCAGTTCTTCTTTCACAGGCTACCCTTGGTGAAATTGATCCAACCAGCAGGTTGTATACCAATTAAAAAGCTTATTTATAGTGAATATATTTGCAGTCTCTCTCTGCAGTTGCGTTGTGTCTTCTGTAATTTACAATGTATCAGACTTTTAACTCCAGCTTCCTATAATAAAACTTTGGGGTTACTTATTTTAAGAGATGACTTTTGGGCTTCCCTGGTGGCGCAGTGGTTGAGAGTCCGCCTGCCGATGCAGGGGACACGGGTTCGTGCCCCGGTCTGGGAAGATCCCACATGCCGCGGAGCGGCTGGGCCGGTGAGCCATGGCCGCTGAACCTGAGCGTCCGGAGGCTGTGCTCCGCAACGGGAGACGCCACAACAGTGAGAGGCCCGCGTACCGCAAAAAAAAAAAAAAAAAAAAGAGAGATGACTTTTTTTATTGCTTGACTCATTGAATAGTAGATTCAGGGGAAAAGGCCTTTATTTTAGGCTGTCAATATAGGGGCCTCTCGCAATGCATATCTATTTAAGTATCTATTCATTAAAACTAAATAATGCTAAATATTCAGTTTTTTAGTTCAGTAGCCATCTTTCAATGTGCAATAGCCACATGTAGCCTGTGGCTGTTACATTGGACAGGATAGGTACAAGAACATTTAGATCATCACAGAAAGTTCTATTCAACAGGCCTGTAGATTCTATTATTCCTAGATGAGATCCCAAGATATATGGATATCAAAGAGTTAAAATTCTCCTTTTTCACATGTAGCTCTTTGTCCAGAGACATCAATGACTTAGTTAAGCTCATGTCAATTAAATCACTAAACTTAAAAGGAATCTCTGTGTAAGTGTGAGCGGATATTCTTGAATGTGGTTATCGTGGTCGGGGATTATCAAAAGTCTTAAAATTGGATTTAGATATGTGTTGATGATTTTTAAAATTTTTCTGAAATGCATTGGGGTATAATTTACATAAGCAAATACATCCCTTTCAAGTACAGATTTTCATGAATTAAAATATGTATACACTAATGTAAGTACCAACATCTCAAGATACAGAACATTTCGTCACCTCAAGAGGTTCCCTTGAGACCCTTTCCAAATACCACTAATCTGCTGTCAGGACATATTAGATCTCTCTTCTCTAGAGTTCAAAAGAGCAGTCATGTATACTTAATGTACTCTTTCCTGTTGGGTTTACATCCTGTATACTTGCTAAACTCACTTTTTTTCAGTAGCTTTTTATGAAAATTCTTTAGAAAGTTCTACATAGATGATCATACCGTGTGTAAAGACAATTTTATTTCTTCATTTTTAACAGTATGCATTTTATTTCTTTATCTAGCCATTAGTTCCTTGGCTAGAAGCTCCAGAATAACACTGAATAGAAATGATAAGAATGAACATCTTGTATTGTTCCTGAAGTTAGAAGGAAATAGCCAGTCATTCATCATTAAGCATGAACTTAATCTCTAGGTTATCTATCCATCAGTCATAGGAATTTGACCTTATGCAGTTGTGGGAGCTGGTCAAGCAGTGTCTTTAAAAGGCTGTTGTCTTTGTATCTGATGCTAGATGTTAAGTCAACAGGGCAGGGAGTTAAAGAGGGAAGCTGAACGTAAGATGGGGTGATGATGGACAAAATGGAACCCACAAACATGAGCTGGAACCTATGAGACTAGATTGGAACCTGCGTATGTTTGCATTGTCTTCAGCCTTGATGATGCGGGTGTCTTTCAGGAGAAGCTGGTGCCCTCTGAGCTAAACAGCCTTCGAGCCCCCAAATCAGAGGAACTGAAAGAGGATCTGGCAGAAGAACAACTGCAGGTATGGCTGCTGCCCTATGAATAGAAAGACCCAAATTCCCTCTAAGCACTGCTATCACTGCATCCCACACATTTTTATAAGTTGTATTTTCTTTTTCATTTAGTTCAATTTTAATTTCTCTTGTGATTTCTACTTTGACCCATGTGTTGAGAAGTATCGGTTTTTTTTAATAAATTTTTAAATTTTATTTTTGGCTGCACTGGGTCTTCGTTGCTGGGCGTGGGCTTTCTCTAGTTGCAGAGAGCAGGGGCTACTCTTCCTTGCGGGGCACGGGCTTCTCATTGCAATGGCTTCTCGTTGCGGAGCACAGGCTCCAGGCGCGGGCTTCAGTAGTTGTGGCATGCAGGGTCAGTAGTTGTGCACGGGCTTAGTTGCTCCGCAGCATGTGGGATCTTCCCTGACCAGGGCTCGAACCTGTGTCCCCTGCATTGGCAGGCAGATTCTTAAACACTGTGCCAGCAGGGAAGCCCGAGAAGTATCTTTTTTAATCTCCAAGTGTTTGGAGATTTTTTCAGCTGTCTATCTGTTACTGATTCCTAGTTTAATTCCATCATAGTCAGAGAGCAGACATTGTATGGCTTCTTTCAAAGTTGTTAAGGAGTGTTATGGCCCAGAATGTGGTCTGTCTTGTGAATGCTGCTGTGAGCTCGAGAAGAATGTGATGTCTACTGTTGATGGATGAAGCTGTCTGTAGGCTACATTATATCCATTTGATTGATGGTGTGTTGAGTTTAGTATGTCCTTATTAATTTTCTGCCTGCTGGATCTGTCCATTTCTGCTACAGGGATACGGAAGTCTCCACCTCTAACAGTGGATTCATCTATTGCTCCTTGTAGTTCTATCAGTTTTTGCCTCATGTAGTTTGATTTTCTGTTGTGGGCACATAAACATTAAGGATTGTTATGTCTTCTTTATCATGGAATGCCACTCTTCATCCCTGATCACTTTCCTTGCTTTAAAGTCTACTCTGAAATTAATATAATTATTCCTGCTTTCTTTTGATTCTTATGATATATCTTTCTCCATTCATTTACTTTTAATCTATATCTAATCTAATGTATATTTAAAACAGGTTACAGACAACATATAGTTGAGTCTTGTTTTTTGATCCACTTTGACAATGTGTCTCTTGAATGTATTTAGACCGTTGACATTTAAAGTGATTATGATATAGTTGGATAACCTCTACCATATTTGTTACTGTTTTCTATTTGTTGTCCTGTACTGTGTTCCTATTTTTGGCTTCCATCCTTTTTCCTTTTTATATGGTTTCAACTGAGCATTTTATATAATTCCATTTTCTCAGTTATACTACTTTTTATTTTTTTAGAGGTTGCCCTAGAGTTTCCAATATACATTTACAAAAATCCAATTCCACGTTCAAATAACACTATGAACTTCATGAGTAGTGCGAGTACCTTATAATGACAAAATAATCCTAATTCTTTCTCCCTTTCCTTTGTGTTATTGCTGGCATTCATTTCATTCATATACATAAGCATATACGTATATAAGAATACATAATCAAGTATGTTGTTGCTATCATTATTTTGAACAAATTTTTATTTCCTTAGATCAATTTAGAATAAAAGTTTTTGAGCAACTATATGGCGATAAAATGGACAACCCAGAAGAAATGGACAAATTCTTAGAAAGGTACAACCTCCCAAGACTGAACCAGGAAGAAATAGAAAATATGAATAGACCAATTGCTGGTACTGAAATTGGATCAGTAGTTTAAAAACTCCCAACAAACAGAAGTCCAGGAACAGGCAGCTTCACAGGTGAATTCTAACAAACATTTAGAGAAAAGTTAACACCTATCCTTCTGAAATTCTTCCCAAAAATTTCAGAGGAAGGAACACTTTCGAACTCATTCAGTGAGGCCACCAGGACCCTGCTACCAACACCAAAGATATCACAAAAAAGAAAATTACAGGTCAGTATCACTGATGAACATAGAGGCAAAAATCCTCAACAAAATACTAGCAAACTGAATCCAACAGTATGATCAAATGGGATTTATCCCAGGGATGCAAGGATTTTTCAGTATCCACAAACCAATCAATCAATGTGATACACCACATTAACAAACTGAAGAGTAAAAACCATACGATCATCTCAGTAGATGCAGAAAAAGCTTTTGACAAAATTCAACATCCATTTTTGATAAAAACTCTCTAGAAAGTGGACATCGAGGGAACACACCTCAACATAATAAAGGCCATATATTACAAACCTACAGTTAAAATCATGGTCAGTGGTGAAAAGTTCAAAGCATTCCCTCTAAGATCAGGAACAAGACAAGGATGCTCACTCTTGCCACTTTTATTCAACATAGTTTTGGAAGTCCTAGCTACAGCAATCAGAGAAGAAGAAAGAATAAAAGGAATCCAAATTGGAAAAGAAGAAGTAAAACTGTCACTGTTTGCAGATGACATGATACTATACATAGAGAATCCTAAAGATGCTACCAGAAAACTACTAGAGCTCATCAATGAATTTGGTAAAGTAGCAGGATACAAAATTAATGCACAAAAATCTGTTGCATTTCTACATACTAACAATGAAAGATCAGAAAGAGAAATTAAGGAAACAATCCCATTTACCATCACATCAAAAAGAATAAAATACCTAGGAATAAACCTACATAAGGAGGCAAAAGACCTGTACTCAGAAAACTATAAGACACTGATGAAAGAAATCAAAGATGACACAAACAGGTGGAGACCTACACCTTGTTCTTGGATTGGAAGAATCAACATTGTGAAAATGACTCCACTACCCAAAGCAATCTACAGATTCAGTGCAATCCCTATCAAATTACCAATGGCAATTTTTCACAGAACTAGATCAAGAAATCTTAAAAATTTGTATGGAGACACAAAAGACCCCAAATAGCCAAAGCAATTGTGAGAAAGAAGAACGGAGCTGGAAGAATCAGTTTCCTTGACTTCAGACTATAGTACAAACCTACAGTAATCACAGCTGTATGGTACTGGCACAAAAACAGACACATACATCAATGGAACAGGATAGAAAGCCCAGAAATAAACCCACACACCTATGGTCAATTAATCTGTGACAAAGGAGGCAAGAATATACAGTGGAGAAAAGACAATCTCTTTAATAAGTGGTGCTGGGAAAACTGGACAGCTACATGTAAAAGAATGAAATTAGAACGTTCTCCAATACGATGTATAAAAATAAACTCAAAATGGATTAAAGACCTAAATGTAAGAGCAGATACTATAAATATAGACAGAACACTGTGACATAAATATAGAGGAAAATATAGACAGAACACTCTGACATAAATCGTGGCCATATTTTTTTGGACTCAGTTAAAAAATGGGCAGAAGACCTGGGTAGACATTCTTCCAAAGAAGACATACAGTTGGCTAACAGGCACATGAAAAGATGCACAAATTGCTAATATTAGAGAAATGTGACTCAAAACCACGAGGTATCACCTCTCACCTGTCAGGATGGCTATCATCAAAAAGTCTACAAATAATAAAAGAGAGGGTGTGGGGAAAGGGAACCCTTGTACACTGTTGGGGGGAATGTAAGTTGGTGTAGCCGATATGGAAAACAATATGAGGGTTCCTCAAAAAACTACAAATAGAACTACCATATGATCCAGCAATTCCACTCCTGGGTATATATCCAGAAAAAAAAAAAAAAACAGTAATTTGAAAAGATACATGCATCCCAATGTGTGCAGAAGTTTTATTTACAATTACCAAGATATGGAAGCAAGCTAAGTGTCCATTAACAGATGAATGGATAAAGAAGAGGTGGTGTTTGTGTGTGTGTGTGTGTCTGTGTGTGTGTGCATATCACTTAGCCTAGAAAAAGAATAAAATTCTACCATTTGCAATAACATGGCTGGACCAGGAGTGTATTATGCTTAGTGAAGTAAGTCAGACAGAGAAAGACAAATACTTATGTTATCGCTTATATGTGGAATCTGAAAATAACAAAATAGAAACAGACTTACAGATATAGAGAACAAACTAGTGGTTTCCAGGGGGGAGAGAGTAGTAGAGAAGGGCCAAGATAGGATTAGGGGCTTAAGAGGTACAAACTACTATGTATAAAATAAATAACTTACAAGGATACATTGCACAGCACAGGGAATATAGATATTTTATAGTAACTTTAAATGGAGTATAATCTGTAAAAATTTTGAATCACTGTTGTACACCTGAAACTAATATTATATATACATCAACTATAGTACAATTAAAAAAAGAAATTACCATCATGTAAAGATCCCATTATAGGAATAAAATGTAATATATATAGTAATGATATGGATAAAACTTTGAAAAAATTGAGTGATACACCATATTTCACTTATTATAAATGTACTTTAATATCTCTGAAATCAAAATACGTCTTATTTTCTTTTTTAGTGGTAAGTAAAATAATAGTACAATGTTACTTTCTTAACTTTGATGAAATATGAGAAAAGAAACCTTGAATAAACAGACAAATACTATGTTTAAAAAAAAGCAATTGAGAAACAGGGAGATTGTTTTGTTAGTCACGAAAGAAATGTCTAAATATGTCTAAGATTGCTAAATTATGTATAAGACTGGCTGTCTAAAGGCCAATAAATTACATTATCAATATTTTGTGGTTTACCTCTAACTTTATTGAGCTGTAAACTGCTTGCACATTTATCGGTTGTGGGTTGTTAATCAAATATACTGTGATCACAGAGTTACACCTCCAAGCGTTTCAGGTGAGAGTCCAGCAGAATTTTTATAAAATGCTCTGACATTGTAAAACAGTAATCAGTACTTTGTCTCTCTCTAGATGCAGCCCCGTAGCTCACCGTGTTTTCTATACCGAGATGCCTTTTGGGTTCAGAGGGATGCCGTGATAGCCCTCATCCCCTGCACATCTTACTAGAGGTTTATTTACAATGTACAATCCAGACACAGCACGTGCAGCGTACTGGAAGGATTTCCTAGGTAAGAAATCGGTGTACGGCAGTCCCAGAAGACCCTCATTTATCTTCCAGCCAGTAAATTCCATCAGTATGTTTAAAGGAGGACAAAACTGCCTGAGTTGTCCCCCCAGAGCAGGAGTAAACAGTTACAGACCCACTGTTAACCCTTTCTTACCCAGGCATACTAACAAATAATTCTTCCATGAATCATCTAGCCCTTGTTTTGGGTGGCGGTAAATAATGCATTTTTTAAAAAAGGCAAAATCATAATTTTTATACAAATATGAAAAGAACACAGGCCACCGATGTTTATATAACTCACAAATTAATTAGCAAGTCAGCAAAATGTTCCATTGGTTCAAAGGAGAATTCGAACACCCACATAAAGGCAATCAGGAATGCTGAAATGAATTTACAAGTAAATGCTAAACTAATCAACATTTATGGCACAATAATCAATTGCATTCCTCGAGATTAAATTCATTAGCATTTCTCTAGAAGAATAATTTATGGTACTATATATTTCCTACTACCTACAGAGTTATAAGTAGCTCAAAAATACTGAATTAGAAAACCTGGAAGGGGAAGCTAGACAGAAACCCAGTAATCATTTGTGCAGGCGGGTGTGCATTTCAAAATGTCTCACAGTTTTTCCTGACAGTGGCCACTTTTATCAGGTGTTTACCTAGAAGCGGATTTGCTGGATCAGGGGTATTCCAGTGTTCAGGTTTAGCGGATATTGACATATCTTTCTCAAGGGATTGTGCCAATTTACACACTCATCAGCCATGTAAAATTCTTTATACGCTCTTGAAAATTAGGACGTTCTGAACCTCAATTCAGATCTACAGAGGGTGAATGTTTAAACGGTCTCCTTTGTAGTTCTCGTGCATCTCAAGTCGCTGCAAGCGGTGACTAGAACTCAGTCTGAGCTCAAGTCCACTGAAGCCAAGGGCAGGAGGGTTGATAAGGGCTGGGTGAGAGGGAGAGCACAGGCGATGTGTGCTTGTTGGATGGAGTTACCCCGGAGGAAAAGTATACTCTCTCTTATCTTTGGGACAGGAGGTTGTTTTCTAACTAAGAACAAAGCACATATCAAAACTGGGCTCTTACAATCTCACAGGAACTGGGGAGTGTAGGGATGCTATCTCCCTTTACATTCTAAGAGCTGGGCTGTAAAACTGCCAAGAGGCTTTTAAAGAGATTTATATCTCAAAGGGGCAGGGAAAAAAAAATTGTACCAGTTTTCTAACATACATGTTCTAGAAAAGGGAGGTCTGGTGCCTAGAGTCAAGAGAATCCTGTGCAGAGTTTGGAGAAGCTGAGGGTAACATTACGGCCCTCTTGGTCTATATATCTAAGTTTCTTAAAAAGCACTAAAGCAGTCGTACAGAGCGGGTGTACATCAGTGAGAATTGTACAGAAAAAGTAGACTTGATGGGGGGGGGTGTGTGCGTGCGCATGTGCGTTCAGGGAGATTGATTGACTTACACTAATTGGTTCATGAGGCTGTTCGGGCTGGCAAATCTGAAATTTGCAGGGCAGGCTGGAGACCCAGGGAAGAGTTGATGTTGACCTTGGGTCTGAAGGCTGTCTGCTGGCAGAAGCCTCTCTTCTTCAGGGGGACCTCAGTCTTTTCCTCTTAAGGCTTTTAACTGAGTGGGTGAGGCCCACTCACACCCTGGAGGATGGTCTCCTTTACTCAAATTCCACTGATTTAAAGGTTCACCTCATCCAAAAACTATCTTCATGGCAGCATCTAGACTGACATTTAACCAAATATCTGGGTACCGTGACCTAGCCAAGTTGACACATGAAATTAATCCTCACAGGCAGTGAGCCTGGTCTCCAGAGAAACGCTCTAAAGGGCTGTATGGGGATTCCGAAAGTGTTTTTCTGAAAAGTAAGTGTTTCTGAGAAACATTCCTCTACTACTTTTATTGAATAAATCAGTTACCTAATGGGGGAAATTCAGATAACTGGACATAAACTAGGTTCTTGTGAATTTTTATAGTTTCAAAGAAGCATAAACCATCATCATTTTTCTCTTCTGGGTCATGAAGCTGGCTTTAGAATATATGAATATCAGAAGAGTGCCCTGAGGTTATGAATATCAGAAGAGTGCCCTGAGGTAAAGAAGATACCACTTTTTAAGGAAAAGATCCAATTTGGGAAGCAAGAACTGTGCTTTCCGTGGGTGGCCGGATAGGTAAGAAGACTCTGACCTTCTGACGATAAGAGTATTATTTCTGTCACGGCAGGGGACCCAGCACACAATCTGAGAAGTGAAGAGATTTGCAATTTACATCTTCACTGTGATACAGCAAAAAAAATGCGATGTGGAAATACAGCTTTTCTTAGAGTTAGTCTACACACCTACAACCCATGATAAGAATTAGATGTAGTTAGCCTTAGAAATGATAAGTTGAGATACTGTGTAGTTCTCAGTACTTGGGGAGAGCAGGAGACAGAGAATAAAATAGGAAGATGCATCCAAGCACTAAATAGAGATGTTAAGAAAACTCCACCTGCGGCAAGCCTGTTATCCACCTGATGTGTTGTTGCTGTCTCTCAGATCATTGGATACACCTTAAAATGCAAATTGCTCCTTTCTAGATACTGGCAATTCTTCTCTCTCTTCAGAGGACTGAAGGTAATTTTGGTTTTCTACCCAGGGCCCTGCTTTTTCAACTTCTAAAGTCCTATGTAAAGGTAAAGTTATTTTAATCTACTCCCACAGGTTCCTGCTTCTCCTGGAGCCTTTATTATTATCCTTTACTATTCGGGTCTGAAGAGTCTACTAACGAACAGCGGCTCCTAACAAAAAAGGAAATGAAACCGATCTACGACGCAGATTCATGGAAAGGTACATGATGGCTATTTAATCACGTGTCAAAGATCAACAGTGTGCATAATAACAGTGAATTATTACTCTAGTTTTCAGAGTCCATACCCTATTTTTCGTATCCTACGTCCTCCTGGTTTTTATTATAATTCTTATCGAATACTGAAGAGTAGCAGAATATGCCACCTGAAAGGGCACTCTGGCATAAGGATTAATTTGAGCTGATGGCAACTGAGAAGAAGCAGCTACAAGAGAAGCTCTCTGCGTTCCCCCAGTTGCCGAAAAGCAGGACCTAAATTTGTAAAGGTGTCCTGTCTCCTCTCTACCGGGAAGGACCGAAGTTAGTCACCTGGGACAACTCTAAACTCTAGACCCTGATGAGCCCAGAGATGGCAGGCGAGGAATCTTTACAACAGAGGTGACTAATCACCCTTATCTTCCATTATTTCCCCACGTATTTACGTTCCCACAATTTGCTGCCCTGGAAACTCAAAGTCCTTTGCTTTGTCTTATCACTTCTCTAAAAATGTATTGTTCTTTGTTAAGATGCCAAGTAAGCCCAAGTTCTAACCACCCGCTTTGAGTTACTCCTCACCGAGTGCTCCCTTGTATATGGGAGACACACATGTTACTAAACTTCTGTTTTTCTCTTGTGGTTCTCTCTTTGCAGGGCCCCAGCCAGAGAACTTAGGAGGGTGCGGGAGAAAGGTTTTGTTCCTTCCCCTACAAGAATAAAGCTTGCTGTTATAAATATTACACTTCTTCCTCCCCTATAATATTTTATAAATATTACATTCTTTTTCCCCCTACCCACTTAGAATGCTAAATATTTGATTCTTTGAGTTCATAAAAATGCCTAGATTCTAAAACCTTATCAATAGTATGATACTTTATTTTTTTCTGAAATGTTATAAAATTTATAAACTAAATATAGCTTGCAGAATCAAACCTGATTCTAGGTCATAAAACTAAAAGTAATTTAATTTATATATCTATGCATGTATGTAAAATTACGAAGTAAAGCAAGTTAATGATTAAACGGGGGGTCAATGGAAAGAGTGGACTGTGTGATTTCTTGAACTGAATAAGAGGTACCTAGGTTTTTCTTTTATTACTCTTATACTTCAAATACATTAACCTTATTTATATATACCTATAATATATATTTTGCAAATGTGTACAAATATATGTATGTGTACACATATGGTGTCTCTATCTCTATAACTGGTAAAGATCAATTTGTGATGGCTGATTTCTGATTTAGATTGAGCAAGGCCTGTTACTCTGCTTTGAGATTATCCCCTTTAGTCATTTTTAGTCATTGTTTATGTAACTCATGGATTGAAGGGCTTTTGAAATAGACTTTCTCCAATGTAATTTAGCTGGGAATAAACATTTTCGACAATACTATATCCCATTACTGCTCCAAGACCAATCTCCTAGAAAGCTTTCTTTAATTATAATTGTGTAAAAGGAAGAGTTTTCCCTTACGGCAGCACTTGCCTAGGAGATATCAAAATGAAAACTATTTCACTAAAATTCTAACCAGCTGGCATTGTTAGAGAATCACCAACTTTGACCCACATATGCTAGCCTGGCACTGGACCTGACTGGAGACTCTTTCCTGACAAAGGAGCAACGCGATTTGTTTTAACTAATCATGAACAGACCTATGGACGCATTCCCCCTATCTGCTTTCAATCCTTAATCGGAAAGCCCACCATGAAATCCTCTTCCAAACCTTTGAAACCCAGGACTTCCCCCTTGTCTAACTTACTACTCAGGGAAAATTCTTCACTGGTATGTTTCTGAAGCTGACAAATAAACAAACCCAACTTTTTAAATGGTCTTCTTTTGTTTTGTACTGGCTCCAGTGGATTTTGCAGTCCTTTTGAAACCTAGGTTCAGGATATTGACTTAACTTATAGTTTATTTAGATCTGAAAATATGCTCGTGAGAACGAAGCTGAAGTTATATTTAGTCAATATTTTATCTGATAATAACTCTTCTGATGACATTATCTTTTTTCATAATTTCTTAGAACTGTCTTACATCTGATGTTTTTATGCCAATACAAAAGCAGAAACTATTTTTTCCTTTCTTTTGCCTCCTTTTATTTTCTCTTCTCATGACTATAACACTAGTGGTTTGCAAATGAGGTTGGCTTGTTTGTTTGTTGTTGTAGCTTGAGCTTCTTAAAAAAATTCCTTGCCAAAACCTTTGTTTCCTCCACCACTGCCTCGTGTACACATCATGAATGTATCCACCTGAGCTCAATTATGTCAAACAAAGCAAAGAGAACTTGGGACGGTGCTTTCTTTATCTACACCTGCTCCTCCAAAAAAGGAAATAAAGTGGAGTAGTCTTTTTTCATGGACTCACTGTGGGCTGTGTGAGAATGTGGTTATATTTTCTTAACAAACTGGTAATCCATCCTCAATCTGAATTGGTTGAACACTACAACCATCGTTGTTTCCATTTCCTTTAGTGCCCATAAAAATGAATGCACTTGAATTCAATGACTGTAGACTCAGAACATTTGCAGTATATTTGTGCTGGACTTTAAAACAGACCTCTTCACTATTTTTATTCTCATTTTATGAAAGAACATTAACGCAGGAATAAAGAAGATAAAGAAAAATGAATTCCATCACGAATTAAATTATTTGCAAATTTCTTTCAGCTCCAAGCTCACATACTAATTTTATGCAGCCATCAGTGTTTTTATATGATTATGTTAACATAAGCATTTTTGCCATTACCATACATTTTGTAATGGTATTGAGTGGATTCATATTATACCACGTCAATGAAGCAGAGTTTCCTAACCATTCTTTCATTCTGAGTAGTAGACATTTAAGCTGTTCCTATTTAAAACAAATTATTAAAATTAACCTGTAGTTCAAATAACAAATGCTGGAGAGGGTGTGGAGAAAGGGAACCCTCCTACACTGTTGGTGGGGATGCAAGTTGGCATAGCCACTGTGGAGAACAGTATGGAGGTTCCTTTAAAAAAGAGTTTCCATAGGATCCAGCAATCCCACTCCTGGGCATATACCCAGACAAAACTCTTAATTCAAAAAGATACATGCACCCCTGTGCTCATAGCAGCACTATTCACAATAGCCAAGACTTGGAAACAACCTAAATGTCCATGGACAGAGGAATGGATAAAGAAGATGTGGTACATATATACAATGCAATACTACTCAACCATAAAAAAGAATGAGATAATGCCATTTGCAGCAACATGGATGGACCTAGAGATTATCATACTAAGTGAAATAAGTCAGAGAGAAATACCATATGATATCACTTATATGTGGAATCTAAAATATGGCATAAATGAACCTATCTACAAAACAGAAACAGACTCACAGACATAGAGAACAGACTTGTGGTTGCCAAGGGGGAAGGTGGGAGGGAGAGGGATGGACTGGGGGTCTGGGGTTAGCAGAGGCAAACTATTACATTTAGAATGGATAAACAACAAGGTCCTACTGTATAGGACAGGGAACTATATCCAACCTTCTGGGATAGACCATAATGGAAGAGAATATAAAAAAAGAATGTATATATGTGTATAACTGAGTCACTTTGCTGTACAGCAGAAATTAGCACAACTTTGTAAATCAACTATACTTCAGTTAAAAATAAATGAAATTAACCTGTAGTTGAACAGTGATATGAATGGATTTTTCTCCATTTATTTTAGGACAAATAAATTTCATATGGTGGTATTTCTGGGTCAAATACTATGTACTTTTCTAATGACTCTTCTTATAAACATATTCTGGTTACATAAACATTTCTGAATGATTTGGGTATAATTTATAGACATCACCTCTCTTTTACCACAAATAAATTCAGTGACTTTTTTCCTAAAATATGGATTTTCTCTTATGCACAGTATATTTATCAAACTCAGGATACTTAATACTGACTCAATACTATTATGTATTCCACAGTTCATATTCAAATTGTATAGTACCAATTGTTCTAATCATATCCCTCATAATAATTTTTTTCTTGGTCCAAGTCCAATCCAGAATCAATTTTCAACCTTTTTTTTTTCTTTTCTTCTTTTTCTTTTTTTGGCTGTGTGCTTGTGGGATCTTAGTTCCCCGACCAGGGATCAAACCCAGGCCCCCTGCAGTGGAAGCACAGAGTCTTAACCACTGGACCACCGGGGAATTCCTAGTAGCCTTTCTTTTCTTTAATGATTTTAAGATTTTTGAAGAACACAGACCAATTGTTGAAAGTCCTTCAAGTTATATTTGCCTGATGTTTCCTCACGACTAGATCCAGGCCATGCATTCTTAGCAGGAGCATCACAGATGCAATGCTGTGTTCCTCCCAGGGCATTATTCTAGAAGGCACAAGATATCAGTTTGTCCATTTATGGGTGATGCTAAGTTGATCACTTCAGGAGGCGGTGTCTACCAGGTTTTTTCCCTATAAAGTTACTCTTTTTTTTCCTTTGTGATTAATTAGTAACTCAAAGGAGAAACTTTGAGATTATGTAAATATTCTGTTCATTAAAATTTCATCCACTATTTTTAGCATCTATTAATGATCTTGCCTGAATCAATCCTTAGTATGATGGTGGCAGAAAGGTGATTTCATAATAAAGCATTATTTCTGTATTTATTCTTCTTCTATAGAATTCTTCTAAAGAGCTTCCTCTTTTCCCCCATTCATTTTTTATCAGTATAGATTTATATTTACATGTATTATTTTCTGAATTCTGTTACTATCATTATTCTGGTGCTCAGGTTGTTCCAGATTTTGCCACAGGGAGCCCCTTCAAACTGGCTTGTGACATGTCCCCATGGTATTTCAAACACTGACTTATTTTTTGGCACAATAAGATGTTCCAGGCTTACCTTGCACTTTTCCTATCCCAACCCTGACATCAGGCTTTTCTACGCGAATCCTTGATTCCTAGTGAGACCTGGGATATAGAAATCAATATAGACCTGGGTACTTGATAAGAACAGTGAAAATCTGTGGCATTTGAGCCACGACCCACTCCCTCTCACATCCCCCAGTAGAGAGATGCACTATTCTGTGTGGTGCAGCTGAAAATACAGGGTTCCCTCTCGTCCCCAGTTCACTGGCTAAAACTACAGTTCATCGCAAAAGGGGTAAGTCACCAGCATTTCTAATTTCCTTTAGCTCCTGGCTGCAGAAACTCTTCCTGGAAGGTGTGGCTGAAAGGAGCAGGCTCCCCTTCTCCCATGTAGGGATGGAAGATCTACTCCAAACACAGCAGGTTGAGAACGCTTGGCCCTAACTCTCTCTGCCCCATCTTGCTCTTAAGGTAGAATTTTCATGCTGGAGGGAGAAGCCAAGCCCATTAGGTTATACTACCCACCCAGCACCTGCTTTTACAGGTGTCACATGGGAGAAGGGGACCACTGTCCTTACCCCCAGCTCCTGTACAGTGGCCCAGAGGTTCTGCCAGGAAACAAAAGCAAGCTCTATACATGATGTGCTCTGCTGTTCTGCCTGAGGGGACCGACTGTGTTTGGAAAAGAACGTGGAGAAGTCTCCACCTAAAGAGATTGATGGAGCAATGGAGATCTTGGTGGAGGGTGTTTAAGAGGGAACATGGGGCTCCTTGATAATGGTGGCCAAAAGCAAAACGTCAGAACACTTGGAAGTTTAACAGAGAGGATCAAGGAAAGATATAGGCAATTAGAGTCATCCTGGCTTCACAGTCAGTACTGGGGGTTGAGAAGGCTGTGTACACGTGCTAGGCTGCACCACTGAGGATCAATGAGAACACAGCATGACGAAGACTAAAAACATCCCCACGTCACACACAGACCCATCAACAGGACAGAAACCTCACTGTCACTCGGGGATCAAGCACAAGGTCCGAGCAAACACTGGCTGAACAATTAGCAACTCTGATCCAGGGGCAACCCTTAGGAGGCTCGGCTTCAAAAGAAAATCACGACCATCCCTGGCAGTCTGAAATACTGCATGCATGCCCAAGACTTGCCCTTCCAGGAGTGACTGGAGAGGGCTTTCCAAGGGACTGGTCTGAATAGATGGGAAAAACCTAAACTTGAACTATAGTATTAGCCTCTTAGGCATACACACATAACACGGTAGAGGCTAAAATCTAGCTGGCCAAGAGGGCCAACCTCAGCAAAGTGTGGCTCATGCTGACTCAGAGGTACTGCTTAGGCAGCATTTGATAAAATCCAATACCTTTCAGACTAAAATATAATTTTTTTTTCAAAATCTGACACCAGACTTCAGACATTATGGATATGTTATTAGACATTATAACTGTTACGAGAACCAGAAAACATCTTTAAAAAATTGAAGATAATGCTAAAAGCCATAAAAGGGGAAATCGACAGTAACATAATCATAGTAGAGGACTTTAACACCCCACTTTCACCAATGGACAGATCATCCAAAATGAAAATAAATAAGGAAATACAAGCTTTAAATGATACATTAAACATGATGGACTTAATTGATATTTATAGGACATTCCATCCAAAAACAACAGAATACACTTTCTACTCAAGTGCTCATGGAACATTCTCCAGGATAGATCATATCTTGGGTCACAAATCAAGCCTTGATAACTTTAAGAAAACTGAAATCATATCAAGTATCTTTTCCAACCACTCTATGAGACTAGATATCAATTACAGGAAAAAATCTGTAAAAAATACAAACACATGGAGGCTAAATAATACACTACTTAATAACCAAGAGATCACTGAAAAACCAAAGAGGAAATCAAAATACACCTAGAAACAAATGACAATGAAAACACGATGACCCAAAACCTATGGGATGCAGCAAAAGCAGTTCTAAAAGGAAAGTTTATAGCAATACAATCCTACCTCAAGAAACAAGAAACACATCAAATAAACAACCTAACCTTACACCTAAAGCAATTAGAGAAAGAAGAACAAAATAACCTCCAAAGTTAGCAGAAGGAAAGAAATCATAAAGATCAGATTAGAAATAAATGAAAAAGAAATGAAGGAAACAATAGCAAAGATCAGTAAAACTAAAAGCTGGTTCTTTGAGAAGATAAACAAAATTGATAAACCACTGGCCAGACTCTTCAAGAAAAAAGGGAGAAGACTCAAATCAATACAATTAGAAATTAAAAAGGAGAAGTAACAACGGACACTGCAGAAATACAAAGGATCATGAGAGATTACTACAAGAAACTCTATACCAATAAAATGGACAACCTGGAAGAAATGGACAAATTCTTAGAAAAGCACAACCTTCCGAGACTGAACCAGGAAGAAATAGAAAATATAAACAGACCAAACACAAGCACTGACATTGAGACTGTGATTTACAATCTTCCAAGAAACAAAAGCCCAGGACTAGATGGCTTCACAGGTGAATTCTATCAAACATTTAGAGAAGAGCTAACACCTACCCTTCTCTAACTCTTCCACAATATAGCAGAGGGAGGAACACTCTCCAACTCTTTCTACGTGGCCAACATCACCTGGACACCAAAACCAAACAAAGATGTCACAAAGAAAGAAAACTACAGGCCAATATCATTGATGAACATACGGGCAAACATCCTCAGCAAAATACTAGCAAACAGAATCCAACACCACATTAAAAGGATCATACACCATGATCAAGTGGGGTTTATCCCAGGAATGGAAGGATTCCTCATTAATATGCAAATCAATCAATATGATACATCATATTAACAAACTGAAGGATAAAAACCATATGATCATCTCAATAGCTGCAGAAAAAGCTTTCAACAAAATTCAACACCCATTTATGATAAAAACCCTCCAAAAAGTAGGCATAGAGGGAACTTACCTCAACATAATAAAGGCCATATGTGACAAATCCACAGCCAACATCATTCTCAATGGTGAAAAACTGAAACCATTTCCACTAAGATCAGGAACAAGACAAGGTTGCCCACTCTCACCACTCTTATTCAACACAGTTTGGAAGCTTTAGCCACAGCAATCAGAGAAGAAAAAGAAATAAAAGGAATCCAAATCAGAAAAGAAGAAGTAAAGCTGTCACTGTTTGCAGATGACATGACACTATACATAGAGAAACCTAAAGACACTACCAGAAAACTAATAGAGCTAATCAATGAATTTGGTAAATTAATGCACAGAAGTCTCTTGCATTCCTATACACTAATGATGAAAAATCTGAAAGAGAAATTAAGGAAACACTCCCATTTACCACTGCAACAAAAAGAATAAAATACCTAGGAATAAACCTACCTAAGGAGAAAAACCTGTATGCAGAAACGTATAAGACACTGATGAAAGAAATTAAAGATGACACAAGCAGAAGGAGAGATATACCATGTTCTTGCATTGGAAGAATCAACACTGTGAAAATGACTATACTACCCAAAGCAATCTGCAGATTCAATGCAATCCCTATCAAACTACCGTGGCATTTTTCACAGAACTAGAACAAAAAATTTCTCAATATGTATGGAAACACAAAAGACCCCAAATAGCCAAAGGAATCTTGAGAAAGAAAAATGGAGCTGGAGGAATAAGGCTCCCTAACTTCAGACTATACTACAAAGCTACAGTAATCAAGAGAGTATGGTACTGGCATGAAAACAGAAATATAGATCCATGGAACAGTACAGAAAGCCCAGAGATAAACCCACACACATATGGTCACCTTATTTTTGATAAAGGAGGAAAGAATATAAAATGGGAAAAAGAGAGCCTGTTCAATAAGTGGTGCTGGGAAGACTGGACAGCTACATGTAAAAGAATGAAATTAGAACACTCCCTAACACCATACACAAAAATAAACTCAAAATGGATTAAAGACCTAAATGTAAGGCCAGACACTATTAAAGTCTTAGAGGAAAACATAGGAAGAACAGTCTGACATAAATCACAGCAAGATCCTTTTTGACCCACCTCCTAGAGAAATGGAAATAAAAACAAACAAATGGGACCTAATGAAACTTAAAAGCTTTTGCACAGCAAAGGAAACCATAAACTAGACGAAAAGAGAACCCTCAGAGTGGGAGAAAATATTTGCAAATGAAGCAACTGACAAAGGATTAATCTCCAAAATTTACCAGCTGCTCATGTAGCTCAATATCAAAAAAACAAACAACCCAATCCAAAAATGGGCAGAAGAGCTAAATAGACATTTCTACAAAGAAGATATACTGATTACCAACAAACACATGAAAGAATGCTCAACGTCACTAATTAGAGAAATGCACATCAAACTACAATGAGGTATCACCTCACAGCAGTCAGAATGGCCATCATCAAAAAATCTACAAACAATAAAGGCTGGAGAGGGTGTGGAGAAAAGGGAACCCACTTGCACTGTTGGTGGGAATGTAAATTGATACAACCACTATGGAGAACAGTATAGAGGTTCCTTAAAATACTAAAATAGAACTACCATATGACCCAGCAATCCCACTACTGCACATATACCTGGAGAAAACCATAATTCAAAAAGAGTCATGTACCACAATGTTCATTGCAGCTCTATTTACAATAGCCAGGACATGGAAGCAACCTAAGTGTCCATCGACAGATGAATGGATAAAGAAGATGTGGCACATATATACAACGGAATATTACTCAGCCATAAAAACAAACAAAATTGAGTTATTTGTAGTGAGGTGCATGGACCTAGAGTCTGTCATACAGAGTGAAATAAGTCAGAAAGAGAAAAACAAATACTGTATGCTAACGTATATATATGGAATCTAAAAAAAATGGTTCGGAAGGACCTAGGGTCAGGACAGGAGTAAAGATGCAGACATAGAGAATGGACTTGAGGACACAGGGAGGGGGAAGGGTAAGCTGGGACGAAGTGAGAGAGTGGCATGGACTTATATACACTACCAAATGTAAAATAGATAGCTAGTGGGAAGCAGCCGCATAGCACAGGGAGATCGGCTCGGTGCTTTGTGACCACCTAGAGGGGTGGGATAGGGAGAGTGGGAGGGAGACGCAAGAGGGAGGAGACATGGGGATATATGTGTATGTATAGCTGATGCACTTTCTTATAAAGCAGAAAATAACACACCATTGTAAAGCAATTATACTCCAATAAATATGTTTAAAACAATGTTCAGATATGATGACAATGTCTCATCAAATAGAAAATAACAATAAGAAAATAGAACTTATTTTTTAATAAAGAAATGCAAACTCTGGAGTTGAAAAGTATAACAACTGAAGTTAAAAACTCACTAGAGAAAAGAGAATGTCAAGAGAATAAGAATAAAGCCCCATACTGAGAGAAAATATTTGCAAAAGACACATTTGATAAAGGACTGTTACCCCCAATACACAGAACTTGTAAAACTCAAGAGTAAATTAAAAATCCTGATTAAAAAATAGGCCAGTCGTTAACAGACATCTCACCAAAGAAGATATACAGATGGCAAATAAGCATATCAAAAGATATTCCACAACATATGTCATCAGGGAAATGCAAACAAACCTACTAGAATGCCCCAAATACAGAACACTGAGAACACCAAAACCTGGTGAGGATGTGGAGCTATGGTGCCTCCCATTCACTGCTGATAGGAATGCAAAATGGCACAGCCACTATGGAGGACAGTTCAGCGGCTTCTTAAAAAACTAAACATCCTCTACTTCAAGCAACTATATGCCAATAAAATCGACAACCTAGAAGAAATGGACAAATTCTTAGAAAATTACAATCTCCTAAGAATGAATCAGGAGGAAAGAGAAAAAATGAACAGACCAAACACAAGTACTGAAATTGAAACTGTGATTTAAAAACTTCCAACAAACAAAAGTCCCAGACCAGATGGCTTCACAGGCGAATTCTATCAAACATTTAGAGAAGAGTTAACACCTATCCTTCTGAAACTTTTCCAAAAAGCTGCAGAGGAAGCAACACTCCCCAGCTCATTCTATGAGGCCACCATCTCCTTGATACCAAAACCAAACAAAGATATCACACAAGAAAGAAAATTACAAGCCAATATCACTGATGAACAGAGACGCAAAAACCCTCAACTGAATCCAACAATGTATTAAAAGGATCATACACCATGATCAAGTGAGATTTATTCCAGGGAGAGAAGGATTCTTCAACATATACAAATCAATCAATGTGATACACCACATTAGCAAACTGAAGAATAAAAACAATATGATCATCTCAATAGATGCAGAAAGAGCTTCTGACAAAATCCAACACCGATTTATGATACAAACTCTCCAGAAAGTGGGCATAGAGAGAACCTACCTCAACATAATAAAGGCCATATATGACAGACCCACAGCTAACATCATTCTCAATGGTGAAAAGCTGAAAGCATTTCCTCTAAGAACAGGAACAAGACAAGGATGCCCACTCTCACCACTTTTATTCAACATAGTTTTGGAAGTCCTAGCCACATCAATCAGAGAAGAAAAAGGAATAAAAGGAATCCAAACTGGAAAAGAAGTGAAACTGTCACTGTTGGCAGATGGCATGATACCATACATAGAAAATCCTAAAGATGCTACCAGAAAACTACTAGAGCTCATCAGTGAATTTGGTAAAGTTACAGGATAAAAATTAATACCCAGAAATCTGTTGCATTTCTACATACTAACAATGAAAGATCAGAAAGAGAAATTAAGGAAACAATCCCATTAACCATCACATCAAAAAGAATACAACACCTAGGAATTAACCTACCTAAGGAGACAAAAGACCTGTACTCAGAAAACTATAAGATGCTAATGAAAGAAATCAAACATGACACAATTGGAGAAATATACCATGTTCTTGGATTGGAAGAATCAATATTGTCAAAGTGACTATACTACCTAAAGCAATCTACAGATTCAATGCAATCCCTATCAAATTACCAAAGGCATTTTTCACAGAACTAGAACAAAAAAATTTATAATTTGTATGGAAACACAAAAGACCCCGGATAGCCAAAGCAATCTTGAGAGAGAAAAATGGAGCTGGAAGAATCAGGCTCCCTGACTTCCGCCTATACTACAAAGCTACAGTCATCAAAACAGTATGGTACTGGCACAAAACCAAAAATATAGATCAATGGAACAGGATAGAAAGTCCAGAGATAAACCTACGCACCTATGGTCAACTAATCTATGACAAAGGAAGCAAGAATATACAATGGACAAAAGACAGTCTCTTCAATAATCGGTGCTGGGAAAACTGGACAGCTACATGTAAAAGAATGAAATTAAAACATTCCCTAACACCATACACAAAAATAAACTCAAAATGGATTAAAGACCTAAATGTAAGACCAGACACTATACAACTCTTAGAGGAAGACATAGGCAGAACACTCTAAGACATAAATCGCAGCAAGATCTTTTTTGGATCCACCTCCTAGACTATGAAAATTAAAACAAAAATAAATAAATGGGACCTAATTAAATTTAAAAGCTTTTACACAGCAAAGGAAGCTATAAACAAAACTAAAAGACAATCCACAGATTGGGAGAAAATATTTACAAATGATGTGACCGACAAGGGATTAATCTCCAAAACATACAAACAGCTCATGAAGCTCAATATCAAAAAGTAAACAACCCAATCAAAAAATGGCAGAAGATCTAAATAGACATTTCTCCAAAGAAGACACACAGATGGCCAAAACGTACATGAAAGGATGCTCAACATCACTATTTATCAGAAAAATACAAATCAAAAGGTATCACCTTACCCCAGTCAGAATGGTCATCATCAAAAAATCTACAAACAATAGGGGTCCCTGGTGGCTCAATGGTTGAGAGTCCGCCTGCCGATGCAGGGGACACGGGTTCGTGCCCCGGTCCGGGAAGATCCCACATGCCGCGGAGCGGCTGGGCCTGTGAGCCATGGCCGCTGGGCCTGCGCGTCCAGAGCCTGTGCTCCACAATGGGAGAGGCCACAACAGTGAGAGGCCCGTGTACCGCAAAAGAAAAAAAAAAAATCTACAAACAGTAAATGCTGGAGAAGGTGTGGAGAAAAGGGAACTCTCTTGCACTGTTGGTGAGAATGTAAATTGGTAAAACCACTATGGAAAACAGTATGGAGGTTCCTTAAAAAACTAACAACAGAACTACCATATGACCCAGCAATCCCACCCCTGGACATATATCCAGAGAAAACCATAATTCAAAGAGATACATGCACCCCAATGTTCACTGCAGCACTACTTAAAATAGCCAAGACATGAAAGCAACCTAAATGTCCATTGACAGATGAATGGATAAAGAAGACGTGGTGTGTGTGTGTTTACACACACACACACACACACACACATAATGGAATATTACTCAGCCATAAAAAGGAACGAAATAATGTCATTTGCAGCAACACAGATGGACCTAGAGATTATCATACTAAGTGAAATCAGACAGAGAAAGACAAATAACATGGTATCACTTATATGTGGAATCTAATAAAAAATGATAAATGAACTTATTTACAAAACAAAAACAGACTCACAGATCTCGAAGTCAAACTTATGGTTACCAAAGGGGAAGCATGAGGGGAAGTGATAAATTAGGAGATTGGGATTAACATATACACACTACTGTATATGAAACAGATAATCAACAAGGACCTACTGTATAGCACAGGGGACTCTACTCAATATTCTGTAATGACCTATATGGGGAAGAATCTGAAAAAGAATAGATAAATGCATATGTATAACTGATTCACTTTGCTGTACACCTGAAACTAACACAAAATTGTAAGTCAACTATACTCCAAAAAAAGTTTTAAAAAGCATCCTCTAACAATATGATCTAGCAATTGCACTCCTTGGTAGTTACCCAAAGGAGTTGAAAACTTATGTCCACACAAAAACCAGTATGTGGATGTTTTAGCAGCTTCATCCAAAATTGCCAAAACGTGGAAGCAACCAAGATGCTCCTCAGTAGATAATGGATAAACTGGTACATCTAGACAATGGAATAATATTCAATACTAAAAACAAACGAGCCATTAAGCCATGAAAAGACATAGAGGAAATTTAAATGCCTATTACTAAGTGAAAGAAGCCAATCTGAAAAAAGTTACATATTGTATGATACTAACTATATGACATTTTGGAGACAGTAAAAAGATCACTGGTTGCCAGGGATTTGGGAAGGGAGGGATGAATAGGCAGAACACAGAGCATTCTTAGGCCGGTGAAAATACCCCATATGATGTTATAATGATGGATCTGTGTCATTATACATTTGTCCAAATCCATAGAATGAACACCAAGAGTGAACCGTAATGAAAACCACGGACTTCGGGTGATAATGATTTGTCATTATAGGCTCATCAGTTGTAAGCAATATACCACTGTGGTGGGAGATGCTGAGAACGCAGGAGGCTATGCAAGTATAGGTATGGGGTATATGGGACATCTCTGTACCTTCCTCTCATTTTGATGTGAACCACAAACTGCTCCAGAAAAAAAAAAACAAAAACTTTTATTTAACGTTTTAGTAGAGAATCTAGTCAGGGCAATTAGGCAAGGAAAAGAAAAAAATTCATACAGATTGAAAGTAAGAAGACATCTGTATTCAAAGACGGCATGATCTTTTATACATAAAATTGTAAGGACTAAAAACTCTATTAAACTAGTTCAACAAGACAGCAGGATACTAGAATAATATTTTAAATATCAAATGTATTTCTCTAAACTAGCTATTAACAATCCAAAAATGAAATTATTCAAAAGAAAAATGCATTCACCCAGGTACTATAGGAAATTACAGTAGCCAATTTGAGTAGCCCCTTGGATTAGGATGTACCAAAACATTTGTTTAAATATGGATTTTTGTTACTAAGATGATGCAAACGTCTCTGAAAATCACTGTCTCCCATGTGAGAAATTCTGGGTAACTACTGAATGAAATCAATTTGTTGCCAGAAGGGATCACACAAGTTTGCAAGGAAAATTAACAGAAATATTTACAACAGAGAAGAAAATCCTTATTTAGGAATAAGAAAACCCAATAAATTAACCATATGAGAAATTGAGGTTTCTTTTGAATCCGTTTAATCAGAGAAATTTTGTTAAAGGAATATGCTGTTGATATGGCCAAATCAGTTTCGGATCTACCAGAAATAACTCATCTAGAAAGCACGACCTTATCAACATCAAAAGAACTTGTCAAAAGATATATTTGATTGTCCTCAACACACACACACACACACACACACACACACACACACACACACACACTCGCTCGGCCTAAAAAAATTCACAAGGTGTTTTTTTTTTTTTTTTTGCGGTACGCGGGCCTCTCACTGCTGTGGCTTCTCCCGCTGCGGAGCACAGGCTCCGAACGCGCAGGCTCAGCGGCCATGGCTCACGGACCCAGCCGCTCCGCGGCCGGACAGGGGCACGAACCCGTGTCCCCTGCGTCGGCAGGCAGACTCTCAACCACTGCGCCACCAGGGGAGCCCCATAAGGTGTCTTTTTAATCCACTTAGGAGTTTTAACAATGGGTAAGAATCATGCCTTTGATTTGATCCTTGCTCCCTAAGCTCAGTCACCCTTTATTGAAAAAAGACCCTCTGAAATTTATCTTTCACCACTTGATGATAAAAAGCAGTTACCTCTTCCAAGTCTACATAGTCTCTATGGTCTTTTGTCTCCAAATTTATTTATTTATTTATTTATTTATTCATTCATTCATTCATTCATTTATGGCTGTGTTGGGTCTTCATTGCTGCACATGGGCTTTCTCTAGTTGCGCGAGCGGGGGTTACCCTTTGTTGCGGTGCGTGGGCTTCTCATCGCGGTGGCTTCTCCTGCTGTGGAGCATGGGCTCTAGGCATGCGGACTTCAGTAGTTGTGGCACACAGGCTCAGTAGTTGTAGCTCGCAGGCTCTAGAGCACAGGCTCAGTAGTTGTGGCTCACGGGCTTAGTTGCTCTGCGGCATGTGGGGTCTTCCCAGACCAGGGCTCGAACCTGTGTCCCCTGCACTGGCAGGCAGATTCTTCACCACTGCACAACCAGGGAAGTCCCTGTCTCACAACTTATTCAAACTACAGATTTACCAAAATTTTCATCGTAGAATAAGAAGAATAGCCATTATTACAGCCTTCGATATCAGTTTACTTCCAGTCTGCCTAATAACTATTATGCTAATGCCACATATATTAGTTTTCATTAAGTCAGACTTCTCTTCTAGATACTGTTATTTATAATAGTTAGTATGGGTCAGGTTTGGCAATAACCCCACATCTCAGTGGCTTAGTTATATTTTCTGCCATCACAGGCAGCAGGCGACTCTGAACACCTTATTCACTCAGAGGTACAAGCCAGTGGGGCAGCAATCCTTTCAAATATTACCAAAGGGGGGAATAATCGCTGGAGGGTATCAAACCAACAGTTAAATTCTCTGACTCAAAGATATACATTAACTGCTGCTAGTAACTCATCCCAAGTCACATGACTTCAGTCAACCACAAGGGTTTTCAGAAATGTAATCCTTACATGTGCTCTGAAGACAAAGACCCAGTATTAAAGGGGGATTTATTAACTTACGGTGTGTGAGGGGGTAGTATTTATCCCCACAAAAAGCCAAAAGGATTTCAGAAATAATGGTTAAATTGGAAAACCTTTGTTTGATATTAAAGCAGAGTATCACGTAAAAGTGTGTGCAGATGTACACAGAATGAGAAAAATGTTATATTAAATGTGTTAGAACTGAGGTGAAACTTAAGTGACACAATACAGTGGAAAGTATACTTCACTTTCAATTTAAATATACTATTTTTCCTAGTCCGTCGCCTGGACCAGTCACAATATAATAATACCTTATGTCATTTAGCAAAACTCCTGTCGACTATCAAGATTAATCATGACATTTTCCTTTCATTTAACTGAACTACTTGCTATCTCAAATTGGCAATGTCTGCTCCACAGAGAATTAGCAAATGATCCAGTTCAAAGGGATTTTAAAGTCATTTAGCAGTATAACCCTAAACATGACTGCTTTTCTTAACTTAGCCGCAGACTGCTTAAGGCAAAAAATTGGTAGAATTGTAAGTCACTCAATAGCAGGTGGTAGTGCTGGGGTTAAAAATCAGACCAGCCAGCATCAGTGTCACTGCTTTTGGTTATAAATGCAATTTCCTTTGATACACTGAAGTCGAGAGCAATGATTAATTAATCACTAATCAAAATGTAATAAAACGTTTCCATTCACAACAGCAAAGAAAACATGCTGTGAGGTATCTAGAAACACAATTTAAAAATATTATCTTTTTAAGGAGCATGGTATTAATAGATAGTCAGAGACAGAATAAGAGAAAGCTGAGCTCTGACACATACTCAGGTGCATGTGTGGACACTTGGTTTATGAAAGAGGTGGTTTTACAAACCACTGGGAAATGATGGCTTTTTAGTAAATGCTAATGGGAAAATCGAACATCCATAGGAAAAGATATATATCCTTGTTCATATCACATACTCAAGTTAAGCCCAAATATTCTAAACACTCAGTGAGTAAAGCTAATCTAAAATGTCTAGAAAATATATAGGTAATTATCCTTAGGATATATGGGTAAGGAAGATTTTCTTAAAGCAGGATAATCATAAAGGAAATCCTGCTACATCTGTGCCATAAAATAAATTACAAACAGATTCAAAACACAAGACATAGACAAGGAGCTTGTTCAAGCAGCCTGTATAAAGAAATCCTAAAAACCAGTAATGTACAAAATATGTATGCGCAATTCACCTGAAAAGCAGTAAACACAATGAAAGAAAATGTTCTACCTCACTGGTAATCAGGAAGAATGCAAATTGAAGGCAATATTTCAGTCTTACACAGGAGAAACTATAGTACATTTTGAGGAAATTGATCTGAGGAGAGAATCACCAGATTGTGTTATTAACAGCTAATATGACATGGAGAGCAATAAATACATATTCCACTTTGATATGACTTGTAGGCTCTCTTTTTGGCTTCCTCCCTTACATCAATTTTTACTATAAATAGTTCAGGGACAGACAGCAAAGAGGATATAATCAAAGCATGCCAGAAAATAATGCGTGCAGCAGTCTTAAAAGAATTGAGAAGCCTGTAGCATCATTGAGCTGACAGCCCTGCAGAAAACACACACCTACACAAGAAATGTAGCCTGAAGACAAGACACTCTTGGCATTTAATTTAACAGGGTGCTAATTAGATGAACAACAACAAGAAACATGCCAAGAAGATACTTTTGGAGATTTTTTAAAATGCTGAATGGATAGAACAAAACGCTAAATATTCTCATTTGAAGTCAAGATGTTTGGTTACATACGGCTGCATAACCTACCACCTCCAAACACGGGGGCTTAACGCAATAATTTATTAGTATTTGTTATAGTTATGTGGGTTGACAGGGCTCAGCTAGACAATTCACAGTTGGGGTCCCATACATAACAGCCATCAGATGGTGGCTGGAACTGGTGATTCACATGTCAAGTGCCTCAGTAAGGATGTGGGAACATCTGAGGAATGGCAGGGAATCCTTACATGGCCTGGTGTTTCCCAGAACAAGACTAAGATGGAATCTGCCAGAATCTTGTAACTAGCCTCCAAAATCCCAGAACATCCATTCCATTGCATTCTATTTGTCAATCAAGTCACTAAGGACAGCACAAACTCAAGAGGGATGGGGATAGGGGTGGACTGGACCCCATCTCTTGACATAAGCAGCAGCATGTGGGCAGAAGGAGGGAAGAAATGGCAGAAGTCTTTGGAGACTATGCACGACCCAAGATAACTTCAACATTACTTCACAGCCTAGAGTATATTACTAAAGTGATTCTGAAGAGTGAGTCTCTGTATGTGATAGCACTGTATGTGAATGGAGCAGCTCTTCAAGCTTTATCCCAGCCACGCCTGGGCAGACGCCAGCACCAACGGAAGTCATGAGTACCACCATGAGAACGGGGTCGTTTTCTCTCTATACCCAGAAAATAACTCCTTCTCTGGCAGATCAAGTACCTGGCTTTTTTCAAGGTATTGTTTGAATCACTGAATGTCAATCGAGTCAAGTCTAAGCAATCAAATCGATTTTGTGAAATGAAATTGATTAAATGATCTTCTGAAAATAGGATATACATGTCTGAAGAAATTTCATCCTAATCTCCCAATTCATCCCACCCTCCCTTCCCTCCCTGTAGCCACACGTCCATTCTCTACATCTACGTCTCTATTCCTGCCCTGCAAATAGGTTCATCTGTACCATTTTTCTAAATTCCACATATATGTGTGAATACATGATATTTGTTTTTCTCTTTGTGACTTACATCACTCTGTATGACAGACTCTAGGTCCATCCACATCTCTACAAATGACCCAATTTCATTCCTTTTTATGGCTGAGTAATATTTTATTGTATATATGTACCACATCTTCTTTATCCATTCATCTGTCGATGGACAGTTAGGTTGTTTCCATGTCCTGGCTATTGTAAGTAGTGATACAATGAACAGGGGGGTGCATGTGTCTTTTTGAATTATGTTTTTCTCTGGGTGTATGCCCGGTAGTGGGATTGCTGGGTCATATGGTAGTTCTATTTTTGGTTTTTTAAGGAACCTCCATACTGTTCTCCATAGTGGCTGTATCAATTTACATTCCCACAAACAGTGCAAGAGGGTTCCCTTTCTCCACATCCTCTTAGGTTGTAATTCTTACTGAGAATAGCTGATACCTAGATCTATCCTCTAATCCTTCCCTCTTTTATCTGACCTTTGTATCTCAAAGACGAAAATAATATCCAAACTATGTAAATGCCATGGGATACTTTGCTCTAATCCTGGCATGTAGGACGATCCCAATGATCACAAGAATATCTTCATGTCTTCGTGTGTCTGTATCATCAGAGATATTTTACAAAATAGACTAATGAAGTAAAAGATAATAATAAAGTAAATATTTAAAGTACCAAGAATTTTGTGCTGTTGATTTTACAGGTGTCTTTAAAATTCAATACCACTTTTAAAAATGCATATATATATATATATATATATATATTACATGTTACAACTGTATTACTTGATTCCCCATGTCCTCCTTTTCAGAAAAGGCAAACCAAGGTCAATTTATATATGAACTATCTTGAAAAGCACAAAGATAATTCTGCAACATCATGGTGAAAAAATAATTTACCTTTGCATTACAATATTTACAAGCATTTGGTTTTTCTCTTCCATAAATACGTGCAGCAGCTTTACTTTTAAAAATTCACATTTAGGGAGTATCTTGTTCTGAAGCGCAATGGAAGTTGTCATAGAAACAACCATAATTACAAGAGAGACATTCATCAGGGAGGAAAAGACTTATCTTAAAATCCGATCTACTTTTTCTTTGTTGTTGAGGAAAGGAGTCATTTGTTTGTTTGTTTGAGGAGCAAGGTTTCTATTTCACGAGTATGCAGAGGATTATTGACCTTCTAGGTTTCCACTCCCCAAAGTCCTTTCTTTCAGGTATCCTGAGGCTCAATTTGAAGTCAGTGTTCTGCATCCTAAACTTGCTGCTGAAGACATGATGTCTCCTCACAAGACTGATTTAAGGAATCGTGTGATGAACAGAACAGGCTATTGTTTGCATTAGATGGGGAAAAAACACCCATGATATTTCCCAAAGCAAATAATTATCTTCAATAATATGTATCCTTGGCGAATTCAGAGTTAACAGGAAAGCACTGGAGTAGAAGCAGAAAGACATAGGTAAATACCTAATTTATAACCCTTTATAACTTTGTCTCCATGACCACTTCATAAATATCTTAACTGTTGTGTCCAGTGCTTAAAAAATACATATCTTAAATATATGTATATTTTTTATTTTAAATATATTTATATGTAATATATATCTTTATTAATTTAGAAAACTAAATCTGCATTTATTCATATTGTAAATGTACATTTTTTAAGCATTGGATTCAATTTATATATACATATATGTCTTTCCTGATATTTAAAAAATTGAGACTTTCTTTGAGTTTCATCCCCAAATAGATGTATGGCAACTTTCAAAACAGAGAGAGAATAATGAAATTAAAATAATAATAGAATTTTAGAGACAAGACGGCAGAGTAGAAGGATGTGAGCTCACCCCTTCTTATGGAAACACCAAAATCACAACTAACTGCTGAACCACCACCAACAAAAAAATGCTGGAACCTACCAAAAAAAGATACCCTACATCCAAAGACAAAGAAGAAGCCACAACAAGACAGTAAGAGGGGTGCAAGTGCAATAAAGTCAAATCCCATACATGCCAGGTGGGCAACTCACAAACTGGAAAACAATTATACCACAGAAGTTCTCCCACAGGAGTGAAAGTTCTGAGCCCCACATCAGGCCCCCTAGCCTGGCGATCTGGCAATAGGAGGAGGACCCCCCAGAACATCTAGTTTGAAGGGCAGTGGAGTTTGATCTCAGGAATTCCACAGGACTGGGGGAAACAGACTCCACTCTTGGAGGGTGCACACAGGGTCTCGTGAGCACCGGGACCCAGGGTAAAAGTGGTGACCTCATAAAAGACTGGGCCAGACTCACCTGCTAGTATTGGAAGGTCTCCTGCAGAAACAGGAGGCAGCTGTGACTCACTTCGGGGACAAGGACACTGGCAGTGGCAGTTCTGGTGAGTACTCATTGGCGAGAGTCCTCTTGGAGACCACCATTTTCTCAGTAAGACCTGGCCCCACCCAACAGCTTGTAGCCTCCAGTGCTGGGACACCTCAGGCCAAACAACCAACAAGGCAGGAACACAGCCCCACCCATGAACAGACAGGCTGCTTAAAGTCTTTCTGAACACACCCCTGACATGGCCCTGCCCACTGGAGGGACAAGAGCCAGCTCCTCCCACCAGTGGGCAGGTACTAGTCCCTCCCACCAGGAAGCACGTACAAGCCTCTTAGCCTCATCCACCAGGGGGCAGACAGCAGAAGCAAGAAGAGCTACAACCCTACAGCCTGCAGAATGGAAACCATAATCACAGAGTTACACAAAATGAGCAGAGGAATATGATCCAGATGACAGAACAAAATGAAACCCCAGAACAACAACTAAGTGAAGTGAAGATAGGCAATGTACCTGAAAAGGAATTCAGGGTAATAATAGTAGAGTAAATCCTCTACATACGCATGAGTTCCATTCCAAGAGCATGTTCAGAAGTCAAATTTGTTCGTAAGTCCAACAAAGTTAGCCCAGGTGCCCAACTAACACAATCGGCTATGTAGTACTGCACTGTAATAGGTTTATAATACTTTTCACACAAATAATACATGAAAAACAAACACACACAAAATAAAACATTTTTGGGACTTCCGTGGTGGTGCAGTGCTTAAGAATCTGCCTGCCAATTCAGGGGACACGGGTTCGAGCCCTGGTCCAGGAAGATCCCACATGCCATGAAGCAACTAAGCCCGTGCACCACAACTACTGAGTCTGCACTCTAGAGCCCGCGAGCCACAACTACTGAGCCTGCATGCCTCAACTACTGAAGCCCACGTGATCTAGAGCCTGTGCACTGCAACTACTGAGCCCACGCGTCACAACAACTGAAGCCCATGTGCTCTAGGGCCCATGTGCTGCAACTACTGAGCCTGTGTGCTGCAACTACTGAAGCCCGCACATCTAGAGCCCATGCTCTGCAACAAGAGAAGCCACCGCAATGAGAAGCCAGCGCACCACAATGAAGAGTAGCCCCTCCTTGCTGCAACTAGAGAAAGCCCGTGCATAGCAATGAAGACCCAACACAGCCAAAAAACAAAACTTTTTTAAATCTTATAGTACAGTACCTTGAAAAATACAGTAGTACCAGCTACATCACCACTGCTTTTACGCTTGCTTCTGGACATCCTCGGCTTGAAATAAAGATACTGTACTACTGTACTTTATACACTACTGTACACAAAAGCACAACCACTTATAGAGGATGAATGCACATGAAAATGTACACCAGACACATGAACTAACTTATGTATCTGGACATGCAAACACACATTCGCATCTTTGAAAGTTTGCAACTTGAATGTTTTTATGTAGAGGACTTACTGTAAAGATGATCCAAGATCCTGGAAAAACAATGGAGGTACAGATTGAGAAGATACAAAAAATGTTTAACAAAGACCTAGAAGAACTAAAGAACAAACAAACAGAGACGAAGAACACAATAACTGAAATGAAAAATACACTAGAAGGAATCAATAGCAGAATAATTGAAGCAGAAGAATGGATAAGTGAGCTGAAAGACAGAATGGTGGAAATCACTACCACAAAACAGAATAAAGAAAAGAGAATGTAAAGAAATGAGGACAGTCTAGGAGACCTCTGGGACAACATTAAATGCACCAACATTCACATTATAGGGGTCCCAGAAGGAGAAGAGAAAGAGAAAGGACCTGAGAAAATATTTGAAGAGATAATAGCTGAAAACTTCCCTAACATAGGAAAGGAAACAGTCACCCAAGTCCAGGAAGCACAGAGAGTCTCAGGCATGATAAACCCAAGGAGCAACATGCTGAGACATGTAGTAATCAAACTGACAAAAATTAAAGAAAGAATATTAAAAGCAATGAGGGAAAAAGCAACAAATAACATACAAGGGAACTTCCATAAGGTTATCAGCTCATTTCTCAGCAGAAACTCTGCAGGCCAGAAGGGAGTGGCATGATATATTTAAAGTGATGAAAGGGAAGAAACTACAACCAAGAATACTCAACCTAGCAAGGCTCTCATTCAGATTCAACAAGGAAATCAAAAGCTTTACAGACAAGCAAAACCTAAGAGAATTCAGCACCACCAGACGAGCTTTGTAACAAATGCTACAGGGACTTCTCTAGGCGTAAAAGAAAAGGCCACAACTAGAAACAAGAAACTTATGAATGGAAAAGCTCACCAGTAAAGGCAACATACAGATAAGGTAGGAAATAATCAGCACACAAATATGATATCAAAACCAGCAATTTTGAGGAGAGGAGAGCACAAATGCAGGATATTGGAAATGCATTTGAAGTTAAAAGACCAGCAACTTTAAACAATCTTGTTTATATATAGACTCTATATCAAAACCTCATGGTAACTGCAAACTGAAAATCTACAATAGATACACACACAAAAAAGAAAAAGGAATCCAAACACAACACTAAAGATAGTTATCAAATCACACGAGAAAAGAAAAAAAAGGGAAAAAATACAACCTATAAAAACAAATCCAAAACAATTAACAAAATAGTAATAAGAACTTACATATTGATAATTACCTTAAATGTAAACAAATTAAATGCTCCAACCAAAAGACATAGACTGACTGAATATCTACAAAAACAACACCCATAGATATGTTGTCTACAAGAAACCCACTTCAGATCTCGGGACACAAGCAGACTGAAAGTGAGGGGATGGAAAAGGTATTCTATGAAAATGGAAATCTAAAGAAAGCTGAAGTAGCAATACTTATATCAGACAAGATAGAATTGAAAATAAAGAGTATTACAAGAGACAAGGAAGGACACTACATAATGATTAAGGGATCAATCCAAGAAGAAGATATAACCATTGTAAATATCTATGCACCCAACATAGGAGCAACTCAATATATAAGGCAAATACTAACAGTCATAAAAGGAGAAATCAAAAGTAACACAATAATAGTGGGGGACTTTAACACCACACTTTCATCAATGGACAGATCATCCAGACAGAAGATCATTAAGGAAACACAGACCTTAAATGACACATTAGATCAGATGGACTTAATTGATATTTATAGAGCATTCCATCCAAAAGCAGCAAAATACACATTCTTCTCAAGTGCACATGGAATATTCTCCAGGATGGATCACATGCTAGGCCACAAAGCAAGCCTCGGTAAATTTAAGAATATTGAAATCATATCAAGCATCTTTTCTGACCACAATGCTGTGAGATTAGAAATCAACTACAAGAAGAAAAAACTGTACAAAACACAAACACGTGGAGGCTAAACAATATGCTACTAAACAACCAATGGATCACTGAGGAAATAAAAAAATACCTAGAGACAAATGAAAACAAAAGCACAATGATCCAGAACCTGTGGGATGCAGCAAAAACATTTCTAAGAGGGAAGTCTATAGCAATACAATCTTACCTCAGGAAATAAGAAAAATCTCTCAGAAACAACCCAACCTTACACCTAAAGCAACTAGAGAAAGAAGAACAAACAAACCCAAAGTAAGTAGAAGGAAAGAAATCATAAAAATCAGAGCAGAAATAAATGAAATAGAGACAAAGAAAACAATAGAAAAGATCAATGCAACTAAAAGCTGGTTCTTTGAAAAGATAAACAAAACTGATAAACCTTTAGCCAAACTCATCAAGAAAAAGAGGGAGAGGGCTCAAATCAATAAAATTAGAAATGAAAAAGGAGAAGTTACAACAGACACCACAGAAATACAAAGGATCATAAGAGACTACTACAAGCAACTATATGCCAATCAAATGGACAACCTAGAAGAAATGGACAAATCCTTAGAAAGGTAAAATCTCCCAAGACTCAACCAGGAAGAAATAGAAAATATGAACAGACCAATCACAAGTACTGAAATTGAAACTGTGATTAACAAACTCCCAACAAACAAAATTCCAGGACCAGATGACTTGACAGGCAAATTCTATCAAACATTTAGAGAAGAGTTAACACCTATCCTTTGGAAACACTTCCAAAAATCTCAGAGGAAGGAATACTCCCAAACTCATTCTATGAGACCACCTTCACCCTGATGCCAAAACCAGACAAAGATACCACAAAAAACTAAAATTACAGGCCAATATCACTGATGAACATAGATATAAAAATCCTCAACAAAATACTAGCAAACCGAATCCAACACACATTAAAAGGCTCATACACCATGATCAAGTGGGATTTATCCCAGGGATGCAAGGATTTTTCAGTATCCACAAATCAGTCAGTGTGATACACCATATCAACAACTGAAGAATAAAAACCATATGATCATCTCAATAGATGCAGAAAAAGCTTTTGACAAAATTCAACACTCATTTACGACAAAAACTCTCCAGAAAGTGGGCATAGAGGGAACATACCTTAGCATAATAAAGGCCATATATGACAAACTTACAGCTAACATCATTCTCAATGGTGAAAAGCTGCAAGCATTTCCTCTAAGATAGGAAGAAGACAAGGATGTCCACTATCACCACTTTCATTCAACATAGTTTTGGAAGTCCTAGCCACGGCAATCAGAGAAGAAAAAGAAATAAAAGGAATCCAAATTGGAAAAGAAGAAGTAAAACTGTCACTGTCTGCAGATGACATGATACTATACATAAAAAATACTAAACTACTAAAGCTCATCAATGAATTTGGTAAAATTGCAGGATCCAAAATAAATACACAGAAATCTGTTGCATTTCTATACACTAACATCAAAAGATCAGAGAGAGAAATTAAGGAACCAGTCCCATTTACCATCATATCAAAAAGAATAAAATACGTAGGAATAAACTTACCTAAGGAGGCAAAAGACCTGTACTCAGAAAACTGTAAGATGCTGATGAAAGAAATCAAAGATGACACAGATAGAAAGATATACTGTATTCTTGGATTGGAAGAATAAGTATTGTCAAAATAACTATATTACCCAAGGCAATCTACATATTCAATGCAACCCCTATCAAATTACCAATGGCATTTTTCACAGGGCTATCAATAGAACAAAAAAATCTTAAAATTTGTATGGAGACACAAAAGATCCCCAAAAGCCAAAGCAATCTTGAGAAAGAAGAATGGAGCTGGAGGAATTAGGCTCTTTGACTTCAAACTATATTACAAAGCTACAGTCATCAAAACAGTATGGTACTGGCACAAAAATAGAAACACAGATCACTGGAACAGTATAGAAAGCCCAGAAATAAACCCATGCACCTATGGTTTATTAATCTATGACAAAGGAGGCAAGACTATACAATGGAGAAAAGACAGTTTCTTCACAATAAATGGTGCTGGGAAAAGTGGACAACTACATGTAAAAAATGAAATTAGAACATTCTTTAACATTGTTCACAAAAATCAACTCAAAATCAATCAAAGACCTAAATGTAAGGCTAGATACTATAAAACTGTTAGAGGAAGACATAGGCAGAACATTCTTTGTCATAAACTGAAGGAATATATTTTTCAATCTGTCTCCTAGAGTAATGGAAATAAAAACAAAAATAAATAAATGGGACCTAATCAAACTCAAAATCTTGTGCACAGAAAAGGAAATCATAAACCAAATGAAAAGACAACCCATATAATAGGAGAAAATATTTTCAAACAATGCATAAAAAACAAGCAACCCAATCAAAAAATGGGCAGAGGACCTAAACAGACATTTCTCCAAAGAAGACATACAGATGGCCAAGAGATACATGAAGAGATGCTCAACATCGCTAATTACTAGAGAAATGCAAATCAAAACTACAGTGAGATATCACAATGAGATACACCAGTCAGAATGGCATTCATCAAAAAGTCTACAAACAAATGTTGGAGAGACAAATATTATATGATATTGCTTATATGCAGGATCTTAAAAAAAATGGTACAAACAAACTTATTTACCAAACAGAAACAGACTCACAGACTTAGAGAATGTACTAATGGTTACCAGGAGGGAAGGGTTGGGGGGGAGGGATAGATTGGGAGTTTGGGATTGACATGTACACACTGCTATATTTAAAATAGATAATCAACAAGGACAGCATAGAAAACTCCACTCCATAATCTGTAATAACCTAAAGGGGAAAGAATTTGAAAAAGAAAAGATACATGTGTATGTATAACTGAATCACTCTGTCATACAGCTGAAACTAACTCAACGCTGGTTGTTGTATGTATGTATGTATGTATGTATTTACTTATTTATTTATGGCTGCATTGGGTCTTCATTGCTGTGTGCGGACTTTCTCTAGTTGCAGTGAGCAGGGACTACTCTTTCTTGCTATGTGCAGACTTCTCATTGTGGTGGCTTCTCTTGTTGTGGAGCACGGGCTCTAGGCATGCAGACTTCAGTAGTTGTGGCACGTGGGCTCAGTAGTTGTGGCTCATGGGCTCTAGAGTGCAGGCTTAGTAGTTGTGGCGCACAGGCTTTTGTTGCTCCGCAGCATGTGGGATCTTCCCGGACCAGGGGTCGTACCCATGTCCCCTGCACTGGCAGGCAGATTCGTAACCACTGAACCACCAGGGAAGTTCCCTCAACATTGTTAATCAACTATACTCCAATATAAAATAAAAATTTTTAAAAAATAAAACACACAAAAATAATAATAAACTTAAGCGGGGAAAATCAAGAAAAGATAAAACAAACAGACTATGTGATAGAATCTGGTTCACATGAAGTCGCTAGAAGGTGCAGTTGACTCCCCTTCATTTTCCCATCAGTCAGTGCGGTGAGCAGCACTCTCACCGTCCTGCTTGGCAGTGTCCTAATGACGCTATCAAAGTCCATGCTTAGAGGAAACACAGTTCTCTCCACCTCTGAGAAAAACTTTTCCCAGAAGCATCAAAGACCCTGTGTAAAGCACTTCACTTTTTCAACAACATTTTATACTACATCACATAGGTTTCATCTTGTATGTCAAAACATCTCAAAAATGACAATGATAGAAAATTAAATTTTAGGAAAACTGTTCCATGGTGGTGTCAGAAGGCTGGGTTCCTGGTTCATTTCTCCTCCAGATTAATATAAGGATCGAATTTGAGGATCCAGGTTGATGGACAGATTAGAATACTTCAGTTCTAAGTGTACCATTTCAATCAATTAGTTTCTTTGGTAAATTTCAATGAACCAAGTTACATTCACTGATAATTACTGGAGTGCAGTTGTTCTATTTTATCCCTTGCAAGTAGATTAGACCAGCCAACCAGAAGCAGAATTTCATTCTCTGTCAGGAGAAGACTTTGACAAAGCACAGGCTATGTATAAATTAGCCTTCTACCTGCCCATGGAGGACTAACAAGCAGAGCCTACTAGTGTTGGAAACTAAACACACACACACACACACACACACACACGTAGAAGACTGAAACCTCAGAACTCAATGTTATAAAGCATAGCCTTGGAAAAGTTTGGAGCAGATTACAAAGGCCATGAATCTCTAGATAAAGACCCAAACAAAATAAATATTATTATGTATCAATGATTAACTGTATGGAAACTATATCCTAGCCTGTAGCTCTCTTGGGCTTCTAGATTTCACAAATCATTAAAGGTACACACACACAGCGTGCATGCATGCTCACATGCAAATAAACATGACAGCCACATACTCTTATTACCTTTCATTGCAAGTTAAAGCCAGGGAAGTTGACTACGCATCCAAACATACATGTGCACCACACACATACACTCACACACACCTCACACTGTCTCCCAGCACCATTTAAAAACGTGTAGGTTATTTTCATGAATCCAAATGGCCAAATTATTTTAGTACCAGAGGATGTCAGTCTTAAGAAATATTCCACAAAGCAAAGTTTTCTTATTTTTCTGAGATTAATTTAAATGATTCGTCACAGACTAACACAAGTGTTTGGGCCAACATTAAGGAAGGTCTGTCTTAGGTAAGTGAATGAGGGAATTTGCTGGATGGGATTCAATGATTCATTTTCAAGCTCTAGCCATGAAAGAGATGCTGCATTAGACAAAAAACACTAAGAAATGACAAATAAGCCTGATTTCTATCCAGAGGTGTAGACACGAAACAGATCATCCCACAAACGATACTGAAACTTCACTTCCATCAAGTTCTGCGAACACAAAGTTCCAGGTGTAATGAGAATTCATGACAGGAACATTCTGTCTGCTTGGCCCCCCACTGCAGCATACGGATGAGCTGCCCAGCAGCAGGGAGAAGTTCTGCTCTGTTTCTGCCACAGTCATTTGATCCTGATCAGACCTTCATTCAATGAGTCAACAGAGTCCTTGAGGACCTAGTGTGTTCTTGGGACTTTTCCTGGGTGTTCCAAATGATTTTGATATTCAGTGGCAACCAGATTAGCCAATGGCATATTTATTATTGCCTCAGTCTTCCCTAATCTCCAGGTTGTGAATCTCTTTTCTCTTTCTCTCTCTCATTAAATGTCTTAGAGAACACTCTCCAGTTCTATCCAGCAGAAATGGCATGACATGGCTTCATCAAAAAGAGAGAGAGTTGCTAGGTTACCCGTACATTCTTAGTTCAAAATGATCCTGTCTCTATTATACGTAGCAGAAAAGCCTCAAAATTATGTTATTTTACTTCCCGTTAGCCTTAATGTAAGTTTACCTGTATTCTTACCGTATTCTGAATCTGTTTTGGTAATATCATCAGGATATGGGAAGTACTAAAAACAAGAGGGGAGGTTAGAGTCCCACATTGGCTTCACATTATCCAAAATAATTCCACACACAAAAAATATAGTTAATGGAAACAAAATATTCAGGTTTAAGAATTATAGTTAATGCCTGATTTTAAAATCTTTAAAATTTAAAAGCTCAGGGAACTTCATGAAAGTTCAAATATAGACATAATCCAGTCTTGGGAGGTGAATTTAATGGTCTATTTCTCTTTCTCTCTCTCTTTCTCTCTACACACACACACACACACACACAGTAAAGAGGATGGTAAATTGAAAAAATGAGGTTTTGTTTTTGAGGGATTTGTTTTATGGGGGGACTGCTGTCGTTGTGTTATTCCTTATAAAACTGATAAAAGATAAAATATAGAAGTATCCAGTATGCCAAAGTATGGTTTGTTTTTCCCAGCTATCTCTTGAATATATATATTTCTAATTCATTAAGGATGTTTCTTTGCTCACTCCTGCTCACAATGCCACGTCTGGTGTTTTGCAATTGCCACACCTATGGAGACTAAGCTTTTAATTACAAACTTCACATCCTTCCAATGAGCGTAAGTTCCCATTAGGATTAAGCTTAAATTGTACTTATACTCAAGGCCACTCCTTCCTCTCAATCTCGCCACATACCTTACACCATTGTGAAATGGCTTTCTCCATTTTTGTCCCAGTATGTCCTCTCTCCATAGACTTCCAGCCTAAAGCCATCCTTGCGAAGACCCTGCTATACTTTGGTCACTACAGATCTGGAAGGTTTAATCTCATGGGTAGACCCAGGTCACATTCAATGGCCTGATCATTTGGGACCACCTTTAGTAACTATCTTGACTCTCTGTGTTCTTACATGATCTCCCTTCTTGTTTTGACTGCTTCCTTCTTAACCTAGGAAGAAGTCCTACTTTTCATACTGTTAACCTCCAGTCATGATCTGCTCAGGGAATGAACTCATCTTCAAAGGTGAATAGAAAATAACCATAAAGTGAGCAGAGGGGAAAAGTCAGAATGCATATATTTTGCCCTTATACCTTTACTTGAGACTGTGTCTGTATTAGCTATTCATTGCTGTGTAACAACTTGCCACAAATATAATGGCCAAACCAACACCCATTTACTATCTTCCAGCTTTTGTGGGTCAGGAATCTAGGCACAGCTCAACTGGATCCCCTGCTTTGTTGTGTCTCAAAAACCTGGCAATCAAGTTGTCAGCCAAGGTTGTGGTCTTGTCGGAAGTCTCGACTGGGAAGGAACTGTCTTCTGTGCTCACTTATGTGGCTACCAGCAGGATTCAGTTCCCTTTGGTCTGTTGGGTTGAGGGCCTCAGTTTCTGGCTGGCTGCTAGCTAGGAGTTGCCCTTGCTGTGTGGGCCTCTCAACATGGCAACTTGCTTCATCAAAGCCAGCAAGAGAAAGCATCCGTTACTAAGATGTAGGTTAGGGACTTCCCTGGCGGTCCAATGGTTAAGAATCCATCTTGCAATGCAGGGGACACTGGTTTGATCTCTGGTCGGGTTACTGGGATCCCACATGCCGCAGGGCAACTAAGCCCGCATGCCACAACTAGAGAGCCCAAGTGCCGCAACTACAGAGCCCATGCACTCTGGAGCCCGCATGCCAAAACTAGAGAGAAGTCCACGCACTGCAACGAAAGATCCCACATGCCATAACTAAGACCCGACGCAGCCAATAAATAAACAAACAAACAAACAAATATATAACACAAAGTTAATTCAAATTTAAAAAAAGATGTAGGTTACATTATCGTGTAATGTAATCAATTACAGAATGTACTTGGGAAGTGATAAGCCATCACCTTTGCCATATTCTATTGGCTAGAAAATTTCTAGGCCAGTCCACACTCACAAGGAGGGGACCACACAAAGGCTTGTACCTGAAGGCAGGGATCACTGGGGGGTCACCTTAGAAGCCACCTATTGCAGCATCAGCATAGGAAAAAAAAGGGTTAAAGACTTCCATGCCCACTAACAGCTATGGGAGCTTCATCCATGGGCAAGTGACTGTTTTCACACAGAATAATATCTGTTTCTATAGAGGCTTCAAGCACAGTCTAGACTTTACTCAAAATGATAATCTTTTATCTGTTTGTCCAATCTTCCTAAATTGACCTGGCTAAGGCAAGAATTAGATTTCAGGGAGAATCTTTCCACATAATGGTTTTTTAGCTATGTGAAAGGCTAACCATGGGCCTATAATTTATTCTTCCCTCCTCCGGGGTCCCTGAAGAAGTTTGACCCTGACCAGAATTCTTTGCAAATATCGACGGATCGAACATACCAGCTAAAAGATAAATGAGTGTCCTGAAAGCGTTTGCTATGCACTGATTACTGATTTAGAAATGATTTTAGCATTATAACCTGGTCCATCTGGATCGTTTATATTAAATTATCCTGCAAATCATGGGCTGAAGCTGTGCTGAAGCTATACAGAGAACCAGAACAAGGTCGTGTGTCGAGAGAGAGTCGGGAACTCAGCTATTTCCCTGGTTAACCTGTCATATGTGAAATCAGTTCTTGAAAAACTCCTGAATATGTCCTGATGTGGGAAAGGACACTCAGAAAGTTGTATCTGCAGGTTTGGAGCCTCCCAGATGTTGTGTATGTTACTGCTTCTGTCTCGTATCCATTGACAAATATGCATAAGTCTAGGGTTGGGTAAGTCAGTAGCATCTTTTTGAAGCAGTGGGAATGATAAAGGTGAAGGCATTGGAGCAACGTATCTACTTAACAGCTCTATTGAGATATAAGTGGCATACAAAAAACTGCGCGTTTTTAAAGTTTTGGCAGATGTATGCACTCTAGGAACCATCCCACAGTCAAGATTAGGGAAACATCAAATTCGATACGGCTGACCCAAACCGTGATAGATGCTACGATTTGGGGTGCTCCTCAAATTTGGGCTCCTCGTGTTATGCTGCTGTCTAGGGATCAAGAAAATCCTCAAGAGTTAGTAAGCTCAATTATTATGCAGGGAGTTAAATGGTAGCAAAAATGTTCTTGTTACCCAAGGGAAAGGTGATACTAAGGGGAAAGATTATAAAGATGAAGAATGAGGTAGTAATGGACTTATCCAGCTGGGATTGTTTCATTGTTGTTGAAAAGCAGGATGGGAAAGGAAGAAATAGACAAGATCATTAGTGCGTGTTGGTGGCATAGTCTTGTGGTTTGAGAGGTGAAAAACCATCTTCATCTCCAGCTATGACAACCACAAACCTTCAGAAGCCCCTTAAAATTCACTGCATATCACCTAACATGGATGAGCACAAATAATCCAATTACAGAGATCACGATCTGGAATAGAAAATACTTAAAGAGGGACTGAATTCATTCTCTCAGCTAAAACCATAACATTTTTTTAACATCTTTATTGTAGTATAATTGCTCTACTATGGTGTGTTAGTTTCTGCTGTATAACAAAGTGAATCAGCTATACATATACATATATCCACATATCCCCTCCCTCTCGCGTCTCCCTCCCATCCTCCCTATCCCATCCCTCTAGGTGGTCACAAAGCACTGAGCTGATCTCCCTGGGCTATGCGGCTGCTTCCCACTAGCTATCTATTTTACGTTTGGTAGTGTATATATGTCAATGCTACTCTCTCACTTTGTCCCAGCTTACCCTTCCCCCACCCCGTGTCCTCAAGTCCGTTCTCTACGGCTGCGTCTTTATTCCCGTCCCGCCCCTAGGTTCTTCATGACCTTTTTTTTTTCTTAGATTCCATATATATATGTGTTAGCATACAGTATTTGTTTTTCTCTTTCTGACTTACTTCACTCTGTATGACAGACTCTAGGTCTATCCACCTCACTACAAATAACTCAATTTTGTTTCATTTTATGGCTGAGTAATATTCCATTGTATATATGTGCCACATCTTCTTTAACTATTCATCTGTCGATGGACACTTAGGTTGCTTCCATACCCTGCTTATTGTAAATAGAGCCGCAATGGACATTGTGGTACATGACTCTTTTTGAATTAAAAACCATAACATTTGGGCTTCCCTGGTGGCACTGTGGTTGAGAGTCCGCCTGCCGATGCAGGGGACACGGGATCGGGCCCCGGGCCGGGAGGATCCCACGTGCCGCGGAGCGGCTGGGCCCGTGAGCCATGGCCGCTGAGCCTGCGCGTCCGGAGCCTGTGCTCCGCAACGGGAGAGGACACAACAGTGAGAGGCCCGCGTAACGCAAAAAAAAAAAAAAAGAAAAAGAAAAAAACATAACATTTTAAAAATAAATTAACTAAGGGTTTGGGATCTGCTCACCCAACCCTCAGGAGAGTAATCCTTGGTACCAGGAAATGGGGTGGGTGGAATGGCCTCTGGGTAATCATGAAAATACTTGGAAGGATCGCTCTTGGCACCCAGTGTACCGTAATTCCCACAGCGGGTAGAGGAGGCACTTACGGAGCCTCAAGGTAAATCTCAGAGGCTATCAAGATGCTGACAGGTAACACCAATACAAAGTTTCATCCCTAATGGAGAAAACATGGCAAGAAAAATTGCTCTCCGGTTGCACTGTCTTTACTGAAATGCATGATCGGGATGGACGCCATGTGTGCATGGAAGATGATGGCCCTAAATTCTTCAATTACATGTGTTCCATGTCCACCCTCCACCTGGTTTCAACTGAAATGCTAAATGAGGATCTTTGCAATTCCCAAGCCCCCCCCCCCCGCCCCGTGGAAAATATTAAACAATATAGCATTCCAGGAGTGCAAGAGGAGACTAATGCTTTAGTTAGCACCAACGGTTGCAGTAGGGATACTGATCTCCATTAATTCTCTTTTTAACAGCCCTTTCAAGCCAAAAGGCAAAGCAGATGATTTACAGATACTGAGAGTGAACTTTGGGGAATTTATCTAGGTAGACCCGTCAGTCACCTCAGATGTGCTGTAGATATGCTTAAAAACAAAAAAACAAAAAACTGCACCAAAAGGCAACGGCCAAAGGAGACTAGTTTGCAAGCAGGGCAGAGTTAGCTCATGCTTTCTTTTCTATTCCTATTTCAGAAGCCAGGCAGGAAGAGTTTGTGTTGGAACTACCTCTGGGCTATTTTAACTGTTTACACAAGGACATTTAAATCCACCAGTTCACTGTCACAATCTAGGGTGGCTTCATTTGGTCTTAGTAACCATTAGGGGTAAGTTGATAACATCAGTGATACATTGTTGCGTCCTCCAGGAAAAAGCACAGGGGTATTTAGAGACTGTGATCGTCCATCTTGCCCATAGAACATGGCAGATAAACCCCATTAAAATGCAAGACTTGCCCCAGTCTGAAAATTTGGGGAACAGGCCTCTGAGAGGCCGTCCTCAGAGGGTGAGAAATAATTTATGATCTAATCTCGACCCCACCACTAAACAGCCCAGAGACTGGAAAAACCGTCTGAGTTATGTATGGCAAAACCCCATCTCCCATTTGGGGATAGAGTTAGTCCTATTCACAAAGTCACCAGAAAGAAATCTGAGATTGAAAGGTGCCCTGACAGAAACAAGCAAATAAAAGATTTATAAAGGGCTGTCAATCAGGCAGTGTCTCTGGAGCCTCATGACCCCAAAGCACAAACGACTGTAGAGGTATCAGCAACTAGACCACATGCAGACTAGAGCCTTTGGCAGAAATCAATATAGCTCCTCAGTGGAGACAGCAGGAATTTTGGACTTGAAAGTGGTCTGATGCAGCTGCTTGAGACAGCCCTTTAAAAACGTAATTGTCAGCTCGTTGTTGGGTGTTGGTAGAAATCACTCCTACCGTATGAAATCTTCAGACAATCCTGAAACCACAAACGCCCGTCATGACTTGGGTGATGGCTGTCGGAGAAACATTCAAACTGGGGAAGGAGCTCCATGAAGCTCACTGATGAATGGAAATGGTATACTCCTGAGGACACTTTAGCTGAGGGTTCCAAAGAAGTTCACTTCATCTATGCACAGATTTTTTCACTGCATTTGGAGCCAATGGTAGAACCCCTCGAGGACCTCTCTGCTGTGACGGCTAGATCGTCTGAACCCTAAAATTCTCCCCCAGCGATGCAAGATGCCTGATGTCTATGATTGGGTTTCCTGAACTGAAAGTCATGAAGCTTTTTGGAAATCAGTTCTTACATGGTCTACATATGGTGGAAGAAGGGAGAGGCTGAAATGATATTTTGAGAAGTTGTCCATAAGGAGGACAAATATTTGCTAATCCAAGTAGGGACACTAGAGGGGGCTCTCTTTCAGGAGACTGGCAATCAATTTAGAGACGTGGCAAAGAAATCTGAGAACAGACGGGCTGCATTAATAGACTCACACATCAATCTTGCCAGCAGTTCTGGGAAAGAGTATCTGCCCTTACTCAGGGGACATGTTAATAATAATGAAATCAGATCTATTTAAAAGACAATGGTGCAAGTGGAAAAATGTCACTAAGACTAGGCAGTCCAAAAAGGTAGCTGCAATCGGCTACTGAAATGTGGCTAGAGCAAACAAGAGACATCATACGTGTAAAATACATATGGGATTTCAAAGACGGCACAGAAAAAGAACGTAAAATACCTCATTAATAATTTTATTTTGATTACATGCTGAATAATTATTTTGGATATATTTGGATAAATATATTATTTAAATAATTAATTTCAACTGTTTAAAAAACTTTTTTCAGTGTACCTCCAGAAAATGTAAAAGTATATTTATGGTGTACATTGTACTTCTTCCCAACAGTACTCTTCTAGTTTGCTTATCGTAAATAACCCTGGAACTTGTGGACTTCAGTGGGGCCGAATAATTGAAGGCACACTTGTAGCTTGGATAGGGCTACAGGAAGATCAAGATGTAATATATAAACTGACAGACACCCAGATTTGGGTACTTTCCTGTGATAACTGGCTCTACACATGCTCAGCTCTTGTCACTACAAAACCAAAATATTTACTCATTTGGAAGAGGGGACTTGGAGAGATGTATCTGTCAGGTCTAGGACCTCCTGGATAGTGACATGGAATATGTATGCATTGTATCTGCTTCGTGTCCTTTGTTAGTTATGGCAAATCTTCACACTAAGACAGACATGTTTCCGGTGGATCCAACTGACAATCTGAGCTTTGTATCTGGACAAAGGTTAAAATGATATTTGTTGTTTTTACCATGTTTTTTTAGCAAGGTCTGCAAGACATTACTAATGCTAGGTCTTGGAAGACAGCATTATTAGGCCACCTGAAACCTGTTCATCTTCTGCAGTATTTGAACAATCTGCAGAACTATGACGTGGGTCTGTACAAAGACCAGCCTTGAATTCATGTGGTGTGTCTGCAGTCACCTCCCAGGACAGGACCCCAAATTGTCTACATGACCTCTGATCGTCCCTCTTGGATTTAGAAGCCTAGCTCTCCACATAAGGAAACTGTTTTCCATACAAAAGGAGGACAATTTTTTATTAAACCAATACAAATAAATGAGATCATTTATTAAAATAAAAGGACATTTTCTTATGCAGAATAAAAAGTTGATGAAATTATTGTAAAAACTAAAGGATTTCTACACACTATGTTTTGTACCAGGAACTAACATAGGATGGTGGGTCAGTTATAGTTCAGAAAGAAACTCATAGAATAACAGATCAGATCTGTGGTTACCAGAGGCAGGGGGTGAGGAAGGGGGAATTGGATGAAGTCAGTAGAAAGGTACAAACTTGCAGTTGTAAGATAAGTAAGTATGAGGCATGTAATGTACGACATGACAAATACAATTAACACTGCTGTACGTTATATGTGGAAGTTGTTAAGACAGTAAATTCTAAGAGCTCTCATCACAAGGAAAATTTTTTTTCTATTTCTTTAATTTTGTATCTATATGAGATGATGGATGTTCACTAAACTTATTGTGATAATTATTTCATGATGTATGTAAGTTAAATCATCGTGCTGCACACAAACTTCTATTCAGTACCGTGCTGTACATCAATGACATCTCAATAAACTGGAAGAAAAAGTAAAAATAAATTAAAACAGGGATATTTCTTTAAAAAAAAAAGAAAACTGAAGGATTTCTAGATAGGTTTCCTCAGAAAGGCAAGGAGGGAAGGACCTGGCCTGCTTAGGAAAACACAGGCTTTACTCTCACTGTCATAATAGGAAAAGCAGACTTTGAGAATAAATAAAATTGTTTTTTTTAAGAAGAATAAATTAGAGGAAGAATAATGTAACTTAGGAGAAACTTTAGACCTTAAAAACCAAGATAGATAGAAAAGGGGACAAAAGATGTAACCGGGTCCATATGCTCACAAAAATATGTAATAAAAGTAGAGCATGTCCTATAGTTTCTAACAAAAAAAAATTCAGGTGGACACAATGGAAATACAACAGAGAAAGGGAGGCTGTCTCAAAAATCAGAATAGATCAACACCTCCTCAATTAAAGGCCAGAACCCAAGAAGCCGCTGAAAGGAGGTCTCAATTCTATAAAGAGAGAATCTCAAAATATTAGAAAGATTTTAGCAAGTGGTTACAGGAACTTTAGACAGATATGAGAGTAAGACCATATGCAGATATTATTATGTAATGTTAGAGCAATGTATTACCTATAATTAGAGATTGATATATTACTTGTTCCTACATCTACTCAAGAACTGGTAGATGAGGATTGTGAGAGGAAACACAGCAAAGATGAAACATTTATGGGGTGTCAGCCAGGGGAATCACAGACCCAGTCAAGATGTGTGTCGATGTTGCTCTAACAGGACGTCACTTGGATGGGATTATTTATATCGACAGGATGAAGATGGCCAAGATTTATGGGACTTTATGTCGATTGTAAAAGCTTACTTTGTAGCTCTGGGATTTTTAAATGTCATACCACTATCAAGACTTCATCTAAAGGAAAAAGTCAGGGAAAACGCTGGTCCAGAAGCAAAGAAAAGAAAGGGACTCAGTTCCAGCAAACATTATTAGACCTTTATGCAATATTTACTATAAACAGCAAAACTGGAACACAGGTTGAATTGTTTAGACCACAACAGCATTCTAGAAAATATTCTTGAAACGGAGAGGGAAGGAAGGAAGTGGGGGGTGGAGAAAGCAATCCAGCCAGGGTGATATTCAAACTATTTAGCAACCAGTTAGAAAGAAACTAGGTTTGATTTCACATTAAGATTAAGCACTGGGGCTTCCCTGGTGGCACAGTGGTTGAGAGTCTGCCTGCCGATGCAGGGGATACGGGTTCGTGTCCCGGTCCGGGAAGATCCCACATGCCGCGGAGCAGCTGGGCCCGTGAGGCATGGCCGCTGAGCCTGCGCGTCCGGAGCCTGTGCTCCGCAACGGGAGAGGCCACAACAGTGAGAGGCCCGCGTACAGCAAAAAAAAAAAAAAAAAAAAAAATTAAGCACTGGCCAAGAAAACAGGCAACACACTCTGACCACAGCAATAAACAAGTCTGTGTCTGTGCAATCAGCTGAGAAGAGGCATGCCCTTCAAGTAAAAAATAAACATACTGAAAGTTAGAACAAACTAATAATATTTCTTGAATTAGGACACATACACACACTTATACTGAGATTGATAATTAGAAAAATTTGCAAAAACTAGTTATAAAAAAATGAGGAGATGAAACGCCAAGATGTGAAAAACATTCAAGCCGCAAGGGAAAATAATAAAGAAATTTTACAATTGTCCAATCATGAAAACTAGGTTAAGTTAATTGAATGCAAATCAGAATAGCTTTAATTTCCTCACTAAAACAGAAGACTTTGGAATAATTGACAGAAACATCAGAGAAGAAGACACGCTAAAGTTATAAATGGATATAATTTCAATGTTAAATCATAATGGAGAGCTAAAATAAATTATTAATTGATGTGTGACTGATTTTAAGGCACATATACTACTTGTTACCTCTGACCAGTGTAATTAGGGAGAACGTAAAAAACGACTTCCAATTTTTATATTTTGCATTTTTTTTTACAATGATCATGTTAGAGAATGCAAGGTAAATATATATGTTTGCTCTATAAAAACCACCAAGAATTTGAAATTAAAATAAGAATAATAATACACCTTACTATAACATCAAAAGCCACAAAATAATTAGGAATGGATTTAAAATTGGTAAAAGATATGTACTTTGAAAACTAGAAAAAGAACAAAGCATAAAAAAATTAACGGAGATGAAAATAAATGGAGATATATAATGTTCTTGTGAATCAGAAGGCTTGGTATTGTTAAGAACTGATTTCTCTATAACTAATCTTTTTTTTTTATTTTTATTTTTTGCGGTACGCGGGCCTCTCACTGTCGTGGCCTCTCCCGTTGCGGAGCACAGGCTCCGGACGCGCAGGCTCAGCGGCCATGGCTCACGGGCCCAGCCGCTCCGTGGCATGTGGGATCTTCCCGGACCGGGACACGAACCCGTATCCCCTGCATCGGCAGGCAGACTCTCAACCACTGCACCACCAGGGAAGCCCATAACTGATCTTTATATTCAGTACAATCCCATACAAAAAAACAGCAGGCTTTTTAATAGAAATTGATGAGCTAATTCTAAAATTTATATGGATATTCAAAAGACTTCAAAAGCCAAAAAACACTTTTGAAAAAGAAGAACGAAGTGAGAGGACTCATACTATCTAATTTCAAGATTTCTTCTAAAGCTCGACTAATTAAGATGGTGTAGTATTCGTATGAAGACAGAAAAGTAGATCAATGGAAGAAAAGAGACTGCCTAGTAGACTCATATGTATAACAAGAACAGATTTTCCACAAAGTTGCCAAAGTCAGTCAATGGGGAAAGATTTTCTTTTCAACAAACAATGTTAGAATAACTGGATATCCATATTAAAAAATAAAAGAACTTTGTCCCTTTCTGGATATGCACAAAATTAAAACAAATGAATAGAGTTGAATACTTACAAGATGAAATTATGAAACTTTTAGAAAAATATCTTATAACATTCATGAACTCAATGAATTTTATACAGAACAACCACATTATTAAGACACGATATTGAAAGACATGAATAAAGAAATGAATCATAAAATTAAAAATTAAATTTCATCAAAATTTTGTCTTCAATAAAATAAAAATTATATAATTGGACTCATATCAAGAACAGATAAATAACCCTAACAACTCAATATCAAGACAAACAAGCTAACTTTAAAATGTGCAAAATATGTGAAGAAATCATTCACAAGCCATAAATAGCTAATGAACGCATGAAAAATTATCAATATCATTAGTCATCAAGAAAATGCATACTAATATACTAAAAGCTCTCCAGGAGAGCTGAAATTTAGAAGGCTGGCAATAGGAAGCTTTTGCAAGCGTGTGGGGCAACTGGAAATCTTGTATATTTCCTCCGGGGATACAAAATTGGATAACTATTTTGGAAAACAGTTTGGCTTGCCAGTTCCTTACACATATGCTTACGACGTGCCTCAACAGTTTTATTTCTAGGAATTTACCCAATAAAAATGAAACTTACGTCTACACAAAGACTTCTACATAATCGTTCAGCAGCTTTATTCATAATAGACCGAAACTGGAAACACTTCCAATGTCATTCAACTAGTAAATGGATAAATAAATTATGGTATATCTATGCATAGAATACTATTCAGCAATACAAAGGAATGGGCAACTGATGCATAAAATAACATGGGTCAATCCCAAAGGCATTATGCTGGAAAAAAGAAGGTACACACCAAAGAAGTCTCTATTTTATTATTCTGTTTATATAAAAATGTAGACTAAGATAAACTAACCTACAGTAACAGCAAGAAGATCAGAGCTTGCCTACAGCCAGGAGTTAAGAGGGTGACTTTTAAGGGGCAATAAAAAACATTCTAAGGCGATAGAAATGTTCTGTATTTTCATTGTGATGATGACTCTATGGGTGTCCGCTTTGTCAAAACTCACCTAGCTGTATATTTTAAATTAGTGCATTTCATTTTATGTAGAGTATGCGTCAATCAACTTAGTTTAAAAATACACATGGTAAAGGTAGTAGATGTTCTATCGAAGGGATTGGATAGAGAAAATGGCTCCTTCCCCCGTCCTGCAACACCAAGAGGAAGAGAGACCCTACCTTTAGTGCATAAACTGCTTCAGACCTATCAGTTATTGGAAATATTTGAGAATGAGACTCTGAGGAAATCTTTGACTTTCTGATAATGACAAGTGTATCCTTATGCTTAGAGATTTAGAAACTTGCTATAAATCTAATATCAGATGGGACAGCTTCACCAAATCTTAGTACATTAAGAAATGGTTAATGTCGTAGATTTTTTCTTTTCTCTTACTTGTTAATAGTATGTTTGTTCATAGAGAACATTCTCTGTAAACTGCATTTCAATTTGAACCTGGTGTTTCCTAGGTCAAGTGCATTGGCATTCTGAGGTGAAGCTTCCTGTCTTTGCCCTAATGGTGCCAAGTTATTTCATGCCTCAGTTCTTTGCATTTGTGTTGCTTTCCGGGCCTGGAATTTTGTTCCCTGCTCTCTGTTGGCTGGCTCCCACTCAATCTTCCAGACCCAATGTAAAAACTACTTCTTAGAATCACCATTCTGTTTCACTGAGGTGTTCTTTTTTAAACTTTCTCATTGCACCACATTTTACTCCTTCAAAACATTTGGATTTTATGTATTAATAAATAAGATTTTTTTAGGGGCTTCCCTGGTGGCGCAGTGGTTGAGAGTCTGCCTGCCGATGCAGGGGACACGGGTTCGTGCCCCGGTCCGGGAAGATCCCACATGCCGCGGAACGGCTGGGCCCGTGAGCCATGGCTGCTGAGCCTGTGCTCTGCAACGGGAGAGGCCACAACAGTGAGAGGCCCGCATACCGTAAAAATGAATAAATAATAAGAATTTTTGCTTTCTATCTGTTCTCCCTCTATGCTACGTCCTATGACCCCATTCCTTTCAGTACATAGAAATGCTGTTGATTATTGGAATCATTCAGTGCTTCTGGATCCTAGAGATGATTAAAACAGAGTCAAGGTTTTCATACAAAGAGAATGTACCATTTTTAAATAGGTGCTTTATGTAATTACTTGGTCATGTGACTTAATCTGGAAGTAAACTGGGAGGATTCTGAAGGCAGGACTAATGTTGTGAACTTTACGTTTCTTGTTCCTAAAAGAGTTCTGGAGAAAACGAACAAAAAACAGTAACAGCAGCAACACACCATCAAACAAACAAAAATAAAACAACAAAAACTAATTGGTCATCTTTGGAGGATGACAAGGAAACGAGTCATTTTTTTGGAACAACAATAGAGGCCAGTATATGTGAAGAAAAAACTTACGTTTTTGAAAAGAGGGGTACTTCAACAATAACAGTTGAAGAAATCAATATGCCCCAAATGAATAGAAAAACTAGTCAAATTAAAACTACAATGACATAAAATACCAAATGTTCGCAAGAATGTGGACAAATTAGAATCTTGATATGTTGCTGGTAAAATGTAAAATGGCACCTAGATGTTCTAGAATTAGTAGTGATGGTTGACAGATTTATAAATATGCTTAAAATCACTGAATTGTATACCTTAAAGGGTGACTTTGATGGTCATGTGAATTATACATGCTAATAAAAATGAAGGGAACTAAAAAGTGAATCAAAACCATGAGACGTCAATATTTTTAACTTAAAACTCAAAAATAAATATATATTTATTCCTCATGTTTGCAAAGAGAAATGAGTGAATATAACCCAGTGACTGTCCTTCTGTGTAATTTTCTCGCAATCCACACCCATAATGCATCTTTTTAGAAACTTAGTTTGAGGTTATTTCAAATTGAGTGAGAAATTAAACATATTTTTTGGATCATTCTGAGGGCAGAATCTGTCTAAATATTTTCCCAATCTTTTACAGTTACCTCATCAACACCTAATTTGACAGCTATTTTAAAGCTACTCTTCTTTACTGAGTCTTTCTAAAGCCTTTAATTTAGCTCAAATTGAACCCCTAACTTTCTCGACTTTCAACTTATATTTCAACAGCTTTGTTTTCGGTATTTCATTAAAACATATAAAGAGAGTAACAGCTACAAGTGACAAAAGTAGTTTTGAAAGGAATATAACTGATTCTTGACAAGCATGCACTTCAGCTGGTATAAACAGAAAGGTGAGGGCAGGCAAAAGTAGCAATGCCATGGCTACAAGCCAACAGGTAGGCACAAAGTAAACAGTGGGGACTCCAGTTAGTTCCAGGACAATGGTTAGTGGAAATTACCTAAAATAATTTCTACTGTACTTAAACTTGATATTCCTAATATATGGGAAGGTCATTGCATGCACACGCAGAATAGCAAGGGCAAGAGGATAGACTTTTGGAAACATAAATGAAGAAATCTGACTAGTATTTATACACTCATGCATGAATCTGTGCCCTTAGTTGAAAATATTCTTCAGTCTAGTTTTTAGGACATTTACTGCAAAGACATGGTGATAACCAAAATTTGATGAATATGTGCATCTTCTCACATTAGAGTCTCACCTCTCTGTCTTTACTCTGTATGGATTTCTAATTACTGACTTGGAGTAGATTACATGGACTGGGTTCAAATCCTTTTTACTCTCTAGCTTGGCAAGTGACTTTCCTCATCTTTAATGGCTATAACGATGGATGTGTCAGGCAGAACAGTGGGTGCCAAAGTTTCCAACACCCTAATCTCCTATAAACATGGTATCTTACTTTGCAAAAGGGACTTGGTAGATGAGAGTAAGGTGAAGAACTCTGAGATGGAAGATCATCCTGGATTTTTTTTTTTACATCTTTACTGGAGTATAATTGCTTTACAATGGTGTGTTAGTTTCTGCTTTATAACAAAGTGAATCAGTTATACATATACATATGTTCCCATATCTCTTCCCTCTTGTGTCTCCCTCCCTCCCACCCTCCCTATCCCGGGTCACCCCTCTAGGTGGTCACAGAGCACCGAGCTGATCTCCCTGTGCTATGCGGCTGCTTCCCACTAGCTATCTACCTTACATTTGGTAGTATATATATGTCCATGCCTCTCTCTCACTTTGTCACAGCTTACCCTTCCCCCTCCCCATATCCTCAAGTCCATTCTCTAGTAGATCTGGATCATCCTGGATTATTAAAATGAACCCAATCTAATCACACGGGTTCCTCAAAGTAGAAGAACAGGCAGATGAGTGTGTTAAAGAGACACAAGATGAGAACTTGACCATCTCTAAGTGGCTTTAAAGACAGAGGAAGAGGCCATGAGTCAAAGAATGTGGCAGCCTCTAGAAAGAGAGAATGAGCCCCAGCCAATGGCCAGCAAGGCAACGGGGACCTCAGCCCCACAACCGTATACAACTGAATTCTGCCAATAGTATGAATGTATTAAAAAAAGGAAAATACATTCTCCCATAGAGTTTCCAGAGAGAAACACAGTCCAGTAAAACCTGCACTGGACCCCTGAACTATAGAGCTATAAAGTAAATGCGTGTTGTTTTAAGCTGCAACATTTTGTGTTAGTTTGTTATGGCAGCAGTAGAAAACTAATAAGATAGACTCCTCCTTATAGAGTTGTGATCAATTTAGATAGTCCATATAAAAAGCAAGCTTGTACAGAGCCTATCACTTAGTTGTTAATAGTTTTAGCATCACTATTTTTGTTATCATTAGCATCACAGCACTCACAACACTTGATGAATTTTTTATGGCTATCTTTTTAAAACAGATTGTATGCCTCTTGGTGGCAAAAGTCATTCTAACTTATCTTGGAATACTCAATTCTAGCAAGATGCCACACCATCGTGGGTGCTTAAATTCTTTTGTGTGTGTGATATAAAAAGAAAGAAAAAGAATTCAAAGTGCTAGAGTCTGTATTTCAAACACTTTGGAATTAAAATGAAAGTAAACTTATCTGTTGTAAGTGAGTCTTAAATAGGCTAGGACATGACCAGTAAAGACTGAGGAATGGAAAACACCCATAAGACTAAATGTTCTGCCCCATTGCTGACTGGGTTTTGACATGGTTGTTGTTAGAGATGATTTGTATGAATGACAAAACATGTGTGGAACCAAAACATAGATCTACGTTCATTGCTGATGCGATTGTGGCATCATAAGTATTTAGGAGTTTTTATTTCCCTCAGATTCTGCTCAATAAGGCTTAGTAGAAAAGATGAACAACCAACAGTAAGAACAGCTCTGTGATCTCCTCTATAAATTTCTGGCCAGTCAGTATTCAAATTGTTCCAAATTGATGCCTGTTTGTGTTACTGCATGCACAGAATACTCATCAGGGATGATACCAAAGGGTATTAGAATAGAAAGAGGCTTCAAGAAGATGAATTTAATTACTAGAAGCCCTGTCACCAAGACAGATTTTTTTTTTCTCCTAAACTTCTATTCTCCTTGCTCACAATGACATCCCCAGAGCTTCCGGGGCACAATTTTTACTGCTTTGGAAAATGTTGTTGTATTTTCTATGAATCAACTAGGTTTAGATAATGACTTAGCTGAAGTTTACAAACAAAGCTTTTAACATATCAAAAAGAAACATATAAGGCAGGTAAAGACAAGAAAGATACAAAATATCATTGTTTCATGTTAGGTAGCACTCTATTCTTAAATGCTTGAGAGTAGGTAGGAGAAACATAATCTCACAGGAATGGGAATTATCTTCATCTCTCCATGACGGCATGGTCCCCACCTCCTGGTACTTATACATCATCTCTTCTCCTTGGATGTGGACCAGACTTGTGACTTCCTTCTAAACTTTAGAATCAGCAAAGGTGACAGGCTATGTCATAAGATTGCAAAAATTGTCTTGCTGGAAGACATTTTCTCCTTTTCAGCCTTTGAGGAAGCCAGCTGCCATGCTGTGAGCTGGCCTACAGGGAGCACCGTGTGACAAGCACCTGAAGGTGGCCTCTGTCCACCAGCCAGCAAAAATTGCAACCCTCAGTATGATAACTTGCAAAGGGACTAAATTCTGCCAACAACCACATGAGCTTGAAATGGGATCCTTCCCCAGTTGAGCCTCAGATGAGACTGACACCATGGCTCACAGATTGACTGCATTTAAATGGAGGATCCAACTAAGCCATTTCTGGACTCATAACACAGAAAACATGAGGTAATAAATGTATGTTGTTTTAAGCAGTAGCTAACAAATATATTAGGTTTCAAAGCCAACCTTTTACCTGTGAAGGCTGAGAAAAGTTGCCTACTATTAGGTGTTATCTCCTATTTCCTCATTAAATGCTAAACCAGAACACGGTATCTGTTGACTCATTATAATACTACAAACATCAAACTGGCTGACAAGTGGAAGCCAGCCTTGTATTCCACTTCAATACCTGCATTATTTAATTTGTTGTAAAGAGTTCTCATCTCTTTCTTCTTGTCTTACCTATATCGAACCCCCAAGTCAAGCCAGTCCATGTCCCCAATATTTCTAAAACTCTTCTGGTTCTTTTCATTCATAGTCCCAGGTCCTGATTCAGGTACCAATATCTCCCACCTCTTGAATGTATCAATTTCCTTCTGGTTCAACCACCACCTCACCCTCACTGCTGTTTCCTCCCTTCATTCCACCTGTAGCCTGAGCAATATCTCCTATATAAACAGGTGATTATGTCAACTAGATTCTTCAAATCCTTTCCAAACCCTCTGAACAAAGGCTAAACTCCTCAGTATAATTCATATTATGCCCCAGATTTTATTAATTTTATACACCTAGCTAATAAAGCACATTCTGCTTTCCTAAGGGTAAGACTGTGTGTGTCTTATCATTTTATTCTCAGCATCCTGCATGTTTGATTCAAGCCTGAAACAAATTTGGCAGTTAATGTGTTGAAAGAATACATGAAACAATAAATAACATATTTGTAAAAGTTTAGATCTCATGTTAAGTGTTCTTAACCCCCCCCCCCCCGCCTCACACACACACACACACACGAAAGCTAAGCAATACAAAAAATCTTTTGGACGTGATGGTTATGTTCACTACCTTGGTTGTAGTGATGGTATGATGAGTATATGTATATATTCCAACTTATCAAAATGTATATGTTAAATATGTGCAACTTTTTGCACATTAAGTATACTTCATAAGGCTGAAAATAATTTTAAAGGATTAAAAAGTTTAAAAAATTAAAGGTACTTCTTTAAAAACTAGATCTCATACATTTTGTGCATTTCCTGAAATTGGTATTTATTCATTATGAAACCTTTTTCTGCAACAACCAAAAGGCATCTGTGTCTACACAGCTGATGCTCCGGTATTTATATATGTGCACTTGTGTCTCCTTACATACATGCCCCGATGGGAAGGAGAAGAGGTGAGAGGAAGCAGAGCACAGATACAGCCAGGTAGTAACTACCACTGAGTGAGATAATGATAGTGTCTGTACTCTGTAGGACTCCGTACTGCATAGTTTGAACTAATAGTTAGCTTCCCACTGGCCACAGACAATTCAAAAAGCACATGTTTTATACATATATTACCAAGTAAATACAAAGCTCTGGGAGTTATCTACATAGCTCTCGTTTTAACAGAAAACCTTCGGCCGACACAACAGAAAGAGATTAGAGAGCCACCCAATGGCAGTTGACTAACCAATCATGAATTTGCCACTCCCCATGGTCTGCACTGTTTGTAACTTTGGCCACGGATAATACATTTACAGACACTGCATGCAGATATGAACACACACGTCTCTTTGGCCGTTTCCATATAGTGAGTGATTAAATTGTACCAAAGAATTTATTCAAACATTTTTGTTCAGACTTTTCCCTGTCTTTCCACCACTCTGAATGATACACAAAGAAAATGAAATGAACAAGTCACTGATCTGCATGAGAGTAAAAAGAATTTCCAGCAAATGTTAAGAAACAGGGCTTTTTTGCAGGCCATGGATGGAATTTAGGCAGAGAGAATGCTGGCAGAGTGGTGACCCCACATTCCTCATAGCTGGTGTTAATTTAAAGTAATAGGCTCTGTACAACTGTTTCTGTGCTGGTAGTTTGAGAAGACCTGAAAAGCCATTGAGTGATTCTCTCCTGAACCCAGCCATCAGTCTCTTGAAACATGAAAACTGAGAGTATCTGAAAGCAAGTGGTCTCGTCATTTCCTTTCATGGCTCCATTTGTGCTATCCAGCGTGGTAGCCTCTGCATTTGTCTCCTGAGGGTATGAAATGTGGCTAATCTAAATTAAGATGGGCTATAAATGGAAAATACACACTGAATTTTGAACACTTAATGAGTTTAAAAGAATGTAAAATCTCATTAATAAATGTTACATGTTTATTACATATTGAAGTAACATTGTGGATATCTTGGGTTAAATCAAATACAGTTGACCCCTGAATCTGTGGATGTGGAACCTGCAGATACAGAGGGCTGACTGTACTATGCCACTTTATGTAAGGGATTTGAGCATCCCTGGATTTGGGCATTGGGTTAGGGGTGGGGGTGGGGGGTCCTAGGACAAATACCCTACCGATACCAAGGATGACTATACATATTCAAGTCAATCTCACCTGTTTCTTTTTAGTTTAAATGTGGTTACCAAAAATTTTTAATTATATATGTGGCTTACATTGTATTTCTATTGTTCAGGGCTGCTCTGTGTAGTACTGACTTCAGTAGTGAAAAGGAAGAAGTGAACAGCGCTTCTCTCAACTTTCTTACATTTCTCATGGACAAGGAATCCACCTCCTCTGGACTTCACAAACCGTATGCAGGCCCAAGGCCATGGAGTGAATGGTGAGCCTTTTTAAGTGCTTCCTAGTTCCTTTAAAAAGTAGTAGTGTATCCCTTTAATTATAATTGTTAGCTTTTTGCTCTAACACTACTATTACTTATCTTGCAAAACACAAGCTGTAGCTAATATTTGTTGGGTCCATTTTCTGATCATGAACTTGCACGTGCGTAAGTCCACTGTGCTATATAGTATCTCGTCCTGTTGTTGTTTTATCAATAAAACTTTTTGGTTGCAAACAAAAGAACTCAACTCTGAATAACTTAAGTAGAAAAAGACTGCATTGGAGGGATATGTGCAAACCATGCCTCGGAGGTGGGAAAATAAGGCTCAGTAAACTAGCAGGAACTGAGAGGGGGACAGGCAGTGGGAAACACCATCAAGCCCACAGCTTGTGTTCTGACACCCCGTCCACTAAATAAATAATTAGTGATGTCAACGTTTCTACTGTCCCTGTACTTACTTACCTTCCTCAAATCTTAGGTGGGAGCATTTGATTGATGGAGCCCAGTAATCCACGCCCGTGCCCTTCCCACCACAAGAGGCTTAACTTGACCTCTTGCGTGTTAGGAGGTCCCTCCCCGCCACCAAGACTCACGCACGCAAGTGGGCCTGCCACAAATTTGAGAGAACTGTTCAGAATCTGGGTAACTTTAAAATGACAACTATCCTTATAAATCCTTCCAGAAAGATCACTTCTGCAGTCTATCACACTGGATAGTAAGTTTGGCAATAGAGTTGACACAAAAATCTGAACTTTATATTTTTGGTGAAAAAGATGCTAGCGTATTACAAACAGCATGGTCTTAAACGCATCAGTGTATAAAGATACACTTTGTGATGGAACAAAAATTTCCTGTGCTTTCCAAAATCAAATTGGCCTCTCAATGTGTCTCTAATGAGGATTGAATCTTAGCTTCAGAGCCTTTCAGTTTTTTCTTTTTCAATCTACAGACATGTACTGACCTATTAGTCTTAGTTTAACCTCTAAGAATGAAGGATCAAGGAGGAGTAGATAATTGCATATAGACATTTCCATTAAAGGGGACGAGGTAGGTCTTTTTGCAGTTGTTAATTGTCTGTTGACTCTCACTATGAGAGTTAACTCTTTATGTTCCTGATTTTATATGGAGCTAAGACTACAACTAGCTATTCATAGCTTGGGGTACTCATTTAATTAATATTATCAAATTGAAAAGTCTCCTTTTATTTACTTAAAAACTTATACCCATTAAAGCAATCTATGTGCATCTAAAAAAAAATAAATAGGACTTATCATGTAAAGCAAAACTCGTCTAACCTGTAATTTCTTGCCCTTAGACCCGCTGATTTTAACTATTTTTTGTTTCAGTTATGGAGGTTTTGTTTCAGATCTGGAGGTTATCCATACAACTTTAAATAAAGTATTCATACTATAAGTCTGTCATACAGAGTGAAGTAAGTCAGAAAGAGAAAAATAAATATCGTATATTAACGCATATACCATATGCGTTAGACACAGATGTAGAGAACAAATGTATGGACACCAAGGGGGGAAAGGGGGGTGGGATGAATCGGGAGATGGGGAATGACATACATACACTATTGAGACTATGTATAAAATAGATAACTAATGAGAACCTACTGTACAGCACAGGGAACTCTACACAATGCTCTGTGGTGACCTAAATGGGAAGGAAATCCAAAAAAGAGGGGATATACGTATATGTATAGCTGATTCACTTTGCTGTACAGCAGAAACTGACACAACATTGTAAAGCAACTATACTCCAACAAAAATTTAAAAAAACAATCTATTATTTGTACCCAAGGCACTGAATGACAACATTCCCACTTCTCATTTCACAGTCTATTGATTCCATAACACCACAAACAATTGTAATTGGTAAAGACAGAAAAGGAATTAGAGGACGCACAATGGAGAGTAAAATACACTGAACCAGAGGTTTCCAGTGACCATATTTGAGAACGGTTTTGCCTTACTCCGTCTCTTAATGCAAGGGAAAAATTGGGGGTAAATTGTCCACGATACCTGGACTTTGATTATTGAGCCCTCGTATGGGAAGGCAGAGAGCCACGCCCTTCCTCCCAGACCCATGATGTGGAGGCCTGAGCTTAGGTGTGGGCCGGGTGGCGGGGGGCGGGGGTGTTTTGGGCTCTCCCTGCAAAACCACCGGAGCAAGAACCCCTCTCTCCTAACCAGGTATCCTCTGTGTCAGGTGTGTTGGTAGCTCCCCAGCCAGAATGCAGCTGCTACTTGCAGCTCTGTTTTCTTTTAAAGAACTCAAGCCAAGAGCAAAATGTTAAGGGAGGAGAATATTTATTTCTGGCATTTGTTTATTCAGGGCTTTAATGTCATAAGTTAGAAGAATCTGAATGTCAGGACATACCAAGCACCATGGTGTGTGTGGCAAAAATCAAAGCAAGGGAGGGACTTCCCCGGTGGCGCAGTGGTTGAGAGTCCGCCTACCGATGCAGGGGACACGGGTTCGTGCCCCGGTCCGCGAAGATCCCATATGCCGCGGAGCAGCTGGGCCCGTGAGCCGTGGCCGCTGAGCCTGCGCGTCCGGAGCCTGTGCTCCGCAACGGGAGAGGCCACAGCAGTGAAAGGCCCAAGTAGCGCAAAAAAAAAAAAAAAAGTAAGGGAGTAGTCATCTGTTATCTGAAGTGAAAACTAGAACTTCTCTAATTCTAAATGCTTTTTCTTGTTGCGTGCGTGTGTGCGCATGTGTGCGTGTTTGACGCACACACAAATATTATTGGTGGAGATAGTCTTCTAATTAAATACGTTTTGTAATACATTGAAAAACTTCATAAATGAATATGACTTCCACATATTAAACTACCTACATAGTTACCTAAGTGATAAAGGGTATAAATTTTACCGTTATCTAAGCTTTAACACAAAACCTGGTTTCTTGCAGTATTTCCCATCTTAGTTAATGGTAATTCCATTCTTTCTGTGGCTTGGTCAAAAACTTGTAATTATCCTATTGTTTGTTTTGTAACAAATCACAACAATTCCGTCAAGAGAACTGCTCAGCTGTACATTCAAAATATGTTCAGATTCCAATCGCTTGTCAGCACTTCCATGACTACCTTTTTGGTCCAACACCATCTGTCACTGATTTTCACAGTAACCTACTAGCTCTTCACCTTCCTTCCACCGAGAATTCTTTAAAATTCCTGGTCTGATAATCTAGCATCCTTACCATGTCTGATTCTGATATCTGCTTTATGTGTTCAAATTGTGTTTTTGGCCTTTGGGTATGCTTTGTAATTGTTTTTTTTTTTTTTTTTTTGGATAGCCAGACATGACGCACCAGGTAAAAGGAACTGCAGGAAATAGGCCTTTAGTCATGTGGTGGTGAGGTGTGAGGGGAGAGGGGTGCTCCATAATCCTGTGATGTAGGGCTCAGTCTTTGAGCTGTGCCTCTGGATGTGAACTTCCCAAGTGTTCCTCTGTGGTTTTCTCCCCGCCTTGGGTGAGACATGATGACTCAAGTAGGCTAGGGTTGCTTTTTTCCCTTCTCCCATTTGGAAGCCTAAAAGTACCTAGAGTTGGCTATTTCTGAGGTCAGTCAGGCTCTGATAATACCCAGCAGGTTAGGCTCTGGTTAACTAACTTCTCCTAAGGGCAGGCCTCGTTAAGAAGAAGGAAGTGTCTGGGCAGATTTCAAAATGATTCCTTGTCTCTTCCCCTCTCAAAAGCCTGGGGCTATTTCCCCCCTATGTCTACTAGGGGAAACTGGTTGAGTTCCCGGAGGGAAATCTCATAATATTGTGGGTCCACCACCACCATGAATAGGTCCCCCTGGCGTTTTCAACTCTCAGATTTGTCCACACTGAATCACTGGCAATTCAATCACAGGTCAGGTTTTCCTACCCTAGCACTGGTTCCCGAGGTGGTGTCTGCTCCCGAGTCTCTGCCCTGGGAAACTGAGACCCCCTGTATTTGCCTCTTGGCCTCCGCAACCTTGGAGGCAGAGGTTCTCCCTGTGCCCTGCCCTCTCTTCAGATCCAGGATGAGCTGCTGTCAGGTGGCTCAGCTTTTCGCTGACTGTTAGGAGGCAGTGGCAACTTCCAAGCTCCTTACATGCTGAACTGGAAACCAGAAGTCCCCTTGGGCAGGGAAATACATTTAAATTTCATACACTCTCTTTCAGTGGAATGTCCTAAAGCCCATGTGGCACTAAAGCTCTAGTGACAGTTCTGGGCCCTAACTCATGACTTTACCATTCAAACTAGTGCTCATGTATTGATGCTGGAAGAGCTTCCTATATTTCTTTATTCACTCATTCATTTAAAAAAACATATTGTGCTTCTCCTAAAGGCCAAATGTTATTCTAAATTCTGGGTGGAAAACATGAATTAAACATGGTTTCTGTTCTCAAACCACGCACAACTGGAGGTAAAGTTCAGGGAAAACATTTCATAATGTAACCAACCCTGCCATCTGCTTGGACCCTCTTCTGTACAATGGGGAAGGAGGATTGTGTGGAATTTTTACTACTTAGGAAGGAAAGAAGATGATAGTGGTGAACACAGTGCAGCTCCAATATATTTGCATGTGTTATTTATAATACAGTAAATGTATGACTCCAGACATCTACTTTGGATTTTTTTTTTTTTTTGGTCATACATTATATCCTAATGCCAGAAAAAAGAAAAAATACTTTCTAGGTGCTTAATTGGATTATTGTATGACCACGATGAATGGTTTCTATACATACAACAGCAATTACGGTCTTTAGCAATTCTAGTTGAATCTTTAGTTAATGTCATAAGACAGTTCCTCCATCCTAGTACATGTCTGGTGGAAACCCTAAGTTGGTCAGTGAATTTTCTTTTTAAATGGATATTAAATTTAAAATTTCTTAGAATTATTCTTGCATGATGTTTATGTTGGCATATCACGTGAGCTTAGAGAAAATTAGCTTGTTATACAAAATAATGCCTTTAAGTGTTTGAAAGATTTAATAAATACGGTGTTTTAAATATTCATAAAATCTCATTATAGACTCAAAGTTTTGTAAACGGAGTAATTTTTTAAAGTAAATATATGATAAAACACTTTTCACAGCACATCAGTATCAGAGTTCAAGGTAAAGAATGTACACTAGATGTGTAATTGCCACCAAACATTACTCCTTCTACTAGACTTCACTCATTCATGCATTCATTCATTCATTCAACAAATTTTCTGGTAGAACCATCTGTGGGTTAGCCGTTACAAAGTGCAGTAAGAACTTAAAGATATGTTTGTTTGTTTGTTTTGTGGTACGTGGGCCTCGCACTGTTGCAGCCTCTCCCGTTGTGGAGCACAGGCTCTGGACGCGCAGGCTCAGCGGCCATGGCTCACGGGCCCAGCCGCTCTGTGGCATGTGGGATCTTCCTGGACTGGGGCACGAACCCGTGTCCCCTGCATCGGCAGGCGGACTCTCAACCACTGCGCCACCAGGGACGCCCAAAGATATGTTTAATAAATATTTTTGAATCAACACTGGATACGTGGAGGAACAAGACACAGTACTTTGTCTCTGAGCTCTTTCAGTCCAGAGAAGAATACAGGTAAGACCCAGTCTTAACATATACTACACTGAAGGTCACAAGATGCTGTGAGGCCCTGGAGGAGGAACCCAGTTTAGGCAGTCAGAGAAATGTTGCTAAAAGAAATTGTCTCTCATATGAGATTTGAAGGATAAGTATTGAAACAGAGTTCATCACTGTCATGATGTGTGGTGGATAATTGGGACATTTTGGGCACTTGCTCCTCCTTGGGGTAAGGGAAGATATGATGTGAGAAGGAAGGGGTCATTAATTACTCTCCTAGCACTGTGAGTGCAAATGCTCTGCTTGTAGGTTGACTAGTCTCTGTGTCACTGCTCTCTCAGATGACGATATGGAGTGTAGGTGATGAGGCAGTTACCCTGGGAGACTTTAAGCCACGCCTTGGGGAAAGTTCAACCTCATAGCTCTATGGAGCCACTTGGAAGCTGGTTCTGGGGCTCCTTCAGATGATGAAAGTTGAAGAGCAAGTTCTTTCAGGTTTTGGGTCCCTCATCTGTTCACTATCTTGCATCTTTTTTTCAACTTAATCATTACCATCAACATCCCAATGCACTTAATTATAACTTTAAAAGAAATCTTTTAAGCCCACACCCCACCAGTTATCATTCTATCCTCTACTTCCCTTTATTCATAGTTTCTCAGAGTCATATACACAAACTGGTCTCCATTTTCTCAATGTTTGCATCCCACTCCAATCTGGCTGCCAAATTCAGACACCCATTTTTTCAAAATCCAATGGGCATGTTTTAGTCCTCATCCTACCAGACACCTCAGAAGTATTTGATTCAGTTAACCGCAACCTCCTCCTCCAACTTTTCTCCTCTCTTGGCTATTACATTATCACCTTAACCACTGTTTCTGAAACCAAGTCCCCCTAAAACCAAGTTCCTCTGTGGAGTTTATGGTGAACCTCTCTATCCAAAACTTTATTCTCTTTCTTGTCCTGTACCTGTTCCCTCTCAAGATTGAGGAGTATCAAAGAAAAGGGGGGGATTGAAACCAAACAGGACATTGCAGGTCCCTCCCAGGTACAAAACCCTTTCTGTGTCCTGTGTTCCTTGCTTGTAGGCCCTTCCCTGAGTTCCAAAGGGAAGATTCAAACAGTTACTAATTAGGGAAGTGAGGGAATGCAAAAACAAAGGAAGAGCAGTCAAGAAACAATAGTGCAGTGATAAAGCAGAGTCCTAGTTCCTCCTCAAGGGATATATATATAAATCCCTTTGATACATATCTTTGAGTTTTTCTGATACATATCTTTGAGTTCTTCTACAGGAACTAAGGCCCCCACCCAGGTGGAGGATGGTAACTTCAGGCTGAACACAAGGACTGGACCCCAGACTGGTTGGAACCAGAAGGCTGATGATTGAGATTCTTGAAACAGCACCCATTTACCTCACCACCAACCAATCAGAAGAAAGGTATACATCCAGAAGCCCTCTCCCCAAAATTTGCCTTTAAAAACTCTTCCCTAAAAACCATTGGGGAGTTTGGGTCTTTTGAGTATAAGCTCCCATACTCCTTGTCTGGCCCTTGTAATAAACCTTTCTTTGCTCCAAACTCCAGAGTTTCAGTTTGTTTGGCCTCACTGTGCATCAGGCACATAAACTTGGGTTCAACAACATTTCTCCTAAAGCTGAAATACTTCTGTCTTTGTTTCAATTTTCCCTTTTTATCTGATCTTTTAAATACTGAGTTTTCTTTTAAGACTCAGTCTAAGATCTTCTCTTTCTACTCTTTATTCCATTCCTAGATGATCATGATCATTCCCACTGTTTTAAATACTACTCATATATCAACAGTTCCCAATTTCCATTTCCAGCCCTGATGATCTCCACACTCATTTAGCCAAATGCCTACTCAACAATCAGATATGAATAGTTCACAGGTAGCTCAGAAACAACATGCCCAGGACCCACACCTTCTGACATTCATCTCAATAAAAAGAATTTCCACCCACTCAGTTGTTCAAATTAAAGAAAAAAAAAAGATTTTGAGTTGCACTTTTTTTTTGGAGCAACTGTGGTGATGGTTTCATGAATATTTAACTATCTCCAAACTCATTAAGTTGTATACATTAAATATGTACAGCTTGTATGTCAACCATACCCCAATAAAGTCATTCAAAAACAAAAGAAAAAAATCATAGTCAGTCTTCACAGTTCCCTTACTCTCAAGTCCTACACCCAACTAATCAGAAAAACCTTGTGATTGATATCTAACGTATTCTTCAATCACCTGATTCCTCCCCAATGCAACATTCAATCAAGTTGTCCTCATCTCTTACAACTGTTCTGGCCAGCCATAATGTGCTTCATTCCAGTCCATTTTCTCACGTATCACCTAGATCCAAATTTTATATGTGAACCAGGTATATCATTCAGCTGCTTAAACCCCATTATAAACATCCTATTCTGTCAATGATAGAATGGCTGTATCTCTCATGTATATTCATATGATGCAGTACTACAGAGCAAGGAGAGAAAATCAAGTCATGTTATATGTAACAACATGAATACCTCTCAGAAATATCATGTTGAGTGAAACAAACCAAAAACAAAAGAGCCTTTACTTTATAATTCCATTCATTTAATGCTAATAAAAGAAGTAAGGCTGATCAATGGTAGAAGTCAGAATGGAGGTTACACGTGGATGAGTAATCACTATAAAGAATTAGACTGGTAATGCTCTGTGGCAGCTACCTGCATGGCTTCACTTTTGTGAAAATTCACTGAGTTGTATAGTTCTAACTTGTGCATTTTTCTTTGTGAACATTATGCCCCAATATAAAGCTAACCTTAAAAACCAAATGATCAAGATTTTTGAATTACTAACCACTCTGGGTATGTTAAAGCTAAGAAATAGAAATGGCAGAATTTTCTGCTGGGTAATTATTGTGTATTTAGAAAAATGCCTAATTATACATTCAACTGACACACTAGAATGATTTCAGAAAGCCTAGGCTAATACGAAAAATATGTGTTCTGAATAAATAATATCCTGTTGTTAGAAAAGTAAACATCCAGGCCTATGATTAAATAACGTTAATACAACTATGGTAAAGAAAGAAATTGAAAAACATAAACAAAGTCTAGAAATACAACATTACAAGTTCTATTCTCATTGTTGGGTTGACAGGAATAGAAACACAATTCTGTTTGAGTGGGGGAAAAAAGAGGAGCTATAAGAATCCGTACTTTAGAAATCATATTTAAAACTTGACTGCTCCCTTTATAATTGTGAGATTACTTTACAAATACTCAGGGTTGGTATTTTTATCTCAGGTGTCTAGCGGAGAGAGCTAGAACACTGATTTCAGTTCTAGAACTTTGGAGTTACTTGTACACATATTTTTTGAGAAATATAATAACAGGCATTCATGAGTAAAAACTATCAAAGCCAGTACATAGGACATAGTCTGTTTGTAATAACACACAGTAATAAATTGGTATTACCTTCTTAGCTTGTAAACTCAAAATCAACTTTCAGAATAAATGCTATATCGCTTGAAACTCCTCCATCACAAAGTATATGGTAAAATATTGAAACTGGGCAGGACCCTTTGGGGCCCTCCCAGGTACAAATCCTTTCTGTGTCTCCCATTTCTCACTTGTAGGCTTCATTCAGCCGCCATGACCTTCCCTGAGTTCCAAATGGCAGATTCAAACAGTTGCTTGTCAGAGAAGGGAGGGAAACAAAGGGAAAGCAATCGAGAAGCAACAGTGCAGGAATAAAGCAGGGTCCTAGTTCCTCCTCAAGGGATAAACATAACAATACCTCTGAGCTCTCCTGCAGGAACTAAGGCCCCCACCCAGGTGGAGGATGGTAACTCCAGGCTGAGCACAAGAGTCCTGGAACTTCATCTTGTTACCTCACCACTAACCAATCAGAAGAAAGTCTGCACACAGTGGAAGATAACAAAGACTTTGATCCCCTCCCCAAATGGTTAACTGCGATTAATTTCCCCTTTCTCCCTTTAAAACACTTTCATGAGCAGCATCTTCAGAATTGGTTCTTGGACACAAGTCCACCTTCTCCCCAGGTTGCCATCCTCCAGAATAAAGCACCCTTTCCTTTCCTATCAACACATGTCTCTCAAGTATTGGCTTTTGAGCAGCCAAACCTCTGCTTGGTAACAATACAAATCAGAAATAACAACTTAACAAGTCATGTAAATTATAGCATGAATTATGTTCTTTCAAGTTATGTTTACCTAGGCGAGAAGAAAACGCTGGAGAATAATCCTTTGGATATATGATGTGAAAATTATTAATATGGTTAAGTGGTTCATTTAAAATGTATAAATCATTCACTCCCCCTGAAAACTCAGTTTTCCTAAATCATGAAAAGTTCCATATATTAAAGTTATGGATAATATCACAACCATATATGCTATAGATGTTTTCTGCTTGGTCATCTTTTTATTGGAATGAAAGGTGTTAAATTTCTATATTAATGTAGCTTCCCTCTTACCCCTATTTAATTATTTTTCATAAATTTTTATGATCATTTTTGCAGAAAATCAGAATTTTTACCGATTCTCTCTATAGACTTCTCTACACGAATTCAAATATATATATTTACATACAGTTTTTAATAGGTAAGATTTTGTAATATTTTAATGTTCCCGATGGGGGAAAAAGTCTCTAAAACGAACGGGAGTTTCATTACCAGTCTAAAAACAACTTCGTTTTTCTATTCTCAAATGATTAACTCCATTTTACAACATCTGATAAACATCAGCCCGAATGGTCTTGTGCGAGGATCGGGGGCTGGAGAGGGAGTTGGGCAGATGGATGTTGACGTTAGTCATGAACGGAAGCACGACCCCTTCAAATTCCATTTCACGACTCACTTCATGTTCAGAGCTGAATTTGCATGAAAATCAAATTCATAAATTCAGCCACAGCTTTGATCAGGAATTTTGAGGTTGTTATTGTTCTCTTTGAATTGTTGTAAAAGTCATGGCAGATGGTAATGTTTCTTGAAATGTCTGTAGACACTCGTTTCCCTTCCTCTCTCAGGACAATACTAGGAAATCTTTAATACCTTCAAAGGATCAGTCCATCTTAGACCTTGAATGGTCCTTAGATCTCAGTCCCTCATTTCAAAAGCTACAATCTGAAACAGGCCTCTGTCCTCTAACTCTTATCCCAGTGACCTTTCCAACATTCCAGTATGGTTTCCAAGAAAGTGAGCACCAGAATCTGGGAAACACTGTAATTACAAACTCTGCTATAGAAACAATCGAGGGAAAATAAAGCAATCTACATATATATGTACACACACATATATGTATACACATGCAATTGCCCTTATGCCTTTATATGGGATATTTATCTATCTATATTTATATTTCTATATACTATAAGAATATTATAAATGGAAATCAATTCACAAATACTTTATATTTCTTCTATATATGATGCATATTTATACATTTACATATGTCCCCATAGATGATATTTATAATGATTAGCTCAAAGAACACATTGATTGAGCAGAGTTTGGAAATCAGTGAACATCTGAATCCCAGATCTGCTGCCTAATAGCTATAGGGCTTTGGACATGTTATTTAACATTTTGTAGATTTAAATATATATATATATATATATATTTTTACGGGATTGTTTGGATTAAATGAATACATACATACATACATACATACATATATATATATATATATATATATATATATATATATATATATATATATAAAAATGCTTACCACAATGCCTGACGCATGCCAGTTAAGATGCTTTTTTCAAGTTTCGAAGACATTATCTATGTGTGCCTGGAAGTGCACTATCCCATACCATGTGCCAGGAAATAGGCTAATTGCTCCTCATGCATAAGCACGAGCACCAGGCTCTTCCATTTACCACGGAAGGTTGGTATGACTGATACCTTGGTTACAAGCGAGGGCACAAACCTTGGAGGGGTACAGTGGCCTGATCAACATCTGATGATGGTGACGGATGCAGCTCTTCTCTACAATGCAGCCGCACATAATTTCAACTTAAGCCACACAAAGTTCTAACTCAAGGACTGCAAGTGTGTTGATTTCAATAGCCCAGTCTCTAATCTCATTCTCACAATTTCCTGAAGCATTAGAAGACATTTAAAATAAGGCGTTTAAAAATTTCTGTTCTGATACACTTTGCCCAAATCTGTATAGTATCATCATAAAATTATACAAAAATTCTTCCCTTCTAGTCTGCTTTTTCCTGATCTAAGACATAACCTATAGGTGGATTTAATAACAACAATCGCGACCACAAGAAAGAGAAAATAGACACCTGTTCTTTGGGACTCTAACCCCACACTATGTTGTGATCTGATATCTCAATAACCATTAATACATTTCTGGGCTAGGACCCAAGATTCTATTTAATAATAACATTTAAAAAGCATCTCTTTTGCATTCAGTATTCAGGCAACAGGTCAAGAAAGGAAACAAATGATCTTGACTCGTTTGCCAGCTGGTGCTCTACACCAAACGGCCAACTACCAAAGAACCCAAGAAACACCATCCCTCCGCCACACAGGAAAGTGAATTTCGTGCTAAGCATACACACTTCTGACTACTGAAAAATTAACCTACGGAAAAAGCTAACTGCCACAGTAAAGCTCAATTTCCTCTCACCCGACATGCATCTGGAAACTCAGCGAGAGACAATATAAAGCTGCTGGCAGTAGGGCTTTTGGATTCATACGGCTATTGATACAGGGCTGTGAATCACCTTTTGTTGAAATCGTTTCAGTATCGTTTCCCATCTCAGTGTAAATATTTTGCTTTTATGTGCTAACACGGATCCTTAAATGGGGAAATCATTATATAGCTGTGTTATATGTATGTGTGTTATATACGCACACATATAACACAACTATATAATGATTCATGTATGTGTGTGTGTGTGTGTATATATATATATAAAATGTTCTAGGCATCTAAAATATATATTTTAAAATAACTTGACAACCCACAATAAATAGTCTCTTTTATGATATTATGCAGTTATAATTAATAATTCCTGGTCACTTTTATTATATCATTTATTAGTGTCAGAGATATTTACAAACACATGAGACTTGCTGTTGAAAATGGAATTTGAGATTGGATTGATGCAGATGAAACACTAAATTTTAGCCATATTCACACGCAAAAGAATGTGAACTGGTTAGCGATTTTCTGGCTACCACTAGTTACCCAATTATCATTTCAAGCATGTAGCACAAATTTTTCTCCGGAAGATATGCCATTTGGAATTTCTTGCCCCTTCCTACTCTCTATATCATTTAACCTGAAGTTTGGAAAGGAGCACAAACATAGCAAATTCCATACCAGCAGATATTTTAAGATGGGTAAAATCTTGTGAGATAGCTTAATAATTTTCAAATGCACTAGTAACTATACAGCATATGGGGCAGCAACATCCCTCCCATGGAAACCTTGTGACTTATACTCCACTGACTTCTTTGGAATGTCCACTTAACTCTTAAGTAATTACTTGAGCTGTAAAGAGATCCAGCTCCTAAGATTCCACTGCATGAGAACACTGAGGGTAAATTCTGCGGAATTACCAAGAAGAAGAAGAGCATTTGGGGAAAATCTTGGTAAGAAAAACATGATCAGAATTTTGAAATTTCTAATGAAAAAAATACAGACACCTGTGTCTATTAGGCATCATTTCCTATTTAGGCTTCTTCCCAGGTTACTATTTAATCATCTTTATATTGTAGCGACCCGGTTGAAATCAGGTATCTGTCAGTTGTCTGTTAAACTCCTATTTTATTCATGTAAAACTGCATAGTTTGGAAGAACGTGACAGAAGTGGCTATGTTAACACTGATTATAGCTAAGTCTGACAAGTTCTGCTGACCTATGGAAATAAAACCATAAAACTTCCATTTCGTATGAAAGGAACTGAAACCCTAATTTGAAGGAATGCTCCATTGGCATCTGCATGCAGCTTGATGATTTATGAGAGTGAGAGTTTTCATCTGAAATAGAAAGATGCCTCTTTAGGAGTTATTATATAGTGGAAATGAAATTTCCTAACCTATTTAGATGAACCACGCTGTGCACTATCTTTCCCATCGCTATCTCACTGCCTTCATTTCAATAACCACACCTGCTATTCTCTGCTCACTCTGGGGAGAAGGAGATAAAAAATACGTTATTCCATGAAAATGGCAAAATATCTGATATTTATTATATTCAGATAAAATTCTGCTTGAAGAATAAGTTAAAAATACATATCATGATTCTATTCCTGAATTATTACGTATGTTGCTGCAATATATAGTGGTGGAGGTAACAACTTATTGACTGCGTCCCTCTATATTAGTGATATTTCTATATACAACAACTGAGGAAAAAGAAAGAAAAAGAGGATTTTGAAAGTTACGTAATGGGGATCAAATGCTACCAAGCTTTACCAAGTTTCGAAACAACCACCTCCTGTATCGATGAGGTTCTCTAAGTTACTAAATGGTCTATTAGTACTTAAAGGTATTCTTGCGATGGCCAACTACTGCACGTACAAATATACCATTTGGTGGGTCTTATTTTTTTCTGCTTTGTCATTTTAGAGACTTCATTTATCTCTGACAGTGTGATTACAATAAAAGATAACTAGTATGTCCAATGAGAAAACTTTGGAGATGTTATCTTTAATTACCCTAATATAAATCAAAATATGTTTTAATTAATTTTTAAAATTTTGATTTCCAAGCTCCTGTTGAAATTGGAAAGTGAAAAGTCACTCACACTGGAAAAATTTCTATTTGAGCTGAAAAGTCTCCCTGTCATAAATCATAAGGCTGCATGTAGATGCAAATGGAGCATTTCTTCAAATTAGGATTTCAATTCCTTTCACATTAGAGCACTTGTCCAGGCGTGACCTTCAGAGAGGGTTTTTGTGTTTTTTTTTTTCTCAAAAATTTCCAAATGTGACAGGCAGGGTAACATCAAGGAGATGCCGTGCGTGTGTATTTTATAGGAATGTGTCAGCCAGCTGAGTGTGTATGATCATCAAATTTCAAGGTCAGAAGGGAAGGTGAAACGTAGTTAGTTCAACCATATGTTCTGATGCTCGAAGCATCTCCAGACGGAGGCTGGCTCTGAGTTTGACCACCCGGGGTTCAATCCCAGCTCCTCCCTGTCTTAGCTTTTGGCATGAAGTCAGTTACTTAACCTGTTAGTGCCTCATTTTCTTCGTGTGTAAAATAAGAATAATAGTAATAGAACCTCTCTACAGCGTCACCATAAGGACTAGATGAGTTACTGTGCTTGGTACCCACCCAGCCCTCCTCACTTCCCATAGTGAGTCTCTGCTCTTAGCTGGGTAACCTCCAGGGATTTTCTTATTTGGGGGCCAACATAGATTCTTGATGTTATATTTCTTGTACTGAGCCCAAATGCATCTGCTTGGAATTTCTTTTCATTGTCCTAATCCCACCCTCCAGAATTATGCAGCAAAAGGCCTCATCTCAACTTCTCTTGAATTATCTTCAAATATGTGAATTCAGCATGGGCTCCAAATTCAGACTGGGTAAGGACGCAGAAATTTACGGCAGCTAGTAACCTAGATCCTGTAATACCATGTTTCCTTGTGGCTTGAGAGAGACAAGAGACAGAGACAGAAAGGGGGGGGCGGGGAGAGAGTGTGCACGCGCAAGTACAGTGGTGTAGGGTCAGATGAGTATAAGTGCTTAGAATTTAATTTATGGTGATAATGTTAATGACGATGATGATGGTGAAGATGCTGAGTCTCATACTAGGTCAAATACTAGGTACGCTGGACAAACTGTTTGTTCAGAGCTTCTTTGTATGTCACTGAATACCGTAGTTATCACATGATTGCGAAGTTACCGTCATGCCTATAATCCTAATGATCACTGTCGTGGATGAATTCTCTTCTGTAGTTCTGACCATGGAATCATCATGGTAATATGCTGCACCTATTTCATTGGCCAAAACTGCCCTAGAGTGGTTGCATATCTCATCAAGATCTGAAATGTTCCCTGATACAGAAACACTACAGCCAATTATCTAGAAATTCTGAGCCAAGACCTTTATTTTCTTTAGTTGCAATGCCTGTTAGCTCCCATGCTATATTCCTCAATTCTATTTACTTTTCATATTGAAAAAAGGCATCCTTTCTGTACAAACTTCCTCCATTAGAACCATATTTCTCTCCATTTTAGGCAATTTTTTTCATGTTACAGTTAAATATTTTCCCCTCAATTGTTTACATGGTGTGTTTTCTAAGAAATATTTAAAAAATAAATTTATTTATTTTATTTCTATTTATTTGTGGCTGCATTGGGTCTTCGTTGCTGTGCACGGGCTTTCTCTAGTTGTGGCGAGCCGGGGCTACTCTTTGTTGCAGTGCGCAGTCTTCTCATTGCGGTGGCTTCTCTTGTTGCAGAGCATGGGCTGTAGGCGCACGGGCTTCAGTAGTTGTGGCACACAGGCTCAGTAGTTGTGGCTTGCAGGCTTAGTTGCTCCACTGCATGTGGGATCTTCCCAGACCAGGGCTCGAACCCGTGTCCCCTGCACTGGCAGGCGGATTCTTAACCACTGCGCCACCAGGGAAGCCCTTCTAAGAAATATTAAGGGTGTTTATAAAACAAAGCATCACCTTCCCTCTCACTAAGAGAATGATGATGGCCTTATAACTACATTTGTGCTTCCCCCATCCTTCTCTTACAATCTCAACACACGGTCAGTCATCTTTCTACAACATCAATGTTCCCTTCATTGATTAAAATCTTCTATGGCACAATATCACCTACAGAATGAGACGTCTTTTCAAGACATCCAAAGCAAGCCCGCTATTATAGCAGCATTTATTTTCTCACCAAATTCACTGTGTTAAATTTCTTGCATCTCACGCCGCATCTGTAGCACTACCTGGTATTTACCCAATTATTTCATGCTGCTTTGGAGCTTCCTTACAATCATACCTGATGTTCTGGCTACATGGAAATACTACCACCCACACTTACACACACACACACACACACACACTCAAACACACACACATACACAGCTGTTTAGCTTAAATGTTTTCTCCTCTTTGAAGTATTTCCCGTTTCCCTTCTTACAGCTCCTGCTCTGTAATTTGCATGTGTTACCCTGGATACAACTGTCTGATTTACCTCCCTGTCTCCTCTGTTTGTGAGACCTTTAACTTGCAGAATCTATCATTTGCTCCGTACCTTTGGTCTACTGTAGACCAAAACTTAGAGTGAGCAGCCCACAGCAGCTATACATGCAGAATCTATAGCCAAACTGTGAATACAATTCATTTCCCCTACGGTGCGACTTGGAACAACTTCTAAATCCAGTTTATCAGTATCTGACTCAAAGAATTAATTTGAGGAATACATTAAAGTGCTTAGAATAGTTTTTGGCATTTAGTAAATATTCAATTAGTATCTGTTATTAGGTATTTTTAAATTATGGGGTAGTATATATAGACAGGAATATAATACTAATTAAAACTAAAAGTGAGCTGGCTAAGTTCCTGGGCATTAAAATTTTTATGTTAAAAAATTTAAAATAGGGGTAACGTCATTTTATTCCAATCTCATTCCGATTTTCAATGATAAAAGGATAGGGACTTCCCTGGTGGCACAGTGGTTAAGAATCCACCTGCCAATTCAGGGGACATGGGTTCAAGACCTGGTCTGGTAAGAGCCCACATGCCGCGGAGCAACTAAGCCCGTGCGCCAGAACTACTGAGCCTGCACTCTAGAGCTCACGAACTACAACTACTGAGCCCACGAGCCACAAATACTGAAGCCCACACGCCTAGAGCCCGTGCTCCGCAACAAGAGAAGCCACTGCAATGAGAAGCCTGCGCACTGCAACAAAGAGTAGCCCCCACTCGCTGCAACTAGAGAAAGCCCATGTGCAATGAAGACCCAACGCAGCCAAAACTAAATGAAATAAATTTTAAAAATTGATAAAAGGATAAAGGAAAAATTGTTCATTATGTGAACAAAATTTAATATTTAGTAAACAATCAATTAGTAAAAATCACCAAGTATTTTTAAATACTGGAGTAACCGTTTACATATAAAAATGATAGAGAATATTTCTGATATGCAAAAATGAAAACACATCAATAAATTTCCAGAGAGAAAAAGTAGCACACATGCAAGTTATGATACCTGAATTCTGTTTTTTCTATTATAACCCTGAGAGTTCTTTACACTTGGGCCTTCAGTTATAAAGCAGTGTGGTATTTTAAGGACTGAAATTATGTTTTTTTTTCCTTAACTTTAGAATTTATTTTTAAAGTAGTATTTCTTATATTTAAGCATTTGTAAATAACTGAAATTTTCTTAGTTTCTCCTGCAATTTTTCACTTAAAAATAAATGTTAAGGGCTTCCCTTGTGGCGCAGTGTTTAAGAATCTGCCTACCAATGCAGGGGACAAGGGCTCGAGCCCTGGTCCAGGAAGATCTCACATGCCACGGAGCAACTAAGCCCGTGTGCCACAACTATTGAGCCTGTGCTCTAGAGTCCACGAGCCACAACTACTGAGCCTGCGAGCCACAACTACTGAGCCCGCATGCCACAACTACTGAAGCTCATGTGCCTAGAGCCTGTGCTCCACAACAAGAGAAACCACTGCAATGAGAAGCCCGCGCACCGCAACAAGGAGTAGCCCCTGCTCGCCACAACTAGAGAAAGCCCGCATGCAGCAATGAAGACCCAATGCAGCCAAAAATAAATAAATTTATAAAAATAAACATATTGTATACATAAACGTTAATTTAAAAAGTTACTGAACATAAGTAACTTTATTTGCTTTCTTCTTCCTGGAGCATGAGAATAAAATTTTGTTAGAGAAAAAAACCTTTTTGATCACAATTTGTACAGTTTACATTTTCTATTACTTGTATACATTATTTTTTAATAAAATAATTTCATTTAAAAATATAGATTTTTAAAATGTACTTTAATAAACCTATCATCTTTCTACCTTTCTATTGATACTTGTATATGCGCTTTAAAAAGCAACCAGAATGAGTTTCACCAAGTGTAAACAATGATTATTTTTGGATGGTCAGATTTAAGAAAACGCTTCATTTTTTATTTGTGTTCTTTGTTGCTTGAATTGAATGCATTTATCACTAAAAATAATGGTAGACAATATCCCCTAGATGGAAAATATTAAAATTTTTAGCTTTTTTTTCACATTTGGAGGGAAAGTAGATATTTAAAAACCAACAATATGGAAAAACAGAATGGATCTGCTGATTACACGTTAAATCCTTCTAAAGGTCATGAGACTGAAGTTAAGTAAGCAACTCCGTATAATTTTTAGAATTCATACATCCATTTGGCATATATTACAAAAACCCAGAGGGCATTAACAGGAAGAGGAATTTTCCACATTTTTAATGCCATTATGGTCTCCCTACCATACAACTGAATCAAGAAATAAAAATATTCATTATGTAGTAAAAGCATTTATGTAATATATAATTGTGAAGATATTATGGAAATTGCTATCTAATCAAATGTAAAAGGAACTTCTGTGTTTGCACGCCTAAAAAAAAAAAAATAACAGTACCACATAAGTCTGGGCATTCTTCACACTTTGCCATAGGCAAAAACAATTATGGTAATCCTTTTAATAGGTGCTTACAGTAGAAAATACGTTTTGAAGAATAAAGTAAATTAGCTAAATGCTCCAAAGGCAGAGAATATTGGGGTGATGCTGAGTGGCTCTCATTTCGTGGCTCTCATTTCCAAAACAGGGAAGAGAGAACGTTATTTTAGTTTTTAATAGCTGGTTAACATTTGGGTCGTGTGAGTTTACAGACAAAAAATGTCAGCTTCATCTCATCTAACTACATCTGACTTCAGGCAAGGACAGAGGATCGATCCTCTGGATGACGGCAGAATGCTAAACTGGCTCCTCGGAACTGGTTTGCCAACATATTAAACCCTAAATATCCGCTTGCAGGCAGATGATCTTCGTTTCAAGCCCTTTACTAACGCTTCTCTGCCTTTTCTCCATTTCTTCCCCGGAGCATCTGTTACTGCACACATCACATCACAGAATACACAAACGGGGGTTTTCCCTTCTCATTCAATAAATAATCGACCAAACAAAAAAAAAAACCCTAAGCAAAGCTGAAAACAAAGAAGAAAGAAAAATAAAAAATTCTAATATTCAACTATTTACAGGAAAACGGTACTTTTGGTCTGATTTACCCAGATAATTCCTTACTTTTACTGTACCATAAATGTGTAAATTCTAATCCAGAATTGTCTGATAACCACAGTTGGGAGATGAAAGCAAAATAGAGACACCTAATAAATTTTAAATGCTCTAAGGAATCCACTTGGTAATTTCCTTAAATGTCTAACACATACCTGTGTATTCAGCACCAGAGGCAGTAAAACGGAAGCCTCTGTAAGTGTGTCAAACACGTGAGTTCAACTCACTTCCTAACAGTAAATCCTTGGGCACAATACATATGCCCTCCAAAACTGAGTTTTCCTACCTTCAATTTGGACGTGATAATAATAGGTAATTATAACAAATAGTAACAGTACCAGTCTCACTGTGATTTTGAGGCTTGAACAGTATAACGCATACTGATTTCTAAACAGAGCACCTGGAAGTAAGCATGTGGTAGAAGTGATAATTATTCATTCCAAATATGTAAGCATTCTTTTTAAAGGGGCTCTTCAAAGTCTAAACTTGACCCCCAGAGAAGGCCGAAAGCTGATTAGCGTATTTAAGCACTAATTCCTACAGCCCAGGGTCACAGCACCTTAATCATCCCCTTTGATGGACTGACTGAGCTGAGCCTCTGCAGTAAGTTTTTAGGCACCAGAACTCCCAGGATTCCTAAATTTAAGTAGTTTTTGTCTGAGCTTAAGAAAGAACATGATGAAAGCAAAAAAGGTCAGTATATCCCATGTTTCCTTTAGATGTTAAATATCCAACAAAAGCTAGTGTTACGAGGACAGTAACACTAAGACTGTCCCTTGAGATGTCAGAGCAACGAGCTCCCTCCTGAGGACTGTCTGTGCCACTGGAGTGGAGCTTATGGTGGCTGTGACCCTCAACACCAGTCCCTGCAGTGACTTCGAACTGGCGGCTGCTGTGACAGCTCTCAGGGCCTCTCAGGGCCCAAGTTCTCTGGGGGACCCTCGTGTCCCATGTTTAGCCAAAAGTGTCTGGCTTTTAGGGGAATCGATAACTCTCGATTGGTCTGTCAATACCACCTCCTGAGGGAAAGTTAACTAGTATTTCCGTGAGTGAAGGCACACGTCTATGCTAGACTTTCTTCCAAAAAAGTCTCTTGGAGAAGCTGGTTGATGTTCCATAGAGCTCTTTTAGAAAACCAAGGTGACTCACTGGTGGAATCACACAACTAGATGACGCTGCTTCCATCCTTCTGTGACTTACGGAAGATGCAGGCTCACTGATCAAGCTAGGCAGGACTACCCCTTCACCACCGTCTCGATGACAGATAAAAGGGACATTTTATTTGCCTGATCAGAGCTATGTATGTATACATTTCAGTATGTGCTTGCGGGATCACCTCTTTCCCCTTCGGCTGGCTCCCACATTCCCACAGATCCTGAGGTCTTCACAAAGACGCGTTTAGAATAGGCACTGGGGAAATTTACAACAATGAAAAAGAGAACCCGGAGTGCTTAACTCAGGGAAATACATATAAATGTCAAGACCGTGGTTTTCTGACACCCAAAGTGCTTTCAAAGAAGGAACAGAAATCTTTTTAAAGAAATTAAGGGAGGGCCTTCCCTGGAGGTGTAGCGGTTAAGAATCCGCCTGCCAATGCAGGGGACATGGGTTCGAGCCCTGGTCCTGGAAGATCCCACATGCCGCGGAGCAACTAAGCCCATGCACCACAACTACTGAAGCCTGTGCACCTAGAGCCTGTGCTCTGCAACAAGAGAAGCCACTGCAATGAAAAGCCCACGCACTGCAACGAAGAGTAGCCCATGCTCGCCGCAACTAGAGAAAGCCCGCGTGCAGCAACGCAGACCCAACGAAGCCAAAAATAAAATAAACAAAATAAATCAATTTTTTAAAAAAAGATGTTCCTTCAAAAATAAAAGAGAGATTAAGGGGAAAAAATGTTAGATTTAGGAGAAATAACAGTAACATTTACAGGTGAATCAGATGGCTATGTAATAGAAGCTGAATTGGACCTCTGTGCCTGCATTCTTTTAAAATTTGCTTGATGTTAATATAAATAATAAGAATTGATAGTTAATGCTACGTTTTGCCATTTCTAATAACATTTTTATAATGGAAAAGTCATTATTACCTGCTTAGTGTGTTAATCTATTCTCTTGATTTCCCCACACACAGAAGTAGCCTTTGCCAAATGATTAATAGCTTTTATGGTCACAATTAACTGTTATTGAGGCCATGGAACTCAGGAGGAAATGAGAAATCCCTAAAAGGCAGCCTTAAAGCCCATAAAGAGACAGTAACACAATACATATTGAGTCCACTTAGACTCTGAGCATGCAGATTAAGGCTCATTTTGTGGTCACCATTAAAAATACAATGCTACAGGCACTCAATTTTAAACAAGGTTTAAACCAGAGGTGTGCTGGAGACAGCCAGCTTGTACCAGCTCACAAGAAAGCCAATTCTGTTAATTTCTTTTCAACTCTTCATTCAGCAATGTCAAGTTGGTATGTTGAAATGGACCATGGTGGGAGTATTTACACCATGGAAATTGGCAAAAGCTACAACTCAGGACTGTGTTCCTCTCTCTGTTTACCAACACATCCCTACTTAAAAGAGCAAATTTTAAATGATCATAGAGTTATTCCCCAAAAGACATTTTGAGATTAAAAAAAAAAAGACTGAATAAATGCAACAATTCCCTGAATAAAACACTGCGTCTCATTCCTTAATTTCTTTCTTACTTTATTATTTTATCACCTATAATCTCTGCTTCCTAAAAATTGTATTTTCTCTCAGTCTCACTTCTTAAATTCCCTGTTGTCTACTGTATTTTATACATTTATTATTCTTTTCTGAAATATCCAATTTACCTTTACTGATATTTACTTCTTGCTTTTATTAACAATTATTCATAATCAATTACATTAGATGTAAGTAAGGTTCCCCTAAAACAATGTTTCCCATTAAGAGCCTAATGTGGAACAATTGAGCAAACACATTGTGAATGAGAAAATGAGTAGTGCTGGTAGAAGAAGGAATGAGAGGACTGAGGGATAACAACAATAGTAATAATAGGTACCATATTACTTATCCTATGCCAGACATTGACCTTAAAACTTTTCATTTACTTTGGTATGGATGTAATTATTCACCAGCTAAAAGCAGTCCCTCTAAGATCAGGAACAAGACAATGATGTCTATTCTTGCCAACTTTTATTCAGCATAGTTTTGGAAGTCCTAGCCAAAACTATGGAATCGCTGTCCTAGCCACAGCGATTGGAGAAGAAAAATAAAAGGAAATCCAAATTGGAAGGAAGTAAAACTGTCACTGTTTGCAGATGACATGATGCTACACATAGAAAAACCTAAAAACCTAAAGAAAAACCTAAAGATTCAGTAGCATCTTTACGGAATCAATGAATTCAGTAAGGTTGCATGATACAAAATTAATATACAGAAATCTGTTGCATTTCTGTACACTAACAACAAAATATCAGAAAGAGAAATTAAGGAAACAATCCCATTTACCATCACATCAAAAAGAATAAAATATCTAGGAATAAACCTACCTAAGTAGGCAAAAGACCTATACTCCAAAAACTGTAAGACACTGATGAACGAATCTGAAGATGACACTAACAGATGGAAAGATATACTGTGTTCTTGGATTGGAAGAATTAGTATTGTTAAACGGGGTTATAATGTTTTTTTTGAGGTTGAACTTCATTTTATTTTTTTAAATTAATTTTTATTGGAGTAGAGTTCCTTTACAACGTTGTGTTAGTTTCTACTGTACATGTGACACAGCAAATGTATGGTCGAACAAAGATTTGAATCCAGCTTTTATTTATGCTTTCTCCAGTGTTTATGACCTCTAGTGATGTGATTGAGCAGATGTGTTATTACTGAAGGGTATCTCAGTGGATTGTAATATGTGAGAAGAAAGGACATATAAACAGAGAAAGGGTGGTTGACTGCTTTTAAGTGAAGGTAAGATAAATATTTCCTGAACTAACCAGAGGAGAGGAAAAAAATGAAAGAGGTGCAGGCATTTTTATAAAAAGATGCACTTTCTAATCTGAGTCCAGGAAGTTATTTCAGACTTTCTTGAGCTTTCCAGAAAAAAGGTTCAACTGCCAGTCTAAAAAAAATTGGGTTTAGCATTGAGTCAGTGTCAGGAAAAAGATGGCTCTGAGAAGTTTGGGTCCCCATGATAAATCAATTATTTGGATTTTTATGTCACTTATTAAGTGTCTGGGGTTCAGTTACTAGAGAATTATGACCTCACAGAGCTCTGTTAGAATTGTCTGGAATGAGAAAGCTGTAGGCCAGGATCTAGATTACTCTATGTTCCTTTTCTGTCTCAATTTGGGATCACATCCTCCATGGGGCAACTCCCCAAAACTGAATTAAATATTCCAAGCTATGTGGAATTCCTGAGTCCTTGTACTTATCACACTATTGCTGGGCTCCCTTAAATTATAAGACCCATAAAGACAAGAGAGCTATCTGTCTTGCAGATTACTGCATCTGTAGTACCCAGTACAGTGTCTCAATGAACCAATTTTGAATAAATGGATGAAGGAAGGAATAAATGAGGTTTCTGGTGGCCACAAAGTTACTATCTATTATTCTGTTGCAAAACCCAGTTTGGCTGGCCACACCTAGCCCTCTTTATACTTCTAATTTCAATACTATCTACTATTAATCACAAAATTTTGTTAGAGGCAAGTTTAAATAACAAAGAGCCTGCTTCAAAAATCAGTTCATTTTATCCTGGCCATTATAGCCATAACATATTTTGGGGGAAATAATGGTATTAAGTATATACAGACCCTCAGTACAATTTCAGCCAGATTAAAAACAGATCAAATATTAGAAAAGAATGAGTGGTTTTAGGAAAAGAACTTTCGCTAATTCCATTCTATTCTTTCTGTCCCCAAAACTTGGCCACATCATAGTTGTCTGGTCTCCAACAAGAGACACTTCACGTAGCACTGTTGATTCACATACATGCTGCAACATTACTTCCACAGAAAGGCAGCACACTTATTAGGGTATAAAAGTAATCACTGATATTGATCTGTTGTTGGATATACAAAACAAGAAGAAAAATAATATGTTAAAAATCCCCCCCCCCAAAAAAAAGAAAAATAATTTTGAGATTTATCAGGAAAAAAAAAATCCCACTAATTTAACAAGGCCTCATTGCAAACTTGTACTTGTCTTCAATCAGCAGATTTGAACCCCCCAAAATGCAGGAACAGATAGTTGGCTAGACGGTGCACAGAGGCAGAGAGAATAATGGCCCCAACAAAGTTGAAAATTAGGAAAAATGATGTACCTGCGAAATTTGGTCCTGGATAATTTAAGCGGCATTGTATGGCCACCACAAAGAAACTCATAAGGCCAGTAATGGTAAACAGTGAAAGTGATATAGATAAAAAATTTTCTATTATGAATCAATCGTGTCATATAACTACACAGAAAAGGTTTTAATGAAAATACTTTCAGTAAGATATAATTAAAAGGAGAAAAAATGAAATAATTTCACATCAGTCCATGGAATACCACTCGGTGAAATAAACTACATTAATGAAAGTAGCTCTAGAAAATATTTTTCTTGACAATTTCTGTCAACACTGGTATAAACTTAATTATTACGATTGTATTTATAAGTATATATGCAAGACTCAGGAACTAAGTGATCACTTCATGCAGAGTTGTAGAACTGTAGTTTCTATTCTTAGAAACAACAGGAACTTCATTTTTCATTCTAGCTGATGACAGCAATATTCTTAACTCTTCTGATCTGTAGCTTGTAAAATAGGCATACATATTAGGTTGGCCAAAAAGTTCGTTCAGGTTTTTAAGGTGTTACAGAAAAACCTGAACGAACTTTTTGGCCAAACCAATACTTGGCCAATATGTACTGGGTTATCTGAAAGTATTACTGACTACTGGTACCCCAGTGTATTATATAATTGATGGGGTAGCTGTTTTTTTTGTTTGTTTTTTTTAAGAAGATGTTGGGTGTAGGAATTAATTAATTTATTTATTTATTTTGGCTGTGTTGGGTCTTCGTTTCTGTGTGAGGGCTTTCTCTAGTTGTGGCAAGTGGGGGGCCACTCTTCATCGCGGTGTGCGGGTCTCTCACTATCGCGGTCTCTCTTGTTGCGGAGTACAGGCTCCAGACGCGCAGGCTCAGTAGTTGTGGCTCATGGGCCCAGTTGCTCCGCGGCACGTGGGATCCTCCCAGACCAGGGCTCGAACCCGTGTCCCCTGCATTAACAGGCAGATTCTCAACCACTGCACCACCAGGGAAGCCCGAGGGGGTACTTGCTTAAATTCAGAGCCAATTATTTTGTTGAAGGATGATTTAATAACACATGTGGACTTTTCCTCTTTATTGGAAGTAGTAGATTTTGATAGCAGCTATCTTTGGTAGATTAACGATAGTGTGAAAGTAACAAGTTGTCCTTGAGGAATCACTCAGATTTGTTGATAAAAGCCCTCAACGGCTCAATCCAGAGATCTAGTGTTTCAGAACACATTTTAAAAGTTGAGTTTGTAAATGCACTTAGAGAGTCACGTGGTTGGAGCTCTCCTTGGAGAATCTTCGAAGCCACTTGGTTCTGTGACTCTGTGATGCGCTCCTTACAGCCTGGTTGACCAGCGACTGCCAGTAACCTTTTTAATCCACACAAACAAGGTCCATGTGAATCACAGTTCATAAATGTAACGCTAGATAACACCTACCAAAAAAGCTTTCAAATAGTTAATCTTATTTTACGAACAAGTGAAAGGAAGCAATTTGCCTCAAATCACTTAATTTTTTAATGACAGAACCAACACTGGAATCCAGTTATAGTGACTCAGTCATAAACTCACTTCAAGAAAATGAATTACACATTCTAATTTTATAATGTTTTTCTATTTTTAATACATTTGCCAATAACTGTTAACTTATAGGTCAAACTCCATCTTCTTTCATAGCTCACCTCCAGATGATGTCACCAGAGAATTCAGAATTGAGTAGGAAACTTGCAAGCGCAAAATATATTTTCAAAACGGGATAAATCATTGAGAGAGTAATGGATCTACGATACCATCACTATTTGCATTTTGGAAGAAATGGGTTCGGCCCTTCTTTTGCTTGCTTCTTTTGTTTTCCAAATGAGTTAAAGAAAGAGAGCTTCTCTGAGTGAGGCAGGTCAATTCTATCACGCTGTGGACACTCAGACTGTGCATCATCAATCATCTCAACACTCCCGCCTCCCTGAGTCTTTCAATTTCTCCTTCGAGATGTAAGGGTATTTTTACTTCACTTGTTTGGTAGACTCTCGTTTGATCTAGGCTCCATGGAACAATCAAAGAAAACTATTAGGATCAGCTCCAAGTATTTTTACTAAAATGTTAACTCTTCAATTATGAGAGAATTCGTATCGATGAATTCTGTCATATTCAATCTTCTATTGCACACACACTATCAGTCTAAAACTGCTAAAAATCCACTTGATCCGTGTATCCCTGGTTCTGGTTGACATATTAGCAACGTCTGAATCTGAGATGCTGTATTGGATCTTTTTTCCCCCAGGAGCAGGGCTCGTACTTTGTCATTCAGGACGTACTAAGAACTGACCCTGGTTACTGACTTGGAGGCAACAAGAGACAGAAGACCGCTGCAAGGCATCTGCTTCAATAAGGCCTTCACTTGGTCTCCAGGCCAGGGGTAGCTAATCTCCTCTGGCAAAGAGGGACTCAGGGACTCTGAAGACAAAAAGGTCTTGTACTTAAGCACCCATTCCTCCCCAGGCAAGTCTAAGGGACTGTTTTTTTCCCCCATCAGGGCTCCGATTTTGACATAGGAAATCTACGGGGATTGTACATTTAGTTTTGTCTGCAGCTTTGCTATGTTGTCATCAGAGCCTGACTTTCAGCACATTGTTCCTTGAGGCTGCACGAGGTACCCCTCAAAGCTGCATCTGAGGCCACCTGGCTTCCAGAACATGTCTTAAATTGGCAGTTGACTGCCCGGAAATTGTCACATCTTTCTGTAAGTTCCATCAGAAGCCATGCTACTCCATTATCCTGAGGTAGAGCAAGAATTCCTTCATCTTCCAGGGCAGTGCCATGAGCTAGTACCTCCTTCCTGGTAACCCAGCCACCATGTGCTAGGGATTATTGCCACCTTACTTAATGATTAGTAGTATGGTTACTATTACTTTCATTCAGACAAGCAATCCAAATCCTAAAACCCATCTTGAACATCTGTATTTTTAAAATACTTCTAGTACAACTCGTCTTAGTCCATGAGATTTGGTAGAAAGTAAAGCCTGAGGAGAGGATTCAAGTGCTAAAACATTATTCGGGTGGTACAAGCCCAAAGAAGAGGAAGGAATGGGAAACCAAGTGAGGCCGGGGAAGATGCTGGGCAATGAGATGCCTACTGCTTTGCAGTGATGCATGCAATGACACAGCAGATCACAGCAATGTTCGTTCACCACTTGGAAATTCTCCAAGTGTTGCAAGGAGGAATCTTATCTTGCGGAAGGGAAACCAGGAGGAATCTACCTCCTTGGATCCCTCATGTTTCCCACTTCCTGTTAATTGCTTCCCTTTCGGGAGAGGTAATGCCCCCAGACCCTTCAACAGGCACAAAGAAACCCAAGTCTTACACCCTGAAGTGTGATGATTCACCGCACTTCAAGAGTCTGGTGTAGGTGAGATAACCACCAAGAAAGAAAGAAGGCATTTGTGGCAATCTGAGAAGGTTGATGAAGGTTTTGTCCCCAAAGAGTCCACAGTTACCTCTCATTCACCAACCCACCCATGCCCTCCCATCATCAACAGACCTCACCACACATATGGGACCTCCACTTTGTGCATGAGAAAAACAGATGCAGAAGAGAGACAATTCATGCCATGGGGCTTTAGAATCTGGTTGAAGGGAAGAAAAGAATTAAGAAGGCCTGCAGTTTTAGATGATACATAAAACAGAGTATAGATACAGACTGAAGGGGCAGTGAGAAGTGAGGAGTTTATTAGGGAAAGCTTTATGAACGAAGATTTGATGGGTTTTGGTCTACACTATTTTTTTATGCAAAACTTACAAATATGCCTCCTGCCCCTTGTATGTCTTGGTCCCTTCTCATCCCGCTATGTGTGTGACACAATTCTCTCTCATATTGTATCAACATGACCAACCACAGTTCAGCCAGTTAATTCAGCAGAGTCCAGGCACCCAGCATGATTACACATCTTAAGGGTTGATATAGCTGGAGAAGTCTAACTCATTTTTTTGATAGCTACGTTATTTAGGTTATCACTGACTGTCCTAACGGTCTTAAAGATAGTCAAAGGTATCAACGAATGCAGAGATTTATAGAGAAATTTTTAATGAGAATAAGAACTGCAAGAGAAAAAGGTAATGGACAGAATTGATCATGCCAGGGAAAACATTATCTTCACAATTTATGTAACTGTGAAATACTTCATTGGCATTCAAATCACACTTTTAATTCATTAACACTGAACACAATTTATATAAACTGAAGTTATATTAAAATATTATGCTATTAATAGACAAATTGGTTCCCAAATGTACTAAGTGCATAAAGACGATTACTTTCCTAAAGCAGAGGCATAACAGATGATGCAAAGATTCTTTATTACATTGCTTCTTGTACATTTTTCTCAACAAAATGGGCTTTGCTAATGTTTTGAATGTACAATATTTGAAACCTACAACATGTCATACCCAGATGAAGATCACACACTAATGGAAGATATTTACTATGAATACAGTGTAACAATTTAAAATCGTTTTGAATAGCAAATATTTTGTGCCTCTATTTTGTATGACTACTCTACACTCAAGCGTGCACACACACACCACCCCCTATACATCTGTATGTCATAACTCCTGAATCGTGGCTGTGTTTAATAATGCCAATCTGATTGTGGGATACATTTTTTGGATCAGTTAATTCCTTTTCCTTTTGTAAAGACAATTAATATAAATATAAACAATCACATTTCAATTTAACACTATATGAGTTAAATAATGTGGCCCCCAAAGATTACAGTTCTGTGTGTTCTACATAGTGACTACATGCCAGTTAGGCTAAAACAGGTAATATACATGATACCTTGTATTGCTTAAGATTCCACTCTGATAGTTAAGCTCTCTTTTTCCAATTCAAACAGTTGTTGGTCTGACTTTTGCCACTCTGTGCCAAAAAGATTTAAGGACTATTTTGGGACAATTTGGTTAATAGAAATATGTAAGTCCTCTCTAATATGTATCGTTTTAAGCCTTATTTATACTTAAGTGTAAATCTTTATTGGTTTGTAACTACAGGATATTTATTTCTATCTCTAACCATTTTCTGTTCTCTGCAGTGAAATTTTTGAACCTTGATAAGTAACCCTCCCACATTGTTTTGATCACTTTCTACACTTTAAACAAGATTTTTGTTGTTGAAAACAACTGAATCACTGACAAAGCCTTCCAGCAAATTCATCTAGAGTGGAGGCTCTTGCCCATGCTGGGTCAGCAGACCCCTTAGGCAGACTAGTAAAGTTTGTGGATTCCAACACTGAAAAATGTTGATATACAGTTAACAAAATATTATATAAAAATGTATGTTTATTACATTAAATAACAAGCTTTCAGGGCAGGCTAATAAGTACTGTAAATTTTAGATAGGAATATAAACTATATTTTGAGATCTCTATAACAACTATAATGTCACATGAAAATAATCTGGTCTCTGTTGGTGCTAATCACAGGGACTGTTAATACTACTTTGGTTAGTGGTCAACAATCAGAATTAACAGAAAAGCTGCATGATTTCAATTAACTCAGCTATAATCCAGTTTGCCTCCACCAGATTCACTAATATATCATGAGAATTTAGTAAGATGTCTCCTGAAATTATGTCTTTCAGTGGATATTTGATTTCTCATATTGCACAAGGAATTCTGGAGAACAGAAGACATTCGATGTATTTTTTCATGCCTGTGTTCTGTGGAGGAATTGTTACCTTTCAAACAACTCCAACTTGCAAGTCGTAAAGTCTTTAGGAAGAATATGTGTGATAAGATTACTTCTGCTTTATGCAAATTGTAGCAACATGGTACTTAGAAAACAGGATAAACACTGTTCACTTACATAAATACACATAAAAACACTTACATAAATACAAGGCTTCTATGACAAAATAAATGTATCCTTCCGTATTAACATAACATAGGTGTAACCACAAAATTATAGGTGCATCTAATATTATTGTGTAATTTTAATAAATACAAGTCAAACTGGCAGGGCTATTTGTCTTTTAAAATAAACATTAACTTTACAGTCTCCATTTCCAAGTTTTCCCAGTTGCTAGTCCCTAAGTGCTTACATCATAAAAATAATTTGATTTATATAAAAAAATAACCATCCAACCAGCTAGTATATCAGTGTTACCCAGCCTGTGAATCACTGAGACATATTTCATTTGAACATACATCCATCAAATTAGCTCCATACGTCAATGCAAGAAGCATTAACTTTCACACGGAGAGAGGATTCTATAAAACCATCACTGACAAGGTAGTTTCACAGCTCTTATTTTTATGTGAAGCTGAAAAGCTAATTTAAATGAATACTAGAGAAGCTTAGTTTTATTGAATACGTGTGATATATAGTACACACGGCTTTAGCCTAACTTCCAGAATGGGTAAAAACAAAAAAAGGGCACTAGTTATATTATCCCCACTACTCAGAATAATTTTAATTGCATGAAATACGTAGTTTGGAATTAAGCAAACTTTCCTAAGAAGCATATTCAACCTTAAAGTGCATGTGCAGTCATGCGTGAGCATGTATGAATGTATGTACAGACATGTTCACAGGTGAGTGCCTGTTGGGAGTACATGGAAGTGCAGGGGTCTGTGTCTAAGAGTGAATACACGTGTGACAGTGGGTGTGTGTAGGTATCTAACGGAGGGGATGTGTGATGGAGAGACTTGCAGGAGATACACGAGAGGGAGAGAGGCATGAGGCAGGGGTATTCATGACGGAGACTTCTGAGAGGGATGAGGGAGGGAACCGCGGATTCATGAGGGGGGCATGTGAGAGAGGATTTGAGAACTTCTGAGGGCCACAAGTAATAAATACCTACATGGGGGTTGAGGGATGTGGGGCATGGGGAGAAGGGGGGCAAAAGGTGTGTGTGGGGGGAGAAGGTGTCTATGGGGGGAGAAGGTGTGTGTGGGGGTGAAGCTGTCTATCGGGGGAGGTGTGTGTGTGGGGTAGAAGGTGTCTGTGGGGGGAGAAGGTGTCTATGGGGGGAGAAGGTGTGTGTGTGTGGGGGGAAGGTGTGTGTGTGTGGGGGAGGTATGGGGGGCGAAGGTGTGTGTGTGGGGGAGGTGTGTGTGGGGGAGAAGGTGTGTGTGGGGGAGGTGTGTGTGTGGGGGAGAAGGCGTTGGGGGAGGGTTGAAGGGAGGTTTGGGAAGGAAGTTGTGGCGGTGCAGAAGGTTTCAGGGAGAAGGTAGGGGGAAGTGTGAGTGCATGTGTTGTGCTGTGCTTTCCTGGGTGTGTGTTGTACACCTGGGCCTGCCTTAGCAGTGATTATTTAATTCTAGTGGAGAGAAATTCCCAGCTTAATTGCCAAGGAAGTTGATGGGAGCGATTGGGAGGTAGGGCAAGTATCAAAGAGAGTTTCAACAGCTGGTAAACTTCATCTGAGCCTGGCTCTCCATCACTCCGCACCTTGAATTTACATGCTTTATCTAGCACTAATAAACTGTCCTCTGTTTAAAATCATAAAATATTAAGGATTCAAGGTCACTTACTTCAAATCCTCAGTTTGGCAGTGATGTTAACGAAGTTCAGAGAAGTTTTAGTTTATGACTCAAACTTTTCCTTTTCCTTTCAGACTTAGTCGATACTTGTATTCTGTGTGATCTTGGTCAGGTACCACTGACCACTGACGACTATGCATTTGTGGGAAGAAAAACAACTGTATCCCAGAGATAACCTGCCATAGGAGCTGAATAAACTTCAGCTCTGAGAGGGTCACACAGACAGAAGACATAGCCATGGGCTGCAGGTAATAGCACTCTGTGGGTTTTTCAAGATAGAGAATTAAATCAAGCGTATCAGCTCTTTTGACTCTAATCCCTTAGCTTTTTTCAACTGACTTCCCTATATTTTGAACTCTTTTTTTTTTTTTTTTTTTTTTTGCGGCACGCGGGCCTCTCACTGTTGTGACCTCTCCCGTTGTGGAGCACAGGCTCCAGACGCGCAGGCTCAGCGGCCATGGCTCACGGGCGCAGCCGCTCCGTGGCATGTGCGATCTTCCCGGACCGGGGCACGAACCCACGTCCCCTGCATCGGCAGGTGGACTCTCAAGCACTGCACCACCAGGGAAGCCCTATTTTGAACTCTTGAATCTTTACTCTTCACCCTAAATTGTCAATCTTGATAATATTTGACTTGTGGACTCTAGGTAGTAAACCAAACCTTAATTAATCTCAATACAATTGCCCTAAATGCAATTTTAGAAGTATTTTACCATTTTCCATTTTTTGAGTATTTTATGTTTATAAACATTTATTTACAAGCAACTCATTTTTATTAAGCAATTCGGTGGCTTAACCTATGTCCTTAAAAAGAACAAAAGAAAGCACCCCAAACTCAAACCTCATTTCTTCTTTTATTGACTCTCCTTCCTAGGTGATCTTATCCACGATCATGGCTTCAACTATCACCTTCTGATTCACGAGTCCAAATATTATATCCAGGTTCATGTATCCTCAAACTCAGTCTCTGATATCTCCTACTGAATGTCCAAATGTTATCTCAAACTCAGGCTTACATGTTCAAAGGGAACAAAAGAAACTTGAACAAATAATCATCTGCCTCTCACCCTTCCACTGTCACTTGAGCAACTTTTATCCTTCTGGAAATACATGCGTGCAATAGAATACACACACACACTCACACACACACACACACTGTGGTAGGCAGCCTCTATGATGGTCCCAAATGATGCCATCTTCTGACACCCAAAGCCTTTTTTAATTCCCACCACTTGACACTCCTGTTTCTAATAAATGGAACACATCAACTTTAAAGATGCTAACCTGGGTTTTGCTAGCAGACTCTCCCTCTTGCTGGATTTGATGACGCAGAAGGAGAGAAAAGCCATGTGACCAGTAGCTGAGGGCAGTCTGCAGCCAATAGCCGGTGAGGAGCTGAGGCACTCAGCGACCCTTGAGGAGGTGAATCCTGACAACAGGCTTGTAAATGAGCTTGGAAGGAGATCCCTCCCCTGTGAAGCCTTCAGTGGAGACCCCAGCCCTATTTGGCATCTTGACTGCAGGCTTGTGAGAGACCCTGAAGCAGAGAATCTGTATCCGTATTCCTGACTCACAGAAACAAGCTAGCAGCTTAAAACAACAAGCAAATGTTAACTTTGAGGGTGATTTACTACGTAGCAGTAGATAAAAAAGGACACATGTACATGAGTTAGCATAAATTTGAATATATTTTATGTACTGTTCTGTACTTTCATTTATGTAACATATTTATTGAGGATTAAGTGATAGAAGTGAGAAAAATTACATGAGTTCCAAATAAGTATGCTAGCCACGGTAGCCAGCTATGAACAGTTAGCCTCAGTTCTGTTACCACCTCCACTGTCCCCATGACACCTGCTGTACCAATGGTTCCCACAGCTGTCACCATTACTATTGGGTTAGCCAAAAAGCTCATTCGGGTTTTTCCGTAACATCTTCCATACAATGGCTGTGCCTACAACCAGAACGTGGTTAGACTCATTCCTGCCTCAGGGCCTTGGCATCTGCTCTATTGCCTGGAATTATCTTATTAGCCCTGGAATGATCTACATGGCACGTTGTCTCATTTTACTCAGATTTCAGTCCAAATATCAACTCTTCAGGGAAGCCTTCTGTCCACCCTATCTACAGCAGCACTGTCACTCTAATATCTGTGCCCTGTTTTTTTTTAAATTTCATACTGTATGTCATTCATTAGTGAGAAAGTTAAGAGCAGACTTCCAGGAGCTGGTCTGACTTCACAGCTGGGCCTGGATGTTCCCCTGCCCAACATCAACTATCTCACAGGACATCAACCTCACACAAGGCCACCTCGTGACTGGGACAAAATGTGACCACGCCCCCAATACTATTTTGTAATAGTGCCTGAGCACCGGCAGAAAACACTGCGAACCAAAAAAAATCCCGAACGTCCCTCTCTCCCAGCTGAAATGAATGACCCCTGCTGCTTTACCGATCCCAGCACTGGCCCCTCTCTGTTCTTCACTCCCAGGCAAGATTAAGATTCACAACCATAGAATTCCCTGCATTTCTTGACAGCATCCAAGCCAGAGCAAAGCCCCGCTTTCTGGAAACTTCCCCCAAATTATCCAACACCAACTCAAATTCTACAGTCCTTTCTAACTTCTTGTTCTTGAGACACCCTGTTCCCTTATAGAGTGTGTTGTCCTTTGTTGCAAGGAGTGATAAATCCAGCTTTACTTAACTAATGGTCTGCTGGTGGTGGTATGTGGTTAGAGGACATGACATTAGCTAAGGTAGCTATTACACTTAGTTATTATTGGTTAATTGTAAGCTCTGAAAAGGGGGGAACTTTTTGCTCTTTGTTTTCACTAACACTGTCTCCACTACCTAAAACAGAGCCTGGCTGGGCTCAGTGATCAATATCTTTTTGCTCAGCCACTGAAAGAAGTCCTCCTCCCCCTAAAACGTGGGTTGTGAAAGAACCAGGAACGAACAGAGTTTGGAGGACCCCTTATCTCTTTTGGATAAGGTCCCTTCCCAAATGACTTTGTATTATATAACTCAGAAACTGAGAAACTAGTGTAGATTTTCTTCTTAGGTATAAATCTATTGTAGGGACACAGAAATTTATCTCTTTTTTCTCTTTAATAGACAGTAGAAACAAAAATATCAATACAAAGCAACAGTTTTTGGAAACAAATAATTAGACCTATGGGCAAAAGAGGTACAATTTGCTTCCCAGATAAAACAAATCAAGTTATGGATTCCACCACGGATCATGACCTCCCTTCAAACGTGAACAACACGACTATAATTATTCTGGGGCTGCAATTTTCAAACAGTTTCTACTAACAATACTGGCAACCGTGGTAATAGACGGCTTCATGACTCTCAAGGGTTTGGAAGCATCAATAATTCTTTTTCCTTAGTCTACTCTATTTCTGATGAAGTCCTATACTTTCCTTCTCAAAATCTTAATTTAGACATCAACCCTACTGTCTTCGTTAACATCTTCACTATTGCAAGGCACTTATTTACATCTTATCGATATAATTACAGCTGATGTTCTCTTCAGCTTATCTCTTTATTTTTTAAGTTGCTGAAACATTCTATAGGAAATTGAAGTAGCTTTTGATAAATCACATTACTTCCTTCAACATCAGTTAGATTAGCAAAGAAGAGATTTCATTGAAGAGAAATGACACCTACAGCTGAGTATTAGTGCCATGAGCAAGGACCCAGTTTAAGTGACGTTCTATCTTCTGGCACTGTCCACTTCCCCAGGATCACACTGCCATTACTACAGCACACTGTCCTTTATCCTTGTACATGGCACCGCGAGCGTCGGAAAATAGCGGTACAAATAACTGTAGCCGTCCAGGACATGTACAAGATGTTTGAATTTTTTCTTGGCCTTGAAACCCAACGTGCTGACCAAAAGACTTGAAAAGCTACTGTACGCCATTTCTTAGAAGCTCATTTATTTTCCATTTCATTTGTGGTTGTAAGTGTACTATTGGCATTCACGGTGATAGAAAAAAAACACAACAATAACAAGCATGCTTACTTTCTTCTGTTTTTGCACTTTAAGTCTGAAAGGCAGATTTTTATGCACCCCCATCAGAAACATTTATCCCCTGCGCTGGGGATGCAAGTTCTTGGTTATTATATGCAGTTTCATCTCCCTTGTTTCCACCGCGGTAACGGCTAGCACACTGAAATGCTAGTTACATAGTGCATTGCAGTGACTAGGAGATGCTGGGCTGGAGAGTTTTTAGCGCTACCATTGTTGTCTCGGATTACACCATGAATGCCAGACCATCTGTCAGGGACGTGCTGCCAAGACTGGGTATTTATCTGGCTTCTCTGTCAATTTAAGAGGACTTAGCAAGTTGGTCACCTGCCAGCAGCCACAGAACCAACCTTTGGAGAGATGGCTGCTGAGGATATGACTGAAATTGTACAATTTTCATCTCCCTTTTCATTTCTCTTATTTTTCCACGTCTGCACATAAGGAAAGGGGAACTGACTCAACAACCCACGCCCTCCCCCCCACCGTCCCGGCTCTTCCACGTTCACTCCTGATTCTCTTTCTTTCCATCACTTTCTTCCTGTCCAAATCCCATCCATCCTTCGGGGCCAGCTGAAATTAAAACCACCAGTGGAATAAAAAAATATCTCCTCTACCTTCTGTGTTCTTCTTGGCCTTTGGCCCAACACATTTATCAAGCATCTATCACGTGTCATGTTATTGCCAGAGACCTAATAGATTGTGCACAGCAGCATATCAGCAGTGCAAAAGCCTCTGTAACTCACTAATCTTCTAGCAAGTGTCTAGTCCATGATACCCACTAAGTCGTTACTGTAAACAATTGCAATGAAGAGACAAATCTCTAAATTTAGGGTTAGTAGAAATGCCTGTGAGAAGCACTTGTTGAGATTTTCCGAGCGGGCCACCCTTGCAGATATAAAGACAAGTCAGATGCAGGAGATTGAAGTCCAGCATGAGAGTCACGCAATCCTACCTCAGTGTAGTAGGTTTATTTCCAATGAGCAATAGGGGAAGGTGAGGAAAAACTTCCAAATGAATGATTTGAACTAAGGTGCATAGATGAATTGCTTGTTTTTTTCTCACGAAACAGATAGAAGAAAAAGAAGTTACCTTTAACTAAAAGCCTCACAAAATGGTCCTATTTTACTTTACTCTAGTGGGCAGAAAATGAGTTACAGTTTTTTCCTGTGGATGTTCCTGCTGCCTTTGGTTGAAAAATACGGCTGTAATTTTGGCACAATGTTTTTGGCAAAAAGAAAAAGTTTCAAAAGAAAATGGAAGACAAGAGACATTAGATTTGTTTTTATTATCTTAGGAGAACGGCTTTCCAAATGTCCCCTAAGCATAGTTATTTCACCTGAAAACTTGGAGCCTCTCTCTGGGGTTAGGTAAATGACTGCAGAGGAATAGGAGGGGAGGCCAGTCAATCAAGAGAGGTCAAGGGTTGTCAGAAATTGTAATGGCCACGGCGGGATCCAACTGGCTGGCAGGCTGGGTGCTCAGACAAAGCCCATGTTGTCAGCTTTGCTTGTGGTTCCAGAGATTCTGCAGAGGACAGTCACTGTGGCCAGTAACAACAGTGAGGTCGTGTGTGTGTATGCGCGTATGAGTGTCCCTAAGAACATGGGCTGCCATACTTGACTGCACGTTGGAATCTCGCAAGCAGTTTTTAAAAATACCAGTTCATGGGTCTCCCCCCAGGGATTCTGATTTGATCGGTCTAGAGTGCAGCCTAAGCTTTTGGATTTTTAAAAAGATCCACAAAGTTTTAGAAACACTGCCATAAAGATAAAATGACTCGACATAGTTTTTGAGACAGCCACAGTGATTGTGAAAATAGATCAGAATAGAGCACAAATTGGGAACCCAGGATATCAAATGTGTGTGGAAAATTGAGGTGCAAGAATACACAGTTGGACACAACATTGTAAAACAACGATATCCCAATTAAAACAAAAGAATATACAGTTGGCAAATAAGTCTCCCTATGGAAATTGTAGAGGACTTTTAAGAGGGGGATATGACATTTGTCTTTGGCTTACTTAGTATGATGATCTCTAGGTCCATCCATGTTGCTGCAAATGACATTATTTCATTCTTTTTTATGGCTGAGTAATATCCCGTTGCTTGTACATATATATTACATATATATTACATATATACACAAAGACAAATATATGATCACTTACATGTGGAATCTAAAAAATGATACAAATGAACTTATTTATGAAACAGAAATAGACTCACAGACATAGAAAACAAACTTATGGTTACCAAAGGGGAAGAGGGGTGGATAAATTGGGAATTTGGGATTAACAGACACACACTACTATACATACAATAGATAAGTAACAAGGACCTAATGTATAGCACAGGGAACTATAGTCAATATCTTGTAATAACCTATAATAGAAAAGAACCTGAAAAAGAATATACATATATATGTATATATATATATGGATCGCTTTGCTGTATACCTGAATTATTGTAAATCAACTATACTTCACTTTTCTAAAAAAGCAAAATAAATAAATAATGATAAAAATAAAATAATTAAGCGGGGGATAAAATACCTAAAAGAGTCATGGTCAATCATGGAGAATATACAGAAGGTGTACAAGACCCTGTGGCCAGGAGTTAAGAACCAGAATGAGACTGGTCAAAGGTTCCAGTGAGGAAAGGTCAAAGGTTGAAGAAAGGACAGCTGTGAAGGGCCCTGGGAGAAGTGCACCAGTTCCTCACTGGTAGCAGCAATGGGGTCGCTACTTTATGAGACTTCAGGAGTATAAATATATCACACAGGTCTCTCGGCAAATATACCCATCCATCACCTACCACCGACGTCACTGAGTATTTCTTAGCGAATTACCTGTGAGCTTGTAAAGTCCTAAGCTAAATAATTCTTTGAGAAATGTTAAGCCAGATATACCTGAATCTTATACATGGCCAACCTCTGGAAGGTCACGGGAGAAAAACATCCATTCGAGGACTGTTATGCTGGTCATATCCAGATGGAAAAATACTACACGGATGTCAGGAAATCCTGCCAGAGCTTCAGACCACAAGGACAAAGGGCACTTCATGTGAAGACACTGTTTTATCTTTTTCACTCTAGATACATTTGTAAAAATCTGCACTTTTACCTATGAATTTGAGGTTTCACAAGAGAATGAAAATTTGTAAAGATGTCCAGCAATGACCAACACGAACTAAGACTCCAACTGGGGGCGGCTGAAGCGCTATAGAGACTTGGGTTTAGTTTTGGCAGAAAAAAAAAAAATTAAACATTTTTTTTCAAAAAAATAAGTGTTTAAATGTCATAAAACGTCAAGACTTTTGCACCCGTTTGAACCATAACATGCAATTTGCCGAGGAGACTCGCTGTGTTGTCTCCCAAGCAGAGAAAATATACGGCAAGAGCAAACACGTAAGGCTACAGCAGAAACTTCCCATCGCGTGAAACGATGCACATCCCTCCCAAATTCATTCCACCCAGGAATTTCCAAGATCTAAAATCCCAAGGAGTTTTCCTCCAAATATTTTAACAGGTTTAGTTTAAATTTTCTTTCCCCCCATCGGCTGGATTTCAAGACCTAGATGGCAAGCAGGACCCTGCTCTCCCTCACACCAAGCCTCGTGGGAGAAGGGATAGGGAGTCTCACAAAGGATTTACTTCAATAAAATGCTCTATTTGTGCAGTGTTGACAGGATTCTGATATTTCTTTGTGTTCCCTCCCAACTGGTTGTTCAAAAAACAGTCGGACCGGCTGAATCAAAAAGGGCTTTAACAAGATTCCTGGTGTTCTGTGCCCAGGTTCAAATGGACAATCACGGCTCTAGACAACTTCCCCTTCAGTTTTTTCTGAGCACTTACCATTTGCTGATTTCATATATGTAAAGTTCGTGTTCATTTTTTTAAGTCTTCACTTCACCAACACTGATTTTTGGGGATAAAAATCACACTAGGCAAAGCAAACAAACTAATAAATGATTTCCAGCTGTTCTTTTTCTGTTTTATCTGCTGGTTATCTCATACAGCTCTCCTACACCCCTACATACCCTCATATTCCCCTACAGTCTAATTATCATTCTCATGAAAACATTATCTCCCTTATCACATCGCCATTCTCACGACTCAGTTTTACATTTACATTTACATCATACTCAGTTTTACATTTAAAACATACTAGGGCTGCCCGGGTGGCGCAGTGGTTAAGAATCCACCTGCCAAAGCAGGGGACACAGGTTCGATCCCTGGTCTGGGAAGATCCCACGTGCCGCGGATCAACTAAGCCCGTGCACCACAACTACTGAGCCTGTGCTCTGGAGCCCGTGAGCCACAACTACTGAAGCCCGGGCACCTAGAGCCCGTGCTCTGCAACAAGAGAAGCCACTGCAATGAGAAGCCCGCATACCGGAACGAAGAGTAGCCCCCACTCACCGCAACTAGAGAAAGCCGAGCGCAGCAACCAAGACCCAACACAGCCAAAAATAAATAAATAAACAAATTTACTAAAAAAAACATGCTTATTGGATTCTTTCATCATGATTGACCTACAGCAATTAAAAACCAATTGATCTAAAATTATCTTCTGCATTGAAGACGCTTTAGAATACAAAGAATCATTACAACAAAAGAGCTTCTCATGTGATTCTAATGACTAGAACACTGATAAATTCTGAGTATATTAAATATTTTTTCCCTCCTTTTGAAATAGGCATCCAACTTTTTGAAATAAGTTACCATTAGCCTCAATGTGTATTTATGTTACATCTCAACAGCTTTGCAACACATTTTAAAATTCTCAATTTGGGGGAGGTGTTTTTTTCTTGGCGGGTTGCAGGGGGAACCATGTTTTGGCAGGCTAACAAGTACATAGATTTACCACTGAATTAAAAGTCAGAAGCCCTGTAAATTCTAATTTACGTTACTGAGAATTCCAATTTTCCAAATAACTTTGGAAAACATATTTGGATATTGGACTTTCGTTTCTTTTTTAAAATGATTTTTAAAAAACCTTATTCATTGTGCAAATACATCATGGTAAATAATTTAACTGCTTAATTATAAAAAAATAAATATTTTGCTACTACACCACTATGAGAGCATATTTGCCTCCCCAGGTGAAAATCTTTATTTGCATTCACATTATTACTACTTGTATTTAATTCCCAGAGACTAAGACATTTTACAGCTCAGAGGATATTCAACTGGATATCAGCCTAGTCAGCATATTATGAACTTCATTTGCTCATGAACTTCAAGAGTCACATTACACTTGAAATGAAAGCAGAATGTTACATTACCCCTCTTATTCAACTTCAGAAACAAAGAGACAGGAGAGAGAAAATGGTGTATCAAAAAAAAATCACTTATATCATAGACAAACATGAACCCATGGTTTCTGCCCACATCACAAGCCAAAGATGAGTAAGTCCAGTCGCTTATATTTAGAAGAATTAATTTGAAAATTACCATTGATTAAAAACAAATTAGATGTTCACGTTTTAGCTCTTTCTTTGGTGATATGGTGCAGGGTGGGTCCTTGTTTTGCAAACACACATTTAAAGTGTAGACTTTTTCCTAAAATCAATACCGAAATGACTTACTTGTCAATAACTGCAACACGGAATCAGATGAGGTCATATGCAGAGGCGGTGTGGTCTCTGGCTTACTGAGGATGAGAACTCGGGCACTCAACACGCGTCCCCACGGAGATTCGGCTTCACCAACTTCTGGAAGTCGCCAGCTCACCGGGTCTGCTCCCACCTCGGGCTGCGGCTTCTTACGCACAAGCCCAAATCCTTTCCCCGCAGCCCTCCCAAACTGCGTCCTCCGAATAACAAGCAAAGCCTAAGAGCAGCTCTCCAGCCACCGCCATCGAGTCTAACGCAGTCTTCCACCAACTCCGAGATGTTGATTTAAAGTGGAAATTCCTGTTGCTCGCACTTACCAGAATCACGTGACTGGGTCTGGGAAACCACAGCTGAGATGAATTTTATTTCACCCAATGTTGAGAACTACTCCGTCTACTACATAGAGAATGTTGATTGAAGTCACAGACACCCCCAGTGTCCCTATCCCATTTTGCCAAGCGGTTTGGAGACTGCTTTGGAAAATTCTTGGAATTTATGCTTTGACTGTAGTAAAACAATTAATGTTCTCCTATTTGCATTAAATATTGCGTGAAAATTATGGCCTATGTATTACTGATGAGTCACTCAGTTGTCTGGATTCAGGTGAAATGCATAATAATTAACACTTATATAGCACTTAGTATATGCCAAGCTTATGTATCCCGAGTGCATTTATACAGGTAATGTTGAAAGTTACTTGCAGTGTTAGGATTTATAAGACATCTTCCAGGAGGCTGTGATGAGAAGGCTTTGGAGTATATGTTGTCAAATAAAGTTAATATGGAAGAGGGAGGCACTTTGAGAACTTAGTAGGCCAAATGAGTCTGCAAAGTTTTTACAATGTATCCTTTAACCATGTCGCTTGGAAAGTAATCTAGCTGCCTTTATGAATTTCCAACAAAGTCGATTCTTAAAGTGTCTTTTATAATTCAGGCAAGTGACTGTAGAAGAAAACATACACAGAGTCCATAAAACCCAGAAGCAGATACACACAAGTGCCTAAATGACACAGGCATATATATACACGTATACAAACCTATATATATACTATATACACAAATATTGATAGGTATTTTATCTATCTATAAAACACCAAATATATATATGGTGTTTTAAATAAATGTTTCCTAGAGGAAAATTTCTGGTCTCTTAAATCACGTTCACAAAATACACCGTACCCTCTGTGACACTGAGAAGGTAAGTGCTCTGTGGGTGTGTGCAGTTGCAGCCAGGGAAAGCCTGGGAGGCATGGCTGCAGAGCTCTCTGTGGGGAAACACTCTCACAGGCCGTGACCAGCCTGCGTGAGGGTGAAGTAAAAGGCTCTGTGTCAAAACAGACGTTCTTAAAAGCAGGTTCCGAACCTTCACAGCTCTAGCGTCTGCAGAATAAAGTCATAATTATATTTTTGCATCAGTGAGACGCAAAACCAATGAGCACTAACAAAAGGACGAAGAGCCAGAGGACGTAGTGACAAACATCCCCTCCTCGTCCAAATCCTAGTCGGGCTCCTCTGACTAGGGCCCTCTTCTCGACTAGGCCGCATCCCTGTGCTAGAAAGACCTGAACCGGCACTAACAAAGTTTCTAACAACCCTAGGATGGCCCTAGCTTCCCTTAAACGGCCTGCCTGGAAAAACGCAAGGCTGCAGAAACAGTGTACTGTTTGTTGCAGCCAACACCTGAGGAAAGCAGGGGAGAAGCCTAGCTTCTGTAATTGCCGGCAAGCAGACACAGCTGGCCTAATCGTGCCTACACTGACTAACCCTTGGTCATTTTTCCCTTCCCTGACTCTACGGAGCCCCTGCCCACCTCCTCCGGACTGCCCCCCTCCCCCCTTTAAAATGCCATCACCTCCATACAAATCCGAGTTGAGTTCAGCTGATGCTGGACTCTTTTCCCTATTTCAATATCTATTACTAACTAAAATCTGTCCTTACTATCTTAACGAGTAACTGACTTTACCTCTGACAACAGCAATACGGACTATTTAAAACAGCCAAGTCAAAGGAGAGATCAGAGGCTTCCTCTTTAGAGAAGAGGGGAAGGGAAATCAGACTTAAATTGAACGGAGCTGTGCTTAAAACTGAGGTGTAAAGAAAACAATGTTTCATGTGGAAAATGATGGTTATTTATTTTTGCTCCATTAGGCATTTTCTGCTAGAAATATACAGAAGTTAAGTATTTGTGATTAGTTAAGTATCAGGATCAATACTTTCATTTCTTTGATTTTTCTTTCTTGATTTCTGACTGGCTGTTTACTTCTGTATTTGCTTTTTTTAATTGAACTATAGTTGATTTACAATGTTGTGTTAGTTTCAGGTGTATAGCAAAGTGATTCAGCTATACATATACATATATATATATTTTCTATTTTCAGATTCTTTTCCCTTATAGGTTATTACAAAATATGGAGTATAGTCCCCTGTGCTATATAGTAGTAGGTCCTTGTTGGTTACTTTATATATAGTAGTGATTTGATCATATGTACCTCTGTGACCATCCATAAGCCTCACCTGGGGGCCATTACCAAGGAGGCCAAATATGGAACAATCTGAACAACAAAGCAAACAGTCACGGGACTGGATTATGACCCAGTGAATAAAACAAATAGGCATGAGTCCATACTAACATCAATGAATAATTAAATAAACACTTAAATGGTGGAGAAGCGTAGCTCCTCCTTACGGAAGAATCCAAGTTAATAAACATGGAAGGAATGAGGGAAATACAAAGCACCATGAGGCAGACATCCCAGTAATGACGGCAGGAGGCGAGATGCACTAATGGATGCTGAAATCAGTGGGTGAGAGTTTAAGGAGAAACAGGATATCAGCCCAGGCTAAAGGTGACGTTATAAAGGAGAAAGCTGACAGACACCACACCGACCAAGAATCCAGGGTCCATATCACAAGTAATGGGACATATTGACATCATGTACCCCATGATACTATGAGCAGGACACAACATCACTTCTGCGGTGTTCTTGCCAAAAAATGCATACACTCAATTTAATCACGAGAAAGCATCAGGAAAACCAAAATTGAGTGATATTCTACAAAATGATCAGTTATTCTAAGAAATCAGAGAGGTCAAGGTCATGAAAGATTAAAGGCAGACCAAGGAACCGTCCCAGATGGAAGGACATTAAAGAGACACAGCAGCTACCTGCAATTGGGAATCCTGGTTTAGATCCTGGAACAAAAATAGGATATTAGGGGGAAAATTGGAGGAATCTGCATAAGAATCTGTAGGTTAATATCCAATGTTAATTTCCTTGTTTTTATCATTGAAGTATGACTGTAAGTTGTTAATTATTAGGATGCTGAAGGAAGGGTAAAGGTTTTACAACTTTCCTGGAATTATAAAATTATTTCAAATAAAAAAGTTTTTAAAAAGACAGAGACCTAGCATTTTCATGTGGACCCATCCTTTCTTGCAATATTTCCAAATTAAACCTAAAGTGCTATCGAGACATTTAATTTCCCTCCTGGTACACATTTCAGTTTACTCTTCTGAAAGTTGCTACTGGTGTATGAATGGGCACATCCTCCCATGCAAAGTACCAGGTCTGTTGATCAGTGAAAGTCCAGCTTGATTAGTAATAAAATGCATTTGCTATAAATGTAGTTACATTCTTTCAACATTACAATAAGTAAACGAAAATTACTGATGAATGGAGCATGCAAAATGAAATGCTAACTGCCCATAAGTGTTACTGTGGGTAAATTGGTATTGAACAAGGGCACCATTTTCAGCACTAATGTATATAATGTGACTCATTTAAAACACATTTCAGTACCTCAGAAATACAATTTAGCAAATTTAGGGCATTGAGTAATTGGCTTTCATTAAAGTTTTCTTAATTGGATACTTCTGAAATAGGTTTATTAGTGATCACAAAATGAATCTACAAAGCAACCTGTAAAAACGGAGAATTTACCATGTAATGGACACTGTATTCATGGTTATTATTATCAGGAGAAGGGCATGTGATAGATAAGCTACATTTTGCTTCATGTTTGCTTTGAGGTATTTTATTGCTCTAAATAGGTAGTAAATGTCCATTTAAAAAGAAAAACAACAGTCAGCAAGCTGCGTAAAAAATAACTGGAGGACTGTCTACGTTTCTACCAGTTTTAATCAAGTAAGTGAAAGCAATCACCCTCAATCATCCTACACGCCCAAGTCACTGGCAAATGAAGCCATGCTGACGCCTGCGTAAGCACGACAGGGCTGCTGCCATCCAGCCAGCGCACTGAAGCAACTGGAAACATCCAGTCCAATCAGAGAGTACGTGCTTGCGTGCTCTCCTCCGCTCCCACCCCACTCCGCTTGGATTTCAAGTGAAACAATTTTCAAACCAAACAGAACTATATTAGAAAATATAATCCACCCAACGAATTACAATATTGAAAATCCCCATTTTCTTCTAATTCAAACACACCATCTAGTCTATAATGCTCACACCATAACCCTTTTCTTTTAAACTAATCCGAATGCTCATAACAGTATGCATGTTATTGTATAATTGTGAGCACACAGTTTATGCATCTTACATAAACTCAACAAAAGAAAGTTATAGATCGGACAACTGTGGAGAAACTAGCTTTCAATTTTACAGAGCGGCATCAAAAATACTGAACAAAGAAAAGTAAATGATGGATTGTGGCAGCACTCTTTATAAAATATAAAAAAGTGGGCTGGAGGCTAATGTGTTTCATTAAGGGCAAATAAGAGATAGAAGGACTAGACAATGTAAGAACTGCAACTTGTAGAGAACAAAGTTTTCAGCGCACAGATTTGTCTTTTGTTTGCTTGTTTGTAAGACGGCAAAAGATTGATTTTAGTAACGCAATATTAACCAAGATGCTGATTAAAGATGCTTTATTGATGAGTCGAGTGGCATGAGGGCTGGGTTAATCTGTTTTGCTAATATTAGAGGCTGCATTTAAACATTACTAGTGGTCTTCAGGTTCTGGAGAGAAAGATAATTATTTATCTTTGCAGCAGTCTTGCCTTCTTATGGGGTAGTCACGAGAAATTGACCCTTCAATTATGTCAATTATATGTATACAGAAAGCAGCCAGAGCTCAGTCATCATTTACTTAATCTATATTTATTCAGTTAACTCTATGGGGTGTTAATCAGGCCCTGGGTTGGTGGTTGGACTGAATGTGAATGAAACACAGAGACACATCTCTTGATCTCACGGTGCTGTGAGTCAAGTGTTTTCAGTAGGAGAATCTGATGTAGCAATGGAGACCACGGAACTTTTGCTGAGAAAATGATGCTCAAAATGATGGAAATGAGTAAACTAATTGATTTGAGGAGAGAAGAATTTACTGCAAAGGAACTGCAAACTCAAAATCTGTGCAATGGGGGCAGGGGATAAATGGAAAATAAATGGAACTGAACTAAAAGATTCTTAGTGGGGGGTATCTGTGTCTGATCTGAGGCTGGGGCTAGATCATGATCATGTTCAGGACAACCACATAATTTATCATTAGAAATGTAACATTCTTGATAGTGAAATATACATTCATAATTAACCTGGGACACTAAGGGTAACCCATATAGAACATACGATCACCATAACCTTCATCTTCAGAGCAAAGAAAGAGAAACTTCTAAAGACGCACAGTGAACGTGAGATGACATACAGATAGGTTTGCAGAGTAGAGGATGGCCAGGATGTTCAGGGGTTGTGGCCCTCATATGATAAACTAATTAGGAGGCCACTGCAGTGGACTGATGACAGTAGCTTGAGCAGGGTTTCTGAAGAATGAGACAAGAGGATAGGGTTATGATACAGTTAAAGGACAAATGGCCACATCTTGGTGATGAATCGGATAGGGAGTGTGAAGAAAAGGGGGTCCTGGTTTGATTTCAACTTTTGGCAGGTAGGTGGGTGGTGCTGCTATTCTATAAGACTGAAAACACTGGAAGAGGCCAGCAGCAGGGAGATGCAGATTGATGCACAGCTGGGATGAAGTTTAAAGCATGAAAGAGGAGGCTAACCTTCACGTTAACCCAGTGGTGACTCCATAGAATGTACCAGAGAGACTATGTCAGAATCCTCCACCTGGTACTCTGCAAGGATGGATATTCTATACACTAGGAATTCACTGTCAAACACTTCAATTGTCCTGGCAATGACTTGGAAGCTAGACCCTATTCTGTGTCTGAAGTAAAGGTTTCTACCAAATAATATGAATATCTTTCATCCTGGGGCAGAACGAAATCCAGTGTCGGCAAGGAACTGCACTTCCCTTTGGGCTGTGGTCTTTATGTTTTGGGAGTGGGAAGGCAATTGTACCATGTTGGGTGGGAGGGCAGCAGTACAGAAGAGTAACTCATTGAAAGGGCAGGATTGGTGGACTCCAGGAACTGTAATAATCGATACTTGATTGAATTCAGTTTTTCTGCTTTGGGAATATTTTATATTATTTCCAAGATGTCCATAATATTTTTTCTTAAATGTTACTTTCCTCTCTTCTCTGTATTTAGCGAATTAAGCGAAAAGCTTGGACTACATTCAGAAGTTGGTTGTAAAAAAACAGAGAGAATCTACTTAGCTTAAACTAGACTCTAGTTTGTTCACTAGAGTAATGGTCTCATGTGGGCAGCTGGCTGAGTAACATATAAGGACCAAGATAGGTTTGTAGAATATGACACCATTCCTTCAGGGACTCCAGAAGACGGGGGGGGGGGGGGGGGGGGAGGAGGTACGCACTTAAAAGATTCAACTTCCTACAGTCCTGAGATAAGAGCTCAAACTATTTTTCCTTGGGTATTAAAGGAAAGGATGATACATGAATGCCACAGGAACTAGGTGGAGATCTAGCTTTGTTTCCCTGAGCTGTCTGGAAGCCAGTGGGAGGTTCTAAACCTCTTCCCATACCTACTCCTTCAGTGCAAAAGCAGTCACATGGCAAAAAAATAGTTGCATGTGTGTAACTATAATTTTTTTAGCAATTTAGTAGCAATTTTGTTTGTACAATATTATAACTCAGAAAATATTTCCCTTCAAATTAAGGATTATAAGAATAGACTGACTCTATGTTTACATGATGCTTTATAGCTTAAATTCTATAGCTAAGCTTCAATTTCATGACAGAAGCCGACAGAAAAGTAGAAATTGCTCAAACAAAATTTTAGAGGCATTTATCACCGTATTGATTTCATACATCACGAAATTTCAAACATGATAAGGTCGAAGTGCACTAAATTCCGCTAAGAAAGTCGACAGGAAATATGAGAGATTTTCTTTCTCTTATACAAATTACAGGTTGAAGAAGGATGTGTGGACATGTGACACCATTCAGAAGCTATCATCAGTATTGTCACCACTATAGTTCTTAAGAGTTGAAATTAGTTTGCTCAGTGTTTGTTTTAGTTTCTGATTTTTTTTTTTTGTATGATAAGATGTGGTGTTTTGTTATATTTGGTTTATTTTCCTTCATAGAACTACAATACTTTTCCAGAAAATGTCGTTCTACAATAATTTATTTGGTGTCATAGACTTCTACTAAGCAAAGTTTGTCAGATATCTTAAGCAAATGAAAAAAAATCACTGCAAAGAGTCTCTTACTCATCCTAGTCATTTGTAACCATCGTCTTTTAATATGTATTTTGGAAGAACAGGTCATTTGACTGCTCAATTAAAAAATTAATTTGTTCCTTAGGGAGGACGGGAGGGAGGCTCAGGAGGGAGGGGATATGGGGATATGTGTATACTTATAGCTGGTTCACTTTGTTGTATAACAGAAACTGACACAACATTGTAGAGCAATTATATGCCAATAAAGACATAAACAAAAAGAATAAAAACATGAAAAAAAATTAATTTTTTCCTGTTGAAAATATAGAGAAACACAAATTCATTCACAGAAATGTAATTTATCAGAAAGTTTCTCACACGAACAGCTTGGAAGCAGATATGTTAGTTCAATGGGCACGAAGCCATGTCTAGGATCAGCACATTGAAAAGGAACATTATTTTATTATGAGCAAACACAAATTAGTCTGGCATGACACAAGGAATTATAATAAGAACTGGTCTTGCTAGTTTGTGGCTTGATAAAATAGATATTACTAATTTAATGACTTTTCGAAACATAATGGCTAGAGCTCCTAAGAGGCATGTGAAGACAATGAGTAAGTCAAATTGTGAGAATTTCCAATCTTTTCTCAGGAGGAGAAGGAGGTTAGAGCCAAGGGAAGGATCCCAGAGTCCACTCCGGCTAGAGTCACTATTTGCATTGCATCCATACATGCAAAGTGAGACAAATTTATGCAAAGAAATGGACCAGACATTCTATACCTAACACAGGAAATATGGGGACAGACAGTGCTCTGGTCTCCCAAGCACTTTACACAGAGAAGCATAAAGGACACCTGAATATAGGTAGAAACCTAGAAAAGTTCAAACAAAAAGGATCTGGAGTAAAGGATATTTAGCTAGTTGGATGAAGAAAAATACAGTAAATGGGGGTGTGGTAGGCAAAACAGAAACAGACTCACAGATATAGAAAACAAACTAGTGGTTCCCAGTGCCGAGAGGGAAGGGGGTGGGTAGGCTTCAGTGGGTTCTAGAGGCAGCCTTTTCCACACTGGAGAATAGAACTGTGACCATACATTGGGTAACATAAAAGTCCTCTAGTTTTGAATGGGGCTCAGAGCAAGAAACGGTTTTACAGTGGGTCCAGACAGTAGACAAGTGGTCCTGCCTCTTGGACCATATAACTCTGTAGACCCTATGCTCTTCGTGGTATCATTGATGGAAGAAGATGCCATGCAGACTTCACCGGCAGTCACCAGTGGGAATAATACACTGCAGAACTTCAAGATTTGGAAGCAATGCCATATCATCTGCAGCAGAGAAATACCCAGATCTCTAAAAAAATCCCCTGGCATGCTACTGAGCCCTGCTAGAGATGAAAAGCCTCACACTGGGACATCAAGTGTGGTCAAAATTGTCCATAATGACCTGGGTTCTGTCAGAATCACCAAGTCACAGCGTTAGCAGGATGGCCAGCATAACTACAAAATGGTGCATCTGGGATCAAGCATTAGTAGGCACAAGCCGTCTGCACAGGCACTAGCCCGGACCCCCATGTTCTCCACTGATCTTCCCTGGCACGTTTCCCTGGGCTCACACTTAGGGTTGCATGAATGGTCCCTTATTACCAACTGCTGAAGAAGGTAAAACAGTGAACTTGGTGCATGGATGGGATGATTTACAATGTGGGTGAAGCTGCAATTGAAAGGTAGCACCGCTACAGAGTCCCAATCAGGACAGCATAGATAGACAGTGGCGAGGAGAGACCCACCCAATGAATAGAACTTTTGGATGGTGGCCCCAGTCACTCACTTGGTATGAAAGAAATGGCCCAAGGTTATAATATATATGGACTTACAGGCAGTAATTTGGTCAGTTTGTCAGGACCTAGGAGATTTGGAAGATCAGAGACAAGGAGGTCTGAGGTAGAAGCATGTGGATGGACCTATGGGTAGGTGGGCATGAATGTCAAGATCTTTGCCCACCAGAAAGCGTATGCTGCTGTGGAATACTCACTAACAACCAAGTAGACAGAAGGACTTAGCCAGTTGGTATCAACCACTCAATCACTGACCACTGAAGTGCTAGTACAATGGGTGTATGAGCAGAGTAGCCACGGAGGTAGGAATGGAAGCAATGCATCCTAAGCAGATTAGCTCCCATCCATCAGGACTGTTGTCACTACTACCACTCCTGAGTGTTCAAATGGTCAGCAGCAGAGACCCGCACTCATTCCCCACAAAGATTCCCCTCTACAAGGACACCAGTTTTGCGGCCAGCTGACTACATCAGATCTTTTCTACCCTGAAATGGACAGAGATTACCTTTGATTAGCATCATTACTTATTTCAGGTATGGGCTGCCTTTACTGTCTGCAAGGCATCAGCCAACACCACCTTTTGAGTGTCTATGAAGAGCTTCTGACGGTGTGATATGGAAGGACCAGCATATCCCACAGTATCTGATCGCTCTCACACACCCTTTGCTGTAACGCGGATCTTTAGCCAGTGCAGTGTCAACGTGGGAGGTCATGTCAGGGGGAACTGTCCTGATCGGTAATAATAGACAGAGCTGCTGTTACGCTATGGGGGCAGGAAGAATATGTTTGGCAGGTAGATACCCCTTTGACCAATTTAATGGTAAATGCAAAAGTACAGCAGCTGCAGCCTGGAAAGGTTATACTAGACAAGGGTTCCAACTCTTTGCAGAGTTGTCAGCTCGCGATATGGGAGTCTGGTATGGGTTGTAGAGGAGGGAGGGAATGAGTCCCAGCTCATTCTCCTGTTACAGTCTCCTGTTACAGCATGTAATTAAGAAACATGGAGATAGCTAAAAAGAGACAGCTAAAGGAGCTGAAGGTGATACGGCAGGGGATATGGCAATGGAGAGCTATTCTTCCTTGTAAGAGTTCTGGTATTGAATACTCTTTAAATTTTAATGAGACCCCCTGCAGGGGCAGGGTCTGTGGTCTGTTCTACCCTCTTTCCTGGTGTAAGTTTCCCCAGGGCAACAAGGCCCACCAGAGTCCTGAAGGAGCTGCTCCCAGAACTCACAGGAAGCAGGTGGGTCTGAGAAGCACAGGGTGGACCCTCAGGGATGGTACACTGTGCCACCCAGATCCCCCAGATGCGGAGGAGGTCTATCCTCCCTCTTCAGGAACTACCTAAGCTGAAGAGAGCTGTTTGTCCAAGTTCATGCCCTGGTCACCAAGCAGTCAATACCCAATGCCTGGATGATACAGGAGTAAAAATGCCCAGCCCTCTCACCCCAATTCACGGCATCTTTAATGGGCCACATCAACAGGGTTGGCTGAGTCTCTGTTGTGATTGTACCAACTTCTCCATCTGCCCCATTTTCCCCAACAGATGCTGATCTCTACAATATTCCCTAATAAATTTCCTTCACGATAATCTCTGTCTTAAGACTTTGCTTCCCAGGGAACCCAGCCTGTTACAGCATATAATTAAGAAACATGGAGGTAGCTAAAAAAAGACAGCTAAAGGAGCTGAAAGCGATACGGCAACAGAGCTGTTTCTCCTTGTAAGACTTCTTGTATTGAATACTATTTAAATTTTAAAATATATGCATGTATTTTTTAAATTTAACATTATAAATAGGGAAAAGAATAAAAAAATGGTTTCACCTGAGAAGCCATTATAATTGTGGGTCAGGCTGTTTTCCATCCCATTTTATTTGCATTTGCAAATCTTCAAAGCCAGGCTCCAGGGAAGCTATCGATACATCAAAAGTCCAAGTCTCTTACCACATTATATGCAAAATGTTCATATTCCCTTGCTCCTCACGTCGTATTCTTTCTCGTGCGCATGTGCTCACTCGCACACAATCCTAACACACAGTCGGCTGCTAAACTTTTTCTTCCCTGTTATCACTCTCCATCATCCCAACTTTGGAAAAGCAGAAGGCAAGCAGGACTTACTGAATGCATCTGTAAAACTGCCTTGTTTAGTTAGATTTGTCATTTAGTTGATACATGGATTGGAAAGTCAAACAATCAACTACACACTTTAATATGAGATGTGTCATCTTCTATCATGAGGAAAACATTTGAGGACTCAGTCAGATCTAACTCATATTGAGTATTTCACAAAGACGATATGTGTTTCGATTAAAATGATCTTTCCTAGAGTCAAGAACCATAAGCCTAATAAATATTTTTTTTTAAAGAAAAATCTGTCAACAGCCACGACCTACCAAATAACGGTTTATGTTCATTTAAAAAGGATATGGAAAAGATCTAGAACTATAGGTCATTCTGGACCAAAAGGATACCAAGATCCTTTCTACACCACTAAATAATTGTCAAAACTCCAGGTCTTAAAGGCACTAATGATCAGCAAAATGTGGAGTGAAAATGAAATTCTTGTCACAGCTTCGTCGCTTATTATATACGACTACATGTCCCCTTGGGAATATAACCTCACAGATAGGAGTCTCAGACCTTTCATCTGTAAAACTGAGCTGTTCACACTAATATATCAGTGACGGCCAGCTGCACGACGGACTCTGTCGCCAGGCTCTGTTATAGATGAAGGACAATACCATCTGATGAAAGGTAATTTGAACCCTTGACTTCTGTCTGGTTGCTTGTCTAGATAAAGCTTCTCCTTCTGGTTGCTGTCTTTAACTTACCGTCCGAAGAATTTATTAAATTTGCTTTAAAGAGCCACACTTGGGAAAGGATTTTAAAAAATGGAACTGTTTCCTAGAGTGGACGTGGTTTCTACAAAATTAAGACATCATTTTCCACGCGTGACCCTCATTTCATACGCCACCCTGACCCCACTTTATTTGCATATTGCACATCTGGATTTAATGAGATTTGGGACATGTTAATTACATATTGTTTTCATTTTTTTCACTTGAAATCACCAATAAAGAATTTTTAAACTTTTATATTACATCAGCGTGTGCTGTATTCTTACGTATAATCCTGTGCATCTATACGGGGCTCACTGTATAGACGAGCCAAGTTCTTGGCAGAAGTAAAAGGATATCACCCAATTTAAATATAAAATAACCTTTCAGCAAACAACTGCTAACAGTCAAATCATTGTTCTTTGGCAAAACTTAAAATCTATTTTAACTTCCTTTACTTGTTACAATCAGTAAACATCTTCCTATTTTTTCTTTCATTTCTGAGTCCAGTTAAAAGGAAAAATTATAAATGCAGCTTTTGTTAACAATTCACAATAATCACGGGGTGTACCAAAAGGTTCAAAAAAACCCACGAACACCAGTAAAGAAGGCATACATCTACGCATCTTTTTACTGTTTTGAGAAAAAAACATCCAGTATAATTCCCTCATTTTAAACTTTTATACAACATCTCAAAATATATTCTGCATTTTACTTCAAAAGTGCATTTTATTAAGAAAAAAGAAGGAACAGATTACAAATCAGGGAATGCAAGTCATGGCATATGATGTATCAGTGCGTTTTGATGCTATAACGTTGCAGTTCCTGGCCGGCAGACCACAGAGTACTGCGGGGCTTCACCATCTATAATCCTGTTTACATTCCAGCTCCCAACCAGGTTAAAGCTGCTACTAAATAACAAGAACACGTGTGAAAGATTCAGAGCTGTTACAGTGTTTGTATTCAGCTTTGCATTAAATGAAAACTACCATTTTCATGTTCAATCCTTTGGTAGCTGCCACAAGCCTTTCGGCAACAACAAAAGTGCCCTTTACCCATGTAGGTCCTTCACAGACTACTGTTAACTCACACCCTTGAGATTAGTCGGGCATTTACAGAGACATCAGAATGGGTATAGTGCTGTGAGAAAAGACAGGCAGGGTTTGTAAGGAGAGTCAAGGAGGAAAATAAAGAAGAATATGTTTAATTTACATATTTCCAAATTGTTCTGGTGTGGACGAACGAAGGAATCCAGTTTTTCTTTGGCAGACACCTGTAAAGTGTGAGTGTAAATTCCGAAGTGCCTCTGCTATACAATTGGCTTGTGGAATTCAAAGATAGCTACATGCAAGCATCTTGTTTACGTGGCCTCAAGGGTAATTATTGCAAGTTTCATAAAGTTACTGATAATTATTTGAACTTCTGTTAGGTATATATCTCCTAATCAAAATGAACTAGTTAGTAAGTTATATTGATTTTTGGTTCTTTTTGAGAAATACACCCCATCATCGTAAATGAGAAGTGACTAGAACGACAGACTTAGAATATGACATGTAATATGCCATCACCCCTTAGGAGGAGCATTCTTGAATAACTCTACTGGATTTGAAAAAAGGGGGCATGGTGCGGCTTATATTTCAAAAAGTACACCTGGATGTCAGTGCACAGCAAAATATATGCCTGAAGCGGGGGGAGATAGGGTTTAGAATGAAGAATGGAGCTCTACACTTCAAGTGTCTCTTTTTTCTAATACATAAGAAGATGCTCCATGGACTACAGTAAAGGGAGATCAAGGAAAAGTGGGTGATAAACTTTAGGAAAATAGAAATATAAACCTATAAAGAAAACTGACATAAGGTTTGGGGGAAAATATTCTCGGAAGTATATTTCATTTGAGATATTACAGTTGTAAATAAAAACAATTCTTTGAAGTGTTAAGAATTGTGTTTTTTATATCAACGAGTTTACGTGCCAACATTTCACACTCTTTGGGAAACTGGCATTACCCAGGGTCTTAACTACTGCTGATACCGAACCATGAGAGCAAGTTAAACAGAAAAGTGTTAAAGGCAAGACATCACATCCTGATGAGCAATGCACTTTGTAGGTCTTGTTACATATGAATTGCATGTTCAGAGCTGGAGCCTGACACTCAAAACCTAAAGTTTTCAAAATCATTGAGAAGAGTCAAATAGAAAAAGAGCAATACAAACAAACCAGTGACAACAAAACATATTTCAACACTACTGATAAATTGTATTGAATGCAATACAGAGAAAGGCAAAGGGGTTTATATACTTTTGGCCACTGAAGATGCAAACACCAGCCAAACAGGATCTTAGAAGCATTTCCAGGTCTATGAATAACACCATGGGGACACTAAAGCAAACACAGAATATGTTCTCAAATAAAGCAAGGTCATTATAGTCCAATTTTGACTTTCACCTCTCACACAACTTAGGTATCACTTATGGCTGAGAGGCCAGGGCTACACTTTTCACATTGAAAACCTGTAGCTCTCAAGTGGGTTAAACTTCTGTTTCAGATCATATCAGAACAGTTGGAAATTAATATCAATATCTAAAACTCCTTGTTATATAGAATGACCACTGTGGGAAGTATGTCACTGGATGAGGCCTCCTGGAGCTGTCTCGAGTCTGGACATGGCAACATGGCAGTGCTGCAAATCCATTGCCTGTGCATTCAATGTAAGAACTGTTTTTTGTCCCTTGAGAGCCCCTGGCTATTAAATCAGACTGCTGTAATTATAAGGTAAATCACTGCTGCCAATCAGAAGAAGTACTCTTTCTGATTTTCACGGACTGCATTTTGTGTATTAAGCTCACTTTTCAAAACAGCCTCAGCACTGTCTACATTCTCTGACCTTTTTGCCTCATTTCTTCTGTATAACCTTTTCTGCTGATAAATGCGGACAGCTATGGCAGTGATGCACAGCAAGATAAAGATCACAACAGCTATCAAACCTGGTGAGAGAAGAGAAAAGAAATACAAAATCAGAATTGTTGTCCATGCAGAAACTGTAGACTTCACTGTTCAAGAAGTCATCATAAAATTATTTTCTACTGAAATCAAGCATCTAATATATATAAATTGGAAATTTCAAATCAATATCAAAACCTTAGGTATTTCTGGATCAAGTGGTATAAAATATGTTGTTTACTTCTGAGTTCTATCAGTCTTGTAGGTTCCCCTTCATTTACTCTGAACGCATATTATATTGGATTCATTCAGTGCATTTATATGTACAATATGTTAATAACACAAGGTATTACCTACATGACTCTAAGACCATGGGGTCACTTCACATTAATACCCAGACAAGTTTTAATTATTTTGAAATTATAGAGTAATAGTAACATCAAAAAATAATCAAATGTGTTTTTAATACTTAAATATGTAAACATTTTTTATTATTTATTTTATTTTATTATCGTTATTATTTTTGGCTTCACCATGCGGCATGTGGGATCTTAGTTCCCGGACCGGGGATAACCCACGCCCCCTGCAGGGGAAGCATGGAGTCTTAACCACTGGACCTCCAGGGAAGTCTCTGTAAACATTTTTTAATTGAAGTACAGTTGATTTACAATGTTGTGTTAGCTTAAGGTGCACAGCACAATGATTCAGTTATACATATATACATATACATATGTATCTATTTTTTTCAGATTCTTTTCCCTTATAGGTTATTCCAAAATATTGAGTCTAGGTCCCTGGGTAAACAGTATGTCCTTGTTGTTTCTCTATTTTATATACAGTAGTGTGTATAGGTTGATCCCAATCTCCTAATTTATCTCCTTAAATGTAAACACTTTAATGAACTTGATTATCAATAATTTGTTATATTGTTAAATAAATAGCAGGAACAAGTTATGTATACGAATAATCTTGACTAATGAAATATATCGATACGAATACATAGAGTAATTATATCTATATGAGGAATATTGATTTTTTGAAACACCTGATTGTAAATAAAAAATTGGTGGTAAATAAAAAATTGGTGGTAAATAAAAAATACCACAACTGTTAGCGATGCCAAATGGTTACCAATCCTGGCATTACGTTAAGTCAGTCTTCTTCAAAGTGTGATCTATGAATCCCTGGTGGTTCCCGGGACACTGTGAGGGGTCCACAGGGTCAAAACTATTCATAATAACTCTAAGATGCCTTTTTCACTGTGTTGTAGTATCCACTGATAGGACAAAACAAGGTTAGGCCAACTTCTTGGTGCCTCGGCATGAATTAAGGCAAGGCCACCAAACCTTAAAAGTGGCCACTGAATTCACGAAGTAGAAAGCATTGCACTACCAGATTCATTTAAGAATGTCCTTGATGAAGCACTAAAAATTACACATTTTACCAAATCATGACCTCTGGCCATAAGTCCTTCTAACATTTTGTGTGATGACATGGGAAGTATTTGTAAAGTACTTCTACTGTAGCGTGAAGTATGATGGTTGTCTCCAGGAAGAATGCCAGCGTGAACATCTGAGTTGAGCTGTGAACTGAACTAGCTGCTTTTTCCTTTAAAGAACACTGTTTTTACTTGAAAGGATGACTGACAGATAAACTATGGTTGTTTTAACTGGGATATCTGGCAGACATTTTCTTTAAAATGAAGTAAATCTGTCACTTCAAGAAAAACAGGGCTTCCCTGGGGGCGCAGTGGCTAAGAATCTGCCCACCAATGCAGGGGACACGGGCTCAAGCCCTGGTCCGGGAAGATCCCACCTGCCGCAGAACAACTAAGCCCATGCGCCACAACTACTGAGCCTGTGTGCCACAGCTGTTGAGGCCCACGTGCCTGGAGCCCATGCTTCATGGGGGGGGCACCACAATGAGGGGGTCCCCGCACTGCAGTGGGGACTGGCCCCCGCTCGCGAGCCCACGCACAGCAACGAAGACCCGATGCAGCCAAAAATAAATAAATAAAAATTTTAAAATTTATTAAAAAGAAAAGAAAGAAAAGAAAAACAACTGACAATGTAGGATGCCAATGATAAAGCCAAGTTTTCAAATGAAAAACAGAATTTGGAAAACTGTTGTCTGTCACCATGAGTTTGAGAGTTCCCTTGTACTTAGACTCTTCTGATGAAATCAGTGGAGGTACTAATATAGTGTTTTCAGACGAAAATAGGTACAATGAAAACATGTGATGTGGATGGAGTCTCATATCATAAAACAAGGACTCTTCCTCCTAGTTTAAATTAGGTATAAACAACTCTAACAAATCCAACTGAAGCCAAAACTTTGAAAGTCCTCATCAGTCACAGTGGATTTCACAGCACATGATCTGATGGGCAGATTCACTACAGCCAATCATAATATTGCCAGGGGCTAAGCCGATTTTTGGCGAGGTCAGCCTCACCTGAAAGGGACAGAAATTCCTTGTTGACAGATCCAACATAAACCTGGTAACTAAATTCTGTGCCATACTTGAAATCTGAAGAATTTACTAATGGATACGATTTTTCATAGTTGGTCATATTAATAAAGAATAATTTAAATCAGAGGATCCATTTGATGTTATACATTTTGCCTTTCATCTTAGAAAGGTAATCAGTTGAGTTGCTATAAATACTTCTATTGTCTGGTTATAGGCCTCTAGTTTAAAGAAAGAGATTCTGAACAATTTCAGTGTGGAAAGCTGATGAAGTAGATACAGAGGGCAGGCTACTGCAGGCCCAGGCAGGACGCCCAGGCAGTCAAAATCACGGCTGGACTCTGGAAATGGTTTGCTCCATGCACGTGATTTCCCTTTTAACTGGAGACAGTGTTATGTCAGGGTTTCTCATGTCCACGGAAAACCTTGATCTAACCTGTTATACAAAAAAAAAAAAAAAAAAAAGAAAAAGGATACTCTAAGTGACATATGGCCATCTATCTACAGCACTCTGTGACACTGCCAACTGGTGAATGTGTTTTTATGAGGAAATTATGTAGCTTTCTGTCTAAATCTGAGCATTCATATCTGTGTATTCTGACCAGAAACCCTAAATATCTTATCAATTTTCCCATCTCACACTGTTTATTTATTTACTGTTTGTAACTGAAGAAAAAGATTACCTAAAATGTAAAACACGGGGGAATTAGCCAGTTGGAAACTACTTAAATGGATTAATTATTGTTACACAGTGGGTGCAATTTATGAGTAACGCAACAACAAGTGAAGAACTCTACCACAACGCTAGCAGACGGAGCAACATGCTACAGAACAGTATTCTGTGATTTAGCTGAGAAACTGCGCGTGACCCCAGGAGAGGCCTTCCGGGCTTAGATGGCCACGACCAGCTGCTCTGCTCCCGAAGCTCAGTCTGCAATGATCAAAAGCAGACACTCCTGGATCTGTGGACCCTGGCGAGACCCCGAGCAGCAAATCTTCCATAATTCTTGCTCTGCTCTGTGCACTCGAGTCAAGTGAGAATTTCACAGGTCACCTATTAGTTGTTTCCATTGTGTGTTCCATCCCAACATACAATGACTTACAAACAATATTCTAAAGACTAAATACTTGCTCTAACATTAGCTTGACTATACAATAACTATTTATATCTAAATCTGTATATTTATCTCCCTATATCCTGACTATATATCTATACTAGTTAAACGCACAGAAAAAGCACCGTTATGAGACTGAGACAATTTGTTTGACTAGGAATCCCAACAAGTTGCAATGTTGAGCACATTTTAAATGCTATAACTTCAAATGAGTTTTTACCATAGATTGTATTAATACTATATTGATATATTTATTGTAGACATGCAGTTATTAACTACTCTTCTAACAGGGTTTTAGTTTTTGTTTTTCGCTTGTTATATGACTAAATGAGGAACCTATTTTATGCATCTTTAATTTATACCTCATTAATTTGATAAAAAGTAAAGCAACTGAAAAAGCAATGGGGATGTTAATATTCTCACAAAGAGTTGACCAGTACTATTCTCTGTCTAAATAAAATTCTAAGTTCTTAAAGGAAGTCAGTGTCTACATGAGTAAGGGTGTAAAAAATAGAACCAAATGAATCAGGTATAAAGCCCACGGAAGTTGCTCAAGTATACGACTAATCACGTTACCTGGCAATATATTGATAATAAAATAACTGTTTACTTTTTATGTCCATATCATATGCAGAGTATGGAGGAAAGGTGAGCCACTTAACATTTCAATAATCTGATTAATAACATTCTTAAGACCATTAATCAGGAAGGAAAAGGTTTATGTAGGGGGTTGGTTTTGAGTAAATTATGTCTCAGAGAATATGCTGTTTTACTGCCAGGAAGATAAATTTAAAACTTTTTGTGTTAATTTTGCAATTTAAAATAAGTATTGGGACTTCCCTGGTGGTGCAGTGGTTAAAAATCCTCCTGCTAATGCAGGGGACATGGGTTTGATCCCTGGTCCGGGAAGATCCCACATGCCGTGGAGCAACTAAGCCCGTGCGCCACAACTGCTGAGCCTGTGCTCTAGAGCCCGTGAGCCACATCTACTGAGACCTCGTGCCACAACTACTGAAGCTTGTGTGCCTAGAGCCCGTGCTCTGCAACAAGAGAAGCCACCGCAATGAGAAGTCCATGCACCGCAACAAAGAGTAGCCCCCGCTCGCCGCAACTAGAGAAAGCCCGCGCGCAGCAACGAAGACCCAACACAGCCAAAAATAAATAAATACAATAAATATATTAAAAAATAATAATAAAGTAAGTATGAACCACCCTTCTTCCATTAGTTTTGTATTTGATAAAATGCAAATAAAAATGTAATATTCACTGAGAGGAGCATCTAAACCATGGAAATATACACCTTGATTAAGCATTAAGGCAACATTAAATATATGCTTCTAATGTTAATCTCAGGTTTTTCCTACTTCTTACATAAACCCTTGCAGAAGCAGTGATGTGTCCAAGAAGGCAAAAAATGACACTTCCTCAAATCCAGTCAGAACACCCTAGGGAATGGAGATGGCCATTATCAAGCTAAATGATATTCATTAGTATCACAGTGTAACAACCATTCTTTGAGTGTGATGTTTCAGTGAATTATCAATTATTTACACTGAAACTCTCCAAGGAAGCTGGGAATTCAGGATGACTCTATAAGACAATCCAGTACAAATAATAAAGCACCCCACTGACCTCAGGATTCACTGCCTAACTCTTGGGCCATGTGTAGATTCTCCACAGACAGCTTCTCTAGTGCTAACTACCTCATCATTAGCAATGATAGGAAGAGCTCGTTCATGCTTTCTACTACCTCCAATTACTGCAGAGTCACTCTTGATTGTGTTAGTGAAGGGTTCTCTGTCATCTCTTGTTCCAGAATGATCTGCAGTTAAAGGACAGAAAAGGGGGAAGAGGGGGATATCGGTGAGTAAAAAGAAGAAATGTTTAAAAATTCATAAACTTTTAAAACCAGAACAGAATTAGAGAGGTCAGTGTGGGATGTCTGCAATTTTAACCTTAAGCAATGCCCACATGCAATGGTCCACAGGAATAACGAATTGAGAATCTAGGAGAGAAATGGGCAAGGACTGAAAATTAAACAAAACCAATTTCAAGAAACCATCTTGAGAACACAGAGTCCCAGCATTAAAAGATTTTAATATCCAGTGGACAAGCTGTGTTTGGGACTGGGTAAAAGAAGCGCCATAGGCCACCTGCAAAGGAGTGTGTCCTCTCCCTTGATGTGGCATCGGTGCCAGCCTGGGCCACACAGCTGGACTCCGTCACGTGTCCTGAGATGGTGATGGGGGCTGGGCGGCTGCGGTGCAGAGCGGCCTTCAGCGGCACCACGTGGCTGACCTGCACAGCAGAGAGACAGCCCAGGAAGCCCTGTGCACCTGCCAGCGCCGTCTCCTGGTCCACGTCACTGTGTTCTGGGAAGCCAAAGAAACACCACAGGATTGATGACAGTGAAGGTGCAAACGGGCATTGCCACAATGGACTATTCCAAGTCTTGACAACGCAACAGCAATACATACTCAGCTGTTAAATTCCTTTTGCTTTTGTCTTTATTACAAGAGATCCATTAAATCTTTCCACAACTACTGGTGAGACATCCCAGGCTAATAAAGACAAGTTTTTAAGTATGGCTAATTAAATATACTGAGAGCTCTCTGGAAATAATTAAAGTCTCTACAAGAATGGGTCAGATAATGAACTGATCAGCGTTCCTGCAAGATGTTATCATGTTAGAGGTTGTATCTCAAAAGCTTTCAGAGACTCTTAATTCTTCACGTACAGCAGTGAAAACTTTCATACCTCACTGACTTTTCTCCCTGTTTCACCGTCCACCTATCACTCAGACTGAGGTATGTGTGTGCCCCCTATACATAGATAACCCCCCTCCATTTTAATGAGCATTTAGTTAATATGGAATTATTGTGGGACAGAGATTGGTTGAGTGTCAAGATATTAATTTATAATTTTACAGTGAAGAAGATATTTCACGCTTGGCAAGCATGAAATCTAAACAAGGGGAATTAATTGTAGACTTTTAACGTTCAAATGTTATCAGACTACGATGCATCCACCCATCCTACATGACCATAAAGCGGCAAGACTACCTTCCCCTGTGCTGCACCTACCGGGACACCAACACTTGCATTTCGGTCTTTTCAAAAACTAATATAATAAATATTGAATTTACTGAATGCTTATTATACGGTAGGCAGTATTCTAAGGGATTTGCATGCTTGTGTTTAAACCTTACAGAAGCCAAGAGTATCCTAGTCTAGTCACACAGACAAGACCCTTTAGGTTCAGAATTTCAGTGATTTGCCTGAGGTTAACTCAGCTGTTGGCATTGTGCACTGGACTCCAGGCCTGTTGGACTCCAAAATCATAAGCTTCTTTTGTTTATAATTGACACATTCTTTCCTTCACTCCACTTATATCTTCTGCAGTGTATTTTTTTTTTTTTTTTTTTGGCTTGGTATCTATTCTTGAAATGACTCTGGGCAACTCTGTTCTGATTAAGCCTGTCTTGTTATATCAAGGTTTTTGAAGAACACTTCCTTCTGTCCCATTTTCATGCATGTTTTATACCTTTTTAATAAAAATACTGATTAGATGTTTAGCATCATGAATATCACACTCTAAAAAATCTGAAAATTAGACAGATTACATCACTTTCCTGTTGTGCTGGGGGATACGGTATTCAGACCCAGGTATCCTAGCTCTGGAGCCTATGTCCTTACCAGCAGGCTGTCCTGCCTCGTAGCACAAAGAGCCCTGAGAGGCTATCACTCTGCTGCTCCGTGAGCACACAGGGAACCCTCAACACCCAGCACCACATGGTTACATAGGAGGCGCTTCATCGATGTGTATAAACCAAAGAACTAACTTAGTCCCCCCACACAGCAGTCACTCATTTGAATGGATGCAGATACATTCAAATATACATATTTTTAGAAAAAGACAGCATTCTTGCTTTGGAGTTTTTTGATTTTTTTACTTTAACAAGGAATAAAAAGGAATATACTTTAATAGCAATATAATCAGAACAGTGCTTTTCATATTTCTTCTACAAGGTTTAAATCCTGAATAAAATTTCTATAGACCTTAAAAAAAATCTTACATTCTGAACAACAACAAAAAAAGTAAATAGATAAAATTCGCTTCTCTGGTAAAAATCTGATATGAGGCAACTTTTAAAAACCCTACACCTTTAAACTGAAAATATTTACCTATTATAAAATATTGTAGAAAAAAGCCTTAAAATCTAAAACTTAAACTAGTCTGTCAACTAATATTTGTTGTAAGAGCTAAATATACAGGCAACGCATTCCCTGCTGTTTGAGCACCTTACATTCTAGTAAGGGAGACAGACGCTAAACATGAAACAGGAATGGATGAAAATTCTGAAGACTGATAATGCTATGAAGAAATAAATTAGAAAATGTGACGGAGTGTATCTGGAACAGAAATTTATCTTGATGGATTAGGTGATTCTTTGTGTGTCTATTTTAAGGATGACTCTGCACAGCCCTATTCTCTTAATCGTCTGTAGATATCTCACTCCAGCATCTTCTGGCTCTATCACTTCGTTCTTAAACTTTGTAAGATTCCCTGTGATGTAGGAATTTTTATCAGATTGTCCCTGCTGTTTATCTCCTCTCATCTATTACGCATAGACCCCAGTGGCCCATTTTAATCTGCAGACACAGGTTTTTCTTTAGCTTGGAAAATTGCATATGCTGTGCGAGCAGCTATTGTTTCACTTTCATCCTTTTTATCCTTCTGGACTGCCGAGCATTCACGTTTGGTCTCCTCTGCATATCCTTTAACTGCTTTTAATCTCCCTTCTGATTTCTTTTAGGACTTGTTTTTGTGGGTCACGTGCTTCACTCACTTGCTCTTCCAGGGATGATTTCAAGTATCCACAAAGATCATCCTTTTTTAGTCTGGAAAAATCATACTTGTAGTTCCTCTAGGTCTTTTTGCTGCTTGGCTAGAATTTCCTTACAGCGCTCTTACTTAGTTTCATTCGGTATGGGGTCTGTCTCCTTGAATAGCTTCATTCTGGTTGTTTTGGTTTCTCTCCCACTTGACTGCTGTTGAATCAAGGGTTGTATATAGGGTTGTTTTTCTCGTCTGCTAGTTGATTCTCTGTCACTGCCTTCCTTAGGTGGCTGACGCCCAGAGAAGGTAGACAGCGTAGCAGCTGTCCTTGTCAGTGAAGCTGCCATCCAAATGCCGACCCAACCTCGGGATAGAGAGGACATGGTCCAAATTTCAGGATTCAGGACATCCTCACATTTCAGGTCATTCTCTCCTCGGCAAAGAGGGAACACAGAAGCACTGAGTTTTCAATGCTGCCCTTTCCCCACGGGGTCCAGGGGTCTCTGCAAGCCAAGCATTTTCCAGGAGCCACACAATTCAGGGTCTCCCTTAAGACTCTTCTAGGCTGGTCCCCAGACTCTCTTCCAACCAGAAGCAGGGAGTCTCACGACACTGTCTCACTGGCAGCCCCCAGGCACCCCACCTGGCTGCGCTAGACCGTCAACTCCCTTGTTTCAGGAAAGTCAATGGGTCGGAGCTAGAATCTGGAGAGAAAGGGAACTATGGGACTTTGCATCCATCTTCCCAGAGTTGAGTCCAGATGAAGTTAACAGCTATATTAAGTTGCTTATAAGCAGTACATAGTATCAGAGAGCTGCACTGACAACTGTGTTCATAGAGCCAGTGGACAAGAACATTTATCTTTCCTATTATCTGACTCCTGAAATGCCAACAACATGTAAGGGTTAGAACAGCACGGGTGGGGGAATTGTAAATAAATGCCTCTTACTTCATTGAAATCCTGATAAGACAATTATGTTTGGGATGTTTCCGGTTAGAAAAATTCTTAACTGACTCAGATTTTGCAGGTGGTCTTGCCTGTTAAAAAGTTAGCCTCAACTGTATCTTCCAACCAAGGGAATGGCTTCTGCTTTTGCAAAGAAATCTACCAAAAGTTCTACAAGAAAATAGAGTAACAAGAAAGTAAAATTCGTATGAAGCGCCTTTCTGTTTATTACGCAGAGAGAGGACTGTTTCTGGAAAGGATATGAAGTAAATGAAGAACAATTAAAACAAGAAGTGCTCCATGAAACTTCTTGTGGCTGTCAAAACAACAACAACAAAGAAAAACAAAACAAAACAAATAACTCAAAAGAAACCTAAGTAGTTTGGCCACACCTATGGAAAAGGGGCCACCTTAAAAAAGGATCTCAATGCCTTTAATCCATAAAGATAAATAAAGCTTGCCAGAAAATGGTGCAATGAATCAAAGGAGCCGTGCTAATGACCAGCAGGACATTTTTACCATCACAGGCAATTACAACAAGGATTCAACAACAACAACAGTTGGTGGAAAAGTCAAATGGCAAAGCAGACAGCAAATACTGTGTGGATAAAGGAGTAGTTTTTTTTATAAACGGTATTTATTTGCCAACCAAGCCTACTGCTCTGAGATACAACCTTGAGAACCTGATTAATGTACAAACTATTTATAGTGAGGCATCTCGGGGTAACCTGAGCTTCTCTTTTGCTTTCAGCATGACCTGTGTCACCTGAAGTGTCATCTGACTGGACATTTACAAAATCACAGTGTCCTTAAGTAACTGAATTAAACTTTCTTGTGTACCCTTTGGCTTTGAAGCAGGTTTTATATAAAATGTCCCTGAGATTGAAGTCCGTTCCTGAAGCTCTTCTGTGAGATGCCGTAGACATCCTCTTCCTTCTGACCACATACTTTATTTACATCTGGCCTAGATCTCCACTGCAAAAACCTGAGTTACTTCCTGGCTCTGCAGCCTCAGAAGAGATAAATGATCCCTATGTGGTCACTGCCTTTAAGTATACCAACGCTACTGCTCACAATGAGTGAAAACATCTTCAGGCTTTTAGAAAACTCTTCTAACATAAAAAACAATCTGTAAACACAACTCAGAACTTAATTTAATGAGTTTTGAATAAACAAAGCAAATGTAATGCAGCCTATTAATTATGGAGGAATATGAACCCAGTTTATTTGATGCAACCTGGCTCTTCCCCCCATGATGTACCCACCGATTTTTGCTGTCAGTGGTCTTGCACCATTACATACCTGACATAAAAAAGTAATAAATAGTCGAACTTCACTCAGCCTCTGAATAGTAATTTTCAGTCATTTTGTAATAGGTTAAATTATATCATTATTCAAAATGTGGGCACATTTGCTATGAGAGGTTTTATGCAATTTCAAGAGTATGCAATGATCTTAATTGAGGTTTTTTTTTTCATGTGGTAGAATTGTGACCCAATAAAAGCTTAATGAATCAGCAGAACAACTTTATACCTGCATATTTCCTTTGATTAATTACATAATTACATCGTAGAGAGATGTCTCTTTATATAATCTTTGAGTAAATAGGTCTCTTAAAGGAGCCGATTGAGGAATCATTCACTTTGGCCTCAGTACTTAACACATTTTGAACATGCTTAACAAAGAAACGACATCAGACTGCCTGCCTCTTCAGAAGGAAGAATAGAAAGAGAGGAATTGCTCCCTCTCTGTCATCCAGTACTCACTTCTACAAATGAGAATGGAATGTAGGAACACTTTTTGGCTCCAATCGTCATTAACAAGCATTACTGGCAGCTATCAAGCAAGGAGGATAATTTATAGGTAACAATATCTTACTCTGATGACATGGAAACCATCTCCAACCCTCTTTTATACTTAACAGACAACCCAAGCAGAATTCACATTTCACTGTCTTTCTTCTGACTAGTGCTATAGACCATCATTAGGCTGGCCGGTCCAGTATCTCTTCGCTGTGGCTGTGCCCTCTCTCCACCCCAAAGGTCCTGTATCCGTACCTCCTGTCAATTCCATCCTCTCTCTCTCATCCATCAACGCCTGGTCTTTAATAAATTCATGCACACAATAGCGTAAGTCCCTGATCATGGCTTTATTTTTTACTTATTCCTGGTACAGGTACATTTTAAAGCATGTCAGTAATTAAAGAAAGCAACAATTGCTTTCTCCTTTTTAGTTTAGAAATTATTTGAGTTTTATCATTGTATGAAGGCTTCTAGATTGTGGCAGCTGATAAATATATAATTTGGGATTTGTGACTTCGGCTTTTATCATTTAGTATTTTTTGCAGTGTAAGTTGAGCTCTGGTTTACGATGTTTGACGGCCAAGTGAAAGTGATGCAGGTGACGTCCTTGTCAAAGGCGTACACTTGCCCATCCCACCTGGAGCGTGTACTCATGATTATATGCACCTCTGACAAAATCCCACTGTCTACCTTATCATTTGCTCCATAGTTAATAGCAGATAATACGTTTCAGCGTCATGAGTGCTCTGTGCTTTTGGAACATGACACTTCTGATCGATGCTGGGGTGTCACGATGAGGAGAAAAGCTGTTTTTAAGTTTCTAGGTATGGCCAATTCAAAATGATGTAGCTGACTGTCTGGAAACGATTAAAGCCGCCACAAGGATGAAGTCATGCTAAGTACTGAAGATGGTCTATGACATTTTAATTATTAAAATTTTCAAAACTCAAGCTGCTGAATACAAAAAAATGACTTTAAGTAGATTCCTTACTTTTCTTGCTCTAAACTATACTTCTCTTTTAAAACGTGCTTTTAAAATAACGCCTCCATTATCTTAAGGGACGTTTCACAATATATTTACAAAATTGCAGTGCCCTTAGGTTACCTGGCTCATGTTTTTTCCTCACGTCTGGGCTCTTAAGTGAGTTTTACATGAACGGTTCCTGACACATTGAGATTGTTCTCAAAGCTCTTTATCGGAGACTGAGTAGATGTCCTTTCCTAGCTGACTACAGACTTTATTTATATCTGGGCTAAACCTCCACTGCGGTTATCTGAGTGTACTCCCTGGCTCTATGGCCTCAGAAGAGAGAAATGATCCTCAATGGTCATCAATCACCTCTAATATACAAAAGCTACTACTCAGGATGAGTGAAAATAATCATCCAGCTTCTACTCAAATAAATCATAAAACATATGCTTCTAACACATAAAAGCATCCAGATATAGAACCCAGAGTTTAATTTTATAGTGAATTTTAAATATGAAAAGCAAATTTGATGTACTTTATTGAATACAGGAGTATCTAAATCGAGCTGCTTGGCAAACAGCTGGATCATCTCACCCTGGCTCCCAACTACTAATGACTACTAATGCCAAAGTTCTTGAGTCTTTAAATATTTTAAGTGTAGTAGGGAGTTAGAGATGGTTTCCATGTCACCATAGTAGAGCTTGATATTATTTCTAAAATTTACCCTCCTTTTCAACACCTGCTAGTAATGTTGATTAATAGTGACAGTAATCCAAAATTATTCCCATGATTCTTCCTAAGTTTAAGAAATGAGTACTGGAGAAAAGTGAAAGAGGGGAAGAATTTCCTTTATTTCTGGGTTTCCATCTAAAATGGCAGTGGATGGTCATATCCTTAAGTCTTTGGTTGAAAATAGGCAAATTATAACCCCTCCCAAAAAACTGGTCAATGTTTTTTTTCTGCTCCCTTAAAAGAAATTATAAAACGAAACAAGTATTTATTTTATTTTATTTTTATTTTTTGGCTGTGCTGCCCGGCTTGTGGGATCTTAGTTCCCTGACCAGGGATTGAACCTGGGGCCCGGCAGTGAAAGTGCTGAGTCCTAACCACTGGACTGCCGGGGAAGTCCCACCGTATTTTAATTTATTTTAATTTGGAGGATAATTTGGAACTATTTTATCCCAAGCAACATAGGGTACATTATACTCAATTAGATACACAGGAACATTTTGTATAATGATTATCTGTATGCCCACTAACCATAAATTCTGTGAGGGCAGATGCAGTGTCTGCCTTGCTGAGTGGCATTCTCTGTGTACACAACAGGTGATCACAAAGTATGTGCTAAATGAACAAGGGAGCCAAACAGAATTACAAAAATGAGAAACATAGTTGATAAGTGTGAGCACATGAGAATGTGCCTTGCAGACCTCCAACTAGATGAGAGGAATTGACCAAGGGCCCCAGCTGCTGGGCTCTGAAATCCATCCTCATACTTGGGCCAGTGCCTTGCTTCCCATGGGCTGTTCCCAGCCAACAGCTGATCATAGCAGGGACTCTAAGGCAGACCCATCCTTTGGAAACATGGGACTCCTCTGATGGATGACAGACTCATGGGCTCCCCAAAGACTGTTTAACCTTTGTTGACTGCACAGAAGTCTAGGATGCTTCTGTCTAACTTTCCCTCCCTCTCTCCTTCACCTGAAGGCAGAGCTGCATGGCATCTGATGGCTCTCCCGGTCTTGGCAAGCTCTCTCCACACGTTCTCTTTCACAAGTGTCCCCTTAATAAAATCCTCACGTGGTTAATTTTGTCTTGCCAGTGGTTTCTTGGAGGACCCTGACTAACATAATAAGAAACTTCAAGATTGAGTAACTCTCTGGAAAACTACTAGTTCCCTTTTAGCATCAATTTTGCTATAAGTTAATATACCATATTACAATATAATAATATAGTACATAACATTTTGTTGTAAATTCATAAACCATACCATATGATCATAAATTTTTAGTCTCCTTTGAGTTACAAATGATTTGAATGTAATATTAGTCCTTGGCCAAGATCCACACCTTAGGCACGTACCAAACAAATTCTTACTTTTGAACTTGAATCTTAATTTTCAGCATGAGTGATATGCATTTTAATAACACTCTGTTCTTGAATGAAAACCTTAACATCTTTAATTCCTCATTAATCTGCGATATTCATTATAAAAAGGGAGACAAATATTTATATAATGAATGCTATTATTCTACTGTTTGATTAATACAATCCTCCTCATAAAATGCAGATCAGTTTCCCAATTCTTTTATAATATATTTGGCTTATTTCTATTCACACAAAATATCTTCATCAGCAACTCTGGCGTTAAACTTGAAGACGTTATTTCCTCAAAAATATGATTTTATCAACATTATGCATAATTGTTAGAGTTTTCTACCTTGCATTTTACATTTTTATGTAGAACGCCTCATCTCAGACCTTGCTAGACTGAGGAGCTCCTGAAATCGGGATTGGTTATAATGATCTGACCGTTTAATTACTGTAGCAGGAGTGGCTGGCCACTGCATCTCAACAAGGCAAACAGGATCCAGGCCACAACCTAAAGCATATTCACTAAGCAGCAGAAAAGCAATTGCTTCCTCCTCCATTTTCTTTTAGGTCTAATCCTAGTTTTATCATTAGATGATGATTTATATATTTGACAGCTGACTGATACACAGTCTGTTATTTCTACTTTTATTTGATATTCTTGAAGTGTGAGGGCAATGCCCTGTTTCATTATGCTGGACTGACGCATGGCACACGCCAGAGTGGCATTACTATCAAAGTGGCATGCTTGCTCATCTTGCAAAATGTCCCTGCTCACGATTACACATACCCCTGAGAAAGTACAGCTTCTGCCTCATTATCATTCACTTCAGAAATGAAATTATGCAAGAGATTTCTTTTGGCATGATGAATTTGCATGTGGCGTGTGTGTGTGTATGTGTCTGTGTGTGTGTCTATGTGTCTGACATATGACTCTTCTGGTCCATGTTTATGCATCATGATTAGGCGAAAGGCCATTCCTTTTACTTACCTAGAATCCTGCCCAGTACAAGGGATCTGACCGCACTGAGTTCTGTACCTGATGCAAGGTGGACTTGTCTCCTCGCTTTCTCATCAATCTATAAAATTGTTACATGAGGTGCAAACATCCAAACGGATGCCGTTGTTGAGAAGAGGACAGGAGGCAAAGGAAGACAAAAGAAAATGATAAAATAGGCAATAGTTAATATGGCCCCAAAGATTGAGGAAAACAAAGTTGTTAGCCATTTATACAGGTGAATATTATTTTCTAAACTATTTCTGTGCACCCTCAGATACCAGTGCACCCCACCTTCTATCCCCTTATATCACTTTATTTTTCTCCACCGTATAAGAAAGCCAAAATGGGGAAAACCAACAAAAAGATACAAGCTATTCTCATCTTGATATTTTTACTTAGCTGGGTATTTTCACTTGAGTCATTCAGCTAAGAAATTTTCCTCTACCTAGAGGGTTGAAATATTAGTGCTTTTCTTCAAAAGCTGGTAGAGTGAATAATTCAACTTTCTCTGCTGTAATTCACATCATTTTAAAATTTATTCTGATATTGCAATCATTAATTTCTGTGCTAGAATTATGGTTGCATGTATACCCATCTGAAGTAAACTGGTTTCATTAGAGTAGCAATGGTCTTACCAATAGCATAATATGGTAAACTAGAAAGTACTTCCCTCCTGAGTAAAGCAAAACAAATAGGAAAGTTTGGCAATTTTAAGTATCAAATATTAATAATATTTTGGACAGAGTCTTATTGCTTAAAAAAACTGAACACATCTGATGGTCTATGATCTATCCAAGAGCAGCAACTGAAAGGATGTCTTTGTTTAATCTATCCATTATCCAATTTCTGCTGTAGGTCCTTCTTGCTGGGGAGCATAATTTTAACCATTGCTTCTGTTGCATTTTCTCTATTACCTCCACAAAGACCACTGCTTCTTCCCTGTTAATCTTTACGTGGTGAAGCTGTCCATCAGCCATGTTTTTGAAATCAAAGTTAACAACATCGGGTTCCTGATGTCTATTTAGCTTGTACCTGATCTGCAAACTTCCTAAAGTAGGGGGAAAAAGTTATATTTTAGTTAAAATTGTATTTTAAAAACTACTTACAAAAACTCAAGAGTCCTTTTTTGATATTAATTTCTGGGCGAAAGTTCACAGTAGTTCATTTGCATGTACACTTTCCTCATAATCCCTAGAAGTCAGTTTCCATGTGAAATTGAACTATTTTCAAAATCAAGAGCAAATATGCTGCGAATAAGCAGGCTCTTTCCTGCAAAATTTTAATTTGTCAAATATGTGATTAAGCATTTGCAAATCTCCGTACTAGCCTCTAACTTAAAAAAAATAAGATTTAGTATATTATGAAGTGCCGAACTACTGTGGAATATTGCAAGAACGTTGCTTCTATCATCTCATCTTTCAAAAAAAATACATCTACCATTCCTGAAATGCAACTGATGAATGGAATTATTATAAGCAAACACTACTCACTTAATTGCCTGCAAAGATGTCAATAAAATTACTTCACAGGATATCTTCCAGTTTAACAGAGAAGATGTCCTAATATATATAGATAAGCTTCAAGCTCAAAATGTATACAGTGAGGAGACATATACTTATTGAACAATATTATTTTTATTTTGGTGTTCAGTGACCTTGGGCCATATTTGATTTAGTTGAAATGATATATTCACATGTTTGCATGTTCGTTTGTTTTCCTCACCCAGAGGATTTACTCATAAAATTTTTATCTCTAATCCAGATAAAGGGAAGAGAACAATAACAGTAAGTGGTTTTCTGTAGCACACACGTCCTAAGCCACATACCATTACCCTGTATCGATGTACTAGCATTTCCCGTGACTACTTTATGGCCGAAAATCAGAACCAACAGATTATTTTGTGGACGTTTTCTTACACATAATGCTAGTTTGTTAACATTCTCTCAAAACTTCTCTACTTTGATTCAAAGGAAATTACTTGTTATGTACAAATAGGCAGCTTATTTCAAAATGAACCACACAACTGATACTGATGCATGGAAGAGTAAAGTGATCCTAGCAATGATAAAATATAATAAATATTTTATCTACATAAATTAAAAATTCACACTGATTGTGTTAAATTACCAAAATTATAAAGCGATACAGGCATTTTAAGTGTTTTAAATAGTCCTTTTAGATTAAGCTGATAGGACAGTACTGAAAACACAAAACTGAATACACAGGACAGGCACACTTCTTTTCCTGTTTGTAGTTTGAGCAGCGGGACCATGAGAAGGATCCACATTGTTCCTGACCTAATGTTCTAACCCAGTTTTCCCTCGTCTGAACAGCACTCACCATTTTTGGCAATGATAACTGAAAGGTATTCTTTATAAAAGGAGTTGACGTAGAGCAGCAAGCTCGGGGTCCGTGTGGTGCGGAAGCTAAACTCGATCGTTTCCCTGCTTAGCCTCATGTCACCGTGAAATGAAGCCGCGTGGGAGCTGGAATTTTTACTTAGGGAGTAATTTTCTTGAAAATTGTAAATCACAGATGAGCCAGATCCAAAATAGGCAGAAATCTCTGAAATGATAAGTACATTTTACGTGAAAAAATTTAAGAAACAAGGATGTTGCCTCGGTTATACTGATACTTTTCAAATTTAAAAAATAACTATCCGAACTTTTAAAAATCATTTTACTTACACAAGATTAATATCCTAAATTCACACATAAACACACACACACACACACACACCCCAAATAGATTTGTATAAAAGTGAAGAAGGTGGTGGGAGAGGTAACTAGTTCGGGATCCCAGAACTCTGCTTTCCTCCATTACTATACAGGGCAGGTGTTGAACATGAGCTTCAGATGATGCTCACGGATAAATGTAGCAACATCTCCACTCCCTCAGGGCTTTAGGTTTTTTGCCTGTTTATTATTTTTACTCTCTATAGATACACGTTTGAGATACTACATAACATGTGGATGCAGAATAATATTCCTGATTACACTTAGCAAGATGAACTGGAAATCATTTAGATCCAGAAAATAAAGGCATCCTCTTATAAAGACATGAGGATGTAAAGACACAGGTCTTAGTTCTAACTTTAAACGTGAGAAGCATAGAATGGGAGCAGCAGTGATTGATTACCACAGGTTGATTTCAAACGATAACTTATTCCTGATAAAAAGTAGATGACCTGAAGAGTGCACTTTGGCCAACCTTCCATTAAAAAATCTCAAAGGCTTTCATTGCAAATCAGGGACTGATTCAATTTGCAGCCAGTTTTCGTTAGCCTCCTTCAGGTAAAGGTTCAGTAGCCCAGAAACACTTAAATAAAGCAACTGGATTAAACTGGTTGACATTTTTCTATGAGGAACTATAGCAAACGTTTGTCTATTCATGGAAGTCTGTTCAGAACGCTGAGTACTACACTCAGTTCGTTCCTTCTTCCATGACACGGAGCAGTGAACAAGACCAGCTGAAAAACAGTCCACTGTTTCACTTCACCAACAGACAGTCGGCATTTCACAGAGCGAAACGACCAAGTATCTCTATTTTGTTACACATCAATACTGAATGGAAACGTTATTTATATTCCTGGAAGTAATATTTGTTTGGTAAAACAACAAAGCTTCCTAAATGTCTTTGCACTGCTGACCATCTTCAAAAATAACAATAATGCTTTTAATGATTTGAAAAATGAGAACTGCCCATGGGACTGGTTGTTGACACCCATATTACTTAAGAGCATTAGCTGTAGATAGAAAAGATCAGACTGCGCAGCCAACACTCTACAACACCTAGAGGCGACTATTACAGGGTTTACCATCGATAAACACGGTGTTCAAAGAACCGCGGCAAATATTTAAGTAATGAAATGTCATTGGTATAAAATAGGCCATTTGCCAAAAAAAATTCAGAAATGGAAATACTTTTGTTTCAAATAGCTACAGAGAAAAAGAACTGTGGGAGGTTTTATTCACGTTGGATTGTCTTGCTGCTGGGGCACCCACGTCACACTCACCGTCTGAGCAGAACGGCCCTGCGTATGCAGAGGAGGTGCAGTCACAGGAGAAGCCGCTGGGCTTTTCCCTGCACTTCCCGCCGTTGTGGCACAACTTCCCGTAGCTGCTGCAGTGCCCTCTGCAGCCCGGCTCCACTCCCGGAGTCACCTTGGCTCTTTCTTCCAGGTCCAGGGCCATTCCGTTCAACTGCAGAGAGCGAATGCATCCCAGAAAGCCCCTCTGTCGGGTGGCCGTTCCACCTAAAAGGGAAATACTGCAAATGCAAACACGTTCCTAGGTGTTTTGTTCAGGATTTTAAGACCACACAAAACTGAGGCCTCACGGAGGGCGGCCAAAATCATGGCCTTAACAGAGAACCACTGGAGCCTGAAGAGCCAATATACTTTTAGAAGCACGATTTGTGACAAAATAGTAGAAGAATTCAAAAAGATAAAACATTGATTCATGTTTTTTTCCCAAAGGTTGAATTTGTTATAGATTTGTTTTCTAAAAGAGTTCTATTAAACTTTAAATTGGAGACTTTTTTTAATCAGTCTCTTTATTTTAAAGAACTTAAAGGCTCTTTCATTCGAAATAACAGTGATATGCATTGATATTCTTATGTAGAAACTAACCTTTTTCTTGCAATTTTAAATAAGCATATATTTGTGGGTAAGTGTGGTTCGTCCTTCACATTGAAACCTGATCCTGATGCCGGGACAGTTTTAATTTAGTGAGAACTGTGAAGGAATCCTTGAGTTTTTCTAACTTGACTGTGCGTTGATGTGATCTTTTGGTTGTTATCTTTTCATCAAAAACACACAGCATCAGTTTGAGCACCAGAGTATTTGCTTCTGTCAGGCATATTTCCCAGTGAATTTTTTCTAAGTGTTGGACCAATGTTCATTGTTAGAGATTCTCAACGAAATCAGGAAAGGGGATTAATGAGGACACACAGTGGTGTAACATTTATTGAATAATATATAACAACATGTATTTACCACGTCACCCTTGAAGAGGTTTACAGTGTTTGGGTAGAATCAGACCCTGCTATTCTAAGGCAGAGGTTCTCAAACGTTAAGGAATATGAGTACCACATGGAAAGGCTTCTTAAAAGACAGGGTCAGGGGCTTGTCCCAAGAAATACTGATTGTGTGGACCAGAAAAAAAGGCTGTGAATCTAAACGGTCAACAAGCACACTGGTGAACCTGATGCAGACAGTCACTTAAAGCACTATCTTAATGGGAATGTAAGCTCTGGGTACACTTGCACATACACTGGTGCCCAGGAATACGTACATTAATGATCAGAATTTGAAGGAGGAAAATAGTGTCCTAATCTAAATAATCTGGGTGGTTTACCCAGAGACAGTTAGGTGGTCTTGGGGCCTCTCAAAAGGAGCTTCATCTTTGAACAGACGATGCTGCCTCACCTCCAGGATCCTACACCTGCTCTGTACCTGTTCTCTCTCCCCAGAATGTGTTAACTCTCCCTACACGCCCACCCCCAACTTCATTTAGCTAGTTCCTAATCTAGCCTCATTTACCTAAGGTCTCCTATTCTCAGAGATTCAACAGGTTTTTTGGTTTTGGTTTTTTGTTTATTTTTTGGTATTTCAGAACCAAAATTTGGCCAGAAAGACCCTAAATAAGTACGTCTTTGTCATCGTCTAGCAAGCTTTACTTTTGTACAGTGTTCCTTGTATCTTATCAGTGTATCTCCATCAGAATACACATTCAATAAGGGCTATTTCAATCACACTATATCCCCAGAACAAAGAACAGTGCCTGACACATAATAGCTGTGCAACTGTTATAATTATCTATAATTATAATTATGTATAATTATAACTAATTATCAATTAATATTGATAATAATTATTACTTCTCAATGAATTTACTGTTAGTAAATAATTAACACACTCATTCACTAAACCAGCTGTACCTTAGGAGTAGTAGATGGGAGCTTGGTGCTTCCAAAGTTGAAGAGAGGTACAGCCTTTCCTCACAGGGATGTTTGGGTCCCTGGGACTGAGATTGTCGATAAAACTCAATAAATATTTCTGAATCAATTAATTCTACATTTTTGGATAATGAAACACCATGAAAAGGACAATAAAAGAATTTCTGAGAATTCTGAACTCATGGTACTAATGCTATTTAGTCTTATATTTCAAATGACTGTATTTAAATATCTGTATTCAAATGGCTTCAGTTGACATAATTTGCGTCTTTTCAATGAAGAATATGAAAGTCTTAAGGGTGTGGGTCATATTTTCTATTTATAGATCCAGATGAAGTATGGTACGGAGCCAGACGTCTTACAATTCCAGTTTATGTGGGCAAGGAAGAGAAGGACTTGCTTTTATCCCAGAGTTTCAGAATTGCTGACACAATTGTTTCATCCGTCCTACATTTACTCAATCTCCTGCCATCCTTGAAGTCTCTCTTCTCCCCTTACCTTGAGAACGTCTTTTCTCTTCCTTCCACATCAAAGCTGCTGCTAACTCAACTCAGTAAGAAAGTCTAGGGCTCAGTCAAGTCTGTGACAGAAATTCTTTCGGCATTCTTGCTGGAGTTTTCTTTCCTGGGAAAGGAAGGCAGCCTGCAGCCTTGGTTTTAGCTTTGGCCCAGGCACTCTTTGGAGGAGGGCCAGACACAGCGAAATCTGGATTAGAGGTGTATTCCTGGTGTATTTCATGGACTTCGTGTTACAGTATTTTAAATCACAGTGTAGAGTTTATAGTACACAGTAACATTAAATCATGGCCTGTTATGCATTTGTCACTCTGAAACATCTACAGTCTCTCTGATTTAGGGGTTTGTCTCATTCTACCAGTGACATAATAATAACTAAATAACCCAGAGTCCAACAACTGAATAATCCATTTTCATTGGTTCCAATTCATTCATTCTTGTTTGTTTTCTGCTGTTTTGTTTCAGGTGATGAGGAACTAGAGGCATAGAAAAGTCCAGGGACTAGCCCATGGGCATAGCTGAGAAATTTTAGAATAAACACGTTTAGTCAGAGGCAGAGTTAAGACTAAAACCTACAGTTGGCCTTTCGCTACAAGGCCGCCCCTTTCCTCTCCATATAAGAATATGGTCAAAGAAGAAAACTTCCATTTTCTTCTCCTCAGATCACTTTTGGTTTGAATGGCATTTCAGTTCTGCAAGCTTTATTTAGCAGCTCTTTGCTGGACACTGTCTGACATTGGAGGTACAGAGTTATATGCAACTAATCGTGGTCTCAGAGATCTCACAGTCTAGTAATGGATTTAGACAGAGAGACGTGAGCACAACATGGTGTCAGTGGCAGAAATAGATACCCCGTGGAGAGGAAGGTCAGAGGATGGGGATATTAACAGGTGAAAATACACATGTAGACATGGGAAATACATGCCTAAGGAGCATTCGTAATAGCGAGACGGAAATCAACAGTTTTGTAAACAGGACTTCTTAATTCCACACTTTTAAAGAGTTAATGGTTGCCTAATCAAACAGTTCTAAACTACATTTTTAAATTACCAAAAAAATCTAATGTCTAATTAGATATAAACATTTACAGCACACATGTATTGAGGATTTTTACTTTACCATTAGGGTTCAAGTTAATAACCTTTTATTTTAAGATGTAACTGTTCAGGAAAACACGACTAATGTAAATAGGATTGGGCCTGAAAGCTTAATTAAAGATTCCAATGACTTTTCTGGGTTAGAGTATGTCCAATTAAAATGAGTTGCAGTTTGATTAATTGATTCTGGATGTTTCTGCTGAGTTACTGTGTTTGGAACTGTCTTCCAATTAATTTTCTATCAATTTACCTGCCATACTATATCAGATATAATGGATTCCGTAACTTCACAAACACTGACTATTCTGTGAAACAAATAGCCAACGTTTCTACGTGGATGAATATAACTGAATCTGTTCCCTTACATAACAGTATTGGGATACTGCACCTAAATAAGTGCGCAAGGTGCTGCGTAGAGACTGAGCCCAATCCCTTTATCACATTCCACACTCTCAGGAAGTTAGACTAAGTGACAGATGCTACTGTCACAGAGTACAAGCTGGCTCTTTCCTATGCCAATTTTCCACTACTTTTGTGGCAGGAAGACCTTTCATTTTTTAATGGCAAATTATTTATGTGCTCTGCTTGAATATTACTGAGGATTAACTGGGAACAACTGTGTAATTTGCCCAGGGGCCTTAGAGGAAAAAAGAAATCAAGATCCCCACACTTCTCTTCAAAATCCAAAGTTACAGAAGCTTGTCAGAGTACAGGGGTTCTCTCTGACCAGGGTGCTGTGCAGAGAAAGGCAGGGAAGGCCCTGATCATGGGTCACCTGGGGGCAGGGAAGTGACTGGGCATGAGGGCTGGGCCACGACCAAGTCAGGGGACTGACGGGAAAAGCGGCCCTCTGTACATCACGCGTTGGACCTTCAGTCCTGTCCTTCCCAGCCATCCCCTAGGTCTGGGGAAGATGCAGCCCTGCAGCAAGGATGGTATCAGTTAGTGTAGAAAGCTGTGAGCCTGGAAGCCCAGCTATAATTTTGCCATGGAATGTTCCTCACTGAGCAAAGCCTTGGGCGGGCTGGGAAGAGGAGGACTGTTTTCCCTCACGTTTAAAGAACGATCATGGTTGAAAGAGGCAGGTGGTGTAAGCAACCGTGTCACAGGCAGAAAATTCAGTCACTTTTCCCTGAACCAGAGTCAGTGGTGAGCACACGTCCCAGTGGTAGTGGCAGCAGGGAAAAATGGGTCTACTCAGACTTAAGGCCACAGCACTGTCTAGTTTGACCATACTAAGGGCTATTTCAAAGAAATGAATGTTGGTGGTATTAGTCACATTCTCTGATTTCAAGAGATCGCATCTGAATTCTGATTTTAGTCAACAGTCACTCAGATTTGCTCGCTAGACACAGAAAAGTACACTGGGAGCTTCTTTGGCTAATCGTGAAAAAGACATCTCAAGGAGGGGAGAAGAAAATAATTGAAATAAATTGATATGATTACATTAAAGAGAAATGTGAGTTTTATTGCACTGCACTTTGGTAATGGGGGAACATATTTACGACTACAAAAGAAAATTAGTCTGTAATAAAAATTATTCAAACATAAAGTTGTTTGGCATGCTCTTCCTGTAACTATAGTTTAGCCTATCAAAAACAAACCGAAAGCAAAAAGAAAAAAATCTAGAATATATTATAATTGAGAACTTCTGCTCATCAAAAGACACCATTAACAAATGTGAAAATGCAATCCACAGAGAAAAAGGAAAATATCTGTAGTGAATTTACCTGAAAAGGACTCATCCAAAATATATAAAGAATTCTACAATTTGTTTTTAAAAGAGGACAACCCTGTAAAAATGGGCAAGAGATCTGAAGAGCCACTTCATGAAGGACGCTGCCCAAACGGCCAACAGAGATTTGGTAGAGTCTCCTGATGCTTGGCAGACGCTCATTCCTGTGACCCAGTAACTCCATCCCACGTGCACACCCCACAGATATACAAGCATATGTTCACCAAAAGACCAGCACAACAATGTGTTTGTAACATGCAACTTTGGAAGTATACAAATGCCCATCAACAGTAAATAAATATCTTTGCACTGGCACCGCCAGCGTCCCAAAAGCTCCCCAGGCCACATGAGTGTGTAAGTAGGTTGAAAACCAGCTTTCAGAGCTTCAATGTGCGTAGAGTTCAGCATTAACCTTTGAGTATGGCATTTAGAGATTGTTTGCTCTTGACACTTAATAAATATTTGTAGATCTGATGCAGTTCGAATGCAATGCAAATGACTTGGGAGTCTACGGCAGGAGTCCTTACTTCTCCTTCGGGCCCTGGTCCCAAAGTATCGAAATGAAGTTTGCCCCGTTTAATAACCTGTCAGTGAAAAATTTAGGCTGCAGACAAAAATTTTAGAGCTGGTTGAATGAAAATCAATTCAAGGCTAATTTAAGGCGCTTCTAAGAAAAATGCTGAGTTTACAAGCCAAAACAGAAAATGACCACTGTCACAATTCATAAAAGAATGACTGACTCTTTTCTCTGCCTCATTTCCGTGGCTGGAGCATGCCTGTGGGTGTAAAATCACAGCAGTGACTCTCCACATTGAATCCTCAGTGTTTACGAGGCCAAGGGCACATGTTAGTCACACCAATCAGCATCATGCTGCTAAACTTCTTTTTTAAGGTAGGGAATAGCACCTCTGAGTAGGACTATTTAACTAAGATATGTCATAAACCACACACATACAAAAAAGGACAAAGTGAGAGAACGTGAAAAGGTTGGTGAAGACCCAGTGCCATAATTTAGAACAAGAATAGAGAAAGATGGGCTACAAATAGGAGGGGAATCATCATTTTTACACTGAAAAGCAACGTAATGGTTGAGATTATTTGGGGGAAGGGAAGATGTTCATTGCATTGTTGCTACTGTTCCTCATCTGACTATCACACTACATTAATGCTAACTTTTTCATACAAGGATTTCTGTTCATTATTTTATTACTCCTTCACTTCGCAGGCCATCCTACAGTTTAGATTAGTTGAAGATAGTTGTGCCAATATTGGGAACTGCAGGGGTTGTTGAAGTCCTTCTGTTATAATTCTGTGGTGTGGGCTAACACCAGCTGAATCTCCAAAACTACCTATCATTTCCTTATTCCTATTTCAGCTGCCATATAATTGTTGCCCAGCTGAATGACGTTTTTAGTCATGCTTTCTATTTATTTTTACTCATTTTGTTCAGAAGTTAAAGCATTAGTCTTGCCTCAGAGTTTCACTCTGAGATGTGAACACACTTTATGATTGGTCTTTAGGGGAGAGAGTGAAGCAAGCAATGGAGAAAAGCACATTGGATTCTTTCATGTTATCCTATCGCAGCAGTCACTTCTGAGAGACTGCCAAAAACTCTAATCTCAAAAAAAAGTAACATCGACAAATATCATCAACATAGGTCTGCCTATGGGAGCACAGGGAGCTGGAGAAAATAATTTAATTCAAAATTAACATATATTCAAATATCTGCAACGTTCTACTTGTAGGTAAAAGTGTTAAAGATAGTATCTCAAACAAACAAATTTCTACATTATCGAAATTTCTACTGTTTCATATTTGTAGTACTATAAAATAACTTCATTTAGTATTTGAAATATTCCACAACAGGTTTAATGTTTTGTGCAATATTTGTTTACAAACAGGAAGGTGAATTTTTGGTAAAAGCTGCTAAATGCTGGGGTAATAACATAATCTAACTTTGACAGACTGATACTAACTTGGTCTTTCAGTTTTGCCCTGTAGTTATAAAAACTGTGTTTCCACATAATTTAAAACATCATCATCATCATCATGGGTCTGAATTTAAACATTTTTATTAGGGAAAAGAAAGTGACGCTGAAAACTGTAGACTTACTCTTCGCAATGATATCTATCTCATTCATTTGTCCTGATACCTAAATACAAATGAGAGTCGTTATGCACGGTTGAAAATACTGATTAGTCATAATTATTTTTTAATATGGATGGGCGAACTACAAATTAAGCTCTTGAACCTGTAAGTAAGGGAAATGAAATTGCCCTTTAAAATTTTAACCAGAAAATCAATTATATTGGATTAAAGCGGAGCCAGTCACCCAAGGATCACTGGCTCTGAGAGCAGACTTAACTCCAGCACTTTGAAGGTATTAACACACGGGCAAACAGTTTCTAAGACAATGTCCTTCTACATGTGACGCACTGGCACAGAACATATGAACAAAGCAGCCAGATTTCCTCGTGAGAGTGTGATTATGGGGCGAGTGGAACCTCATTGAAGGAGGTGGGATATTTTCTCTGGACTATGAAGAAAAACCAGGGGTCTTTTCCAGCCTGGCACAAGTGTGGTCTGTATTGTATATGTGGGACCAGGGGACAGCTTTAATCATGCTACAAGTTAGGATTAAGGAAGAAAACAAGAAAAGTTAACTTCAGGTGAAATTAAAGACTGAGAAATGATGTGAGTAACGCAAAGACCTTGCCAAAGGTTATTAGCAGGAGTAAAAAGAGTGAAACACTAACAGCGATAACCGACTCACTAGCAAGTGGTGTGCATCTCCATGTAAAATATGTCCCAACTCTCTTTATCACCATTTCCCCTTTAGCCCGTGCCACCACGATCTCTCATGGGGACTAATGCCGTGGCCTGCTTCTACCCTTTCCTTCCATCCATTTTCCTCACAGCAGTAAGAGAGAACATGGAAAACGTAAATTAGACCATGCCACTCGTCTGATGCTTTAGAACAAAATCCAAATTCCTCACCATGGCCTTTGCACCATCCTCCTCTCACACCAATTCTCTCCTCAGCCACCACGACTTACTCCTTAACTCCTGAGAAGTTCATTCCCACCGCCTGGAATTCTCTTCCTTCGGATATTCCCAGGGTTCCCTCTTCTGCTTCATCTGGCCTCTGTTCCAATGTAAGGTCCTCAGAGAGGACTTCCATGAACACCCTACTTGACATAGAAGCCCCCCAAACCAAATTGTTGCCTGATGCCTTACTTTACTTTTTACTTTATTGTATTTATCATTACCTGAAACTTTATATACATACACACACATACAGACATATGTGTGTATGCATGCCTGTGTGTATATGTAAATTGTTTTTATATATATTTATATACATATTTTTTTTTATTCTGTCTTAGTTTTTACTCTTTTATTGGCTGCCTCTTGTCTCTTCCACTGAGACATACTCTTACGAAGGCAGAGAACTACTTTTGGTCTCGGTAGTGCTACATTAAACTAGCTGTAATTATTACTAGTTTTTTACTACTTTTCACCCACTTTATGCTAATTCAGTATAACCTTTTAACTATAATTTAAATTCTATTGAATCTTCCCACAGGGGAAAGGTATTTTCATCTAGAAATAAAAAAAAATGCTGATTTGTTTGATAGTAATGTTGTAAATTGACAAATTACTATTTTGTCTTGTACGTATTATTCTATTAGCTTGTTTGGGGCCCTTTCCTAAGAGTGGTTCACTCTTGCAGTAGAGGTGAAGATGAAAACAGACCCTTATGTGGCCTCTTGACAGCCAACAATGTGCCTCTACCTAAGGCTGCAAGCCTTTTTTTTTTTTTTAACATGAGTCCATCTTTAATATTATCACATTAACCACTTCAATTTGCTCAGTTACCTATGAGTAGGAAGGAGGGAACTGTATAAAGAGATTTTTATTAATAGATGTAACTTTTTTTTCAGAGATCTTTCTTTCTGCCTTTCCTTTTTAATTTTCAGCAACTTTAACTTAAACATAAGAAAGATTTCAGTTTTTAAAACTTTCAAGTAACACAATCATCCTTGAATTTAACACATGTAGGAATGTCAAAAGCCTAACCAACTGCCTCATAAAGATGAAGTCTCTTAGATCTTATTAAAATTATAACACATGACTGATGGCAAAAGACTCAAGTCTGTTCGAACACACAGTTGTGTGTCATAATAGTACTTCTATTCATTAAAACTACCTGAAACCAAATTAAGGCTAGGATTCCCATCAGACACAATATATAGTGACTCCATTTCTATGAAGTTAAAATTCATACGAAGAATGAAAGGTCATGCACAGGCAAACTGCAGATTTCACTGAAAAATTCGAGGACTGTTTCAGCCTTCTCAATTTCTAAGAATAGTAAGGCTATTTCCTAGATCCTGACAGATTTGAAATTGCCATACCTTTTCTTGTGGCCATCTCTTATTTTTCGTAACTCAAGAAATATCTATGTCAATTTCCTGACTGAGCTCCTAGCATGTTATTGAAAGAAAAGTTATGTATTTCTTTTCATGATTTCTTTGTGATTTCCATACCCTTAAATAAGCTTCATCCTTTGCAGTGAAAGAGAATAAAACAAGGCTGTTAAGCAAGAGAAGATGTAATGGGGATCTGATGAGAATTTTGTCCTAAAACATAACTCTTACAAGTGCTTGAAATATAACTTCTGATAATTTACAATTTATTCTGCTTGACAGCATTGCTGTGTCCTCATTTACACTAAAATGTACGAAAAGTGATCAAGGCATAATTCCTTGAACTTCATGGTCAATAAGTTCTGTTAAGTAATTAGCAGAGATGTAAAATAAAACAAACACACCCAGAAGGATTCTGCTATCAAGTCTCTAAAATACCAAGTGAATGTATTTAGAAAATAAAGGAACAATGTTTGGATATAAATATGAAGTAGGTGGTCACAAGACATGAGAAAAACAGGGAAAATAAGGGACACCAGAAGAACTGGTGAAACTGGTCAAATCATGGATCCTACACCCTTTGCTCGTGCTTTTTTTTTTGCCCCGCTATTGGCCTGTTTTACACAGGGGTCACTGGTTGGCATCAGCTGGATTTATAAGGAGGGTTCTTCCACTTCCTGGGGAAAAGAGGTAAACATTTCCAATATTATATTAAAGATATTAATATTAAAGAAAAACTGAAACAAGCCACATAATCTGTAATAATAAGAATGTTTATGTTAAATTTATTCAGTGCTGTAGGTCAATTATATCTCAATAAAATGGGAATGGAATAAAAGAATGCAGGTTTAGGCATCAGTCAAACACAAATTTGAATTTCATTTATTAGGTGGATTCCTGAAGACAGGTCATTTCAGCTCCCTGAAACTCAGTTACCTCATCTGTAAAACAGAGATAATACCCATTTCACAGGTCGGTTACGAGGAAGTAATAGAACACCTGGTGCAGCCTGGAACATAGGTTCTCAATAAACAGTGATTTGGTGGTGGTGTTATCATGATCTTATAGTTGGTGTTATATTTTATTTTGGCCCATCTCTGCACTTACATCATGAAATGAAAGACAAACTCCCTAAAAGCAGGACTTACCCACAAAGAGCTGACTGTTGAGCTGCAGGAGGACATGCCCATCAGCCGGAGCGGGCTGCGTCCTTGGTGAGAGCTGATCCACTTGAACAGATGCCTCTCTCGTGTTCCTCTCAGCCCTAACGTGGTGCCACTGGTTGTCGCTGAAGTGAGTGGGTGACTGCACCGAGATTTCAAAAGGCCCATTCCCCACATCGAATGAAAATGTCACGACTGCAGGAGCTGGAAATGTCAGACATGAAGATAGTTCACGTTAGTCCCCGTGGTGGAGAGCTGAGTCTTCACTAGACTCAGGAATAGCACCATAGCATCAACGGTCACTAAACATGAAGACAATGGTTTGAACTCTATGGAAGGAACCGTTGATGTCGGCACAGAATAGATGTGGAATGAGACAGTAAAATACATTTGTATTTTGGGGAAAGAATGGATTCTAAGAAATTCATCACCAGAGTTAATTTTTCACGGTGATAAAAATGAAAGCTATTTACAGGGCAAGAAAACTAAACAGCATCTGGCATTTTATATAAAAATAATTTTGACAGTGATTCAAAGTTTATTTAATTTCAAAAGCATGCAATATGCATTTGATATCAAAATACTAATAGCAGTCTAAGAGGATATCAAAACAATACAGCTGGTTGATTTAATTAAGTAATTTTGAAATTAACTGAGAATTTGGATTTTTAAAAATTTTTAATGTTTTGAATTTAAAAGACTTAAGTTGGTTCTAGAGAAGACTAGTAATTTCCCCAAATTATTATATATGTTAAATATCAAGGAATTTTCTTGCAAAAACGCTATCTTAATATCATAGTTTTTTTCAAAAGGACACAATGAAAAGATTCAGCTGATAAAGTAGAAACATAGTACTTTAAAAATTAGTTAAAGAATTTACTCCTAAATAGAATCCCATAGACTTCTAAGGAAAAGAAGACTTACAGCGTAGTTCTATCCGTATAAAATCAGTAATCCCCAGGTTCTCTAAAAATACCCCAGATGAAGCTGTTGTCTTAAAAAAGAAAGACACGTCTGCACTAAGTTCTCCGTGGAAAGTAGGAAAATGAAGGTATGAAGCCTCAGTATTGAAGGAAGCTGAATTCCAAAATAACCCTGTTTTTTTTTTAAAGGGAAAAATAAGAAAGGAAAAAAAATTCATAAAATAAATGACATAATTACATTTTCTTTTTTTTTGCAGTTTTACTCTTAAAATATTGCTAATTTACACAAAACTGCTTTTCTTTTGTCTGTTAATTATACAGTATACAAGACGTGAAAACATGATTGGAGATTTTACAAGCGTCGAAATTCTGGATTCCTTCCAACATGGGAGAGGAATGATCACTGCAGTAACAGTCTGAAAGTTATATTTCATATAAGGAAAATAACCTGCAGCCTAAATACCAAAGCATTATGATAAGATCTGCCAAACATTAATAGACATTTTTTTATAACTTGAAAATTTAAACACCTACATTACTTTGAATAACAAAAACTCTACAGAAGCTCAAAGTGTTTTTTGTTCTAATACTTCTAACATACCTTACAGAGTTACACCACCAACTAACTGTTTTCATTAATGGGTTTTGTGATTTTCTAAACTGAGATTGGCAGTCAAAATATTCTCATCTAATTAAAGATCAAGACACTACTTACTCTGTGCTATGCTGATATGCTCATGAAAATGTTCTTTTCATTCAAAACTATCTTTTATTTTGCTTATAATAGTGAAGTAGGAAAAGGGTTCTCAACATTTTTTTAAATGCTCAAAATAAGGAGAAAATGTTTAAAAACTGTAGGATAAAGTAAGACATCTACAAAAATTGTGTGGACTATAAAGTAAATTATAATTTCTGTCCAAATACAACTTCTTATTTTCACCTTCCCATTCATTTTTTGGTTACATCTACAAGTTTCTACAAGATTTCTTTTGAAAAAAGTATTCTCGGTCTTATAAAAACAAAGCATGGAAAAGAAATTCACATGCAGTGGCACGAAGTGACGGAAGTGAAATCCAACCGGATACACGTGGTTGATGAGAAGCATTATCGGAGAAACGAACTACGCGTTGCCGCTGCCACCAGCAAGTTGTCGACACATCAAAAATAAATATACATCTTCAGTTTTAAGCAACAGCCATCATATGTACTCACAACACTGAATGAAATTCTACTAAATGACCTTCCTGGAAGAAAGACGTATTGATCCTCTGAAGTTAGAACACAGGAATTTCAAAACAACGTTTTGTTATGTTAGCAGAGAACAGACACCTCGTTAAGTTAAAAGTCACGAACTTGACTTGGCTTCTATTTGTTCCTTAGATTATGATTTATTTTCTATAAATTCTGGATCCAAACAAACGGTGCTTACATCTATTGTATTTTTTCCTGTATGTCCTATGGACCTGATTCAAAAGTCAATCCTCAGCTCATATGTGGACAATTTTAGAGCTGAGTTTATTCAGCTGCGAATATACTTAGAGGGCTTTTTTTCCCCCTACATCCAAATGAAACTGTATATTTTCTGAGTATGTCAAACTTTGTCCTTATTTCCATTCTACAGCTATTTCCGTGCCTAGATATTTTGCTCTCTATGAAAGACAGCAAGCAAAGCAAAATATCAAGCCAGGGGTAATAACACATTAGTGTTCTTAAAAGTTTTTACCTGACCTATTTTTAGAAGGAATTAAATGCCTTTCTGTTGAAATGTGTGAACATTAAAATAAAGCTGTAACTTTAAATTATGGAGTCTTATTAAATCTTGCTCATCTGGAGTGATTACTAAGAGGAACCCTCAGAATTACTTAAAGGTCTAAATTAGATATTATTACTATAAGAACACAATATCCCACTTGTTTCATTTTTATATCACAACTAACCCAATAAAGCATCGTACAGAGGGCTTCAGGGAACGGGCTGAAACAGAGGAACAATTCTTTGAATTGCTGCTATTTTTACAATGAATGCTTCTACAGTAATGAAAACAATTTATTACCTTAGGTAGTTTAAACACTCACACACACATAGAACCACATTTATCTAGTTAGCAAACCTTAGTTTACAGACTCACAATAGGTAAAAAAATGAAGTAAGATCACTTTATTGAATTAAGAAATTGCTGCTAATTCACAACAACTATAAAGACAGGAAAGGCCAATATTTCCAAATGATAGCTCAGCTCTTTACAGACTGTGCCAGGAAGCACCCAGGAGGCTCTGGGCTGCCTCTGACAAAGGAGGGGCAAGAAAGCGGAAGCAGAGCAGAGCCCAGCAGGCAGACACCAGCCAGAAGCGGCAGGTCTTCTGAAGAGAGGATTTCATGGCTGGGGTGGATTAAAAATCCCTCAGCTACGCCTGGAGCAGACCAGAATGCAATCACTTACTATATGAATGCTCTTTATCTTCCCAACAAAATGCCATTTGCAGCAACATGGATGGACCTTGAGATTACCATATGAAGTGAAGTAAGTCAGACAGAGCAAGACAAATAGCATATGATATCACTTATATGTGGAATCTAAAAAATGATACAAATGAACTTATTTACAAAATAGAAACAGACGCACAGAAACAGAAAACAAATTTATAGTTACCAAAGGAGAAATGTGGGGTGGGGGAGGATAAATTAGGAGTTTAGGATTAACATATACACACTACTATATATAAAACAGATAATCAATAAGGACCTACTGTATAACACAGGAAACTCTACTCAGTATTCTGTAATAACCTATATGGGAAAAGAATCTGAAGAAGAATAGCTATATATATATATATATATATATATATATATATATATATGTATGTTAAAAAACCATGATGTATTATTCTAAGTAATTATTACTAATAATTAATAAAAGTAATTAATAATTAGTATATTCTCAATTACATTCAATATAAGGTACTAGAGATTTGGAAAGATTCTTTCAGGGATACCACTTACTTATTAACTTTCCAGAATTCAAAAGAAATTGTAATGAATAACGGGACCCATATGGTTTTTTACATGGAAAAGGAAGATGTACTAAGTATTTAATTCCATACATAAAGTAAAAAGCCCGTATAGGAAAATTAACTTAGTAGAATATTAAGATTACAAGTAATTTTTAAAATACCTGTTTTGCTAAACTTTTATTTATATCATTTATTAGTGATAATGATTCTCCTTTTAAAAGTAACAGATTTATAGAGACAGAAAGTAGATTAGTTGGCTGGGAAGATGGAAGGATTGAAAGATGACAGGGGCTAAGAGGTGAAGAGTTCTTTTTAGGGTAATGAAAATGTTCTAAATTGATTACAGTAATGGTTACACAATGCTATGAATATACTAAAAGTCACTGAATAGTTCACTTTACATGGGTGAATTGCATGGGATGTGAATTATGTCTCAATAAAGATGTTTAAAAAAAGGACAGTATTTGAAAAAATCTGTTTTTTTTTTGTTTTTTTTTTAAAGAAGATGTTGGGGGTAGGAGTTTATTAATTAATTAATTTATTTTGGCTGTGTTGGGTCTTCGTTTCTGTGCGAGGGCTTTCTCTAGCTGTGGCAAGCGGGGGCCACTCTTCATCACGGTGCGCGGGCCTCTCACTATCGCGGCCTCTCTCGTGGCGGAGCACAGGCTCCAGACGCGCGCAGGCTCAGTAGTTGTGGCTCACGGGCCCAGCTGCTCCGCAGCATGTGGGATCCTCCCAGACCAGGGTTCGAACCCGTGTTCCCTGCATTAGCAGGCAGATTCTCAACCACTGCACCACCAGGGAAGCCCCAAATCTGTTGTTTTTAAGACATCATTTTACTTTTAAAATCAAAATGCATATGACATGCTAAAACTACCTTTCCTTCTTTTTCAAAACCACTTATATGAAGTATGATTGACATGTAAAAAGCTGTACATATTTAGTGCATACAACCTGATGAGTTTGGTAACACTACCTTTCTTTTTTTTTATTTTTTAAAAATTTTATTTATTTATTTTTGGCGGCTTTGGGTCTTCGTTGCTGCGAGTGGGCTTTCTCTAGTTGCGGCAAGCGGGGGCTACTCTTCACTGTGGTGTGCAGGCTTCTCCTTGCGGTGGCTTCTCTTGTTGCGGAGCACGGGCTCTAGGCACGCAGGCTTCAGTAGTTGTGGTACGTGGGCTCAGCAGTTGTGGCTCATAGGCTCTAGAGCGCAGGCTCAGTAGTTGTGGCGCACGGGCTTAATTGCTCCGCGGCATAGTGGGATCTTCCCGGACCAGGGCTCAAACCCGTGTCCCCTGCATTGGCGGGCGGGTTCTTAACCACTGTGCCACCAGGGAAGCCCCCAACACTACCTTTCTTAAAAGTGAATAAAATAAAATGAAATACAGAAATGCAAAGGCAAGGGATAGTTTACTAGTCAAATGAATCTTTCTGAGCACTTAATCATTTTAAAAAGCTGGAAATATGGGTTTCTTTAATGAAAACTTTTATTTTGAGATAACTGTAGATTTTCATGCAGTTGTATGAAATAATAAAGATTCTGTGTACCCTTTACCCAGTTTCCAACAATGATAACATCTTGCAAAATTGTGGTATAATATCACAACCAGGGTACTGGCATTGATACTGTTAAGATACAGAACATTTCCATCACTGCAAGTATTCCTTAGGCTTCCCTCTTAAAGCCATACCCTCTTCCATCTTGTCCTCAACCCCTCCTTAACCCCAGCAACCACAATCAGTTCTCCACTGTCATTTGAAAAATGCTCTACAAATAAAGGCATACAGTACGTAGCCTTTGAGACTGACAATTATTTCACTTATAATGACTCTCTGAAGATTCACACAGCTTGCTGTGTATGTCAATAGTTCATTCCTTTTATCTGCTGAGTAGTATTCCATGGCATGGATGTTCCACAATTTATTTAACCATTCACCTGTTGAAAGACATCTGGGTTGTTTCCAGTTTTCAGCCATTAGAAATAAAGCTGCTATGAACATCCAAGTACAGGTTTTTGTACAAATGTAAGTTTTCAGTTCTCTGGGATAAATGCCAAGGAGTACAATCACTGAGTCGTATGAGAGTTGCATGCTTGTTTTCTATGAAACTGTCAAGAGTTCCCAGAGCGGCCATATCATTTTACATTGCCACCAGCATGTATGAGTGATCAGTTTCTCCACATACCTACCAGAATTTTGTGTTGTCACTATTTTCTTTTTTAATTTTAGCCATTCTGAAAGGTGTGTAGTCATATCTCATTGTGGTTTTAATATGTGTCTGCCCAGTGGTTAATGACTTTGAGTATTTTTTCAGGTGTTTAATTGCCACCTGTATTCCCTACTTGTTGAAATCTCTCTTCATGTCATTTACCCATTGCGTTCCTGGCTTGCAGATGGTTGCATTCTCACCATGTCCTCACATGGCCTGTCCTCTGTGCACAGGTGGAGAGAGAGAGGGCTCTCTGATGTCTCTTTGTCTTCTTATAAAGACATGAATCCAATCAGATTAGGGACCCATGCTTATGACATCATTTAACTTAAATTATCTCCTTAAAGACCCCACTGCCTAATACAGTCCCATTGGGGGTTAGGGCTTCAACATATGAATTTTGGGGGTGGGGAACAATTCATTTCATAACATCCATACTTTAATTGGACTGCTGCTTCTTTTTTCATTGTTGACTTTTGAGGGGTCTAGTATCTCTAGTATCTCTAGATACTAGTCCTTTGTCAATTCTCAGCCCACATCTTACTTAAACCTATCAGCAACAATTAATGATTATTTTCCTCTCTTTGAAATATGCTCTTCATTTGGAGTACAGGATACCAGCACTCATTTGCCTTTCTCATTAGTGGTATTGTTCTCAGTTTCCTTTCTTTCTTCTTCCTCAACTCCCCAACCTATCAGTGTGGGAACGTCTCAAGGCCCTGTCATTATACTGCTCCACCCACAATAACTCCTGCGGGCCATTTCATGGCTTTTAAATATGCTGCTGACTTATAAATATACAATTGAAGCCTGGAACTCTCAAACTAACAACTCCACATCTCTATGTGAATGTCTAAGAGCATTTCAGCGTTAGTATGTTCAAAACCAGAATTCTTAACACTCCTCTGCAACTCCTTGACCCCAGCAGCAATCTTCTCCGTCTCAGTTAGTGCCAATTCCATGCCTCTAATTGACTGTGAGACCAAACACCTTGGTATCATTCTTGACTACTCCTTTTGCAACCTACATCAATCCAACAGCAAATGTGATTGCTTCTCCTTCTGAACAATACACGTTACCACTATCATCACCGTGCCCATGGTCCAAGCCATCACTATCCCTCAGCTGTTGGTGATATGCTCATCAGCTCTACCCTGTTCAGTCTCACTAAAGCATAAGTTAGACCACACTGCTCCTCCTCCCAAAATTCTCTCCTGTTTTCCATTCTCATTCAGGTTGAAAAATAAAGACCTTTCAAAACCCTCAGTGATCTGACCACCAGTTTCCTCTCTGACTTATACCCTTCTCCTCTTTGCACACTCTGCTCCGAACATACAGGCCGTTTTGCTGTTCCATGACCATATCAGCAACAGTCCCATCTCTGTGTGGATACTCTGGCTTTCCCCGCTGTGTAAAGTACTTTCACAGATACTCACATGCCTTGCTCTCTTATTTCCTTCAGATTTTTACTCAAATGCCACCTTCATAGTGAGCACCTAATAACCATCATATTTTAAATGCTCAATCCCACCCCAGTCCTCTCTCAGCTGCACTGCCTTCACAATACTTACGAGTGTCCATCACACCAGATTACTTATTTGTTGTCCATCTCCCCCACCTCAGGAGAACTTGAGCTCCAAGAATGAAGATCTTCTCTATTTATTTTTGCCTATTTCGTTCACTGCTGTTTCTCTCTCTCCCTGTCAGTCTCAATGTGGGGAAGACATGGTGCAGTGTATGGGCTCAATAAATATTTGTTGAATGAAATTATAAGATTCTCTTTGTCATAATAGCAATCAGAAAGCTTAGAGTAATCATGCCCAGTTTGGTTGTATCATATGTATCTCATAAATATACTCAAATTCTTTGGTAAACAAGTAGAAAGAGGAAGGTAAAGAGAGGAGACCGAAGAGAAAGAAGAAAGAAGAAAAGCAAGAAGATGAGGGCGTTAAAAGGGTGGAGAAACTTTAAGAAAATTAAATAAAGGAAACCCAAGGAAAGAAAACAAAATGAAACACAAGAACGTAAAAAGAATTTATTAATGGTGAAGGATTATCAGATATAGTGGAGCTTGCAAAATTATATGATTATCTGTTAAAATGGAATTGATCCTCATTCTTTTTAATGGTTTATATGTAGTCTGCCAAATGGAACAGAACTCTGTCAATGGAAGAGAAATTAACCAAATCACTAGTCAATAGCTTTTTCCAGTCTAAGAATACAACTTCTGCAAAGTTATTTATTGCCTACATGCACCTTTGATTATTTAATGCATTCTGGGCAGCTGTGATTTCTCAGACAGCTGAACAAGTCGATGCAGGCAAAATGAAGAAACCAATTTCAATGACAAGAGTCTAAGAAAAAGAAACTTAGAACAATCTTCTAACCACGTAGGTTTTGAGGGTGCCTTGGTGAGACATAAAATTTCAACACAATGAATTAACTGAGAAGAAATACATTTCATAAAATTGGCTCAAAAATTCAAATGCCAAAGAGTTAAAAATACAACCTTGTCCAGAAAAACAAATTGAGAGCAGAAATTTAGATCACGCTTACAACTCTTTAAACCGATTATAAAATGCAGGGATACGTTTTACCACATCACAGCCTATTTCAGGAAAAATTAATACCAGCACACAAGACTGAGATGCATCCTTGTTAAGTACTGACCTATAAGGATAACTATTCCTTAAGTTATTCTGTCAGAAAAAGCAAATCACCTCAAGCTGGAAAAGTCAGTTTGGCCTCAGAATTTCCCACAGCAACATTAAAAACTAGAAGATACAGGAGGACTGTCCACAAATTTCTGAAAGAAAATGTTGCCAGCCTAACTTTTTTTTAAGCATTAAGGTAACAGATAGACCTTGTCAAATTTGAAAGAATTCTGAGAATAAAGCACATACAAACTCTTTTGGGGAAAATAAAAATAAAGCATTCCTTCATAATGAAATAGAGTCTATCAAAAGATACCTAGAGGGCTTCCCCGGTGGCACAGTGGTTGAGAGTCCGCCTGCCGATGCAGGGGACACGGGTTCGTGCCCCGGTCCGGGAAGATCCCACATGCCGCGGAGCGGCTGGGCCCGTGAGCCATGGCCGCTGAGCCTGCGCGTCCGGAGCCTGTGCTCCGCAACAGGAGAGGCCACAACAGTGAGAGGCCCGTATACCGTAATAAATAAATAAACAGCCATACAAATAATAGCATAACTAACAAAAATTGGGATGTGGGGGGAGAAAAAGACGAGGAAGGAACAGAGGAGTGCTAATTTTCCCATTTTTCAGAATAGATCAATGCTATCTAAAATTTAAAACAACTTGAATATAAAACCAAGTGACTCTATAACCTTTAAAATTTTTATAATTTTTTTAAGTTTAGCAAGATCATACAAGTTGAATATATATTTATTCAATATATAAATAATATAAAGCAATCCTTACAGCTTCTTTCTCTGTCAACTTTAGTTAATAAAGTTTTGCAAATTTATTTCTAAACCTCTTCTATTCTTCTGTCTAGAACAGTGCTTCTCAACCTGGGGCTATTTTGCACCCCAGGGAACATCTGGCAATTTCTGGAGACGTATTTGGTTGTCACAACTGGGGAGGGTACTACTGGCGCCTAGCAGGTAGGGGCCAGGGACACTGCTAAATGCCCTACAATGCACAGGACGGCACCCCACCATCACAAGGAATTACTCAGCCCAAGCGTCAAGAGTGCCGAGGTTGGGAAACCCGCCACTAGCACTATTTAGAAATGTATGGAATAAAGCTCACTGGTATTAAACATTATTTCTGAGTTGTGTGACTCTTGGTGATTACTGTAGTCTTTCCTTTGACATTTCTGTATATCTTAAAATGTTAGAATGACTTCATATCAATTGTCATTAATATTTAAAACAATGAATACAGGTATATACATGTAGAATCTTGTCACAAAAAATATTACTGTAGTTCTGAGAATTATCAGGATTCCCAGTCTCAAAAAAAAATGGAAATCTTTTGAAAGTGTTAGAAAGAATGTTTGTTGCCCCACATTTGGGAAGTTTCTTGAATATCAGTTACTAGCTAGTGATGTAAATCTTTTCAAAAGAACACAAAACAAAAAGCAAAACAGGGGGCTTCCCTGGTGGCGCAGTGGTTGAGAGTCTGCCCGCCGATGCAGGGGACATGGGTTCGTGCCACGGGTTCGTGCCCCGGTCCGGGAGGATCCCACATGCCGCGGAGCGGCTGGGCCCGTGAGCCATGGCCGCTGAGCCTGCGCGTCCGGAGCCTGTGCTCCGCAACGGGAGAGGCCACAACAGTGAGCGGCCCGCGTACCGCAAAAAAAAAAAAGCAAAATAAGTCATAAGATATTTTTCTTTCTTCAAGAAGTAGTATTTCAGTTTTATAAAAACACTGTCTTATTAAAAGAGTGAAAAATCAAAAGTATTAAGTAAAATCGTGTGCTTATTTGAAAGCACTTTCACTGCCTCAAGCCCACGTACATGAATGAGAAATGGCTCAGGATGGTACTAAACATCCTTTGTACTTTGTGATTTTTAAAATTCAGAATAAGTCTTTCAAAATATAAACTCCTTTAATTAAAAGTATATATTTGCATATCATTTAATTGCTTATACAATAAAAAACTTATTCCTGTTCTCTCACGAGTAACTCCAAGCTATAGGTTTCTCGAGCTGTGTATGATAGATCATTCTCATTCTTTCATAAGCTGCTATTTATTGATTATCTTTCATGTAACAGGTAATGTACTAGGTGTCAGGAATATAATAATAAATGAGCAATGGACCTGCTCTTGAGAGGCTCAGAAATAATTAAAAGCCAGTATGAGAAGTATATCTTCGTAATTTACTGAACATTCTTTGAAAGTGTAGGTAAAGTCCTCTAGAGACCTGTGGAAGGCTTCATGTAGGAAGGGTGTGAATGTGAGTGTGGACGGTTTCAGTAAAAGGATTGGAGGTATGTTGCAGATGAAGGAAAGAAAGCAAGTGAAGAGGAAATGGAGCCAGATGCCATCAGTGGTTGATGAATTTTCTCTGTGCTGCAGGGCCTGCAGAAACAGGGGAAGTTCCGTGTAGGTATCCTCCTGATTGATGTCAAAAAACATTTAACCCCGGGGGTCAATACTACTACGCTTTCTCCTTAGTGTGAGGGGAGAGTTCTGAAGGTAACGCAACTACAATTGACATGCTCTCCAATAATTTTTAATGCACGCTGAAGTTGAAGAATTATTGGTCTAGAGCAGCGCTCCCCAACCTTTTTGGCACCAGGGACCGGTTTCGTGGAAGACAATTCTTCCACGGATGGGCGGTGGTGGGGAGGGACGGTTCAGGCGGCAATGCAAGCGATGCGGAGCAGCAGATGAAGCTTCAATCGCACGCCTGCCGCTCACCTCCTGCTGTGCAGCCCGGTTCCTAACAGGCCGCGGACCAGTATCAGTCCGCGTCCTGGGAGTTGGGGACCCCTGGTCTAGAAGACTTCTGATGGCACCTCAAAAATGAAGACGGTCCCACTGCTCCCAGGAGAGTGAGCAGAAAGGAAAATATATGTACGAGCCCTCCTAGTTACAATCTTTCTATTAACTGTAAACCCAGATGTTTTCCCGTGATTCTTTCCGTTGACCCTTTGTCTCTAAAGTTAGTAAAAGTCAGAAACATATTCAGTAAGATCCTAGGAGTATCCTGGAGAATACCCATGTTACTAAAATCTTTACCAGTCAGTTTCTTTGTTTTATTATTCTTTTACAATTTCAGCCATTCTAATAGTTATATATTGGTATCTCCTTGTGGTATTATTGTACATTTCCCTAATGACTAATGATGCTGAAAACCTTTTTATGTGTTTATTTGGAATCTGTATATTTTACCTGACAAAATGTATGTGCAAATCTTTTGCCCATTTGTTAATCTGAATTTTTCTTTAATTGCACTGTTAGAAAGTTCTTCATATATCCTGGATACTAGCCTTTATCAGATATGCGCCTTGCAAATATTTTCTCCCCATGTGTGGTTCTTCTTTCCATTTTTAAAAAATTAAGTTATATTGGAGTATAGTTGATTTACAATGTCGTGTTAGTTTCTGCTGTGTCGCAAAGTGAATCAGTTATACATATACATATATCCACTCTTTTTTAGATTCGTTTCCCATGTAGGTCATTACAGAATATTGAGTAGAGTTCCTTGTGCTACACAGTAGGTTCTTATTAGTTATCTATTTTATATATAGTAGTGTGTATATGTCAATACCAATCTCAATCCCAATGTCATTTTAAAAGCAGTTTTGAATTTTGGTGAAACCCAACTTATCATTAAAAAAATGTATAGATCATGTTATCGATGTTGCATCTAAGAAATCTGTGCCTAACCTAAGGTCACTATGATTTTCTTCTATATTTCCTTAGAGAAGTTTTATAGTTTGTGGGTATACATTTAAGTTTGTGATTGAGTTAATTTTTATATGCAGTTTGAAGTATGGGATGAAATTCTTTTATTGTTTTTGTTTTTGCAAATGGATTCTAAGTGTTCCAGCACTGTTTCTTGAAGAGGACTATTCTTTCTCCCTTGAGTTGCCTTATGTGCATATGTATGTGTGTGTGTATACATATACCTATTCTACTCCATTAATTGATTTGTCTATCTCGATATCAATGTATACTGATTTGAATTGTGTAGTTTTGCAACAAGCCTTAAAATCAGATAGCTGTCTCCAATTTTGTTTTTATTATTCAAAATGTTTTAGCCAATCTAGTTTCTTTGCTTCCCCCTATACATTTTAGAATAAGCTTGCCAATTTCTGCGGAAAAAAAAAAAGTGCCTGCTGGATTTTGATTGAGATTGTATTCAATCTGTACATCAATTTGGGGAAAATTGACATCTTAACAAAATCAAATCTTTCAATCTATGAGTATTACATTTTTATTTAGTTCTTTAATTATTTCTCATAAATGTTATGTATTTTTGTTATGTTTATACCAAATTATTTCATTTTTTTTGGTGCTGCTCTAAAAGGTACTTTTAAAATTTCAATTTAAAGTTTTTCATTATTAGCATACAGAGATATAATTTATTTTTTGCATATTGACCTTGCATCCTGTAATCTTGCTAAACTCACTTATTTTTTTACAAATTCTTAAGAATTTTCTACCTAGGAAACCATGTCTTTAGCAAATAGAGACATTTTATTTCTTCCTTTCTGATCTGTATGACTCGACTTCCTTTTCTTGACATACTACATGTGCTAGGACCAACAGCATGATATTGAATGGGAGAGGTGAGAACAGATCCTTGTCTTGATCCTGATTTTAGAAAGGAAGCATTAAGTCTGTGACTATTCAGGATAGTCATATTTTCAGATTTTCACAGATGCCTTTTGAAACACTGAGAAAGTTTTTTTAAGTTCGTAGTTTTTATCATAAGTAGGATGTTGAATTCTGCCGTTTACTTTTCACATATTTTTCAAAAAATGTATTTCCATATTCATAAATAAAGAAATTCTTTAAGGTCAACAATAGTTACTAAGTTTTATATCTGCAGCACAACTTTAAAGGGGACTTTATCATTCATATCTTTTGTGCTTTTGGTAAAACACCTAACGATATTATCTATGACTTCTGACATTAAGCAATAATAGCAGTAGTAACACAAAATTTTATACCCATCTACATTTAAAACAACGAAAAGAAAGACTTGGAGTTAGGAGCAAGTTCATATCTGGTACCTGTAGGTCTCACTCATTTTTGTTTATTTGTCCTGCTTTCTCAAGGCTTCTGTCTTCCTTCCTAGAAAAACATGGCTAGATATGAAATTTTCAACATCTCTGGTTTGTGTGATAAATCCAAAATATTATTTTTTTATTTTCATCTTTCCATTTTTCTGTTCAAAGAAAATCTAAAAATTCTGTGTCTCAACGAAGGGTGCTAGCATTCTAATTGTCTCAACAAATGGTGCTACCTGCTTTACTCAAGTCGGGAGGCTGGAGATCGTCCTCACAGCTCTTCACCCTCACTCCCGTCCAAAGCGTACTGAACTTCCCTCCCTAATTGAGCCCCTGATTTAAGCCCCATGACAACTATTGCCTAGTTCAAGCCTTCATCATTTTCCTTGTCTTACTTCAAAGGTCACCTTCCTGTCTTTAGGTTTGTAACTGATTTCCATGCTTTCAGTTGGATCACAAGAATTAAGCTAAGTCTTAAATTATCCCAGGCCTAACTAGTGTTCCAGTCCTAATGCCTTCAGGATAACATCCACATATCTTTCCTCTGCTTATAAGGCCCACTGTGCATGATCCCATATCTAGAAGCCCTACATCTGCCCAGTGTATCTCACTTGGAAAGGAAAAAAACTGTGTCTAGGGCATTGCACCCTCAGAGATACAGTCTGCCCATACAGAGAAAATGGGGGCATTCATTACTCTGCCACCATCATTCTTCAGACTGAGAAAGTTTTTAAAAAGGGCCCTTTATGCAGAAAATGCTCTATGACCTTATGTGGCGATGAGCCTCAACGCTAAAGTAGATATGGGGGACAAGAAGGCCAAGGAAAGCTCTCAGTGATTGTTTCATTAGTAAGTCAGATGTTAATCAGCAGGTCTCTAAATCCTTACAGTATTTGTAAATCCTTATTCCTGATATTGCCAGCCTCCTTCTGCATCCCCGTGGTCACAAAAGTTTAACGCTCTAGTTTCTCAACCTTAAGACTATGGGCCTTTTGGACAAGATAATTCTTTGTGGTGGAGGGCTGTCTTGTGTAGGATATTTACAGCATTTCTGGCCTCTCCCTTTAGATGCCAGTAGCATAAAACCCCTCACAGTTGTGACAGCCAAAACTGTCTCCAGATATTGCCAAATGTCCCCTGAGGGAGCAAAATCACCTTGGATGGAGAGTCACTGCCCTAAGGGAAAAGATGCTGTGTGCTTAAGTTCATGACAGGAAGTCTGAAAGAAAGAACCCCTAAGGGACAGAGTTGGGAGTGACCTCAGTCAAAGCAGAACAATTCCCCAGCGATGGTGGCAAATGGAGGAAGCCGGCCTGAGCCCCTGAAGGGTTAAGATCAGAGCCAGCAGTGAAGAGTGCATGTGATGTACAGAACAATTTCTCTATAGTCACGCAAAATCATCACATTCCTCAGGATGCATCCTGCGTTTACAATCTCATCTCTTTGCACATAACTTTTCTCTGCACGAAATACCCTATGTCATCTTTAACAGTAGGCTGTTTAAGGCCTACTGGCAGAACAGGAAGTAGAGGTGATAAAGATTAGGGATGGTAGGTATAATGGCAGACCGCTTTTTTTTTTTTTTTTTTGCGGTAGGTGGGCCTCTCACTGTTGTGGCCTCTCCCATTGCGGAGCACAGGCTCCGGACGCGCAGGCTCAGTGGCCATGGCTCAGGGGCCCAGCCGCTCCGCGGCATGTGGGATCTTCCCGGAGCGGGGAACGAACCCGTGTCCCCTGCATCGGCAGGCGGACTCTCAACCACTGCGCCACCAGGGAAGCCCTAGGATATACTTTTAAGGTAAATAAATATTTCTTCTATTTGCATTTTAAGTTCTGGAAATAACTAAAAGCAAAAATGATTGACGCATCAGTCTCTAACCTAGCTGACTTCAGGGAGGTTATAAATGGATATGTATGCTAATTTCATTCCCTGCTGAAAATATGTATTTTCTATGAAACTATATTTTAACTAAAAAATTCCGGTTTAGAGTGTTAATACATTGAATATACAAAACAGCAGGTACCACTGATTTAGACTAAACACACACACACACAAACTGGGGAAAAAAATGAGATTAGAAGTTGAAATGTGTTTGATTAAACTAACATTTGATTCTACTGATGTTCTAATTTCACCCCAGGCCCAACAGTATAAAACTCACCATACATACTTGATAATTTTATGTAGCACTGAGGCCTTCCTTTATAGACAATGGCATGCAGACATTTAGGAATGATGGAGTGAGTTTATGAACCAATCAAATAGAAATGCTTTGTGCTTTCTTTCTCTTGGACTCGTAACAAGGTTTGCTGTAACAGCACTTATTCCCGGGCTTTGCATTCTATAAGGGGCACTTTGTTGATTGACTATAGGAATGATTTCAGACACTGCTTATGAGTTTTCACAAGAGAAGTCTGATTAATTATTATAAGATAGAAACATGGTTCTTAAGTGACATCACTTTCCTCAGACATGTTTATGGCACGTCGCCACCACTTACTGTCTCCCCGGCAGAGCAGAGGCCCTAGTTTATAGGCTGCTGCTGAATGTGGTCGACCGGTGTCTGTGATCACAATCTTAGTTACTGGCAGATGTTCTTTATAAGAAAGGAATCCAGTGTCATTGGTCCTAAAAAACAGTAACAACAGCAAGATTCTTAAAATTATTCTGATGAACATAATTATAAAGTAAACAATAGTCCTTATTGCATTTCAAAGCCAAGATGTTCTGAGCTAAATTTGCACACACAGAAGAGTCAGGATCAAATTAGTGTCCCTTGCAGACGGAATATAGTTGGTGATTTTTAAACTCTGTTGGCCATTTTCTACCTTTTAAATGAGATGGTTAATCCACTGCCATTTAGTGTAATAACTGGTAGTGTGTTTCCAGATCTACCGTTTTGGTATTTGTTTCTTATTTTTTTCCCCACAGGATATCTTGTATTTTTGCTCCCCTTTCATGCCTCCTCTTGGCTTACTTCATATTGTTTTGCATTCGATTTTACTTTTTTACTCACCCTTTAGCTATATGACTGTTTATTGTATTTTAATATTTTCTTTATAGATTATAAGACGCATCCTTAATCCATCACAGTCTTATATTTTATGTTGTATTACTTAATATAAAATGTCAGAAGCCTACCATTGGATAATTTTTAACATCCTTCCCTACATAAACACCTGTTCTTTGTGCTATGGTTGTAATAATATATTTTAAATCCAGATGTTATAAACTTTATAATTTATATTTACCTAATCAAGAGAAAAATTTAAACACTGGCTTTTACATTTACTGACATATCCATGATTTCCAGTGCCCCTCATTCCTTCCTGAAGATCTGTGTTTTAATCCGGTGTTAGTTCTGTTTAACCTGAAGAATGTCCATCAGTATTTCTTACGGTACAGTTGTGTTGACAACAGATTCTCTCAGCATTTGTTTAATCTGAACAGGAATTTATTTTACTTTCATTTGTGAAATGTATTTTTGTCCTGTAGAGAATTCTGGGTTGACAGTGCTTCCTCTTCCAGCACACTAAAGGTTATCATTCCATTGTCTTCTGACCTGTGCTTCTGATGAGAGGTCAGCCTTCATTTGTATCCTTATTCCCCTGTATGGAATGTCTTCTACCAGATTCACCCAAACTGGCTACTTTGAAAACATTCATCTTTATCACTGGTTTTTGGCAACATGAACAACAAACCCAGGTGTGTTTTTCTCTGGTTTTTATTCTGCTTGAGATCTTCTGAGTTTCTGGAATCCATACACTGAAGTTGTGCTAGTTATCTACTATGGCATAACAAATTATCCCAAAACGCAGTGACTTAAAACACGACGTTTTACGGTCTATGATTCTTCTGATTTATGATCCTCTGTCTCAGGGTCTCTCCCAAAGAAAGACTATACTCAAAGTGTTGGCAAGGACTGCAATCAGCTCAGTACTTGAGTGGGGAAGGCTCTGTTTCCAAGCTCACCCTGTGGCTGCTGGCAGTACTCTACTCCTTGCCGGCTGTTGGACTGACAGCCTCAGTTATTCACTGGCTGTTGGTTGAAGGCTACCCTCAATTCTTTGTCCACGAGAGCTCACGACATGGCAGATTGCTATATCGAGGCAAGAAGGCTAGAAGACGCAGAGAATTTTGAGCAAGTCAGAAGTCACAGTCTTCTGTAACCCAACCTCTGAAGTGACATCTCATCACCTTTACCATATTCTGTTCTTAAAAGCAAGTCACAAGGTCCATGCGACATACAAGAGAAGGAAATTACACAATGGTGTGAACAACAGGCAGTGTGGAAAATCGGGGGCCATCTTGGGGGCTTGCTTCCAGAGATATTTATTAAGCAAATCTGAGAAATTTTTAGCCATAGTTTCATCAAATATATACATATATATATATATATATATATATATATATATATATAGCCTCATTTTATTTCCTGCCCTTCTGGGACTCCAATTTCTTGCCTGTTAAATCATTGATATTTTCCCACAAGCCACAAAGGGTCTGTCAATGTTTCTTTCAATCTTTTTTTTTTCCTGTGTTCTTCAGACTGAATGATTTCTACTTACGTATATTCAGGTTTACTGAAGATTCCTTTTGCTATTTCCCATAAGAGTTGAAGTCTATCCAGTGAATATTTGACTTCTGATGATGTTGTACTTTTCTGTTCTAAAATCTACATTTGCTTCGTTTTTTCTTTTCTTTTCTTCTTTTTTTGGCAGCGTTGGGTCTTTGTTGCTGTGCGCGGGCTTTCTCTAGTTGCAGTGAGCAGGGGCTACTCTTCGTTGCAGTGCGCGGGCTTCTCACTGTGGTGACTTCTCTTGTTGTGGAGCATGGGCTCTAGGTACATGGGCTTCAGTGGTTGCAGCACACGGGCTCAGTACGTGTGGCACACAGGCCTTAGAGCGTGCGGGCTTCAGTAGTTGTGGCGTGCGGGCTCAGGAGCTCTGCGGCATGAGGGATCTTCCCAGACCAGGGATCGAACCCATGTCCCCTGCATTGGCAGGCAGGTTCTTAACCACTGCGCCACCAGGGAAGTCCCTACATTTGCTTCTTTAATAAAGTTCTCATTTATCTGCTTAGAATACCCTTTGTTCACTTGTGATTATTTTTACCTTCAATTCTTCATACGTTTTTTAACAGTTGCTTTAAAGTTTTTGCCTGCTGATCAAACACCTGTGTCCCATGGCCTGTTTCTAATGGTACTTTTATTTTCTTGACTTTGGATCAAAGTCTACTCTCTTTTGGAATAAGCAATAATTGTTATAATATTCTGGATATTATGGGTGATACATTGTAGAGACTCTGGATTCTGTTGTCATTCTCTGAAGACTTCTTTTGTTTTCACAAGCAGTTAAATCACAACCTTATCACAATAATGGAGGTTTTACCTCATCAGGGTGGGCCTGTGTCAGTTTCACTTGTAGTTTTCAATCATACTCAGTTCTCGGACATCCTCTTTGCTGTAAAGGCAGTGGACCTTCTGTCATTTCTATGGAAGGCTGAGGGCTTTACAAAGCCCATCTCAATTACTGAGACTTAAGCTCTAAATTCTGTCTCTCCTCTGGTGGTTGCTGCTGAAATTCCTGTGTGGCTTGTTCAGTTTCCCAGCTGCATCTCTCTGCTTGGTTCCTAGAAATCTCCCCTGTGCATGTGCAGCTCAAGGGTCAGGGGTCTGAGAGGAGTTGACATAGTGGTCTCCCCTCAAGTGGTTTTCTCCTTTATGACATGTCCAGAAATCAATTTCTAGTCATTCTGGCTGCTCTGAACTTTCCTCTGATACCCCCTGCCAAAAAAAATCTAGTGTTCTCTTTGAGTTCTAGCCACTCCACGGTAGGTGGTCTGGTGAGTAGCCTCAAGGAAAAGGCACATAAACATAAATCTCACCCACTTAAGTTCCCTTCTTTTAAGGTTTGAAGGCTCCCAACCCTGGTAGTTTCTGCCTACATTTGGTTATTGTCCACTTGCTACAAGTAGGTGTTTTTAATAAATAGTTTTCCTGGGATTACAAATGTTATCTGGGGTTAGGTTAGTTCTACGCAAGCTACTTAAGCATAAGCAGAATTTAATATGAAAAATTTCAAAGTCTTACTTTTAAAAATTATTTTTGATGAACAAAATGTCATGCAGACATTGGAGAGTTATTGGTGATTAGATTAGTTTAAAATTTTTTTATTCACATTTCAAAATACATTATTACTGTGTGGGCATTTTCTGTGAAGGCAGCGAGAAAAAAAAAAAAAGTATCTCCCAAAGGAGTAGAAATTTTGAAAAATCTTGAGTAAGAGAGACAATATTCTTCATACTGAACATATAACAGTAAGAGTATAATCAATGACTCCATATAGAGGCCTCCTTTAGGGTATTCTAAAATAATCTGGTTTTTGATATAACAGTCTTTGATGTTTGACAAATGAATAAATGGAATGTCAAATGAATAAATGGAATATTTCAAGCTCGATTTTCAAATCCCTAAATATTATAGATTTCCTTTTTCAAAATATGATAAATGGAATATTAGTTTTTCATAGCATAGTGTATCCTTTAAGAAAATAAAAGAGCTACGTGTTTAAATAATTGTGGGAAATTCTAAGTTTATATATTTAGAGGTTTTATAGGCAGATTATTGAAGAGATGTGTTAGTAATTAAAGGCTGTAAATATATTTTGAGAATAATATAATTCTTAATTATACTTAATTTTAAAGAGAATGATAATTGGATTAAAATGCAAAGCAGACATGAAGCAGATGCCTCTGTTTCATCATATTACAGAAATAAAAGGTGTATGACTCATGATCCATTACCAAAAAATTCAAATAACAAGATAGTGATCTTACCATTTAGAATTCAGATTGTAATACATTTCATCAAAACGTGCCTTTAATTTCTTCACTGTACTACCTCGTTTAGTATCTGCCTACTTATATATGTTTTGAGTGACTCATTTAAAAGAATAATAAACTTGATTTTGCATAAGGAAATCATATGGAAATCACCATTCATTCCGGTCAGCATCGCAGTTGCAGTAATACTGAGAATCGATGCAGGTCCCCTCTAATCCACAAGTACATTTTTGAGGATCAGGTAAAGAACCTCCCCAGTAAGTCTGTGTTTCATTGGTTCTTCCAACCCACCAGCTCAGAGGGGTTCCATCTGAAAGACAAAGGTGAGAAATGTGACATGTGTTCTATACCCCAACCCTTCCATCCAGTATAATTCCCTCCTTCCCAAGTCATTAAAAAGAATAAACGGAGAAAGACTGATTGGATGTAGTGATATTCCCAACACTGTAATTGATGGCATATCCTTAAGAAAGTTTTTTAAAAAATATTTCATTATTTAAGCTTAAATGATTGATATATTTTTCTTTGAGTAGAAAAGAAACCAGCAGTTCCTATTTAATTCAGGCATAATAGTAAAAAAAAATGTATTGAGAGCAGATTACACATGTAATTTTGTTCAAAATAATTTTTCGAAACAAGAAGGCATCAAATTATAAACCACAGTAATTAACATATGAGAAACAAAATTGATTTGAGATCATGAAATGCCCATTAAAACATTATGAAATGCTATGTAAAGTTAGTGATTTATCTCAATATATTTATTGGCTAAAAATAAACTAGGTGTTTATTAAACATTAGGCATACTACAGCATTCCCTTGCTATGATTTAAGATATATTTGAAAGTGTGTATTTTTTCTTCCACTTATGGCTTGGCTACTTATTTGAAGACTACAGAAATAACACTGAGATATCTTTACGCCCGAAGCAGATACTCCACTCAAAAACAAAGTTTCCCTTAACCAAATGCATTTATCTCTATGATGAATGTTCAGCGACCAGCTCCTTCACAGAGCTAAGACTAAACATGATGCCAAGGAACTAGAGCAAAGAATAGACAGAACATTTAGATGCGGCATGCAGGCAATCTGTCTTAGGGAAAAAACAAGTTAGAGAGGAAAACTCATAGTCACTTGAGAATCACGGCATGAGAAGAAGGTGACATCAAATCAGTCAGCTCCTCAAAGGTGCTTGATCATTTTTCCATTGACTTACAAACCTTTTAAGTTGCTGCCATTAGCCCAATTTTACTAATTTCTCCCTTACTTACAAATGCCAAAGCTCATAAAAACTTATTATTAAATTGGACCTGTGCTGATGCAAACAACCTCTCTCCCAGCGTTGCTATACATTCCTGTCCACTATGCCGGGAAAACAAGGAGTTGTTGGAAGCTTGTGTTATGCATTAATTAATATCAAGAATCTTCATCTTCTTTAATTGCATGATTAACTGATCAACTGAAGGAGAAACCTGCTTGAAGCATTTAGTAGATCTATTTCAACATACTGCTTAAAACGTTATGTGTTCATAGATTTAAAAAATAAATCATTATTCCTAAATACTGAATAATATTTTCGCATCTAAATTTGCTATCTCCCTGGCACTTCCCTAGTGGTCCAGTGGTAAAGAATCCACCTTCTGATGCAGGGGACACGGGTTCGATCCCTGGTCAGGGAACTAAGATCCCACATGCTGTGGGGCAACTAAGCCTGCGCACCACAACTATTGAGCTCGTGCGCTTCAACTAGAGAGCCTGTGTGCCGCAAACTACAGAGCGCACACACTCTGAAACCCACACCACAACTACAGAGCCCAGGAGCCCTGGAGCCTGCGTGCCACAACTAGAGAGAGAAAACCCGCACACCACAACTAGAGAGAAACCTGTGTGCTGCAACAAAAGAGCCTGCGCCTCAACGAAAGATCCCGCGTGCCTCAACAAAGATCCAGCATGACGCAACTAAGACCCGACACAGCCAAAAATAAATTATAAATAAATAAGTAAATAAATAAATAAATTTGCTATTTTCCCTACAAAGTAGAAACCACTTAATGTTTTAAAGATACCAAATACCTTCAGTTTCCTCCAAGACTTTTTGAAGTGTCCTAAAGAATTTACATAAGTATAAGGAAGAATTAAGAAAAGCATGAAAAAATTTTAAAGTTGAAATTAAAATGATAAAGTATCAGAGATCATGGTAGATCATTTCTATTCTCAGAGTTAAAATCCCAAATGGCTTGAGTATTCATATTGAGCATCCTTCCAGTGTGCTGAGCTGCAGACCCACAGGTTGCCGGAAACATTTTCATATACATTGACCTTTATTCATCCACAGTTATGGCACCATTATTACTTGAAGCTGCTATATTCTCAAGATCTGAAACTGTAAATTTAACTTGTCTGACACCACCTTCCTGATCTTCCCCATACATTTCTTACTGTGACCTCGAAATCCAAATTGTTCCCTCTTTGCCACCTCAGATCCATTCTACATGAATTCTAGGGTCACGGACCTGAGGAAAATCTGTGTATTTAACAGTTATCCTCATCATCTGTTCTACAGCCTTCTAGAGTTTACTATTCTCCTTACTAGTGGTTGCCAAACACCTGGGAATCCTTCACACTCCTTGTTGTCCCCTTGACTTCGTGTGGTGCTCGCTCACTAACATTCTTGGGGATTCCGTGTTCTGGTTCTTTTAGAGTTTGACTCATTTGTGATTTTGATGACTGTCTTTTCTTTCCTTTCTTCTCTAGTTAAGCAACTCAGTTCATTTTGTTCCATCACATTCATTTTCCCTTCTAAAATTATGGTTCTCATTCTTCTTAGAATACATTTCTGTACTTGCTTATCTATTTTTCTTTTTTAGATTCCAATATCAATATTCACTAATAATGAACAATCAGCTGCATACTGAACTGGAAGGTTCACTCTAACCACGATGCGCTGGAGAGCTGGGAAGAGAGGAGCTCACTTCATGCACTTTGTATGTGTTATGCCACCCAGCCACGACCACGCCCCCCTGAGGTTGGTATGATTGGCCCCAATTCAGTGACGAGAAAACAAAGACTGAGAAATACTCTTCTATCCAAGTTCTGTACCTAATCAACAAGAGACCTGGACCTTGAACCCAGATCTCTCTCCCCACCTCTAAATCCTATGCTCTTTGCACTACAACTATCTGATGGTCAGTCTCAGATGGGATTGGGGTTTCAGGGGGTTAAGATTTGAGGGGATACCAGCAAGATGAGAAGAGTTAGGAGGGGTTAAGAGGCTGAATGAGAACATTCTGAAAAAGAAGGAGGAGGAAAAGGAGGAAGAGGGAGTGGAACTCAGGCATATGGGAGAAAATGATCAGACTGGATTAAGTGGGTGGACAAGTAAATAGGATTGGGGCTTAACTGGAAACAAAAGATTCAAAGGTCATACCAGGAGTTCAAAATTTTTCTGCATGACCCACATAACACATGATATTCACACATGAAACACATTTCATTTTAAAGTTCTTGTCATTCTGTCTGGAACGCCAACCTCTCTTAAGACGACAAAGGAGAGGGAACAAAGCAGCTTTACTGTGCAGATGTCTTAGAATCTTCTCTGACTACTGAAGAAAAATACACCTGATTACTGCTGCTAGAAGACAGTGTGCCGGGGAGCGGCATGAAGGTTCATAGGCAAGTGAGTCCAGAATACGCAGCTGAGGTGTCCAGACGGAAGAGTCCGTACTGGACAGAAGAGCTAGGAAGGCACTGGAGCTTCTTAAACAGTAAAGTGTTGTGATGGAAGCAGTGTGTTTCTTACAGGTGAATTCTCGTCATGAAGATTAATCTTTTGGATGATACAGTGGGTGGGCAGGAGATACGGACTGATGACCGGCTGAGAGGCCAGTAGGAAAGATCTTGCAGTAACTTCATAAATTACGTCATTAAAGCCCGCACTAAGGCAGAGCTGGTGGGACTCAAGATATTGTCACATAATGAGATGCTCTAAAGGGAGAAAACACAAGACCAGAACCGTAATTTAGGAGCAGACTGGTTATTAAAAGTAGAGTAAAAGGAAGAGTTAAACATGGTTTTCTGATTCCTCTTTGAGCTGCTGAAAAAAAAAAAAACCTGTTTCTAGCAGACTGTTCTAATTTTCAGTTATACCCAGAGGGTAACTGTCAACAACCCGTGAAACAGTCACACAGAATAGTCACTTTCAGAAAACAAATTCACATTTTTATTAACTCTTCTCCATGGTAAAAACCAACCATATGTGTCACTTGCCCTTTATGAGGGATCAACACCGCGCATTCATCGAGTGTCAGAACAAAGCCCTTCTCTGTGCAGTTCTCTGATTAAGGGCAGGCAGAGACTCTAAAGACAATCAAGGCTTTGAACAAAGCTCAGCGTGAACTGACCTTGTTCTCTTCTTCAGACAACAGCATCCCTGTGACTTCCAGACTGCAACACGTTTGCTAAAGACACAGGGAGCCCACACCCTAGGTGGCTCTAGGCCTCCACCTTGGCCGACTCAAACTCCGCAGGAGCTGGTTAAGTAAAACACCCTGTGCGACGTGTGTAGGGGGACAAACGCCCCAACGTACTTACCTTCCTTATTTACAAGTCGTGACTTCTTGCAGTAGTAGGTCAGCTCCTGTTCACAGTGCTCCGCACGGTTAACTGTGGCCTGCAGTTGCTCCATGCTGGCCACGTAGTCGAAAAATCCAGCATAGGGCTTCTCTGGGTTGGTACTGCGGACTCTTGTTACATCGGAGCCATTGTGCTGGATGATGGCCCACGCAGTTTCTTGTATGCAGAAATGGGGGAAGAAAGAGAGGAGACCATCACTAGTCTGCAAAAGTTAAAATAAATAAAGAAAATCAAAATCACCTTTTATCTGAGTCAAAGTTTTCTAGTCATCAAACCTCTCTGAGAGGTAGCATCAACACAAATGGATTCTTAAAACTTTTAAATTATAGTAAAGTGACTTTTTTCCCTGAAATTTATACGATTGCCACGCATTTGCAGCGTTTTTATTCTACTTTTTCATATTAATTCAGCCAGAAAATATTCATGGTGAAAAATGTTAAGAAAACTGATTATTAAAATTTGTGGTGCATTTCATCAAATCTGACATTCTGCTTTTAGAAGATGCGTCATTATTTTTCTTCAAGAAAGAAAAAAATGATGCTATTATAACTGTAAAACATTGTTGTTATCGCACCCTGAATTCAGAGATGTTACAATATGAAAAAAAATGTATCTTTGAATTTGTAAAATATTTTAAATGACATAACGTAAACAATGACTTTTCTAGTCTTATTGTATGCTGCCAGCAGAAAGAAAGTCAAACTTTTATGGCCTGTATATATACCTCCCTTCAGACAATTTTTAATTATGAGTGTACATCTATTTCTGTTTTACACCAAGTTTTGGATAGAGGATTTTTTCATAACATGGGAAAATGTACAAAATATTTAAGTGGGGAATGCAGGATACAAAACTATATATAATATGATTATGATACATACACAAACACACACATAAATATATATTCATCGGACACAGATGTTAGGAAATTACACCAGAAATACATCTATTTCTTTTAAAATCAAATCTGAAATATTCATCTTGGTATCATGTGATGTGCATAGTTACGCAATGCAAATAGGAAGTTACTTTTTTTTTTTTTTTTTTTTGTGGTACGCGGGCCTTTCACTGTTGTGGCCTCTCCTGTTGCGGAGCACAGGCTCCGGACGCGCAGGCTCAGCGGCCATGGCTCACGGGCCTAGCCGCTCCGCGGCATGTAGGATCTTCCCGGAGCGGGGAACGAACCTGTGTCCCCTGAAGCAGCAGGCGGACTCTCAACCACTGCGCCACCAGGGAAGCCCCAGAAGTTACTTTTCTGAACATGCAGTACAGCATCAGCAGCTCAACTAACACAAGAAATAATATATCTTTGAGTAGGTGCTAGAGCTACCACTATTAGCACCTGAATGTCTGTAAACATTTCAATCATACTGATGACCAAAACTAGTTAGATGAAACAAAAATCCGACAAGGTTTGTAACAGAAGATGGCATATTGTATGTATCCTTCAACTTTCCCAGCAATAAATTTATTATATTTACTGTGATATACGCAGACCCAAGAACACATTAATGAAAAAGACCTCTGATTTAATAGGTGAGAAACAGAGTGGAAGTTGTCAAAACTCTGCTATTAATGTGCTGTTAAATCACATAACTCTTCTGTATTAAGAAGAATATTCCAAATTGGAGGAAAAGAGTAGGTAGAAATCCCCGCCAGCCTCTTTTCAGCTAATACACTCACGTGGATCAACACAATCAAAACAAGAAATTTCAGTCCCACCCATCTCCTGGTCATCAGAATTTTGAGTAGAGAGGCCTGTTAAATAAATGAGACAGGAGGCAAATCTGACAGCCTTACTCCCCTCCACACGTGGATCATTATTTTCCTCTGAAACAATAGCTGTTACTTTTATTTCCACCTTGCATTTCAGCTCACCAAAGCGCTTTAACAGTAAATTATTTTCCTTAAAGAGGACATGATATATAAGCTCATGAAATTAATTATGGATGACCAGACAGCAGTACAGTGGAGAGATCACCAGGAGACCTGAGCTGCAGATCTGCCATGTGTCTGTGCCCTTAAGAAAGTCAGGCGAAATCTCAGCCTCCATTTCCAAAATTGGAAAAAAAAAAAAAAAAAGGCAGAATATAGGGGGCAATATATTAAGTCTGAAATTCTATCATTTTAGCCACACAATCTTGACTATTAGAACTTTAAGATTATTAACCAGGCAAATCTGTTAGCCTAGCCTCTGTTGGACTCTGCTTTTATTATTCAGCAGAATGATTCATCTTTTCTTGCAGGGAATCAATGGCGTGCATGAAGCAGCTCATCTCCCGCTGAGTAGCTGCTGAAAGAGCAGGACAATAAACCTCCTTGAAACCTCTGTCTCTTTGCTTTTTGGGTCACCCTGAGAGGGACTTCCCTATCGCTTAGCATCCACTGGGTCATGAAGAACACGCTGTGTTCTTGTAAGGTCCCTTAAGGTATTGTAAGACATCCAAGGCCATAGGTGCATGACAGCTGTTAAAGGGCTGCTCAGAGAAATGTTTCCTTTTGAAATTCTAAAATTTCCATATGATAGTTTCTGTAAGTTATTTCATTTTCTAGTATAAAGTGCTACAAAGGAGGAAGTTACGCGGGATGCCATGCTTATCAGATAATCAAGATGTCCAGGGCAAAGCAGAGACAATGAAAGCATCACAATGGATTCTGAGCAATGGAAACGAGAGCCCAGCATCCATGTTCCAAATCGCATGTGCTTTACAAATAGAGGAACGTCTGCAAACTATTATACTGTTCTTTCCGACGTGATTGTGTTATCTGATATTTCTACAAATACCTATTTAGAAATTACAACTACAAAAAAAGTAGCCTTCACAATGCGTAATTCAGTATTTTGTGATTTAATCTATCAGTTTTTCCACTATTAGAAGACTGATAGCTTCTGATTTGCTAACTACACTGATAGGTTCTGATTTGCTAACTATAGTATCTCCAGCACGTGGGCTTGACAAGTGCTGAAAAAGACATTAGTCACTGAAGGAATAAACATGTGAATGAATAAAAACAAAGTGTTGTCCAGACTAGAGCACAGCCTTCCAGGTTATCTGGTTGTGATTCTGTGGTGGCTCTGAGATTTTCATTGCCTCTTAACTATTTTAGAACTTTGTAAATAGGAGACATCTGATGCAACTGCAAAATAATGATAAGGCTGAAACTGTGAAGGGTATGAGACATCGCACTTGCAAGCTAACAAGTTATCTTGCCTTCGATACACATTGTATCTATTTATCTTTAACTCTCTCACTCTCTCTAGATGCAGTGAGTGCCAGATGCACCTAAGCCTACTGGAGTTGTACCACGAGAGAGGGACCCCCAAATTACAAGACTTGGAGCTTATAGAGGATGGCTGGCACGTCTCCACCCCGACAAAGAGTGAGAGAGGAACTCTGCAATGCAACAAATCTCTGAGGAGAGGGCGGTCAAGTTCTTAGGTTTTACAAAGTAGGTAAATACGTCTGGGGGAGATAAGCTTCAAATCCCTCCAGGGAAATCCACTATCTCTAAGACATATTTACATTAAATTATCCTTTAACAAAGACTTCCAGTTTTTTTGCTATTTGTTTTGCTTAGCAAGCAAGGCATTGTTTCCTTACAAGTAATTCTGTCTACAGACCAGCAAATTCAACCTGGTAGAGGTCGATGGGCTCCTCCACTAGGGAAGAAGCCAGTTTTGCCTCCCTTGGCCCAGTCACTTCAGCATTACTGATGTATGGATATATCTGTTCTTTGAATCCTCTTTGAACTGACTGTAACATCTTACCAGTTTCCTCAGGAATAAGGTTAAACACTAAACAAGATCTTCAAAACGTGATTTTTAGCTTTTATTTTTCTGTGTGAGAAATTTCTGTGTGAGAAATTTTCTGTGTGATGTCATTTTTTTGAAAATTATCCTTTACCAAGTGCAAAGAGAGTTGTCAAGGTAAGGAAACACAGGGAAATAAGAAGAGACAGCAGAAAACCTATGAAATTAATATATATACTAAAAGATTGAAAGGCAGTTTGGGTTTACTGGTGTCTCTCCCTGAAAGCGATTTCTAACATATAGATTGTCTGTAAAGCAACTGAGTGATTAAGACCTCGATTTATCTTGGGCTGACTGCTATTTTCTAGTGTGATAACAGTGTAAAGAAAAAACATGCTGTTTAAGCAACACAGTTGCAGAGTATGCGTTCCTTCAGGATTAATAGCTGCGGGTGATAGAGGTGATAAAGACTGTAAGAGTGGGTAGGAAGTGCTGTGTTAAGGAAAGCTGGGAGATGAAAGAAAAGCTAGCATCCTGGAGCAAAACTTGATGTAAACAAGGCTGCATTTGAATAACGATAGTGAGTTATTAACTCTCATAGCTATTAAGAAGGTCTTTACTATTGAAATCCCTAAAGTAAAGATAGTTTTGCTATTATGTCTTTTTTTTTTTTAAATAAATGTATTTATTTACTTTTGGCTGCGTGGGGTCTTTGTTGCTGCACGCGGGCTTTTCTCTAGTTGCAGCGAGTGGGGGCTACTCTTTGTTGCGGCGCGCGGGCTTCTCGTTGCGGTGGCCTCTCTTGTTGTGGAGCATGGGCTCTAGGCGCACGGGCTCAGTAGTTGTGGCACGTGGGCTCAGTAGTTGTGGCTCGCGGGCTGTAGAGCACAGGCTCAGTAGCTGCGGCGCCCGGGCTTAGTTGCTCTGAGGCATGTGGGATCTTCCCAGAACAGGGCTCCAACCCGTATCCCCTGCACTGGCAGGCAGCTTCTTAACCACTGCACCACCAGGGAAGTCTTAACACTCTCCAGACTTCTCATGAAAGGGTCTCAGGGGCCCCTATCTCAGAATCACATGGGGAGCTTGGATTTAATAGAGTAGACCTTGGTCTCTAAACTTACTGAGTCAATGAAACTAAATCCAGGAGTCTTGGTAGTGGGGCACTGGGGAAAGGTGACTTTAAACCATAGAATTAGGGCTTCCCTGGTGGCGCAGTGGTTGGGAGTCTGCCTGCTAATGCAGGGGACACGGGTTCGAGCCCTGGTCTGGGAGGATCCCGCATGCCGCGGAGCGGCTAGGCCCGTGAGCCACAATTGCTGAGCCTGTGTGTCTGGAGCCTGTGCTCCACAACAGGAGGGGCCGCTATAGTGAGAGGCCCGTGCACCGCGATGAAGAGTGGCTCCCGCTTGCCACAACTAGAAAAAGCCCTCGCACAGAAACGAAGACCCAACACAGCAAAAATAAATAAATTAATAAAAAATAAGGAATGATATTTTTTAAAAAAACCCATAGAATTATTATTTTCACAAAAGTTAAAAAGCCACAGCTATACCTCTCAACAATTTCTCTGCGCTGAAACAACTGTCCTTACAGTACAATATTTGATGCTGAGACATTTCTTGAACATAAAACTATTTCTTTACAGAGAAAGCAATGGCTTTAGCCTACAAGAAGAACAAAAAAGCCCCATACATTTCAACAGAGACGACCACTGGGATTCATATTATCCTAATTATTTTTAAATTATATTTAGAATATTCTGCTTAGAAAGAATTTTCAGTTTTTAACATATTTTAGGAAATTATCCATTCAAAAGGGATTTTCATTGTATCTTTTAGCTTGTAATGCTTAAAGATATTTAAATCCATGTGGAATCATCTGTTGGACAGTAATTCTGGACTAAGAACTTTTTTTTTTCAGTTACACATTTGCAAGCTGCCAATTCAGCATTTTGTCTTGCCTTCATAATTGGTATACCTGATTTCTGTACCTTGAGGATATGTTATTGGCTACAAGCAATGAGACATTGGTAGAATGTAGCCTTTTCTAGTGGAAACATTTTCAGGCTAGGAGACGGGACCAAGGTTTGATGTCTTGATCTATCCCTAATGATATTCCTTAGTCTGCCTCGGTCAACCTCCTTGAGTCTTGGTTTCCGCATTTGCAAAACCACATCAGTAAGCAAAGTTTCAAGCTGTAATGTGCATTTTTCACTGGGTTGTTACACTCTGGGACTGTCACTTTTGTTTGAATATGTTTCAATATTCCGGAGCTTCTGAAGATACTTCCCTGTTTCCTAACTGGATTATCTGTGTCTCTGTCCACTGCTTGCTCTTCAAATGGCTTTAAGTTTTGTGAATGTCCTCTTTTTCATCAATACTTTTTGATAATTTTGCTAAAGCACCTTTAACCTCTGTGTGTGTATATATACATAAATCCACTTCTTCGAATTGCAGGGTTGAGGTGTGAGACTCAGGTAACTAAAATAGGCATATTAGTAATATGACAAGGTAAATGTTGATTTAATAGAAATGAAATAATTCATTCAATAAAATGAAATTAATAATTTCCCTACCATTTAGATGGTCATGAAAAATGTACATGGCCTATAAATCACTGAATTATTATGCATAATAAACATAATGTAGGCATGTGTGTGTGTACAGTCCATCCTCGTTATCTGCAGAGTCTCATCATTTGTGAATCTGCCTACTCACTAAAATTTATATGAATCCCAAAATCAGTTCTTGAGGTGCTCTTGTATGTCTGTAGACACAAAGCAAAAAAACCGAGTTGCCCAATATGAATTGCAGCTGCCCAGCTGAAGTTGAACAGAGCCGCACTCTGACTCCTTGCTTCAGCTCTCATACTGTAAACACGTATCCTATTTGTGCCATGGTCTTTGTGCTTGGTGATTTCACTATTTAAAGTGGCCTCCAAGCATAGAGCTGAAGAGCTGTCCAGGGTTCCCAAGCACAAGAAGGCTGTGATGTGCCTTCTGAGAACACATGTGATAGAAAAGCTTCCTTCAGGTAAGAGTTCTGGTGCTATTGGTTGTGAGTTCAATGTTAATGAATCAACAGTATGTGTTAAATAAGGTGTCTTTAGTCTGAAACACTAGTAAAACAAGGTTACATATTGATCAGTTGATGAGAATACTATGACCAGAGGCATGCAGGAACCTGATCTTACTGTAATTCCCTGGGAGCAATGGTTCAGTATTCACTAATTCAAGTGTCTGTGGTTACTTTACAGAACATTACTATCACAGATAATGAGAACTCTGTGTGTGTGTGTGTATGTGTGTGTGTGTGTGTGTGTGTGTGTGTGTGTGTGTGTGATATTACTTAAAGCTTTAAAGATTACAGATACTTAGAGGCATCTGAATTGCAGAATCAAAACTTCATAAAGCACGTGCATATGAATAGTTCAGGGTGCTCTTGTGGGAATGCAGGATTCACAGGGATGCAGTGATAGACTGTTAAATCTCGCTCACAACACAAACAGAAAAAATCAGAAAGTTATTTGACACTTAAATTCATATCTTTCATTTGCAAAATTTTCCTCTTTGTGAAGTCTTCTCACATTTATTATGTTCAATTCTCACATAATAGAGCGGGGTGTTCTCTAAAGGTTGAGAACCACAGGTCGAAAACAGCTACTCCCAAACCTGGCTGCACAAAAGCATCAAATGGGAAGATTTTTAAAAACACTGATTTTATCGTCTCACCCCAACCCTCCTGCCTCAGGGCACTACCTGGAAGTCGGTGCTGTGCCGACTGGGGAATTTCATTGAGGAGATAAACATGTAAGAGTCATCAGCTGTCTCAGGTTGCTTTGGCATTTGGAGCGGTGCTATGGTCTGAATGTTTGTGTCCCCCACTAAAATTCATATGTTGAATCACTAACCCCCAAAGGTAATGGTTTTAGTAGGTGGCACCTCTGGGAGGTCATGAGGTCAAGAGGGAGGAGCCCTCATGAATGGAATTAGTGCTCTTATAAAAGAGACCCCACAGAGCTCCTTCTATCATGTGAGGATACAAGAAGTCTGAAATCTGGAAGGCAGCCCTTACCTGACAATGCTGGCACCATGACCTAGGACTTCCCATCGTCTAAAACTGTGAGAAATATTACTATTGTTTATAAGCTACCCAGTCTGTGGCATTCTGCTACAACACCAAACAGACTAAGACAGGTAGCGTCCTCAACGATGGTGACAGCAAACAGAAGCCACCTGGTTGTGTTATATGAAAAATCTCTAAGACACATTCTATAGTAATTTTCCCGAATATGTGTGGCCAAGGTTTTACCACTACCCTGCAGTTTTCAGAATTACACATTAATACAAAGGAACTGTTGCTCCCATATTCAACTGGCTTCTCAGTTCCACATCTGAATGTGTAACAGACATCTCAAACTCAAAATGTGTAAAACTGAGCTCGTTATCTTTCCCTTCAAACCTTCTCTGACCACATCTCAAATAATGGCAACTTAATCACTCCCATTTTCCCAAGCCAAAAATGTGGTGTTAGTTTTTTGGTTCCTTTTGTTTTCTCATTCCTCACACATATTCAATGAGAAAATTTAATCTCTGTCCACCATCTACATTGTATCATCCAGTACAGCCCACCATCTCCAGCTCTTGCCTGGATTCTTGCGTTACTTGAACTTGGTCTCCAGACTTCCAAACTCCTATTATACATATACATCTTATCTACACGTATGTACGTATTTGGCGCGCACACACACACACACACACACACTTTCTAACTCCTTTCTACCCCTGCTCCTAGACAGGCATTTCCCAACACAGGAGCAATCATGATTTTATTAAAGGAAGTCAGATTGCATCTACCATTGCTTAAAACTCTCCAATGTCTTCTCAGCTCATTCAGGGTAAAAGCCAGAGACCTTACACGTTGTAAGGACCCATGACTCTTCCTCTCCTGCCCCCACCCACTTGATTCCCTCTTGCTCTCCTACTACTCCCAGATTACTCACCATACTCCAGTCACACTTTATCTGCTGCTGTTTTCTGAACACACCTGGTGAGATCACCTCTCTCAGGACTTAGCACTTCCTATTTCCTCTGCCCGGAAGGCTCTCTCCCTAGATATTCACTGCCAGATTTTAAGTAGTAAATCCTCCTCTGCCAAGCCTCCTGCTTCAATTTCATATTTCCTTTTTTCTGCTTATTTTGCTCCATGAAATGCTGACTTCCTGACACAGCACTATCCAATGTAAACTTTTTCCAATGATGGACTAGATGGCTATGGAGTAGTTAAAATGTGGCTAGTGAGACTGAGGAATTGGCTTTTAATTTAATCTTATTTTAATGAATTAACTTAAACTTGTAAAATTTGTTTCAAGTCATTTAGTTATATTAATTTTAATTAAATGTGAATCTAAATAGGCATTTGTTGCTAGTGGCCACTACACTGGACTGCATGATTCATCTAGAATCTATTTGTGTTTGACGGTGAAGGGATCAACAGTCTTTTTCACAATATTTACAGACAATTTTCCCCAGCACCACTTGTTGAAAAGACCATCTTTCCTTCACTGTTCATCAGAGCCACCTTTGCAATGAATCAACTATCCATATATGAGGGAGTCTGTTTATAGATTCTCTATGTTGCTTCATTGGTCTATTTGTTTATCCTTGTGTCAATTACATGCTGTTTTACTTAGCCTATCAAAATAATGTCTATATTATATCTCGTAGAGTTGAGTCCTCCAACTTTACTCTTTAAGACTGATTTGGTTCTTCTTGTCCCTTCAAATTTACTGATAAATTGTAGAATCTGCTTGCCAATTTTCACGAAAATAATTACACCAACGAACAAACACACTGCTGAAATTTTAATTAAGGTTTGCACTGAATCAATACCTAGTTGGGAAGAACTGACGTTTATATCACCGTATTGAGTTTTCCAATCAAGGAAACTTTCATATTTCTCCACTTATTTAGGATTTAATTTATCTCAGGAGTATTTTACACTTATCTGTATAAAAGTTGTACACATCTTTTTTAAGATTTATTACCATGTATTTGAGGTTTCTGATGCTACTGAAAATAGAATCTTCTAAAATTTCATTTTAATTGCTGGTATACAAAAATGAAATTAATTTTTACATTAACTTGATATCTAGTGATCATCCTAACTTTTAATAGTTAGTCTGTAGATTGTTGAGAATACTCTCAATACATAACCTGGTCATCTACAAATAATGAGAGTCATAGTTCTTCCTTTCCGGTACATGTATCTTTCATTTCTTTCTCTTGCTTTATTGCACTGGCTAGGACCTCCAAAACAATGGTGAACAGAATGATAATAGCAGGCACCTTTGTGTTAATGTTGGTAACAGGGGTAAAGTTTTCAATATTTCACAATAAACTGTGATATGTGCTGTAGGTTTTTTTATGGGTCCTCTTTAACAAATTAAGTAAATTTTCTTCTATTGGTAATTTACTGAGCTTTCATTTTCTCTTTATCATGAATGGATGTTGAATTTAATCAAACACATATTCCAAGACTATTAATTCCTCTTTAAGTTTATGTAAGTAAAGAATTCAAGAATAAAATTCATTTATGCCCAAATTTAAAAAGTAAATATTTTCAAAGCTTTCATGTGTATCAATCTTTTTTCTTTTATTATTATTATTTAAAATATTTTTCCACTTTATGTTGGCAAAAATTGTATATATTTATGGTATGTAATGTGATGGTTTCATATGAATATACATTGTGAAATGCTCACCATAAACAAGCTAATTAGCATTCATTACCACAGTTGTTAATTTTTTTTTTCTTTTCATCCCCCTACTCCCCTCCCCTTGGGCTACCACCTGTTTGTTCTCTGTATCTGTGAGTCTGTTTCTCTTTTGTTATGTTTGTTCATTTGTTTTGTTTTCTAGATTCTACTTATAAGTGAAATCATATGGTGTGTATCAATCTTCTAAGAGGAATAAAGTCTATCCTTTTTGTTCTGGGACTTAATAAGATACATTTATTATTAGATGTTCTACACAGATACCACATGCATAGAAAATAATGACATTTTAAATCACCACCATTAAACTATTTTTTAAAGATTTACTTTAAGTTCTTCTACTGAACAATATATATTTTAATCAAGTTGCAAATTATGTCAACCTCTTACTTGTTTCATTTTAATTTTGTGTGTTTAAAATTTAACTATTAAATGAAAATTGATTAACTCACCAGTCATATTGCAATATAGAAGAAATGGTTCCAGGGGACCACTTCCATCTGCATCTATATAGTAAAATCCTGAAGTATTTCCTCTATGCTTATAGGCTTCACATGATTGCTCATAGATAGCTGTAAAAAAAAAAAAGAAAAAGTAGCATCATAAGTGAAATAGTATAAAATTAATTTCTTTAATTTTAATTTGGACACAGAATACTCCAAGTCTTGAAATTTGTATGTACATTACTGACCAGGAGAAAAGGTAACACACACTTTAAAACAAAACTCATTTTTTAAATTATTATGGCTGAAAGAAGGTTAGATAGAAAAAAGGAAGAACGAGATTGTATTTTATGGCATTTCTTTTTATGATTAAAGGAATAAGAGAATAAAAATTTAGTTCATTTTTACATTAGGTAAAACAACAAAGGAGATGGTAGGTGTTTTAAATGTTAAGATCCTTATAAGTATAATGTGATTTCCATTTGGACATGCATCCAAATGGATCTTTTGACAACCATTTTGGAATTTCTAATTCTAGTATCACCTTGTAATAACCTAACATGTGAAGCACAATAGTGTAATCTCCTTAAATAATCTGCTGTTATTCAAAAATTATGCAATAGAAAAGTTTTAAATAATGCGTTAACTAGTCTCCTTTCTCACATAAAATTATCTATAGGTAAAATCCTTTTTTCCATAAAACAAATAGGATTTACAAAGCTTCTCATGAATAATTTTAAAAGTAATTTACATAAGAAACTTTCTCTAATGCTCTGTAATAAGAATTTAAGATAATTAAAATTCAAAGCAGAAGAAATATAAAATATATGCCCTCAGGTGGTCTCAGTGTGTTTTGATCCATAATTGGATGTTTTTAATTACACAATTATATATTTGCCATGTACAAGGTTTGAGATTAACAACCGTATATGATGCACTCATCTCATTGAACACTTGGCCAAAGGTAATGGTGATTTCCATCAAGCTTTTAATTTTGTGAAATGAGAAATAAACCATCCCCTGAATATCATTCCTTGATCTATTCTAAATTTTCAAAATTATGTTAATGAGTTTTTAGATCATATGAAATAATGTAACTAATTTTCTCAATGTTACAGAGATTTCAGATAATCATACATATTAACTTCTCTACTCCTCCACGGTTTCTTGGTTTTATTTTATTGCTATTGTATATTACACAGACAGAAATATAAGATGGATTGGTTTCTAGTCACATTTGTATTTTGTGCAGTGAAGTGGACATATGAAAATGGTTCATTTATATATTACTATACGCGCATACATGCGTTGATGAATTCTTTGAAAGAGGCTGGGATATAAACATAACTTTGCAGAGAGGGCTGGTATTAGAAAGGACACACAATTGCACGAGGGTACTTGGGAGTACTTTTGCTTTATGTGTATTACTTGGCTTTTTATAACATGACTGTTTAACATATTATTTTCTAGTAAAACCTTTTAAAAGACCCCCATCACTCACCCTCCCTCAACTCAGGCTAACGATACTGATGGCTTCATTATAATTGGGTTTGTCATCCTGGCCCCATTTCCCAGAATGGTCATTGGCAAAACCCTTCGGCTCCCTTTAGACTACCTGCTCAAGAACCTAATAAATTAACTCAATGATTGGATCAAATTGTGGGCCACAGATGAAAATACGTTATTTATTCACCATCTGATTTTTTTGGCTCAGAGATGTTTGTGTTTATATTTGTATTTAGTCATTGATAACAGTTGAAAATAAACAAATAGTCAATTAAAACACATTCTATTAGCTTTCTGTTTTGAGTTAGTTACTATAATTGGGATGATACCGGATATGAAGAATTAAAATACACCGTCTCTTTGCTGCTGGTGACTTGGGACAAGTGACTTGGCCCTGGCTTGAGTGACAGCACGCGTTCTTCCTGTTCTTAAGAGGCACTCCAACCCACACAAGCTGATGCCCCAGGAAAGACTGGCTGCAGTGGTGAAGGCACGAGGGTGAGGCCAGAAGGTCCCGCGGCCCCTGCTCAAGCCCTTTCTAGCCCTGAGTCAGGACTTCTGAGAGTCCCTTGTGGAGCCTCCAGGGGTGGGAGCCCAGGATTTCAATCTCAACTCCAGCAGGAGTACAAAGCAGTGCACAGTGAAGAGACGAGAGTGGGACTGCACCTAGCGCCCTTGCCTGAAGTCATGGCTACGGGCCAATAGTACTGAGAGTTAAGCTGCTCAGCAATGTCAGCAACAATATGAAAAAATGGGAAGGAAAAAATGGGCATTTGGGTCTCCCTATCCCACATCCTGAACAAGTAGACAAGAAAATGACATGAGTCTTATGACACATGCAAAACTTTTCACCAGGAAAAAAATGAACGGCTTCTAACACAGGAAAAGAGTATTTGGTTGTGGTCCCAGCCTCTGGAGCATAATTGCAAGGGTTCACATTCTCACTGTGCCTCAACTATTCCAGGAGCTTCTGGGCATGGTGATTAATCTCTCCCTGTAACCTAGTAAACTAGGGATAATAACAATGACTACACCCACCTACTAAGGTGGTCAGCAGAATTAAAGAAGTTGGGACATGTAAAATACTAGAGCAGTACCTGGCATTTAGAAAATAATAAAATTAACTATTATGATTAATTCCATTTCTACCATCCTTATTCTCATCATCCTTATTAATGGAGTTGCAAGAGAATTGAAGGATCACCTATTCTGCACTGTATTTTATGCTTATCCTTAGCTACCTTTGCTTTCTACACGTGTTTTCCCCTTACCAGCTCTCTTACTCTTTTCTGTCTTGCTTTATTTTATGTGCTTCTGTAAGCTACCTTGACTACTTTATGAAAAGTGTGGACTAAAAATAAACTAGAAATCAACTGAATGCTAATAAGATCCAGGGTTGTACACACATGGACATATATACACACAACAACAACAAAAAAGGGAAATAAATAAGGGAATCAGGACAGAGGAAAGAACCACAGGTGTGTGTGGCTTACAGTTGTGGCAAGTTGCTCCCCTGTATCCAGTGTTTGTACAGTTGCAGTGAAAGGTGTCCCAGGTCTGGGAACATTGACCACCGTGTTCGCAATAGTTGGGCAAACACCTAAAAGAAGGTGCAGATACAATTACTACTATTCATTTTGAGAAATCACAAAATACTGCCAATGTATACATGATCATGTGAAAGAAGAATGTCAACAGTAACCTAAAGAGTAAATACAGTGTGACTAATGGTCATTCCATTTGTCGTTATGGTACCTTAATCACAAAACTAAACCTTAGATCAATAAATTCATCAGGTTTCAACCAATTCTCAGGTAGCTGTGACTGCTTAATTTTCAACATGTCGTACTATATCATAGCCCTTTCTTTTCCCTAGTGACATAACACTAATTCAATATGTTGCCAGAAACATCAATAGTTTACATAAAATAACAATATTTAATCATACTGATTTACTACACTGAATATTTAAAGGAAGAGGGAATAAAGAAGAGAGAAGGAAAGAAGGAAGTGGGAGGGAGGGACATCTCTATTCACTTGGTGTATACATCCAGGAATGTTGAAGATGTACAGTATAGATGCACAAACTCCAAGCAGTGGGTCAGGGTGCATTAGGATGCTGAATCAAAATCACAGGGGCTCCCAGGATATTTTAAATTTTTAAGAGAAATACAGGCATACTCGACATCTGTCCAGCATTGCGCAACTTATTGGCTTGAGGTAGTTAAATTTTAACATTAAATAGTAATACATTCCACTTAATCATGTCCTATCTTTGAGAAGCTGGAGTCTTAGTAGTTGTTAAAAAGTAACACCATGTGAAATCAAGTTGAACAAAAGTAAGGGTAGCAGTGTCTGATCTGATCCCAAGCTTTGAAAGGTTGTACACTACATTAAAAATAAACTTAAAATATTTTTCAAATTTTATATATATAATTTTAAAAATATATAAAAGTAATATACGTATAAATTACTTTTTAAAAGGTTTCTAAATTGTTAGGACAGGGCTTCCCTGGTGGCACAGTGGTTGAGAATCCACCTGCCAAGGCAGGGGACACGGGTTCAAGCCCTGGTCCAGGAAGATCCTACATGCTGCAGAGCAACTAAGCCCGTGCGCCACAACTACTGAGCCTGCGCTCTAGACCCCACAAGCCACAACTACTGAAGCCCACACACAGAGAGCCTGTGCTCTGGAACAAGAGAAGCCACCACGATGAGAAGCCTGCGCACCTCAACTACAGAAAGCCCACGCACAGCAACGAAGATCCAAAAATAAATAAATTAACTAATTAAAATAAATAAATAAATAAATAAATTGTTAGGACATAAACACTTGTAAAGTTGCCTGGAACTCAGCCACTGTTTAAATGAAAATGTTAGTTATATCTTTTGGCTTAGGACACTGTGAAAAAATTACTGAAATACATTAAGGTACCCTGGACAAAAAAGTTGAAGAGCTTCTGGTATCAACTCAAATAGCCCTGATCAAATAACTGATGCTTTTTAGAATTTAAATTAAAAGTTATATTGAGACCAATGCTCTCATTCACCCCAGAATAAAAAAATAAATAAATTACAAAACCTGTCAAGAATATATTCTTGATGAAGTTTCTGCCACCTCCTTTTTTAAAACTAAGACTGGGAACTTCATGTTTTGCTTTTAGGATTTTCCCAATTTTAACTGAAAATAATGTTACTGCTTTTCCTGATTATAAAAAATAGATATGCACTGTACAGAAATCAAACAATATAGGAAACAATAGAGAAGAAATATAATTTGTAATTTCAATATATAAAAATTACCACTATAAACACATATGTGTGTGTGTATAATGTATTATGTTCATAAATGTAATCATAAAGTACATGCTACTTTACAACCTTTTTAAGGATTCAAAAATAAATAATGGGCATCTCTCCATGCCAATTAAATTTATATGTATTTTAGCATTTTTATAGATTCACAGGAATGTATTCAAAGAATATTTAAACAGGTATTTAATTTTTTAAGCATTTCAAATCAATAACAATCTAGAAGAAAGAGGGAATTTTAAAAATAAAATTAAAACAATTCTAATTGGTAATCAGAAAAGAAAAGGACAGAGAAGGCTATTCTTTAACAGACCTTGAACAATGTTTTAAAAGGGGGCAGATATAAGTGACTACACCTAAAATTCTAAAGAATGAATCTATTGGGATACATGTACTGTTTCTATCTGATCTGCTGCAAAAGATACTGTGTCCATTTTCCTAGATTCCTGTTAGACTTGACTTTTCATATTTTTTAATTACAATGTGAAAGACTGGATTGTGGATTTTATTTAAATTCATCATATAGTAGTTCTATTTGACTACTAGTAACCTATGGCAAATTACATTGTATAGTGAAGTACTGATTCTCACTAAAGGTTTTAAACAATTATCTTTTATACTTTTCTCCCTGAGAGTCATTTCAACACAAAGTAGAACATAAATAAATGAATATATCAACATGCCCCAAACTGAAGTGGCGTGTATGATTTTATTTATTTATGGCTGTGTTGGGTCTTTGTTGCTGTGTGCGGGTTTTCTCTAGTTGCGGTGAGTGGGGGCTACTCTTCGTTGCAGGGCGCAGGCTTCTCTTGTTACGGAGCACGGGCTCTAGGCACACAGGTTTCCGTAGTTGTGGCATGTGGGATCAGTAGTTGTGGCCTACAGGCTCTAGAGCGCAGGCTCAGTAGTGGTGGTGCACGGGCTTAGTTGCTCCATGGCATGTGGGATCTTCCTGGACCAGGGCTTGAACCCATGTCCCCTGCATAGGCAGGTGGATTCTTAACCACTGCGCCACCAGGGAAGCCCCAGTTGATATCTTAAAAAGTTGATATCAAAAGATTTCCTTAATACTATTGCTTAATAAGTGATTTACGTCCAAGCAACTTAATAAATATTTATGCCCTTAACAATTGTCACCCCTACCCCACTCCCACTTGGATTTCTGCCCCAAGACATGGGGACATAGAGGACAGCTCCCTTTGCAGTTCTATCCTCACCTCCATGGAGGGACTGATGGCCATCAGCCTCAGTCAGCCCCCACCCAGATTTCCTTGCAGGTCCACAGAGGACAAGGGGAGGGCTTCTAGATGAGTGTGTGTGTGTGTGTGTGTGTGTCTGTGTCTGTGAGTAAGAAAGGTGTGAGTGTGTAAAGAGTATAGGAATGATCTTATGAGTGTGCAGGTGCATGTGTAAAGATGCTATGGGTCTATGAGAGTAGGTGTGTGAGTGTGCTTGTGTATGGATGAATGAGTGAGGAGGTGTGTGTGTGTGTCTGTGTGTAGACTGTGTGTGACAAGTAGCTTTGAGATATGTGAGTATATGCATGTATAGATGTGTGTGGGAGATTTGTACAATGACATTAGTTTACACATAAAGAATGTGTGTAAATGACTGTGTGGGTGTGAGTGTGAGCACATATGTAAATTTATGTACACCTTTATGTGTAGGTTTGATCCAACTTAAAGTTAGTTACAGTAAAAAGAGAACTACATTGTTTAAGATTCTGTCAGATGGTTTTTTTTTGGCTGTGCCTCATGGCTTGCAGGATCTTAGTTCCCCAAAAAAGGACTGAACCCGGCCCTTCGGCAGTGAAAGCACGGAGTCCTAACCACTGGACCACCAGGGAATTCCGTCTGTCAGATTTTTAAATATATTTTTAATGTTCCTCCTGGTTTCAATTGCAATTTATTAAGCCATAGATTCTGTGTTTAATCTACATAGATTAAGCATGAACCGCAATACATGTTGATGTGCACCCAGGGAAGCGGTACAACATGGCAGGTAGCACGCAGGGGGACTTCCTGGAACCAGGGGGCTTAGATCCGACGCTGGGCTCTGCCTTTAGCCATGTCCTCTTAGCCAACTTACTTAACCGCTCTGTGCATCTATTTCCATGTTTACAAGAAACAAACACTCTAAGAACAGGTTCTAAGGGTTTTTGTGAAGATTAATTTAAATACATATTAATTTATTTATTTAAAATAAATTTTAGAACAGAGTCATTGCACAAGTCTCTCACACAATGCGTAAGCTCACGCACATATCCAAAATTGCCCTACATACTCATACAAGTCATGACACACACAATGACACAAGTCCTCAAGCATTAACCCATGCATGTGTACACTCACACATGCACACGCTCACACACAGCCACACCATCCCTACACACACACTTGTAACGTCATTCAGACACATTCCCAGGCCCTTCACTCACTCACATCACCCTACACAAGTCACTCACACACACACACAAACCTAAATACTAATTCATGTTAAGTTAGAATACAACCTACTAAACAGGGTTTCTTTTAAGTCTCTATTTAATAATGCTTTGGAAGCTATGTCAACAGGTATAGCATATACGACCAAGACAGGTGGATACATATTTTCTTCTGAATATAAGAGAATGGAATGAACTTAGAGATACTTTTGGAAGTTTAAAAGGTATACAAATATAAAAGGTACGTTGGTTTTTGCTGTTATTTTTAAGATTTCCAGGGTTACCATTAGCCTAAAATTTTCTTTAAAAAAATGTATAGTCAAGATCTATCCATAATTTGCTACTTCTGAAAAGCGTTTTTAAGGTGTGGTACCGAAACCATAATTCTCCTGCTGTGCTGTCTCATGCTCTGTTTTACAAGCGTGCACCTCCGGAAAGCAGGCAAGATGGATTCCTTGTGCAAATGGCAGCTTCAGAGAAACCCATGTTGGAGAGGTGTGGGTCTACCTGTACCAAAAGAACGTTCTGCGATCTGAGACGGTCAAAATGACCATCACTCACAGTGTGGATGACCGAACCTCCCCACCCATTGAGGGTGAGGGCTCCCTGCTTCTGTGAGTGAGACCCACCTCAAGAGAGCTGGCCCAGGGAGCCTTGCTACAGGGCTTCCCCAAAATCAGGATTAATGTTCCTGAGCTGGCGTGGCTGTCATTACGGAGATGGTCACTGTCATTTATTCCCCAAATCAAGCCAATTGAGGTTTATCGTCTCAATTCTCCCTTTATCATCTTTCATTATAGAAAGTATTATTTTCTCTACAAATTGAGTTAAATAAACACATATTCATAGATAGGAAATGATGGCCTTCTAATCCATTGCTAAATAAGATTATAATTATTTTTTTCTACACATAGAATAATATCTACTAGTGTTCAAAACAGGATCAACAGACATTGATAAACGGTCTTCAGATATAATAGATGTGTGTTTATGTTGATAAAATGTTTCATACAAATAAAAAGTTATTTTTAAAACTCAGAATTTGGGACTTCCCTGGTGGCGCAGTGGTTAAGAATCTGCCTGCCAATGCAGGGGACATGGGTTCGAGCCCTGGTCTGGGAAGATCCCACATGCCACGGAGCAACTAAGCCTGTGCGCCACAGCTACTGAGCCTGCGCTCTAGAGCCCGCGAGCCTCAGCTACTGAGCCCGCATGCTGCAACTACTGAAGCCTACGCACCTAGAGCCCGTGCTCCGCAACAAAAGAAGTTACTGCAATGAGAAGCCCACACACCGCAATGAAGAGTAGCCCCCACTCATCACCGCAACTAGAGAAAGCCCGCGCACATCAATGAAGACCCCACGCGGCCAAAAATGAAAAAAAAAAAGTTAAAAAACCTCAGAATTTACGTGTTTGCTCAAAATATATATTGAACACTACTACACGGTTGGGGTTAAGTTTGTCACATTGCTTAATTTTTTTTAATCTGGAAAGGCTATGACATTCCACTGAACTCAATAATTAAAAATAACTGCCTTGATGACTGGCAAGATTATTTGGCTATAGTTGCCCATGCCTAAAAATACTTTAAAATTATTAACTATCAATTATTATATTAAAAGTTACTTGTCCTCTGCAATGAACGCCCAAAGCTTGCACTAGCATGCCCTGTACTGGAGTTCCTATTGAAACTACTGGATCGTCCTCACACCTTTATCAACACTACGGCTCCAAACTTTTTCACAGGGAGTTTCCTCTTCATTTTCCCTGCAGAGAAGATAGTAATGGGTTCTTCAAGGTACACATCAGGACCATAGCAACCAGTTAAATTCCTATGCCTCTGAAATATTATTCAGCTGTCATGGAAGCAAAAGCCAGTGTGATAACTGACCACATAGGTCTCTGATTTACTGGTACCTGATGGTCTAGATTACTGTTAGGGTTTCCTAAGCTATTGCGTTTAATGATATATTTTTGATACATTTATACCCCTCTAAAATTATAGCAGCATCAACATCACCTTTTGTGAATTGGTAGCTATTTGTACATATAAATAACATGGTCACATGTCTTCCAGCTAAATTTTATCACTGGAAATATGAAGTATAAAACTAAAAGAATATTTTCTTATTTCTAATGTGAATATTATCTCTTTCCTGTGGAACAGATGATGGTAAGAAAAAGGAGAGAAAAATGTTTGTTTTACATACAAATTTCAATCTGCTGACAAAAGTTTGAAAATGGACAGGTCAAAATAGAGAAGTGAGATTGCCTTTACCTGTCTGTGATTCCACATGAGTCTATCTGAAGGTCGCTGAAGTTCCCAAGGGACTCCTGCTGAACTGAAATCAGATCTACCATCTTGTGATTGATAGAAATGCGTCTCATACATCCCTGAAACCCACCAAGTGGACTTTTACATTTGGATCCAAAGCTGTTGTCAGGACAACCTGATAAAAACAAAACAATACAAAGTTGATCAGGATACATCATAATGAATCAGGACTCAGTATCTTCACTAAAAAATTTTTTAAAATAGGCATTTGATTATTAAATTGAAATGGAGGGGAAAGCCTACTGCAGTCATCATTCATTTGATCTAAATTACACACAGCAATTCATACAAACATATTTCTCTTTATTACCATAGGATTCATAGGAAATTACTACTGTTATAATAATTACGTGCAAGGATACTAACTTGATCCCAACTTTAGAAATACACAGATCAGCTCCAGTATCCTGAACATGTCATTCAGCAGTATTAAATTATATATAACTCAAACACAGGAACTTAGTCTTTTGGGATGCAAAGAGAAGAGCATAAAGGATGAAAGCATGCACTGTAGACAAGAAAAGATAAATCAATAATGCTGAAATACCTTTGTGTTTAAGGCTATTCGGAAAAGGAGTTACGATGACTTGGAATAAAATTACAACTATTTATGTAATTAAATACTTTTCATATGCATATAAGAGCCACATATACATGCATTTTAATAAATCATAATGGCTTAATGTCAAAAACATTTCATTGTTTGACTTTATTTATTCTCTGCCTCATAAAGGAGTGTTCCATTTATATTGATTTTTTTCCTAACACTTATCTAAGACCTGTTTCTAATTATTTAAATAATAAAGAACTATAATATTAACCATTTCTGTCTGGGGTTTAATGATGTTCTCAGTGCTTCTCTATCCAAGTGAAATAAACAATTTTATGGAGTATGAACACATATATTATACTTATGTATTTTTCATTAATCTTTCTTAGCTGTTATGGTTGTCAACCACTAATATAATTTCAAAGAATAAGAAATGAATCAGCAATTCCCTAACTCTTGTACAATCCATGCTAGTTTTCTACCAGGGAATTTCCATTATAATTAAATATTTTGACAGAGGATGTTTCTCCTTAATGCTTTTTTTCCTAACAAAATACTTTTACCCAGCAAGGAAAGGCCAGGATTCATACTTAAAACTGTTATCAGGCACATTGAAATATTATATTTTAAGCAATGGAGACTGAAATTTTAAATTTAATATATCAAGAAAAGGGGATGAAAGTTTTTTCAGTATCAGTTAATTGTACATGGTTCTACACACACTTTCAGTGCTTAAAATTCTTCTGTGGTATGGGATACAGTTACCATAATCTGGATGTGTTTTCTAGATGACTTATTAACCAATTAAGAATGTTAAAATAAAACCCGAGAGGGTAGCAGTTCAATAATATTTGGGGGCAGCTACAATATGCCAGGAATATAAACAGCGCTGCTAATCTCCTTTTCTCCAGGTGGTGTTTCCTGACACATTTCAAACTATTTCAGAATAAAATAAATTGTGTGGTATGCCTCTATAGGGAACAAAACTAAGCAAACTCACAGTCACAAGGAGAGGTCATGGAACTTTACAGAGAGCACAGCGGTCATATTATGAGGCCCTTCACATTCCTGGCTACAATGTTTAATAAGCAAGAGATTCTAAAGAACAAAGTAGGGTTCAACCAAGGTGAGTCTCATTAGCCTAGGATAACAGACATCCACAGGTTAATATAATGCAACAGCAGAGAGAAATTCAGCACTGAACTGGTTTGGGATGAAAGTTCTAAAATATGAAGATATCTAGGGAATACTTTCATGCTGAATTAATGGATGGATGCATTACTAGAGGCAGGCAGCATGTTAAGCACCTCTGAGATGGCAGATAAATGATCACTGCACGTACCAGAAGTAAGATGTCGGGTTTGACTTCAGGGTGGTGTAGCCAGTTCACTGGATGGATAATGTCTGATTTATACAAGCAGGAGTGTGAGGATTCTGCACACAGTCTAGTATCTCTAGCTTGTGCTACACGGTGTGTTATTCAGTCGCACAAAGATTGCATAGGGGAATACACAGAAGTTAGACTTTCCTCCATCCTCAATCTGGAGAACCCAGATTTAAATTTTATAGTTTATAAATGATAAAAACTGACCTCAGTAAGTTTTTGAAAGGCATACATTTGAGGAGGGAGAAGACGTAAACAATGATGGGCAAAGAGTGGCGTGCGGCAGTAGATGCAGAATGCTGTGAGTTCCGGGCAGCCCGCTCTCTCAATAGTCGCACTCAAGACTGACACGGAAAGCAAATACAACCCAGGCTGGTGGGACAGACTGCCCCAAAATTAACTACCTAAGAAAAGCCCTCCATCTAGATAAAACAGATCCTAGGAGTAAAGGGGACTCTCATCCACACGGCGGAGAAGGTTTTCTAGGGTGACCAACCGCCAAGTTTGCTCTGGGGGTGGGAAGCAGGGAGGCTGTTCCCAGGACTCCAGGCTTTCAGTGCTAAAACGGGAGAGCTGGTGGTGCGGCAAAAATAGAAATAAGACTTCTCTTAAATAAAAATGAGACTTCTATTTTCTGATAAACAAGGAAAATAAGGAAACAGTGAACAGGCTGGGAAACAACATAAACAGGCCTGGAAGAGTTAAGCAGTCCTGGTTATTCTTTAGCTGTTACTACTAACCAACACTTGTAGCTGGACTTCTCCTTCACAAAGATGATTACTCTCTGACTCCGTGTGAATTACACTCTGCACCTGGCTTTCTTCTTCCCTTACACTCCCTTGTAGCATTCTTTGTTTCAGAAAGAAGGTCACCGGCCAATAATTTCAGAAAAGACCAACCCCAGTTACCAAGTTGCCTGACGCCAGCTGTGGCTGTTTTGAAATTTCGCAAAAGAAAAAAAAAAAGCAAGACCTTCATTAGGATATAAAATCTCTCCTATTTCCAGGGAGTGGCGGGGGGTGGGTGCTGCTGTGTCCTCTCTTTGCCCGGCAAAGAATAAAGCTACTTTTTCTCGTTCCTCCAAAACCCTGCCTCCGTATTTCTTTTCGGCATTGGTGCATGGAGAGTCAAGATTTTGGCATCATTGGTCACCCCATTGCCAGTACCACTCAGACCATGAGCCCCTGAGCCAGTCCTGCCCTTTAGGGGACCCTATTCTAACCCTCCTCCAGCCATGATTCTGCCCATAGCAACAGGGGGTCTCACAGGGGAAGGTGACGTGCCCACTTGGAAACTGCTCCCCTCTAGCCCATCCCAGAATCCAGAATTCCCACCCCAGAAGCCCTACTTGGGCTTCCAGAAGGATGGACCTCCTCTACCAGGTCCTGAAGGCACAAGGCTGGGAGGAGGAAGGAGAAATGTGGCAGCAGGAGGCCTCCTGCTTTCCTTTGGACCCTTGCTCGCAGCCCTGGAAATGTCAGGGTGCCCTGGGGCTTGCAAGGTATATACTTAGTGATTAATAGAATCTCATGACAAGATCAAACATACTCTGGTACTTAAGGTTACCAATTGAGAAGATGATTGAATAAACAGAGATGTTGCCTAAGTAAACTTAAGATTGGTTATTTAAATAAAAGCCCTGAAGTTGGCATTTTATTATGGAACCTTTCACAGTATATTGTTTAGGGACTCAGGAATACCTTCATAGATGTCAAATCATAAAGAACATGACAGGAGGCATAAAACCCCAATTCAAGACGATGGTTACCTGGGGAGATGAAGAGGTATGATCATGGAGGGCCAAATGGATGTTGGTAATGTTATCTTTCTTAAGCTGGAAAATGCATGTGCAGATGTGTATTTTAAAAATAATAATTAGTATTCTTTAAATTGTATATATGATGTAAGATGTGAACAATATGAAGTAACTGGGTGTGGGCTATTTGGCAACTCCCAGTGTATCTTTGCAACCCTCTGGTAAATCTAAAACTATTCAAAGATTATTAAGTTCATTTAATTAAAATGGTGTATATCATATGTATCATAATAAAAACAAGCAAAATTACAGAGTGCACATGTGATATATTTCATTATAAAATATTATAGTGTGAATAAAAATCAATCAAAATTTTGTACAAAAAATAGGTAGGCATCATTAAATCTGAACATGAAGAGTCTAAAATAATTTAAGAATGATGAGTCTATTTTCGTTACTTACACTTTTATGCAGTCTGTTATTTTTATCATCTCTTTTTTGCATCATTTAACAAAATGTTTGGGTTTTTTCTTACCTCTCTTGGTGCTTCTAAATCTTTTCCTTTGAAGTGAAAGCTCTTAAGTTGTTCTACACAGATCTTCCTTGACTTACAATGTGGTTACATCTTGATAAACCCATTGTAAGTTGAAAATATCCTAAGCCAAAAATGTGTTTAATGTATCCAACCTGCCAAACATCATAGCTTAGCCCAGCCTACCTTAAACATGCTCAGGACACTTACATTAGCCAACAGCTGGGCAAAATCACCTAACACAAACCCTACTTTATAATAAAGTGTTGAATACTCACGTAATTTATTGAATACTGTACTGAAGGTGAAAACAGATTGGTTGTGTGAGAACAGAATGGTTTAAGTGTATCTGTTGTTTACCCCTGGGATTGCGCGGGTGACTGGGAGCTGTGGCTCCCTGCCACTGCCCAGCATCCTGAGAGAGTATTATTCCACATGTCACTCGCCTGGGAAAAGATCAAAATTCAAAGTACGGTTTCTAATGAATGTGTATTTCTTCGCACCATCATAAAGTTGAAAAATCCTAAGTCAGGGACTGTTTGTATATCCTACCATGTATTAAACGAACATGTTCCTATGGACTGCTATAAAATCAATCATATATTCCATAAGGTTTTATAAACCACTTGGTTTATAAATGAACACATCACCCTAAAGGAAGCAATTATATCTTTTAAGATTGTTGGCATTATGCTGCCTTTCACAGTAATGGATTAGGTAGGGGTTTTTTGGTTTGTTTGTTCACTCTTAATATAAGATGAATGATTTACGGTCTGTGTACTTACTGTCAATTCTTAGAAAGGAATTTGTATTTTATTGATGAATAATGAAGACTGGGCTTTCAACCAAATTCAAAAGTGCTTCTACACAGAAGTCATGATTACATTTCAAAATAACAAGAAGAAACACCTCAAGTCATGATTAAAAATAAGTCTTACTACTAACAGTTTTACAACTTTGTCTTTCTAATTAATGTTAAGTATTGCCTTATTTTAATTTTCCAGTGCTAAAGATTCATTTCCACTTCCAAGGTTTGCTTTTTGAAGATTTTAGTTCAATCAAACATCCACTGGACAAGTAAACACTTCATTTGTTTTTGTTCTTTAAGAGAGATGGCCTGGTGCTGAAGGCTAATGCCTTCATTTTATCAACTATATCAGTGCGTTATTACTTAGCAGTGAGAAGAGGCTTCTGGGGCTAATTAAGTTAGATTTTTTGTCCACTGGCATAATATTGACCTGCACTGAGCAGCAGAAAAGCAAAAAAAAATGCTCTAGAAAAGCTAAGAGGCATGATCAGGAAAACAGTGCAATGAAATGAGCCCATAAAATCTGAAAAAGACAAACATGTAAGGCCATTCAACATCAGGAAAATATAACAACATTTGAAAGTGAGAACTGAAGAGCATGGTCTACTTGCAAGCAATCTCATTATAGAAATCATAAACGTAAGTCAGTCCACCTCAAAGAAATGCATTTTAGGTCACAATTAATCATCGTGATCTACTCAACATTTCCATGTTCAAAGAAAGTGAGAAATTATTCCATAATATTCACACTGGTTAAAACACGATGACTTTAAGACACAGGGCAAGTGACTGCGAACATGGTTCAACTGCCCATATGGAGCAACCGTTTCTCTTACCTCCAAAATAATAGGTGCCCCCTGAATAAATCTGCTCAGGCCCCAGGGAAGGAGATGCAGAAGCCACCTGGCCATCCACCACCACGCTCAGGTAACTCCTTTTGGCAGACAAAGAGACGGAATGCCACTGCCCATCATTTAATCCAACACCTGGGGGGGGGGTAAAATTAGTTAAAAGAGATACCTCTTAACAGTGAACATTGTAAGCAGTTGGTTAGAAATAGCAATGTACACATCACTCAATCAAGGGCAGCACTCAACTATTTTTTTTTTTTTGCGATACGCGGGCCTCTCACTGTTGTGGCCTCTCCCGCTGCGGAGCACAGGCTCTGGACGCGCAGGCTCAGCGGCCATGGCTCACAGGCCCAGCCACTCCGCGGCAAGTGGGATCTTCCCGGACCGGGGCACGAACCCGTGTCCCCTGCATCGGCAGGCGGACTCTCAACCACTGCGCCACCAGAGAATCCCTCACAACTATTAATAAAAGAAAAGAAGAAGGGAGAGAGGAAAGGGAGGTCAGTGGGCAATCAGCACCCTCTACGTGGAAACAGTGCATGATTATCTTCCTTTCTTGGGGCCTCAATAGAGAGAACAAAATTCTAACTCAACTTTGGACAATCCTGAATGGTTAAAATCTTTCAATGGTTCAAATCTTATTTGGCATGGGCTAATTTTCAGCTTCCACCATGTAATTTACCTTTTAAAAGGAGGGATTTGGGAAGAGCACAGATATTTTCCAAAATTCTAGTTTATACCCAATAAACGATTTATCTGCTCTTTTACACTTTGCTGTAGTCATTTTTTGTGAGACTAGAATATTTAGCAAAGTATATGAAGTCAATAATTACAAAAATATTTGAAGAGATTATAATGCATGCTGAAAGCCTACTGGTATAATGCAAAGTTAAAAAATAAAGCAGCGTGGAAAACCAGATTTACACAGCTGATCATAATAACTTTCAGATTTCGTATCTGCAAGTTCAACCAGTTGCCATAATTTATTGGTAGCTTCCAAATGAATACTCAGGGCACTTTTGGGGTCAGGCACAGAAATGCACAGAGCAGAGAAAAATTTGAGTTGACTGACATGCATGCTTCTAGCTGAGGTCAAGTAAGGCAAAACTTCTTCTTTCAGCTCTCACATGTAAAGCTGTCTTCACATTTTTGTGTTTTTTGTTGGTGACTTTGCTGTTTAAAAGGCCCCCTGGCACAGTGATGAAGGGCTGTCTAGTGTTCTTAAGTGCAAGAATGCTATGATTTGCCTTATGGAGAAAATAAATGTGATGGATAAACTTCATTCAGGCATGAGTTAGAGTGCTGTAGGCCACGAGTTCAATGTTGGTGAATCAATAATAAATACCAAAGAACGTGTCTTCAAACACAATCATACATACAAGGTTCTGTTGATAGGGAGACAAAAATGTTGCCACCACAGGCTCACAGGAACCTGACCCTGTATTTCCCCTGGGAACAATGGTTTAGTATTTGCTAATTCCATGTCCACAGCAACTTCAGAGAACATAACTATTGCAAGTATTGAGAATCGACTCTATACATACAATTCTTATTATATTCCTAATTTTATATAAATATGGGAAAGGGCTGAAAGGAAATATCTCTACATATAAACAGTAATTTTTGCATAAAAGAAAACTGTGGTTGTTTTTACTTCTCTTTATAATTTTTCTGTATTTTCCAAGTTTACATATATAATAAAAAATTGCTATAATCAAAAATCAAGGTTTTCTTATCACCTATAGAAACAGTCACTAGTCCCTCCTAAGGCAGTCCCAGTGTCATGAATCCAGGAGATGGTGGAGCCTTTCCCTCTTAAAGGGAATTAAGTCTACAAAGGTTCTGTTTTGAATACTCAGCAGACAGGCGGAATCTAAGTCTCTCTATTGTAGGCAAACCAGTAAGGTTTACATCCACCGAACAGTCAACTCTGTATGATTTTGCAGATCAAATTACTGAGCAAAAATATAAGTACTCTATTAAATCTAAAAGTCATGGGCCTCTTTCCTGATATTATGTGCAATTTCTTTATTTCTCCAGCTATTTTTCTTTTTTCTTTTTTTTGCTGTACGCAGGCCTCTCACTGTTGTGGCCTCTCCCGTTGTGGAGCACAGGCTCCAGACGCGCAGGCTCAGCGGCCATGGCTCACGGGCCCAGCCGCTCCGCGGCATGTGGGATCTTCCTAGACCGGGGCACGAACCCGTGTCCCCTGCATCGGCAGGCGGACTCTCAACCACTGCGCCACCAGGGAAGCCCTCCAGCTATTTTTGACCACAAGCTTTCAGACAGAAAATGCATGGAAGCTCCATTAGATGCCGAAGCTCTTTGCCCTGTACGCATTTAGTAGAACACAAATTCCATCCTGGGCACCAAAGCTTATTTTTAAATTATATCCATGAAGCAAAAAAGATTTCCAAAGACCCAATTCTGATTTGGTTTGTGAAAGATAATGAGAAAGACCTAAAAACTGAAAACCGAAGAATGTAGGCTAGATACTTTTAGACACATTTTCTAAGAGTGGACTCTGAAATAGACGGCTGAAGAGAGTTATATAATCCCTGACGATATGAGACTGGACTAAAATAAATCAAATGTCCCACATTTGTCATCCTGTGCTTCCTTTAAGAGGATACATCTAGAGCGAGAATCCTTGTACTGAGTTTTGCGTCACACGGACGAACACTTCCCACCCTCCTCACCCCACCCTGCGTCTCCCACCATCTCTTCCTCAAAGCTCGGATGTGCCTGGATACAAGGCTCTGCTTCTGTTATCTCATCTTAGGCTTTCCATTGGCCTGGGACGGTGCTCATCAAACTACCTGCGGTTATGGACATTTTCTTTTCTGATCTACTGCAGATTGATACTTTTATAAAATTCAATAAAAATGAATGACTGAAACATTAAAGAAAGAAGATATATAAAATGCAAGCCCACTGACCATATGCTTAGAAGGTGTGGCAATACCTTCTTGCTATAACGGTTTCTAGGAGACTACTCTCAATTTTTGTACTTATCTTGGTAATAAGTATTTCAGTGAACCAGTATATTCCAAGGAGCACACTCTGAGTAGCAGTGCTCCAGGTAGCTGCTGGGTAGCTGCAGCAGGATAAAGTCAAAGGCTTGGGGACATCTTCTGTCAATACAGAAGCTAATTTAGATTAAGAACACAAGTCTGAACAAGTTAAGAACAAAAATCATAAATCTTGCCCTCAAAGTCCACCTCCTCAATTTGGGATGATTCGTCGTCTAAAGGAGGGAAGGAAGGAAGGAAGGGAGGGAGGGAGGGAGGGATGGAGGAAGGGAGGGAGGGAGGGAGGGAGGGAGGGAGGAAGGAAGGTAAAGTAAAATAAAATAAAGTTATTAAAATAAAAAATAATTATTAAGAAAAAGAAAATTATTAAAAAAAAAAAAAACGACAGATAGAACCCTAGGACAAATGGTGGAAGCAAAGCTACACAGACAAGTCTGTCAGGACAGCCATTCTGCGACGTGACACCGTTAAATGCACCCATCTGCCCAGCTTGCGGGTTACGAAGTTGTGCTGTGTTTGCGGGGGAGCTTCAGAAAGCTATTCTTGAGCCTCATTTGTAACAGACAGCGCTCGCTTATGATGAGGAGACTTTTATTACCTGTCACTGGGATTTATTGCTCAAATTAAATAATGAAAGACCCATTTAATTCATTTCACCTAACTCTACATAATAAAAAGGATAATTTTTAAATTGGATTCTATTTTTCTTTTAAATCTACAGCTCCTTCCACGTTAATGTCTGATGAGAAGTGAGCCCCTTTCCAAGGCCACATCACGGTGAAAGAGGGGAAGAAAAGGAGGAATTGCAGATTTGTATTTTTTCTGATTCATGGTATAAGGTAACTAAATGCTAATTCTAGTACACGACTCCCACCACTCACAACTTTTGAATGTAGGGGAAGGGATATGTTGCTGGTATAATAATAATAAAATAATAACAGTTTTAGTGACTATTATTCATAACAGGTACTGCGTGCTTTATATGCATCATGTCATTTAATCTTCAACATTACTACTGTTATTCTCATTTTAAATATGGAGAAAATAAACCTCAAGAGGAAAAACAAATCACCCCAGGAAGTATCCAGCTGGTGAGCTGATTCCAAAACCCACACTCTTCTCGGCCTGCACGACAGGTGGTCCCCTTATTGTTTTGCTCATGTTAAACAATTAACTGTGAGAAAGAGAAAAGCAGCCCCTAAGAGCTAGGGGCTAGTGGCCTGGTACTCTCAGGGAGGCCTTGGTGGTGTGAGATGCTGGTGGGCGTCTGGAGCTAGGCCTTGGTGTTCTCCCACTGAGCATAACAAGCTCACAGAACATCAATATTAGACAAGGTCACTCTGTCACTACAACGAACTGGGACCAAAAAAAAACCCCCCAAAACAAACAAACTCCAAAAGTACTTTACAGACTGGTTTAAGCACAGACAAAAGCAAGGCTACTGTGCAAACCACAAAAATACCAAGTCCTCGCCTGGCTAATACGAATAACAACTGACTTTTTAAATCAAATACAGATTTAGCCTTATTTTATTCCTCCATCCTTCTAAATAATACTTACAAAGATACTTAACCAGTTACCCTCACCTCCTGGCAGCATTTAATCCCAAGCAATTTTCCATTTCCTTGAACCCCCCATGCAAAACAGCTAACTCAACCTAAAATCCTACGACAAGTCATCCTTAACACCTTTGTAATGAGACTCTCCCATGGTTCCCCTGGGTGAGGGTTCTCCTTGTCGCAATAAGCAACAAACCCAAACTGTTTGATTGCAGGTATGACCACTGTGGTCTCTGGGTAGAAACCATTGACACCTCCAGCTGGAAGAACAGAAGAATAAATGGAAAGATTTGCAAGTGCAGGTGGCAGGAGAATGTGGGATCCTTTACAAGAACCTCCTCCCTCTCCCCTTCTTCTCCTTCTCCTCCTCTTTTCTTTTCTCTCTCTCTCTCCTTCTCTCTTTTTGTCTCCCTCTCAGGCCCCAAAACACATAGACACACAAAATATAGGAGGAGGAAAAAGGTTTATCTCTGCTCCTTGTATATAATATCAGGGACCAGTCTTAAACTGCTACGGAAATATTGTGACACTTTAGCTAGCATCGCTCTTTCATAAGATTATAACAGGCATCCATGAAGTAGGATGTGTAAAGAGGGAAAAAAGAAAACAACCCTGCTATATAGGGTAGATTCTTTGCAAAGAAGCAAAAGGCAATTAGACAAAGGCCATTACTCAAGGAGCAACTGAAGGAATTTGCCTGTTCCAAGTAACTTTTAGTGCTCTGAAACTGTGCCAGACATTCCTATATTCACTAACTATAGCCACTAACCAGAATTAAAGATCCATGACACCAGATTGCTCTTGCCAAGAGGAAAACATGGAGGTCAATGCTGCCAAACACTTTAGGGGAAAGAGGGACTTTCAGGGAGTGATGGGGTTCTAAGGTGAAAAGCAGGAATATTCCAACAGTGAAAGGGAAGAAGGGGGAACTTTAAAAATGGCTTCTCCTGGGTGAGGCAAATCAAGACGGCAGTCCCATTGCCAGGGTCACAAGAATCATGAAGGCCTAGTAACTGAAACACGCAGAGGCATCTCATAGGCGGAGTCAAGACGGCATACTGGGAGAATGTGGAATTCGCGTCTCCTCAAAACTAGGGTACCTACCAGGTACTGGTGGGGGACCACAGACACCTAAGGGAACGGGAGGAACCCCCAGTGACTGGGTAGGACGTGGGGTGTGGGGGTAGTGAAGGGGGAGGAGAAGTGGAGGCGGGATGGGACTGGCGCCCCTGAGGGGTGGCTGTGGGAGGGGAAGGTATCCCACGCCCAAAAGGGGAAATTGGGGAACCACTGGGACGGCAGAGGACCAAAAGGGAGCATGGCCAGGTTTACCATGCCCACGTGGGTCCCTGGGAGACTGCTGAAGACCCAGGCCTGATCCTCTGCCCACAGAGGCCCCCTCCAGCTGTGCAGGTCCTGAGGGAGTGGGAGGAAGGCAAGGCGGAGTACAAGTAAAGGCCGGACCTCCAGGACCGGCACCCCTGAGGGGTGGCTGGGGGAGGTGAGGAGCTCCTACACCAAGCGGTACCCACCCCCGTTAGGGGGGAGAACCTGGGAGAGAAGGTGGGGGAGGGGCACGGAGGAACAGAAGGGAACGTGGCCAGTGCGTCCCCTGTCCACTTAGGCACCAGGAAGGCTGCTGGGCTCCCAGGCCCAATCCTCTGTCCTCGAAGCCTCCCTCCTGCGCACAGAGCCCAAGCCCCGCCCCCACCCCCCCACCCAGGGCCCCACCTCTACACTGGGAGACCCCGTCCAATGAGCTGGGCCTAAACCCCAACCACACACCCTCACTCAGGGCCCTACCTCCGAACTCCGGAACTCCACACTCCAGAAGCCCTCCTTTGGATGTGCTGCCTCTCCCCCTCCCCAAGTCCTAAGCAGACACCCCACTCCATGCTTGAATGTCACCCAACCTAGGCCCCGCCCCCCAAGGGACTTTTCCAGCTACCTAGGTCCTGAACCTAGGCCCTGCCCCATGCTCAAACGTCACCCCCCTAACCGCCTAGGACCCACCCCACCCTAAACCCCACCCCTGCCTAGAGTTCCACCCCCACCTAAACTCCACCCGCATAGCCAGGGCTTTTTTTTTTTTCTTTTTTCTGTTGTGGTTGTATTTTACCTTGTTGAAGTTGTTTCAATTATAGTTTTATTTTTCCTAATATATTTTTTATCTTTCTAATTTTATTTTCTATTTTATTCTTTGATATTGTACTGTTCCTTTCTTTCTTTCTTCTTCTTTTTTTAACTGCACCGTGAAGCTTGTGGGATCTTGGTTTCCAGGTCACAGGTCATGCCCAAGATCCTGTGGTGAGAGCTCCGAGTCCAAACCTCTGGACTAACGGAGAACCTCAGACCCCAGGGAATATTAATAGGAATGAGGCCTCCCAGAGGTCCTCATCTCAGCACCAAGACCTGACTCTATCCAACTGCCTGCAAACTCCAGTGCTGGACGTCTCAGGACAAACAACCAGTAAGACAGGAATACAGCACCACCCATCAAAAAAAAAAAGAAACAACAAAAAAATATGTTACAGATGAAGGAGCAAGGTAAAAACCTGCAAGACCAAATAAAGGAAGATAAAATAGGCAACCTACCTGTAAAAGAATTCAGAGTTAGGATAGTAAAGATGATCCAAAATCTCAGAAACAGATGGAGAAAACACACGAAACACTTAACAAGGACCTAGAAGAACTAAAGAGCAAACAGTGAGGACCAGCACAGTTACTGGAATTAAAACACTCTAGAAGGAATCAATAGCAGAGTAACTGAGGCAGAAGAACGGATAAGTGAGCTGGAAGACGAAATGGTGGACGTAACTGCCAGGGAGCAGAATAAAGAAAAAAGAATGAGAAGAACTGAGGACAGTCTCAGAGACCTCTGGGACAACATTACACGCACCAACATTCGAATTACAGGGCTCCCAGAAGAAGAAGAGGAAAAGAAAGGGTCTGAGAAAATACTTGAAGAGATTATAGTCGAAAACTGCCCTAACATGGGAAAGGAAATAGTCAGTCAAGTACAGGAAGCAAAAAGAGTACCATAAAGGATGAACCCAAAGAGAAACATGCTGAGACACATTAATCAAACTATCAAAAATTAAATACAAAGAAAAAATATTAAAAGCAGCAAGGGAAAAGCAACAAATAACATACAAGGGAATCCCCATAAGGTTAACAGCTGATCTTTCAGCAGAAACTCTGCAAGCCAGAAGGGAGTGGCAGGACATATTTAAAGTGATGAAAGGGAAAAACCTACAACCAAGATTACTCTACCCAGCAAGGATCTCATTCAGATTCGATGGAGAAATTAAAACCTTTACAGACAAGCAAAAGTTAGGAGAATTCAGCACCACCAAACCAGCTTTACAACAAATGCTAAAGGAACTTCTCTAGGCAGGAAACACAAGTGAAGGAAAAGACCTACAAAAACAAACCCAAAACAATTAAGAAAATGGTAATAGGAACATACATATCGATAATTACCTTAAATGTAAATGAATTAAATGCTCCAACCAAAAGACATAGACTGGATGAATGGATACAAAAACAAGACCCGTACATATGCTGTCTACAAGAGACCCACTTCATACCTAGTGACACATACAGACTGAAAGTGAGGGGATGGAAAAAGATATTCCACAAAAATGGAAATCAAAAGAAAGCTGGAGTAGCAATTCTCATATCAGACAAAATAGACTTTAAAATAAAGACTATTACAAGAGACAAAGAAGGACACTACATAATGATCAAGGCCATCAATACAAGAAGAAGATATAACAATTTTAAATATTTATGCACCCAACATAGGAGCACCTCAATAAATAATGCAAATGCTAATAGCCATAAAAGGGGAAATTGACAGTAACACAACCATAGTAGGGGACTTTAACACCCCACTTTCACCAATGGACAGATCATGCAAAAGGAAAATAAATAAGGAAACACAAGTTTTAAATGATACATTAAACAAGATGGACTTAACTGATATTTATAGGACATTCCATCCAAAAATAACAGAATACACTGTCTTCTCAAGTGCTCATGGAACATTCTCCAGGAAAGACGATATCTTGGGTCACAAATCAAGCCTTGGTAAATTTAAGAACACTGAAATCGAATCAAGTATCCTTTCCAACCACAATGTTATGAGACTAGATATCAATTACAGGAAAAAAACTGTAAAAAATACAAACACATGGAGGCTAAACATTATGCTACTAAATAACCAAGAGGTCACTGAAGAACTCAAAGAGGAAATCAAAAAATGACTAGAAAAAAATGACAATGAACACACGATGACCCAAAACCTATGGGATGCAGCAAAAGCAGTTCTAAGCAGGAAGTTTATAGAAATACAATCCTACCTCACAAAACAAGAAAAATCTCAAATAAACAACCTAACTTTACACTTAAAGCAATTAGAGAAAGAAGAACAAAAATAACCCAAAGTTAGCAGAAGGAAAGAAATCATAAAGATCAGATCAGAAATAAATGAAAAAGAAATAAAGGAAAGAATAGTAAAGATCAGTAAAACTAAAAGTCAGTCCTTTGAAAAGTTAAACAAAATTGATAAACCATTAGCCAGACTCATCAAGAAAAAAAGGGAGAAGACTCAATAGAACTAAATATGAAAAAGAAGAAGTAACAACTGACCCTGCAGAAATACAAAGGATCATGAGAGATTACTACAAGCAACTATATGTCAATAAAATGGACAACCTGGAAGAAATGGACAAATTCTTAGAAAAGCACAAACTTCTGACAATGAACCAGGAAAAAATAGAAAATATAAACAGACCAATCACAAGCACTGAAATTGAAACTGTGATTAAAAATTTTCCAATGAACAAAAGCCCAGGACCAGATAGCTTCACAGGCAAATTCTATCAAACATTTACAGAAGCGCTAACACGTATCCTTCTCAAACTCTCCCAACATATAGCAGAGGGAGGAACACTCCCAAACTCATTCTACAAGGCCACCATCACCCTGATACCAAAACCAGACAAAGATGTCACAAAGAAAACTACAGGCCAGTATCACTGATGGACATAGATGCAAAAATCCTCAGCAAAATACTAGCAAACACAATCCAACAGCACATTAAAAGGATCATACACCATGATCAAGTGGGGTTTATCCCAGGAATGCAAGGATTCTTCAATATACGCAAATCAATCAATGTGATACAACATTTTAAAAAACTGGAGGATAAAAACCATATGATAATCTCAATAGATGCAGAAAAAGTTTTTGACAAAATTCAGTACTCATTTATGATGAAAACTCTCCAGAAAGTAGGCATAGAGGGAACTTACCTCAACATAAAAACGATCATATATGACAAACCCAATGGTGGGTTTGTCAACGAACAAACATCGTTCTCAATGGTGAAAAACTGAAACCATTTCCACTAAGATCAGGAACAAGACAAGGTTGCCCACTCTCACCACTATTATTCAACATAGTTTTGGAAGTTTTAGCCACAGCAATCAGCGAAGAAAAAGAAATAAACGGAATCCAAATCGGAAAAGAATTAAAACTGTCACTGTTTGCAGATGACATGATACTATACAAAGAGAATCCTAAAGATACTACCAGAAAACTACCAGAGCTAATCAATGAATTTGGTAAAGTAGCAGGATACAAAATTAATGCACAGAAATCTCTTGCATTCCTATACACTAATAATGAAAAATCTGAAAGAGAAATTAAGGAAATGCTCCCATTTATCATTGCATCAAAAAGAATAAAATATCTAGGAATAAACCTACCTAAGGAGACAAAAGACCTGTACACAGAAAACTATAAGACACTGATGAAAGAAATGAAAGATGATACCAACAGATGGAGAGATCTACCATGTTCTTGGATTGGAAGAATCAACATTGTGGAAATGACTCTACTAGCCAAAGCACTCTACAGATTCAATGCAATTCCTATCAAACTACAAATGGCATTTTTCACAGAACTAGAACAAAAAATTTCACAATTCATATGGAAACACAAAAGACCCCGAATAGGCATAGCATTCTTGAGAAAGAAAAACAGAGCTGGAGGAATCAGGCTCCTGGACTTCAGACTATACTACAAAGCTACAGTAATCAAGACAGTATGGTACTGGCACAGAAACAGAAATATAGATCAATGGAACAGGATAGAAAGCCCAGAGATAAATGCACGCACATATGATCACCTTATTTTTGATAATGGGGCAAGAATACACAATGGAAAAAAGTCTCTTCAATAAATGGTGCTGGGAAAACTGGACAGCTACATGTAAAAGAATGAAATTAGAACACTCCCTAACACAACACACAAAAATAAACTCAAAATGGATTAAAGACCTACATGTAAGGCCAGAAACTATCAAACTCTTAGAGGAAAACATAGGCAGAACACTCTATGACATAAATCACAGCAAGATCCTTTTTGACCAGCCTCCTAGAGAAATGGAAATAAAAACTAAAATAAACAAATCGGACCTAATGAAACTTAAAAGCTTTTGCATAGCAAAGGAAACCATAAACAATACAAAAAGACAACTCACAGAATGGGAGAAAATATTTGCAAATGAAGCAACTGACAAAGGATTAATCTCCAAAATTTATAAGCAGTTCATGCAGCTCAATAAAAACACAAACAACCCAATCCAAAAATGGGCAGAAGACCTGAACAGACATTTCTGCAAAGAAGATATACAGATTGCCAACAAACACATGAAAGAATGCTCAACATCGCTAATCATCAGAAAAATGCAAATCAAAACTACAATGAGGTATCACCTCACACTGGTCGGAATGGCCATCATCACAAATATCTACAAACAAATGCTGGAGAAGGTGTGGAGAAAAGGGAACCCTTTTGCACTGTTGGTGGGAATGTAAATTTATACACCCACTATGGAGAACAGTATGGAGGTTCCTTAAAAAACTAAAAATACAACTTCCATATGACCCAGCAATGCCACTACTGGGCATATACCCTGAGAAAACCATAATTCAAAAAGAGTCATTTACTACAATGTTCATTGCAGCACTATTTACAATAGCCAGGACATGGAAGCAACCTAAGTGTCCATTGACAGGTGAATGGATAAAGAAGATGTGGCACATATATACAATGGAATATTACTTACCCATAAAAAGAAATGAAATTGAGTTATTTGTAGTGAGTTGGATGGACCTAGAGTCTGTCATACAGAGTGAAGAAAGTCAGAAAGAGAAAAACAAATACCGTATGCTAACACATATATATGGGGAAAAAAAAGGTTATGAAGAATCTAGGAGCAGGACAGGAATAAAGATGCAGACCTACTAGAGAATGGACTTGAGGACATGGGGAGGGGGAAGGGTAAGCTGGGACAAAGTGAGAGAGCAGCATGGACATATATACACTACCAAACGTAAAACAGATAGCTAGTGGGAAGCAGTCGCATAGCAGAGGGAGATCAGCTCGGTGCTTTGTGACCACCTAGAGGGGTGGGATAGGGAGGGTGGGAGGGAGACGCAAGAGGGAAGAGATATGGGAACATATGTATATGTATAGCTGATTCACTTTGTTATACAGCAGGAACTAATACACCATTGTAAAGTAATTATACTCCAATAAAGATGTTTAAAAAATAAATAAAATAAACAGAAAATAAATAAATAAATAAATGTTATAGTTCTGGGAGGAGAATTTTATATTTAACTTTAAGAAAAAAAAAAAAGACCTAGTGGCAGGACAGGAATAAATATGCAGAAGTAGAGAATGGACTTGAGGACACGGGGAGGGGGAAAGGTAAGCTGGGACAAAGTGAGAGAATGGCATGGACATATATACACTACCAAACGTAAAATAGATAGGTAGTGGGAAGCAGCCACATAGCACAGGGAGATCAGCTTGGTGCTTTGTGCCCACCTAGAGGGTTGGGATAGGGAGGGTGGGAGGGAGACGCAAGAGGGAAGGGATATAGGGATATATGCTTATGTATAGGTGGTTCACTTTGTTATACAGCAGAAACTAACACACCATTGTAAAGCAATTACACTCCAATAAAGATGTTTAAAAAGAAACATCTCAAATACTGTAAGGCTGCATCTGCCAGTCCCTGCCCATGGGAGCAAGAAGCTTGTTTTCAGGCCTGATTTTCACCTTTAGGCAAAAGCAACAGCAGAAATGTAAAACTCATAGCAGCAATCTCAAATTTGACAATAAATAACTTGTTTTAAACAGGAAAATATAACCGTATTGTTCGTTAGGTTCTTGATCTGAATGATTTTTGCTTTGCCATCTATGAAGGTGACAGAGACTGACAACATTTTATGTCATGAGTGATTTTGTAGTGCTGCTAATATGTCTTATGATTTAGACTACTATAATATCCTTAATATTTCAAAAATGACTGAGGCTGGCATAGTATTTTTTTTTTTTTCGGTACGCGGGCCTCTCACTGCTGTGGCCTCTCCCGTTGCGGAGCACAGGCTCCGGACGCGCAGGCTCAGTGGCCATGGCTCACGGGCGCAGCCACTCCGCGGCACGTGGGATCCTCCCGGACCAGGGCACGAACCCGTGTCCCCTGTATTGGCAGGCGGACTCTCAACCCTTCCCTGCGCCACCAGGGAAGCCCTGGCATAGTATTTTTGAACCTTTCCAAATGACGATTTGTAAAACTACATCACATTAAAAATTTAGCCTGATAATTCAAACATCTGCACAATTCCATTCTTCCTCAACATAATATAAATTTTTATTCTATTGTAAAAAGCATAAAAACTCTATGCTTTGAAAACCTGTAAGATTAATAATTTATATCTCCAGTAGCAAAGAAAACTTGAGCCATCCTTATAGAATGGAATGATTTAGTATATGATACTCACCCACCAATAATAGGTCATCCATTCTCTTCCGAGTCATTATGATACAACCTGACAACTGATTTAATTATCGAACACTGTACCTGAGAAAGTCTTCTCCTATGAGAGAAACAAATGGACCCCTCACCCATACCATTTAAATAGCCCACCATCCAATGCAAAATGTACTTTCCTCACCGAAACTAGCAAAAATTAATACTTTAAAAGAAACTAGAAAGATGGGAATGGGGGAGTTGGTGTGTAAAGTCCTACTTCTGTTATCTGAAGTGTAACAATTTTAATATATTGACTTTCGTATTTTGTCGAGGATCCTTGTTATTAGCTACGGGCACAGTCACACAAAGTCATATGATGTCATAATAGATGACAGTGTACACGGATTTAAACATTAATTTTTAAAATCATTTGGGGTAGTCTAGATAGACTTACACCTAGTATTTTATTAAATTTATATGCCTGTAAAGTATTTAGAAATGAACCAGCTTCATGGGGCTCAGTACAATAACGCTGTACTGAAGCAGCTTCTTTAAGATGCTGAAAATTAGGCTGTGAATATAACCACCCCAGAGGATGTCAAATAACATCACAATAAACTACACATTAATAGCAAGCTTACATTTTTAGCACCTCATTTTAGGGAGGCTATTAATTAGTAATATGACACTGATTATTTTATTTCCTTTTGTCAAGCCTGCAAATCTACCACATTTTGAGTATTGCATTAAAAAGTCACAGCACAGTACCTTTAAAAATGATAACTGATATTGAAGTTTCAGTTCTCACATTTAAACTACAGCAATATACGAACAACAAAATAGATACACAAAGACTAGGCATATTCATTTGTATACCTGTGTTTCTTATATTTGGTTTCTGACTGTATTTTAACTTTTTTTCCTCTCCCAGTCATATTCTATTAATTTTGGTCATAGTTAATATAGATGAGTAGTACAATGGCATCTTTAAATTGTTTTTAAAGATCGTTTATTAACTTGATGTCACAATTTACCCCAATGTGACCTCTAGTTGCTTGGCTTGGGTATTATTCCATATATATGAAAATGTGATGGAGCTCCTTTGTCAAGAATTATATAATTTTAATGAAGAGACAAAAATATCCCTCACCCAAAGCACTGACCTAAATTAGACATCAATTTTCCAGACACTCATACAGTCTCTTTAATTATATTCTAGTCATTAAAATGGTACCATATTGCCTAGAAGTGCAGAGAATTCCATTTGGTTCCCAAATGAGAGACTTTACACAAATCTTCTCCCCAAATATATGCAACACCACACAAACTACAGCAACAAGTAAAGTTAATTTGACTAAATATTTAGGTTTTACATTCACACTAATATTGAGATACAGATATAGATTCCAGAAAGACCCCTCCCCATCTCTCAAAGACCAGATAAGACTAATAATTGTGTTACACAAGACTCATCTTCCACTGAAGATATCCAGCAAACTTGGGGTCCATTTCAAAGTCTGTCATATTTTTCCCAGAACACATTTCCTCGGGATATATTGATTTACCTGGATTGGGCGAGAGGGTCATGGAAGGAAATTTCTATTGCCCCACAACTATCATTTTGGTTAATAAGAACTGCTCGTGTTGAAGACATATTTAAAAGAAAATCGGAATCGAGTTCCTCTAAGGAAGAGATAATCTTATTAACTCAAGTATTCATTTGTTAAACAAATATTAATTTTTGGGTTAAGCATAAAATTTTATGGAGAAGGGACAGAGAGATAAGGAAATCTTTCAAATGCATATACTTTGCCTGCAGGAATGCACTTATTACCTGCTGTGATGTCACTGGGTAATTTTCCTGGACGGTAGAGATTCACCTTAAGTCTTCCATCATTAAGAAAGAGGAGGAGACCCCCTGAAACCAGCTGAAGCTCACTGAATAGCAGTAGCCCCTCCTTATTCCAGGTTCGAAATTGAAAAGTGGCAGAAACTTCGTCCTCCCCGGAAGAGCCCAGCAGTGCTAAGTAACTCCTGGGGCTCAGAAAAGTCACAGGCACAGACTGTGGTTCTGAACAAGAAAACAACACATTTCCCTGAGAATAAAGTAAAAGAAAAAGCTTTAAGAATGACACTCACATCACCTTAGTGATAAAATCTGAAATACAGAGGCTGTTTATCAATCTCTAATTACCCCGATTTAAAACAACAACAAAAATTGCTATCAACATGAATATTCAAATCCTTGCCATATGTCTTAAAGGTTCTTCAAATCCAGGGATACATGGTCAGGCAAATCTTTCCCTGCGTTTTCTGGGTGAAATTATTTCCTCCCCATCTCTCAGTTCACACAGGCATCTAACTCAATGCAATTGAATTCAATAAAAAATTTATTTAAAACAACTCTTTTTTTATGTTCTACTTGGTTTTCTCTTCCCACTTATTTTACCCTTTTGCTGCCTTTGGCTTCTAACCCACCCCTTAACATAACTAACATTAATGAGCTACTGGTTTTCCTTCCATGTTTTTTCATAATTCTCTCTGTTTCCATTGACACATACAAATACATATATACACATATATATGTATATACATGTTTAAGTTATGTGTTCACTTATATGCACATTCACGTACACCTAAATGTGTTTTGAATACATATACCTACACACTAGGCATTATTTGTTTTATTAAAATAGGAGCCATGTTTTATGCTGTTTACTGTATCATGATTTTATCATTAACAAATAACTTACGGAAATCCCTTTGAGTTATCTGGCAGAAGCCTAATTCCTACTTTTATTGATTGCATAATATTTTACTACGTGAATGTTCCAATTTTAGTCAACTGTTTCCTTGTTAATGTATATTCACTTTGTTTCCAGGTTTTGCCTCTCTGAACAATGCAAGAATAAAGAACTCTGCATGCTTCTCTATGTGCTGGTATTTGCAGTTCTGCAGAAGAGGGTTCTAAATAAAGAACTATTGTATCTACATGTTTTAATAAATATTTCCAGCTTCTTCTCTGCCCACCAAAAAAAGTCAAATTCTCCACATTTCCAACAGTAGTATACAAAGGTATGCTTTTCCTACATCCTTGACAAAGATATGCTTTTCCCCACATCCTTGACAGCAATAGGTATTACATATCTTTTAAATTTGCATAAGTTCAACAACAAAATATCAGAGTGATGTATCATTCTTATTTCTCTTGCATTTACCTAACAGTATATCTAAGCATTTTTCATGAGTTTGTTGCTCTTCTGGACTCGCTTTCCTCAGAACGGTCTGTTCATACCCTCTGCCTATTTTTCATTTTATTAGGTTTAACATTGCATAATACAATGTAGTACTTACATTCTTTTTTGAACCATTTTTGTCTTTTTCTTATCATTATGTGCTTGTCATCAGATTTACATGTATTATTTCTTATCTAATGGTTTTTAGGTAGATCTTCAGGATACATTAGAATTGCATGAATTTTCATTAAAATATTGTACATGAAGGATTATTTTGCTATTAGAGTTAAATACATATTTAAGGATTAAAAAAAAAACATAAAGGTCCGAACTATTTAGAAATAATTAGAATGTTCCTTAACAGGCTTCAGAAATCAAGATAAATGTTTTTATTTTACCCGAAAATAATCTTCAACAAATTTTCTAAATATAGATTTGAAAAGTCAATGAAATCACTTTATTTAGAAGAATACACATTGGAATTAAACTACTAGTCTTGGTTAAACAAAAACATTTGGCTATACTGTGATTCTGTTAAAAGTGAATTAGCTTTCTCTGCAGACAAATACCTTGCCCCAGTGAATGAAGTAACAAAAGCAGAAGAGTGAAATAAACTGACCCATAATGTAAAGGCAATTATAAGACTAACAAACCTGGTAAAAATGGAAACATTTACCAGCTGCATTTGGACAGCTGTCTGCTACTCTACAAGCAGCAAATCCTCTTGGCAATGAAGAGTGGGTGCTAGCTGCACGAGCAGCTTCTGGAAACTCATTTTGCAATGAAACACTCACATCTATCTCTCTATAATATTTTTATTTTCCATTTAAATTCTTTTCCCTTTTTAAAAAAAAACTATTTAAAAATCTTGCTGGATGGTGTACTCATATAAATACTATCAATTCACACAGAGAATTAAGAATAAAATGTTTTGTAAGCAATAAATAATCCCATGATGTGGTTTGGGTTTTGCTGACACAACATGAGCTTACATTTACATATTCTGAATTTTGAACAATTAAAGAAATGTATTCAAAGGGATAGATGTGTCTGCTTTTCTGTCATTAAGCTGGTTAAGCTAGAAACCACGTTTCACAGAATCTCTTTTCTTGTCTTGCTCTGGTTAAAAGTTAGCCAAAAAGGGAGCTTGCATGATATGAGTCAGAAGTGAAAGGCTGGCCGTTTTCCCCCCAAAGGTTTTCTGTGTGTGATAAAGCCCAGTGAGGGAGGATCACAGAGGGGCTGGTTTATTCCAGCTTGTCCTGGCTTTCACTCTGCTCCATCTCCTCCTCCAGACAGCTGGGCTCCACTTTCCAGCGCCTCTGATGATTGTTAAGATCCAAGTCCTAAAATAGACCCTTGTTCCTAAACTCACAGTGGTGCTGCTTCCCTGACTGAACCCTGACCGATAACAGTTGTATTTAAATTCTGCTGCATTTCCATAGAATTAGAGTATAATGCAGCCTGACCAGCACTGCTCTTGGGACAGACTGGCAGATGCAATCTTGTAAAAGTCTATTAGTTTCTTTTATTGGTTATAAATGACCATGGCAAAATACAAATTTTTCAAATGCTTCTCTAATATAGATGGATGTTATCTGACTCCAGGAACTTGGTATGCTTCCTCAGAGAGTGTGTCAGGGAGTATCTTATAAAGGAAATTACAGAGTAAGAAAAATTAGTCTCCTGGGAGTAACAATATCACAACAAAATAAATTATCAGTTGCACCAAAAAAAAGGCCTGCTTTACTTCATATAAATATAAGACAATCATGCCCTATGAATTTTAAATTTTTAACATAGAATTCATCCCTTACATGCATATTGCCAAGCAGAGAAATGTTTTTAAGGAACAAGAGTAAAGTCTAAAACATCACATCAAGTGGGAATTCAAAATGAAGCAATTGTTTTGTGTGGAAAAGCCACGCAGTTTTCCTCATTTGTTCACATGAAGACTCAGGTCTTACCATAATGATGATCTGTGGGTTCTGTTGCTTGGCCAAATCAATAACATCCACTCCATTATAATAGAGATTTTCTAAACACCCATGAAAATGTTTATGGGGGAATGACGCTGATTTTCCAGGTGCTGGAATCCCTCCAAAGCTGATCTTAGAAAGAAAAATGGCATCAATAATATTGTTTAGTGATTTTTTGATAATCTGCTTAAATAATTACGATTAGCAACTATAGCTGTAATCATCACAGATAGACCGATTTTTCAGTACCCTACACTGCCATATTGTTAATTTCAAATGGAGATTAAAAAAAATTAAGATGCATATCTTGAAACAAATTTATATGCATTCAGTTTGCACTTACACAAGAGCTTGATTATTTTTACAAGTTGCTCATCACACCTGATTTCAATATTTTTTGGTTCCTGAAGAAAAATACATCTTTATATCCATGGTAAACCTTGACAACTTTAACAATGTTACCAATTACAATGACATTTTGTTTCATATATATTTCTGGCACACATTGATATTTGTGCATTTGAACTGATTATTAATGAATCAATTAATCTATTTATTGCTACATTCTCTCCATGAATCTGCACTGTTCAGGAGTGCCCTTTACCCGCCCCTACCACCACCAATCATGCAACACATTCTGCATTTACTTGTAATGAGATCTCTTCAAGAACATTCCCTACATGTGGCAATTTGTAACTACACATTGCAGGCAAAAAAGATGACATTTCTTTGTAATAATAAATTAACGTACTGGGAGAAAGATGGAGCCTCAGTAGTACATGCACAAAATTTGCTACTTGCGTTAGGTCACCTAGAGGAACACTTCATCAGAACCTTGACTGACTCTGAACGTAGGTTTTCTATAGTGTATTTTCTTTCACGTGGCTATACCACATATATATTACAAAGTCTGCATTAATTGAAACGTAACCATCACACCTCATAATCGAGATGTAGGTAACTGAACTCTCCCTGGGCGTGGAAACGATGTCTGTGCTCATCCACTGTAAAGTTGACTTGTTTGCCCAAGCGTTGGATGAGCACGGAATGCCAGTGCTGGTCGTCCAGCAGGCTGCCCAGGGTGAGACTGATCGGGCCGTGAGTGGAGGGCAGCTTAGCTTCACCTTAGAAGAGAAAAAAATAACAGCACCATTATTCTCAGTTTAAAAAAAAGAAAAAAAAGTTCCTTTTGGGGGCACCAGAGTCTCTCATTATAATTGCAATCTCTTTCCATCCACTCCATCCAAAATGCTAGTCTGAATTTACCTCAAGTTTGAATATAATATGCTCTCAACCTTGTTGTAATTTCTTCCTCTGTTAATTCTCTTTATTAGCATTACCCACCATCACACACTCATTTTCAATATAAATTTTATCTTTGCTACAACCTCACTATTTTTACTACGTCGGTATTTTTCAATGACCCATCCCTTTCATCATGATGTTTGAAAATAGCTAAGTGGTTCTGTCAGCACTATGACATTGAAAGAGGGTCTTGTACAATTTGCAAATAGGAACGATTTTTACGTGCAAGTACAATATGGGCGTGTATATATATGTGTGTGATATATATATGTGTGATATATATATATATATATATATCACATACATACACAAACACTTGAATGTGGAAATACGGCACCTTAATTGTTAAAAAAAGATAAGCTATAAAAGCATAAGGTTACTAAGGTGATGTCTAAATGACCAGAGATTTTCCAAGCACTTTACCCAAATAGTTTTACCTGAATTAATAACTAAAAAGAGTTTTCCTCCTCTTAACTCCAGTGTGATGTGATCTCCATTTTGCCCTTGCCGGTGGAGTAGAAGCCCATCGCTCTGCATAGTTTTAAATTTCAAAGAAATTATATCCTTTATTGGGCTCAGGGATTTTTGATCAAATCTGTAGAGAAGGCAACTTTTCCCATCAAGATCAACCACCTCTGATCCTAGACAAAGATATTAAAAGTCATTCTAAGGATAAATATGCTTTTCATTAAAGCATTTTAAAAGTATATGTATAGAAAGAGCATTATACTTGTACCCATACATGTATAGTTCAGCTCCAACCCAATCAAAATAATGGAAAATAAAACCACCAAATGTCTAATTCCTTCTAATTCCTGGGATTGATTCCATTTTAGTCTTTATTCACCTATTTACAAAATTCATGATCTAGAAATACATTTTGAAATGTATTCCTAATTTTCTCTTATATTATTAAAGGCTGTTTCTCATTCCATAATAAATTAGGGAAAAGGTTATAATCAATACCCATAAAACCACTTTGCATATTTCATGATCAATATATTTAATGACATTCTTGAAATATTGAAGTTAAATGGTTTTTTACCTTCTGAAAAAGTAGTTTTGAAATCTCAAAATTCTTTCTATATGGCATATAAAAGAGATCGACACACAAATACAAACACATACATCGGACTCATCAATGCCACCTCAAGTATATATTAAACTGACCTTTGTGTTTTGTTTTATTTTATTATTTTTGTGGCTAAGTAATAGTATTTAAGAGCAATGCTATTTTCTGTCTTCTCAAGGGCACTATTGGAAAGATATTCACTTAATGACATTATAAGGGCTGTTCTGCTGCATTTGTGTCATAACTGTGACATTGACAGGTTTTTTCAGCTTTCTGACAGTGTCTTATCTACTCATTGTCAAGATCACTTTTATTCAGTTCATCTGATAAAAGATGTCATGTTATACCAGTAACATAACAGTACATCTGTCAAAATCAGTTGCACCCTGAGCAAAGAACTGATAATACTCAGAAAGCCTTGCAGTGTTTCCTACATTTCACAAGTCGAAGATTTTTTTTTTTTAAGGCAATTACCCTTGAGAGTGCATTTATGTAATAAATGAAGAGGTTAGGGAAACCCAATAAAATAGGAAGCTATTTTTCAAGTGGTTAGGTGACTTCTCCCAGTCAACAAAACGACATTACAGTTCACTCATCTTGTTTCATTCGACAAAATTATTACATCAACTTGTATGTCCAAATATGCATTTCTTTCAGATTATCCATCATATGTAATGGGAACCATTTATATTCACCACCGCCCCAAATTTTTTCCAACTATTTTATGCAGCTATCTTTTGGAAATTCAGAGGTTTGATTTTTCCACATCTTGTTAATGTGCTTATAAAAGAATTCATTCACCAAGTGCACATGAATAAACATTGCATTCTGTAGAAAGAATAATGTTAACTGAATAATTACTCCTTGTTATATAGCTGAATGAATGTGCATGGCAAAAACATAACTCTGTGACAAATACAAATAATGTGTTCTATGATAATTAGATTACAACAAATTAAGAAAAATTCCAATAAGACAGACTTTAAGTGCTGACACATTTGGAGCCATGCAGTTATCTCTGAGTTAATGCATTGCTTAAAGGCAACCATCATTATCATGATTTTATTTCAGATAAAGTCTATTTTTGGAATTAGCTACCAAGAGAATTTTTTCCCCAGTGAACGTCTAGCCTGTGATACTTCAGCCTTCTATTTCTTTTTTTCTCTCTTCTTCACTACTGTTGCTATTACATTATAATGGTCATATCAGCCTTTCATGGCACCAAGAGCTTTGTGCCTGGAATATCTCCATCAGCGAAATGGGATAGTGAGAGACATATTAGACTACTGATGCCTAAAGCAATGGTATACTACTTCATCTCTTAAATGGAAGCCACTTGGCATTTTCTCTCTTACCTATTATGTTCTTACTTCACAGGTATCACACAAAGTAGTTGGGTCCATTCATTCAATAAATATTTATTTAGCCCATCCAGTCTGAGGCCCTGTGATGGATGCTGAGATAAAAGAGGGATCAACACCAACATGGCCCTCGTCCTCATGGAACTTACATTCAGTGAAGACGGACAACAAGTAGCAAGTAAAAAAGTAAGTTCACATTCCCACCAGCAGTGCAGGAGGGTTCCCCTTTCTCCACACCCTCTCCAGCATTTATTGTTTCTAGATTTTTTGATGATGGCTATTCTGACCGGTGTGAGATGATACCTCATTGTCGTTTTGATTTGCATTTCTCTAATGATGAATGATGTTGAGCATTCTTTCATGTGTTTGTTGGCAGTCTGTATATTTTCTTTGGAGAAATGTCTATTTAGGTCTTCTGCCCATTTTTGGATTGGGTTGTTTGTTTTTTTGTTATTGAGCTGCATATAAATTTTGGAGATTAATCCTTTGTCAGTTGCTGGTACAGCCACTATGGAGAACAGTATGGAGGTTCCTTAAAAAACTACAAATAGAACTACCATATAACCCAGCAATCCCACTACTGGGCATATACCCTGAGAAAACCATAATTCAAAAAGTCATGTACCAAAATGTTCATTGCAGCTCTATTTACAATAGCCCGGAGATGGAAACAACCTAAGTGTCCATCATCGGATGAATGGATAAAGAAGATGTGGCACATATATACAATGGAATATTACTCAGCCATAAAAAGAAACAAAATTGAGTTATTTGTAGTGAGGTAGATGGACCTAGAGTCTGTCATACAGAGTGAAGTAAGTCAGAAAGAGAAAGACAAATACCGTATGCTAACACATATATATGGAATCTAAGAAAAAAAAATGTCATGAAGAACCTAGGGGTAAGACAGGAATAAAGACACAGACCTACTAGAGAATGGACTTGAGGATATGGGGAGGGGGAAGGGTAAGCTGTGACAAAGCGAGAGAGTGGCATGGACATATATACACTACCAAACGTAAAATAGCTAGCTAGTGGGAAGCAGCCGCATAGCACAAGGAGATCAGCTCGGTGCTTTGTGACCACCTGGATGGGTGGGATAGGGAGGGTGGGAGGGAGGGAGACGTAAGAGGGAAGAGATATGGGAACATATGTATATGTATAACTGATTCACTTTGTTATGAAGCAGAAACTAACACACCATTGTAAAGCAATTATACTCTAATAAAGATGTAAAAAATAAATTAATTAAAATTTTAAAAAAAAGTAAGTTCATAAACCATTACAGACCATAACAGGCATTCTGATCAAGATTAAAAGAAGCCTGGGGTCACTTTAATTAAGGTAGTTGGGAAAGCTCAGTTCTCAGGTCTAGAAACCTGATGCTAAAGCAGATGGTAATCAATAATCTTCTTACTCTTGTCAGTCTTCAAGTCCTAAACTTGTCCCCATAAAATAATTACTCTTATGCTTAATTTTAAGATGGCTAGACATTCTCCCAACACATTCTCTCATTCATTATCATGAAAGGAAGCTCTGAGGATGCTGAGAAACTCCAGTGGCAGTCAGTAACTCAGCTCTCAGATTTCACATGCAATGTGAACAATACCCTTCGGGAAAAAAAGCTAAATATAATTCAGAATGTAAGTACAATGTCAGTACGGGGAAACTTCAAGTTATATCCGTGTAATATATGTACAGGATTCCCATAAAACAAAGGAATTCAGGATGGTCCCTATCAGTATTACTTTAGATAGAAAACTCACTTATAAACACTATTTACAGAACTTATCTGATATATAAAAAGCATGCAATTTTAAACAATCATCATAAAACGTTGTGCTATGATAAATACAGTTAACGATATAAAAATCTGGAACTATCTGAAAAAAAATAATCTTTTGAGAGACAGAGGGAGAGAGAGGAAGAGAGTATCTGAATTTTCTCCAAGGATGCTGGTGGGAGAGACAGGTCTCTCTTGGAACTGATATCACCACTGTTAAGAAAATTGAAAAAGCTGGAAAATAAATCAAAGGAATAACTTCATGTCCTCTCAATGTCATGCTGGAGCTTTTTAAAAGAAGCCCGTCTAATTAATTCTAGGTGAATTCACAAATATCTTATTTTACTATTTATTACTGATGAGGGCCAGTCTCTAAGTTACATGTTAATTTATAGTTTTGTTTTGTTTTGTTTTCCCAGTAGAGATGCAAATAACTCCCGTCAGATAGAAAACATATCCCCAAAGCTTATGGTTTTATTGCCCTGTTGGACATTAAACATTTGTGTACTTAACCTAGTGATAGTAATTCAACATTCTTTTTTCCAGCTTTTAGGAACCACTTGCATTCTTGGCCTATGGCCCCTTCCTTCTTGTATAGGACCAGCATCATAGCATCTTCAAATTTCTCTCTTTCTCATTATCTCTCATGTTTGCATTCACAGTCACATCTCCTTCTCTAACTCTGATCCTGTCACCTCTCTTTTATAAGGACCCCTGTGACTACACTGGGTCCACCTGGATAATCCAGGATAATCTCCCCAACTCAAGACCCGTAACTTAATCACAACTGTAAAGTACCTTTGTCATATAATGTAACATATTTACGGTTACAGAGCATTATTCTATCACAGCAAGTTACCTGCTCTCTTTGTCCCTGTTCCTTCATCTGTAACATGGGAATAATAGTACATTCTTTTCTTTAAGTGAAGTATAGGTGATTTACAATATTTTATTAATAACAGTATATAATTCATAGGTCTGTTGTATGAATGCATATCTACACAATTTTTGGAAGTTGCTAGCATATAATTAGAATTCAATAATTTGTTAACTACTATTAATGCTATTACTTATTAGAACACTGGGCAGGGAAAGAGGGATAGCAAAAATAGTTTAATAAATACATTTGGTGTGTTTATTTTTTAAAAGTGGACTCTAAAAAATAATGAATTTCTGAAGTGCACAAGAAATGCTCAATTACCAATGTCATTGCCAGGTTATGCAGCAATAATGATTTTGAGCCATCTGTGGGTTCTGTGGCTTTTTCTCTGTCTGTCAGCAAATGCCTGAGCTGACTCACCACGGCAATTGTCGGTGACCTGAATCCTCCTCAGTGAATACCTCCATCTCAGATCTTCTCATTTAGAGCAGGAAGCAAGGAAAGAGGTGGCTCACAAGGATTGCAGGCCCTACTCTCATTATCAATTCTCCCCGTGACCCTGGGAAAGAGATGTAGCCTGCTTGATTTGCATGATTCAGAAATATAATCTCCCGTAGAATACAGAGTTTTCTGAAAGAAAAGATTCCTATTTCTTTCAGGGAGTTGTGTGAGAAGTGGAATTGCTGAAACACGTATCCTGCGCTCCTTCTGCAGCACATATTTATGGAGACCTTTCCGCGAACACAGTGGAAGACACAGTAATGCATAACACGAAGAGCATTTTTTTTTCCAGGAGCTTACGGTCTAGCAGGGAAGACACACGTCCCTGAGATGTGATTATTCATGCTTCACTTCTGCATCAGGGCTGGGTCCCGAACGATTTCTAACACGTGCAGGAGGAGTTGAACCTCTCAGCCTCAGAGAAGGACGTTAACTAAAGGGCAGAAATGCTTCACCTCCGTGAGCAGCAAACTGCTTTTCTACCTCTGCATGTTTCACATGCAAACACACTCCTCATTGTCATATCTTCCACTTGACCCAGTACCGTTCCCTCTCCTTTGCATCCTATCCCTGCTCCAGAAGTTTGAGGCTTCTCCAATTGTGAGGGGTTGACATTTGAAAAAGCAATGTCTTCCCCACCCTGTAAGTGAATTACTAAGAAAAACACATCCAAGAGCATGATTTCTCAAATTGGGGTCCGTGGTCACACCACGTGAGAATCACCTAAGGAGAATCTCTTGTGGCCTCCGTAAACGTTCAGCAAACATCCTGCGCTCTGCCTGATGTCCGCTGATTTAGAATCTCTGAAAGACAACCCAAGAGTATAGGTTCCTGAGTGATCCTGAGGCAGACGACAGCATAAGGGTTATTTGACAAGAAGAAGAGGTAGCTTACAGAAACCTGTTCTCTGAAAATGAACAACCTCATTGCATACTGAATTGTACCATGGAAAAGAAAATTGTTTTATTTATCTATACCACAGGTGGTACTTGCAGAAAATTGTGGAGGTGGTAGTGACTTGTCCCTGAAATGTCTTTCAGGGAGAAATGGATTCTGTGAGTTAAACCATGAATCATAGCATTATTGATGAGATCAGTTGACTAAGAAACTTAAAAGAGAAAAATTGGAATAGAAAATGCATGAAATGGAAAACAAATCATTAAAAATAGAAAATTCACTTTATTGAAGGTCATGAAAGAGTTCTTGAAAAAGACATGAGACTCTTCTAATAACTCTTTGGGAATCATCCCAAAAACACAAATAGAAAAAGAGTGCTACCACTAGAGAAAACAGCTATGGACAAAACGCTTCTGGGCTAAATTGAATTCAGTCTTAAACACTGATCATACTGCCTCTCTATTTAAAAATTACTACCTATGAATCACTAAACAAACAGAGGTCCAATTCTGACTTCTAAAAAACATTAATCAGACTGAGTCACTGTTAAACTATTATATAGTGAAATATTAAAGCTACAGCATGATGTATAGGCACGTGAGATCTGCATTACAGAATTGTGCTGTTAAAGAGATGGAGAGGAGAGACCAAGCGCTTGAGAAATCAACAGGAAATGGGTTGTTCTATTTTTGCATAGTAGCATAAAAGAACCTAGAATGATTTAAGGGACTCTCAGGTTTAAAACAACTAAAATTAATATGGTAAAAAGGAAGAAGGTACAGGATCAAATGCTGTATATAACCACAGGGAAAAGGTGACTTTACTATCATGGTTTTTGTTTTGTTTTTTTTCCAGTACGTGGGCCTCTCACTGCTGTGGCCTCTCCCGCTGCGGAGCACAGGCTCCGGACGCGCAGGCTCAGCGGCCATGGCTCACAGGCCCAGCCGCTCCGCGGCATGTGGGATCTTCCCGGACCAGGGCACGAACCCGTGTCCCCTGCATCGGCAGGCGGACTCTCAACCACTGCGTCACCAGGGAAGTCCACTATCACGGCTTTAAACAGACTGAGTTAAGGTCAGTGATAACACTCCAGGAGGTTATGGGAGCAAACATCATCATGGCCACTTACATATCAATTTAAATTAACCTTTTAAATAGATTTGAAATCGGTAACATCTACTTCATCAAGGACGCTGGAGTGTATCATTGGAGGATGTAAGCTGGATTTCTGTTTCTAATATTTATTTGTTATTTTTGTGATGTCACAGAAATCACTTAAGTGCCAATTCTCAATTTCCTTATTTGGAATATGTGGAGAATAATTCCAACCTTTCATGCTATATCAAAAAAGCTGTTGGCACCCGAGGGAAATATCAAAATGCCTTGACAGTTATTATTTGGTATGCTATTATTATCATTTTAATAATAACAACTTTTGAAATTTCATATGTTCATCTCAGAGATATTTCTCTTTTCGTCAGTTGCTACTGCTCGAGGATAATAAATTTGGATGTTTACATATTTATTCATTTTTTGGTTTATATCGTGGCTAATCAGATATTTTTCTTAATACCTCCGCTTAACAAATAGTTACTGAACGTTTACTGTGCCAAGCTCTACAGTAGGAGGCTGTGTAACAGGGAACACATTCCATCCTCATGGATCCTCCAAACAGAAGGAAAAGAAAGACATCACACAACTCATCCCATCTGAACAGATGTTTTTACAAATTGTTAAGTAGAACTTGAAGGAAAAGGACAGGGTAATATCAGAGGTTTGAGCAGAAAGGTCTAAATTAGGTTGTTGATTAGGGACAACATCTCTGAGGAAATGATATTTAAGCTGAGTAGATCACCACCTATGAGAACATCGAGGGTCAGGAAAGGAAGAGAAGGTGGGGGGAGAAGAGGGTGAGAAGAGCTGGGAGGGTGGGAGAGTCTGGAGAGGGATGGATGGTGTGGCGGAAACTAAATGGAAGAGATCCACAGGGAGCTGAATTACTGGCAGATCACCTTGACCCTGTGAAAGCTTGGTTCCAGGTTTTTCTTGGACAGGTCTATTTAGGATTTGTCCTTAGTCCCAGGACGTAACAATTGGTCCTCAGTTACGGTGTTTATTCCTAAGACAATGCCTTTCTGGCTTTTCAGGTAAAAGCCCAAAGTGTTTAACAAGTCTCTCTAAATTGGCAGAACTTGGACTCCAAAGGTATCCTTCCCGGAACTAGGCAGATGCTGGATGAAGTCCTCAGGACTTGAATCTCCCAGCTCTTGCTTTTGCCTGGTGCATAGTGGGCATGGGTAAGTCAGGAATCAGGCAAGGATTTAAGGGGAATGTGTAAGAAGGAGTCAGGGCTCTCCCTCTCTGATGCTCTCCTTTTCAGTATTCCACCCTAAATTTCTAATCACTCTGGCAACCTTGAACTCTTACCTCTGTCTCCTCAGTCAAGTAAAATCTGGCTACTTGCTGCTTGAGTATTATGATGCTCTTAGGAAAAAGTCAGTTAAATATGGATCTCCAGGAGTTTGCCTTCCATCTTTCAAGAATCAAGTCCTCTCAAGTTGCTGCCTGTTTTGAGTTGAATTTCAAAGCCCTGAAGCATTTTTTAAAATGTATTTTATCCAGCCACTATAATTGCTGTGGGCAGCAAGATAGTCCAATAAAAGCTACTCTGTTATGACTGGTACCTAAAAGCAAATCTCTCTTTTTTTGTAAAATTTTATAACTATTGACTTGTCCATTAATTTACTTAGGATTGCAAAATGGGCATATACTGATTCTACTACTCCTCGTTTATTTATATAAGTATAACTTTAAAGAAAAATTCCCTCTAATCTTCTATTTGATTACCTTGAGGTCCAGATCACATAGGAAGAGTAGGATAAATGCTTGATGTTTTCTCTTCATTTATTAGCTTTCAAAATAATGAGTCGATTCCTTAATAGTTCTCCTAGGTGACCAATGAGGGTTCTTTTTTTAGTATTATCATGAACCCATTCACTTAAATATAGTTAATATGCTTCAAAACTGCAGCTACTATCTTCATTGATGCTAAAATATTTCCATCTTTGGTCAGTGAGAGCCCCTTCAGTTGGCTGAGTTCTTTTGACATTATTCTGGTGGGTTTTCATAGTCTCCTTATTTTCTGGCATTCTAAAAGCTAACCTCATTTTAATTTTAATATAACTTCACGTATCATCAAATTAAAATCTTAAGACTATAAACTTTGCAAAGAATTAGAATTTATCCACTTTGATTTTAGGCCAACATGAATCCATCTTCTTTTTAAGCTCTGACATCAAATAGGATCCCTCAGCTACAGTATTAGCTGATAAACAATCTGAGAGCAGGGACTGTATTTAAAGCACCTTGTCAAGATCTTATGTTGACATGTTGGAGCTGCTTAATAAGTAGGTATTGGATTCAATCACAACTATTCTTTAGGGTAAATCTAACACCTTTCCTGCTTTTCCTTTTTCCCCAATCCAACAAGTGGTGTGAGAGAGCTGCATCCTGAGTAGACAGAAGGCTATTACTTAGTTTTCTTTCAGTATTTTTTCACCCAGACAAACAGTTGCACTTTTCACGTTACTTTCTTATATTTCCTACTAATAATTTTCTAAATGGAAATCTACAGATGTAAGTAGTTCCAACTTCCAGTATTTTTTACGTCATGAAATGCATACTCTTATTTTAAGTTAACATGAGTTTTGTAATTTCTGACTTATTTCCATTTACTAAATAGAATCCATAATTTTCTCTCATACAGTCTGCATTTAAGCAAATAAACATAATAGTGCAACGCTTCTGTACATTTCTGCTCTGCCAATCCTCTCACTCAGTTTTCCCTGTGCTCTGTGCCGGATCTTTAATGGACTGAATATGACACTTGGATGATGGGAAAAGCCTTCCTGAATTTCCCCAGACCTGCCCCCATTCATTCATCTATCTGTCCAGAGGACTAATACCAAAAAAGGACCATCCGATTTCAATACAGTATAATGTGTGTATGATGTGACCAGGAGCAGAACACATCCTCTGACCTAAACAGGAAGCACTAGAGAAGTTGTCAGAAACAGTGATTTCTATGCAGAGAAAAGACAATGAGTAAAAGAATTATCTAGGTAGGGGAATGAAGGCTAGATGTGTGGTGATCGCCCTATGCTTCATGAAAAGATCCTAAGACTAGAAAAATCATGAAATCACAGCACTTCAAATAAACTGTAATTATTTCACTACAGCCGGGCAGTTGGATGCTTTTATTCTGCTGAGGATGAGGAAGGAGAGATCGTGGATTGAAAATTGAGAGTGTTTACACAACAGCTAGAGAAAAGAAACTAAGAATCTATACTCAGGGCGATTGCTTCAGCAATTCACCCACCATTAACCATTATCCCCTGTGGCTTAATTGCTACTTCTTAAGCACTCCTCAGACTCACTCACTTGCACCCAGTTATTTTCCTTTCTTGCCTTTGTTTACCATTGTTTACCCTTTGGGACACACTGAGCAGAGTAGTAGTTCTTCATCATCAAACACTGTCTTTTCTTTTTCTTTCTTCCACAAGTTATTTCCTTATCTACACCTCTTGTCTAGATCTGTAAACATGTTCACAGTGGCTATGGCCAAGACATCTGAAATTTATACTTTCCCTTTGAACCCATAAAATTTAGCTTCTGCTTCTCTCATTACTCAGGAAACAACGTCAGGTCTACCGACATAAAAGTAGAACATGCTCTTTGATATGGATTTTCCATTCACTTGATGCTCCTTCAGAACAAGTTACTGTTCTAACTCAGGGTAATAAAACCGTGTGTGGTTCTCACAACAGCCACTTTCCCAGCAATATTCACAGGGGCAGCTTGCATCTATAACTTCAGCCAACACACATATTAGGCACAAGGGGCCGGGGAGGGTCTGGCATAAAAATGCACACTACCTGAAAAACAGTATAAAGGACCTGTTTTAATTATGACAAATGCATTTCTGTTTTTCAAAGACATGAGTTGTTGTACAAACATAGCTTTAAACTTTATACTTTTATTATCAACAGTAAGTGGAAAGGTTCTGATTTAATAACTAATGATATTTTATAGGTTTCAATTCTGTAACTTCACCCCAGAGGATGTGGAGTTCCAATCTTCCGTATTTCACAGTCACTTAAACTCAATGAGTCAGCGATGGAATTAATTCTCTCTCCTGCTCCCTTCCAGAACTTATTTGTTCCCCAGCGCCCCCTCCCGGTAAATGACACCACCTTGCAGACAGCTGTTCAAATCGGATAACTCAGTGTCCCCTCACATACAATCACTAAATTCTCCTGATTCAAGAGTAGCCTCAGCATACTGTGAATCTGATTCAAGTCAGGAGAACTCTGTCCTCATGGCTGGTCCTCTAGTTTGAGACTCCAGCTGTCACTTGTAGAAAGGAGTTCAGAAGCCTCCCCACTGAGCTGCTGCCTCTAATCTCTACCCCTCGTTTAGCCCTCCAATCTGTACCCCTCAGTTCAGTCTGAATGACCATTCTCAAATACAAACTGATCCGCCCAAGCAATCCTCATTCCCGTTCTTGACTAGAAGACACCCCTTCTCCTATCTGGACCATTCTCCCAGCCTCTCATGTGAAAATATCTGCACCTTAATTTCAAAACCTATTTCCGTAAACTTTCTCATACTAACCTCAATTCATCAATCACGTTATTCCTAACACCCTACACTAACGCTACCATATTTTGCATTGAGTCTGTGTAATTTTTATGACATTGCACATTCTCATCTTTAAGAAAAAATGTGTTACTTTAAATTCCTCCCTATACCCAACAGCTAGTAGACTTCCCTTTCAGCAAGTGTCAACAGACATTTAAAGGATGAACAAATGTATGATTCATCACGAGTACTGGTTTTGGAAGGTGATGGATCTGATTTTAAATCCTAGGTCTAACACAGGCTGTGTAATCCCAAAGTTCTTAATTTCTCTAAGTCCACTTTCGTCCGTGTCAGGAGACTTGAAGCACCCTGGTATACAACATTCTTGAGTGAGTCACTTAGGCAAAGCCCACCCAAAAGTCATATTAACTTGGTGCAGGCAATGGGAACACACAAGCTGGCAGGTTGGATGCAATCCTCCAGGCCTTCCTCAAGCTCACAAGAGGCCCGCTTCATTGCCGGCACGTACAGGTGCGCTGGGACTGGGATCCGCAAGAGCCCTGCTCATGTCGCACCCTCCCACACTTTTCCTTTTTTTAAGGATTGCGGAAGAATAGCCTTGCATATCTGGAGAAAATCCAGTCTGATCTTGGATCTGGGCTACTCAGGAGAGTTGCAGACAAAATCTTGAGCGGGCTTCTTTTGCTGACCTACAGTTCTTCCTTTTGAGGGCAGGGGACACTGGTGGTCTCAGCTATTTCTGTGCCAGACAACCCAGAGCAAGCCACAGGGGTCATTCGGCAGACCATAAAATGGTAATATCCAAGTACCTACTTCACTGTGCTGTTGAAATGGTAAAAAATAGTACCTGACACGTATTAAGTGTTCAGTAAATGATGATTAAATAGTATCATACTTTAGTAAACTAATATTCTGCAAGGCTAATGGTACGCAGAGGTGGAGAATAAGAGTGTTGACCATGGTGTAATTGAGGAACTAAAGTCAATTTGATCAAATACATTCCCAGAAGGCATTCACACCCAACCCATTTTGAGGTTATTTTCGGTCATCTGTGAGAGTATTTTTCCATTAAGGTTATTTTTTTTCTCTTTTATCCAAAATTATCCGACAGCCACTTTACATTGAATCCTGCTGTATCATTTTACCGTGTGTTTATGTTTGAGTTTAAAATGTTGGCTCTCGCTATTGACCCTTCAACCGTGGGTCCATGAAAAGAGGAGGTTGACTAAGTGCCCAGATGATGTGCTTACTCCAAGAGACAGCGGATGAATTAACAGCAAAAAGAATGTTTCATGGGGTTGCGGGGCGGGTGGGGGGGAATCTGAGTTATCATCCAGCACGCGGCAGCAGAGAACTCAAAGGAGCCTGCACCCCATCAGTCACTTCATAGGGACGTTACTGTGGGAAAACAGCATCAATAGCCTTGTTAAACTAACGCTGAATTTACATACGAGATCGAATGTGTATTAAGTGTGTGCTGCTGGGGAAACTGCTTAATACTTCTAAGACTCCATTAGATGGGTGATTTTTAGGATTAAATTAGTACGTCTATAAAAACTATTATCTGACGCAGAATAAGTGCTCAGTAACTGTTTGCTATTATTATACACTGATAAATAAATATTTTGCAAAGTAGACGCTCTGAATCAGTAACTATAAATATGAATCATTTTGGACTTTGCTTTGCTGATTGCCCATCGTGTGGCACGGGCTTTATTAAAACTCTACGATCCAAAGACAAATAAGACTGACTGTCCAGATTCTGTGTTCCAGAATCGCAATTTTGGGTGGGACGTTTTTTTTAAGGATGATTTTATTCAAGTGGGATCATTGTAAAGGGAGGAGCTAACACATACCAGGAGCAGCTAAGCTGAACTGCAGAAGCCAAGAAAGCTAGAAGGAAGTCGGGCAGATGATGAGAAGTAAGCTGCCCATGGCTCATCTCTGATTTAACGGCTGGAGGAGGCATGAGAATAAGCTGGGGCTCTGGAGTCTGGCAGGCTTGGCTGCAAACCCAGCTCTGTCACTTCCTGTCTGGGTGGTTGGAACAAGTCAACATGGAATCCCTAAGCTCTAGCTTCCTCATTTGCAAAGTAGGGGAATGGAACAAGTTACCTAATAATATTTATCCGGACTTTGTTTGGAATTATAGACTAGCTGGTTAATATGGTATTAGACATATAATAAGCACTCAAGAAAAATTTGTTACGTCTAGAATTATAAAAATTAATCTTATTAACATTAGTGCTATTGCTACTAATACTATTATGACAATTCTGCCGACGTGGTTTCTCTGTCTGACACAGGATAGACAACTTCAACAAGCTGCCTGCCCTCTATATGACATGCCTTCCTTTACATAAATAAAGTGAACCTGAAAAAGTGATGAAATACATGTGAAGAAAGCTTTAGTGGCTAAAAAAATAAAGGTTTACTAGAGGAATAAGGATGCAGTGAATTGAACAGTTATGGGTTCTCCTCCAGATTCTTCTGTGAACTAAGATGTGAGACGCTGGGCAAATTACTGACTCTCTCCAAACCTCAGACTGCTCGTCTGATAATTGTAGATCATGTTAACTAACGACAGGATGGTGTGGCTTGAGGTGGGCTGTCAAGAACTCTCAGGTCTCTGTCCCACAAAAAGACATAATAAAATACTTCATTAAGAGGAGACTAAGTGAAATCTGTGGTTTCTATCTTTTATGTGAAAGTATTTCAAACACATCTTACATTTTGGCAGGGGTCTTTACCTTTTCTATGAATTTATGCACAGGGCATAGCATATTTATAAGTGAGCTTCATGGCATATTATTTTTAGGCTGTAGAGAAAAACATTCTGTGGTCTCAAAACAGATGACTGGTTTTACTAAATGGGCCACTGTCTTTTATTAAATTTAGGGTGCCCAAATGAAACATCATCACATATAGTCTATGGGGGGACATTCTAATATTTAAAAGTTAAGATCTGGTCAAAAATATCAGATTTGGATAAATGGATTCACATATGTCTCCAAACATGTATCTCTATCTATCTATCTCTGTAACGATTTGTCTAGCTGTAAAATGCTTCCATTTCTGATTTAAAATATAAAAGCTGAACACGTAAGTCAATATTGGCATGTATGGGCACAAATAAAGCTTCCCACAGAAACTGCTCCCGTTTTTATGTCTCTTTACGTAGCTCTTAAATCAATTTCAGCATACAGTTTGGCTTTTAAAACATCTCCTTTGATATCTATTCCACTGTGTTGGACAAACAAACACTTACTATATGCACATCCAAACACCTCGATTCGCATTCCAATTCTGCCCCTGGGGTTCCACTCTAAAGGGATGAAGCGCAGAAATCTGGCTTTGATAGAAGGCTGGAGTCTATAGTACACAACACTGTCTGCATTTGCATTTCCTGAAAATCCCTAGAAGAAAAGAGAAAAGAAGGAAATCAATGTACCTGGAGAAGATCTATTTCACTTTGTCTCCTACAATGTCAACAAGCAATGTATGATTTGCTTTTTTACTATAAAATGGCAACCTTCTTTAAGAAGATCATATTGTTAACAGTTATGCCATAACGTATCTTCATCTGCATAAGTTACTATTGTCTAAACCTCTTTCTATCTAGCAGTTTAAATTCCATCACCTGCAGCAAGCCAGCTTTCAACTATGAAACCCCCAGTAAAGTTTGTTTCTATAAGGTGCAGACGAAACATAAAAGCTACTGACATTGTGAACCATGAGAAATATTGAGAACATCTTCTTCCTGTATTCAAAAGCTAGGATCTGATTCAGCATAGAAGTTACTCACATCATTGATGAATGAGTAAGGTTACGACTTGTTTGTATTGTTTCGCTTTATCTTACTCAGTAACATAAATGAAACTTATCACCAGACATTCAAGTCAGAGCTACACTCTGAAAATAGGTTGTTAAACTTCATTCACCACAAGGCTGGATACACACCTTAAAAACTGTTGTTGCGTGTCACTTTTATTCAATAAAAAATAATAAAATAAAAGCACCTGTATTTAAACCATTGTTAAGGGAAATTGGAATTAGTCATCATCTGGAAAGACCTGAAATTAGACTTACAGATTTTAGATTTGAAAGCTAGAAAGACCACAGGAATGATGCTGAGCTAGCACCATCAAATTGCAGATGAGGAAATTAAACGTCAGAATGATGAAAAAAAATCTCCGGTGTTTGCAAAACTATTATATGGTATGACCAGGAGCTATACTCCTTCCACAATAACAGGATGTATCTATCTAGCATATAGCCCACCTGCAAAACCCACACCTAAACAGCTTTTATTTTCTCCTATGTGACATATGGTAAAGCTTCATACGTGAAAACGTTAGGATGAAGCAGTTGTTCTCAATAATTGATACTTAATTTTTATTTCAGCTTCTCCTCTTCCACCTCTTCCTTCCTTTCCTCCCTCCTTTTCTCCTTCTTGCCTTCCCCTCCTCCTCCTCCTCCTTTTTTTGTTTAACTGTAACCATCAGGATACGTAGGAACTACCGAAATAAGGGATGATGCTACGACCTATTCAGCCGCGTGGTAGGTCCCCTTACCATGACTGGATCAACGAATGAGGCCACCCTCATGTAGATCATACCAAACAAAGCAAATATTTTAGGAACACCAATACCCAGGGAGTTTATTCATTTGCCTACTTTTCTTTCTACTTCACAAATATCTCTTTACCAACGTTTACTAAAATATTTTCTAACACAGTAAAAATAAAAAGTAAGGTTGGGTTTTTCAGTCAAATTAATTTGATTTGATTCCCCTTATCAGTCAACTCTAATTCCTGCCCCCCAATGCCCCCCACCCCAGTACCTCATACACCCAATTTTCAGGCTCACACAAAACAGACAGTTCTATGATGGTGCCTCCAAATTATATCCCAAATCTGGGCACCTCCCTTCATCTCAGCTACAACCACCAGGTTCAACACAGCATTATCTCTCCAGAACTACTTCAATGGCCTCTTCCTCATGTTTTTAGTCTTCTGTTTCCTATCACCATCCCCATCCCCATCCATATCCCTAAATCTCTTTCCCTCTGAGCAGTCAGTAAGATTTTTAAAGGTAAGACAAACTATGTTACCCGCACTGCTTCCTTTACCACTTAGAAGAAAATCCAAATTCCTTATCAAACATAACACAGTCTTTGGCAATCTCCTCCATGATGCTCTGAGCACAGGGAACCCCCGTGTAGAAGCCAAGCTCAGCCCTGCTGAGGGCCTTTGCGCCAGCTGTTCATTCTGCTGTGAAAGTTCTTCCCTCAAGACCTTTGTACAACCAGCTCTTCTTGTCATCTCAGGCCTTGGTCTAAAGAGTACCACCTAAGACAGGCCCTTTTTGATCACAGCTTCTAAAGGAAGTGTACCTGGCACCCCAGCATCTTATCTTTCTGTTTTATATTCTTCATATTACTCATTATTTGGGGGTCTTTTTTGATTATTTGTTTATCTTATCCCCTTAGAAGACAAGCTCTGTAAAGCAGGGACCTTTACTGCCTTCCTTCCATAGTACCTAGAATATGGTTTGGCTCAAAGTGGTTCTCAACAAAATATCTGTTGGATGTGTATGTTTGGGAAAGACTGGGCTTAAAAACAAATCAAAGTTCAGCAAGTTTCTTGATTATTGTATCTCTATGAAGATGTCAAATGAGAATGTACAAATGAGCGCTGTATCTCCTGAGGGAGGAACAGTTATCCAGCATGTTTCAAACATATTAGGCCCACATCCCTGGCTACTATTTCCCAGAACATAAACAGGAGGAGATTGTTTAATCCCACAGATATTTGGATTCTGATAACCAGACACTTCTAGAACGTTCCATGCTATTCCACCAGTTGAAATTTCACACTGAGGATTTGATATAAAAGGTTAACTGTATTCTTTATTGTACTACCTAATCCCCATGCTCACTTCACCTTTAGGGCACCATGGTCTCCATTTCTGTCAAAACCATGAACATTTGCCTGAAAATGTCCATTTATACCAACGTTTTCTTTAGAATGGCTGAGGAAGGGCAGCTTCATTTAAGACAGTATTTCCCAAACTTGGACTACACATTAAAACTCCCAGTGCTCAGACCCTGGGCATTGCTGTACGTGTGTGTGTGTGTGTGTGTGCCTGTCTGTCTGTCTTTACAGGCTCTCCAGGTCAGGGTAATGTGCCTCCAGGGTTGAGGACCTGGTTTAAAGACATTCAATCCTAATCAGACCTTCTTACACTTCTGATTCTATTTTCCTGGGTACCACTGGCAGGTTAATACAAGACCTAATTATGATTTCTTGCAGTGAACAGCTGGGTGATGAATTAGATAACCCTCCAAAAGATCTCATATTTTTTCAAAATTATTATAAGTTCATAGATTGAGATAGATGGCACTCTGTGATCTCAGCATTTTATGGGATTGGGAGAAAAGATGCAGGTGACAATGGCAACAGACAGGTAAATGGGAAGAGGACGTCTGTAAATGGAAGCCCTTCACAGTTTATCTGATCAATTTATGAGCTATTTGAATTTTGAGAACGTAAAGAAGAAATGTAAATTACTTAGTCTGTATAAGTAATAAAAGCATCTGAGCACATTCAAAATTTTAAGTGATTATTTCTGACAAGGGATGAGGGAAATTGTGAGGTGGGGGATATGGGATTTTTACTTAGCACATTTTAGTCATTTCTGAATTTTTTTAATGAGCATGTATTAATTTTATAATAATTAGCAAAATAAAGTAATGCATAGACATGTAAGTGTATACAGTGACAGAATAGGCAGAAATACCACTTAGTAATGCTCTGGGTACCTTAAATAACATTCTAAGATTAATGTTACTGGGAAAATATGCACCATTACTACTAGTTAAATATATTTAACTGAACAGTAATATCTGCACTGTTTTTTTCCACTTGTTGCTAACTTTTAAAACGTAAGATAATAAAGATTCTGCTGTGGAATTCAATATCTAATGGGAATTTTTGTAGAATGTCTGTGAATGAGACAGGGAATTGATGCTATTCACTTTATAAATGCAAAGTCCAATGCATACTAATGTTCCTAATGTAATTCCCTTGCCTAGAAGACTTTTCTCAATTTGCTATGAAAATTTTTTCACATACTCATAATTCATAAAGGAACGCATGAATTTGAATGTCTCATTCTTTTGAAAAAATAATTTTATTATGAGAATGTGTATGTCTTCCCTTATATTATATATTCTGAACTTTAGTGCTTGTCCAAATTACCTGAGGTGCTGTCACGCACTAAATCTGTGAGAGGGGCCTTAGAAATCCGCATTTCAATGCAGGTCAAGCTGATTTGTGCTCTTGGTCTTCCGCCTGCTCTTTGAACATTCTTCAGGCTTGTGGATAAATCGTGCTGTTTTTCCCCTCCCTATTTGATTTCAAAACTTCTCAGAGAGGGAAAAGATTTTAGGAGAACAGTTGACTAGGGCTAACCTCCAAAGGGAGAAGTAAGTAACAGACATCTTCTGTGCTATCAATCTGAATGTCTTCAACGTGAAAGCTTGTGTCTCAACATCAGACACAGCAGAAATATATATTATGTAGTTTTAATATTCGCCTCAACCCTGTGAAGTATTTCTGTGGCCACCGTAAAACTGAGGATAACAAAAATTATAGAGCTTATGTGCCTAAAACCACGCAGCTAGAAGGTGACAGAGTAAGGATTTAATTCTATACTTTTCTGAATCAAAAGCCCGTAATTTAGCTAAGCCATCTGAGGCCTCTCTCCAACAGAACATGAAAGCAAACAACTCACCCTAGAGGAAACCTGATATTTTATCTGAGGCTGTTTTCCCCTTTTTCTCATAATTTATATTTAAAATCTTTGACACATCTGAAAGTAATGCAACTTAGATTATTACTGAACTGGGACACAACTCTACCAGCTGACTTTTATAGACAAAAGGATTGTTCTATTAACTTCACATTTTCGCACAATTACTACAGCTGCAGGAAAATAAAAGACAAATTTTCAAGCATCAATAGGACTCCTGCGTAGAAACGGTAACCTAATAGCTGCATAATGTAGAAGAATACGCCATTAGATCATCAAATACATGAAATAGCTACAAGTAAAATTAAGGTGATGTGTCTTATGTGATAAAAAGCAAAAAGCCTTAATTGTATTTTTCTTTTCTTTGAGACTTGACGATTTTCAAACTCAATGAGATGCTCAAAGATGGTTTAGAAATGTATTCTAACCAAGATAATTTATGGAGTTAATGAATTAAAGTTTTTCACAGGATTTTAAGTATTTTCAAAGTGCTTCTAAAGTTTATGAAAAAGTGTAATAGCATTAACTTCTTTTGCAAATAGTAATTGAGCAACTCATCTATGAAAGCCAAGATACATAAAGGGAGATGGCCACATATGGCAGTTCATAAGGGGCTCCAAAACACTGCTGTAATAAATTAGAAACATGGGACCATGTGGTTATATAGCAGATCTGTAATTACATGTAAACTCGTCCAGCTCCCACCAAAATAAACAGTAACATTAGTAGAAATTCAATACAACAAACAGGCAAATATTAAAATCCTCTGACCTCTCTTATTCATGTGACTTACATATGACCTTTTTCCAAGTACAATTCATTTTGACACTGTCAGCTAATATGCAGAAACTAAATATACCATAGCAACATGCTGTCTAATGGAAATCAGCTCTTTATTTTATGATGTTAGTTATAAATCTTTACTAAGTATGCCTCCCATGAGATCTTCTGGTCTAGAAAAGCATAAAAGAAAAGAAAAATAAGAACTACCAAAAAATGGGAAATATGCTAACATAAACCCAGATAAGAATAATGTTTAAACATATGTTGAACAAGACATTGTAACTATATCCAACAAAAGTTGATTCTATCTTGAGTGTGAATGGAATTCATTTAATAGAAAACCAGCAATGAGAGTACAGCAGTCAAATCAGAAAGTTAAGTTTTGCTCTGTATATATAATAACTCAATTTTGATTATAAAAGAGTATAGAATTTTATTAATATTAAGTCAGTTTCTACTATCCCTCTCAGAAGATATTCAATATCTTTAAAATATTTATTTGGAGGGGTACCAAATTATTAACAATAGTTCACTGAGGGACCACAAACCTGCCATTATTTTAGAATCTGTGGAGGCACAAAGTTGGAAAATACACTGGTTAGGCCCTTTCAGCATAGAAGGGTTTGAATTCTCAAGACAGAAATATCAAAGGGCAAGAGAGAAAAAGCACACGAAAGATACAATCTTCACTACAGTCCGTAACTATTGTTGAGACATAGTAATAAACTTTTACATGCCTGATATATGGACAGGTCATTAAGCCTAAATTTATATTAGGGTGATAACATGGACAATTTTGAGGAAGATTAAAATTTGACTGAGATGCAAAGTAACTTTTAACTAAGAAATGATAATATTATGGTAATGGTAGATTAGGAGATTCTGAACAATGCTCCTGCTAAAAGCTGTACAAAATTAAAAATAGGGACTGAAGCTCTGAAAGACAATAAAATATTAAATATCCGAGATTTGGGAGAAGAACAGCCAAAGAGACCAGCCCTACCTTTGGGGCCCTTGTTTTCCTCTTTCGGTGACTTAAGGATTTCTGAAGAGGAGAAACTGAGCAGATCTTTTGACAACTTCACAGAGTTAGAGACAAAACTTTAGTGCTAGAGCCCTCAAGGACATGACTATACCATAAGTTTCCACAGGTTTTGTGTCAAAACTTTGAGAGTCTACAACTAAGAATAAATGGTGAGAGAGACAGCTCCCCACAGGGATGAGAATTCAGCTTCCCATCTTCTCCATCTGCGAAATTATATGACGATGGTCAGAGACGCCTCATGCTCCTTGCTGCCTGCAGAAGCAACTGTAATTATATTCTGTAGGAAGACATCCTTCTAGATCTCAACTTATCATTCGTTTTTTTCATATATAATGTCCTATACACAATAGAAAATAATAAAACATTAGAATAAATTGTTCTTAAAGGAAATTTATAGTCTTCAACATGCACACATATTAGTAAATAGGAAAGGCATCAGCTCTGTTATTTAAAGAACTCGGGAATCATCACTCTATACAACAAGAAAGAGGGACAAACTTAAAAATCAATGAATTTTCTGAGACCCATCAGAAAACTGAGGTTACATGGTGCTATGGACTAAGTTGTGCCCCTCTAAAAACGTATAGGTTGAAGCCCTAACCACTCCCACTATTATAGTATTTGGAGGTGGGGCTTTGGGAAGTAATTACGTTTAGATGAAGTCATGAAGGTGGGGCCCCCACGATGGGATTAGCAACCTTACAAGATGAGGAAGACAGACCAGAGCTTCCTCTCACTCCACCAGGTGAGGACACAAGAAGACGGATGTCTGCAAACCACGAAGGGGCCCTCACCAGGAACCAAATCGGCCAGCACCTTAATCTTGGACTTCCTAACCTCCAGAACTGTGAGAAATGAATGCCTGTTGTTTAAGCCCCCCAGTCTATGGCATTTTGTTATACCAGCCTGAGCTGACTAATACACATGGCAAACCACCCCCATGAGATCTGGAGAGAGAAGGTCACCCAAAGACAGCAGAAATCTGTCCATCCACCAGTGCCATAAAACAGTAGGAACTCTCATGGTAATTTTGATGAATTGATGGAGGCCGAGTGTGGACTACCATGAGAGTGAGAAACTCCTGAGGGCTGTGGTCTTCGAGGACCCCACAGTTTTGTGGGCTTTTCCTCCAGGAACCTTTCTATGCTCTGCGACGATCAGAAAAAAAGACTTTCTTGGCTCTGGCAAGGAGGGGGAAAGGTAATCACTGTGAAATATGCCCAGACTGATCTCCATAACAAAGACTTTGCCAGAGCCTTAGCTCTATGAAGGACCTCCAGAAACACTAGTGAAGGTCACAGATTCAAGACAAAGGCTAAAACACTAACATTTAATTGCAATATTGTAGAATGATCTCATTCCCCCACGTCATACCACCATACCAACAGGACTCCAGTATAATAATACTGGATAACAACTGAGAGAAATGCAAAACACAGACCATCTCTGAAGAGGATGCCAAAGTCAAAGGAGAGGCAAAAACAAGGATACTAGATGAATTGGAAGCCTCTGGCACCTATACCACCTGTAGAAAACATTAAATACAGCCCAATTTCTAGCCAGATTAATATAAATTCTCACATGAAAGACCTATTTACCTCAGTTACCACTACTAGATACAATATGTCCTATATGTCCAAACAAAAAGTTGCAAGGCATGACAACAGGCAAGGAAAAAAAGTGTCTGCGTAGACAAAACAATCATCAGAACTTGGCTCGCATATGTCACAGATGTTTGAATTATCAGACTAGAAATTTTTTAAAACTATGATGAATATGCTAAGGACTCTAATGGGAAAACTGGACAACATGCAAGAACATATGGGGAATGTAAGCAGAGAGATGAAAATCTAAGAAAGAACCAAAGATTCCAAAGTGTTTAGAAATCAAAAACACTGTAACAGAAATGAGCAATGTCTCTGATGGGTACATTGATACATTCAATGTAGCCAAAGAAAGAACCAGTGAGCTTGAAGAAAATACAAATTTCTCAAATTGTAATGCAATTTGAGAGAACGGAGAACGGAGAGAGAGAGAACGGAGCTGAAGAAATATTTGAAGTCATAATGGCCAATGAATTTCAAAAATTAATGACAGACACCAAACAAGGTCCAGGAAGTTCAAAGAGTAAGAAGCAGGTTCGAAATCAAAATAAAAACTATACTTAGTTATACATATTCAAACTGCAGAAAAGCAAAGATAAAGAGAACATTTTGAAAGAAGCCAGAGGAAAACAAATACCTTACCTTTAGAGTAAAAGGATAAGAATTATATTTGGATTTCTCATATAAGAAATCATATAAGCAAGTAGAGAGTGGAGTGAAATGTTTAAAGTGTTGAAAGAAGTAAAAATAATCTTGGAATTCTATAGCCAGAGAAATTATCCTTCAAAAATAAATGAGAAATAAAGATTTTCTCAGACAAAAACTGATGGAATTCACTGCTAGCAGACCTGCTCTACAAGAAATATTTAAAAGAAGTTCTTCAGACAAAGGAAAATGATAGAGGTCAGAAACTTGGATCTACGTAAAGAGAGGAAGAGTAGTTGAGAAGGAATAAAAGAAGGTAAGATAAAATAATTTATTTTTCTTATTCTTAATTACAAAATAACTGTTTAAAGAAACAATAGTAAGAGAGAACGCAGAATCATACAAAATGCTCAATTACATTCAAATTAGGCATTAAAAAGGGGGAACAGCAACAACAGAAAGAGGAACAAAAAAACACAAGACAAATACAACAAACAGAAAACAGCTACAAACGTGATAGATATTAATCCAAATATATCAATAAGCACTTTAACAGTGGATCTAAATACACTACTTAAAAAACTACTACTTAAAACACAGAGACCTTCAGAGTATAAAGGAGTATAAAGGATGACCAGACCCAACTATTTGTTATCTACAAGAAATTCATTTTAAATAAAAGACTAAAAATAGATTAAAAGAGATGGGGAAAGATACACTATGTTAGTGTCAAAAATCCAGAAATAGTAAAATTAAAACCACCGGATCAATAAAATAGTAATCAGTAAGAGTTTATTGTGCATATTAAGAACAGTTTTAGGGACTTCCCTGGTGGTGCAGTGGATAAGACTCCACGCTCCCAGTGCAGCAGGCCCGGGTTCAATCCCTGGTCAGGGAACTAGATCCCACATGCACGCCACAGCTAAGAGTTCACATGCCGCAACTAAGGAGCCCGGGAGCTGCAACTAAGGAGCCTGCCTGCCACAACTAAGACCTGGTGCAACCAAATAAATGAATAAATAAATATTAAAAAAAAAAAAAAGAAGAAAGAACAGTTTTAGAACTGGGAGCGTTCAACCCCAAAACTAATATGAAGCTCAGAGGCACAACATTACAGAATGGCTTATAAAGTGAAAATGAGGAAGTGGTTTAATCTTTACAATGATTGGTTATTACAATGGGGGTTTCCAGACGGCAGGGGATTGATCAAAAGTGATTATTTAATACCGTGTTTAGGAAAACGACCTAAGTTTCTTTTATGATTATCAGAGGCATTTACAAGAAGTAAACTAAGTTAAGTTTTGCTCCTGTGCATGAAATAGGCTAGATTTAGTTTTGCTTATGTGGCTTCAATGGTTTGGTCTGCTCAGGGAATTTTCAAGTTTGGTTTTCATTTTATATTTCACTTTTCACACTAACGCTACATCTAAATAAACCTAGAATAGCTATATTAATTTCAGACAAAGCAGCCTCCAGAAAAAGGAAGATTATCATAGATAAGTAGGCACATTGCCTATTGACAAAATGATCAATCTTCCAAGATGGTTTAACAATCCTCTATGCATATGGACTTAACAGCAGAGTCCAAATACAAGAGGCAAATACTGATAGAACTGTAAGGAGAAATAGATAAATCTATTATTATAGTTGGAGTAATTGATACATCAAGGAGTCAGAAAAACAGTGAGAATGTAGAAGACCTATATCACTATTAATCAACTGGATCGAATTGACATTTTAGAATATTCCACCCAACAACAGCAGAAACAGTCTTCTCAAGTTCATGAAGCATTCACCAAGATAGGCTGCATTATGGGCCCTAAAATATGCCCTCACAAACGTAAAAGAATACAAATCATACAACGTATGCTCTCAAATCACACTAGAATTAAACTTTTCATCAGTAACAGAAAGATAGCTAGAAAGTCACAAAATGTTTGAAAATAACCCAAGAGTTAAAGCAGAAACCCCAAGTGAAATGTTTAAAAACTTATCTAAATGAAAATGAAAGTACAATTTATCAACATTTGTGGGATACAGCAGTATTTTAAGCATTAAATACATATATTAGAAAAAATAAAGATTGAAATAAATAAGTTTCCATCTTAGAAAACTGAAGAATGTAGAGCAAGTTAAGTGTAAAATAAGCAGAGGAAAAGAAGTAATAAAAATGTATACCACAAATTATTGGAATTGAAAACAGGAATGCATTAGACAAAACCAAAAGCTGGTTCTTTGAAAAGTTTCCTAAAATTGATAAATCTCTAGTCATGCTGCCCAAGAAAAAAAGAGAGAGAAGACCCAAATTATCAATATCACAAATGGAAGAGAAGTCACTGCTATTGAGCACATAGATATCAAAAGAAGAAAGGAGAAGATTAATGAGCCGAGGATGAATGAAGACATCAGAAAAAATACAGTAAATTAAAATCAAGGATGAAACAGGAAGTGGATAATAAAGATAATGCTTTGAAGGACATTTCCTTCTTTCTTTACTGAAGTATAGTTGATTTACAACATTGTGCCCATCTCTGCTGTACAGCAAAGTGACTCAGTTATACACATATACACGTTCTTTCTTTAGGATTCTTTTCCATTACGGTTTACCACAGGATATTGAGTATAGTTAGGACCTTGTTGTCTATCCAGTCTAAATGTAAGAGTTTGCATCTACCAGCCCTGAACTCCCAGTCCATCCCTCTCCCTTTCCCCCTCCCCGCTGACAACCACAGGTCTGTCCTCTATGTCTACGAGTCTGTTTGTTTTGTATATAGGTTCATTTGTGCCACATTTTAGATTCCACATATAGGTGATATCATATGGTATTTGTCTTAAGGCTTTGAGGGACATTTAAATGAAAGAAACTCTAGTTAGACTGATCAAGGAAAAGAAAAGCGACACAACCAGTATCAGGAATGCAAAAGAGCATCTTACCATGATCTTACACACATTAGAATGATAATAAGAGGATATTTGGAATAATTCTAGGCCAATAATTTTGAAAATTAAGTGAAGGGGACAAATCCTAAACTGCAATTTACCAAAACAGATGAGAAACAGGAAAATCTGAGTTGCCTATATATAGGCGAAATTAAATGTATAATTAAAAAACATTCCCACCCAGAAAATTGCAGGCCCTCTGTTTTCCCTAGTGAATTATTCTAAACATTTAAGGATACAATAATGTGGGTATCATATAAACACCTTCAAAAAGTAGAAAAACAGAATGCTTCCCAGCTTGTTTTGTGAGCCCAGAATAACCTTGATATCAAAATCTGACAAAGAACTTGTAAGGAGGAAAATAAAAGCCAGTCTCATTAAAACATAGATCCAACAATCCTTAAAAGATAGTTGCAAAATTATTCTAGAATATAAAAATAAGGAAAAAGTCTAATAGGTCATAATGCAATAAAGCTTATTCCAGGAATATAAGGATTGCTTAATATTTAAAAACTCTTCAATATAATTAATCAAACTGAAGAAAATATGGTCTTCTAGATAGACGCAGAAAGTGTATTTGATTAAACTCAACATCTAAACAAGATTGAAACTTTTAGCCAAGTAGGGAATTTCTAACTCTGTAAAGGATATCTACAAAATTCTTACAGTAAGCATTGCATGTAGGATGAAATTCTGAGAGCTGTTTTGAGTTTGGGACCCAGACAAGTATGTTGTCTACAGACCCGTCAATTCAACATTAGTACAATATTCTAACTAGTACAACAAGGTAACAAAAGTGTTTAACAGGTAATAAGGATTAGAAAGGAAAAAATAAAACTATTAGTCATAGGCTGCATGACTGTGTACGTAGAAATTTTTCTTTACTCTGTAGAGTGAGTTTAGGCAAATCTGCTGGGTAAAACTCTCTATATAAATATGAACTGAACTTGCACACCTACTAAAGTGGCCAATATCCAGGACCCTGACGATACTAAATACCGGCGAGGATGTGAAACAACAAGAACTCTCATACATTGTTAGTGGAAAAACAAAGGGACAGGAATCACCAAGATACTCTTGAAGAAAAACAAAGTCAGGGGATTTTCTTTACTGAATATGAAGTCTTAAGATGTGAAAAAAGAGAGAGAGAGAGTGTGTGTGTCATATTGGCAGAGAGTTACTCAAACAGACCAATGGAACAGAACAGAGAATCCAGAAACAGACTCAATATATATGGACAGTGAATTTTAACAATGTTTGCAATGCAGAGCCATTAAAAAAAAGAAACAACAACTTCTTTTAAATGCCTGGCACTAGACCAATTGAATATCTACTTTGGAAAAAAGAAGAAAAAAAATTTAATGGAAAGTTGGCTGATTACTACTTTAAATCACACGCAGAAGAGAATTCCAGTAGGATTGTAGGTCTATATGTGAAAAGCAAAACAATAAAGCTATTAGAAGATAGCACAGCTGACCATGTTCACAACTTTAAGGAGGGCAAAGACTCCTCAGACATGACTCAAAAGGCACGAACCATAAGAGGAAAGAGTGACAAATCCGAATCTATTAAATTTAAGAATGTCTATTCATTTGAAGATGTTAAAACAGTGGAAAGAGAAGCCACAGAACAGGAGAACCTATTTTCCAGTATATTAGTAACCAGAACATGTGGAGGACTACAGAGCAATAAAAAAGAGGAATAAAAGCAATACCTAAATGACTAACAAATCTAAAAAAAATGGTGTCTAAACTCATTAGTCATAGAAGCATTGCAAATTAAAACCAGTGTGAGTTGTGCACATCAAACAGGTTGGCCACAATTGAGGGAAACATTAAAAAGCTAAAATAAAATAAAACTGACAATATCAAGTGTTGTCAAGAATGTCAAGCAAATGGAATTTTCATACACTACTGTTGAGAGTATAAATTAGCACAATCGCCATAAGAAGCCTTTCACATATTCCACTAAAGTTCAACATATACTCATTTGATGAACCAGCAATTCCACTCTGAAGAAGGCACCCTACGGAAAAGCAGATGCTGTGTAACAAAAGACCTGCATGTTCCTGAAGTATTATTCAGAAGAGTCCCAAAGTACAACTCACATGTCAATTTGTAGAATGGGTAAACAAATTCAGATGCAGTCATATAATGAAAGGTTGTAAAGCAAAGAAAATTAATCAACTATACCTATACACCACAACATGGATACGTTTAACAAGTATAATGTTAACCCAAGAAGCCAGGAGTAAAAAACATTCATATTGCATGGTTCCTTCTGTACATAATTCAAAGCTGGCATTAGTAGTCATGATAGTGAAAACTTTGGGAGAAGAGGGAGGCAGTAGTGATCAGAAAAAGGATGAAAGGAGGTTCTGAGATCCTGTAATATTCTTGGCCTAGGTAATATTTAGACAAGTATGTTCACTTTTCGATCATTCCATGAGCTGTACACATATACGCCTTTCACCTTTTTCTGGATGTGTGTTGTACTTCAATATAAAAATAAATGAAAATAATCTTGGGAACTATGGAAAAGAAATACGTCCTTAATGCTTTAACAGGTAGTTCAGGGGGCTTCCCTGGTGGCGCAGTGGTTGACAGTCCGCCTGCCGATGCAGGGGACGCGGGTTCGTGCCCCGGTCCGGGAAGATCCCACGTGCCGCGGAGCGGCTGGGCCCATGAGCCATGGCCGCTGAGCCTGCATGTCCGGAGCCTGTGTGCCGCAACGGGAGAGACCACAACAGTGAGAGGCCCGTGTACCGCCAAAAAAAAAAAAAAAAAAAAGTAGCTCAGTGAAGACAATCAAGATTTAAATTTGCATGTATTTATCTAAGAGCAAAAAAAAAAAAAGACTTTGAAGAATACCTCATTAAAATTGTATTTTTCACTCTTTTACTTTTTTATATAGATCATTAAGAACACCATGAGAAGTACCTTTCAACTTCGGATTTTAGATATCATATAATTTATCATGCATTATATCATAATGAGCTCCATTAGCAACTTTCCTTTTACCATTAATATTACAGAGAATAACGGCATTCCTATGACCATTACCATTAAAATAACTATTGTTCAGTGATAAAACTGCTGAGTTTTCTGTTAGAGATATTCTAAAATTTAAAGTAAAATATTCCTCACTTATCTCTATATTCTATTAATGTTTTTATAGTCTTTCTAATATATTGATTACTCTTCAGAGTGCTTCAAAGTGGCATTTATTTACCTAATGAATTGCTAATAGATTTCCCAAACAGAAACTAAAATATTCTTTAGAAAGATCCTAAAAAACCAATCTTTCCAACAAAATAAAATAAAATATCCATTTATTATACTTAATTTGAAAAACTGAAATGTTTAATCAGCCCTCACTGTTGCTTATAGTTTTAGAGTCAACGGCTCTCATTTTGGCCTCCGAAGCCTTTCCTAATTTAATACATATTAAATACATTATATTATTACTGTACATTATATGTGCATTAATGTACATTCTAATGTGAATTGCAATGTAAATTAAATACTATGTACTTTATGTAACTGGTGAACACTGTGCCTTCACTTAGATCATAACCTAAACGTTCATAGAAGTTTGTCACTCGGAGAAGCTATGTAACCTCTAAGGCATGCCTAATGGTTAACGCTGAGTCTTAGCAAGGTACAAAGATTAACGGCCTCTAAAGTATTCTTTTTAAAGTCGGTGCCAACTTGATATTTAACCAAATATTTTTAGAACACATAGATGAAACTACAATGCAGTATTATTTTGGGTAGTTTGACCTTCAGATTCTGTATAATTTGGTCACAATTAAAGTTTCATTACACAGAAAGTCAAGAGAGAGACTACTTTATTTGGCGATAATGTAATCAGGGAGCAAAAACCTACAGACTTTCCTATCCCATTCTTCATCAAAGAGACAAACTGAATAAGTGAATAAATTATTACTTACTGAATAATAAAATTACTTACTGAATAAGTAAATAAATAAGTGAATAAATAAAATAAGTGAATAAATGCATGCAGCAGACACTGGGTTAGAGGGACTGGAGCAAAAGTGTTTTATTTCAATAAATAATAACACCTGCTTATTTGCATTGCCTTTTGAAACGCTGCCAGATGTAGCAAAACAGGAAAACAAACCAGTAAGTGGCTCACATACCCATGGGTACCTCGACACAGATAAATGGAACAAAGATTACAGAAAAATTAAATGCCTTAATGCACGTGCTCCATTTTTAATGCTAGGGTGTCTGAGATTTAGAAAATATTTCCTCTACTCGACAAAGATGACAAAAATTCATTTATTTCTTGTTCATACAAATATCTCTTTAATCTTTGTAGACAAGTTTTTAAAGCCTCAATAATCATTATTCCAACAGCTGAAACATTAATAATGTCTTCACCCCCTCTTCATAGAGGAAGATTAAAGATGTCCATCTAAACCTTTGATCTGGAGACCTTAGTGTGTGCCCTGGTGAAACAAGCCTACTGTGGCTCTTAGTAGATAGGTATCTATCACTTAATAGCTGGAGAAACTTCCATGAGATATATTCCTAAACCTCAGTTTCTTCATCTATAAATTGAGAATAGAAATAATTACTTTCAAAGTTTGAAGTATGAATTAAGTAAAATAAAGCAATTAATATCTGCTTGGCGCATAATAAGCTTCGATGAAGTGCAGTTGTGGTTGCTGTGTGGTGTAGCGACCAGGTCCTTGCAGATGGCATACTGTCCCTGACATCTAACTAGTCTGACTGAATAGCATTATTTGGGTTTAATATCTGAGTCTCCCAGCCAATAGCAACTCTTTTGAAGTTGCTATTTCAAAAGAGAAATAGCAACTCCTCTAAATGTCCTCTGATCAAAGTGACAATCCCATTTAGGAAATAAAGTGTTCAAATAAATACTTATTTGAACGTAATTGACAATATTTTTAACATCAAGACAAAAATTATCAAGAAAATACCTCCCAGAAAAGTTACTTAAACAAAAATAGTTTTCATTTCTTAAATGCAAAGTCTTACTTCTTTTTAAACTCATGTACCTTTGAATATAAATTTTGGAAATTATACTTCAGTCAGGATAATCATAGCACTACGTAGCAATAAGAGGTCCCTAAATGCCCATATTATTTCTGTTTCAGTGCAACGGAGATTAGTTGATGAACATTTGAAGAATATTTCAAAAGGATGTAATAAATTTAAACCAGATAACTTTTATAGATATCTGTATGCATCCTTGAAGTCTGTTTATAAAACATATTGCATATGATTTTAATGATACTCTATAGGTTTTAAAATTCTACTTATTTGAATTTTAAGATACTACGTTATTTTTAATATACAGAATAACCATAAGTATTTCCTTAAGGAACCAGATGAAATGCCTCCTTGCTCTCTATAGATAAAGAAACTAAAATCAATGAATCTGAGGGCAACCCCTCCTAGAATTCCAATGACACAGTATTGGGGCTTATTACTTTACAGTTTAAATATTATTTAATATTTATCTTAACATGACATGTAGTGTACACTCTACTTTTCTATACATTCAAATTTTCCTTGAATTCTTCCAGAACAGTCACGAATTCTTAGACCACAAATGTGACACTTAGGAATAAAGAAATGACAGACACAGTGACCTATTCTATCTTTGTTCTCAGCTCAGGTATGAAAATCATGATTCTATAAGAAGAGGAATAAGCATCTGCTCTGAACACGGACTCCTCCAGCAACTCCTCAGGGACTCAACTGGATTGAGTGCCAGTACCGTACAGAGTACACGTGCAGAGAACAGGCTCTGGCAACAAAAGTCCTTGATACGAACTTTATTTCTTACTAGATTCAGGTCTTGGAAAAGTTATAGTCTTTATTTGTATACTGGGAATATAAAATGCATTCTTCCAGTTAACTGCTGGAAACCTGAAGACCAACTAGATGTTTGATAATGTAAATGAATTATTGTTAATTTTCTTAGGTGTTTTTTTCTTAAAAAAAGAAAACAAAAACAGAGGCTTTTGCCTTTCAGAGATGCACACTAAAATAGTTAAGGATGAAAGGCTAGGATGTTCGTGTTTGCTTTGAAATAATGCAATGGGGGTAATACACAGGGTAGATGGATGGGGCAGGATTAGCCATAATTTGGTGGTTGGGGAATGTGAACAAAGGTGTTCATCTTGCTTTTCTTTAACTTGTGTGTATGGAGTACATGAGGGCAGTGATTTTTGTGAAGATTAAATGAATTAGTGTAGGAAGCTTAGTATATCTACAAGCTAATACTTCCTTTTATAATATTCTTCTACTTATCGTAAGTATATATTTTGAAAGTTGCCTATTGACAGGCAATAAAGTTATTTTAATGTATCTAGTCAACTTAAAAGCTCTCAGTGCACCACAAAAAAACTGATTTATTTAGTAATCAAGATTGATTACATTTGATAAAATTATTAGTTTCTGTATTATACTCTTCAGTTACATAAAAAGGTGTAATCTCGGGACCATTTACATGTTATACATCATGTTTCCAAAATAATTTATTTAGACACCGAGATATTGAAAGGTGCCATTCTCCATTTTATTTTGCTCAGCAATTGACCGCAGGGAAGAAGCGATCACTACACTAGTGTGGTTTTATGGTGGTCTCTAGAATAATGTGACCTAATGTTACCTCTTGGAGTGAGGGGTAAAGTGCTCATAGAGAGTGACACTGAGAAACCACAAATCTGTTGATGAGAAGCTCATTAACAATTGCATTCGGGCAATCTACTAATTCTGTGTCATTTTCTATTCAGAATTTAAGAAATGAAACTATTTCCTTATTTGAAACACATGGTTTTATCATACATTTATGATAAAGTTTTTACCACAATAGCATTGTCATAAGTTCTGAAGTTCTCAAAACATGAGTGTTTATGTAAAGTACTCTGCAATTCTCATATTCAATCTTAAATTTCTAACATGTCTATTCCCTGTGCTAAGTGATCTCACATCTGCATTTAATGCTTACAACAATCTTGACAGGGCCTTATATGTAGACACCACATATCGAGCAATGTAAGAATGATTAATCAGTCTTGACAGACACCCACCTACACTGAGAGAGGCTAACTCAGCCCCTTAGTTAACCTTACTCCAAGCTGTTTTGCTTCAGAAGTAGAATGATGTTGTTTTAAGGAAGTGCACTGGAGAAGGGGATCCTGTACGGGTTCTTCCAAAGGTCAGATCTAAAGCATATATATATTTTTAAAATTTATTTATTTTATTTATTCATTTTTGGCTGCGCTGAGTCTGCTGCTGCGTGTGGGCTTTCTCTAGTAGCGGCGAGCAGGGGCTACTCTTCATTGTGGTGTGAGGGCTTCTCATTGCGGTGGCGTCTCTTGTTGCGGAGCACGGGTTCTAGGCTCGTGGGCTTCAGTAGTTTTGGCATGCAGGCTCAGTAGTTGTGGCTCGTGGGCTCTAGAGCACAGGCTCAGTAGTTGTGGCACATGGGCTTAGTTGCTCCACGGCATGTGGGATCTTCCTGCACCAGGGCTCAAACCCCTGTCCCCTGCATTGGCAGGCGGATTCTTAACCACTGAGCCACGAGGGAAGTCCTTAAAGCATACTCTTTTTTTTTTTTTTTTTTTTTGCGGTACGCGGGCCCCTCACTGCTGTGGCCTCTCCCGTTGCGGAGCACAGGCTCCGGACGCGCAGGCTCAGTGGCCATGGCTCACGGGCCCAGCCGCTCCGCGGCATGTGGGATTTTCCCAGATCGGGGCACGAACCCGTGTCCCCTGCATCGGCAGGCGGACTCTCAACCACTGCGCCACCAGGGAAGCCCCTTAAAGCATACTCTTAAACACACAGCCTTGGATGATTCCTTCATCTCTAACACAGTAATAATACCCGGAACGCCCAGATCACAGCTCTGCTTGAAAGTAATATTACTAAAAGTGTTTGCTCTCTCTGGGGCTGTGCAAATACGAGGCATTATTAAACACCCTGACTTATATAAGATGTGTTAGCATGTTTAAATCCATTGGATTAAAATAATGTGTAATTTATACTACACATTTTTGAAGATGCTGAATTACTTTCAAGTCCAGAGCACTAAAATATAATTACCCTGGCACACGCACTTGAGGGACTATTATGAAGCAATTAAAATGGTGATTTTTGCAGACTATTGAAAAATTAGCATGCTCTCTTCTTTACTTAAGGATGAAACATGACTGTGTGAGCAGCATAATTATAAGTTAATTCAAAGTTAAGCAAAATACGAAAAGAATAAAGATGATACATTAAAGTTTTAATAGCAGTTTGTTAAGGGATAAACTTACAGATTTCTTTTTTAACTTCCTCCATTTGGCAATTTGTAATGATATAATACTTATACATAGAAATGTAAACAAAAAAGGAAAAAGCAAAATACATTATTCTTTTTTCATCTACTGTTAGTCTCTTTCCTTTTCCCAAATCCCCTCGTCCTGGACATTATCAATTTCCTGAACATTATCCACTGCAGTTTCTCTTGCTCTTTTACCATGGGTTCCAGTGACCTCAAAAGAATAGCCCCTAACTGAATTTCGATTATTGGCAATTTTATAAAAACCCAATTTCCTAAACTCTTTATAACTCTGCCTTTTTTTTTTTTTTTTTTGTGGTATGCGGGCCTCTCACTGTTGTGGCCTCTCCCGTTGCGGAGCACAGGCTCCGGACGCGCAGGCTCAGTGGCCATGGCTCACGGGCCCAGCCGCTCCACGGCATGTGGGATCTTCCCGGACCGGGGCACGAACCCGTGTCCCCTGCATCCGCAGGCAGACTCTCAACCACTGTGCCACCAGGGAAGCCCATAACTCTGCCTTTTGATAAGTCATTTTAAAAATTAAATTCAAGAAAAACAAATACAGAAAACTCCTTGGGGCAGCTTACTACTCTGCAGACCAAGTACGAATCACCTTCCATGCATTTCTCATTCCACGACCTTCCTGTGACAGAGAGATGTACCTGTTTCTCATTTTACAGATGAGAGAACTGAAACTTAGAAAGGTGAAGTGACATCCACGATCACACAGTTAGCAAGTTGAGGAAAAACAAATACACTGTACAAACAGATGCTCAATATTGTTATTGAAAAAGACAGTAAGAAATAAGATAATACTCTGTGCTTAAAAGGCTGGCATAATTCGGAAAGCTGCATAATAGCGTGTGTTGGCAGGAATGTGGGGATATGGGGCCCTTCATGTGTCGCTGGCGGGAGCGTAGACTGATACAGCTCCTCTTGAGATCATGCTTGCATTATATAATTCAATCACTGATCAGTCACTGATCCATGTGTATCCTGTTACCTAGTGACTCAGTTTCTAGTAATATAGCCAAAAGTCATCGTCGCGTAAGTGCATAAAGGGGCGTGCGGACGACACTCTTTGCAGCGTGTTGGCTGAGAGTTGAAAGCAACCTGAGTGTCTATGGCTGGGAGAGTGGGTACTAAGGAGAAGTAGATGCCCAGTATGCAGTATTACATGCTAGTTAGTGAGCCCGCTGGATGATTCTGATGCAGGCTACACAAAGCTTGAGAACCTTTGTACTACAGGAGTCTAAGGTTTGCTGTAGCGTAAGATCTCTCTCTCTCCCTCTCTCTCTCTCTCTCCCTCTGCATTCATATATTCATTTATATCCATTTGTTTATTTATTCATTCGTTTATTTATTCATTCATTCATTTATAATGCTGTGATTATAACCATGAAATTTTATTCATGAAATGACAGGATTTATGACTTGACGATAACACTAGTATTTTAGGGTTCAGGCCTTACCATTTTTGGTTATTTACTGCTACTCTTAGGTATGTAACAGTTGCTATAGGTTCTATTCCTAGAAATGCATAATAATGAAAACAAACCTACCCACGCCCTATCTGATGTTGCCACTGTATGCACGTTCCAAAGCTTCTTTCCTTCTATTGCACGCACAGCCCAACTCTCCTTGGAAAGCGGGGAATAAACAGCTACTGCCCCCACTGATCCCACTTCAGTTAATATTTAACCCTTTACGATTTAATCTCCTTCCCCACAATTCTCCTGACATGAACAGCTCTGTGATCACCCACATTCTTCTGACCATCATATCTAGCAACCTCTTTCCATTCTCATTCTTCATTTTCCACCATCCCCCACCAACATCATCCACGGATCGTCTGCCTAGAAACTGCTCCCTGCCTTTGGACTCCTAGTTCAGATATCACCTACTGCATACATCCTTCCCTCATGCCCACACAGGGTGCACTGTTTCTTCTCCTGTAGGCCCCTGGGTCCCCATTCACTCAGTTACTAAAACAGAAGCTGGAGTATAAAGTCCTGTTTGCGTGTGTGACTGTGACAACCTCTGCAAAAAGGAAAGTGTCTCATCCATGATCGATTCACCTGCAAGTACCTCACTGCCTAAGGCACAACACTAAATAAGTATCTGCTGAATAAATGAATGAATATTTGATGCTCAAAGTTTGGTAAAAGTTCATTCCCAACACACACACACACGTGCTCACACACACACATACACACCCCACCTCTTGGAATACTCTTTAGTCCCAGTGACCAACATTCAGTGACCAATGCAGCACGCCCTTCTCAAGCCTCCTGTTCGAACCCTCCCTAGTCTTGCATGCCTAATCCTTCACTCCTGACTCTCACATACTCTCTCCCCATGCGCTGTCGCTCCAGCCAGGCTGCTCTCTGTACTCTCCCGTCTCTTCTCCTCTTGGCCTTTGCTCCCAGGGGACCTGGAATGACTCCCAGGCCCCACCCACCCAGGAAAACTCTCTTTGAATTTCTATCACTACTTAAATGACATCCCAAAGGCCCCAGTTCCTCAAATCTTCCTGGTTCCCCTCAACCCCTTGTGGCTCTGCTTCCTTTGAAACTTCTCATTGTTTCTTGTGTGTTTACTTACTGACCTCATCATACTTTTACAATAAATAGCTTCAGTTCTTCCCCGAGTGTCCATGGGGAAGCTATAGGACTTCTGAGCGATGTCGATGTTTTATGTGTAAATTGGGAAGAATGATACCTCCTGTCTCACAGGATAGCTTTGAAGAGTGAGTGATTAGTGTGCAGGCCCAGCAGTGCTGACTGATACACGGTATGCATGAGGTGAAGGACAGTGAGAAAGATAAAAGCAGCCCTGGCTGCTGTCAGCTGGGGGCCAGGCCGGCGTTTTACAACTGAACATAAACAACATCACAAGACACCAACATCACACGAGGTTACTCTGTGACTGTGATGGAGTGAGACAAAAGTAAGACCACTCTGCCATCCTGCCTGAAGGCATACCCAAACTAAAATAACGATAGCACCACAAAAGTATGGTGTCCACCTCCTGGGCTAGCATGAATGCCTGCTCCTTCCACCACTACAGCTTTAGCCCTGTCCCATTCTCCAACTCTCAGATAAAAATTAGGAAACTCAGATATGATCCACCTCCTCCCTTGTGTGTAAGCACAACATTGTCTGACCGTAAGTCTGTCATTACTGGTGGTGTCTGGCTGGTGGACAGCCATGACAGCTCTTATTGAAATCAGTTATGTGCTATTTTTTGTTGAATTCAACGGCTAGCTATGATGCGGGTTTGAAGGAATGTGAAGTCATTCCTTTTGCTCTTTTAGATATAGAAATGCCTAAGAAGTTAGTTTAAGGAAGTAAAATTTATCAATGAGTTCCATATCATGGAGTCTCTTAATATATATCTTACTTTTAGTTGATGTTGAAATTTTTCCGTATTTATGATCAAGATACTTTTATCTTAACCATTGTTCATGTTAATCAAAACCAGAGATCTTTTCAGGGGGCCACAGTGTTACTGGTGCCTGTCCCTAGTTTCTGCGACCAAGATAGAACTGCCAAAAGGTTCTCTGTGTACATTTATTTTTACTGAGGATACTTTCAAAATACCATTTCTCTTTAAATGAAATAATTTATCACACTCTACTTTAATAACCTTCAGCCTGAAAAAGGAATAGTGAAAGTGGAAAAAAATTAATAATGTCAAGTCGTCTGATGTCCTCTAAGGATCTGATTTGAGCAATTTCAGAAGGTCATGATCTCCCTAAAGCCCAACCTTACCGCTTTCCTACTGGCTTCCGTTTATTGTCATCACGGACATTCCTCCAGGGGCTACACGTGTTGTCATCAGAAGGAGACCATTTTAAACATACAACTATCTTTGAAAAAGAAAAATGTTGGCTCTGGTCACACTGATTTGCCTAATTGTTCTATCAAATCAGCAGAAATTTATTCATCATGTTATCACTTTGGGAAAGGGGAGTAACTGTGGCCCTAAGTAAAAAGGGCCTATGAAGTGTTAGTACTGATTGGGGGAGAAGACATTAAAGCCTGATTTCAAGCTGGGGCACTTTCCACGGTAGGAAGCTGTGAGTGATGCCTCGCTCGTCACAGGGGTTGAATTCTCTCTATACTCCTTCCAAGTTTTACACATTCATTCACTGACATTGCCTAGGGCCGCTTTGATAATCATGTTTTAACTGAACTAAATCAATATTTAAGTAGACACTAAGAATGTTGAAATTTAAGTTCAATAAAACTTTTATTTCAAAGTATGATTTTTATTTCAAATAGTGAAAACTTTCATTATAAAAGTAATTTAAATATGTTGTTATAGAGTCTGGGGGGAAAGAATAAGGGAAGAAAAAAGTCCTACTCACCATTTCAGCATTTCTAAAAGTTAGTGGAAAACTGGGTCCTTTCCTCTAGCCATTTGTTAAAAGTTATAGTCCTATCCATTAAATCATTTTATAATTGTAATCTGATACCAATAAATATATCTTTCATTTTTATTAAAGCTAATTAGCATTTGGAAGACATATTTGCTCTTTTCACACTTTCCAAACACGATAAGGTATGTACCCGTGTGCACTTGCAAATCCAACCTTCCCGATTTCAGTGACAGTAAAGGACATGGCATCTGTGATTTACAGAATAAACTCCATTTTAATTGACACTATTTAAATAGCTTGCTCGAGGTCAACTTGCAAAACCAACTCTATTCTACCACTAAGATCAGAGCCTCTCATGATGAATGCCAAATGATGAGTCGAAGTTTTAAAGGCACATATTCTCAGATGTTGTAGAAGTCCGAGCTTGCCACAAAAAACAGCTTTTCCCCCTGCTCCATTTGATGTTTTTCTTTGGCTTCTCTGTTCATCCCCGTGAAGATGAACGTATATACATCCAAACACCCATATGGCCAGAGGAAAAACAGTCAGAGGGGAAATGTTTGACACAGGAAAATGTGCTCACAGTCTAACAGAGTTTGTTTCTGTTGAGAAAAAAATGAAGCAAACCCTTTGCATTGACTCTCTTTTTCCTCTGACCTCATTTAAGCCCCTAACGTTGAAGTTATTTTACAGCTACTTGATAGACCCAACAGTTCTCTAAGGCGGCAGCAAGGACTTCTACATCTTAGCCAGATCTCATGGCACAGAGGGCTGGAGAATCTTCTTAAGGAGGCTGGCTGCGGATGCAGCTCAACACGAAAATGACATGTTCGCAGCATCTGCCAGGCTCTCCCTGTGTGCCCTCCCCTCCCCTGTGGAGCTCTCTTTGCTGCCTGAAAGTGGCCTCCCCCGACCCTACCAGCACTCCAACTACTGTAACTGCATGCGCTTCTCCTCTGTCAGAAATGTCCTCGTCCTCCTCTCAGCTAATCCCCATGAGACCCTTGCCTGACCCACTCTCTCTGCTGCATCAGCTGTGATCACCTGGCGGCCCAGAACTCGGTGTCAGTCATCTCCATACACCCAGCAGGACAGAACAGGTGCCCAGCGCTTAGTACACTCTGACTGAATGGACATACAAATTCCTGCGTGAAAACCCAAAGCCACGGGGCTTACACCCACTGCCGCTGGCGTAAGTAAGAGTGTGAATACGGGATGTGGTATCAAGTAGGGCTGATTGGTGACACAGCCCCTCCTCATGTTGTCATATGATTAATACTACCTCTGGGCTTTCTTGATCAATGTATCAAATCAAGAAAGAATACCGAGGGCATATTCTGGAGCTTCTTACTGGATATTAAAGTTGTTCTCAATTGTTGAGAATAACTAGAGTAATAGGAACGCATCAGTTCCTAGGGGGGTTTTTTCTCGTGGAAAAAAAGTTGTACAGTAGAGAGCGAATTTGGTAGAGCCCCTTTGAGCATGAGGTGTCAGGAACAAAAGGATGACAAAGAGCTTCATATCAGAGCGAGATTTAGACAATCACGGTTGTTAAGGCCATTTCACAGGCTCAGAGCGGTTAAAATCCTTGTGATAAAATTGCTAAGCCTCTTATGCTGAAATGCCGTTTCTCAGACTTGGCAAGAAGCAAATGGCAAGGTACAAGCAGAGACGCCGGTCGAAGCACTCTGGCTCCCTCCGGCCCAGCACCGTACCTGCAGCCACCTGCCCACTGCTGCTGTGACGGACGCCAGCCGTCACCAAGCGGGAGGCTCAGGGACGTCTGTGCAAAACGAATGAATCTATGCCCAGGTATCCGTGTCCATGTGCAGGCTTTAACAATTCAAATTCCATGTCCATTTGTTATTTCAAATAAGAGTTCTGCCCTAAGGACTCAACACTCAAAAAAATTGTTTTATTTTGTCTTTGTGTTTGACAGAGCCACATTTCCCGTATGACAATATGTGCCCAGCAGAGCTGGCAGTGTTTGGGAGAAAATAAATGTCTGCGCCATGCACTGAGAGGAGACATTTTTCCCCATTTCCTCAAGGATGTGTTCCAATCATTCTAAGTAGACTTACAGTGTCTTGTTTTTTTTAAAAAAAGTTATGAAGTTGAAAGTAGGTCTGCAGGGTGACTTTCTCTACCCTTCTTTCCCTAGCTGCTATCTTTTTGTAGGACTCACATTAGACATACTTAATGTCCTGGTTCATGGTTTTCCGATGAGAGCTTTGATTTCACAGTTAATACTGGTTCTCCTTTCGGGTGAGTGATATTTAGGAATATTTCCTTAACATAACCGTCCATTTAAAATATGTTAGGATCCATTTTTGATGCTAACTGTATTGATTAATTTGACATATCTTACTATTTACGGACACTGAAAACACAAGCTAAATCCTGTGGAACAGGGCTATTCAAATTTTAATGTGCATACAAATTTCCTGGGGCTCTTGATGAGATGCAGATTCTCTCAGTGGGCCTGGAGTGGTGCCTGAAATTCCACATTTCTAATGAGCTCCGCTTTTTCACGATGCTGCTGTTGCTGGTCCCAGAACCACACTTGGAGCGGCAAAGCTGCAGAACTGTGCTACTGGAGCTTGGTGTATCTGACATCACATGGGAGCATTGTTCAGCCGTGATTCCTGGACCCCATTCCCACAGGTTCTGATTGGGTAGGCTGGCGTGGGGTCTCACATTCTGCATTTCTAACAAGCTCCTAAGTGATGATGATGACGCTGATTAGTAAATCACACTCTGAATATCACACGAGGTAATCTAGCTGAGCTATAACATGCCAGCCTGACCCTTACCAGGGCAAGCACGCAGTCTGGCCTAACAGGACATTTTAGACAAAGAAACGTTAGCATGCTTCAGAACACTCCCCCGTTAAAAAGCAATTTCTACAAGTCAGATACAGATTGCAAAGACTGCCACTGGTGGAAAGAAAACTGGAGGTAGGTGGACTTTTTCAGCCGAAAATAGTAACAGATGTGGAGTAAAGTAATATTTGAGGTCATTTGTGTTGCAAACGTTTACCATATCTGATTTTTTCTCATGTGCAAGAGGGCAGTAGTAATCTTTACACTTTGGCCAAAAGTCAGTGTGACTTACTGTCCACATTCATAGACAAAAGCAGTTAATGGGAACGAAAGGAATATCAGACTCTATACTTCCCAAACTTCAGGAAGGTAAGCTTCTATAGTTCAACCCAAAAATGGTCAAAAGAGTTCAATTCAGCTAAGAAAGCCAAGGAGGAGTAAGGATGGAATAAAAGCTGACAAAGTGTGGACTTATGATGGTTCATTTTACGTGTCAACTGGACTGGGCCACTGGATGCCCAGATATCTGATTAAGCATTATTTCTGGTATGCCTGTGAGGGTGTTTCTGCAAGAGAGTGGCATCTGCATTGGTGGACTGAGTAAAGCAGATGGCCCTTCCCGGTGTGGATGGGCATCATCCACCCTGCTGAGAGCCAATACCTTACAATAAATATCTTTATGTATATATATAATTGGTTCCCTTTCTCTGGAGAACCCCAACTAATGCAGATTTTGGTGCCAGGAGTGGAGTTACAGGGACAACCTTGGTTTCAGGCCACATCCTAGGCTTTTGATTTGTACTGCCCTTGATAATGCATGGATGGGAAGGAACAATGCCTATTTACAACAAGTAGAGTTTTCTGGTACCTATTATTTATGGGGCCAGAAGACAGAGTTGAACTCCAGTTCCTGAACAGAGCCCCTGCTGTGAAAGCTTACTGAGGTAAGAAACACTGGACTTCTCTTAGAGGAAGTAATCGCACACTGAGGTTTCAAGGGGGAGGTGAGTCCTGACAAACGGATACAGCCCACACCCCGGTCTTCAGAGTGTGGTCCAGCCCAACAGGCTTCAAATGCAATGATGAAAAAGAACGTGATGGCTTCAAAAGACTAGCTCCAACAGATAAGGTAGGCACACTGCAGCAACAGATGTCAGTAACCCACCGTATACCTGAGGCTTTTGCCATTTCCAGACATGTCTTGCCAAATCCCAGCTTCCGGCATCACATAAGATTATCTGAGGGCTTTATCTATCTCCCAGGGAGGAAGGATGAGCCCTCCGCCAAAGACCGGCCAGAGAGGGTGGATGACTGACTTGCCCTGTGGGTAATAACACTGAGACAAGGGAAGTACACCAGCTCCTACAATTCCCTGCCAGGATTAAGCTCTAGTTGCCCAAATTGCACTTTCATCAGCTGCTTTCCCTCTCTGCCTCATTTCCCCCCTCTCCTACTGATTCTTTGGATCACCTTCCAAATAAATAACTTGCACTCAAAGTCTTGTCTCAGCATCTGCTTCTGGGGGAACCCAAACTAAAACACATTAGTTCGGGTAGGCATATTAGAAAGAATCAGAATATCGAGCACAGACTGGTTCACCGTTCTGAGGTAATGAGGTTCCCATAAATAGAGCCGTTGACGCACTGGATGGAAGAATTGCTGCAAGCAATAATGCAGAAAAAACCCTCATGACATTGATTCGAGATAAGTTTCAGAAGTAGATACAAACACAAGACAGACTCATTTGATACGTGTTATGTGTGCATGTATGTGTGTCAGGACACATACTTCTATAGGTCTGTATGATACCACTGCATTGCCTGATCCCACCCACACAGAAAGCTTTATCCTGCTCATTGATTTCCTAACATTTGAGTTTTCCCTAGTATCTAGCAATATCCAGTTTCTTTCTTTCATCAGTGAAAGTATTTTTGTACATATTTATATTCTGTTATATACTATACAGTGTGCTCTACATTACACCAATACATAATATTTCAGCTTATGAATAAGCAATACTTATTCAGTGAATAATATTCACTAGGTACATGTAAATTTTTTTCATTTTTTTAGAATTACTTTCCATTTTATTCTAGAATTGCTATAAGGGCACAGAAGTTCTTATTACATATTATAGTTTAATCACAAAATGAATGATTTTACAATACAAGTAGAACCTGTTGGGACAGACTTTACTTTGGAGTCATATACTCCTCAAGCTGTATGACTTGGACAACATTATTTAATTTCTTTGATTCTAGTTTCCTGGCATGTACAATGTCAATAAATATTTCTGTTAATGTAAGCTTACCTGAGGAAAAAAAATAAATAGTCTAAAATATTTTCCAGCATGGACAGGTAAAAAGTCAATAGATAACATATTTGTCTACCATAGGAAATGATATTATTACACAGGAGATATTATTACAAGTCATGGTATTATACATGAAATAACTATAATTTTAGTTCCTTGAGTTTTTCCTTTTATTCTGTGTTCATTTTACCTTGTGCAAATGGATATATTTATGAAAATACTAGAACCATATTAATGTCTCCTTCATTTGTTTCAAATCCATTTAATCAATAGTCTACTAACTGTACAATTCTAAATGCTTCAGAACCACCTCGTCACTGCCCCCAAATAAGGAAGAATGGTGTTTTGCTGTGTAGAGGAAAGTATTTTTCCTTTTTTAATTATTATACCAATATTTCAAAAATGCTGACTTTCGGGCTTCCCTGGTGGGGCAGTGGTTGAGAGTCCGCCTGCCGATGCAGGGGACGCGGGTTCGTGCCCCGGTCCGGGAAGATCCCACATGCCGCGGAGCGGCTGGGCCCGTGAGCCATGGCCACTGAGCCTGCGCGTCCGGAGCCTGTGCTATGCAACGGGAGAGGCCACAACAGTGAGAGGCCCGCGTACCGCAAAAAAAAAAAAAAAAAAAAAAAAAAATGCTGACTTTCTAGGAGAGTGAATTCCTGGCAGTACACAATGCTGCTGCCTTTCTGAGGATGGATGAAATAAACAGCACACTACAATGAACTCTCTGGGTAGATGTCTCAGAAATGTTCCTGACACCACAAGATCCTGACTTAGCTAAATCCATGCGGTGGGAATTTGTAAAGAAATTGCTACTCACCTACATATGAGGGTGATCTGTATGCATCTCAAGTCAGTGACATAGTAAAAGACAAAACCTCTCACTTTGGGGCCAAGTAGACTGGCAAACACCTCTAATGACTAATATTTACACAGTGTTGGGTTTCAGAAAAATTAATGTTTTTTCATGAAATATTTTCACTAGCCTAGAAAAGAAGGAAAGAGGGAGATATAGCTCTACTATGTTCACATAATAATAGCAATGACCTTCCTAACCATAATAGTAACAGCTTTACATTTACTGAGCATGGCCTATACATTTGGCAGTACAAATAAGTGCTTTACATCATCCTAGCTCATCCTTACGACAACATAATCATCCTTATCTAAACCTCTATTAAATCACACTGGTTGACAACAGGCAATCAAGATTTTGTCTATGTTCAATGGTTTTTAAAACATTAATTTTCATTACTTTTTTGCTAGATTATTTCGTGAACATTAATTCTGAAGTTTAAAAGGGCAATTTCTTTTTTTTAGTACTGTGAAGTTGGTCTTACCATATTTTATCACAAAACCGGATTTTAAAAATTGTAGAAATAAAGTGGCATTGCTTAGCACATGATTTATAAATATATAAAACAACAATTTATTTCACATGAAAATGACAAAACAGTGAGATAACAAAATCAATTATTTTAGCCCTAAAGCCAGATAGGCCATTGGTTCCAAAGGATTTACAAAATCAATTGATCAATTTCATGAATAGCTGCTAAATTACACACTGAGATCTCAGACTGGGATGAGCTCCTCTCTAAGTATCAGTTCCAGTCTTCACCAGGATGTTTGACATTGATACCTAAATATTCATTGCTCTCTGTCTTAAGGGCTTTTCAAATTTGTGATGTCACTTATTAGACTATAGATACTATTTGGTGAGTGTATTGTCTATGGCATGGCTGTATATCAAATTGCCAAAAATTTAGTGGCTTAAAACAACACAAACGTGTTATCTTATAGTTCTGCAGGGCAGAAATCTGACACAGGTCTTACTGGGCTGAAATCAGGAAGATGTCAGCTTCCTTTTAGGAAGCTCTAGGGGACACTCCATTTCCCTGCTTTTTCCAGCTGCTAAAGGCTGCCTGCATTCCTTGACTCATAGCCCCTTCCTCCGTCTTCAAAGCCAGCAACAGCAGTTTGAGTCCTTTTCAGACTGAATAACTCTGACCTCCTTCCATAGCCATCTCTCCCTCCCTCTGAATCTCCTCTTCTGCCTCATTCTTTGACTTTTAAGGCCCTTGGGATTACATTGGGCTGGTCTGTATAATCCAAGGTAACCTTTCTGTTCCAATCTCAGCCGATTAGCAACTTTAATTCTATCTGCAACCTGAAATTCCCCTTGTCATGTAAGTTAACATATTCCCAGGTTCTGAGATTTAGGATGTGAACATCTTTGGAGGGCCATTCTGCTTACCGTAACAGGATGCACATTATTAATGACACACATTCAGTTATTTTTGTCTGTATATTTCCTGGGTACCTATTATGTTTCCAGCTCCAAGTGAGGCTCTGGAAAATTAACATAAATAATACAGACATATCTTTGGGAGCTTGCATTTTAGGTTTTAGTCTTATTAACTCCTGCAAGTAAACACAGATTGAAATTTTAAAAGGTGTACCCCTGAGAAGGTGAAAGACAGTTTCTAAGAGAAAAAGATGTGAAAACATATCTGAGCTAGTGATCCATATTGTTTTCTTTAGGCAAATGGTAAGTGACAGCCAGTTCCCATTATTCACAGATTCTGTACTTGTAAACTCACCTACTCGCTACAATGTATTTGTAACCTCAAAATCAATATCCGTGGTGCTTTTGTGGTCACTGGTGGACATGCACAGCGTTGAAAACTTTGAGCTGCCCTAGGTGCATGTTTCCAACTGAGTTAAAACAAGGTAATAGTCTGTTTTCCTGTTTCAGTTCTCACCCCCTAAACCAGTGTCCTTTCCGTGTTCTAGTTAGGGTCACATAGTCACATCTTTGTACTATTGTTGGTGATTCTGCTGTTTAAACGACCCCTATGCATTAAGGCTGAAATGCTGTCTAGTCCTAAGGGCAAGAAGGCTGTGATGTGCCCCATGGAGAAAATATGTGTGACCAATAAGCCTCGCTCGGGCATGAGTTAGAGTGCTGCTGGCCGTGAGTTCAATGTTAGTGAATCAACAATACAGGCATACCTCGTTTTATCGCACCTCACAGACACTGTGTTTGTGGCAACCCTGTGTCAAGCAAGTCTGTCAGTGCCATTTTCCCAACAGCATTTGCACCCTTCCTGTCTCTGTATCACATTTTGGTCATTCTCGCAACATTTCAAACTTTTTCATTATTATTATCTTTGCTATGGTGACCTGTGATCAGTGATCTTTGATGTTATTACTTGCTGAAGGCTCAGATGCTGGTTAGCACTTTTTAGCGATAAAGTGTATTTTAATTAAGGTATGTATGTCGTTTTTTAAGACAATGCTATTGCACACTTAATAGGCTATAGCATGGTATAAACATAACTTTTAAATGCACAAGGAAATCAAAACATTTATGTGACTCGCTTTATTTCAATATTTGCTCTCTTGTGGGGGTATGGAATTGAACCCGCGATATCTCCAAGGTGTGCCTTCATACATTAGCATCTTTGAACAGAAACACACATAAAACAAGGTCATGTATTGATGGGTTGATGAAAATGTGACCAGAGGCTCACAGGAACCTAACCCTGTATTTCCCCCAGGAGCAACAGTTTAGTATTGGCTAATTCAGTGTTCAGAGAGAATTTATAAAACATCACTATCGCAAATAATGAGAATTTACTGTACTTATTGTATAACTTCTACTGCTTTAACTAACTGCTGAAAAAAATCCATAGTAAGTGTCAAGACAAATCAACAAAATGCATTACAATGTCATAAAAAATTACCTTTAAAGATGTATAATTACGCTACCATATAAATTATTTCATACTTTACAAGTTGCACCTGTCAGGGGTCAGAATAATTCACGTGTATATGTCCACTCTATGTATGTCTTAGGTTATTTTTCTTTAAAAAAAATATATTGTAGCTGGTTGAATAGTAACTTTAAATGAAATCACTGACTTTTAAATTTTTAAATGCACACTTCAAATGTAGCTCGGGTACTGAAACATATGCTTTCCCTGTTGTTCCCATTTTCCAATTTTACTTTATATTAGGTATTTTGAGAGGAAAATAGCAGAACTATAAATACAGATGCTAATGAATCATCATAAAAGAAAATCTTTTAAAAATGTGTTATCATGTATGCTTCATACTCTGGAAATGATTTCTAAAAGCCTAGACAAATGCAGATTAGATGATTTTGAGGCTATTACAAAGCTTGGCTAACAGGACCACTTCCAGTCACCTTCCATGAATGTTCCTGTGAAAGGGGTAAAGGAATCTACCCCATTGTTAAGGTAGATCCTGGAGAGGTTAATCCACTCGTCAGCTCCTCTCTGCACCACACTCTGCAAGTATGGGGAACTGAAGGGCAGGTCAGTTACAGCCAGAGCTATATGTGGCCCCGGGCTCAGGCATCACTTAGCCTGAGGTATGGGGGTGGAAAAACAACAGAAGACATAGCAACCCTCTCATTTCCTTTTTTCCCCATTTCTCTCCTTTTCCTTCCCTGTGAGATCTGCCTTTCATTCCTCTTCTCTATTTCTCGGTAGCAGCGAGCCTCACCTCCCACCTCCCCACTCCCAACCCGGGTGCTCCTTTATCAGAATCAGCCTCCCCTGGGTCTGGACCACCTCCTTTCATCCCCATGGAGACAACCAAATCCACATTAGTCTCAGTACTCTATTCAGCTTGGTCCTAATGGCATTCATTATTCTCAGCCTTATTGCAGGTAAAATTATACTGTGTAAGAATGGAAACTTAAACTACTAAAAACTTAAAGAGGAGACAGCATATATCTGGCATTAAAAGCTTTATCATAGACATTTTCAAACATATACTCAACTAGGGAGAATAGAACAAAAAAGTCATCTATATACAGTTTCAGAGACTGCTAACTCATGGCCAGTTTTATTTCACCTCTACCCACACCCCCTGCCACTTCATAACCTTCCCCATTAGATTATTTTAAATCCAGTCTCAGATATCATATTATTTCATGCATAAATACCTCAAAATATTTCTTTAACGGATAAGGATTTAATTTCAAAACCTAAAATGTTGACAACAGTTCTGTAATGTCATCAACATCCTGTGATGACTGCTTTCCTCTTGAAAGTGTATGCATCTGTGTGTGCGCATGTATATGCACTATTGTTCAAATCAGCTTACCCCAAATTTCCATACAGTTGATGCTTGTCTTAACTATCTCTTTACCTATGGATCATCTCCCTTTCATTTTCCCTTAATTTGTTATCAAAACCTGCTGGCCAATTGTCTTACAGTTTCCCACAGTTTGCTGATTGCCTCTCTATGGTGTCATATGATATGTCCTATCTAGTTTGTAAACTGGTAGTCAGATTTGGGGGCTTGATTTGACCTAAGTTTGACTTTTTAGCCAGAAGCTTTCAAAAAACACACTGTATACATCTAGCAGGAGATGCATTACACCTGGCTGTCTCTGTTTTTATGATTCTAGAGATCACTGATGTTCTCCAAGTACATTATTCCATTAAGAGGTTATAAAATGGTGATATTCTGATTCTATCATCCCTTCCTCAATATCTTATTTAATCTAGAATACTTCTCTAAAGACAAACATCCTCTCATCAAATACCTGGCTACCCTGAGATGCAGTTTAATCAGAAAAAGCAGAGAAATCTTGATTATTCCTTTTTTGAACCAGTGTTCAGAATACTGAGCTGATCCTCTAGCATCTTCCAATGATGGTAAATAAGGAAATTTTTGTATTATTATGAATTAATGAATGATTAACTTGGTGTTTCAATACATTTCTGGAATTATTCTTATTGATATTCCAGTTGAAATCCTTCTCGAGTTGCCTCCTGAGTCTTTTTGACATGACCCCAATAGTCTTCGGTAAAAATCCTCGTTTTCTGGTACTATAAGATATTCTAGATTTATTTTGTATATTTCATACCTCATATCTGGATTCAGCTATTTTTCACAAGGAGTCCTAAATCCTTTCAGAGTATGATATTTGGGATCCACAATCCAGGTGGTAAGGGAGATCACTGTTTTAGGTTCATAATACCTTCCTGATCAACAAAACTAGGAAATGTTCTATTTTCCTTAGAGAGAAAATATATCAAATTCATACTGATATATCTAATTCAAATTCAGAATTGCAGGATATTTACTTAACCTCTTCAATTTTATTTTTTATTATTTTTTTAATTTATTTATTTTTATTTAAAAAGTTTATTATAGAAGTTTAAAAAAATATATACAAAAGTAGAGGGGATTGGATGATGCCCTCCACTTGTATCAACAAATGTCAACTATTTTTCTTTTTAAACACCTTTATTGGAGTATATTTGCTTTACAATGGTGTGTTAGTTTCTGCTTTATAACAAAGTGAATCAGCTATACATATACATATGTTCCCATATCTCTTCCCTCTTGCAACTCCCTCCCTCCCACCCTCCATATCCCACTCTTCTAGGTGGTCACAAAGCACCGAGCTGATCTCCCTGTGCTATGCGACTGCTTCCCACTAGCTACCAGTTTTACATTTGGTAGTGTGTATATGTCCATGCCACTCTCTCACTTTGTCCCAGCTTACCTTTCCCCCTCCCCCTGTCCTCAAATCCATTCTCTAGTAGGTCTGCATCTTTATTCCCATCCTGCCCCTAGGTTCTTCATGACCACTTTTTTTTTTAGATTCCATATATATGTTAGCATATGATATTTGTTTTTCTCTTTCTCACTTACTTCACTCTGTATGACAGACTCTAGGTCCATCCACCTCACTACAAATACCTCAAATTCGTTTCTTTCTATGGCTGAGTAATATTCCATTGTATACATGTGCCACATTTTCTTTATCCAATCACCTGTTGATGGACACTTAGGTTGCTTCCATGTCCTGGCTATTGTAAATAGAGCTGCAATGAACATTGTGGTATATGACTCTTTCTTTCTTTTTTGGTGGTACACGGGCCTCTCACTGTTGTGGCCTCTCCCGTTGCGGAGCACAGGCTCCGGACGCGCAGGTTCAGCGGCCACGGCCCACGGGCCCAGGCGCTCCGCAGCATGTGGGATCCTCCCAGACCGGGGCACAAACACGTGTCCCCTGCATCGGCAGGCGGACTCTCAACCACTGAGCCACCCGGGAAGCACTACATGACTCTTTTTGAATTACGGTTTTCTCAGAGTATATGCCCAGTAGTGGGATGGCTGGGTTGTATGGTAGTTTTATTTTTAGTTGTTTAAGGAATCTCCATACTGTTCTCTATAGTGGCTGTATCAATTTACATTCCTACCAACGGTGCAAGAGGGTTCCCTTTTCTCCACACCCTCTCCAGCATTTATTGTTTGTACATCTTTTGATGATGGCAATTCTGACTGATATGAGATGATACCTTATTGTAGTTTTGACTGGCATTTCTCTAATGATTAATGATGTTGAGCATCCTTTCATGTGTTTGTTGGCAATCTGTGTATCTTCTTTGAAGAAATGTCTATTTAGGTCTTCTGCCCATTTTTGGATTGGGTTGTTTGTTTTTTTGCTATTCAGCTGCATGAGCTGCTTGTAAATTTTAGAGATTAATCCTTTGTCAGTTGCTTCATTTGCAAATATTTTCTCCCATTCTGAGGGTTGTCTTTTCGTCTTCTTTATGGTTTCCTTTGCTATGCAAAGGCTTCTAAGTTTCATTAGGTCCCATTAGTTTATTTTTCGTTTTATTTCCATCTCTCTAGGAGGCTGGTCAAAACGGATCTTGCTGTGACTTATGTCATAGAGTGTTCTGCCTATGTTTTCCTCTAAGAGTTTTACAGTCTCTGGCGTTACATTTAGGTCTTTAATTCATTTTGAGTTTATTTTTGTGTATGGTGTTAGGGAGTGTTCTAATTTCATTTTTTACATGTAGCTGTCCAGATTTCCCAGCACCACTTATTGAAGAGGCTGTCTTTTCTCCATTGTATATTCTTGCCTCCTTTGTCAAAGATAAGGGGACCATGTGTGTGTCGGTTTATCTCTGGGCTTTCAATCCTGTCCATTGATCTATATTTCTGTTTTTGTGCCAGTACCATACTGCCTTGATTACTGTAGCTTTGTAGTATAGTCTGAAGTCAGGGAGCCTGATATCTCCAGCTCCATTTTTCTTTATGAAGATTGCTTTGGCTATTCGGGGTCTCTACTGTTTCCACACAAATTGTGACATTTTTTGTTCTAGTTCTGTGAAAAATGCCATTGGTAGTTTGATAGGGATTGCATTGAATCAGTAGATTGCTTTGGGTAGTATAGTCATTTTCACAGTGTTGATTCTTCCAATCCAAGAACACGGTATATCTCTCCATCTGTTTGTATCATCTTTCATTTCTTTCATCAGCGCCTTATAGTTTTCTGCATACAGGTCTTTTGTCTCCTGAGGTAGGTTTATTCCTAGGTATTTTATTCTTTTCTTGCGGTGGTAAATGGGAGTGTTTCCTTAATTTCACTTTCAGATTTTTCATCATTAGTGTATAGGAATGCAAGAGATTTCTGTGCATTAATTTTGTATCCTGCTACTTTACCAAATTCATTGATTAGCTCTAGTAGTTTTCTGGTAGCGTCTTTAGGATTCTCTATGTATAGTATCATGTCATCTGCAAACAGTGACAGCTTTACTTCTTCTTTTCCAATTTGGATTCCTTTTATTTCCTTTTCTTCTCTGATTGGTCTGGCTAAAACTTCCAAAACTATGTTGAATAAGAGTGGTGAGAGTGGGCAACCTTGTCTTTTCCTGATCTTCGTGGAAATGGTTTCAGTTTTTCACCACTGACGACAATGTTGGCTGTGGGCTTGCCATATATGGCCTTTATTATGTTGAGATAAGTTCCCTCTATGGTTACTTTCTGGAGGGTTTTTATCATAAATGGTGTTGAATTTTGTCAAAAGCTTTTTCTGCACCTAATTGAGATGATTATATGGTTTTTATTCTTCAATTTGTTAATATGGTGATCACATTGATTGATTTATGTATAGAAGAATCCTTGCATTCCTGGAATAAACTCCACTTGATCGTGGTGTGTAATCCTAATGTGCTGTTGGATTCTGTTTGGTAGTATTTTGTTGAGGATTTTTACATCTATGTTCATCAGTGATATTGGCCTGTAGTTTTCTTTCTTTGTGACATCTTTGTCTGCTTTTGGTATCAGGGTGATGGTGGCCTCGTAGAATGAGTTTGGGAGTGTTCCTCCCTCTGCTACATTTTGGAAGAGTTTGAGAAGGATAGGTGTTAGCTCTTCTCTAAATGTTTCATAGAATTCGCCTGTGAAGCCATGTGGTCCTGGGCTTTTGTTTGTTGGAAGATTTTTAATCACAGTCTCAATGTCAGTGCTTGTGATTGGTCTGTTTATATTTTCTATTTCTGCCTGGTTCATTCTCGGAAGGTTGTGCTTTTCTAAGAGTTTGTCCATTTCTTCCAGGTGGTGGTCCATTTTATTGCCATATAGTTGCTTGTAGTAATCTCTCATGATCCTTTGTATTTCTGCAGTGTCAGTTGTTACTTCTCCTTTTTCATTTCTAATTCTATTGATTTGAGTCTTCTCCCGTTTTTTTCTTGATGAGTCTGGCTAATGGTTTATCAATTTCGTTTATCTTCTCAAAGAACCAGCTTTTAGTTTTACTCATCTTTGCTATGTTTCCTTCATTTCTTTTTCATTTATTTCTGATCTGATCTTTATGATTTCTTTCCTGCTCTTAACTTTGCATTATTTTTGTTCTTCTTTCTCTAATTGCTTTAGGTATAAGGTTAGCTTGTTTATTTGAGATGTTTCTTGTTTCTTAAGGGAGGATTGTATTGTTATAAACTTCCCTCTTAGAACTGCTTTTGCTGCACCCCATAGGTTTTGGGTCATCATGTTTTCATTATCATTTGTTTCTAGGTATTTTTTGATTTCTTCTTTGATTTATTCAGTGACCTCTTGGTTATTAAGTAGTGTATTGTTTAGCCTCCATGCATTTTTATTTTTTACAGATTTTTTCCTGTAATTGATATCTAGTCTCATAGCGTTGTGGTCGGAAAGGATACTTGATATGATTTCAATATTCTTAAATTTACCAAGGCTTGATTTGTGACCCAAGATATGGTCTATCCTGGAGAATATTCCATGAGCACTTGAGAAGAAAGTGTATTCTGTTGTTTTTGGATGGAATGTCCTATAAATGTCAATTAAATCCATCTTATTTAATGTATCATTTAAAGCTTGTGTTTCCTTATTTATTTTCATTTTGGATGATCTGTCCATTGGTGAACGCGGGGTGTTAAAGTCCCCTGCTATGATTGTGTCACTGTCGATTTCCCCTTTTATGGCTGTTAGCATTTGCCTTATGTATTGAGGTGCTTCTATGTTGAGTGCATAAATATTTACAATTGTTATATCTTCTTCTTGGATTGATCCCTTGATCATTATGCAGTGTCCTTCTTTGTCACTTGTAATAGTCTTTGTTTTAAAGTCTATTTTGTCTGATATGAGAATTGCTACTCCAGCTTTCTTTTGATTTCCATTTGCATGGAATATCTTTTTCCAGACCCTCATTTTCAGTCTGTATGTGTTCCTAAGTCTGCAGTGGGTCTCCTGTGGACAGAATATATATAGGTCTTGCTTTTGTATCCATTCCGCCAGTCTATGTCTTTTGGTTGGAGCATTTAAAACATTTACATTTAAGGTAATTATGGATATGTATGTTCCTATTACCATTTCCTTAATTGTTTGGGGTGTGTTATTGTAATCTTTTCCTTCTCTTGTGTTTCCTGCCTAGAGAAATTCCTTTAGCATTTGTTGTAAAGCTGGTGTGGTAGTGCTGAATTCTCTTAGCTTTTGCATGTCTGTAAAGGTTTTAATTTCTCCCTCGAATCCGAATGAGATTGTTGCTGGCTAGATAATGTTGGTTGTAGGTTTTTTCCTTTCATCACTTTAAATATGCCCTGCCACTCCCTTCTGGCTTGCAGAGTTTCTGCTGAAAGATCAGCTGTTAACCTTATGGTTACTTATTGTTTTTCACTTGCTTCTTTTATTTATTGTATGTTATTGTTTTTCTGTAGCTGCTTTTAATATTTTTTCTTTGTATTCAATTTTTGATAGTTTGATTAATATGTGTCTTGGCATGTTTCTCCTTAGATTTATCCTCTATGGGACTATCTGTGCTTCCTGGACTTGATTAACTATTTCCTTTCCCATATTAGGGAAGTTTTCAACTATAATCTCCTCAAATATTCTCTCAGTCCCTTTCTTTTTCTCCTCTTCTTCTGGAACCCGTATAATTTGAATGTTGGTGCATTTAATGTTGTCCCACAGGTCTCTGAGACTGTCCTCAATTCTTTTCATTCTTTTTTCTTTATTCTGCTCTGCGGTAGTTATTTCCACTATTTTGCCTTCCAGGTCACTTATCCATTCTTCTGCCTCAGTTATTCTGCGACTGATTCCTACTAGAGAATTTTTAATTTCATTTATTGTGTTGTTCATCATTGTTGTTTGCTCTTTAGTTCTCCTATGTCCTTGTTAAATGTTTCTTGTATTTTCTCCATTCTATTTCCAAGATATTGGATCATCTTTACTATCATTACTCTGAATTCTTTTTCAGGTAGACTGCCTATTTCCTCTTCATTTGTTTGGTCTGGTGGGTTTGTACCTTGCTCCTTCATCTGCTGCATGTTTCTCTGTCTTCTCATTTTGCTTAACTTACTGTGTTTGGGGTCTCCTTTTTGCAGTCTGCATGTTCGTAGTTCCCGTTGTTTTTGGTGTCTGTCCCCAGTGGCTAAAGTTGGTTCAGTGGGTTGTGTAGGCTTCGTGGTGGAGGGGACTAATGCCTGTGTTCTGGTGCATGAGGCTGGATCTTGTCTTTCTGGTGGGAAGGTCCACATCTGGTGGTGTGTTTTGGGGTGTCTGTGACCTTATTGTGATTTTAGGCAGCCTCTCTGCTAACGGGTGGGGCTGTGTTCCTGTCTTGCTAGTTGTTTGTCATAGGGTGTCCAGCACTGTAGCTTGCTGATCATTGAGTGGAGCTGGGTCTTGGTGCTGAGATGGAGATCTGTGGGAGATTTTCGCCGTTTGATATTACGTGGAGCCAGGAGGTCTCTGATGGACCAATGTCCTGAATTCGGCTCTCCCACCTCAGAGGCACAGGCCTGACGCCTGGGCAGAGCACCAAGACCCTGTCATCCACATGGAAATAGAGAAAAAGGAAAAAAATATATATATCGTTGCTCCCAAAGTCCACCTCCTCAATTTGGGATGATTCGTTGTCTATTCAGGTATTCCACAGATGCAGGTACATCAAGTTGACTGTGGAGATTTAATCCGCTGCTCCTGAGGCTGCTGGGAGAGATTTCCCTTTCTCTTCTTTGTTCGCACAGCTCCTGGGGTTCAGCTTTGGATTTGGCCCCACCTCTCTGTGTAGGTCGCCTGAGGGCGTCTGTTCTTCGCTCAGACAGGACGGGGTTAAAGAAGCACCTGCTTCAGGGACTCTGGCTCACTCGGGCCGGGGGGAGGGAGGGGTACAGAGTGCGGGGCGAGCTTGCAGCGGCAGAGGCTGGCATGACGTTTCACCAGCCTGAGGCATGCTGTCTGTTCTCCCAGGGAAGTTGTCCCTGGATCACGGGACGCTGGCAGTGGCGGGCTGCACAGGCTCCTGGGAGGGGAGGTGTGGACAGTGACCTGTGCTCGCACACAGGCTTCTTGGTGGTGCAGCAGAAGCCTTAGCGTCTCATGCCCATCTCTGGGTCCGCGCTGATAGCCGCGCCTTGCGCCAGTCTCTGGAGGTCCTTTAAGCGGCGCTCTGAATCCCCTCTCCTCGCGCACCAGGAAACAATGGTCTCTTGCCTCATAGACAGGTCCAGACTTTTCCCGGACTCCCTCCCGGCTAGCTGTGGCGCACTAGCCCCCTTCAGGCTGTGTTCCCGCAGCCAACCCCAGTCCTCTCCCTGGGATCCTACCTCCTCCGAAGCCCGAGTCTCAGCTCCCAGCCTCCGCCCGCCCCGGCGGGTGAGCAGATAAGCCTCTCAGGCTGGTGATTACCAGTCGGCACCGATCCTCTGTGCGGGCTTCTCAGCGCTTTGCTCTCTGCACCCCTGTGGCTGTGCTCTCCTCCGCAGCTCCGAAGCTTCCCCCCTCCGCCACCCGCAGTCTCCGCCCGCAAAGGGGCCTCCTAGTGTGTGGAAACCTTTCCTCCTTCACAGCTCCCTCCCACTGGTGCGGGTCCCGTCCCTATTCTTTTGTCTCTGTTTTTTCTTTTTTTTTTTTGCCCTACCCAGGTACATGGGGAGTTTCTTGCCTTTTGGGAGGTCTGAGGTCTTCTGTCAGCATTCAGTAGGTGTTCTGTAGGAGCTGTTCCACATGTAGATGTATTTCTGATGTATTCGTGGGGAGGCAGGTGATCTCCACGCCTTACTCTTCTGCCATTTTGAGGGTCTCCCCCAACCTCTTCAATTTTAGATTTTTTTCTCTTTTCTCTTTTCTCTTTCACTGAAATTTTGATTTCTAACGATATTGAAATGATTGCTTGGGCTTCCCTGGTGGCACAGTGTTTGAAAGTCCGCCTGCCGATGCAGGGGACACGGGTTCGTGTCCCGGTCCGGGAGGATCCCACATGCCATGCAGCGGCTGGGCCCATGGGCCATGGCCGCTGAGCCTGCGCGTCCAGAGCCCATGCTCTGCAACGGGAGAGGCCACAACAGTGAGAGGCCCGTGTACCACAAAAAAAAAAAAAAAAAAAATGATTGCTTACCTGTTTTATCAAAAGAAGTTTTAGAGTCACGATACTATATTTTAAATAAAATATAATGGGTAGCACTAACAAAATGTGATTATTGAAAGTATTCAAGATTTTTTTGTCAACGGGTTCTAAAAAATAAAAATACACAACTGCTGTGTTTTTAAGTCACTTAAAATAATTCCTTTCTGTGTGTGTGCCTTTAACTGAACATACAGGTTTGTTTCATGATACTGTTGATCTTTAGAAATAGCTTCCAAATTTTTATTTAATATTGGTATACAATTATTAAATTGTGTATATTGCTTTATGGTTAAATCTAAAAAACAAGGCACGCCCAGAAAAGTCTAGCACCTATCCCCATTCCATCCTTCCCCCTATAGGTTATCACAGAGGTAACATTTTTTTAATTGGTCTTGCTTATCCTCCCGTTTATTTAAAAAATATGAGCAAATATGTAAATACATGTGTATATTTCCATTCCCTTTATTTAAATAAATGGTAGTATACCCTACCCATTTTCCTCACCGTGTCTTTGTCAAGGTAACTGAACAAATGTGAGAGGTAGAGGTAAGATATGTATTAATCTTTTTAAATGGTCTTCACCCTTGAAGGGTTAGCCAGATGAGAAGTGATGATCCCATGAAGGAAGGGTAAGTAGAGTCCAGGCCAACCTACAGTAAAATTTGGAGCCTTTTCCAGCCTAATTCCTCAAGTATCACTGTCCACCTGCATCCTCTTTTCACTAGCATGACATCAGAATTATTACCACGAGTTCGCATGGAGACAGCTGTGCATCTGTCAGAGTCTTTGCTGAGAGAAGACTGGGGGGTGGGGGACAAGGAAGCTACTGTGTCTTGACTCATGTGTCAGCTTTGGGGACTCACTCCAAACACACGAGTGGCCTCTATCTTAATGTCTCCAGGAGGCACAGAGTTTTGGAGAATGTCAACTTTTTAAAAAAAAAAAAAAGATGTGCCTTCATTAAAATTGTTAGATTTTAAAGTTTAGCCCATCCAGTGAAATGTGTTTTGGGGACGATAATGTGAAAGTATCTATAAATTCCTGAGAAAGTTTTCGGAAAAAGTAATTGTGGATAAATGATAATAGGCAATCAAGTAAAGTAGTTATAAGGTACAGAGAAAACTTGGGAAAGTTGCAAAGCACAATCGCAAAGGAGAATAACAGGAGAGAAGGTCCAGGGATAGTCAGTAATAATATGGTAATAATTACAGCGGCAGATATCTAACTGAAAAGAAAGTAACTGCGAGTTCACGATGCATCATAATTTTTTCTGGGCATTCTAAGGTGCACATATTGATGCTTGTGGTATGGAAGAAGCATCCTATATATATGACTTCCTGAGCACACATTGGCTCTATCCTTGGTAACTGCTGTATCATCGGAACTTTTACATATTTATGGATGATTCAAGTACACATTGTTCTGTTCCAAGCATTGTCTAGTCATAAGAACACAGCCCTTCAGCTATATAGAAGCAGTATTTCTAATAACAAGCAACTGATGAAAGTTTTTAAGAAAAAAAAAAAAAGTTCCCCTAATCACATTCAGTTTCAAACTCATCTCTTAGTCCTCTTATTGTTACACTTTGCTTGAGTCTATTCACATAATTGTTTGCATTTTAAAAAAGGGGAAAAGCATAAAAAATACAGACTACAAAATGTACCGATCATTTCCCTTTAAAGTATAGCAACACTAATTTCAAAGTAATCTTGCAATCTGAAGGAACTTAGTTTCTAACGTCATTTTCATCAGTGAGACCGAGACCAATTACGTGATACAGAGAGGCACGTAGTTTTTCAGAATATGTAATTCCTAGTTCTGTCTGCCCATGCCAGAAATGGTTTGATTCCCTCAGCAATCTGTCACCATCCTCAACCCCACTGATTTCATTTTGGATGCCACAAACCCTTTAGATATAATATCTTATTTAAATTAAAATAAATAATAGTGTATGTGATCTAGTCCTAAGTATATAGGGCCATTTTGAGCACATTTTCCAGCAGAAAATAATGGACCTAATGTCTTGCAAAACTGCAGTAAACCTGAGCTTTAGTTGGTATTTTCCTCAAAAAATATGTAGAACTTTCACTATGAAATTCTGACTTGGGACATCAAGCATTTGAGCAAATGTCATTAAACTAGACAGACAAATACACTCACAACCAAGGACTTCATACCCCGAGGTCGTCAAGACGTACACCATTTTATAGATATTAAGCATATCTTTTCAAATCTGAACTTAAGCATAGAGAAATCCTTCACATATCATTAGCCCAAGTACGGTACAGGAAGCCAGAATATGCCACAACCATGAATCAATTTAGAGAAAAGATGAGGACCACTGTCCTGGTCAGAACCAGCTAAGATCAGTCAGTAGTGATTGAAACTGAGGTGTGTGCACGTAACTACTAAATTAGAAGTAGAATATCAGAAGGCACTCAAAAGATAATGTCACAGCTTGGTTAATCTACAGTTCTATTGGGAGGAAAGCTGTGATTAATAGATGCATCTCACGCGAATGATAATCTGAGTAATGAGGGTGTGACCTCTGGCTGCCATGTACAAGGTAGGATGGCAATAATAAGACAAAATCAGTAAGTGGAAGAGTGTCATATTTTGGAATTGACTCAGCTAAAATCAGAAATGGAGAAAGACAGAAAGTAAAACCAACGCCAACTCTAAACTCCAAAGAAAGTTTAAATGATAAAATAAATTTCACAAATTAAATTTTTAATGGAAAAGAAACATACATAGAATGAGAAATAGGAAAGGAAAACTATCTAACCCCTAGATTGTGGTAAGAGTTTCTGTTAATTTCATTCTTTTTCTGGGTATGTGAACTTCCCCTAGGATGCCTTCCATAGTCACTTCCAAAACTCATGAGCCCTTTGCATTCTTTTCTCCTATTTCCCATGTCTTTCTGTGAATTGGAATGATTTGTTAAGAACCAAAAAGTAGGGCTGATTTAATTAGATTCTATAATAGCTGAGGAATGATGCAGAGTGAAAGGCATCTGTGATGACTAATTTCATGTGTTAACTGGGCTAAGGGATGCCCAGATAACTGGTAAAACATTATCTCTGGGTGTGTCTGTGAGGGAGCTTCCAAAAGAGATTAGCATATCCCGTGAAATCCAAATTAGCACTTTGGAACCAAAAGTGAATTTTGCTCACTTTTCCCAAATGCTACACGTCTATGGAGTCAGTAAGTTTTTTTTATAGATCTTCTGTCAATTCCATATGATTTTTCTTTCTTCCTCATGAAAAATAAGCCAGCAAAAGGAAAAAAAAGAAAACTCATTTCTCCTCCTTTATGAATATCAGCTGGTTACAGCCAATTCTGGCCCTCTCAGCTTGGGTCCTCTCCCAAATTAAAGGTCATTTCCTCATCCTCATTGCAAACTTCTCAGCAACTGTCTGCTTCAATACCCTTTGGATGACCTATAAAACATCCTGGACTTAAATGACCTTCACGTGCTCCTTTTTCCTTAATCATTTCCTGTGATTGCGCCATCTTTGAAATTGTAAGTGCTTATAATTCTACTCTTTGATCCCAGACAACTGGACTTTCTAGCTCTCTCAATTCCATTCTTATTTACTTTTTTTTTTTTTTATTTTTTTTTTTATTTTTTTGCGGTACGCGGGCCTCTCACTGTTGTGGCCTCTCCCGTTGCGGAGCACAGGCTCCAGACGCGCAGGCCCAGTGGCCATGGCTCACGGGCCTAGCCGCTCCGCGGCATGTGGGATCTTCCCAGACCGGGGCACGAACCCGCGTCCCCTGCATCGGCAGGCGGACTCCCCACCACTGCGCCACCAGGGAAGCCCCAACTCTTATTTACTTTTCAGCCTCAAAAACTCCACCGTACCTTTGACACCTTCCATCTCTGTGACAGCTAATTTTTCATGTCAACTCGACTAGGTCACAGTACCCAGACATTTGGTCAAATATTTTTCTAGATGTTTCTATGAAGGTATTTTTAAGATGAGATTAACATTTAAAGCAGTAGAGTTTCTAATAAAGCAGGTTACGCTCCCTAACGTGGGTAGGCCTCATCCCATCAGTTGAAGGCCTTCGGAGAAAAAAGACTGACCTTCCTAGAAGAAGGGAATTCTGCTAGCACGTTGCTTAAGACTCGAACTGTAACTCTCCTATGTGTCTCCAGCCTGCCAGCCTACCTTGCAGATTTTGGATTCGCCAAACCTCCACAATCACATCACCCAATTCCTTAAAATAAATCTATTGTTCAACATCTTACTGGTTCCATTTCTCTGGAGAACCCTGCCTAACACAGTCTTCCATCAGCACCCCTGCCCCCGACTTCACTTCCTCCCCTACATGGTGCTAACTCTATGACGCTTTCTTTCTTCTATGCTCTTGCCAGCCCAAATGTGTCCTTGTTCTAGACAAGTCCTCCCATCACAGTATTCCCATAGATTCCAACACCAGGTCAGACTAAGAAACTACACCCTCTGCTCCTGCACATGGCCAGCTGCCCACAGCTGGAGAAAACCAAACAACAGTGCACACAGGCGCCCTGTGTGTGGTCTCCAGCCTGCACTGGGCTCTCAGTGCAACATCGAGATTCTTTTCCTAGTCGGCACCATTCTCACTTCTCTTTGTTCTCAGTAAACACAGGAACTTTCTGCCCCTTGAGAGACCTTCTATGGACTGAAGTTCAAATCCATCTTTATTTTTTTCTTCCTCTTGTATAAAGATATGTCTCTCTTCAAAACCAGCTGGGATCTGGATCCCCTTGCTCCACTCACTACCTCTGGAATCACCCGTTCACGTTCAACCTCTGGACCTCCATGGGCTCCCACTCAAGTTCTCACCAAGCTCAAGTCTCTCCACTAACAAGTCCTCTACTTGTCTCTGCATCACTTATCCTGTCTCTTTACCATCATTCCACTTCCTTTCTCCACACAGCCAAACTACTGGGAATAGTATTTGCCATTTCCTCTCCCCTCGTTCTTACCATGGTTCCCTTCCAAAAAACCACTGCATTCGGTCAGGCATTTACTTTCACCTCATAGATGAATTGCTGATAACCTCAGATCTATTGCTAATTTTGCATGATTTTTTTTTAATCACATGGTACTTTTATTTATTTTTTAAAGTCTTAGATACTTAATCTTTTGCAGTTAAGCAGGTATTTCATTTTTGCCTCTAGGGAAAGACACAAAATTCCAAAGCTGCCGCTGAAGATTTCAGCCCTTCTAGTCCTTACGTAGTTGTGTGCTGAGTACTAAAATGCTGACTACTGAACTCTTTAGAATGGCGCCATTGTCAGCAGATCGAAAATCTATACTATTCTTCACCTGATTCTTTGCCAAGTTCATAAAGGTGTTTATATTTTTTAAAAAACCTTTGGCATGAGTTTTTAATTTTTTTTTTTTGCATTTAATTCTGCAAAGGTCCCTTCCTCCCTCCCTCCCTCTCTTCCTCTCTCTTCCTTCCTCCCTCACACAAATTCTTTAAGGCGTGTATTATTCCTATGCCCAATTTGCAGACGAGGTAAAAGCAACTTGTCCAAAATCACACAGCTTGAAAGAGATGGTGCCTGTATCTGAAGGCATGCAATCTGGTAACAGAGATGACTTTTTCAACTGCCCTCCATAGCCTGCCATCTCTTCCTTCTTTTGCATGCTATAGCTCTGGTACTTTGAACTGGACCTGATTTGACATCCCGACTATTGAAGTCACTCTGGGATCAGACTAGAGAAATAGAACCATGGTTTCCAGAAAGCCAACCCAAGCATGGGTACAGAAATTGAGACAGTGTGCTGATGGCGTTTGCTACTGTTGCCCCAGATTATCAGATCCAGTCATATTTATTCTGTTTCCAATCCAGAGCCTGGGGATGGTGAGTTTCAGTGGAGGAGAGGAGAGGAGAGATAATTCACAGGGACTTTCCAGGGAGTAAAGGCAGGAGACAGCCAGGTTCTATGGTGTGGTCCAATGTGAAAAGTTGTATAGATGCCCATGTCACAGAGGACTCCAGTACAAAAAACCCTATGCAATGTTCTAAGCAGACTGTAAATAGAAGTAAACAGAAGGAATATATTTCACAAATATATAGACCTGTTGTAATCACACAAAATGTAGTTCCTTGTGAAAACATCTTTTAAAAAATTGTGCTATAGTCAAGTGTATACAGCTCAGACGAATTAAATGCTCAAAGGCTAAGAATTTAAAAGTACAAACCAAAAATGTGAGAGGAGCCCATATGGAAATTCAATGTTTGTGTGGCCATGTATCCAAAGAGTTTGATTTTATGGGAAAAAAAAAAAAAAGAGAGAGAGAGAGATTGAACAGACAAATTTCTTTCTAATTTAGAGCCGTTTTTGTATTTACTTGTCATCTTTGACATGCAAATTTTTAAAGAAAGCATAAATATCACTGTGAGCTTAATTAATTCATGTATTTATTCTAATCTAAGGATCAAAAATCTATTTCCAAAGTGACATACTGGAAAAAGGTTTTTTTACCTTTAAATTTCAGAGTGCAAAAAATGGAACTGCCATTACGATAATAGCTTTGTAGCTCTTGGGACAATTTTCTGCAACTTCTCCACAAACTTGCTAAAATAAATACAAGTTTTTTTTCCTGAAACTTATATTCCCCACTCACCCCCAGCTCATGATGACTCTGACATATTGTAATAAAGCCATTGCTCCCTGAGGATCTCTCTTTTCACTGCTCCAGCAATTTTTCTCTTCTCTCTCTCTCATTGAAAAAGAACCCTATTACTGAGCACTTAAAACGTTCAAGGCTCCAAAAGGAAGACAACCTTTCAGTAGGAGAGATTAATAATAACAATAAGAAGCACAGAAGGGAATATAGGGGTTCAAAGCCAGATAAAATTTTCATTTGCAGGATACCAATCAAATATGATTTCTTTTGAACTGCATGTCTCTGACTTACAGACACAGCTCTGCAGAAAATTTCCTAGTATTTGTGCTTCCTGTTTTCCTCCTTTTATCCTCATGGCTACTTCTGGACAAATGCCCTAACCCTTTTCTAAAGCACGGCTCTTCTAAATCAAGGATTATTCTTTATGAACATTTCTGAAAGGAGTAAGATGTAGATAACAATACAAAGAGAAAGTCTTAGACAATACCAACTCAGAGGCAGGACTCCTAAAGGCAATCGGGAATATGGATGGAAAAAACCAAACGGTTCAAGTCCTGGTTCTTATGGCTAGGAGTTCTTCTTTTATATACTTATACGAAATATCAGATGGATACCCTCATCTCAGTACACACACAGACCTCTGTATTGTAAACTGGTAGACACATCACCAGTTTACTGTATTTTGGATTTGAAGTAAGTAATCACAAAAGTGTTTCCTTTTACTATTACGTTTTTATTAACATCTATTCTAAACCACATTAGCAAAAAAGTATGGTGGTCCTATCTCCAGTCATGCTTACTATCTCCTTGGAATATCTCCTACCTCCTAGGAATTCAGTACACATAGCATGCATTTTAGCCGGTAGCACTTGGGTATTTCTGTCAAGCATAAAATTTGGAACAAAGGAAAACATGTAAGTATAGTGAAGGAGAATGAAAAATATATGAATGAGTTTGAAATTCAGTTGATGAAGGTTATACAAACCACGCAAAGTACTCCAGAAGCGCTTCTTGGAAATAACACTATGGAGGACGTCATTGGAAGTAAGACTCTAGAGATGAGTTGGTGACCACTGGAGAAGTGATGGGGCAGGCTGGACTACAAAGTAAGTGACTGAAAGGCCCTAAGTTGGAAGGGATGAAGCATGCCTCAGATAAATGAAGAGCATGACCCAGAAGAGAGGTGTGAAAATACAAGAAACCTTGGTGAATGTCCCAAGAGCGGCAATTGAATGTCTGAAATTGGAGCTGTGGGACATGAGGAAGCAGCCAGTGAAATGTGCCAGATCTGGAGCTGGGTGGGGCCATCATGTCTGCCAGCCAAGCAGAAACATTTCAGTAAGACAGCAGCGTGCTGTTTTCATACAGCAAATGCGTGTAACAGCCCCATCCCAGAGGCAAAAACAAATGTGTATTAATCCAGACACACTCTTGTACCTGGTCCTCTGCAGTGAGCCCTGGACTCATCTGCAAAATGCCTGATGAGAAATAGAGCAATGCTACCTTTCCCACATAAAAAGCAAAATTATGCCCTGAACTACAATACATATTTTGATAAACAACAAAGGACTGATGCATAATTTATTATTTTTGTCCTCCTGCCTTAGAGGAGATGATGTGTAAAAAATGACACTAAACCAATGATTTAATCTACACCATGAATTCCTTTCCTTCAGTATATTTTGAAATACTGTTCTTTCCTAGCTTTGTATATTCATTGATATTGGGAGGAAAAAGAGCTAAATGTAAAAACTTTATAAATCTGGCTCTAGTTAACATGAACTTAGGTGGGAACTTACTATCTTAAATCTCAATTCCTTCAGTATCAAGGTATTATTGATGGACTTTATGGGTTGATGGAGAAGCATGCAATTTTACTACTGAAAGGAATGAGTGATCACTCAGTAAGTATCAATACCTCAGTCTGTAAGAAGTTCATAGAGGTGAGTTGTCCTTGGGAATACACCTTCTTAGGGCTGTGCTGGTCGTGTGCTTGTTTCACTTAGAACCATGAATCACTGTCTCCCTGCTCTGTTCTGAGACACAGGGGGTGCTGAGTGACAGAGGCTGAGAGTCCCAGGCCCCTGTGTTAGCAAGCTTCCTGCTGGGCACCAGAGACAGCCTGACAGGTGAGGGGAAGGGAGGAGCCAGGATATTCCTCTCTGCTCTTGCTCTACCGCAGGCAGCTTCTTGGTAGCAGCTGAGCCTCTTACAAGGCTCCTGCTCCCCCCATGGACCCGCCCTGCTTCCAGAATCCTCTATTGGGCAGCCTCGCCACGATTCTAGCACTATCTAGCCAATGTCAGCCACAAGCTCTGCAAACACAACCTTCTCACTGTCCCTCCACTCTTAGAGTTATAGCATCTGCTTGCTGTTGCTAGGCTCTGAGCTGCTCACCACCTCACACGTGATTTGCTTTGATCTGCTTTTCCATCACCTGTAACCAATTTCCCAGAATGACTTGCAGTTTCAGATGCCTGGAGTAATTTCTGATTTTCTGACTGAGTACTGACTCACAAACCAATTTAGTATCAGAACTATGGTGGTTTTCTATTCTATGATCAAAGATTAGATGACATGCTGCACATATAAGTGCCACCCAACCATTATATAAATATAAATGTATATTTAAACTACTAAAAGAAATATTAAAATAATATATGATGCTATATATTGATAACTCCCATAGGCTCGATACTATCAATAAATGTTACAACATAATGTCATATAAGTGGGAAATATCCATCATCTGTTTTTCTTAAAAATTCAATAATTGGATCATTTCCTATCCATTCCTCTCTGTTATCCTTTGTTTCTTTCACTCCCAGATTATCCCTTTTGAAACCTCATATAAATCCAATCTTTACCTGTGTTTTTAATAAATAAATATATATTCCACCCATTGTCCCCATCTCTTTCTCTTCACTCCTTAAGATTTATTCTTTAGTATCAAATGACACTTCAATTCAAAATTTTACATTGGTTTTGGAATTCACACCAGAAATGGCCAGTGTATTTTTACATCATCTGTCTCTGATGGCCATACAGTATTCCACTGTGCAGAGGTAGTATAATTTACTTAAGCAAGTGACCTGTTCCCGGTGGATTGGATTGATATTACTTTACTACTATGGACAATGTTGCAACAAAGATTCTTGCATCCTTTTCTTCTGCACAGGGCAAGTGAACTTGCGGGATAAATCCCTGATTTGAGTTGGGTTTTGGTGTAGATGATATATTTGGATAGATTTAAAGCATTAGCCAACATTGTTTTGATGGAGACACAGGGGGCGCTGAGTGACAGAGGCTGAGAGTCCCAGGCCCCCGTGTTAGCAAGCTTCCTGCTGGGCACCAGAGAGAGCCTGACAGGTGAGGGGAAGGGAGGAGCCCTTTAGAGTGTTCCTTCAACACACTAAAACATTCATTACCTTCATTACCTTCTAAAGAGTCTGTATCTATTTATTCTCCCATCAAGAGAGTATGGGAGTGTCTCTTTCCCCATGCCTCAGGGCAATGTTTCTCATGCTTTTAATCAGTTGAGTTCTCCTTCCAAATGTTGATTTCACACACATGATACTTGAACGTATAGCATAGAGGATACTTAAACCAGATTACTGGGGGTCAAAATCTTGCCCCATCCAGGTGTGTGGCCTTGGGAAAATAATCTCATCATCCCTCAGTTTTCTTGCACACGCTATAGGCGTTATCATAGTACCTAAGTCACTGGATTGTGAAAATTAATTGAATATATATATATATATATTAGTATAAATCAATATATAGTGCATGTAGAATAGTGGAATAGTGCCTGGCATATACTAAGTATTTAATAAGTATTCATTCTTCTTGTTTTTAAAATGCTTCTTTTAAAAATTCACTTTTAGTTTATTCTTGTGTTAAACAGTAGTATCCATAATATACCATGGACTTGATGTAACAATTTAAAAAATTTTAAGAAAAGTCATTACAGTAAATGCATAACTATTAAAATTAAAGAAGATATCATTTTGTTATATACCACAATTTGGAAAATAATGTCTTAAATAACACTGTAGTTCCAAAATTCCCATTTCTTTCACTCTTTTAGGAAGTGTTGCGTTTCTTCAATATTAAATTAGGTTGAAGACACTTTTACATATTTATATATCATGTTTTCCTTTCTATGAACTACCTGTTTGTATTCTGCCTACTTTTTAAAAAAAATAAAGCCTTGTTTTTTTTGTTTTTTTTAAATTAGCTAATTTATTTATTTATCTATTTTTGGCTGTGTTGGGTCTTCATTGCTGCACGCAGGCTTCCCCTAGTTGCGGCGAGCGAGTACTACTCTTTGTTGCAGCGCGCGGGCTTCATTGCAGTGGCTTCTCTTGTTGTGGAGCATGGACTCTAGGCACGCAGGCTTCGGTAGTTGTGGCACACAGACTCAGTAGTTGTGGCTCATGGGCTCTAGAGCGCAGGCTCAGTAGTTGCAGCGCACAGGCTTAGGTACTCCGCGGCATGTGGGATCTTCCCGGACCAGGGCTTAAACCCATGTCCCCTGCATTGGCAGGCAGATTCTTAACCACTGCACCACCAGGGAAGTCCCCTAAAGCTTTGCTTTTTGTTACTAATTTTAAAGAATGTTTTGTACCTGTGCTAATAGAATTTTTCAGTGATGATTGATATGTTTTCTATTTGCACTGTCTAATATAGTAACCACTGGCTTAATATAGCTACTGAGCACTTAAAATGTGGCTAGTATGACTGAAAATTTTTAATTTATTTCATTTTAATTAATTTAAATTTAAATAGCCCTATATAGCTAGTGGCTACCATACTGGACAGCATAGCCTTAAATATTAAGGAAACTGGATCTTTCCCATTAGAAGGACAGAGTTAACATCTGGCTTATAGCTTGTTTTTTTTAATTTTTTTTTTATTGAATTTTTTTTTAATTGACCCAGTCTCTGCTGTACAGCAAAGTGACTCAGTTATACACATACATTCTTTTTCTCATATTCTTTTCCATTATGGTTTATCACAGGATACTGAATATAGTTCCCTGTGCTATACAGTAGGACCTTGCTGTTTACCCATCCTATATATATAATAGTTTATATTTGCTAATCCCACAATCCCAGTCCTTCCTTCCCCAACCCCAGCTTTTTTTTTAACCTAGCCTTGATCTTTAGCCAAATCCTCCTTGCAACACATACTCAGGAAATGTATAGGAGTACACTGGATCTAAGATGAATCAGCATCCTGCTGATTATGTTTTGTATTAAACTAAGAGTATGTACTTGATTGTCCAGTTTGCTTACTGAGTAATCTGATGGTTCCCATACTTTGCAGCAAACTGGAAAAACAGGATACTGCTTTTTAAATCCCAATACCTGGGTTCCCGCCCCCATATATTATTTAATTGGCATGAATGCTGCCTGGGCATCAGAATTCAAATGGGCAGTAAAATTTGGGAACCACAGGCATAACTTGTAATCAGTGAGTAACCTGGGAATGATGAGAGGCAGATGCACCAGAGAATGGGGCGGACACATATCTCTGAGGAGTTACATCATTAGCAAGGTATAAGAGCTGAAGTGCCCCTGGAGCTGATGGCTGTCCTGGTCTGTGGTAGTCCCACCCACTCAATCTCCTCCACTGTGACCATGTTTATCCCAGTTCAAGTTGTTGGGATACTTAGAACCTGTTCAGCATAACTGAGCACCCATTATGCTGTTGCTTGTCCTTGATCCTTTTTGAAGCCTAAGTATACTTGTAGGTGAATGAAGTCTATTCAATCATAGGCAGTCTGAACATCAATCTTAACCCAAGACCACTGCTGCTAATAATCAAATTGGGCATTGCCATCATTTAGGCTAGAAATATTTTCCAAAAATTTACACTTTTTCTTTTAATGTTGTTTATACTCTTTTTTTTTCATGAAGCTTTGAAAATATTATCCAATTTTTCACCTTTTCCCCTGTGGCATCCGGGTTTGGCTCTCTTGCTTAGAAAGACACACGCTTCCAATATTATATGTGTATCTATACATTGTCCTGAGAGTTCTTTTAATACTTTTGTTTGTGTGTCTGTATTGTTTTTAAATATTCAAGTATAATCAAGTATCTATTTTGATATAAAAATGTTATTATTTATTTTTCTAGAAGCTATAGCTTACCAAGTTCCATATTGACTAATTTACATTCCCTCACATATTTTCATTGCTCTATCATAGGAAAATCCCTAAATGTATTTGGATTTGCTAATGGATGTTCTGTTTTGTTCTTCCACTATGTTTTAATGTGCAAGTATAAACACGTTTTAATTAACACAGATTTGTAAAATTTTCCTAATACGTAGATTCTCCTTACTACTGTTATTTTTGCTAACAGCTATTTTCTCATATTCACTATTTATATATGAAATTCAGAATGATTTCCCTTTTCTTTTTTATTTTTGCATTACACGGGCCTCTCTCACTGTTGTGGCCTCTCCCGTTGCGGAGCACAGGCTCCAGACCCGCAGGCTCAGCGGCCATGGCTCATGGGCCCAGCCGCTCCACGGCGTGTGGGATCTTCCCAGACCGGGGCACGAACCCGTGTCCCCTGCATCGGCAGGTGGACTCTCAACCACTGCACCACCAGGGAAGCCCCTGATTTCACTTTTTTGAGTTATTTTAGGTAGAATGAATAGCTTTATAATATTGTTTTCTATTTCAAATAGATATGTCCTCACATTTATTCATCTTCTTTTATGACCTTTAGTAATATTCTAAATATTATTTTCATATATCTCTTATAATTCCTTTAAGCTTTTTCCTTGATATTTATTAATTTTTGGCTCTATTATAAGTGGACTATGTATTTCTTTTATATTGTCTACCTAGTTATTTATATGTAGGAAGATAAATTACTGGTTTTAAAAATTAATTTATTGTTAGGCACATAATTTATTTAATTATCTTTTTAAAAATAGTAAGATGATTCACTTAGATTTTTAAGGAATTATTGTATCAATGCCAAATCACACCTCCTTTCTAGCTTTATATATTTTTCTAGCCTCTGATCTGACTGAATTATGTTTGATAAGTTTGAAAATTAAAAATGTAAAACAGGAAAGAGACACTCATGCATAAGTCTTTTAGAAGACCTAACTGATTGAGTCTTGAAGAGCAATAAAGAAACATCTCAAGAATAATTGATATTTATAGGATATTCCAGCCAAAAATAACAGAATACACTTTCTTCTCAAGTGCACATGGAACATTCTCCAGGATAGATCATATCCTGGGTCACAAATCAAGCCTTGGTAAATTGAAGAAAATTGAAATCGTATCAAGTATCTTTTCTGACCACAATGTTATGAGACTAGATATCAATTACAGGAAAAAATAAAAACACATGGAGGCTAAACAGTACAGGTAAAAAGTACAAACACATGGAGGCTAAACAATATACTACTAAATAACCAAGAGATCACTGAAGAAATCAAAGAAGAAATCAAAAAATACCTAGAAACAAATGACAGTGAACACATGACAACCCAAAACTTAAGGGATGCAGCAAAAGCAATTTTAAGAGGGAAGTTTATAGCAATACAATCCTACCTCAAGAAACAAAAAAAATCTCAAATAAACAACATAAACTTACACCTAAAGCAATCAGAGAAAGAAGAAGAAGAACAACAACAAAAAGTTACCAGAAGGAAAGAATCATAAAGATCAGATCAGAAAAAAATGAAAAATAAATGGAGGAAACAGTAGCTAAGATCAATAAAACTAAAAGCTGGTGCTTTGAGAAGATAAACAAAATTGATAAACCATTAGCCAGACTCATCAGGAAAAAAAGGGAGAAGACTCAAATCAATAGAATTAGAAATGAAAAAGGAGAAGTAACAACTGACACTGCAGAAATAAAAGGATCATGAGAGACTACTACAAGCAGCTATATGCCAATAAAATAGACAACCTGGAAGAAATGGACAAATTGTTAGAAAAGTACAACCTTCCAAGACTAAACCAGGAAGAAATAGGAAATATGAACAGACCAATCACAAGCACTGAAATTGAAACTGTAATTAAAAATCTTCCAACAAACAAAAGCCCAGGACCAGATGGCTTCACAGGTGAATTCTATCAAACATTCAGCAAAGAGTTAAAACCTATACTTCTCAAACTCTTCCAAAATACAGCAGAGGGAGGAACACTCCTAAACTCATTCTATGAGGCCACCATCACCCTGATACCAAAACCAGACAAAGATGTCACAAAAAAAGAAAACTACAGGCAAGTATCACTGATGAACATAGATGCAAAAATCCTCAACAAAATACTAGCAAACAGAATCCAACAGCACATTAAAAGGATTATACACCCTGATCAAGTGGGGTTTATCCCAGGAATGCAAGGATTCTTCAATATACACAGATCAATCAATGTGATACACCATATTAACAAACTGAAGGATAAAAACCAAATGATCATCTCAATAGATGCAAATAAGTTTTTGACAAAATTCAGCACCCATTTATGATAAAAACTCTTCAGAAAGTGGGCATAGAGGGAACCTAACTCAACATAATAAAGGCTGTATATGACAAACCCACAGCCAACATCATTCTCAATGGTGAAAAATTGAAACCATTTCCTCTAAGATCAGGAACAAGACAAGGGTGCCCACTCTCACCACTATTATTCAACACAGTTTTGGAAGTTTTAGCCATGGCAGTCAGAGAAGAAAAAGAAATAAAAGGAATCCAAATCAGCAAAGAAGTAAAACTGTCACTGTTTGCAGATGACATGACATTATACATAGAGAATCCTAAAGATGCCACCAGAAAACTACTAGAGCTCATCAATGAATTTGGTAAAGCAGCAGGATACAAAATTAATGCAGAGAAATCTCTTGCATTCCTGTACACTAACAATGAAAAATCTGAAAGTGAAATTAAGGAAACACTCCCATTAATCATTGCAACAAAAATAAAATACCTAGGAATAAACCTACCTAAGGAGACAAAAGACTTGTATGCAAAAAACTATAAGGCGCTGATGAAAGAAATTAAAGATGATACAAACACATGGAGAGATATAACACGTTCTTGGGTTGGAAGAATCAACATTGTGAAAATGACTACACTACACAAAGCAATCTACAGATTCAATGCAATCCCTATCAAACTACCAAAGGCATTTTTCACAGAACTAGAACAAAAAAATTCACAATTTGTATGGAAGCACAAGAGACCCCGAATAGTCAAAGCAATCTTGAGATAGAAAAACAGAGCTGGAGGAATCAGGCTCCCTGACTTCAGACCATACTACAAAGCTACAGTAATCAAGACATTATGGTACTGGCACAAAAACAGAAATATAGATCAATGGAACAGGATAGAAAGCCCAGAGATAAACCCACACACATATGGTCACCTTATCTTTGACAAAGGAGGCAAGAATGTACAATGGAGAAAAGACAGCCTCTTCAATAAGTGGTGCTGGGAAAACTGGACAGCTACATGTAAAAGAATGAAATTAGAACACTCCCTAACACCATACACAAAAATAAACTCAAAATGGATTAAAAACCTAAATATAAGGCCAGACACTATAAAGCTCTTAGAGAAAAACACAGGCAGAACACTCTATGACATAAATCACAGCAAGACCTTTTTTGACCCACCTTCTAGAGTAATGGAAATAAAAAGAAAAATAAACAAATCGGACCTAATGAAACTTCGAAGCTTTTGCACAGCAAAGGAAAACATAAACAAGATGAAAAGACAACCCTCAGAATGGGAGAAAATATTTGCAAATGAAGCAACTGACAAAGGATTAATCTCCAAAATATACAAGCAGCTCATGCAGCTCAATATCAAAAAAACAAACAACCCAATCCAAAAATGAGCAGAAGACCTAAATAGACATTTCTCCAAAGAAGATAAGCAGATTGCCAACAAACACATGAAAGGATGCTTAAAATCATTAATCATTAGAGAAATGCAAATCAAACCACAATAAGGTATCACCTCACACCTGTCAGAATGGCCATCATCAAAAAATCTACAAACAATAAATGCTGGAGAGGGTGTGGAGAAAAGGGAACCCTCTTGCATTGTTGGTAGGAATGTAAATTGATACTGCCACTATGGAGAACAGTATGGAGGTTCCCTAAAAAACTAAAAATAGTATTACCATATGACCCAGCAATCCCACTACTGGGCATATATCCTAAGAAAACCATAATTCAGAAAGAGACATGTACCACAATGTTCACTGCAGCACTATTTACAATAGCCAGGACATGGAAGCAACCTACGTGTCCACCGACAGATGAATGGATAAAGAAGATGTGGCACATATATACAATGGCATATCACTCAGCCATTAAAAGAAATGAAATTGAGTTATTTGTAGTGAGGTGGATGGACATAGAGCCTGTCCTATAGAGTGAAGTCAGAAAGAGAAAAACAAATACAGTATGCTAACACATATATATGGTTCTAAAAGAAAAATGGTTCTGCTGACCTTGCGGCAGCACAGGAATAAAGATGCAGATGTAGAGAATGAACTTGAGGACACAGGGATGGGGAAGGGTAAGCTGGGATGAAGTGTGAGAGTGGCATGGACATATATACACTACCAAATGTAAAATAGATAGCTAGTGGGAAGCAGCCGCATAGCACAGGGAGATCAGCTGGGTGCTTTATGACCACCTAGAAGGGTGGGATAGGGAGGGTGGGAGGGAGGCTCAAGAGGGAGGGGATATATGTATGCATACAGTTGATTCACTTTGCTATACAGCAGAAACACAAAACTGTAAAGCAATTATACTCCAATAAAGATGTAAAAACGAAAAAAAAGAAACATTTCAAAAGGACAAAATTGCTTCCCAGAGAGAGGATCTCCATATATATGGAGTGGGGAATGAGAAAAGTTAGAAGCAGACATCTACAACACTGCATCACAGCAAGAAAGGAGAAAAGAGGGTGATGTTTGGTCACTGAACTGTCACACGGTAGAATGTGAGATACAAGTTGTGAAGTGTTTTTCAAACATGCCATCCTCTGGTTGATGACTTGAGAATCATCTGGACGTGACTGTGCACTCTGAAGAGGGCACCAAATCAAATCTCCTGCTAACTCTAATCACTCTATTCTAATTACTTTTATTTTGCTGGCCTAGGGACAGATCAATTGGAAGAATGTGAAGCAACATTACCATTTATCTTACATCACTGTATATATGTTTCCACAACTCATAGGAGTTCATATACATTTTTGTATATTACATATTGATGTAAAGTTCCAGTATACATGTGCCCAAGAAGTTTATGAGAAGGGACTGACATAACATGTTACAGAATGAGCACAGATGCGAGGAGGTGAAATAAACCACGCTGCTTGATAGAGAAGGCGCCTAGCAAACCGTTCTGATTCATGATTGATGTCACATTAAAAACCTCAATGCAGCCACCTTTAACCATGCACTCCTAGGTTCATCATTTTCAAAAGGGTGGAGAACTTACAGTTAAATAGAAATGTAAACAGGAGATTCCGTGTGGATAAAGGCTAATAAAATAGACTTCCAATAAAAACATCTTTTTGGCACTCAAGTAGAGGCAGTGTTGAAAGGCTGAAGCAGCTTAAGGCACCCTCCAGGCATCTGCCCAAGTACTGAGCCAAGAACTGCAAAGTATTATGCTTGATGACTTGACATGTTGACATACACAGCATCAGCACTGTTACACTTTATATCAACACACATGACTTTTGAAGGCTTAGAATACTAGAATAGCATAGGGAAAGGTCTAGGAAGGTGCACCTCACAAGGCGAGGAGTCCACCTGTCTTACCACACACCTCCCACTTGTATTTCTGCCTCCTTGGGTTTCCTATTAAATGCCCTCAGTCACCTATTTATTTGACTGGAGATAAATACATGTTAAAATATTTGCAGGTGGTGCTTCTGCCCTGTTTGGCTTATGGAGTTGACAACTCAATCATTCACAGTGATAATAATGCTGTGAATATTTTGTGACAGGTGATGCTTATGTCTAATTGACTATAGTTATCATAGGGGCTCCCTGTCTTTCACCAGCCAAACCCAGAACCATGACACTCAACACTTCTAATTAAAAAATAGTTATACTAACTTTAGAAATATGCTAATATGAAAGTATGGGTTTTTTGTTTGAAAAATCAGATACAATTGAAATCCAGAGGGAGGATATATGTATATGTATAGCTGATTCACTTTGTTATACAGCAGAAACTAACACACCATTGTAAAGCAATTATACTCCAATAAAGATGTTAAAAAAGAAAGCACCTGACACATTAAAAAAAAGTAAACTATCGTGCATAACAATCATATTTACTTAAATAATTCATAAAATTAGTACCATCCCATTCCTTGCCCTTATAGTCTGCAGTGTAAAAGAAGCTTGAGCATATATCAGAGAGAATTTGTATAGTTCGGCTGTAAAGTTCCTGCACATGTTGATTTGCTTAAAATAATTTCTAAGATGTTCGTTTCATGAAGTTTCAGCAATTGTTCTTAGATGAGTGAAAATTATACCTTACATTTCCTTTTCCAATCATTTACAGTAAACTGGCTGAAAAGTCTTTTGATCATGGATGTTGAGAGAATTTATTTTGTCTTCACTTTGAGAGGAACAATTTCAGTAGCTTGCATTTCTAAGTTTTTGTAAAATATTTATATGCTATCTAGTAGAGTACTTTGTATAAATTACATTTGTGAGCACTGGACTATAAATTTTATTCCAAAGAATAATTTCTAAAAATATCATATATCTCTCAAGTTTACAGTTCTATTAAATATATGCATGGCCACATAGATAACAGAACATTTTGCCTTTCTTTTTAAAGATTATTTTTGAAAAGCAGCAGGGCATTTGAGTAATTCTTTCAGGTATATAGAAATCACTGTTCTCTCTAGTGCTTGAAGAGGAATAAATAAAGGAAGAATGAGGAATCCTCACGGCAGCATTTCCATCCATATCGATGGGTTTTATTTTATTTGTCTCTAAACTTGTAACAACTGCCTTTTCTTCCTGTTTCCATCACATACTCGTATAATGCCTTAGCTGTTTCCTAACTCTCTTTCACAGATTTATTTGTATCATCTGGAGCAGACTGTGAAGCTCTGAAAGAAAACTGGCAAGTTTTATATAATCTGGATACATCCCATAATATCTAGAAAAACTGGGCAAAAAAAAATAAAGTCAGGAAACACATTTGTAAAATGTGACAAAGGGTTAAATTCTTTACTATGAACATCAATTAAAAATTGTTCTTTGGCTAAAAATAAAAACCAAAAAACAAATTAAAGTGATCTGTGTTATACCAGGTGAAAATGTCAAGAGCCAGGGCACAATTCGCTGTGTTTCACTTTTCCTGCGTTGGCAATTACAGATTCACAGAGAGGGAGCTTCCCTCAGAGTGAGACCTGAGTAACTGTGGGGTAGAAATAGAACTATTAGCCTATCTGGGATGAACAGGTAGCATGAGAGAGAGAGAGAGAGAGAGAGAGAGAGAGAGAGAGAGAGAGAGAGAGAGAGAGAGAGTGTGTGTGTCTACTTTATCAACAAAGTCTGAAGATTTGAGGCTGTTTTACCTACACCATAACCTTACCCGTTTTATGTGTGGCCATGGCACCAGCTGCACCAAGTCTCAATTCTGATCTTGACATTCATCTACTTTCTTTACCATATTCAAAATTATAGTCCGGTCCTTACCAAACTTGATAGTCCATTCCGACCACAGTCTCACTGGTTACTACGTGGGAAACCATATCTCTGGATAATGCCAATGTCCGTTCTTTTGTTCACACTTTTCCAGCTTCATGGAATTGCTTCCTTAATCCTTCCATAATCTAAGCTTTAATGCTTTTTCCAAGACCCATGTAGCCCTGCTTTTTCTGACAAATTCTTTCTACAGTGATCTCCGCACTCTGTCAATCTCCAAAGCCCTAGGAGTCTGTACCACACATTTGCACGCTCCTCTGACTCACTCTTTGGTTTGTTCTGATGTTTTTTATCTTTTCAACAACATTAACCCTTTTTTTATTAGCATCTTTATTGGAGTATAATTGCTTTACAATGGTGTGTTAGTTTCTGCTGTATAACAAAGTGAATCAGCTATACATACACATATATCCCCATATCCCCTCCCTCTTGCATCTCCCTCCCTCCCACCCTCCCTATCCCACCCCTCTAGGCGGTCACAAAGCACCGAGCTGATCTCCCTGTGCTATGCGGCTGCTTCCCACTAGCTATCTATTTTACATTTGGTAGTGTATATATGTCCATGCCTCTCTCTCGCTTTGAGCTCTTTTAATACAGAATTTCGTACAAAGTTAGGCACTGATTAGGAGATCAATGTATTCAAATCTATTCATTGATTGATTGATTTTTTTTCACTAATTTACTCAACAAGTGATGTGCCACACTGGGTGTTGAGTGCTGGAAATGCAAAGATGAGAAAGATAAACCTTTTCCCATGAAAAAGTTCAAAATGTATAGGGGAGAGAGAAATGTAGCCTTCTAACTCTAAAGTACATTAATCTGGTACCATATAAATGTACTAAAAGGAGGAGTTGATGGGTGGAGGAAGGGGTCGCTTTTAGTTGTGCGATCATGAAAGTACCCTACAAGAAAGTGCATTTCATTTATTGGTTCATTCACTCTTTCCCTCATTCATTCATTCATTCAACAAACATTTAGTAATTGCAGGCAACATGCCAGGTACTGTTAAGATTGGGGATACTGGGATGACAGGTTGGAAGGTAGAGCCTCTATTTCCAGGGTGCTCAAATGCCAAAGGAGAAAACAATGAGTAAACCAACAAATGATGGCACAGTCTAAAAAACAATGTTACCTAGCCAGGTAACTGTGATCGATGCCGTTTGTCTTTACATTGATTGGTTTGGACTAGTTAAGGATATCATTCACGTCACTATTGCACCCTGAGCACCTCACCTTTAATAAGTAAGTGAAAAAGACAAATAGCACTATCTAGGTTTCGCTTTCCTCAAGCTTGAACCACGAAAAACAATTAATTGTCATAGTTAATATTAAAAATTTTTTTTAAATATCAAAAACATACATCTTACTTAACACAGCTAAATATTAGCACGAATTAGCCGCCATTTATCTAGTTTAAAATCCAATGCTTATTGAGAAAAAAAGAGTAAAAGATAACCCAGACACCTAGTTAAAATAAATACCTCATTAAGCTTTCATTGCTATTGGTTCATAATTACTGTTTATTTTATCCCTACTTTGAATGGTTTTCATGGAACTAATTCAACCATAATATCCAATTTTTCTCGCTCTTATACAGAACTTCAACTTGCTTTGGATTTTAATGCAGGTTTTCTTAAAAATGCTTATAGAAAACTTCTTCCAGCCTGACTGTTGTCCTTGCTTGAGAACGAGCAGGGCTACATCTTCTCAATTCAATTTACATCAATAAACATGCACTGGATGACCACCAAGTACTTTAGAGATACAAAGGTGAGTAAATCACAGTCCATTTCTTCAACGACTGTATCATGTATAACGGACTTCTAGGAAGTTTCAAAAGAGAGGCCATTGACTGATCAAACAGAATTACCATTATGTGCCCAGATAGGCCTCCAAATTATCTGTGTGCCAAGAATGATGCTTCATTAAGTTACTCATTTTCTCTGGTTCCAGCAGCTCAGTCAGAGGAAAATTAAAAACCAAAAAAAACACAGTTCTTTGATTGCAGTATGTTGTCCCTGGCCCACATAAGATCCAAACCAATACTTTTCTACACTAAAAAAAGAAATCCTTTCATCACCACCAAGCAAACTTCCTTTAGCTTCCCTCTTCCATTGGGTGTTTATATACCATCAGTCAACTACAAATACCACCCACTTTATTACAAACGGCCTCCTTGTCAGTCTCCCTTACAGGAGCTGTGCCCTGTCCACAAAACACAGCATCTTACACACTTGAAAGACTAGAGAATGGTTTATATATAAATCATATATGTGTGTGTATATATAAAATACATATATAAATATTCCAAATATTATACATAAAAACCTCCATATACTAGAGAGATTAATTCATAAATCTCAGTCATCAGAAGAAATAAAAGCAATAAATTCTTTTCAACAAACTTAAAGACAATGCAAAACTACTATGTTATTGAACAAAACTTAAAATGTTTTTATATAGGTTTAGTTTCTTTCTTTAACTTCCACACTATTTAGTGCACTAATGAGATTTTTTTTTCAATTTCTGAGGACTCTGTGAAATAAGTTTACCTTTAGTATTTTCATAAATTAAACCATAAAATGTATTAGAAAATGAATAGTAATACATTTTCTCTTGAAAAATGTATTCTAAGTAATTCTGAAGATTCTGTTTCTAAACTTAGTTTAAGAGATTCGTAAACAGCATGTAGGGATGACTCTACTCTCTCTGAGAGGCTATGAATTCTGTTGAAGAAACATACCCAGATACTGTCCTCTTGTCGATACTGTTTCCAGTTCCTGCCACTGTCACTGAACATTAGGAGGTAGCTGGTCACCCAGTTGGAGCTCCCATAACCCCCTTGGGTGGCCACAGCGGTGATCTCCATTCTCTCTCCAAGGTCAATCTGCAACCACTGGTATTTGTTTGACACAAGTGGAGACCAGCCACCAGCTCCTTTTGTGAAAAGAGAAAAAGGAGAAATGAGCAAAGAATTTGTTAAAAATCTGTTAGTGAACTATCAATCCCAGTAAGACTGTTCCTCTATGGAACTTAAGAAAGTCAAGGGGCTTCCCTTGTGGCACAGTGGTTGAGAGTCCACCCACCGATGCAGGGGACACGGGTTCGTGCCCCGGTCCGGGAAGATCCCACATGCCGTGGAGCAGCTGGGCCCGTGAGCCATGGCCGCTGAGCCTGCGCATTCGGAGCCTGTGCTCCGCAACTGGAGAGGCCACAACAGCGAGAGGCCCGCAAACCGCAAAAAAAAAAAAAAAAAGTCAAATTTCCAAAATACGAAACTTTCCATAATGCTTGAAAAATATAGAGAAACAAGAATGTAATGTAAATGGATGGAGCCTATGTTAATTATGCTCATTTCTAGGCGTTTCAACCATCTGACACTGGGAGAGTTAACTGAATGACGTTAAACTCACTGAATGTTTAAACCACTTAATTTGACAGGCAGACATCCACGTCAACACTTGGAACTGGCATGTTTACTGCCCACATGCATGACTGTGTAATGATTTGGCCTTAACACCCCTTTGCCCAGAACTTGATTTACCTTCACACTATGGTGGAACTAGAAGACTACCTTTGATGTCTGATCATGTTTAGACTCCTTAGAGCAAGAAGTACAGCATTAAGCCCGGGAATACAAAGACGGCCAAGGGACAGTTCCTGCCTTCACCGTGTTTACGGTCTTATGGGAGGAAAAGACGTTGAAAAGCATATTTGAAACACAACATGAAAAGTGTTAATGGTGAGGCAGGTGCAGGGAATAATAACACAGTAAATAATGGAGAGCTCTATCCAGTGATAACTGGCTTGCAACAGCGTGTGAGAGACCATTACATTTTCAGCAATTTTGCAAGATGATTGTTAAAGATAGCCATCTTTGCAATTGGCCATGGTGCGAGTATTTAAACCACGAAAATTGGCCAACTCTGCAAATCAGTACCCACTCCCACCCCAGCCAGTTTACCAACACGTCACTAGTTGTATCCTATCTGGGAAGGGGGGTGGTGGGTGAGAGGACAGTGGATAGGAGAGCCATGGTAAATTGTGTTTGAGCACTCAGAAGTGAAAACAGAAGTCTGTTGTATATTCAAGGAAATATGGATAGAACAGAATTTATTGTGTTTTGTTTTATCCAAATGCACACCAGAAAATTACAGACATGATTACCTACTGTATGTCTTGTTAAGACGTTTCATTCTTCCAGTTTACTATAATAGTGCTTTATTTGAGGAATTTATTTAAGTAATACTGACATTGCTGACTGTGTAAGTATTATGTAGTCACTGTAAAAAACATGAAATAGGGTTTATCCCATTCTTGAATCCATAATTGTCTACTATTCAATATATATTAAAATGCAGTATCTGTTACATAACGTACCATGTAAGAATATTAGTACATGTTTTCTTTTCCCCATTCTTTTGCCATCCACCTTGAGGCTCTGATAATAACTTCTGACAGTTCAGATAGAGATTACCATAAATTTATATACAGTTTTTATTCAAGCATTATTCTTGACATCCATGCCCTGTTTTATAAACGTTGAGTCAGGCACTAATAGAAAGAGATGCCCAATTTTGCTATTACGGTAAGGCACATATCTTTGTGAGACCTAAAGGGACACATCTGTATTAACAACTGCTTTAATAAGATTTAAAAACCCTTCTGATGGCAGATACAATACAGTGACACTCTGAGAGATAAAAAGCAGAACTCTGTGTTACTTACAGTTTCAAAGAAGAGAAGACTGCAAGGAAGGGCCATAGAGGGAAATGCCACCACAGAAAGGGTGGCAAGTTGAAGCCGTAGAGGGCAGCTCACGTATGGCAAGTGAGGTGGGGTAAGCTAAGTTTTGTGAGCTCCAGGGAAGAGGGGCTGTGTCCGGGTGTCTGGCCCTGGCTCCAGGATGATCAGGGTTGATGCATAGTGGCCACAGAGGGTGTGAGTGCAATAAAAGAAGGGGTTGGGTTTGGACATAATCAGCTGCTCAAGACCAGCTTCTAGTCAGGGCCTCAAACTGAGTTAAGACAGCATTTTTTTTAAGTATTATATTCTAACAGTCTCCTCCCTTGACAGCATCACACTAACTCCTGATTGTATTCGGGTATGAGTCCCGAGATTACTTACTACATTGTCTTTAGAACTATATAATTTTTTTTCAAATTTCCTTCTTTCTTGGAGGGAATCATTGTTCAAAGTGTCTTCCACTTTGTACATCAAAAGTACAATGCTCTCCTTATTGATCCAAAATATTGATACATTGTGCAATTTTTATTGGTGTGTTTTTACTTTTCATTTTCTCTGTAGTTGTCCCTGAAGAACACGTGGTTTTCGCTAGTGACCTGGATGAGTGGAGTTCTCTTGGTCACCAATACCATCTACCATGTTTAGGTTAGAGTGAAAAATTCTTGTATTTTAAGTAAGAGGGCTTGTTGGGTAGACATGGGCCCTGGCTGCATTTTGGGTGTCTTGGGGTCATTGACCTAGCATGGCTTTGCTGTCCACAAAGGGCACTGCTCATGCAGCCTGTCTGCAGAGCAACAAGAGGCACAGTGCTCTTAACTAGGACACAGCAGTGTCCCCCATATTGTTATGATATATAAATGGGAATCAGCGGTTCCCAATGGATGTAGAAAAGACAGTAGCAATAGGGGTTGGGGAATCTCAGGATTTGGCTACCTGACAGTAGGGTCAATCTTCCTCTCTAGAGTTAACAATAGACCATGTCTTTGAAGTATGGGTACATGATGGGAGTGGTGAGTGGGTAAAAACTTCCCTCTACTGTCCTATCTAATTTTACAATTCTGCCTCAGGGCCTAACAAAAGTTTGCAAGTTGAAAGTCTTCCAGGGTCTGATGTTCACCAAGCATCCTTGGTCCATCTGCAGCATAGCTGCATATGTGTTACAACTGCCTATCCCTCTGCATTTTTATCATTTTTTGCATAGAAAAGTTGGAAAAGAATGAATGAAGTGCCCCCAGCCAGCCATCATCTTTACCTGGAATTTCTATGTTTGGAATTTTATCTATATCACCTTATACCTTTGAGAAAATACTGAGTTATTTTGTTTCTTGCTCTTTCTAGTTAATTTTAATGGTCTAAAGTCAGTAATGAAGACACATTTTTAATACAGAATTGCATAATGTTTCTGTGGCACTTTGACATTCCTTTATAGATCAGTATTTAAAACATGAACACATGAGGGAAGCACAGTGGAAAAAAAAAATAGAATCAGCGTATATCTAGTGAGTTAAGATTGGATCATCAGTTCTCATCAGGAGCAAGAGGAACCTCTCACTGACGGCTCCCTCTTCCGGCATCACTCACCATTACAGCTGCACTAACCAACTTGAAACATCTGCAATTAAATGGCCTTGAACATTTCGATTTCTCACCTGTGGCGAAAAGGTATCACTGATATGCTAAATCAAGTGATACCATTAACGAGGTACACCAGTAAAGTAATGGAAATTCAGATGCTCCTAGGCTTTACCAAGTAATTTCAGCAAGATAAGTCAGCCATAGGGAATCCAGAGATTCCTACAGGGTTTTAAACTGTGTGGCTGTACAGACACACGTGGTATAAGTGTGTGATGGAGTGTTATGATTGTTCTAATCTTAAAACAAATGTTGAATAGTGACATGGAAAATGCAAATATACAGATATAGATAAATAGACATGGATATAGAACTCAGCACACTTTGGTAGTGCCAGCCTATGATGACATGTAGGGACAATAGTGACATGAAATGAAAACGTGGCTGCAGCTGAGGTTAAGCTACCCCAGGCGTAGGGTCACCGCCAAACCACCTAGCCTTCTGGAGACATCATATCGTCATAGTGTTTACTTTCTGAATGGAGAAAATGATGGCTAACTCCAGCAAGCTGTTAACCCTGAAGTACTATAAAATGAAATATAGTGAACTTTTAAAATTTACTAACTAAAATTGTCAGCTGGTGGTCAAGTATTATTTGTCCTTAATGATGCTTTTAATATGCCGATAGAGTCAACATCATGGTAGGACAACGTGAGACGAATGACCATCTTCCCATAACCCCATCTATTCCATGGTTACTGACACTTCATCCACAAGACAGTCTTATCCCTCCATTTCATTTTTTCCCCATATCGCAGCCCTCCTTCCCCTATTCCACCCTTCTTTTTCTCCTGCCTTGGCCTCATTACTGAGACTTGGCATAATAAAACGTCATAAATTTATTCAAACAGAAACATTTCTTGCATCTTCATATCACAGCCTGAAAACTCACACTTAAAAGCCCTCTACCTATTGATGAGACTTTTACACTAAGCATTGTAGTACTGCTATGAGATTTAAATTTAAAAAGCATAATAAGTGCCTACTGATTCTCTCACAGACAGCAAGCACGTGAGTATATGGTGGTTGTAACGTTTTGAATTATAGAACAATTATTATTGCTATGGACTCCAAAGAGTTACCATCACAGTAAAGTTGAGCTCTGGAAAAATTTAGTTACTGAATGACCACAAAACACAGCATCTCTTGTTGCCTACTACTTTTAAACATCAGGTTCCTCAGGAACTGGCTTCTGTAACACATGTTGCTATGAACTGTCAGGAAAAAAAAGCCAACTAAAATTTATCTGGTGCCTACTGTATGCTAAGTACTCTACTAGAAATTTTATGTACCATATTAAACTTAATTATTAAAATTATCTAGTGAGATGAAATATATTTTAACATCTCTTCTTTTCAAATGAAACTTTTAAAAAAGAGATTCACAGAAGCTAAGTAAAATTTCCCAAAATTTTAGTATAGATGAGAAATTATTTTTTAATGATTTTAATGTTAGGATCTCATTTAAGAAATCTCCTCCTTTTTCATTCTTTAACCTTGAAATAATTATACAACTACCATTGCCCCAGAGTGGTATATTTTATCCCAAGAATAAATTCAAATAATAGATTGTGTTATTTAAGTATAACTAGGTAACTGGCTGGTACGTTTAAAACCCTTATGTCCTTTCTAGTAGGTGGCACCAATACCTTTATGTCCTTTCTAGTAGGTGGCACCAATACCCTTATGTCCTTTCTAGTAGGTGGCACCAATACCCTTATGTCCTTTCTAGTAGGTGGCACCAATACCCTTATGTCCTTTCTAGTAGGTGGCACCAATACCCTTATGTCCTTTCTAGTAGGTGGCACCAATACCCTTATGTCCTTTCTAGTAAGTGGCACCAATATTTAGCTCTGGACATGGAGGCACATCTTACAATTTCATGGAAGTGAAAGAAAAATTGAAGAAAAAAATACTCTTGGTTGGAGCTTTAAAATATGGAAAAGAATCACTTCTCTCCCCTACTAATATTAAAAATGGGGCTTCCCTGGTGGTGCAGTGGTCGAGAGTCCACCTGCCGATGCAGGGGACACGGGTTCGTGCCCCGGTCCGGGAAGATCCCACATGCCGCGGAGCAGCTGGGCCCGTGAGCCATGGCCGCTGAGCCTGCGCGTCCGGAGCCGGTGCTCCACAAAGGGAGAGGCCACAACAGTGAGATGCCCTTGTACCGCCAAAAAAAAAATGACATGACTGCCACTGCAGATGGTCATCAGTGAAGGTGATGTGTCACAGACTTTGTCAACTTTGCAAAGGTTGCAGCACACGAAAGGGCAAGCCATATTTCTCAAGATGTAAAGCATAGAAGGACACAGGTGTTCAAGGACACAAACACAAGTGAACACAGTTCAATGACAGTCCTAGCCATCATTATGGCATCTACCGTTCTAGAAAATAACTGGCTTAATTAAAATTGTCCTAGGGAAGTTTCCCTCTAAGACAATTACATTTTTTCACATGTGATTTCATCTCGATTTCCCCACAATTATAAGTTTGCCTGGATCATTTTGATCTTGACATTGAATTACAATAATGTAAAAGGAAGAGAAAAAACATTGTGCCAGTATTTGTCTGTCTCCCTTAAATGGTTCGCAGTGTCCCAGGACCACCATTTAGAACCTTATCAAGCTTTGTATTTTTACCAGTGTAGTTCTTTTTGCAGGAAGGAAACATCGATGCTCTGTGCCTGGCTAGTCTTGCCTCATGTACACTCCCGAATCTTGGCGTTGCTGCCCCTGGTAACAGTTATTATTACAGGTACAGGCAGGTCAGCTGAGCCAAGCCAGCAGGGCAATTCCAGGATTTCATTGAGACTATTAGAGAAAGACCCTCTTTGCTGTGAACACTGAAAGTATGGGAACTAGGCATCGACCTGCAGGAGCAATTGTTGTGGAAAACCTGAGTGAAGCAACAAAGACCCAAGCAGAACTGAGAGATGAGGTGAGATCCGGTTCTGATAGCACAGTCAGCATCCCTGAGTCCAACTGGGCCCACAGGGCATCCCTGCGCTTTCCAGGTAAGTGAGCCACTGGCCAGTCCCTGCCCCTTGTGCTGAAGCCACTCAGGCCGCTGCATCAGCAGTTCTCCATTCTCTCCTTCATTAGTTTTTTCTCCTTAATGGATCATACCCATTAATGTACATGCATGCTGTTACTTTTCCCCTTTTAAAAGAAAAAAAAAAAAAGTTCTCTTGACTCCACTCTATTTTTCCTGCTTTTTATATTAAGGTAATACGTTAATCCAAATAAGATGTCCATACATACTCTTTCTGATGTTTGTCGTTTCCTTCTATCTCAGGCCAGTTCCAACTAGACTGTCAGTCCAGCCACTCAATGAAAACTGCTCTTGTCAAGGTTACCAAAGAACTGCATGTTGCTAAATTGAATGGTCAGATTTCAGTCTTCCTACCACTCCACCTGTCAGTGACATCTGATACTTTCAACTACTCCCAGTGCCTTGATATTCCTTGTCCACTTAAACTTCCATAAAGCTCATTCTCTTAATTTTCTTCTTAGCTTATTAGTTGCCCCTTCTCAATCTCCATTGTTGGTTCTTCCCTTTATCTCTTCCCTCTGAAGGCTGAGACGCTCCAGGGCTCAGTCCTTTGCCCTGCTTCTTCTCCGTCCCCATCTCCTTGCAGACCTCTCTTGACCTCGTGGACTTAAATATTATGTGCCAGTAATTCCCTAGTTTCTATCTCCACCCCCAACCTCTTCCCTGATATTAGACTCCTCTACTTGATATCTTTAACACTTCCCAAACCAAACTCCTCTTCTTCCCCCAAATCCTACTCTATTCACATGCTTTCCCAACCCAGTTTATGATAGACAATTCCATTCTTAAAGTTTCTCAGGACAAAAAAAAAAAAAAATAGTGTGCTTGACTCCTTTCTTTCTCTCTCACTATACTACCAAACCGACAGCAATACGGCTGGCACTACTCAACTCTGCAGAATCAGAGGATTTCTCCAACTCCACTGGTGCTCCTTTCTATTCCAGCCTGGATTCTTGCCATAGCAACCTAACAAGTCTCCCTGCTTCCCCCTTTGCTCAGTGAGACTCTCTCTGTTCTCTATACAACAGGTTTAAAATATTATTCCTGGGCTCAAAACACAACAATAACTTTCACTTTCACACACAGTGAAAGACAAAGTCATTACTATACAGCCTCCAGATTCCTTATATGATCTGCCCCCCTTGCACGGCTCCCGCCCCAGGTCTGGCTTCCCAGATTAGTACCCTCCGTCAACGACGGCCTCCTCAAGGTTCTCTGAGCAAACACCATTCTTCCATCTCCCATCCCACGCTTTGATAAGCTATCCTTTCTGCCTGGAGTGCTCTTCTCTGAGATGGACTGGGCTAAAATCTTTGCTACCGTCAAGTCTTTGCTCAAATGTGATTGCTCTCATACAAGCATTCCTCTCCTGACCTTCCCTATTAAAATCCCTTCCACCCAGCAATCCTCCTCCCATTCACCTTAATCCAAACCACTTTACATTTTTTGTCAGATATTGACATATTTATACATATATTTCTCGTTCGGTATCTTTCTTTATCCTTTATCTTGCCCTATCAGAATATAAGCTCAATGAGGCCTAGAGTCTTGGCCTGTTTTGTTCAAAGGTAGATCTTATGTGTCTAGCACACTGCCTGACACACAGCAGGTGCTTAATAAATATTTACTGCATAAAGGAATGAAATAAGTCTGTTTCCATATGGTTATAATAAGACTGTATTAATTCATATACCAAATATGAATATATTATACCTAGTGGCAAAAGCTGGAACTAAATAAAACTAAATAAAAGCACAAGATACTTCTCTTTGCAAAATGGTACTTTCAGTGAGGTTCTCGAAGAGAAAGCTTAGGCACTTGGCTGAGACACACACACACACACACACACACACACACACACAGAGGCATGCACGTACATATACACAATGTCTACCAACCGCCTCAAAGTTCCCTAGTTTAATCACTTGTAAACTACATTTCCTAGATGTATTTATCGCTCTATTTTTGGATTTTTTGACACAATGAAAGAGATGCTTTTTACTTCATTTCCACAGCAAGGTTCTAAATTAATAATACCTTACTAAATTCTCGTAGGTTTTAGTGTTTTGCTGTTGATCAATTTTTCCTCCCAGCAGATGGGTAGACTGACTTTCAGCCCTACTTCTTGTACTGCCAGATCAAACGTTTCTGAAGTGTTCAATAATTCAGTGGATTAATCAGTAAATATTTACATCCTTTCTCTGCTCAGGCATTTTGATTTGCATATTTGATGTGCAAATTTTGGGAAAGCCAAATTTCCTCTAGAAGACTAGAATAAAATTACAAAACCACCGAAATCTGTGCTTTAATTTTTTTCACCACAGCCAGTTTTATTTCATTCAAATTAGTAGCTTTGGAAAAATGACTTTGAGCACGTGATGTCTGGAAATTCAGACGGTAATCAGGGCTTGCCCGTGTTTTGCACTAAGACCATTATAATACTTTTCTAAAAGTTTCGATTTAGATCTACTACAGTGAGGCAGGTCATTTCAGTAAATGACCTCATGCATCAGATAGAGCACACTGACAATATCCCAGAGACTGAAAAACCATTTTTTGCTTCCCTACCTTTTTTTTTTTTAATCTTCCCCAGCCGGAGAGAGATGATAAGCTGCCATGAGTCAAATGTCCTCATATCACTTCTGGGTTAAGAAACTGAAGTCACTCTTGTACCCAACAGACATTATTTCCACATAATGATTGGAAAAGCCAGCAATACTAGGACATAGTATATGAAAAAAAGGTAAAAAGTACCAAACCAATTCCAGGCATTTGACTGATTAAATCATTTAATATTTTCCCAATTTGTGAAAATGCTAAAACATTAATACAGCATCACGATCCCAATGAATGAGATATGTTTAACTCTAGGCTTACATATTTGTTGAATTTAGTCTTGAATACACATACTTTAATTCCACAATTTATTCCTTTTTAAGTATTATTTTATTGTGGAAAATTTTATTTCACAGGCAATGGGAAAAATTATTAGTGATGCTGGTGACTGAGACATCCTTAACATTCCCCTCAGCTTGACTAAACTTCAGACAGGTTTTTTTCCCTGACCATAGGCCCCTGATCTCCCTTTTCTCAGAGCATTTAATTGAGGGAAGTTGTAATTGTAAATTATTTCTCTGCTCCTTGCAATGTAAATCTTCATCAGGCCTCCTTACAGTTTTACAATCCAAGAATGTCTTTCTCAAGGACCTGAGTCATCCCTCTGAAATGTAATCAAGAAAGACAGAGCCCTATCTCCCAGTCTCTGCTGGAGGGCAGGAGCCTAACTCCACAAGCACCAATCATCAAACACAAATGACCTAATCACATTGACCAACTTCCCCCTGATGTTCTCCAGTACTCTTCCATTAGCTCATCAGCTCAGTGCTTAAAAACTCTCCCACCTTGATTTCAGAAGAGCAGAGTTCAATCTCTCTCCCCTACGGCAGAAATCTTGACCCCCACTGCTATAGTCTTGAATAAAGTCTTTCTTGTCTTTTTAACTCAATCCAGTGCAATTTTCTTTGACAAGAGATAATTGGGGTTTTTTTTTATGAGAAGGATGTGTTTTTCATTTTTCTACCTAATGAGTCATGTTCCCCAGAAACCATTACACAGAGTCTGAGAAGATAAAGAACAATGCTTAGAAATGAATGAGGGTCTGACTAGAGCTAACCAGAGGGGTTCTTCAGGATAGTGACAGTGTCCAAAGACCACTGCCCATCTGCTCTACCTATTAACCAAAAGAATGTCACAGCCAGCTTCGGGGAATCTGAATAGAACAAGAAATGTCACGGGGCCTGGCCAGACAAGGTGATGGCCTTTGTCAAGAGAACAGTCGTAGGGACCAAATGACCACTACATTTGGCAGTGTACATCAACAAACATCCAGTGTGAGGACCAACGAAACCACACTTAGCAGGTATCACTGACCTGGGACACAAGGATCCAATCAATGATCTTGTGGTGGACATCAATACAACAACCGACATATGTCAGGGGAGACCCCCACCCAAAGTGCCAGGACATCATCTGAGTTCCTCTCATGCCGACTGCCGTTTTGGAAAGGAGTGGAAGAAAGATTAGGAAATCAGAAGGTCTGAGCATTTACCTGGAAGAGACTGACACAACCAAAGGGGGTTCCTTTACCCAGCAGAGGCTAGGGGGTTTGAAGTGACTTGGTAAGTGGGCAAAAATGGGAAACAGTCTCTGAACTGAAGAGCAAACAGGATCTTCCCCAACTAAAAACAATACACTCAGCTGATAAAGTTTTGGCAATACTGAAAAATATATGGTGTTTCCATGTTACTTCTCAACTACTAACATAACCTGCAGACTCACAGCTTTGCAACTAGCTTGAGAAAATCAGATCAACCAGTATTTCAGATCTGAATGATGAGAGATACTAGAGTATCTTTATGAGTGTCTTGTGCGTGTGCTTAACATCCCCAAAGCTGCCGATTATGCGTTTTATATAACTTATGATTTTCTAAAACTGTATGTGGATTGGCCAGAATGATGTCATTTGCATGTGTACATGGGTGGTCAACCAGAATCAATATATCTATTGGTTCAAAAAACATTTTGCCACACGCACAGCATTGATACAGTCGGGTCTACGCTGCTCCAGAGCAGAATCACTCCACATTCATTGGGCATCACACTGATTTTTGGTACAAAGACTAGAGAAACACACACACACACACACACACACACACACACACACAGACAGAGTCTGCTGGCTTTAACAGAAATAACGTTCTACAATAGCATGTGGAGTGGGATCCAAGTAGGACTGAGTGTGTGAAGCCAACAGGTGAAATACTCCTCCAGCATGGGGGAAGCAGCTCCACGTGGCCCTGGGCCCAGGTACAAAGAGTGGAGCACACAGGCGTTAGGGCTTCATAAAAAGAATACAGGGAAAAATACGCTTTTACAAGATTTATTTCAAAATGTGATACCTGACCATTAATTTTGCCAGTGATACACATACATTTAGATTTTTAAAATTATCCTCAATTATTACATGTGTATTCAATGGTTTCTTTACCTCATCATGTAAAACAAATCACGTTTCGACATATGAGAGTCTGGGAGAGTTTATTGTGCCAAAATAGTGAAGACTCCAAATAGACATAAATGGACCAAACCACTGCTGCGTGGTTTGTTCCAATCAAGCCCTTTTATTTATTAATCTGATTTTAGCCTACGGTTATAAACTCGTCGTTTTGTCACTGTATCACCTAAACTGAGAGATAAACACCTTCTAAAATTATATGCCACCGATTATTCTATATTAGAAACAATAGCACACATTGCCCTGGCTTCACCAAGAGAAAAACCATCATATTTTGTGGAAGTGTGATCGAGTCGGTCAGGATGTGAAAGGTGGGGAAGCACAAGAAGAGGAAAAAACACATCATTTTGCTCTGTTTATCTCTATCTTATTTCTATTTGTAATGTATAATGGAAAGTTCTAAATTGTCCTTTTTGATAAGAAGCAAGTCTCACAAAGGAACCTCATTTCCACTTGAACCAATGAGGCCTTTCACACGATTGTCAGGCCACCTATCATGGTTCATGGTTCCCAGTGTATATTGATCCACTGAGTCATAAAGTAGTGCTTCCAGTTGGGAATGAGAGTTAATGCAAACTCTCTGGATCAGAAAAGATGGACCCCAAAAGTAGGTCATGCTTCTGCCTAGCCAATTTCAAATTGCTCCTGGCAATACTGTGACTCTCACCCACACCCCTGTGCCTTCCCACATACTCTGTCACCACACAGGAGAATGCAGCAACTGAAAACAGCATCCTAGCAGAAGCAGCTCAATGCATGTTCACGGTGACAGCTAGGACAACTATAAAAAACAAATACTTTTGATAAGCAAAAGGAAAAGTCAGTTATCAACATGGGTCATTCTCTTGCAATTGTTTTTGCTTTTACTATATTCTTTTTCTGAAGAATTAACATAAAGTTTAATTTGTTGGTACTGTTTGGAATGTATCTTCAGAGTTTAGAATTTTGCATTTTAATTTTTTAAGTTACCATCAAATTTAAAAAAAGATTTTTAAGAAAAATAGAGAGAGAGAGGGAGGGATAGGGTGGAAACTTCTGGAGGTGATGAATAAGTTTAGGGCTGTGATTATGGTGATGGTGTCATGGGCATATACTTATCTCCAAACTCATCAAGTTGTATACATTAAATAGGTACAGCTGTATACATATCAATCATACCTCCATAAAGTAGTTTTTTAAATTAGCAATTCATAATTTTAAGAAATATGAATGTAATATTTCCAGAGTCAGCTTAGCTTGTCAAACATAAATGTCAAGATTTTTACATTTTTATTTAAAGGTATCAATGTTTCCCTTAACAAATCATAACTGAGTAGAAGAGTATTGTGGTGTGTTAATCGCCATAAAAAAAAGTTTTTTTTGCAAAATTATACGCAATCCTAGGATTTTAGGCTCCTTTACATAAAACACGGGAGGGACAATATAGTTGCATGGATGTTATATTTAAGGGGACCTCCCAGATGATTTTCAGACAGAGTTTCAATAGTGAATTCACGATTTACATGATTCTTCAGGGATGATGCTTTCAAAGAAAGAACAACGGCTTTTTGCTTTTGCTATTTTGACATACTGTATCTTTAGAATATCTATCTAGGTCAATAAATGAGCTGCAAATAAAACCGTCAGGAAATGTTTCGCGACCAAAATTCTGTCACTTAGAGCAAGTCCCTCCTTCTTTAGCTCCAGATGACACTGACTTCCTGGGTTTTTTTCCTCACTCCTCTGGCCAGCCCTTTTCAGCATCTTTCATAGAACTTCCTTTCTCTACGTTTGTTGAAAAGCTAACACAACTGTCCTCTCCTCTTTTACTTTACTTTCTCAGAGGACTACATTTCTCATGCCTCTGGCTGCAATGATTAATTTTTTTTGTTTTTGGATGACGAGGCCTGATCTTTATTTTTAGCTCTGACTTTCCTTTTAAATCTGTATTCCAAATCCTGAATGCTTCCTATATATCTATTCATGGATGCCCTACAGAGATCTCAAACTCGACATACCAAAAATGGATGTCTTACCTCCTGTCAAAACCAGATGGCCATATCATTCCCATCTTCAAGTCACCCAGACTAAAATGTGAAAATCATTTCTAATTATTCCCTTTCAATAACAGAAATTTCTACATATGTAGAAGTTGCCAGATCTGGTCAACGTCGCCTCCAAAGTGATTTTCATTGTCCCTTTTGCATTTCCTTATTCCTTAGTTTAAGTCCGTATGTCAACCACTCAGTTAAACTTATTTTCTGTATTTATTTTTGGTTATGGGAGGTACAACTTTGAAGCAAGTAAATGAAAGCATGAAAAGGCATGAAAGCATTTGAGAGATCCTAGTGAGGCAGAACTGGCAGGCCTTGATGTCCTGTGGACAACCCCTTCGATGTTAGACGTCGGGAGGGCAAGGAGCATGGAGAGGACAAAGTTAAGGATGACAGCTTGGGAAACTTTCTGGCTGGTGGTGCTGAGAGTAAAGAGTCCTCAACGGAAGGGGAATCTGAAAGACGTAAAACTGAAGGAATGGGAACCCTAAGGAAGTACGAAGGACTCAGAATGCTGTGAGTGATTCATTGTGGAGCAGAGGGGCAGGCCTCCTAGGGTGATAAAAGTGAAGGAAGCGAGGCCACTGGGATTTGCATACGTTTACAGGATGTGGAGAGGAAATCAGGAAATTGTGTTCCGAGCCCGACGGCCTACCCTTCCTAAAAATCTTCAATATGTGCCTTTTAGAAAACCAATCTGTTTTTGCCATCATTCCCAGAGTTGCTTTGGTAAAAGCTGGTTGAATCATTTTTCTCCTGGTTGCAAAAAGCATCCTTTTTGACACAGCATTTAATTCAACTTCAATCTGGCACTGGAGCCTCAGAAAATAGTCTATTTTTCTATGAAGTCTGTTCTCATTCTCCACAATTTCATTTGAATTATACTTATTCCTGTGCCTCTCACTCAGCCAGGACTTTGTTTCTTCCACCTCTCAGCTGCATCTCAAATACCACCTCTCCCACAGTCTCACTATAAGAACTTTGTAACATGAGATAATATAGTTTATTTATGTTTGTTAAATTAATAACTAAGAATCAAGTTTCCTATTAGAATACCACTGTCATATTTGAAACCCACTTGGCAGAAACGTTTGTGTGCTGCTCAGACATGAAAATGAGGCTTGCCATTAGCTGAACTGCTATTGTTCTAATATGGCCAAACTCAGAGCAATTGAAATAGATTAAATAGATTCTGAGATGACTTCAGAAGGTCAAAGGGCTATGAGAGTTTTGCTTTCTAGTAACAAAGTAAAATGACAGACTTTTTTAATGAGCGAAATCGACATTTCCAAGGATCTTAAACTCTCTTTATGCCATTTCTTTTCTAAGACATAGTTCTGATTAATTCCCATCAATTTTTTTTTGGAATATCTGAAATTGTGTCTTCAATTCCAATGAGTAAATGAATACTGGCCAATATTAATTTAATGAAGTGTCAACATAATTAAGTATCTTAAAGTTTAAATGACTGTGGTTTGTGTGTAGCTTACAAAGTGGTCAGATTTTATATTTTTGAACAATGTAATAAACACTTTTAACAAACTCTTCTCAGACCTTTTCAAAAATAAGAAGAAGACAGAAATGACAGGTTAAAAGTTGAATAAAGGAGAAGCTATGAAGTTTAGGATACTTCTAATTCTTCATAAAAATTATTAAGCACAAGAAACTAGAAGGTTATAAAATACCACTTTCTTTAAAGTCCCTAAATGTCATCCCTCACAACAAAGAATATAGAATTTACCTCCCTGATTATATTTACTAGTTATGCTTTTCAGTACTAGATCACATACAAACTTTTCAAACAGAGAAAAATACGGTACACAAGGAATTATCAATATCATTTTAATCACCACCATTAATACCCACAATTTACATCCTAAAAACCTAAACCAAAATGTGATCACTATATCCATCAGCACATACATAATCAAAAGAAATGCTAGGTATATCCAGAAAAGACAAAAACTCTTGATTCGAAAAGATATATACACCCCAATGTTCACAGCAGCACCATTTACAACAGCCGAGATATGGAAGCAACTTAAGTGTCCATAGACAGATGAATGGATAAAGAAGATGTGGTACATATATACAATGGAATACCACTCAGCCATAAAAAGAATGAAATAGTGCCATTTGCAGCAACATGGATGGACCTAGAGAATGTCATAGCAAGTGAAGTCAGACAGAAAAACAAATATGATATGATACCACTTATATGTAGAATCTGAAAATTAATATAAATGAATTTATTGACAAAACAGAAACAGACTCCCAGACATAGAAAACAAACTTATGGTTACCAAAGGGGAAAGGGGGGATGGGGAGGGATAAATTAAGAACATGGGATAAACAGATACACACTATTATATACAAAATAGAATAACAACAAGGATTTACTGTGTAACACAGAGAACTATATTCAGTATCTTGTAATAACCTATAATGTACAAGAATATATATATCACTTTGCTGTACCACCTGAAACTAACATAATATTGTAAATCAACTACACTTCAATTTTTAAAAAATGCTAGGAATGGCTCTGGATCTGCTAGCTATGAATAGAAATTGCTGATGTATTCTACAAGGTACTAAGTACGTCACTGTTCTAACTCATTTGATTCTCACAATAAGCCTAAGTGATAGAAACTATTATTTTTCCCATTTTAGCCATGAAGAGACTGAAGCAAGGGGAGGTAAAGTCACTTGTGAAAGGTCACAGAGCTGCAGTAAATCAGGAAAAACCCTAAACACGGTCCTACTTCAGAGCCTATTCTTTGTCACTTACGATAATGGCTTCCACCTTCATGAACTTTATCTTTTATGAAAGAAGATGACACATCAGCAGGTGATACACATTATATGAGGAACTGAATATACACTAAAGAAGTTTAGGATAGGGCAACTGCTGGCTGAGTGATAAGGGGAACAGAAACATTTCATTCAGATTCTAGGGTGGGATTTTGAAAGGTCAAAATGAAGGATTGGAGCTTCCCTGGTGGCGCAGTGGTTGAGAGTCAGCCTGCCGATGCGGGGGACACGGGTTCGTGCCCCGGTCCGGGAGGATCCCACGTGCTGCGGGGCGGCTGAGCCCGTGAGCCGTGGCCGCTGGGCCTGCGCGTCCGGAGCCTGTGCTCCGCGGCGGGAGTGGCCACAGCGGTGTGAGGCCCACGTACCGCAAAAAAAAAAAAAAAAATGAAGGGTTGGAGCCTTCGGAGCAGAGGAATGACTTGAGGGCAGACAGGTGCAAGGCACGTTTTTCAGGATGGCAGTAACGGACTGAAGGGAGTGAGGGGGCATGGAGAGGGCCGTGGTCACTACGGCAAGAAAGGAGAGTGGAACCAGATTGTAGGAAGTCTTTCATTCAAAGCTAAGAAAACTGTCAAACTCTCAACTCCTGAGGACCACCTAGTGTGTGTTTTCTGTTTGGCACACATGTGGATCACCAGTTTTAGATAACTTGACAAACAGAAACCATCCACAATTTTAAATGTACAGAATAAACAATATGTTAAGGTCACTAATAATAGGCATGGTTCTTCATATTCTTTTACAAGAAGATGGTATTTGCAATCTTTTACCAAGCTATACCCAGGCTGATGGATAGTTTGGTCTGTATGGGAAGCTTCCACAGTGAGTTGGTTTAACTACCAATCTTAATATTTACTGAAGAAAAAAAAAATCTTAACTTATACACCACTGAGAAAAACAGATGTCGTGAATATACAAATTAACATATTCACGGATTTAGTTTTCTGAGCAACAAACAATCAAGCACTGGGAACATGTCAAACTCTTTTGGTTCATGTCTTCTGCATCTGAGTCCAACTTTAAAAAGAAATTTTTGTATCTTTCCCCCCCGACATCATTACATCTTGCCTCACGAGAGGTAAGTCCCGGTAAGTAGTGTGCCAGAAAGTGTTTAAAAACTAGTTCTCTGTGGGGAAAAGTCCTGCTTTACAGCATTTGTCAGTTCCTGTGGTGTAAATGCTCCCTGCACGGCAGATTTCAGGCTCCCCATGTGACAATGCTGAGCTGGGAAGAGCCGCTCTCCCAGGCCGGCAGGTTACTGACCATATCTCAGATAAGCTACTTGAGCACAGCAGGTGGAATCACAGTAGAGTTATGAATTTCTCAGTTACAGCCTCAGGTATGAAAAATGCATTTTTTCTAACTCAGTCTAATTTTCTTTCTTGAGCTCCTATTCTGTCCAATGTAGAAAATCAATCTAATCATTTCAGAGAAACTCAGTCCAGTTCATGGATTTCTCAGTCAATTCAGAATTTTATCTCTGTCACCTTCAGCTTCGAAATGCTTGCCGGGATCTGCCTCCCTTCCTGCCGACCCTGGGGGCAGTGGAGACCGGGACCACTCTTTCTCCGTGTTTTGTGTGGGCGGTCATGCAGCTTCCACTCTGCACCTAGGTGACTGGTTGCAGATTAGTTGGGAAATGCCTTTGTCACAACATTCTGATGCTCGTCCTCCCATCCCTGGTGTGACGCTTTGCCCACACCCACCACTTCACGCCCTAACTTCTGCATCCATTCTTGGTGCCCACAGCAGCTCCTGGTTCCCCTCACATGCCATCCGGGGCTGACGTGGGGACTGTCACACCACCGTCTCTGCAGTGCAGCAGCAGGATGATTTAGTGACTTGTCTTGGGGCGGGCGATCTCCTCTCTAAGCACCCTTTCGCATACAGACACCTGAGTGTGAATGAAGGGTTCTGTCAAGTTTCCTACTATGGACTTAGTTTGAGGACAGGACTTCAGGGAAAATGATCCCTCACACTTGCTTTCTCACGTCTCTTCCCTCAGTGGGGTATGGGGAAAAGGAATTCCTTTAAGCTGGTCATTTCCCCTTTCAAATCGTTTATATTTTAGATCTAAAAGGTCCCCACTTAACTTTGTTCCCAAGCTGGGCAGTGACCATCCTTTCCCTTAAGCCATGGGTGGCGTGTGCCTATCTGCGCTGAGAGGGGAAACGAAGGACCAGTGTGGAGGTCATGTCTATTTCTGCTCCCCCCATCACCCCACATAGAGAAATAGCCACTGACGCAATTATTATAGTCATTAAAAATGCTCATATTTCATCCTTCATTAGAGGAATTTATGTGCTCACCTTTCCCAACATTAACCAGTTTACTTTCATGCAAAAACCCCCCCTCAAAAAGCAGAAACTACTGCCCACTTTTTTGCACAACACAATAAAAAGAACACCCCAACCCCTCACTTCCCAGCAACCTTGGTTTGGTAAGACAGTCACACTGAGATCTGTGACTGTCTGCCCACTCTCCTCTGTGAAAAAGGTTTCTTGTATCCATCCAGGGCCACCTCAGTCCAGTTCCACTGCATCTTCCAATCTGCAACGTGCACCAAATGATCCAGAAGACAAGGAAAAGTGCTGTCTCCTGCAGTATGGGTCACCAAGGCTAACCAGATTCAAAGACTGATGAGTCCTTTGTGCTTACGTAGGCAGAAGCAAGATTAAAACTCAAATCAAAGTGGTTCTTACGTTGAAGAAAGCAGGAGTCGACTAGTATTTTCTCATATTTACTCCTCCACATCCAGAACCACTGGAAAAATCTAGGTTGTGATAGTGTCTTTTGAGAGAGGAATTTTGCAAACAGTTTATTCTACTTTGCTCCCCAAGCATAATATTAATAATGAGATGGGGTTTTGCTCTTAGGAGTGCAACTTTGATGCATATCAAATTCATAACATTCACACTAGAAGACACTAGTTTAGATCCGTTTTACAATCTGTAACTCTTTATTGATGGTCTCTATTTGTTGAGACACCATGCTCCTGGTTTCTTTTGGCTCTCTGAGCATATTTAAGAGAGACAATTTAAAGTCTTTGTCTAGTAAGTCCAAAGTCTACCCAGTGGTTTTCTTATTTAGATGCCTGTATGAAATCACCACATTTAAATATGCACATACCCCAACTTCTATGATTTAATCTTTGTACTAAAATCATGGTCACTCCTCATATTTATGATGTTGTATATTTATTAGATTTGTAGGAGAAATATAAGTAATAACACACGAATTAAGCAAAGATAGGTTAGTTAACAGAAACTATACAGACATGCCTCAGAGATATCGGGGAATAAAGACCACCACAATAAAGCAAATATCACAATAAAATGAGACACATTTTCTGGTTCCCAATGCATATAAAAGTTATGTTTACTCTATACTGTAGTCTACTAAGCATCACATCTTTTTAAAAATGTACATACTTTAATTTAAAAATGCTTTATTACTAAAAAATGCTATCATCTGAGCCTTCACTGAGTCATAGTATTAACATCAAGATCACTGATCACAAATCACCATAATAAATTTGATAATAATGAAAAAGTTAGAAGTATTGTGAGAATTACCAAAATATGACACAGAGACACAAAGTGAGCAAATGCTGTTGGAAAAAATGGTAATAATAGACTTGCTCGACGACACAAGGCTGCCGCAAACCTTAAATTTGTAAAACCACGATTATCTGCAAAGCACAATAAAACAAGGTATGCCTGTACTCTGTTAGTGAATTGCAGGCAATTCATACATTCTTACACTTTAATCTGTGAAAAGTTTTTAAGTATTTTTTATTCCTTTTTCCTTGAAACTACCAAATTATCTGCTCAACCACTGCATAAGATTAGCTGGACTTCGGAAAGCACGTTCAGAAACACCTATACGTGCAAGGGAGGTAGGACTGAAAGTCTTAAGTAGGCAAAAAACAAGGTCACAACTGTGCTTTAAATTTTATTTTTATTGAGGAAAGCCTCAAAGTTGCATGACTTCAAAATTGCAAGGTTATTAAAATAACCTTGGTTAGAAATCCAAAAACTGCATTAGGGTAGTAGCAATGGAAACCCCCCCCCACCCCGCTCCAAAAAAAAAGAGAGTGTAAGAGAGACAGATTGCAAACCACAAATACACAGGATTTATCATCTTCAGGAGGAGGGATCAAGGGAGAAATAAAAGGTGATTCTAAGAATGTTAAGCCATGGTGATTAATATAACCACCAGGAATCAGAAAAGACAAATAATTACAAGCAGAAGCTGGTTTAGATGTGATATATTTAACTTAAGACTTCTGTTGAGCTTTTTTGTGAAGACAAGACATCTAGCAGGCAGCTGGAAAATTCCAGCAGGCAGTTGAAAATACAAGATAGGAGATTGTTAGACATGTTTCTCCTCTAGCACAAATGTGGGAGGTTGTCTGCACAGGCCTCCTCCTGAGGCCCTGGCAGTGGACCAGCTCATTCAGGGAGGGCATGCACAATGCCAAGGTCAAAGACAAGGCTTTAGAAAAACCCACATAAACATTGTCATTTTGGCATGGAGTCTCTGATCTTGTTTTTCATTTTTATACAGATATTTTTATATAGTTTATTAAGTCAGTTGTATTTTATATGGCCAATTTTACAGTCAATTTTATGTGTCCCTTTTCTTTTGTTGTTAATATTCATGATATGTCAGTTTTCTAAAAAAGGACTCAAGGGAAAAGGTAAGAGAAGAATAACAAATAATCATCAAATCACAGAAATGTGATTTTAGGCTAGCTTTCTACTTAAATTATTGGACCTTTAAGGACCTAACAGTTCCCACTGAGGGAGAAAATCTCTGATATAAAGTCCTATTTGAGAAGAAACAGAGAAGTCCTTCTAAAATCATGTAGTTTTTGTATATCTTTTCCCATGGAATTACATCTGAAGGGCAGCCTTCAAAAGGATTACAGTTAAAAATCAGATGAGATAATTTATGGGAACAGATTTTAATTCGCAGAACTATTAGAGAGACAGACAGACAGACAGACATGTAATATATGAAGTGACGTCAGTAAGATGGCAGAATAGGAAGTCTCCCACTCATACACCCCCTCAGCAACAATAACCTGGCAGCCATCCACGGACGGAAGCCCCTTTGTGGGAGCTTTGGGATCCAGCCGCAGGCCCAGAGAAGTCTTGCCCCACCCAGGGACCCACCAGGAGATACGCCTGACGGCACCCCCTGGAGGTAGGCCCACTGATTTTAATCCAAAAGGAGACTCTGAAACAGTCCTGTAACTAAGCCCCAGCCCTCCCAGCTGCAGTTCAGCGGCTGGGCAGCAGCCAATGTTGGTGTGACTGCAGATCTTAAAGTAGCCCCAACACCTGGCCCCAGGCCCTCGCAGCTGCGGTTAGGGAGCAGTCTTGCCAGGATACACGTCATCCCTGCCCCCAGAGGTAGGCCCTCAAACCTTAGTCTGACTATGGATATAGAAGTGGTTCTGGAACCCAGCTCCACACCCTCTCAGCTGCAGACCAGGAACAGTCCTGCCCACTCAGGGACGTGGAGGGAGACACACCCACCCTGAAGTGGCCCTGTAACTGGGCTCCAGCCCTTCCCGGCCACAATCTGAGAGCAGTCCCACCTGCCCTGGGACCTGGTAGGAGACATGTGCCTCCATGCCCCTGAAGGCAGCAGGCCTGCAGACCTTGTCCCAGCTATGGACCCTGAAGCACCCCTACGAATCAGTTCTGGCTCCTCTCAGACACAGTCTGGGACTAAACCTGCCTGCCCAGGGACCTTCCCACTGATGCTTCTTCAAATGCACAGACAACAGCGCAAGGCTACTTAGATCACGAAAAATCAGGCAAACATGACACCACCAACGGACACTAATAAACTTCCAGTAATTGACCCCAAAGAAATGAAGGTCTCTGGCCTAACAATTCAAAATAATCATCTTAAGGAAGCTCAATGAGATACAGATAACTAAACAAAATCAGGAAAGCAATGTATGAATAAAATGAGAAGCTTAACATTTCCAAGCAGTCTTTTGATGAGATGCTGCTCAGAACTTTCCCCCTTGAGGACAAAGGTGGAAGATTTTATACATCAGTTCTCATCTTCTGTCGGTCAAGGTAGCCTCACAGGTAGGCAATAGTGCCCATACCCCACCATCAGAATTTATGGTGCCCAGTGGATTCCCTGGAAGCAGATCATCCCTCAGCATCAGAGGAGCCACAGGGCAGGAAGCTACAGGTAAGTGGTACCACCCAATGTGAGACCCTGTTACACCTGTGGGAAGTTGAACTTGGTCCTGGTTGGAGAAAGAGGTGGGGCTGAGAAGATGTGTTGCCTAAGAGGTGTCCAACACACAACAGCACATCTGTAATTATAATAGTCTCTAATATGAGTGAATACAAAAAAGATGGTCTTTTACTGTTAGCTACAGTCACACTTCCGCTCCATCCTCTCCTAGGTAAGATGCTCAAGATACTTATGCATGGATCAGACAAGAAAGCTCTAGGCCCTGCTTTCACTGTTTCTCTGGTTATGCAACCCACCATGCTTTCAGAACACATGTGCACCCCAGCCGAGAGAGAGCATCTCAGGCGGAGGCCAAGCCCGACCCCCTTCACACGTGTATGCCAATATTTTGTTCACGAGAGAGAGTGGCTTTTAATTTTCCTTCCTTGTTTGTCCTTGACAGGGTTTGGTATCAAGGTTATGCTGGTCTCATAGAAAGAGTTGGGGAGTATTTCGACTTTTTTTCTGTCCTCTGGAAGAGAATGTGTAAGAGTCGAGTCGTAGCTCCCTTAAAAGTGTTTGGAAGAATTAACTTATGAATTCATTTTAGCCTGGAGTTTTCTGTTGGAGCGTGTGAATTATGGCTTTACTACCTTTACCTGACAGAGGAATATTTAAATTTTATTTTATCTCTTGGGCACAATTTTTCAGGCTGCATTTTTCAAATAATTTGTTCAATTCATTTAAATTTTCACAATTATTAGCAGGACGTCTGTTAAAATATCCTCTTATTATGTTTTTGTCTTACTGATTTTCTATATCGCATGTTTTCTATTTCATTGATTGACGTACTGTTCTTTTATTCCTTTCCTTTTCCTTACTTTGGGTTTAATCTGTTGCCCTTTCTAATTTCTTGAGAAACTGAATAAGTAGGCAATGGATGGGTTATTAATATTTAGCTTTCCTTCTTCTGTATTATGTGCAGTTAAGGTCATCAATTTGATCTAAGCTGCATCTCACAATTCTGACCTATAGTATTTTGTTATCAGTGAGTTTAAACATTCCCTAATTTCCACCGAGATTTCTTTTTGAGAAGTGTGTTAATTAAATTCCACACCTTTCTGAGTTTTTAAGTATTTTTTAATTATTGATTTCTAGCTTAATTCAACTGTACTAGGGCACCTGCTCTGCATGATATGAATCCTTTGAGATTTGTTGAAACAATTTTTATGGCGCCAAATAAATGTAAGTAAATATTCTAGGTACTCTGGATAAGAACGTGTATTCTGCAGTATTTCGAGGCAGAGGTTTATATATGCTACTCATTATATAAATATAAATTACAAATGTAAATATTTTGTCAAATTTGTTAACTGCTGTTAAAATCTGTATTTCCACTGATCTCTTCTTTGGCATACTTCTTAAATAAGCTACAGAGAAAGAAATATTAAAAACCTCTATGCTTAGTGTTTCAATCTGTAATGTCTATTTCTCCTATTATTTCTGTCCATTTTTCTTTCTGTATTTTGAGGCTCTGTTATTTCATGTAGAAAATGTCAGACTCACTATATGGTATTTCCTTTTTCTCCAGGATCTTTGACCCTGAAGGCCTGGCTATCTTGGTTTCTCTCAGGTATCTTCAAGCGGTTAACACTTTCTAGCTGGTTTACTTCTTTATAGAAAGGCAGCTAACTGTTATGGGCTGAGCGCGTCTCCATGCCTACCTCCCAAATTCATACACTGAAGCCATACACCGCAATGTGATGGTATTTGGGACCTTGCAGAGGTGGTTAGGTCTAGATTAGGTCTTTAGAGTGGGACCCCCTGATGGATTAGTGACCTTATAAGAAAAGGAAGACAGATCTTTCTCTCCCTCCCCACATGCAAACACCAAGGAAAGGCCACGTGAGCACACGGCAGGAAAGAGGCTGCCGCGAGTCAGGACAGCCTCTCGCCAGGAACAGAATCTGCTGACACCCTGATCTTGGGCTTTCCAGCCTCCAAAACTGTAAGAAAAAAATGCCTGTTGTTTAAGCCACCTCGTTTGTTGTATTTTATTATAATGTCTAAAGCTAGGGTTTAGACTAGAGTTCAAACACTAGCTTTTCTAAATTATTCACACAGCCAGCCACCTTGCTAGCCACCTTGCCAGTTCCTTTAACGGGAGGTAAGACAAAGCCTTAGGTAAAGTTTTATCATCCAGAGTTTCCTGGGAGACCAGGCTATGTGTGGGACTTCACTTCAAGTTGCTTTCTTCCCCTTGCTAATCTGGCTTCTTATACTCCCTCTCTGTCTTCTCCTGGGAACCATCCCCTAATAAACCTTTAGCACCACAATTGTTGGTCCAGGGTGTGCTTTTGGGAGAACTCAACCCAATACATCACCCAACTGCATACTCACTGTTTATTTTCACTGTACCTACATGTGAAATTTTCCTCCTCAACAGAATGAAAAATATTAGATATACAAAAAGAAGTGTAACCTATATATTAATGATAATTTTAAATTTTATGAATGTATTTTAACTGACTAAATTTAAGTTCCTGTATCAATTTCAATAGGTTCATATTTATAACTTGAATTCCTATATTTTATAACAGTTGAAGACATTTCCTAAGCCAGGCACATTCTGTGTCTTCTAGTTTGAGAGGACTTAGAAGGACAGTCTGCCTTAAGATTCTCCCCTTCCGCTTGAAAAGCCATCAATGTCACTCACTCACATGCTTTGAAAATCTCCATTATTAGAGTGAGTCAAAAGGAAAAGAGATGGTGCCTATAGAATATTATAAATAAAAAGAGTACATTGTTATACAATTTAGGGATCCCCAAATTCAACCCCATACTTTTACAGGAAAGGAAAAAAAGAGAGGAAATGTCTTTTCCCCAAGATCACCCACAATTTAGTATTATAACCTAGGTTTTGTGATTCCAAAACCAGCATTTTTTATCACTATAAATTACTTAGGATCAGCTACATGGCACACTCACTGGGCTTACATTATCAAACTGATTTAGAGCTGAAGAAAGCATGGTACAGGGCAGACAAAGACAACAAAGGGTAAGACTGAGGGAGTAGCAAGAAGAGATCAGAAGAGAGTAGAACATGTTCTTAAGGAAGAGGGCCCAGAAGGGAGAGCTACATCCAAAGTAAGAGAGAACCAAACATTCAGGAGGACAATCGCCTCTGGCATTAAATCAAATGAACTGATAGAAGAATAGAAGTGATTCTATATTAATCCCAGAAGTGAGAGCAAACTCTCCTATACTTTAATGAATAGAGTACAAGGGCTTCCCTAGTGGCGCAGTGGTTGAGAGTCCGCCTGCCGATGCAGGGGACACGGGTTCGTTCCCGGGTCTGGGAGGATCCCACATGCTGCAGGGCAGCTGGGCCCGTGAGCCATGGCTGCTGAGCCTGCGCGTCCGGAGCCTGTGCTCCGCAATGGGAGAGGCCACAGCAGTGAGAAGCCCGCGTACCGCAAAAAAAAAAAAAAAAAAAAAAGTCTCTTTTTATGGTCTATTGGCCATTTCAGAACTTTGGAAATGTAATGGTCAATTCATTAGAAAGAAACATCTAAGTCGTTGGTGATAGATATGGGCTAATACTTATTTGTAGTTGATTAATACTGGGATTCCAAAATTTTGAGATCCCTGATTTAACTCATTCATTAGAATTATAATGCTGTTAAATCCAATTACTACAAAAAAATTGCTGAGGATCCAAAAACAGTCAGATGATTCTGAACTGTGAGCTTTCTTTGAATATTATCCTTTGTATGGTCAGGGCCCTGACTTGTGTATTTTAGACTTCATTCACATAGGAAACTTACATTTACTATTGGGCTGTAAAATTTTTTGACTTGTATACTGAACTGTGAAAGTGCATCTATATTATGGACATTGATTGAGAAAGTTACTTTCACAGTAAATGCACCATTTAAATATGGTGATCTTCATCATATGAAAGGCATAAATCCTGCTGGATTTCATTTGCCTGGCAAGATATACAAATATTTGGAAAGTAAAATCTATTTTCTTTAATAGGAAGGGAAGGAAGACTTCCTTGCTCTTTTGAAAGGAAAATTGATTTTTGTCTATTCTGCTTATTAAATATTTTACCAATTTATTAATTATTGTAACAAATGTCTGCCCTTAATATATAAAATTCTTGTGCAGAGTAATTAAAAACTAAAGATAAATGCTCAAAAAAAAAAAATTCTTTGACCCTGCTTTGCTCTATAATTAATCAAGAATAAAAAGAGTCTTGGGGCTTCCCTGGTGGCGCAGTGGTTGAGAGTCCGCCTGCCGATGCAGGGGACACGGGTTCGTGCCCCGGTCCGGGAAGATCCCACATGCCGCGGAGCGGCTGGGCCCGTGAGCCACGGCTGCTGAGCCTGCGCGTCTGGAGCCTGTGCTCCGCAACGGGAGAGGCCATAATAGTGAGAGGCCCGCGTACCGCAAAAAAAAGAAGAGTCTTTTACCAGAGTTATGAGGATGCCTGAATTTTGAGATTACCTTTGTATAAATCAAAGTATATATTTGGCCTGTGAGGTTTGCTAAAGTGGGGCTAATTGGCAGGACACACTCTGAAACTGTTCAACGTTCTCTTGGGACCTTGCTTTTGTAATTCTTGTGGTTACACCACAGTGCCGTGATCATTTTCAATAAAGCCAAAACCACTTCAGTATTATCCCTATTCTTCCAAAAGAAAGCTAGAGAATTAAAGCATAGAGATTAAGTATTTCTTCCGTCTTTAAAAAAGTAAGAGACAAATGTAAAATAGATAGCTAGTGGGAAGCAGCCGCATAGCACAGGGAGATCAGCTCGATGCTTTGTGACCACCTAGAGGGGTGGGATAGGGAGGGTGGGAGGGAGACGCAAGAGGGAGGAGATATGGGGATATATGTATACATATAGCTGATTCACTTTGTTATACAGCAGAAACTAACACAACATTGTAAAGCAATTATACTCCAATAAAGATGTTAAAAAATAAATTAAAAAAAATTACTTCCTACTTAAACAAATGAATTTAAAAACGTCTTCCTAAAAATAAATTAATTTAAAAAAAAAGTAAGGTAGTAATGATTTAAACCCAGGAATGGTGAATTGATCCAGATAAGCCTAACACCAAAGTGTTCGCTCTTCACCTAAAATGTCATGATCCACTGGAGAGAGTACAAAGGAGAGAAGCAGAGCAGGTTAACTAAGGTTCAAGTGTGCTGGAGAAGCTCGCGTCCTGTGGCTACGGGGGTGACTCCCAGGGATCTGACTATTCAGGAATTTTTGTCAGGTCTAAGTGCTCTCATCCTAACATTAAGAACTGTAATCTCCTAATCTCAGAGATCAATTAGGGCAAGACAGAAAAATAGGGCAAAGCTAATACAAAGTCGGGTACTTACAGCCTGACTCAGCATGGAGGTGTGGGACCCTTGCAATTCAGGTAATTATTCAGGCCGAGAGCTTACTCAGGCACATCGCATCCTGGATGTGATGGGAAGCAGTTGATATGGAAGCAAATAAACTGTTGGCATCTTTTGTTCTCTAGCCAACTCTATAAAAACAGGCGGTCACCAAGGCAGTCAATTCTCCACACTCAGTTCGTGAGGCTCACCTGCCCCGTTTCTGGTCCTGGGGACCATCAGGTACATTTCAGACCTACACCCACCATGCCAATGAGGCTCTCCTTTTCTGAGGCCTGAGTTTTTTCAGTCCTGTGCAAAATTCATCTCTTATTCTTTTCCTCATAAAGTACTGGTTATCAAATATATTAATTTTATCATTTTAAATGTGATAATTATAAACGATTATATGCAATATGTTTAATGGCAAGAAACATTTACCTCATCTATCCTCTTAAGCACTGACATGCACCATGAATACCTTTGGGATTTATCTCTGGGATTTTAATTTAAGCATAATAGTTACATGCAAAGAAGCACAATGATTTAGGGCAGTAAAAATTGCCAAATAGGACTTCCCTGGTGGCTCAGTGGTTAAGAATCCACCTGCCAATGCAGGGTACATGGGTTCAAGCCCTGGTCGGGGAAGATCCCACATGCCATGGAGCAACAAAGCCCGTGCACCATAACTACTGAGCCTGTGCTCTAGAGCCCGCAAGCCACAACTACTGAGCCCGTATGCCACAACTGCCAAGTCCACGTGCCGCAACTACTGAAGCCCGCGCGCCTAGAGCCGGTGCTCCAAAACAAGAGAAGCCACCGCAGTGAGAAGCCAGTGCAGTGCTCACTGCAACTAGAGAAAGCCCACGCGCAGCAACGAAGACCCAACAAAGCCAAAAAAGGAGAAAAAAATCACCAAATAATTCTGTATAGAATGTGATAATTTTCCTCACTAGAAGTACATCCAGAATGAGAGTTCTCCCTGTCAAGTAACTAAATATGCTGATTTCTCTACAGATAGATGCTTGATTTTAACAGCAAACCCTATAGGCATGAGGAAAGCATTGCTTTATAAGCATTTAGAGTAGAAGGGCTTAGCTGTGGATAAATAAAATAGACAATGGGAAAATATAGATATATATTCCACTTTTTAGCAAAAGAGGAAATATTTTGATCTTACAGAATAGAGGAGAGAAAACTCACAGTATTGGTCACTTATGGAAGCAACCTGCTATATAATTAAACACATATACATATATATGTTTACATTCACACATACAAATATTTTGTTTTTGCTGTGTACCACCATTTTATTTACTGCGTTATACAAGCACATCAGTTTGCAATAACCCATTTCCAAGGTTTCCCAAGTACATGAAAATAAAAAAACATCCATTTGGATTATAATGCAACTTCAGGAACAGTTCTACATATATGGCTTCTTATATTCTGTCCTGAGAACACACTTGGCCCATCAGATGGCACACTAGAACCTGTCTGAACTGTACACTGATAATGGCAACGATTTAAGATGCCGAATGTAATTCAAACTACACTGAAACTGCAAAACTGGGACTAATATACAAGGGCAGAGAGATTTAATTCCATTACAAAGCTGGTATTAGTAGCAATTGGTTTTTGTTTGTTTGTGTGGTTTACAGTTAATTTTGGGTCACACGTCTCCGAGCTATGAAATCTGTCAGGTTCAAATTGAGATGCATCTTCCCAGTGCAAAAAAAGTACAAAAGAAGTCACTTACTCAGTGGCACTTGTACTAGCTTCCCAGGGCTGCTACAACAAAGTGTCACTAACTGCACAGCTTAATAGCATTTACTCTCTCACAGTTTTGGAGGTTAGAACTCCAAAACTGAGGTGTTAGCAAGGCCATGCTCCCTTTGTGGGCTTTAGAGAAAAATTCTCCCCCTGGTGCTTGCTGGCAATATTTGACATTTCTTGGTTTGTAGCTATATCATTTCAATTTCTGCTTCCATCTTCTCATGGACTTCTTCCCTCTGTCTCCTCTGTCTCTGTGTCTCTGTGTACCTCTTTCCCCTTAGAAGGACACCAGTCACTGGATTTAGGGCCCAGCCTAATCCATTATTACCTCATCCTGATTATACCTGCATAGACCCTAGATCTAAACAAGGTCACATTCTCAGGTACTAGGTGTTAAGAATTAAATATATTGTTTAGGGGGACACAATTCAACTCACAGAAGTCTACCCTTTGCTCCCCCCAAAATTCATATCATCATGCAAAACACATTCACCCCATCCCAACATCCCCAAAAGTTTTAACCCATTCTAGCATCAACTCTAAGTCCAAAATCTCATCTAAATACAATCAACACAAGAAATCCTAAATCTTATCTTCCAAACCATCTAAATTAGACATAAGTGAGACTCTGGGTATGGTACATCCTGAGGAAAACCTCCATCTGTGGACTGTGAAACTAGAAAACAAATTATCTGCTTTCAAAATACAATAATGGGACAGTCATAGGATAGACATTCCCATTACCAAAGGGAGAAACTGAAAGGAATAAAGGGGTCATGGGTCCAAAGCAAGTCTGAAACCCAGCAGAGCAAATTCCACTAAGTCTCAAGGCCCGAGTATAATCCTCTGTGGCTTGATGCTCTGCCCCCTGGTCCTGCAGAGGCCCCGCTGGCCCCAGACTCAGGACCCATGGAGACCTTGCTGGCCTAGCTTCCGTCTCTTTCAGTCTAGGCAAGTAGTGTTTCTGCTAGGATAAAATTCTCAAAAACTGCCCCCTATGCAACTGACAGAAGCATGTCCTCCACAGATCTTTCTGGATAACCCCATCTGTATTCCAGGGTTCAGGTGAGATGATGGACTGCATTCATGAGTCACACTCCTAATCTCTTTAGCAAAATGAGCCCACATCTTTGATGTTCTCTCTAGAGCATTTTTTGCAGTATAGATAGGCTAAGAAATTTCCAACTCATCAAATTCTGGTTCCTTTTTTGCTTAACAGCTCCTTCCTCCATTTATTCCTTTTCTCCGGTGTTTTACTATAAGCTGCAAGGAGAAACCAGGGCACATCTTCCATATGTTGCTTGGAAACATTCTGAGGTAAATATCAAGTTCATCACTTACAAATTCTCCTTTCCACCCAACACTAGAACACAACTCATTCCACTTTCCCACCACTTTATTACCAGGATTGCCTTCCCTCCAGTGTCTCATAATATGACCCTCTTTTCTTTTGGAGAGCTCTCCAGAAGCACTTTATCCTCCACATTTCCACCAACAGCAGTCTCTTCCAGGCAATCTAGGATTTTTCTATCACACACCTGAAAATTCTTCCAACCTCTGCCCATTACCCAATTCCAAAGCCACTTCCATATTTTTAAACATTTGTTTCAGTAGCGCTAAACTCACAGTTCCAAAATCTATATTAGTTTCCTATGGTGGCTGTAACGAAGTATCCCAAACTGGCTTAAAGTAACAGAAATCTATTCCCTCACTGTTCTGGAGACCCAAAGTCCAAAATCAAGGTGTCACCAGTCACGCATCCTCTAAAAGATCCTTCTTTGCCTCTTCCCAGCTTCTGGTTGTTACTGGCAAACCTTGGAATTCCTTGGCTTGTAGCTACATTACTTGAATTTCTGCTTCTGTCTTCACCTGGCCTTCTTCTCTCTGTCTTCTCTGTTCCTGTGTCTCCAAATCTCATTCTCCTTATCAGGCCTTATCTGGAGCCCACCCTAATCCAATATGACCTTATCTTAACTTGATCACATCTGCAAAGACTCTAGGGCTAAATAAGGTCACATTCATAGGTATCAGGGTTAAGATGTGAATGTATCCTTTTGAAGGACACATTTCAACCCACAATGGAATTAAGTGACAAAATTAAATCAATATACCTCAAAAAAAGTAAATTTTCTTCTTCCCTACTGGTAGAAATGGACATTTAACTGTAGTCTTTTTCTGATTTCCTTTCCCCATTACAGGGCCTAGTCATTATCACAGTGTTACCCAGGGCACTTCTTATCTCATAGATGGAAAGCAGTGGGTTGTTGAGCTTGATTCCTCATTTCTTGCTTTTCTGTTCTTTGGCTCTAAGTTTTCCAGATTCCATAGCAAAAAGGTAACCCTATCTGTGTTTCTAGGATACTAGGATCTTTATTGCTGATTCAGTTTATTTATACATGACCCGCTGACTTAGCTGAACACCCTTCCATAGCCTGAATTAAATACCACAAGGAATGTCGGCATACTAGTATAATATACAGCCTTTAATAAATCATTCAAAGTCTGATATTCTCTTGTGAACACTTCATGTAATTAATAGGTAAAAAAAGAAAAACTAAATAAAAAAGAAAAATGTAATCAAGCAGGTTGACAACCAGCAAAAGATAATTAAAACGATCCTGTTGTGTTTCTCCATTTCATTAACATGCAAATGAGATTCATGAAGTTCAATACTGTGTTTCACCAACAGCCATAGAAATGAATTAAGAATGAAAATGAGTCCTACTGATAGAGACTCCTGATGAGTATATAAATTAATGAAAAATATGATTTGATCAAATCAATAACATATTAGAGAGAGAGAGAGAGAGAGAGAGAGAGAGAGAGATTTATTGAACCTCAACAAATGAAAATAAAGATAAATTGTTACATTAAATTTTGTATCTCTTTTGATGGGCCAAATCCTATGAAACCTTATTATAACTCAAATGGAGTGGTGGTAAATGCCAAACTCTGCTTTACTTTAAAAAGAAAGATAAGATAGAAACTTCATTCTAAGGTCAGTGTTGTGATGACAGCATTCCTATGGAAAGGACCATTGGTTCAGGATCTGGACTGACCCCCACAGGGCTAGGAAATCCCATTTGCCTGTGGTAAGGAATTCAGAATTGAAAATAGGAAGAGATGGTCCAATGTGACAATAACTTTCACTATAAGGCAAATAAATGTAACAGACGAGAATTATCTACACAAATATATTCAAAGCCCACAAAATTCTCCATTTGATACAAGGATCTCAGTTATTACTCTCCAATGATATTCTCACACTAAGAAACACAAAGTTATGGCAATAATACCTAATTTAAAAAAAAGAAACACACATAGAGGAATGTATCAAATAATATCAGATAAAATTTTTTAAATAAACCCATGCTACAGAGTTAGATATTTGTAACATGGACCATATGGCAAAACACACACACACACACACACACACAATCTATTTGTTATGTCCAATGTTCAATGTACTCAAACATTAAACAACAGGACAAAGGATAAGATCAAGGAGTAAAATTAGAAGAAGTAGCTGCAGCATGTGCGAAGGGAATAATAAATGAGTGAATCAAGGTTTTAATAATATATGTCAGTGTCTTTTTTTATGGTTGTTAAAAATATTTTCTTTGTTAGTATAGCCAATCCTCTTTCCATAGAATGCATGAGCAGATGGGTTTTGCCTTAGCATATTATAGAAAGGGATAATAACGATACTTTGTCTTTAAGTGCAGAGAGTTTTGAAATTCTCTTATATCTATAGCAAGTTGCCATTTAATTATCTGCACTTTTCTTTAAACATAACTCAAGCAATCAAACACAACCTACCTAAGAGATAGTCAACAATACGAACTGAGTATTCCTAAAGGAGCACGAAAGCTTATTAACTTCCCATTCCTCAACAGGAAAGTCATGTCATTCATTTTGAGAATTAACTAAACTTAGGGATGATTACTGTTAAATAACTAGCAACTTTTAAAGTCGCTTCTTGCAAACTTCCTTGCTTATCTTGAAATAGAGGGCCAATTAAATTTTCATGGCTACTGTATACATAATGATTGTATATCGTTGTAGAAAAGTATATTTTAGGATCAAGATGGCACAGTAGGAAGACCCTGAACTCACCTCCTCCCACACGCACACCACAATAACAACTACTTAGAAAGTAACTGTCAGGGCTTCCCTGGTGGTGCAGTGGTTAAGAATCCGCCTGCCAATGCAGGAGACATGGGTTCGAGCCTGGATCTGGGAAGATCCAACATGCCACGGAGCAACTAAGCCCGTGCGCCACAACTACTGAGCCTGCGCTCTAGAGCCTGCGAGCCACAACTACTGAAGCCTGTGTGCCTAGAGCCCGTGCTCTGCAACAAGAGAAGCCACCACAATGAGAAGCCTGTGCACCACAACGAAGAGTAGCCCTCACTTGCCGCAACTAGAGAAACCCCGCACGCAGCAATGAAGACCCAATGCAGCTAAAAATAAATAAATTTATTAAAGAAAAGAAAGTAACTATTTATGAGAACAACCTGAAGATAAGAAAAGGTTTTCCACAACTAAAATATAAAGAAAAGGCCACAACAAGACAGGTAGAAGGGACAGAGATGGAGTCTAGTCAGTAACCCCAGCACAGGATCAGTGACCCACAAACATGAGGGAAATCATAGCAACAGAGGTCCTCCATGAGGGGCATGGTGTTCAAGCCACACATAGGGCTCCCAGCCCAGCGATCCTGCACAGGGAAAAAGAAGCTCCAGAAGTCAACCTTTGAAAACCAGCAGGCCATATGTTTGGAAGAGCCAGAGGGCATTGGAAAACAGAGACTCCACTCTTAAAGGGTGTGCAGAAAATCTCACATACTCCAAGTCCCAGTGTAGAGGCAGTAGTTTGAAAGGCACCTGAGTCAGACTCACTTAATGCCCGTGGAGAGCCTCCCAGACAGACAGGAGGCAGCTGAGACTCCCCTGGGTAATGAGACACTGGTGGTGGCCATTTTTGGAATCTCCTTCTACTGAGCTGACACTAGCACTGGCAAGTGTCATTCCGGAATCCTCTCTCTAGCCTATTAGTGCCAGGAGCTGACAACACCCACTAGTGGGCCCACAACAGCCATGCACCACCAGGTCACAGAGCCAGCCAGGTTGGGGGTTAGCCCCACCTGCCAGCCCGCCCACAGTAGTGGGCCCTGCCATAACAAAAGGGTACATGCAGCCCACACAGGGGACACCCCTGGAGCATCTAGCTCTGATGGTCAGAGGGGAGTGTGCTGCTGGCCCAGAGGGCATCTCCTATGGAAGACCACTTCAAAAAGACTGGGAGATGTAATGGAACTACCTAATACATAGAAATAAACACAGAGAATTAGGGAAAATGAAGAGACAAAGAAATCTGTTCCAAATGAAAGAACAAGACAAAACCTCAGGAAAAGAACTAAATGAAACAGAGATAAGTAATCTACCCAATAAAGAATTCAAGATAATGATCATAAAGATGTTCACCAATCTTGGGAAAATGGATGAACAGAGTGAGAACTTCAACAAGAGTTAGAAAAATTAAAAAGAAATAAGAGCTGGAGAACAAAACAACTGAAGTAAAAAATACACTAGAGGGTATCAACGGTAGATTAAATGATACAGAAGAATGGATCAGTTATCTGGAAGACAGAGTAGTGGAAATCAAGCAGACTGAACAGGAAAAAAAAAAAGTTTTTAATAAAGGTAATTAAGGGACCTCTGAGACAACACCAAGCATAGGAACATTCACATTATAGGGTCCCAGAGGAAGAAAAGAGAGAAAAAGGACCAGAGAATTTTTGGAATAAATAACACCCAGAAACTTCCCTAACCTGGGGAAGAAAACAGACATCCAGGTCCAGGAAGCACAGAGTCCCAAACAAGATGAACCCAAAGAGGTCCACACCAAGACACATTATAATTAAAATGGGAAAATTAAAGATTAAAGTGAGAATCTTAAAAGTAGCAAGAGAAGAGCAACTAGAAGGGAACTCCCATAAGACTATCAGCTGACTTTTCAGCAGAAACTTTGCAGGTCAGAAGGGAGTGCATGACGTATTCAACGTAATGAAAGGAAAAAAACCTACAACCAAGGGACTTCCTTGGCAGTCCACTGGTTAAGACCTTGCCTTCCAATGCATGGGGTGCGGGTTCGATCCCTGATAGGGGAGCTAAGATCCCACATGCCTCACAGCCAAAAAACCAAAACATAAAACAGAAGCAATATTGTAACAAATTCAATAAAGACTTTAAAAATGGTCCACATCAAAAAATCTTAAAACAAAACAAAAACCCTACAACCAAGAATACTCTAGCCAGCAAGGTTATCATTCAGATTTGAAGGACAAGTAGAGTTTGACAGAGACGCAAAAGCTAAGAGTTCAGCACCACTACACTGGCCTTATAAGAAATGTTAAAGGGACTTCTAAGAAGAAAAGAAAAAGCCATAACTAGAAATAAGAAAATTACAAAAGGAAAAAATCTCACTGGTAAAGGTAAACATATAGTAAAGGTAGTGGATCAACCACTTATAAAGCTAGTAGGAAAGTTACAAGACAAAAGTAGTAAAATCATCTGTATCTACAATAAGTATTTAAGGGATACACAAAATAAAAAGATACAAAACATGATGTCAAAAACATAAAATGTGGTGGAGGGACTAAAAACATAGTTATTAGAATGTGTTCGAGCTTAAGAGATCATCAAATTAAAATAGATACCTATATATAATAAATAATTATATACGAACCTCATAGAACCACAAACCAAAAACCTATAACACATATACACAAAAAAAGGAAAAAAAATCCAAATATAACATTAAAGACAATCATCATATCAGAAGGGAAGAGAACAAGAAAAGAAGAAAGAACAGAGAAGAACTACAAATATAACCAGAAAACAATTAACAAAATGGCAATAAGTACATTCCTATCAATAATTACTTTAAATGTAAATGGACTAAATGCTCCAGTCAAAAGACATACAGTAGCTGAATAGATTTAAAAAAAAAACAAACCCATATATATGCTGCCTACAAAAGACTCCTTGCAAATCTAAAGACACTCACAGATTAAAAGTGAGGTGATGGAAAAAGAAATTCCATGCAAATGGAAACAAATAGAAAGCTGAGTTAGCAGTAATTATATCAGACAAAACAGACTTTAAAACAAAGACTGTGGGCTTCCCTGGTGGCGCAGTGGTTGAGAGTCTGCCTGCCGATGCAGGGGACACGGGTTCGTGCCCCAGTCCAGGAAGATCCCACATGCCATGGAGCGGCTAGGCCCGTGAGCCATGGCCGCTGAGCCTGTGCGTCTGGAGCCTGTGCTCTGCAACGGGAGAGGCCACAACAGTGAGAGGCCCGTGTACCACACAAAAAAAAAAAGATTGTAATGAGACACAAAGAAGGACATTACAAAATGCTAAAGGGATCAACCCAACAAAGACATAACACTTGTAAATATATATGCACCCAACATAGGAGCACATCAATATATAAAGCAAATATTAACAAGCATAAAGGGAGATATTGACAGTAATACAATAACAGTAAAGGACTTTAACACTCCACTTATGCCAATGGACTGATCATCCAAATGGAAACACTGACCTTAAATGACACATTAGACCAGATGGATTGATATATACAGCATATCTCATCCCAGAATAACAGAATATACATTATCTTCAAGTGCACATGGAACATTCTCCAAGACAGATCACAAGCTAGGCCACAAGAAAAAGTCTCAATAAATTTAAGAAAACTGACACCATATCAAGCATCTTTTCTGACCATATGAGCATGAGACTAGAAATTAACTACAAGAAAAAAAACTAGAAAAAACATAAACACTGGAGTCTAAACAATATGCTACCAAACCACCAATGGGTCATTGAAGAAATCAAAGAGGAAATTTTAAAATACCCTGAGAAAAATGAAAATGGAAATCCATGGCAATACAGGCCTACCTCAGTAAACAAGAAAAATGTCAAATAGACAATCTGAACTTACACATAAAGGAAATAGAAAAAGAAGAAAAGAGTCCAAAGTTAGCAGAAGGAAATAATAAAGAGCAGAGCAGTAATTAAAATAAACAAAAAAAGAAACCAAGAAAAAAAAAGACCAATGAAAAAAAGAACTGAGTTTTTTGACAAGATAAACAAAATTGATAAACTCTAGCTAGACTCACCAAGAAAAAAAGAGAGACCCAAATAAATAAAATCAGAAACGAAAGAGGGAAAGTTACAACCAACACCACAGAAATACACAGGATCATAAGAGATCACCACAAATAATTATACAACAACAAATTGTATAGCATAGAAAAAAATGGATAAATTTCTAGAAACGTACCATCTTTAAGAATGAATCAGGAAGAAACAGAAAATCTGAACAGACCAATTACTAGTAATGAAATTGAATCAGTAGTCAAAAAACTCCCAACAAACAAAAGTCCAGGACTAGACAGCTTCATAGGTGAATTCCACCAAATATTTAAAGAAGAGTTAACATCTATCATTCTCAAACTATTCCAAAAAATTGAAGAGGAAGGAATACTTCGAAACTCAGTCTAAAAGGCCAGCATCGCCATGATACCAAAACTAGACAAGGACACCACACACACACACACAAAATTACGGGCCAATATCACTGACGAACATGGATGCAAAAATCAAAATATACAATGCATTAAAAATGATCATATGCCATGATCAAGTGGGATTTATCCTAAGGATGCAAAAATGGCTCAATACCTGCAAATCAATCGATGTGATAAACCACGTTATATGGTCAATTAATGTACAACAAGGAAGGCAAGAATATACAATGGGGAAAAGACAGCCTCTGCAATAAATGGTGTTGGAAAAATCAGACTACATGCAAAAGAATCAAACTGGACTACTTTCTCACACCATATACAAAAATAAACTCAAAATGGATTAAGTACTTCAATGTAAGATCTGAAACCATAGAACTTCTAGAACAAAACATAGGCAGTATGCCCTTTGATATTGGTCTTAGCAATATATTTTTGGATCTCTCTCCTCAAGCAAGAGAAACAAAACCAAAAATAAACAAATGAGACCTAATCAAACTAAAAAGCTTCTGCACAGTGAAGAAAACCATCAACAAAACAAACAGGTAGCCTACTGAATGGGAGAAGATATCTGCAAGTGACATATTCGAATAGGGTTTAATATCCAAAATATACAAAGAACTCATACAGCTCAATATCATAAAAACAACCAATTCAATTTAAAAATTGGCAGAGGACCTGAATAGACAGTTTCTCAAAGAATACATAGAAATGGCCACCAGACACCTGAAAACAGGCTCAACACCACTCATCACCAGGGAAATGCACATCAAAACCACAATGAGATGTATCTCACACCTGTCAGAACGGCTATCATCCAAAAGGCAAGAAATAACAACTGTCTGCAAGGATGTAGAGAAAGAGGAACCCTGGTGCACTGTTGGTGGGATTAATTGGTGCAGCTGCTATGGAAAACAGTATGGAGGTTACTCAAAAAATTAAAAACAGAAATACTATAAGGTCCAGCAATTTCACTTCTGGGTATTTACCCCAAGAAAATAAAAACACTAATTCAAAAAGATATATGCACTCCTATGTTCACTGCAGCATTATTTACAATAGCCAGGGTATGGAAGCAACTTAAGTGTCCTCTGTAGATGAATGGATGAAGAAGATGTGGTATATACATATACAGTGGAATGTTTATTTTTCATTAAAAAAATAAAATCTTGCCATTTGTGACAACTTACATGGATCTAGAGGGTATTATGCTAAGTGAAATAAGTCAGAGAAAGACAAACCCGTATGATTGCACTTATATCTGGAATCTAAAAAACAAACAAAACAAAATGAAATTAGATACAGAGAACAAAGAGGTGGTTATCAGAGGAGGAGGGTTGAGCGGATGAGTAAAATAGGTGAAGGGAATTAGGAGGTACAAACCTCCAGTTATAAGATAAATAAGTCATGGGATGTAATATACAGCATAAGGAATATGGTTAATAATACCGTAATATCTTTATATGGTTACTAGACATAACATGGTGATCACTTCACAGTGTATTTAAATGTCAAACCAATATATTGTACACCTAAAACTAAAATTATACAGTATATCAACTATATTTCAATTAAAAAATTAAAAAATTCTAAAGAAAAGTTTATTTTATAAGATACATTAAAAAAAATCGCCAGATTTAGGGAATTCAATTCTTTGGGCACTAAAATGATGATACAAGATCTCAGAACAGGTGCATCCCTTTGCCATTCTAGAGCCAATCCTAAATGTCATGAACATCCCATCAGTTTCTGCCATTTGCTTATTAAGAAATTTATTACCTTTTACAATATATCACTTACAATGATTTTACTAAAGGAGAATGGAAGATGAATGAGATTCGTCATGAACCAATCAGAGCAGAAAAAGCAGACTTACCATCTCTTCGATTTAGCCTTGCAAATCCAGGACCATAGCTGCTAGAGAGCTCGGATGAACTGCTGAATGATGCCTGAGACAAGGCAGACACCAGAGGGTCATCACAATCGTCTGCCAAAAGGAAAATTCCACATTCAGTTAGTAATGTGCTGACAGCTTACTTGGATTCAACAGATAAAACAAATAAACAAAACAAAACAAAACAATAAATCTAGGATCTCTAACAACATGCCCACTGCTTATATATAGTGTAAGTTCAATAAGAGAAAAAGAATTTAAAGACAAGAGCATATGGAAATGAAGAAGGAAAACTTCGTGGAAATTACAAAACAGTATCTTGAGATAGAAACGGTTTACTTAAAGTCAGAAAGAAAAAGACAAATACCGTATGCTAACACATATATATGGAATTTAAGAAAAAATAAATGTCATGAAGAACCTAGGGGTAAGGCAGGAATAAAGACGCAGACCTCCTAGAGAACGGACTTGAGGTTATGGGGAGGGGGAAGGGTGAGCTGTGACAGGGCGAGAGAGAGTCATGGACATATACACACTAACAAACGTAGTAAGGTAGATAGCTAGTTGGAAGCAGCCGCATGGCACAGGGATATTGGCTTGGTGCTTTGTGACAGCCTGGAGGGGTGGGATAGGGAGGGTGGGAGGGAGGGAGACGCAAAAGGGAAGAGATATGGGAACATATGTATATGTATAACTGATTCACTTTGTTATAAAGCAGAAACTAGCACACCATTGTAAAGCAATTATACCCCAATAAAGATGTTAAAAAAAAAAAAAAAAAAGAAACGGTTTACTTAAACAAGAAACAAAAATACCTAATGGGTATTCCTAATTTACATAAATAAATGTATATTAGGAAAGAATTATAAACTTAACTAGATTAAAACTAAGAACTTAGGGTTGCCAAAAGACATGTGATGTAAAGAGAAACATCACAACATGGAGAAAGTACTCCCCAAACAGTTTACAAATAGTATTGCAAATTAAGGAAAAGAAAAAAATAAGGAGAAACAAAAACTCCTTTTAAATCAGTTAGAAAACACCCTAGAAAAAATGACATAAGGCTAGACCAGAGAGTTCACAGCACAGAACCACTATTAAATGATGATCAAACTCAAAGTGTAAATTAACACTACAATTAGATACTATTTTACAAACAGCAGACCAGCAAGATTTAATAAGTCTGACAACACCAGATGGTCCAGATAATGTGGGCCAAGAGAAACTCCAACATCCTGCTAGTGGGAGTGTAAAGGCGAGCACCTACGTTTAAAAAACAATTTGTCATCAGCTTGCATATTTGACCTTCTGTACCCCATGGTCCATGGATATGTATTTCCTCCTGGGCAGAGCCTCCCTATGATGAACTGCTGGTCTCAAGAAGCTTTGCCTTCTGGTGTCATACAAATACTAGTGTTTATTGTGTGCCATAAGAAAAAAAGTTGAGAAGCATTAACCTAGAGCAACTCTTGTATTTGTGCACAGGGAGATGTGTGCGATTTCTAGCAACAATGTTCATGATAGCAAAAATTGATTAACAATCTGAACATTTATGGATCAAAGAAGAGATCAATAAATCATAGTACTTTTCACAATGAAATAACATACAGCAGGAAAAAGAACTACACCAACATACACCAAAAAATCAATAAAATAAAATAACAAGGTTGGATCTTAGAAATAAAATATTTAATGAAAAAAGTTATACAAGACCATATAATATATGTTGACAGTTTTGAGAATCTTAAAAACAAGCAAAGCTAAGTAATACATTATTTGGGGACACATGTGACTAGGAAAGAAAACTATTTAAAAAATCAAACAGGGTTTCCCTGGTGGCGCAGTGGTTGAGAGTCTGCCTGCCGATGCAGGGGACACGGGTTCGTGCTCCCGGTCCAGGAAGATCCCACATGCCGTGGAGCGGCTGGGCCCTTGAGCCATGGCCGCTGAGCCTGCGCATCCGTAGCCTGTGCTCCGCAACGGGAGAGGCCACAACAGTAAGAGGCCCACGTACCACAAAAAAAAAACCAAACCAAAACAAACAAACAAAAAACAAAGAAATGAAAATCTTAGAATTCAGGATAGTGGTTACTTCTAAAGGAAAGCAGTGTGTGTGTGCGTGTGTGTGTGTAGACATACACATACCTGTATGTGTATATGAATAGGTATGTAAGGATATATATGAAAGTATATACATGTCTTATCTATCCTATTATGTATATCACATATCCAATAAAAAGTAAGGCACAAGGAGTGAGGAAAAGTATAAGAACAGTCTCATGTTGACCATGATATCTATACACGCTTATTTTATTCAGCTAATTCTTCATTTCATGCAATCTTCAGATTTTCACTTTATACAATTATTAAGTTGTTGCCATTTTTGCTCTAATCAGAAAATATTTCTCTTATATTTAGGATTTAACATACGTTGGTAATTAAAAATCATGCAGGATTATTGTCCCAATTTTTAAATTAACAATAAACATTTTAAATAAATCCAGGAATTATCTAGATTCATCTGAAATTTTATGAAGCCTATGCTTCTTGAACATAGGTTTTTATAAAATAGTCACTATCAGTTTTACTGCTTAACTATTCAAACTACAATATTTTTCTGCAGTCCTGCCATTTGAAATATGTACTTTTTCTTAAAGTTAAAGGTTTAAATTATAAGTGGTAAGTAAAAATTTACCAACTTAACATTTGTTGCTTTTCAAAAGAATTTGCTAAAGGTAGCGTTTTATTTTTTAAGATTGTCTCATTTTCATTTAAAGTCCCCTTTTTCTTCTTTCACACCTTAAACTCTTTAGCTCAGCGGTCCCCAAACTTTCTGGCACCAGGGACCAGTTTCATGGTAGACAATTTTTCCACAGTTGTGGGGGGATGGTTTCAGGTTGATTCAAGCGTATCACATTTACTGTGCACTTCATTTCTATTATTATTACATTGTAATATATAATGAAATAATTATACAGCTCACCATAATGCTGACAGGAGGTGGAGCTCAGGCGGTAATGCAAGCGATGGGGAGCGGCTGTAAGTACAGATGCAGCTATGCTTGTTTGCCTGCAGCTCACCTCCTGCTGTGCAGCCTGGTTCCTAACAGACCACAGACTGCTACCAGCCTGTGGCATGGGGGTTGGGGACCCCTGCTTTAGCTAGCTCTTAAAAAAGACGTGATAACTGGCTCACAGTTCCTGCATGTCTATTGACTGGCTTAAGTACTGACACTCAATCTAGTTGTAATTCAAGTGTTAAGAAGTGTAGACATAAAAAGACATAACAATCCATGAAGTGTTGAAGGAAATTCTGATTACACCCAATCACAAGCCACAACCAAAATGCTTTAGTATGCTGTGGAAGCTATGATGTGTGTGTTAGCGTGAGCAAATGAGCACATTATCTATATTGGGGGGGTGCATTTGTGGGTGTGTGTCTACCAAAACTATAATCATTTTTGAATCATTATGAGTATTCAGGTATAACTGTGACCCAACAAGGCTGTTTAACTGCAATTCACAATCAATTATGCAGATTCAAATCAATGTTTCCGATGTAAAATGCCTCTCTAGTGCAATCACTCTAGAGGGCATATATTTATTGCACATTTGTTTTTGCCACTATAAATTGAGACTCAATACTGTTTTATTTTTAGCTTAAAAAGAATGGGATTAATCTAAGAGAAGGGGTGCTTATTCCACTTGTGAGAAGAGGGACACGTGATACGGGAAAGAGGTCGGCAGGGGACAGGGGTTGGGGGAGGACAGATGGGGGCTTCTGGTGTTTGGTAAAGTTCTAGCTGTAGGTCTGAGTGGTAGTTACATGAGTATATACATTTCCCCCCAATCTGTCGTATGTTTACTTAGCAGCAGAATATTCTAAAGTTATTCTTACATAGAACTAATAATAGTGAACACATTCAGTGAGCACTCTCTGCTAAGAACTTACAGCCATTCAACACGTAGTTACCAATCTTTACCACTCCTCTTTGAGGTACTGATATTATTTTACAGATGAGGTAAACTTGAGTCACAGAGTTTGGTTAATTTGCTCATCTCATTGTGATGGGACCATGATGTTTATAAAGTGAGTTGGGGTCCAGAATCTAGTAAGTAAGAACACCAGGACTATAATCACTATTTCTTTAGGTTTGGAGTACAGGAATTTCATCAGACACCATAATGACATGAACAAAATACCTCTCAAGAAGGTACACACTCCAATTCCAGGTTTGCCAAGCTATTTGTCTATTACCAATTTGATCTGCAATAGTCTTAACACCAGGGGAGGGGGATCTCAGCAATAATGAGTCTGGAGTGAGTAAAACGGATATTTCCCTCTAGACATTAATGAAATTGTATTCTGGATTAAGAATCAGTCTCCTGGGACTTCCCTGGTGGCGCAGTGGTTAAGAATCTGCCTGCCAATGCAGGGGACACGGGTTCGAGCCCTGGTCTGGGAAGATCCCACATGCCGCGGAGCAACTAAGCCCGTGAGCCACAACTACTGAAGCCTGCGCGCCTAGAGCCCGTGCTCCCAACAAGAGAAGACACCATAATGAGAAGCTCGTGCACCGTAATGAAGAGTAGAGACCCCCTCCCCCACTCACCACAACTAGAGAAAGCCCATGCGCAGCAACAAAGACTCAATGCAGCCAACAATTAATTAATTAATAAAAAAAAAAAGAATTATTCTCCTGTGAATTTCATTCCAGAAAACCAGTTTTCTCTGACTGTACCAGTTAAAGCAGTAAAATGCAGGTTCTGCTCTTGCAAAGCTGAGAACCATAACCGGGGCTGATTTCCCTCCCCCTCCCAGGGAACACTTAGCAATATCTGGAGACACTTTGGTCATCACAACTTGGGAGTACTACTGGAATCTAGTGGGTGGAGGCCAGGGATGCAGCTAAACACCTTATAGTGCCCAGGGTGGCACCCCACAACCAAAAATTATCCAGGCCCAAATGTCAACAGTGCAGCCATTGAGAAACCCTACCCTACACTCTAGTAAAAAAAGCAGCCCAATGAACTAGTTTTCTCCTGGACTAATCCCCCAGCTAGAACGCTCAACTTCCTCTCACATTTCAGTGATTGTTAGTTCTACTTTACCGCTATTCACAGTGTATAAATATACAGGCATTTAAGGAAGGAGCTTTTCAAAGCTGAAATAATATATTATTTCAGCTCAAAACATAATTGTATTTTTTAATTAAGTACTATATCAGATCATCATACTATCCTGGTCCCTTCACCAAGGGACCAGTACATATGTACATATATACTATATTATATGTATATACTACCCATATACTATATGTATATACTATACATATATTTATATAATAGTATAATGTATTATATACATACTATATGTATATATACAATATTTGTACTTATATATGTATGTGTATAATCATATATATGTATATGTATAACACAGTATAGTTATACAATATACAGTTATACTATACTGTGTTATACATGTTATACATATATTACATATACAATTATACATATAAATATGTAATCATACACACAATTATAATACATATTAATGATATATACAATTATACTACATATGTGTACAGGCATGTGCATATGTGTTATACATATATTACAACATACATATGTATAATGTATACGTGTGTGTATCCATATATATATATATATATATATATATATATATATATATACACAAGCTGACCCTTGTATAAATGCTAAGTTGGCCATCATATCATAAGTTTAAGTGATGGCATATACTTACATGGTAACCTTATATAAATGTCTGAACATATTTATATATACATACTATATGCATAAAAATGCATTAATAACAATACATATGATTTTATACATACATATAAATATATTTCACATAATATGAATAATACATATAATACAAATACATTTCTCTTTTTTTCTTTTTTTGGCCACATGGGGCTAGTTTATCGCAGTTAAATACCTCTCTATTATTTTTGTTTTTTGGTCTATTTTTCCATAAAGAAAATTAGAACACACACACCCAAAGGGGAGGAGGGTCCAGAAACAAGAGGTGGGGTGGGACATGGCCTCCCCTGCTTAGGTCCAGGCCCCGGGGATGGCCCCCCAAAGGCTCCCCTCCTTCCCGAAAGCACCCTGTCTCAGTACCTCTAGGGTCCAAGGAGGCAGTGGGATATGGCAGAGCCTCTGTCCTTCTCCCTCTTGTCTCCAGGCGAGACCACTACAAGTGTTGGGGCTTAGTGGGGGCCGGGATAAGGAAGACAGGCAGATGGTGGCGCGGTAGTATATGTAATTTACATATTTACGTATGTAAATATATAGCCTGCAAGTACTGACACCTCTGCACCCACTCCTGCAAGTCTCCAGAGGACTGCCCACCACAGAAGCTGCTGAACAGGGAGAACCTGGGCCAACTGTGGAGCGGGAACGCTGGGCCTGGACCCTGGACGGCTGCAACCCCCGTGCCGCACCCTAAACAGATGAGCAGCTCAGGCTGTGGCCCTCACCTCACCTCACCTTCAGCTCTCTCCTGGCACTGTAGCCTGCTCATCTCTCTCCTGCTTCCTGCACATCAGTGGCACATGCGTGCCGCTGGCTCTGGTTCTGTTCAGCTCTCGCTTTGAGTCGGCATGGAGGTCCTAGCTCCCAGCTTCCCTCGCGCTGCCTCTTGACCTTAAGAAGGAAGGTTCCTAAATGGCAGGGGCCAGGTGGAAATTCTCTGCTGCCTCTCCAACTTTCAGGATGGGCACCTGGGAGACTGAGGGCTTCCTGGCCCCCCGTGCTGCTTATTGTACCTCCCACCACCTGCACACGGGATGGATAGGGCTGTCTACCTCCCAGCAAGAGAGGCCCGGCCTGCATCCCGCTGTCCCCCACAGCGGGGAATGGCGCCAGGACCGCTTCGCCCCGAGCCTCAGGCTGCAGCATTGCATGCTGGGACTCAGCTCCCACCGCTCCCTCGGTTCAGGTGCTGCGCATGAACTGCGCTGCCGCAACTCCCTCGCAGCCGAACACGGTGGGGATCGGGTACGGCTTGACAAGCTTGGTGAAGAAGGGAATTTGACCGGGAGAATAAAAGCACATTCTAGGTACAAGGGGCACAGCAGAGTATGAAAGACTTCAGTCACCAGTGAAATTTAAAAGCACAGTCATCAGGGGGAAGGCTTGTACAATTCAAAAGGGTAGCAAGGCATGTTTGGTTAATTAGTTCATTCTTTCCGAGGAAGAAATGAACATCACTCTTACTACTCTATGCTTTTGCAAAATTATATATATTACTTTTTATACAACTTTTCATAGTCAGAATTTCCACATTAAACTTGATAATACAGTCGGAAATGTGAAACTATAGTTCTGTCTTTTTTTGTAATTACAAATTTGGGGGGTAATTTTTTTACTATTTTCAGTCTTGTTTGATTTCATGTAAAGAGTTTTAATGAATTATGTTAGAATATACATATTCCAGGGGAAAAAATTACCTGATTTCTGTTGAGACACTTTGATGTGTGTGTGCACGTGCACACACATGCAGAAAGAGACACACAGATCTACAGCTCTCAAATCCATACTTCAGAAAAGACATCATTTACTCCTCACCGTGAGAGAAGAACTTACCATTGTCATTAAAAAGACAATGAGAAATTAGACCTCTGGCGAATTGTATATATGAAAAAACTCAATAGCCTCTTACAAATAAAGATGCAAGCTATATTGAAAGTATTTTAATATAGCTTGATCAGAAGTAATTTATTTTACAAAGGGCTTTAATTCTCATAAGTAAGTAAAAGCTGTTCCGTTTTTAATAAAAGTCATTCAATTTTCTTAATCCCTGTGCAATACTACCTGTACTAAGATAATAGGTCCATATTATCAGCTGCTTATGTTCTCAGTGCTTTACACGTGTTAAATCCTGACAAATACCTCATGCTATTTGCTACTATTAACTCCATTGTACAATTGAGGAGAAAGGGACACAGTGGTTACACGATTTACCCAAAGACACACAGCTGTTGTTCTGAGCCACTACACTGTTGAAACAGGTACTGGTAATCTAAAATATAGCTGAGCAAAAGTAGGGTCATTTTCAGTAACATTCAGCTTAGTTGCCACTGAGTAGAACAACCTTCTCTGTTATTTGGAAGACCCGCCAAAATCAATTGCGTACCTGCTAATGTATCATATTTCCCACGGGAATACTCATTGAAGAAGGATAGGACAGGACAGGATAGGACAGATAGGAAACATGCTTAAAAATCTTCAAAAATTCCCATACACTAGAGGCAGGAGTGGGACTTTTGACAGGGAGCTTTGGTAACATTGGAATCTCAGTCTTTTCAGAAAACAGTTTACTATTTAGACCTAACCCAAATATTCCACTGACAAATTCAGGATTAAGGAATGACCTTCCCTTCAAGAAATCTATTTCCTTAAAGAAAATGTTTTATTTCTCATCTATATTATTGAAATTGTCATCCAGTTGAAATTGGAAATCATGGACTAATTTAGGAAAAGTGTGGAATTAGGCTAACATAGATCAGAAATATAGTGTACAAGGCAAGATTTCATCCCCAAAGTGAGAAAACAATATTGTTCTTTAACCATAAGCCAAATCTGAGTTAGTTCTACAGATTATTCAGGTCCAGTTTTAGGATTCCAGGAGGAGTCCCATCTTCCTGCCCCGGCATGACACAGGATCCAGTCCCTGATGACCACTTCTGCCCAATGAGAGACTGAATATACAAATGGACAATGGCCACAGTACACACAAAAACAGAACTTCTGACCCATAACGTGCAGCAACCAGCCCAGGAACCAACCTGCTATCCTTGGTAGCCACTGCAGGAAGCCTAACGATAATCCCTTGTAGCAATTGGCCTCATACAGCCCGTACTTGGTAAATATCGTATAGCTTCTCTAATTTGTGCCCCTGCTTCCAATTAAGGACTGGATAAATCTCTGCTAAATACAGAAGAACCCAAATACACACACCTAATGCATCACATAGGATGGCCTGCTTCTGGTTACTCTGTCTACAGCTTCCCCCTGCCAACAGCTTCCAATCAGGGCATACCTGATGCCTTCTCTCTTTTTTTTTGTCTTTTCACTATAAAGCTTTCCCTTGCCCCCTGCCTGCCTTTGAGTCTCTGCCAAACACAAGTGGTGGCGGCTGACTCCCTAGCTATAGTAAACTCTGGATAAAGAGGCTGTGTTTGTTTTCATTTGGGTGGCCTTCCTTGATTTCCACGTCAAGGAGCTCTTCCCAACTCTGCAGGCTCATCCTCACAGTGGTAACCACTCTAAGCATTCACTCAGCACATCAAAGAAAAGCCACAGAAGGCCATCCTAAGAATTTGTAGAAGACCCAGGTTATGTTTGAAAAGTAGCATCAGCCTCCTGATAAAATAATATATACGCGGATCAGCCTCCGGCTGTCACTTTTATGGAGCATGCGCCTATAGCAATTCATCCTAGCTACATAGCACGATCACTTGAGGGAGGTTTAAAACTTGCCCATGACTGTGCCCTATTCCAGGTCACTCGGACTTGCTTTGCCTGGGGTGTAGTTTAGCCAGGACCATGGTAATTTGGAAACCACTAAAATAGACTTGCAAATTAATTTCTATCCAATCGAGAGATTTGTTCCTTTTGCAGATCTCTTTATGCTTTTCATACTGTTTCACGAGGCTATTTAAAGATCAAAGAAATGGTTATGGTATCACACAACCCATCCCTTTCTCCCTATGTAACTATGTCAACTGACAGTGTGTGGAGGCAGCTACCACACAGTGACATTCTGGTGAGAAAAAAAGAGAAAGAATAAATTTAAGGAGTAGTGATGATACAACTGGGCTTGAATAAAATATAATTTTTCATAAGAGTAGGTGACAAAATATGGGCCTATCCTGATTTTTCTCTCTCATCATTACCTAAAATAACATTTCAACTCAATTAGATACCACTGAGTATAGATCACTGCTAAATTCTTTAGCTTGAGTAGTGATTTGACTCTGACATGAAAATTAACATTCACTGAGGAGACTAGTTTTAGACATAAGACAAACATGAGCTTCTAACTTTGTCAATCAGTGGCTTAAATCTAAAAAACAACATATTGCTGCAACTCAAAATATATTGCTGCAACTCAAGTAAATATTTATCAGTATTTTTTCTAGAGCTGAGTCAAAGACAAAGATGGTTTTCTAGTTGTCAAGAATTCATTTTGGCAGCAGCCTATAAATTTCTGTGCATTTTCTCCTACATAAGCCATGGGTGAATTACATACACACACACACACACACATAGATACATATGTGTGTGTGTGTGTGTATAAATACTCTTTGATGTTAATGGGATAAGGTTTCACTTGGAGGCAAACACTGGAGGCAAACACATACCCAAGTTATAGCCTTGGTTTGAATAGCTTTCCCAATTAATCTTCACAAATAATGGATTAATGGGAAGGCAGTTAACTTTTAAAGACAGCACAGCCAGAGGCTGATTGATCTTAGAGGTTTAATAGCAACTATTTAAAGTCCAGATATTAAGACGAAGAGACCTACAAGTCCACCAAACAAAACCAACCAAAGGTGAAGGGGTGGAAGAAATAATTAAAAAGTAAAGACAGGATCAGAGTTCTAGGAATCTGTACATAACACAAGCCTATACTGACAGATAAATGACCACATGTGACACCATGATGATGTTATCGAGTCTAAGCTCCTACTTCTCGCTGCACGACAGGCCAATAAATCAAGAGACAAGCTGTTGGGCCAAGGAATAACAACTTTATTTGGAAAGCGGGCAGACCAAGAGGTTGGTGGACTCATGCCCTGAAGAACCATCTTTCCTGATTTAGAATTCAGGCTTCTTTTATACTAAAAGGGGAGGGAGGAAAGTCAAACATTTCCTGGTTCTGGTCAGCCTCTGAAGGGATGTGTTAATTTCTTCCTCCCTGCTGTAGTTCACAGGTGGGCCTGGTCAGGATGTTTCCTGTGAGCTAAACAAAAGTATTTTAGCTTAATGCTCATTACCTGGGAGGCAGGGTTCCCAGAGATGGGCCATTATGTATAATTTAAGCTTACAGGCAACATCCCTTTAGTGATTAGCTTGTAATAGAGTACAAAAAGTTCTTCCCTATTACAATGAGTAGATTTAAGACTTGTAACCATATCTCGAATTCATTCCTTTTATGACCAAATCTAAATTTCAGAACTGACTTTTGACTAAAAAAGACTTAAAGAGAGAAGCTTTAAGTAGGTATAAAACTCAAAATCATTCAAATAATAAACTGTAGAATGTACGATGTTTAAAACAGAGATACAAAGGGGCCTCTCATAAATTTTGAATTTTGTGGAGTGGAGGTGGGGAGAAGTTTAGAACATTAATAGGTGTGTAACTTGGATAAAATAAAATATGCTTCGAATTAAGGAAGAGGAAGGCCAGTCTAAAGAAAATTCTCATGTAAGGTTAGAAATGGATAGTTACAAAAAATGATAATACAAGCAAAAATGACGTTCACCAAACATGAGGTTGATGCTGTTGACAATCTAAACATACAACATACAGTCAAGCAAGAAAAAAGATGAAAGCCATAGAAAGTATCCCATATAAATGAATCCGAGGACATTCTGTCTACATTTGCTCATATACAGATTGTGGAATGCATACCGTGTGAGCTCAGGTATAGGAGTTTATGTGAATCCTCCTCCATTTATTGCAAACAACACAGATTAACATGCCTTTAAATCTATGATAGAACAACTAAAGTCAAATGGTAATGAAGGTGTGTCTTTAAAAGAAAATAGGTTTAAATGTGTAGAATAAAGAACTTTTCTTCTGTTTTTGTTTTTCTTTCTTCTTAATAGGCTCATGTAAAAACTCTTGACTGGGGGCTTCCCTGGTGGTGCAGTGGTTAAGAATCCGCCTGCCAATGCAGGGGACACGTGTTCAAGCCCCGGTCCGGGAAGACCCCACATGCCGTGGAGCAACTAAGCCCGTGCTCCACAACTACTGAGCCTGTGCTCTAGAGCCCGTAAGCCACAACTACTGAGCCCATGCTCTGCAACAAGAGAAACCACCGCAACGAGAAGCCCGCGCACCACAACAGAGGGTAGCCCCCGCTCGCCGCAACTAGAGAAAGCCCGCAAACACCCAACGCAGCCAAAAATAAATATATAAATAAATTTATTTTTTAAAACCTCTTTTTTAATTTTTTAATTTTATTTTATTTTATTTTATTTATACAGTAGGTCCTTATTAGTCATCCATTTTATACACATCAGTGTATATATGTCAATCCCAATCGCCCAATTCATCACACCACCACCACCACCACCACCCCCGCCGCTTTCCCCCCTTGGTGTCCATATGTTTGATCTCTACATCTGTGTCTCAATTTCTGCCCTGCAAACCGGTTCATCTATACCATTTTTCTAGGTTCCATATATATGCGTTAATATACGGTATTTGTTTTTCTCTTTCTGACTTACTTCACTCTGTATGACAGTCTCTAGATCCATCCACGTCTCTACAAATGACCCAATTTCGTTCCTTTTTATGGCTGAGTAACATTCCATTGTACATATGTACCACATCTTCTTTATCTGTTCATCTGTCAATGGACATTTAGGTTGCTTCCTGGCTATTGTAGATAGTGCTGCAATGAACATTGTGGTACATGACTATTTTTGAATTATGGTTTTCTCTGGGTATATGCCCAGTAGTGGGATTGCTGGGTAGTATGGTAGTTCTATTTTTAGTTTTTTAAGGAACCTCCATACTGTTCTTGAATGAATTACTACAGACAACTGCTTGTTTTTCACAGCCCAGGAAGAGCGGCAGAGGATGTAAATGGCTGCTGTATTAGTTTGCTGCTGCTGCTGAAACAAATGACCACAAACTTAGTGTCTTAAAGCAACACAAATGTATTATCTTACAGTTCTGGATGTCAGAAGTCCAGAATTAGTTTCACTGGGCTAAAATCAAGGTGTCAGCATGGTGATATTCCTTGTGAAACTCTAGGGGAGAGTCCGTTTCCTTCCCTTTTCCAGCTTGTAGAGGCCGACTGCCTCATGCACAGCCCTCTGATCTCTGCTTCCACCATCATATCTTCTTCCTGACTCTCCTGCTACCCTCTTTCACGTATTCTTGTGATTACACTGGGCGCATCTGGATAATCCAGGATAAAATCCCCATCTCAAGAGCCTTAATCTAATCACATCTGCGAAGTCCCTTTGCCAGTCCCGTTGTAAGGTAACATTCAAAGATTCCAGGGATTAGCATGTGGACATCCCTGGAAGGCCATTGCTCTACCTACCACAATTACCAAACTGTAGGTGTAGAATCAAAAAATAAAATTTTTTTCAGATTCAAATCATTGCCCAGTGATTATTAGAAAGTATTGATAGTTTTGAGTCTGATTTAGTGACACACATATACTGCTTTAATGATGAGACTTTCTATTTTGAGTAAGCCATTAGGGTTAACAATGGAATCCACATGTGTGACTATAATTTCAGAGCAACAGGACTATATCATTCCCAAAGTCACTTGGAAGATTATCCCAATCCTCTCCTCAATGCACAAAGCTGAAAGAGGTTCTTCTCTTCATTTTGAGCACCTGCTTCTTCTCCAAGTCTCAGCTGTATTTCCTGATTCTCTATGAAACCCCTCCTGAACCACCACTCCCATCCCTCAGGAAGGACCCCCCTTAACCTCAACTGGCTTCTATGACAACACCTCTCAGGTGATCTGGGTCTCCACTTGCTGGAATGAAAGTGTCTGGAGGGTCAGCATCATAAGTTACATGTCATCTCACCCAGAAGCCAGAATATAGCATAGCATAGTGATTACAAGTACAGCTTCACAGCCATACTCCAGGAGCTCAAGTCCTGCCTCTGCCATTTACTGAATGACCTTAGGCACTTTAAACGGCCTTCCCCCATCTCTAAATGAGGATAATGATAGTACTAAGGTAAGCAGGGCTTTCTGAGAATTAAATGAGTCAGCGTATAAAGAGTTCTAGTACCTAGTATATAGTAAGTATTGTATAAGTGCCTGTGATTGCTACCTTAAGTAATTATTACAAATTCAAACATTTCAAGAGTTGGAACTGGATAAAATTGAGCTGGATATCTCTTACAAAAATCTTATTATAAGAATTAACCCTCGGGGCTTCCCTGGTGGCGCAGTGGTTGAGAGTCTGCCTGCCGATGCAGGGGACGCGGGTTCGTGCCCAGGTCTGGGAGGATCCCACATGCCGCGGAGCGGCTGGGCCCGTGAGCCATGGCCACTGGGCCTGCGCATCCGGAGCCTGTGCTCCGCAATGGGAGAGGCCGCAACGGTGAGAGGCCCGCGTACCGCAAAAAAAAAAAAAAAAAAAAAGAATTAACCCTCGAGAAGGGGAAAGAAAGAGAGGGCAGTGTTTAACATGCCCAATCACATTGTTACCTTCTCTCTAAAAAAAGTGGCACAGAATTATTAACCTGAAAAGGAAGTTAAATGTCCTTGGGATGCATTGTTTTTCTATTAAAGAATAATTTTTCATGTTCCAAAAGGCCATATTTTTCTTTATATCTCTTGAATTTTAGAGTTACTTGCTTCATTTACTCCAGAAAAATAGAATTTAAGACTGCAAATGATGCAAAAATTGAGCGGCCATGATTCATAAGGAAAGTGGAAAGGATTCAGAGGACACAGGCATCTCTTCATTTAGACACCTTTGATGATGTAGTTAGAATGTTCAGAGCATTCATGCTGTGCCCAGCTACTTCACATGTGCGTGAAGTCACAGCAACGATGACCTCCTAAGTATGTGCTATTTCCATTAACTGATTATTTGCAACCTGAAATTGCCATGTTTTAGACTTTGATTCCTGGAGGGAAAATTGGGTAAGCCTCACTTCAGTTCCTCTTCTAGTCATATTAGATGATATTTTGATATTTCTGAACAAATACTCCATTTTATTACCAAATTATTTTGAAAGTTGTTATTTGTATCTCAAAATATCACACTTAAAGATGAAGGCTCAAGTCCTTCATAGTTATAAGAAATTTTTCTGCAGATAAATGCATTTTAATAGGTGAGTCCACAAAGGTATCTAATAAACAGCTATTTCTAACTAAGGGACAGGGGAGTGGGGGGCAAGTTAACTAGAAACGATAAGCTTCTCTGAGTTATAACATGAAGTTAGATGGAGGATATTTCCAGTTTATTGGCTAAGATCATTGTGTTTGATGTCATAATTGAACAAGGGATGAGCTTGGCTGGCCTCTGGGATTGATTTCCACTCTGTTTTTGACAACTTAGTTAAAAGCTGGCTAAGCAGGTATAAGTTAGTTCAATGGGACAACAGGCTGATACCAGTTCTGAGTTCTGGAACGACCCCCTTTCCAACAAGGCCACACTCCCACCAGAGAACCACCACTGTTTCAAGGACACTTGGATGTTTCCAGCCCCTGATCTCCTTAAACATAGGTAGCATCATAGCACAGGCCCCACAGCCAGGAGTGCAAGCCACTCAGTAGTCAGAGTTTTAAGATGGCCCCAGGATTCCAGCCCCTTGTAGAACTTTGTATAACCTCCTCCCCTTGAGTGCAGGCAAAACCTATGAATGTGATAGGATATCACTCCTGTGATTAGGTTACATTATAAAGCAGAAGAGATTTTGCAGATGTAATTGAACTCTAATTTCATTAACTTTAAGTTACTCAAAAGCGAGATGATCCTGGGTGGGCATGACCTAATCAGGGAAGCCCTTCAAAAAGTCTTAAAGGTCAAAGACACAAAGAAGTCGGAGAGGACGTGAAACATGAGTAAAATTGTTCCCACTGCCCTTGTAGAAGAAAACTGTCATGTGTTTCTTACCATATAGTGGTCTCTAGGAGCTGAGAACAGCTCCAAACTGACAGCAAGCATGAAATTGAGGGCCTCAGCTGCAAGGTAATTCTGCTAATAAGCATAGAGGACTCCCAGCCTTAGACGAGACCATAGGATGCATCCTTCATCTCTTTTTAAAATTATTGTAACCCTGCCAACATCCTGATAACATTCCTTTGTAACTAAACCAAATACTGGTAACTCATTTACTTCGTGGTCTTTTAATGTTTATGAGTGTACATATTATTTGCAAATACCACATTTTAAATAGTTAATTATATCTTAGATATATGTACTATGTCTTGAGTTAGGTCATAAATTATTTTAAAATGGAAAACACATTTCAGTTTTTGCATATCTCACCGTCATTTACTTTTGGCCTTAAAACACAACTTCTTAAAAAAAAACTTTGAATATTTGTCATTCAACTTTAGCTCTTAAAATAATTAGCTTAAAATAATCCTTAGAGCTTTTAATATGATGATGGTATTACAAGTGGCCATATGTCGTGTTGCTTTTCAAGACTACCATGCTTAAAAACCGATTATTCCCTACAGCAGAAACTAACACAACATTGTAAAGCAACTATACTCCAATAAAAAAAAAAAAAAAACTGATTATTCCCATAATAAAAGACAAAACCCAAGAGTCTCATTCAAAATTTTTCTCTTTTTTAATGCTAATTTTTGTATATTTCTGCTCTCACTTCTCTGGAATTATAAAGAATGGTGTATAGTTTCTACTTTGTTTTCATATGAATAAGTTATCATTTTCATGTTAATTCCTACAAAACGCTGTTGAGTTGACCAAGTATTTGTTACCTGTTCACACCATCACCACTCCGATATAAAAGACATCCTCTCCTTGACCCATCACTCAGGTACTTCCCTGACATGTCACTGCATCTAATCTACTGCAAAGTGATTTTACATGTCGCAACTAAGGCATTAATAGGATGAACTGATCCATGCCACTGTACCAAGGATATCTTAACTGGAGGCCTCTAGAGAAAAGTGCTAACAACAATAATGGTCACAGTATTGCATACTATGCCTTAGCCGCGTTAAATCCTTACAACAAACTTGTAAGGAAGATATTATCTCCATTTTCTAGATTGGGAATTGAAGATCAGAGAATGTAAATTTCTTGTTGAAGACTTTGGGCTTTTTTTCTTCTATTCAACATCTTTACTTTAAAGACTATATTATACTACCAGCACAACTCTCCCACTTTATTGCCTGAACTTTTAAAGTTATTTGAGCAAGTACATTGTGTACAGTATCCTAATTGGACATGATGTGGGAGAGGCAAAGTTGTCTATACAGTGGACAACAATGGAACATACTTTCCATAGTGAGAGTTCTTTAAATGCATCTTTATATATATATATATATATATATATATATAAATTTATTTATTTATTTATTTACTTATGACTGCACTGGGTCTTCATTGCTGCGTGCCAGGCTTTTCTCTAGTTGCGGCGAGCGGGGGCTACTCTTTGTTGCTGTGCGCGGGTTTCTCACTGTGGTGGCTTCTCTTGTTGCGTAGCACGGGCTCTAGGAGTGCGGGTTTCAGTAGTTGTGGCACGTGAGCTCAGTAGTTGTGGCTTGCGGGCTCTAGAGAGCAGGCTCAGTAGTTGTGGCGCACAGGCTTAGTTGTTCCGCGGCATGTGGGATCTTCCCGGACCAGGGCTGGAACCCATGTCCCGTGCATTGTCAGGCAGATTCTTAACCACTGTGCCACCAGGGAAGTCCTAAATGCATCTTTGATATGACAGATATCACCTTCAAAGTATTGGCTAATTTAATTTTTTTTTTTGCGGTACGCTGGCCTCTCACTGCTGTGGCCTCTCCCGCTGCGGAGCACAGGCTCCAGACGCGCAGGCTCAGCGGCCATGGCTCACGGGCCCAGCCGCTCCGCGGCATGTGGGATCTTCCCAGACCGGGGCACGAACCCGTGTCCCCTGCATCGGCAGGCTGACTCTCAATCACTGCGCCACCAGGGAAGCCCTAATTTAATTTTTTGAAGATAAAACACTGTAAAAACTGAAATTAAAAATCTCTACCATGTTCTAGAGAACACTGAGTCACAGTCAGGTAAGATGAATCAGTATAATACAAACTTCACATGACTATCATTTCTGCCCTACCTACTCCTCCCCAATCCATAATCAGTATTAAAAGCCCACCACTTTGCTTGATAAGAGAAAGCCTGAGGGTCTGCATATCAGATAATGTCCCCATTGATGGCAGTGTGATCCTGGAGATGGTTTACAAGCCAGTTGGCCAATATCCCTGCAGACAACTGGGCCCTTGGAGAGCAAATGGCTACAGCCACCTCATTACTTCCAGGAATGTGGTCACTCCACTTACTGGTTTTCTGCCTTAATTTCAGATTCTAATGAATTTCTCCACTTGGTTGGGCGCTAGAACTGAGGCTCTGGCTGCTTCCCAGCACTGGCTCCCTTCCTACTCCCACACGCATCTGAACGGGGTAATCTAAATAATCTAATTGCCACGCATAAAACCTGGAGCGTTCGTTCTAAATTCATTTTCAACTCTGCTTGCCCCCATCCCATCAACCCTTCTTATGAACGCTACAGGACTATTACATTTTGGTTAAACTCCGCTATTACAGTTTGATTAAACTAGCAGTTCTATTCAGGTTCCACTGCTCTGTGCCACTGCTGAGACCGTCAGCTTGGAACGGCCTCTGTACAAGGAGCCATTAGCTGACCTCCTTGGGCTCAACTGTCCTCCTTGTCATCCTGGCACCCTGTATAAGCCTCTTGCACAGTAAGTAAAACAACACATTGAAATTCTGTGTTCACACGTTTCTTGTCCCCGTCTAAACGCTCAGCCGCAAAGTGTAGTTGAAAAGCCTCCACCTTTCTGGCTGTGACAGTAAAACAAAAGGAAAGGGGTGGATATAGAGATGCTGAAGAAGGAAGAATGAGTAATTTGTGACCACTCTGAAGAGATCGGCGAAGGTAGCAGAGAAATAAAAGTGTCTTGAAGGGTCTCTGACTATAGGTTATCAGGAAAAGATAACACATTGATCTAAAGAGGACAGACATGATTTCTGCCTTCTAGGTTAGTATCTGATTTATCAGGTCTTGTAGCATGAATAATATTTTTAAAAGAAATATTTAAAACAGACATTTTTTGTACGTTGCAAATACCAAACAAAATAAGAAGTGGCAAGTTATTTGGAGTCTTTGGGTAGAGGGATCTGTAAACAGCGTGCTGGAGGATTACATATAACCATTAGCAGAGTAAAATATTATCTATTGTCTGTCTATCTATCTATCTCTCTCTGTCATAAATTTCTAGCTTCTTTTTGTTTAGTAAACTTTGACAAATTTAAGGAATAAAAACCAATTATTTCATAGCCTGAGAACATATATTTCAATTAACCTCAGAGAAGTTTAAGTGATAGATTGAAATCAAGATTTTCCTGTAAAATCACTATCTCATTCTTCAGTACTAAGGATTTAATTTCCATTGTGAAATAACTCATGGTATGCATGCACACCTGGAAGAACAGGTCCCTTCTTATTTTTTAAAGGTGCAACATAATAAATGAAATATGTTACTGTGGTTGAGTAAAATATAAATAATCATGATTTATTATAATTCATTTAATAGCTCTAGTTCTTTGCAATGTAGAGCACTAATATGGGTAGGGCACATTCCTATCTAATAGAATTTTGAATGTATGTTTCCTGGTTTTAAGCAAAATTTAAATTAAATAACAGTGTATTACAAATGCTGAAATGTTAAGTGGTCAAGACGAGTTAGCTAAATGGTTATCATCAATTTAAATAGCTTGTTAAAGACCAGTTGCTGATTTTGTTGTACTTGAAATTCTGATGTTCAAAATACGAAAATATTTTTTAAAAAAGAGCTTTTCTTCTTATTTTTCATAAATCCTCGAAGTTCACTTATAAATTAGTAAAGGTTATTTCTTTACAACTTTGTTGAGTAAAAACCTTCTGGGTTTTTCTTCATAGCTAGATGTGTCCAGGGGCATATTTTAAAAATGTAACAGTTGCCACTGGAGAGCAACTGTAAGCCTCAAATGTTTCCTGCCACAGACTTTTAAATCTCACAAGATTGTGTAACCCTGTAAAACACACTGGCGGATTAAAGCTCTCTAGAGGGGCAATTACCTTAGCTTTTCTCAATGCTTGAGGTATCAAAGATGGTCAGTATTCAATAGCATTCACCTATAGCTTCTGAATCCTTAGATACAGCAAAAGAAGTGGATTTGAAATTATGAGGCATTTCCAAAAATGGTACAATTAGTACCATTTCTCTCTCTCTCTCTCTCTCTCTCCCATTTTGAGAGCAGAGTCTGTACATCTTTATATACCTGTTTTCTAGCACACGCTTCAACATGGAAGGCACTTGGTAAATGTCTGTTCAATTACATTGAAGAGCAAGTTGTAAAATTTTAATCAACTTTTGCTTTTCTATTTTGTCTAGGTCTTCTTTTTACACATCAAGTGACAGATACTTCAACCCAGACTGTATTTGTCCTGAAGCCTTTAAACAACCCAACTAAAGGAATTCAACCTTTTGTCAGAAGGAGCAAGTATTGAATCTCTACTTTCTAAGACATCTGGGTGGGGTGGGGGTAGATACTTGAGTGGGAGACAGGAAAACATAGTTATCAGTGATGCGGAAGAACAGTCCACAAAACCTTCAATTCAGGTTATATTCCTGTTCCTGCCAAAAATAAGAGATGTCATTAAAATGTAACAACATGCGATGCCAGAAAGTACTCTGTGTGAGCCTTATTTCAGACAGGTTTTACTCAGTATACCACCATGGCATGGATTTTTATAAAATATTGCATTATACATACCACACACAATCTCAAAAAATTCAAATATGATCCTTTGTAAACAGAGTGGGGAAGAGAATGAAAAACTAAAGGAAACAAATATAAATGAATTAAAATTCCTTATTCAGAAAGAAAGCTACATACAAAAAGCATATCACACTTTTTAGAATACAAACACAGTTATAATAAAGCAAAAGTAAAAGCCAATAACTGGAATTGGCTCTTCCTCGACCTCACGTATCTCTACATTCAATCAATCATGACATTCTGTCAGTCTTACATGTTCACACGGAACAAGTCTGTCTCCACTGTCACTGTCTCAATTTATAGCTCTTATTACTGCTTACAGGAATTAATTCACCCGCTACATATCGGATTCTGTGTTCCCAAGACAGGCTCTATTCCCCTTCCCTCATCATTCCTTCCTTCATATAGCCAAGAGTTTTAACTTTACAAAAGACAGATCTAATCTATGTCACTCACGTGTACATATAACACTTCTAACAATAAGATGATCCCCTAGAGAGTATCAGTACTTAGGTCTTTGCTTTACATATAAGCCTCATGACCTGGGATGCTTCCTGACTATTTCTTTAGTTTCACCTGCTGCGCCACTCCTCACTTTCAGCCAGTCCTTCTGGACTCCCTGTAGTGCCTTCCAATGCTCCACGCTTTGCGAGGCTCCTTCAGACTGGAACGTGCTTCCCCCTACTTCCCCCTCCTGGCTCTTCTGTTTGTCCAAGAAATAGCTTTCTCTGGTGTTCTGCCTATAACCAGCCCAGAAGCCTTGTATTCCTCTCTCTCATCATGGCGATCACACTGCTGTGCTTTTCTACAGAACTAGAAAGTGGCAATGTTGAGCTTTAAGCCCAGGGTGGGCTAGTTAACAGTTAGCCAAAACAGCAACTGAGCACGTTGCGTGTAATAGAACTAACCACCCTATAAGCACCCTGAATAGTACTGTACATTTTCTTGTAAGAAAATCAAAACCTTAGGCATAAAATATGATCTCAAAAGCCTTTAAGTATCTGGGAGTCAAAACTTCCATTCTCAACTGTTAGCAAGAAGTTACCGATTCTGACCATTGTAACATTTCAAAGCCACTGATGCTGCAGACATGTGTAATGATAGGTAGCACAGTGTAGAGGCTTACTAAATATCTGCTGAGTGAATAAATGAATAAAAGGAGCAGAGTAAGGTAGAAGCCCAGGAAGCCTCAAAAATTATAAGAGTAAGGAACACTTTAATAGACTGAATAAACAATCACCCCACCCAGTGAAAAGTAATTGTTTGTATGAAACCAAATACATCCAGGCAATGTAAACATTATTTCACTAAGAATTTTTATAATATTCTCAGTTGGTGTCCTTCTTTCTTTCTTAGGTATAATTCTCTAACGCATCAGTGCCAACTGAAAAATAACCAGAGTCCCAGTGACTGCAATTATAGGGTTCATTTAATATGGGACATATTCACCTGGTATAATTCATGGGGATAAATTTCCAAACTCATAGTCAGTGAAAAATATAATAACTCATCTTATATCAACTCTAGTAATATTACTGGTCATATACTGATTTTTAAAGGAAATGAGAGGAAACATATAGGTTACCAAATAAATCAGAATGGCGTTACATCAGGAATCTAGATTGAAGTGAAGTGTGTATCACAGCCTGCTTTTCATTTGAATTACTTTAAGTCATGTCTTTCTGTCTTCCCCAAATGGTTTGGGGTCCCTGAGTGGCAGGGATTTATGATTTTACCCCACTAGCCTGACTAGGAAAAAAACTCACGTGTCGTTTTAGCGGTTGAGTAGATGGATGGATAATTTCTTTACCTACCACACTCACCCTCCAAAATATAGAAACTCCAGCGTAACTCTGATATTTCTTTTGCTGCGCATCACACTGGAAGCTCACTTAGAAAATAAGCAGAACCCCTGTAATGGCAACTGTTAGACAAATAGGTACTTACTCTGTTTATATCTCTTACTTTTAGAAGAATGTAAGGCTTAAGAAATTCTTGTTGAAGAAGAAGGAGATTACTTGAATTAGCTCTATGTGTATTAAATAAATTTAATTAATTAATTTTTTAAAAAAAGTCTTGTTGAACATAAAGAGTAAAGACTGATCACAACCTTCAGTCCCAGCCACTCTGCTAAAAATGCTACATTCAGTTCTGGGCATCAATTGTATCTTTTAATTAAAAAAAAATAAAAACAGCACATTCGAGAAGATGCAATAAATTTCAACTCTCGGATTAGCCATTTGCTTGCGGTATTTCACCTCGTATTTGACTAGCAGGTGAAATTAAATACATTTATTTTCAACAATATCCAATTAGTTCCAAGCATATAGCCTTAAAACTGTGAAGATATACTTTGTGAAAGGTTGCCTTAAGTGCAGTCACAGAAGTCCACCTAAAAAAGTGGACTGTACAAATTAAGAAGAAATTCATTTCAGAACCAATTAATTAATGCCCTAGGAAATCGTTTTCCCTTAATATTTTTTACTCGTGTGATTGGGAAGATAGAAAGAAAACTAGAAAGCATTCACTATTGTTATACCTAGAACTAGAAAGCTCATGAATATTGTTATATCAAAGATAATATTGAAGACTTCCCTGGTGGTGCAGTGGTTAAGAATCCACCTGCCAATGCAGCAGACATAGGTTCGAGCCCTGGTCCGGGAAGATCCCACATGCTGAGGAGCAACTAAGTCTGTGCGCCACAACTACTGAGCCTGCGCTCTAGAGCCCAAGAGCCACAACTACTGAGCCCTCGTGACACAACTACTGAAGCCCGTGCGCCTTGAACCCGTGCTCCACAACAAGAGAAGCCACTGCAAGGAGAAACCCGCGCACTGCAACAAAGAGTAGCCCCCGCTCACCACAACTAGAAATAGCCCGCGTGCAGCAATGCAGACCCAATGCAGCCAAAACTAAATTAATAAAATAAATTAATTTAAAAAATAATAATACTGAAATGGTGATCTCATTGATTTTTTCGATAGAGCAAATTTTTAAGGTGTACTGTATTGCTTGTGCAGAGTAACGAGGAAATATTAAAGAGAGCTGAGCTAGATGAATAGGGGTCAGTAGTCAAAGAAAGAGTGAGACACAAAGTGCTCTGAATGTCTCTGATATTTTTCTTTTTCAGAAAGAGATTGGGATGAATGAACACCATTCAAAGGCATATCAGATATTTCACAGAATCATATCCACTCTGGGAGACTGGCTCAAGGGGTATTGGTCCTGGTTTAGCTGTGGAAACAGAGTTCTCATTCAAAATTGTAAATCTGAAGTTTTTCTTTTTCACTGTGATCTTCATTAAATACAGGTTGCTTTTCCTGATTAAGGAGGGAATAAAAGTAGGGAGGAATACTAATGTGTTTTGTTGAGATGTTGAAATTTTTCTCAAAAAGATGGAAGAAAAATTTTTTTTTAAAGGAAGACAAAACCGGAAGACGCCAGAAAGAAATCAAAATCAGTACCAAGGGAGGAGTGATATGGCAGTTAAGAGGTTCTTTCCATAAACAGTGACTCATGCCTTCTGGAGAAGACACTAGGCTCATGATTACAACTGAAAACCTGCACTTGCAGCCGCCCATCAGAGGCCACGGGCACCAAGCTCCTGAGAGACACACACGTAGGGATGATCGGTGATGCTGCTGAGGGCTATAGAGACGAGACGGCTGTGTGTGTAACTGACAAGACCAATGGATGAGTGAGCAGGTTTCCTGGAGGGTGACAGATGTGCTTCTGCGATCTGTCGAGTGTGGCAATCTCTACCCACCACCTCTGATTCACGTTTGAACAAATGATACAACCGGAAGAGACACAGAACCATCTTTAAGTGTTATAAGTTCTTGGGCAGGAAAGGGAAGGGTGTAGACAGTTATTGTGTTAAATTTCTCCTTCCAAAATAAATTTAGGTTTTCACTAAAGTGGGGCAAAGACAATTGAACACTTCATGACACTGACATGTGTAAATGGCTTAAGATCCTGTGATCTTAGAGAATTACAGGAATCTTAAGATAGCCATATACTAGAAACAGACACTGGTAGACTGAGAAACTTTAAAAATAAATCAGTGAACAACCAATTGGTTCTTAACGTTTAAATAAGAGCATATCCACTTGAAAAGTTACGAAGAACCATTTAAAAAGACAAAGAATATTTAGCCACAAGAGAAATGCACTGGAGATGATGGAAAAGCATGCATAAGAGAAAACACTGGTGTGAACAGATGCTACATTAAGATTGAGTGGAACAATGTACGGCGAACATCTGTCCCAGTTCCCAATACTAGGAGAGCATTCTAAAAATTTTAAATTAGACAAATTTTAAATTGAATTTAAAGAAGTTATTAGAATGATGATTGTTCATTTGTTTTACCTACATTGTGTTTGGTTGGTTTTGGCTTGACAAAGAAAGCAACCCAGGGAATAAAGGGAGAATCTGCGTGCTCTGGGTTTTACAGATTAGAAGTGGAAAAGTGCCAGAGGAAACAAACTGCAAAATCAACTTTTGGGAAGGGGACGTGAGAAACACAGGAAGCAAATCACAACACAACTGGAACTCGGTAACATAAAGGAGAAAAGAAGTTGGAGGGGGATAGCAGGATGTCAGAAACTCTCTGGCAGAAGCAGTTAGAGAGCACCAGGCCCAGATAAAAGGAAAGAGAGAAGGGTCAGGGAGTGCAAGCGTCTGTGGCAACCAGGCAGTGGGGGTTAGCGGAGGAGCACACTGCGCGCGATCCCAGCAACGCCTCTGAGGAAGGGGCCCATCAGAAGACAGCTTAAAAAAACTCGTAAGATGACTTCACTCACTTGACAGGTTTCAATAGGTCAGAGCAATATCTGTCTCAAATACCAAGAGAAGATATGTTTTATTCAGGCAGTTGAAACAGGGAGAGCACTTCCTATGAACTGAATTATGTACACCACCCCACCCCTCCCCCAAATTCATACACTGAAGTCTTTACCCACCATGTGACTGCATTTGGAGATCGGGCCTTTCAGGAGGTAATTAAGGTTGAATGAGAGCATAAGGGTGGGGCCCTAATGGAATAGGGCTGGTGGCCTTATAAGAAGAGGAAGGGACACACCAGAGAGCTCCCTTTCTGACTGATCACTCACAGAGGAAAGGCCATGTGAGCCAGTGAGAAGGTGGCCATCTACAGGCCAGGAAGCGAGGTGTCACCAGGTATCAACCCAGCTGGCACCTTGATCTTTCATTTCCAGCCTCTAGAAATTTGAGAAAATAAATTTCTGTTGTTTAAGCCACCTAGTCTGTGCCATTTTGTTATGACAACCCTAGCAGACTAATACAGCACCCAAAGGGAGTGTATTCCTGAACGTGGGGAAGGAGAGGGGTTTCACAGAGGCAAGAAACAAAATTGCAGAGTGCCTTGGTCGGGCACTGTTGCAATCTTGCAGAAAGGAGCTGGTTTTTCTTTGTGATTTGAGCTGTTCCAGCCCCTTAGAACCTGTTCGACTCAAAGAAGGAATTTAGACAGAATGGATAGGTCCTTGGGTATCAGTGAGCAAGGGTAGGGGGTTGTCGGTGGAACTCAGAGGAGAAAAAGTTACACTTATATATACACTGGGTGACGTCTGATACTTTACTTCAACTCATAAGGAAGAGCTTGTGGATAAAATACAAGTGACAGAATCCTTGGAAGAAAACAGGCACATTACCTTATAATTTATCACACCAGGGAGGGAACCCTGAAAACAGGCAAGTGTGGGTTCTAATACTCAGGGGAGGTGTTCTTAAAGGCTCACGGAGAAGATGAGTGTATTCCATTTCAAAGAGCAATGGCTTTGGCATCATGAAAGTTGGGTTCAAATCCCAGGTTACCCTTCCTTACTCAGTGGCTTTGGAAATACCTCCTACCTCCTAAAGTTCAGTTTCCTAGTTTGTAAAATAGTGATAATAATGTCTGCCCTCCAGGCCTGTGAGGTACACTCCACCACCTTAGAGTCCACAGAGCCCAATGCAAAAGGAATATTTCTCAATATTAATGATAACATATGTCATGTGTGGAAAGCTATGAACTATAAAATAATAGCAATGAAAGTCCCAAATGTTTACCATGAGGAGGAATAAACATGAGAGGAATCTTTTAAAAATGATGACATTTTACAAGAAAATAATCTTTAAAAATGTGTGCAACTAAAAGAGGAATATAGGGCTTCCCTGGTGGCGCAGTGGTTGAGAGTCCACCTGCCGATGCAGGGGACACGGGTTCGTGCCCCGGTCCGGGAAGATCCCACATGCCGCGGAGCAGCTGGGACCGTGAGCCATGGCCGCTGAGCCTGCGCGTCTGGAGCCTGTGCTCCACAACGGGAGAGGCCACAACAGTGAGAGGCCCACGTACCGCCAAAAAAAAAAAAAAAAAAAAAAAAGACCAGGTGACAGAGGCTAGAGGACACTTGCAGGGGGGCAGGTTTGTCAGGGAGAAAAAGCAATTAAAACAGACGAAAGGGGAAATATAAGCAAATTCAGAGGAGGAAGATATTTGTTTGCTACGCTAATAAGTTTGGACTTAATATACACCTAACAATGAAATACAGCTGAGACAAGACTCGCTTTCATTTTGATGAAAACCTTAAACATTGATTAAAAACATCAATTCATTATGTCAGACACCTAAAAATATGATATATGTGTAGTATTTAAAAATACCGCATGAGTCACAGGAAGTAGTGAGGGAGGAAGGGGACAGCTGCCTCGCAGGTCTCTCAGCCAAATCAACCCTGGCAATCGCAGAGATGACAGATGCCACAGCCAGATCATCCTCAAATCCAGGGAAGTGATCACGGAAGGCTCAGTTTTGCTAACTCAGAAAAAGAGGGCGCTGATGGCATCTTCTCTAGAGAATGTGTCAGTGATTAATGATACTACATACATTCTTCTCATACTAATCTGTTTCATATTGCGATTTGTATATATAATTATATATATATAATAGAGAGAGAGAGAAAGAGGGGGAGAGAGAGAGAGACAAGGCAAGCACATATCAAGGCTTTTAAGAGATGAATATGATCATTTACAAGGCTACACCAGCAAATGACTCAGTTTTATGCATCAAGCATAGAAAATTATTGTGATCATAATTTTATTCTTAGTACCTAAAATTCTACATCATATTTTTGGTCGCCTCCTTTTTCCATTTCTGTAGTAGACATTTGACTATGAAATATTTTATCATATTCCATTTTGTGATTAGATCCTATAGGTTGCTATGAATTTAAGAAACCAAAAGTTATCTTCAGTGTTTGCTCTTTGCTTTCCTACATGTATGCTATTTCTTTTCCCGAATTTTCTCTCTTTTGTGCATTTTAAGAAGGACTACACATCTTATGATACGTGAAGTTGTGTTATGACATTTTACAAGGCGCATGATGTTTTCTTAACAGTGTTATAATACAGGCTCATGCTAAAGTACAACAGTTCAAATAAGCACGGAAATCATACTCACAATGGAACAAAAGAGCCTAATTGAGCAGCTTTATAACCTTGTACAGAATTCCCTCACCACCGCTTTAGATAGAATTGCTTTTATTTTAGCAATGTTCTTTTAATTAAGTCCTAAACATCTAAAACATGGCAAATGTAAATATGTATTATAAATCCTTAATTATGAGGATTGCTGAGCATTCATGCAGCTTTCTGCCTTGGAGATAGATTCTTTTTGTTCAAAATCCGCCAAAATTGAGACATAAAAGTGAATGGATGTGAAAAATGCAAAACTTTGTTTAGAATGCCCTTCTCCTGGTAGCAGTATCACTTTACCACATTGTCTTCAAGAGTTAAATTATGTTTCAATTTATCTAGCGGCTTTTAAGTCAAAACCTCTCCTGTCATTTTCTGCCTTTGTTGCCATATTCAGAAAGACCAGCACCCCGAGACTGACTAGAAGTTGAATTAACTATTGGGGATCCTGAGGTCTTCATGGCCTTTGCCTCGAAAATAAAGCACTTTGGGATCAGAAAAGGGCAACACTGTCCCTCTGCTTGGGATGAGTTTAAACTAGATCCAGAAAGACCTCTTGCTATTTTTAATCCCACATACTGTTTTAAAACTATACAGGAGACTATTCTGGTATAGTAGCAATAAAATAAAAATCTTATTATGTATCTCAACAATACTTAATTGAAAATGTGCCACCCAGGGGATTGTCTTCCATTTCTCTGCCGACATGGCCTGTTTCCCAGTCCCTACCCACAGTATCTTCCAACATATGCATGCACGCTCGCGTGCACACACGCATACACAGACACACACACTGACAGCTTCCTCTCAGCAATTCATTTCCCTCACAGACCACTTTGCATTTAGTTCCTTTCTTCTGTTTGGTTATCTACTGATGAACATATCTTAAAAGACAAACACATATCAATATCTTTGAAAACCAAAGACGAGTCTTGAAGATCTAAATACATATTCAATCTTTTAGAACAAAGCTGTTAGTCCAGAGAGAAACTGAACTTTCTCAAATTTTCTCAAAAATCTCTCTTTTGGGTCTGACACACAAAGGTAATTGGTTTACATTAACAGGAAAATGTGGGGTTCTCAGCTATGGGCCACAGGGTCAAATGTCTGTTCATTGCCATCCAAGCATCTCCCAACTCCAAGACTTGCAACAAATTCCTAGGAGAGTTTATCAATGCCCTTCAACGGACATTCAAAAAATATCTCTCGGGACTTCCCTGGTGGCACAGTGGTCAAGACTCCACGCCAGTGCAGGGGGCCCAGGTTCGATCCCTGGCCAGGGAACTAGATCCCACATGCATGCCTCAACTAAGAGTTCGTGTGCCACAACTAAGGAGCCCGAGTGCCACAACTAAGGAGCCTGCCTGCCGCAACCAAGACCCAGCGTGAGCAAATAAATAAAGTTTTTTTAAAAATCTCTCTGTAGGTTATAACTTCAGAGTAACTCTGAATTAACGAAATTACAGGTTGTAGTTTGTCTTAAAACTATATAATAAATGTAATTTAGGAAAGCAGTTGAATTTATATATTCACATACTATTTCTAAACTAATATCGACCTGTGACCTCACTTGTAAGTACCATATTTGCCAGTGAGGGAAAAAAAAATGGTTACAGAAACAAATATGTTTTTTATAATTTAGAAACACATAACATCTTATTCTAGAGCACTGCCAAGTAATAAGAGGTACTCACTAAAAAAAGTAATTAGAGCTGTAGGACAGCTGATACATATCACACCCTTTTTTTCCTTTGTGATTTAAAAAACTTAGAGGTAAATTTCTTCACTGTTCTATTAAATACTTATAGCATAAAAAAAATTTATAGTTACTAATTTTAAACTACTTAAAATGTCAAATGTTTTTAGGCTGCACTCACTTTTCCAATTATTACATTGGAATGACTCATTAACTGTAACATAAATGGGCTCATTTTTACCTCCTTTTATGCTATTTCTCTGGTTTTATGACCAGAGTACCACTTTTCCGTGAACCATGACGAAAATGCACTGGGAGGAAAAAAAAAAATGAAGCACACACTCTTTCTCTTCCAAATACCAACTCACCTCAGAAGAACTGAAGTAATAATGACAATCTGTAATGTATTTTGCATGTACATTCTTTACCAGTAAGTAATACTGTAGTTTCAGGTACCATGTATGTGAATACCTTGGCAAAAGACATGCTTGCAAAAACTTTATCCTCTGAAAGTCAATTGGGAAACAAAAATACCTTTACTTGTGTTAGTAGCATATCAGATATGGTGTTTACCAACAGAGAGGCACCAAGACCCTGGAGTGATCAGCACCGTGGAAGGTCTAAATTCATAGATTATAAACAAGGAATGATAGTTCTAGAAGTCAAATAAATAAACACATGTATACATACATGCCTAACTGAAGCACACAGCCAGACAACGACAGCCTTAGAACTCCTTGAAAAACTTCAAATGCTGGAATCTCAGACATCAAAATTTCTCCCAAAAAGTAACTAAGAAGATAATCCAATGGTCAATGACATCTTGATTACTTAGAAATGCATTTATTGTAACTTAGTCTTATGGGTAAACTATCCATTATTCCTCAAGAAGTTTTAAACTTTAAAAAAAAAACTCAAAGACTTCAAATTAAATATTAATATTGTGGGTGAATTATTCATTTACGTATATGCAGTTAATTGAGGCTTTTTGATGAGTTCATTCTTCCTTTAAGGACTTCGAGTGATAAACACAAGTTCTTCTAAAGCTCCATAATTTTTTGTCTGCATTTAGTTTAGGGCATTTATTTCTCTTTCTGAGATTTTCCTTTTTAAAGGGACCCAAATCAAACTGACCTTAGCATGTGATGCTACAATTCAAGACATGTTTTTAAAGGTCTGTTTGTTAAAGAGTGTTTCTAAAAGTTCCCACCTGAAATACCCATTAAAACAACAATCCATATATTCTCTGAGAATTCACCCCACCACCACCAAGAACACAGCTCAATTCACCTCATGATCGTGGTTAATCCATGAAACATCCCCTATTTTAAGCACATATTCTGTGATGGGTCTATCCTTCCTTATCATACAGTTAACTTGAAAAACTGCAATAATTCTAAATAAATAGTAAACAAGTTACTGAGGCCAAGATTTCTGAGTCGATAAAAATGAAAAAATAATTAAGCTAAGCAATAATGGAAACACCAGGCCACTTAAAAAAATCAAACTCTGCATTATTTAATATTTCACCAGAAACAGTCACCTACAAATCTGAATACACATATCTGGGATTTATGTAACAATGCTGGATAAATTCTTATTATTCTTCCTACTATTTTCAGGGCCTGGGTCATTCTGTAAACTTTCAGTCACAACAGAGGAAAGGAAAAGCTTTTTTTAAAAGGACAGAGAAGAACTTCTCAAATAACCTGACTAGTCAGTGATATGATTCGTAAGTTGACAACATTAAGGCCCCAATACAATTTATCTAAGGTAAAGGAGATTCAGATTCTAAATACAGTATCAAATTGTGACAAAGCGGTGTTTGCAAAGCAAGACTGATATTCTATTGTAAAAAAGTTCAGAACCATGTAATGCAAGTGTCACGATACTTTATCATCTATTTACCATGGAGAGTCATGAATCCCATTATCATTCTCGTCCACACCCAGAATAAGTCACATTAAGTAAGCTACATGAGACGGTCCTAGGCTGTCTTTGATCTGGAAATTGGTCTTTTGATAAGACAGAAATCTTCATTAGTTCTGCACCATTGTAAACACTATTATGAAAAATAAATCATTTTAACATACGGCCATTTATTTTGGGGAAAAAATGCTACAGTGAAATTTCAAGGAAAAGAATTTTTAAAATATTATATCGTATCATATTTTTTAACTTAAACTTCTAAAAAAAACCACTGTAGTAAAGAGTGCAATGTAAATAAAATGAGGCCACTCATCAGTTCTTGGAAATGAAAATTAAATACAATTCCAAACGGACAAGGCATTTACATAAAAATTAATTATCTTGGCATGAGTAGGTAAAAGGCACCTGCTGAATTATTATGAATTATCAGTGGGCAGGGCTTAAGTGAAAATCTATTTTTCAATTTATTCTAGAAAGTTTGCCAATTTCAGAATTTTTAGGAAGCTGCTACTGTAAAAGTAATAGGGACAAGGGCATTCTTCCAGTAAGATGATTTACTTCATCCAATCAGTGATTTCAGATGCATGTTCCTTATTAGTATGGAGTGGAATATTTCACACTCATGAAAGTATAAAATAACAACAGAATTTTCATTCAAAATATCTAAGCTGCAATTACGTATACACTTTATTGAACTTCTTATACTAAGGGGATTACTTGAGATTGAAAGTGTCTCTTTAGCAGCCAAGACTGCTGAAACTTTGCAAATAGTTATAAATAATTCATACGCATGGAAATAACAAGATTTCTGAAGAATAGTGTCTCTAAGAAGACACATATGAAGAAGATGCTAATAAAGGCTTCTTCTATTATAGCTCCTGGCAATTGTAGCACTACCTTCAGCACTTCAATCCCTGAGGAATATATTTGCGTGCTAAATAAAGAGTAAATTTTATCATAGCAGTATATAATTTATCTACTATCCAAGTCACATCATTATATTACATTGTGTATTATTTAAGTCAAGGGTCAATGAACTTTTTCTATGAAGAGCTAGAGAGTAAAGAATGTTAATTAGGTCCTTGTATAACAAGGAAATCAAATTTAAGATAATTTTATTGATAAAATTAAAAATATAATAATAATTGAGTATAAATTTTTGCCATACAGGTCTACTAACGAGAAGAATGAACTAAAATTTGAATTTCATATAATCGTTTTATGCCACAAAGAATTCTTCATTTAATTTTTTTCAAACATTTCAAAATGCAGTAAATCAACTATACCCCAATAAAAATTAAGTTGAAAAAATTTGAAAAAAATGTAAGAACCATTCTTACTTAGCTCACAGGCTACTACACAAAACAGGCAGTGGGCTAGATCTGACCCATGGACCATATTTTACCAACCTCTGAACTAAATATTACATTATCTTACAAGTGACATTATATGATTCTATTAATTTGTTTTCACTGAAAAGGTAAATTAATTCAATCTTGATATAGAGATTGGCTTCCATAAAGGAATTGTTTACATGCGATACAAATTCTGAAATTAATTTTAGAAGACATAAAAATGTTTTTTACTTAGGTTAAGCACTAGGGATCACATAGAAGTCCTGTGTTCGATTCCTTGTTGGCTATGAGCTGTGTTATCTCCATAGCTGGAGGCTGCCCTTATCAGAAATGATTTGGGATGCATACTATCAGGAAAGGGGAGAACGCACCACATTGATGAAAACAAATCAGCATTGCTGTTAGAAACGTGAGTCAAAGTTCAGGCTCACCTTTATATCCAGAGGTCAGCTACTTATGTATTGCAACTTGTAATTGTATTTTAACAGTACTTTGCTGTTTATACTAGTAATTTTTTGCTATGGAAAAGAATTTGGGTGGGGAGGAGGAGGAAAAGAAGAAAGTTTCTAGAAAGAGGTACAAGGCTGAATTTGAACAATTTGAGAATCTGTCCAGTAGCATTTAGGTGGCATCCCAGAGCCCACAAGAACGATCATCTACTCAAGTCATTACCTTCAACTTTTGTTAACTTTAACATATTCTTTAGTGCTTCTTTCAGGGTAGATATCAGATACAGCCTTTATTCCAATTATGGAAAAGAAAGCACACAGTGAGAAATTAACTTCTAATTATGTCATTCATAAGCTACTTGTTAAGCATTAAATATTCTCAGTATACCTGAAGCCAGAGAGCTTCCATCACATGATCTGCAAGAGTAAAAATAAAAGCAAAACTCTTTGCTGACTTACACCTTTTCTTCTTTTACAGTGTCCACCCCTCCCCCAACAACGTCTTAATGCTCAGAAGGAAACTGTGGGTTCATAAGAGCAATTTAAAAATAAAGGGACTTCCCTGGTGGCGCAGTGGTTAAGACTCCACGCTTCCAAGGCAGGGGGCCCAGATTCGAGCCCTGGTCAGGGAACTAGATCCCACATGCATGCCGCAGCTAAGAGTTCACATGCCACAACTAAGAAGCCCGTAAGCCAACACTAAGGAGCCCACCGGCCACAACTAAGCCCCAGCGCAACCAAAATAAATAAATAAATGAAAATAAATATTTTTTTAATAATTTAAAAAAATAAAGAGGTGACTCCCTTTTCAGTGCATGTATCTTACTAGCAAGTGAAGAAAGCAACAACAGCCTGTGCAGCTTATCAAAGAGCAAGCCCTACTACGAGGATCTGTCTCTAAACTTTCACAGAAGGAACTCTTCAATATAGTAACACCTTGACCAGAACAAGGAGGAAAGACCTGGGGCTGGTTCAATGCTTTTGAAATGTCAGGTAGGGTGCTAATAGCCAAAGAATGTGGTCCATTCAACGTTTTTCATCTTTAGTCAGAAGAGGAGTCAGCAGTCACCAAAGATGTGTAAGCACACGCATCTAGTGGTTTATGCATCTTTATATAAATATATACATATGTTCACACACACACACATAGATACACATGAACATGTATGTGTGTGTGTGTGTTTGCACAGAAACCTTCTAATGTAAACTTACCCTGTTGATTAATTAGATCAACTAACATTCAAATTAAAGTGTACCTAATCCCTGAGCTGTCCCTGGTGTATAAAGTCCTGTCCCGTGTAAGCTTTCATACTGGCGGCCTTGGGCAGTCTTGGGCCGACTCAGTGGATAGCAGATTTGCTCCTGGTGAATCAGCTGTAAATAGAGGGAAAATGTCTTTGTATTCACCCGAGAGACTGACCTTTAATTTCCTTTATTTTTCTTCAGTTCTCCCTGACTTTAATATTGGTGTTCAAGATTGATTCATGTTTTAATATAAGGTTTTGTCCAAAAGAATTACTGGAGCTATTATAATACTTTAAAAACACTTATGGTGGTTGATGGTCACTTGTCACTATGCTGAATTACAACCTTGCTGGTAAACATATAGACTTGTTCCTCCAAAAAAGATACAATACATGGAGTACCACGACTTGGTAATAAGTGCCTTGCTTTCTTCCCCCCCCACACAAAATACTAATGAAATAAAACTTGGCAAATGAATTTTTTTGTTTTATATCTACTGCTGCAAATCATACTGTCAATGCGATAGTAACAAGAAATTACTAAATGCACCTTTAATTATCTGAAGTCATTTAACTGCATATATGACACTTTAAGAACAGTCAACTCTTAACACATATGGTAACCAAGAATTCCAACTTTAATATTTAAATGTTCCTAATAATTTAAAATGCTATAGGTTCTTTAAGTTAATCAAATGTTTAAAAGAGCATTAAACTACTTCCTGAAGAATAAACCAAGGCTAAAAGAATCAGGATTGAAATTTTAAGTGTCAGGAGAGGCCCAGCCAGAGCTAAGCACCCATGAATATTCTGCTCTCCTGAGATCTTCTCAGCAGCTCATCTTTCCTTTGAAGAAGATATATTACAAAGAAGCTATTGAAGGTCGATCTGCCTTTTATTGGGCTTCAAGAAAATAAACAAATGTGAACAACTAATAGCCCAGTCAGTCACATCAGTCAATTATAAACTCAAACAGTCAGCATATTGGAAAGACAAGACTGCCTCTAGGCCAGACTTAAGCGCTGCTTTCCTTAAGGGAAGGATGCTTCAAATGATGTGCTTTACATTGTAAGAGTGACCTCTAGCGCTTCTTTTTTGCTGAACTTCGGCAGTTGGACGATGAATTACTTATGCGTTTTCTACAAAACTTTCTGTGGGGGGGGGGTCTGTGTTGTTATTGTTTGTTTGTTGTAATGTGGGTCAAATGCTACCATTACAGCATTCCAAGATTTTGATGAGGTGAAAATATGCACATTTTATTGACTCATGGGATTCTTACACCCCCAAATTAAAACAGAAGCTAAAACACACTGCAGCGTCCGAGTGAAGTTCTCTTCTTTCAGAGTGATAGATACACCACACCATTAAATGAGCTAATGCTGAATGGAAGGACGCAATCACAGTGGCCATTCAATGTAAATGAGCATTTGGCTTGTGCCCGTAAGGTCATTTCTAATGTTCTTCCCACATCAGAGTGCTTTAGCGCGCTCAAGGGATGTACCATAGCAAATGCCTTGTTCCTGGCTTATTTGTGTCCCCCCAAACCTAAACCTGCTTGAAATGTAGTGACATAAATTCCTGACCAGGCCTCATAGCCCTTTCTTGAAAAGCAGATGAGCTTTTCCTTTAAAGTCCAAGAAAGAGAGAAAAAGTATTTGCTGAGTTTGTTGATCATTCATCAGGGAGGGGGAAATTCTCCCCTTTAGAGATTTTAGGCCAAATGTAACTTTTAAAACTTCTTATCTCTAATAAAAAGTGGATGAAGGGACCTCTGTCAAATTATTTTGGATGATACTTAAATTAGAAATAAGGTCTTAATAAATCTCATTAACTCAGAATCAGAATATTCAATCACAAATTTATAGTTAAAAATTCAAGAATAATACTTTTGAAAAAAGCACCTGAATGTATTTCTTTAAGCAAGATGTAGGAATCAAGCCCCCGTGTTCAAGTCTCATTCTGATGGCAGTGAGGACACAATTCCTAATATTGAGGTTCACCTCTACCAATTCTGCCCCTGAATTCTGCAGTATGTTTCAGTTATTATCCTGGCATCATTTTAAAGATGCAGCCAGCTATCAGTCTGCCAAATTGCAAACTTCAGAAATCTAAGCTAATGTAGCATAATGTAAAGTCTGCCAGTTGTTTTCCTGTTAGACATAATTCCAGTAAAATTCAGGAAACCTAAAAAAGGGAAGAAACGAAGACATTCACAGGCTATTCCGCGATTAAGATGACGATTTAATGTTTTACTAGAACTTGAGTGTTCTCAATGAATACACAAAGACAAGAGGACAAGATTCTGCTCGTAGACAGAGAAACGATACTTTGCATATTCTGACCAGACCAAGAGGAAAGACATGTGTAAACCCAGTCGTATTTGCAAGATTTTAAGTGAGGCTTCATTTATAGCAATGTGCTTTGCAGCAATTCCAGCTGCAAATAATCATCATAAAAAACAACAGAATTAAAGTTTTGCAGAGAGGCCCCCTTCAAGTTCTAAATCATTTGCTGTATACTTACAGGAATTCCCAGCTAAAACCCTGTTCCAATCTGGAGTAGATAACAGAAGTAGCGTCTTGAGAACAGCTCCGGTGACAGGCCTCATGTTCACATTCATTGGGCTCCCCCAAAAGATCTTGACTGGCTCTCCGAGGGCTCCAGTCCCGCTCTCAGTCTGTCTCCCAGCTCTGTCTGGATTTTCAGCACCTCTGGGTGTCTTGGTCTCTCTACCTCCTCCTCTTCCTTCTCTCTCTCTCTCTCTCTCTCTCTCTCTCACACACACACACACAAACACACACACCACAGCCCTGACTGCTCACTGAAAAGCGCTCAGCATCTTTCCGAACGAGCATCCACACTGCCGAGGCCACGCCCACTCCTCGCAGCCGTGGTCCCAGAAATTGGCAGCAGCAGCGTCCCTCCTCCAAATTCACAGCAGCGCTCAGAGCTCCGCCGCCGGGCGCTGCGCTGCTGATGAAAGCTGGACTTGGAGGCGAGGCCTGCCGCGCCTGGGCCTCCTCGGGGCTCCCTCCCCTCTCCTCTATTCTTCAATAATCCTTAACCCTTTTCTCCCCTCTGGAGATGTCCGTGGGGGGAGGGGCGAGGCGGTGGAGCCTCCTGATTTTCTGCCCGTCTTGCCTTCAGCAGAGCCAGTCAACATACTGAGCTAATTCCTGATTATCCGGGAGTGCATCCAGGTAAAATTGTGTTTTGTTTCAAAACAAAAGCATAAAATGAGACAGAAATAACTAAGCAGCATTGGTAAATGGTAGCTAAAACTGTCCTTGGGGAAAATACTTGCTGTTGTTTTTCTCTGTTTATATAAAATTATCCTCTTCAGCTATGGTGCCAGGATTTTATTATGGAAATGCCTCACAAGGAAACAGACATTCCTGTTCGGCAGATATTTAAAATCATCTAGTAATAGTCTGCAAGAAATTAACATTTCTTATTTTAGTGCATCAGGAGTACAAATCCACAAACTGAATGCTTTGGATAGATCTATTTGGATGAATGCTTCAGGCTGTGAATACGCAGTGGCATTCTACAATCCAATTCTTTAATAATAATTCCCAAAAGGCCCCAAAATAAAAATGATGGGATACTGAAGAAAGGGAACCCCCCGCCCAAAACACACACACACACACACACACTCACACCAAACCTCCTAAACAATTTAAAGATGTAATTCAAATGGCCTAAAGGAGAGAGGAGTAAAGTTGAATTCAGAAGATCGCCAGCTACAGAAAAATCACTCTTCGAATGGCTGATCCATGGATATTGCCAGTTCTTGAATAGAATATTGAAGTATTTAAATAATGGAGCTAATATCACATAATGATAAGTGTATAACATGGTGTCATAGAAGGATAAATAAGCTCTTCAAAATAAATGTCAAGATATTTAACTTAGAATGTGCTAAATTTTATAATAGGAACACTGAGATTCTCAAGCACTTCTTGGTGATAACAAGTAAGAAGAAACATAAGCATTCAGTAGCAGCAGCCTTGCTATAGAATGAATGAAATAAGGGGGAAATGACAGAAGCATTCACCATAAGGGCTAGCTCTTGCCTACAAACAAAGCAGAAGAGATATTTTTAATTTCCCTATTTTGCAGATGAGAAAACAAGAACAGGGAATTTAAATGATTTGAGGAGATCATAGAGTTAGTAAATAAAGCACTGAGGATTGAACTTTGTTTTTCTGACCCCAGTTTTACTGCTCTCACCCTAGTACTTGCTGCCCTTCACATAAGAGTACAGCTCCTTCCTGACCTCTGGCAAAGGCAGTGAAAACCTGAAGCCCTTAAAAAAGAAAAAAAAGCAGAGGAAAAGAAAGGTCATTGTTCGAGTGTTTACTCTGTATTTCTAGGCCTATATCCCTGATTTTGTCATTTTCAAACATAACATGTTAAGCAAAAGCAGATATAAATTGACAATTTCTGTTAAGTAATTATTGAAGGGGATTAAATATTGTTGAACACATATTATATGCCACTTGTTATCTACTTAAATTATTATAGCAATCTTTGAGGGAAATATCATTGTGCCCATTTAACAGACAAACAGATTGAGCCTCAGCAAAGTTAAGCAGTATGTCCAAAGTGCCACGGGGAGTAGGCTCGGCATTCTGGTCTGCAAAGCTCTGAAAGTATTTCCTTCAATGACTCCACACAGAGGGAACGGGTCTCAGGCTCTCCAGAAGAGAAAAGTTCTCTTTTTCTCTTTTTTTTAAATTCTCTTCTTTTCTCCAGGAGAAAAAAGTTGTCTTCCTTTTAAAACTTTATACTTAAAATTGTTCCCATAAAATAAATTAGAGAATGCATTTTAAAAGGATCAGTACACATATCAAAAATGAAAAATAATTGAACCTTTCCTGGCAATAATAACTTCTTTAGGACAAAGTGTAAATTTTCATAGCAACCGTTAAAGATGGATTTTTCCATATCAATGGGCTATGGTAATAGAATGAGTTGGAGGCTGGCACTGAATAAAATACCTGAGTATTTCAAGCCATTGCACCACCAGCCCCTGCCTGATGGCCACAGGGGAGAGAGAGCCACATGGACCACATGACGCAGTGGAGAGAGTATAGACATTATAAACAGAGAAGCCCAGATATGAATTCAGCTTTCACTGTGGTTCTGATTAAATGACTCATTTACTCTGGTCTTCGATTTCCTTTTCTTAAAAAGTAAGAGAATATGACTAAAGAGCCATTGTGATATAATGTGTGACAACCCCCCACTGAGTGCCTAACACTTAGTGGGTCCGCAGTTACTCACTGGCCTTAGATATCTGCATTCTGACTGTACAGGGTAGTGGTTTGAGCGGGCAGTGTTGGAGTCTGGTAGCCCAGGTTCAAGGTCTGCTCCAGAGCCACCTCCAACCAGCCTGCCCTTGAGCAAGCTGCATATCATCCCTGATTCTTAGTTTTCTCATCTGTGAACCAAGGACAGGTAGAGTATCACCCTCATGGCTGAGACAATGCTTGTAAAGTGAAAGCCCCTGAGAGTTAGACAATCAATGTTGTTCTTGTAATCACTGTATTATTACAGCTCACTTTGCACAGAGGAGAAATCTGAGGAGGAGAGGAATTACAGACTCGCCAGAGGGACATGACTCATTGGTGGCAGAAAAGGGATGGTCACCAAGACCTACTGACTTGTGCTTCTTTTCTTCCTCTCTACCATTAAGAGTTGGTGCTTAATGTCAGGGAGGGAAAAAAAAAAAAGAGTCTGAATGGGAAAAATCAGAGAAGTGTAGAGACTTAATTTTGCACATTACTGTACTGCTGATTCAGACGTCACAAATCATTTCTCCCTGTGTATGCATTTGTGGTTATATTTTCCACCGATTAAGATAAAAACAACTGCTGGTGCTTCAGGTTTGGCGTATGCATATTATGGGCTAGACCCTGCCTGAGAAAGCATTATAAATCAAACCAAAATGTTCCAATTTGTAAAATAAGGCTTTCAATTTCCTCTTGGTACAACCTGCCAGAGAACTGTATGACCCACCACAGTGTGCATAGAGGCTCCTGGACTGTCCTTTGGATTGGAAAAGGATCATCGGGTCATAGTGGAACAAAGTCACATCAAAAGACTAGAAAGAGATTAAGATGCAACTCCTTTGTTTCTCTTATTCATGCAAATTGTGTTATCTGGTGCCTGAACCTCTTAACTGGTTTCTGGATTTCTTACAAAGGCAATTGGTTTGTGGATGTCTCCCTAGGAGAAGAATAGGCTGGGCTTCCTATTTTGCAATTTTGTTGATGTTGCTACTCAAAATTTATTCTTTTTGTGATTTATGAGAAATATATTTTGGTCATCTGAATGACCAAATATATTTTTCTTATATATATGCTTGGTCTTCCTCCACAGTTCCTGGCTCAGGAACTCCCCAAACCTTGGAATTTCCTAAGTGTAGACAGTGGTAAAGGTGTCCTGTGATATGTGAAGAGGTGACTTTTAGAAGCACCTAATGATGGGGGCTGGTTGCCAGGAGAACCAATCATGTTGTTAGAGGATTGGAACTTTCAGTCCCACCCCCTGACCTCCAGGGAGAGAAGAGGGCTAGAAGTTGAATCAATCATGCCTATGTAATTAAAGCTTCCATAAACATTCAAAAGGACAGGATTCTGAGAGCTCCTAGGTTTGTGAACACGTGGCGATGCCGGGACAGTGGTGCTCCTGGAGGCGGCATGGAAGCTCCATGCCCGTCCCCATACCTTGCTCTAATGCATCTCTTCCTTCTGATTGTTCCTGAGTTATATCCTTGTATAATAAACCATTGACCTAGTAAGTAAAATGTTTCTCTGAGTTCTGGGAGCCACTCTAGCAAATTAATTGAACCTTCCTTGGGGACCTTGAACCCTTCATGGGAACCTCTGATTTATAGCTGGTCAGTCAGAAGCACCGGTGAAAAACCTGGACTCGTGACTGGAGTCTGCAGTGGGGACAGGATGACAGTCTTGTAGGCTGAACCCTTAACCTGTGGAATCTGATGCAATCTCTGGATACTCTGCTGGTGTCTGAGAATTGCTTACTGGTGTGGGGGACCCCATACACATTGAAATTGGTCTCAGAAACCTATTTATGAGGTAAGAACATTTTTGCCAAAAGCCCCTTCCCAAATATATTTATATTGGATATAAACAATGTTTTCTTTGCCCGAACAGTCAACATATAAGAATATTAATTGTTGTCACTGTTGGGATTGAAACTTTATCAAGTTAATATTTTATTAATGGCATTTACTTTTATTTTGTATTACATTTTCAGTTAAGGGACTTGACATTCTCTAAAATAAATGCACTTTTCACAAGCGATCTTTATATTGCCCTAAGTGTTACTATTTTGTTTTCCCTTTTAATCAGTATGTTACAAATAGGGTAAGTGATGACTTCCATAATAACAAACATATTGAGTTTTGCAAGTTTGCAAACACCCAAAGCTCTAGCGGGTGCACTTTTCCTATTAACGTCTCACTTGACACAACCCTTACATAATAAAGACAATTTGCAAATAAAGATACAAATTATAGGCAACACTGGCTACTCTCTTCAGAAGATTATATTGGGTTGGCCAAAAAGTGCCTTCGGTTTTAAAGTAAAAATAAAAGACACATTTTTCATTTTCACCAAGAACTTAATTGAACAGCACATTCACCATTTTGTTCCACTACCTTCTGCCATTTTTCAGGCAACTTCATAATTCCATCTTCCCAAAACTTTTTATCTTTTTGATCAAAGAACTGTTCCAGGTACCTTTTACAGTCTTCCAGATAATAGAAATTTTCTCCATTAAGGGAATTTTGTAAAGACTGAAATAAATGGAAATCCAAAGGTGCAATATCTGGTGAATACGGTGGATGAATCAGAACTTTCCAGCCAAGCTGTAACAGTTTTTACCTGGTCATCAAAGAAACATGCAGTCTTGTGTTATCCTGATGGAAGATAGTGTGTCTTCTGTGGACTAATTCTGGATGCTTTTTGTAAAGTGCTGCTTTCAGTTGGTCTCATTGGGAGCAGTACTTGTTGAAATTAATCGTTTAGTTTTCTGGAAGCTTATAATAGAGGATTCCCTTCCAATCCCACCATATACACAACATCACCTTCTTTGGATGAACACCTGCCTTTGGTGTGGTTGGTGGTGGTTTATTTCACTTGCCCCACGATCTCTTCCATCTCACATTGTTGTATAGTATCCACTTTTCATCGCCTGTCACAATTTGTTTTAAAAACAGAACATTTTCATTACGTTTAAGTAGAGAATCACATGTGGAAATACCATCACGAAGGTTTTTTTTGCTTAACTTATATGGACCCCAAACATCAAAGCGATGAACATAACAAAGCTGGTGCAAATGATTTTCAACGCTTAATTTCCATACTTCGAGTATGTCGGCTATCTCCCACGTGGTATAACGTTGATTGTTCTCTGTAAATGTCTCGATTTGATCGCTATCAACTTCAACTGGTCTACCTGACCATGGAGCATCATCCAGTGAGAAATCTCTAGCATGAAATTTCGCAAACCACTTCTGACATGTTCGATCAGTCACAGCGCCTTCTCCATACACTGCACAAATCTTTACATTTCAGTTGCGTTTTCACCTTTCTCAAACTAATAAAGCATGATATGCCGAAAATGTTGCTTTTTTCCTCCCATCTTCAATATTAAAATGGCTACACAAAAATTCACCAATTTTGATGTCTTTTTTTAAATGCACACTTATATGACAGCTGTCACATACAATCTAACAAAATTGTTTCGAATGAAGTTAAAGATAGCTAAATGCTACTAGAGCCATCTTACGGAAAAAAACGAATGAAACTTTTGGCCATCCCAAGTACATCTGCATGTCATACATAGTTTGCATAATTCAACAAGATTTAAAATGAGATACAGTTTTCAATAGAAAGTAATAAGGAGTCTCAGATATCATTCCGATTAAAATATTGTACAGTGAGTGTGATGTCATTAATGACTTTTGAAAGTCTCTATTTTTAAATGTTATTTTTAATATTTTAAATACTTAATTTAAATTTATTTTTAATAAAAATAAATTTTAATGTAAAAACTTTTAGATTTATAGAAGAATTACAAAGCTAGTACAGAAAGTTTCCATTTACCCTCCCCTTCCCCCTCCCCCCCCCACAGTTTCATTAGCTAAAAGTTCACATCTCACTCAGATACCCTTCATTCTTCCTAATGTACTTTATGCATTCTAGGATCCCAGCCAGGACACTACATTACATTTAGTATTTGTGCGTTATTAGGATCCTTTTGGCTATAACTGTTTCTCAGACTTTCCTTATTTTTTAATTATTTTAACACTGTTGAGGCATACTGGTCAGCTGTTTTGTACAATGTTCTGTATTGGAATTTGTCTGTTGTTTTTCTCACGATTAAACTGTGATGATGAGTTTTGGGGGGAAAGGCTACGGAGGTAAAGTGCCATTCCCATCACACCACATCAAGAGTACGTACCGTTAATGTGAGTTATCATTGATGACGTTGACCTAGATCACTTGGAGAAGGAAGTGTTTGTGTTTTCCCTGCTGTCAGGTTACTCTTTTTTTCATCCTTTCTTTGGAAGCAAGGCACCATATGCACACCACAGTTAAGGAGTGGGGAATTATGTTCCACCTACTTGAGGGCAGAGTATCTATATCTATCTATCTATCTAGTAAAAGTATATATTCATACACTAATAGTATATTTACTAATAGTAACTATATATACTGTATATATTTGGAATTCTTCCACATGACAGATTTGTCTATTCTCCCAATTTATTTATTTAATCAATCATATGGACTCATGGATACTTTTGATATATGTTGGCTTATAATCCAGTATTATTTTACTTTGTTGCTGAAACTGTTCCATCTTTAAATGAAAAGGCTTCCATCAGTATCCTTTTTCATTGGATGCTGTGTCCTTCTGACATACTTCCATCATTGTATGTGTCTGTGCTTGTGCACACAAGCACACTTTAGCACTTCCTTAATTTCTGGCACTATAATATTCTCTAAGCTTATCTTTTTTTATTTTAGTTTAAAAAAATTTTTTTAATAATTAATTTATTTTTAATATTTATTATTATTTATTTATTTTTGTCTGCATTGGGTCTTCGTTGCTATGCCCAGGCTTCCTCTAGTTGCGAAGAGCTGAGGCTGCTCTCCGTTGCAGTGCGTGGGCTTCTCATTGCACTGGGTTCCCTTGTTGCAGAGCACAGGCTCTAGGCGTGCAGGCTTCAGTAGTTGTGTCTTGCGGCGTCTAGAACGCAGGCTCAGTAGTTGTGGCACGTGGGCTTAGTTGCTCCGCGGCATGTGGGATCTTCCCGGACCTGGGCTCGAACCCTTGTCCCCTGCATTGGCAGGCAGATTCTTAACCACTGGACCACCAGGGAAGTCCCTTTCTTTTAGTTTTTAAAACATTTCATTTTTAGGGCAGTTTTCGGTTATATAACAAAATTGAGGGACTTCCCTGGTGGTCCAGTGGTTAAGACTCCACACTCCCAATGCAGGGGGTCCGGGTGCAATCCCTGGTCAGGGAACTAGATCCTACATGCCACAACTAAAAGAGCCCGCATGCCGCAACTAAGACCCAGTGCAGCTAAATAAATAAATTTGTTTTTTAATTGAGAGAAAGGCACAGAGATTTCCCATATACCCTGTACCCCCTTATGTGCATAGCTTCCCCCAGTGTCAACATCAGACACCAGAGGGGTACATTTGTTACAAAAGAGGAACCTACACTGACACATCATAATCACGTAAAGTCCACAGTTTACTTTAGAATTCACTCTTGGTCTTGTATATTCTGTGGTTTAGACAAATGTATAATGACATATATCCATCATTATTATTATCATACAGAGCATTTTTACTGCCTTAAAAATCCTCTGTGCTCGACCTACTCATCTCTCCCCACCTCACCCCTGGAAACCACTGATCTTTCTAAGCTCATCTTTTATACTTCCTGCCCCAGTCTTAGATTAAACTATTTCTTTAAAGAGCAGCTGGTTCCTTTTACTGGAGCAGGGTATCCAAGATCTAGGTGCTAAGTGTGCTTGTTGCTACTGGATATCCTTACTTCTAGGTCCTCTCAGCTGAAAGAGCAAAGAAATATATGTGTACATACTAACCTCTGTATATCCAGATATCTGTAACTATTTGTATGTTTATCCATTAGGATCTATATTAAGCTAAATAGGACTTTGTACTGACGTCTCCAACTCTAACCTGTTACCACCTGGATTACTCCATTCCCTTCTTTTTCTTGTTTGTGAACTGCCATTCCAACAGTCAGAAATTTGACTCCCGTTATCCACCATAATTTATTTAATTGTTCATTTCAATGTGTCTTTAGAATAGTACCACAATTTATAATCTTTACCAACTAAAGTATAGTGCTTAGGTACTATTTCTTTAGTCTTACAGCCTCCACTCATTTCCAAAGTTACTTAGTTCAGAACCTTTTTCACCCACCCCCTTGAATAAGGTTGTTTCATATGTTTCTAATACAAGTTCTTGTTTTGTCATATGCTACATTCCACCCAGGGAATCCTGCCCTCCTAAATGTTTTTTTTTTTCTAATTTGCTCATATTAAGGTTAACTCGTTGTGCTTTATAAGGTTCTATGGGTTCTGTGCCTTATGACAAATACATAGGGTCATGTATCCATAATCATAGTATAGTACAAAATGGTTCTTGGCCTTAAAGAAAAGTCTCCACTTTTGGATTGGGTTGTTTGTTTTTTTTGTTATTGAGCTGCATGAGCTGCTTGTAAATTTTGGAGGTTAATCCTTTGTCAGTAGCTTCATTTGCAAATATTTTCTCCCATTCTGAGGGTTGTCTTTTGGTCTTGTTTATGGTTTCCTTTGCTGTGCAAAAGCTTTGAAGTTTCATTAGGTCCCATTTGTTTATTTTTGTTTTTATTTCCATTTCTCTAGGAGGTGGGTCAGAAAGGATCTTGCTGTGATTTATGTCATAGAGTGTTCTGCCTATGTTTTCCTCTAAGAGTTTGATAGTTTCTGGCCTTACATTTAGGTCTTTAATCCATTTTGAGCTTATTTTTGTGTATGGTGTTAGGGAGTGATCTAATCTCATACTTTTACACGTAGCTGTCCAGTTTTCCCAGCACCACTTATTGAAGAGGCTGTCCTTTCTCCATTGTACATTCCTGCCTCCTTTATCAAAGATAAGGTGTCCATATGTGCATGGGTTTATCTCTGGGCTTTCTATCCTGTTCCATTGATCTATCTTTCTGTTTTTGTGCCAGTACAACCCAATCCAAAAATGGGCAGAAGACCTAAATAGACATTTCTCCAAAGAAGATATACAGACTGCCAACAAACACATGAAAGAATGCTCAACATCATTAATCATTAGAGAAATGCAAATCAAAACTACAGTGGGATATCATCTCACAGCAGTCAGAATGGCCATCAACAAAACATCTAGAAACAATAATTGCTGGAGAGGGTGTGGAGAAAAGGGAACACTCTTGCACTGCTGGTGGGAATGTGAATTGGTTCAGCCACTATGGAGAACAGTATGGAGGTTCCTTAAAAAACTACAAATAGAACTACCATATGACCCGGCAATCCCACTACTGGGCATATACCCTGAGAAAACCAAAATTCAAAAAGAGTCATGTACCAAAATGTTCATTGCAGCTCTATTTACAATAGCCCAGAGATGGAAACAACCTAAGTGCCCATCGTCGGATGAATGGATAAAGAAGATGTGGCACATATATACAATGGAATATTACTCAGCCATAAAAAGAAACGAAATTGAGCTATTTGTAATGAGGTGGATAGATCTAGAGTCTGTCATACAGAGTGAAGTCAGAAAGAAAAAGACAAATACCGTATGCTAACACATATATATGGAATTTAAGAAAAAAAAATGAAGAACCTAGGGGTAAGACAGGAATAAAGACACAGACCTACTGGAGAACGGACTTGAGGATATGGGGAGGGGGAAGGGTGAGCTGTGACAGGGCGAGAGAGAGGCATGGACATATATACACTAACAAACGTAAGGTAGATAGCAGCCGCATGGCACAGGGATATCGGCTCGGTGCTTTGTGACTGCCTGGAGGGGTGGGATAGGGAGGGTGGGAGGGAAGGAGACGCAAGAGGGAAGAGATATGGGAACATATGTATATGTATAACTGATTCACTTTGTTATAAAGCAGAAACTAACACACCATTGTAAAGCAATTATACCCCAATAAAGATATTAAGAAAAAAAAAAAAGAGAAAAGTCTCCAATCTTTTACCTATTTAACTCTCTCCTACCCTCCCCTAACCCCGTGGTAACCACTGATCTTTTTTACTATCCATATAATTTTGCCTTTTCAAGAATGTCATATAATTGTACTCATACAGTATGTAGCCTTTTCAGTCTGACTTCATTTGCTTAGCAATGCACATTGAAGATTCATCCTATGCTTTTCATGGCTTAATAACTCCTTTCTTTTTCTTGCTTAATAATACTCCATTGTTTGGGTATGCCACTTTTTGTTTATCCACTCACTATTAAAGGGCTTCCTGGTTGCTTCCAGTTTGGGGCAATTATTAATAAAGCTACTATAAACATTCACATGCAGTATTTTGTGGGAACACAATTTTCACCTCATTTGAGCAAATGTCTCAGAGTGCGATTGCCAAATCATTAGTAAGATTATGCTTAACTGTGTAAGAAATCGCCAGGTTGTCTTCCACAGTGGCTGCTCCATTTTACATTCCCGCCAGCAGTGCACGAGAGTTCCTGTTGTTCCACGTCCTGGACAGCAATTTTATTGTCAGTTTTCTGGAGTGCAGCCATTCTAATAAGTTGGTATCTATATTTCGTTGTTGCTCTAACTTGCAATTCTCTAATGACAAATGATCTTGAGCATCTTTTCATATGCTTATTTGCCATCTGTGTATCTCCTTTGGTAAGGTGTTCATTTAGATCTTTTGCCCATTTTCTAATTAGGTGTCTTATTTTCTCACTGTTGAGTTTAAGAGTTTTGTATATTTTGGATACAATTTATTAATCAGATATATGTTCTAACAATATCTTGTCCTCATCTGTGGCTTATCTATTCCTTGTCTTAACAGTGTCTCTCACAGAGCAGGTTTTTAAAAAATTTTAATAAAGTGTATCTTTTCACTTATATCTCTCACGGATCTTGTTTTTGATGTTGCATCTATAAACTTAAGAGCTCATAGATTTTTGCCAAACGTTTTTAGTTTTATAGTTTTGCTTCTGACATAGGTTAACAATCCATATTTAGTCCATTTTTGTGAAAGTTAAACGTCTGAAAAAACTATCCTTTTTCAATTGAATTGCCTTTGCTCCTTTTCAAAGATTAGTTGACTATATTTATGTGGGCGTTCTTCTGGGCTCTCTCTTCTGTTCCATTAATCTGTATCCTATTCTTCCACCAATAGCATGCTGCCATGATTACTGTAGCTTTACAGTAAATCTTGAAGTTGGATAGTGTCAGTCTCGAACTTCGTTCTTATTTAGTATTGTGTTGGCTATTCTAGGTCTTTTGTCTTTCTGTATAAACTTGAGAACCAGTTCGCCAACATCTGCAAAAGAACCTGATCTGGGATTTATTTGGGATTATGTTACATCTATAGATAAAGATGGAAAGACATGACATCTTAACTATACTGAGTCTTCCAATCCATGAATATGGATCTATATTTTATAGTTTTCATCAAACTTGGACAACGTTGGCCATAATTTCTTCCAAATTTTTTGCCCTTTGTGTTCTTCAGGGACTCCAATTACAGGTATATTAAGGAGCTGTCCTATAACTCACAGGTGCTCATTTTTAATTTTCGTCTACATTTTATTTTGGATAGCTTATATTTCTATGTCTTCAAGTTCACTAATATCCTGTTCTGCCACATTTCATATGCAGTTACATCCAGAGTGTTTTTCATCTTAGCCACTGTCACTTTTAGGCCAAGCACTTCAATTTGCATCCTTTTTATTTCTTCCGTGACACAACTTTGGGGCATATGAAATACAATTATAATAAGTGTTTTTAATGTCCTTAATGCTCATTATAGCATTTGTTAGATTATAATGATATTATTAGATTATCATCGATAACCTTCCTCATTATGGGTTGTGTCCCCTGCTTCTTTGCATGCCTGGTAAACTGACTGGATGACAGGCATCATGTGGATTTTACTTTGTTCACTACTGGTGATTTTTGTATTCCTTTAAATCTTCTTAGCTTTATTCTAAGATACAGTTAAGTTACTTATAAATAATTTGATTCATTCAGGTCTTGCTTTCATGATTTTTAGGTGGGTCTGGAGTAGTCCTTAGCCTAGGACTAATTATTCCCCACTACTGAGGCATGAATTTCCTGAGTTACAATTACAATGCCCTGTGAATTACGAGTTTTCTTATCTGGCTGGTAGGCGTAGGCATTCTTCCATACCTGTGAAAGTGCCAAAACCTCTTTCCTCTAATATTTTTAGATGTTTGTTCCTAGTCTCAGATAATTTCTTCACACACATGTGCTGGTTAACATTCTGCTGAACACTCAACTCAAGAGAAACCCACCATAGATGTCTGAGGTTTTCTCTCTGTGCAACTCTTTCCTCTGTGATACTCTCCTCTGTGAATTCTAACTGCTTTGGTCTCTCAAATTCATAGCTCCATCTCCTCAACTCAGGGAATCCACCAGACTCTGTCTGAGTTTCTCCTCCCTGAACCATGGCCTAGAAACATTCTAGAGGCAATAAACTGAGGCAATTGTAGAGTTCACCTCGTTTGTTTCTCAACTTTCAGAGGTCATTGTCTTTGTCACCTGATGTCTAGTATCTTAAAACCAATTATTTTTCATATTTTGTCTATTTATTTTGGTTGTTTTAGTTAAGAGGATAAATCTGATCCTGGCCCCTCCACATTGGTTGGAAGTATAAAAAAATGTCATTAAATACCTCTGTTATACGTTAAGGTGAACAAGCTATTATATGAAGAATTTTCATTCTAAATTATGTCCCTGACCAAAAGTCAGTTAACTACCCATGAGGAATTGAGAGGTTAGAGGAGGAGAAAACAATGTTTTTTAAAAAGCTCTTTTCTAAACACCTTGCTTGAATTTTTCTTTAAGGTGAGTACTATGTGGATGTGCTCATGTCTAATTTAATATCATTAGGCATCATAACACCAGTATTCACTGATACATTTTCCTTATATGATCTTTCTTGATTTAGATGTCTTCTTTGATATAGAAAGATTAGGATGACCAGAAATCATGATTAACTTTACACAGAAGAACAGCAGGTGCACAAAATTAGAGTGAGAGTTCAGGAGCTAGAAAATAAATCCTTGATTCCATCAAATTTAGCATAAGATATGCTAAAAATACTCAATTCCTCAAACAGATACAAAATTGTGCTTAAAATTCAAGTACACTAAAAAGGTAAGATTGTCTCTGATCACCCTCATCTGAATTTCAACCCTTTTCCTAGGAACTGACCGGGATTTAGGAGAGAGCAAAGAAAGACCACCAGATTCAAGAGGGTCGGACAGAAAAGAGAAGGGGGGAGAAAAAAGAATAGAGAGTAGATGTGGTAGGGGAAGAGCAGGATGCCGAAAAAGATAATTACGTGTCAAAGATGGATTTGCTTCCTGTACATTTTTGTCTCAGTAAAACCTTGTGACTACAGCATTCAGAGTTTTACTTCTCTGATAGAAAAAGCTTATCCCAGTAGGAATGCATAGCGTTAAGAAATGTCATGCCTAGATTTGTGATATCTTTATAGTGAACTGATTTAAGCATAAGAGAACACAGTTACTGTAGAAAACAAAGAATTCTGTAGATAAGGACTTTGAATATTTTTTATATCCACTAGTGTTTGTTTTAGAACTCTAGACTGCCTCATGCAAAGTATCCATTTCTCAGAATAATGAAGCAGAAACAATTTTGGCCTTGGTCAGGTCCAGGAAAATCAAATCCACCCACCACCTAGATCTTCAGATCCACAACCCACGGCAGGTTTAGTGCCTAGAAGCCGATGTGACTTAAAGTGGCTTAAGGGAGCAGTTCTCCAACTCTCAGGCAGAAAACCACTGTTACAAAAGAGTGAGGATAGATGGGATTAATCTCCTGCAAGTAAAACCAGGTCGTTACTTTTGCAAACATGGTAATGGTGCCACCTCTACAGTAGCAAGAAAAACGAAGAGTGCAGTTACAGGGTTCACCTGCTTTCTTAAAGAGACTAGCTCACTTTCTGTGTGCTGTCTGAACAGTGTGGGAGGTCAGCCCTACCAGGGGGACTGGATGCTTGAAGTCATTTCATTTTGACCTGCTGTTCAACATGGTACCCACTAGCCATATTAACATTAGAGTCCGTTGTTCTGTTGCACCATGCACATTTCAAGTGCTCAGCAGTGGCTGCTATGTTGGACTATGCAGATACAGGACATTCCCACCAACACAGAAAGTCATACTGGACAGTGCTGCTCTAGATGTTTGCAAAGGCTGGGTAATGTTTTTATAACATGCCAGCATTTCAGTACCTAATTTTTCCATTAAAAACATTTAAAAGCAATTTTCCTTCCAAACTTACTGAAATCATGTGCATTGAAATTTCAGATTGTAAAGTCTCAAAAGAGGAAAAATGTCTCTATGCTTTTTCTGGATGAAAAGTGAACTCAGCCTCCTGAAATAACCACCTAGAGTGCTTACAGACAATATTCCTCTGTAATAGTAATAAACAGTCCTCTAATACAAATTAGTGTGATACTCTGGTTCATGTTTTTAAAGAAATTAAATAAATAAATAAATAATTTAAAACAAAAATAGTTTGGATATGAGAAAAGAAAGGAAAAAAAAACACTTTAGAAAAACGGCCTAAAAATAGAATAAAACTGATTGCAGTTAAAACTTAGAGAGCACTGTGGCCCAGCTGAATGAAATGGTGAAGGGGATGAGACCAAGAGCAAGACTTTTGAATTTCCACATCTTTCACCCACTTGACCAAGTCACCAAATCTCTCTAACACTTATTATTTAAACCTGCCTTCCAGGTGTGTTGTGAATATTATACTAAAACAACTAACGCAAATTTTCTAGTTCCCATAAAACAATGAGGGTTTAATAAATGGGTTGAATCATTATTAATCTAAAAATAAACACAAGAAAACTTATTAAGTTGTGTACATTAAATATAATACAGCTTTATGTATGTCGATTATACCTCAATAAAGTAGTTTAAAGAAAATAAACCCAAGAAACTGCTTTTAAAAAAACTTTCGAAAAACACCTAACAGGGACATCCCTGGTGGCACAGTGGTTAAGAATCTGCCTGCCAATGCAGGGGACACAGGTTCTATCCCTAGTCCGGGAAGATGCCACATGCCACGGAGCAACTAAGCCCGTACGCCACACCTACTGAGCCTGCACTCTAGAGCCCACGAGCCACAACTACGGAAGCCCGCACCTAGAGCCCGCACACTGCAACGAGGAGTAGCCCCTGCTCGCTGCAACTAGAGAAAGCCCACGCACAGCAACAAAGACCCAATGCATCCAAAAATAAATAAATAAATAAATTTATTAAAAACAATAAAAAAAAACACCTAACAATTATAAATGTATTTGACGTCTCTATGTGTTTAGCCCAAACCAGAGGTTTAATATACTCACCCTTAGATTTTAAAACATATATCATAGATATGAAACTTACCAGAGAGCAGTATGGAAGAATGTTAGTTTTGACCCCTTTAAATTCTTGTAGTTAATTGTTGTATAGTCAGATGATGCTACGTCAGATCCATTCTGCAATAAAATAAAAACAGTATTACTGAAATCTATTATATTTATGTTCTCTTCACTTGCAGAAAAAATCTCCAAAGTGATGTGAGCCTTTTTCAGTTACAAAGTCCTTGTGAACTTCTTTTACATCACTGAATGCCCTGATTGAATTAAGAATGTCAAAATTTTCTTGCACAAGGAACACCATTTACATGCCACTGAATGCAGATCCACTGTCAGGTTACAATTATTAATTTTTTAAATGTGTTTGTGCTTTTTCTTAACTTGTGTTCCTTATAAGTGTATGTACATATGTATAGTTATATACAGTTATGTATCTAACAATATTTCAATGACATCAAATTTTGAGTGTGTAGCTTTATAGGTATCATCGCTTCACTAGACTCGTTTTCCAGAAACTTTCAGTGTCACTGGATCTCCCTGAAAAGGAGGGAGATTTATATACTATTAGCAAATCAGAATGTACACTCTGCTTCTCCTGCAGTGAAGTGAAACGTACCCTCAACATTATTGAACAAAGTACGTATTATACAAATTACAGAGCTGCACATTCTTGAATACACTGTACCTTTAGCCAATGACCCTGCTAATTTTGTTTAAAACATAGAGGGAAATTTTAAGAAATGCATGGCTTCCTTTGAAAACATCTCATTACATCATATATTGTCAAAATCATTGGTCTGCTTTTTTTTTTTTTTTTTTTTTTTTTTACGGTTCGCGGGCCTCTCACTGTTGTGGCCTCTCCTGTTGCGGAGCACAGGCTCCGGACACGCAGGCCCAGCGGCCATGGCTCATGGGCCCAGCCGCTCCGCGGCATGTGGGATCCTCCCGGACCAGAGCACGAACCCGTGTCCCCTGCATCGGCAGGCGGACTCTCAACCACTGCGCCACCAGGGAAGCCCAGGATGAATATTTTGATCGCTCGTAACAACCTGCCCATTCCTCTTGCCCATTCACTTTCTTTCAGAAATTGAGATTTCTGACAATGACAAAGATTTACTCGCTCATGGAATACCATCTGAAGAAAAATATATAAAAATACTATCAATTTTAAAATAACCAATTGTTTATTGTTTTATATGGGCAAGGGCATTGTCTTTAAAAAAGTAACAATTATGAAAATATTGCAACTCTTTGCTACTCATTAAAATAATCTAAAACTGAAGCAACTGTTGTATTTTTAGCGAAACTGCTATGTAAAAGCCACCCCAAAATGCAGTGGCTGAAGACAATAATGATTTATTATTCCTCCTACTTCTGATGGTTGGTGGACTAGAAAATCCAAGATGGCCTCTTTTCACGTGTGGTGATTGGACGCCAGAGAGAGCATTTCAGTTCTCCTCCACATGGCTAACTTGGCTTCCTTACATGGAGGCTTCAGGGCAGTGATCAAACAGGATGAGGATGTAAACTGCAAGGTATACTGAAGCCTAATCTCTGGAGGTCACATTATGTCACTTCCAAGACGTCCTATTCGTCACAGCAAGTCACAAGTCCAGCTCAGATTTAAGGGGGTGTAGAAGAGATTCCACTTCAGTGCTGGGGGGAGGTGGCACGTCACATTACAGAGAGGTATGAAGTGGGATGGGAAGCATTTGTAGCCGTTAAATAACCTAACTCCTGCTGAGTCTTCTTTTTCTTTATTTTGCATTATTTTTTTGACAAAACTGTGTGACTGCATGATAAGACATTGTTTGCGTCTGTCTGACTTTAACAGTATAAACACAAAAAGTGAATTTTGCAAAAATATCTGTGGTCTTCAGTCAATTTTTCCAAGGGCCTTTCTTTTTTAACATCTTTATTGGAGTATAATTGCTTTACAATGGTATGTTAGTTTCAGCTTCACAACAAAATGAATCAGTTATATATATACATATATTCCCATATCTCTTCCCGCTTGCGTCTCCCTCCCTCCCACCCTCCCTATCCCACCCCTCCAGGCGGTCACAAAGCACCGAGCTGATCTCCCTGTGCTATGCGGCTGCTTCCCACTAGCTAACTACCTTACTTTTGGTAGTGTATATATGTCCATGCCTCTTTATCGCTTTGTCACCGTTTACCCTTCCCCCTCCCCATAGCCTCAAGTCCATTCTCTAGTAAGTCTGTGTCTTTATTCCTGTTTCACCCCTAGGTTTTTCATGACATTTTTTTTTTTAATTCCATATATATGTGTTAGCATACGGTATTTGTCTCTCTCTTTCTGACTTACTTCACTCTGTATGACAGACTCTAGGTCTATCCACCTCATTACAAATAGCTCAATTTCGTCTCTTTTTATGGCTGAGTAATATTCCATTGTATATATGTGCCACATCTTCTTTATCCATTCATCCGATGATGGACACTTAGGTTGTTTCCATCTCCGGGCTATTGTAAATAGAGCTGCAATGAACATTTTGGTACATGACTCTTTTTGAATTATGGTTTTCTCAGGGTATAAGCCCAGTAGTGGGATTGCTGGGTCATATGGTAGTTCTATTTGTAGCTTTTTAAGGAACCTCCATACTGTTCTCCACAGTGGCTGTATCAATTTACATTCCCACCAACAGTGTAAGAGGGTTCCCTTTTCTCCACACCCTCTCCAGCATTTATTGTTTCTAGATTTTTTGATGATGGCCAAGGGCCTTTCTTAATCTTTTGATTTTCAAATCATTATCTTTTGAAATTTGAAATAAATTTGCCTTTAATTTGCTGGGTATATATAATGTTGACAACACCTATACTCAACAATGACCTAACCTACAAATGACCTAACACAGTGAGTTAGGGGGGTCTCTGCTAGTGTTAAACAGAAATGATAATTGAGAAGTCTCTGACTTTATAATCATTTTTTTAATGACTGCTTTGCTATTAAGAGTTTTGTGTCCCTATAAAGCCTTGTAATTGCAGCCCTGGAATCATATTTAGTTAGTAAGGACCTTCTCTCATCTAAATTATTTTTTTCACTCCTTATTTTGTATTAAACATTGCACTAGTTCCAAATATGAATAAATAGAATCGTCCTATGAGTTTCAAACACAGGGAGTTTAACACAGAATTTTCTTAAACTGAAAACAGCTGGGTATTGAAAGAGCCGTAAGAACAGAAGGAAAGGTTATCCAAAGATTAATAACTGCAGGAAAACACCACCACTCCTGAGGTGGAGAAGCAAAGGACTCGATAATGTTACCCAGGGCACTGTGCCCCTGGGGACGCACAGCTGGAGCTGAGTTGCATGAGGGCGTGTCCAGAACCCTGCCTGCCCTCCCAGCCCTCCAGTGACGCTGCAGCCTCCGCTGCTCCTGGCACTTCCCTTGTGGCTCCTCGCGTGAGAAAGTCCAAGAAAGGAGTAGCTTCTCCCCTTTTTCTACCTCTCATTAACTGAACCTAACAGGACCCAGAAATACTAGGAGTCTGGGAAATGTAGCCCACAGGTTCCCACCCTCCTCCAACACAGGCAGAACACTGAGAGGCAAGAATGGCACTCAGACCAAAACAGCAACTGACCAGCACAGTCAGTAAGACATAGTACCTACCTCCACAGGGTCACAATGCAATGGTGGACATATATGTGAGGTGCCCTAAAACAAGTTCTACTGCAATGACTACTATGATAAGGTAAAAATGAAAGAAGTTTAATACATGGGGAGATCAGAGGAGGTAAAGAAGTAAACTGTGTTTTAAATGATAGACAGGAGTCTAAGTCATTATCTGGGCAAGAGAGGGAATTTCCAAGTAGAGGATATGATATTTTCTGTTTGTTTTGTTTTTAGGTGAGCCTAAAATATAAATTTGAAAGAGAGTTGTTTCTTGAATTTGACAGCATTCAAAGTGCTTACTTTTTATTAATAAGAAATATTTTGACAAGAGATTGAGGTTAGATTTAATCTGAGTTTCCTCAAAAGTGGCATCTCTTTACAAATACGTCTATAAAGCATTTTAAACCTTTTCCCTATTTAAGGATAGGCGAGAATAAATAAGGATATTTCCCATGTTGTCACACCAATTTTATTCCTTTATATTTTAAGTAATCACTAATTTATTTCTCTGTCCTAACTTTTAATAAAGTTTACCTGAAGCAGCAGAGGGATGGGCTCAGTGGGGAGCAGCTGCTAAATTTCACTGTGACTGCACTTTGTAGAAGCATAATAAATTTGTGGTAGAGCCATCTCCCGTGTGAGGAATACACTAGAATATTTGGCATTCACTTTCTCTTTCTCAAATTGCTTCTAAATGCATTATTCTGTCCAGCATGACAGAAATCCCTCAGGTCACTACAGAAGGACTAGAAACCTCCGTGGGATTTAGACACCAGGAGAAGTGACCTTGAATCCGGGCTTGGCTATGAACACTGTTACCTTGCGAACTTTATCTATAGAATAAGATTTGAAATAGGTGATCTCAAATGCTTCTTTCAGCTCTGATAAGGTAAAATATTATGAAAATGCTTTAAAAGATATTTGAGTGAAAGTGCATGGGAGAATGCATCACAAAATTTGCTTTCAGTTTATTGTAAATGTTTAAAATGTCAGTGCTGTTGCCTGCATTTTTGTATAGCTATTTTCTTATTTCCTTATTTTCAAATGAGGCTAGAAAAATATTAGGGGAGACAAACTTTGTACAAATTAGACTTAGGGGTCTTAGAGAACAGTGGTGCTAAAGAGTTGCCAGGAATGTACACTTTACGTAACTTTAGAACTTTTGTGCTCTCTTAAAGAACTACTCTTTTCTATTCCCCTGTTCTTTGTGGCAATGTGGTATGGTGGAAAGATACTGGATTTAAATCCCACTGACTGAATTCAGCTTCTGTACCACTGTTTGTATGACATCTGACAAATGAATTAACTTCTCTGATCTCTAATTTCTTTTTGATCAGCTACATGGAACGGGATAAATCATAATCTTTGGTTCACAATTCCCTATCACCACAAGTTCACACATGGCTCTCCTTAATTTTATTTTAATTTTTAGTCTAGTTCTTAATTTTGAAACAATAATGAATATAAGAAATGCCCATGAACTAATTCTAGTTTTGAAGATATGAACAGCCATTCTGCACATAGTTCTTTTATTTTTCATTCAATAGGATGTTACAAAAATAATCTATTTTGTCCTATTGCCCTTGGATAGTATAGTTCATTCATTTCTTTGCTATCTGTTGTGTGAATATAGTACAATTTTTAAAAAATTAGTTAGGCCGGGCTTCCCTGGTGGCGCAGTGCTTGAGAGTCTGCCTGCTGATGCAGGGGACACGGGCTCGTGCCCCGGTCTGGGAAGATCCCACATGCCGCGGAGCGGCTGGGCCCGTGAGCCATGGCGGCTGAGCCTGCGCATCTGGAGCCTGTGCTCCGCAACGGGAGAGGCCACAACAGTGAGAGGCCCGCATACCACAAAAAAAAAGAAAAAAAGAAAAAAAAATTAGTTAGGCCATCTCGATTCTTAAAATGACAAACATTGCTGCTATGAATTTTCTGCTTTATGTCTCCTGGTACAAGGTGTACAATTTCTACTAGATATATCACTAGAGATAGAATTTCTGGGTACATAAATTTTCAAATTTATAAGCTAATATAAAACTAGTTTTCAACATGGTTGTGCGAATTTAAATTGCTGACAGTAATGAATAATAAATTCTATTGATCTACATCCTCTCAAATACTGAGTATTTCCCCTGTTCGTAGTTTCTGCCAGATGAATGAGCACAACATAGTAGGTCGTTCTACACGTTTCTGATTCTAGTGAATTTAAACTTTTCTTCAAATATTTAGTTATTGAACATACATGCTTCCTTTCTGAGGAAACGCAAGTTCATATTTTTATCCATAACTTTATTGGCACCACATATGGACTTTGTATGTTATTGTGTCGGTCAGTTTATATACCCCTGTATCAGTGATTGACACTCCATATTAATTACCACGGCTTTAAAAATCTTGACCTCCAAATAAGAAAATGTTTCCCCTCATTATCCATCTTCTTGTTCAAACATGCCTTATCTTTTAGGACCACTGAACTTCTATATAAACTTTAGATCAGCTTGTCAAGTTTCATGGAAAACCTTTGTAGATTTTTACTGGAGAAGTGTCAAGTCTATAAATCAATTTAGAAAGAATAAATAGCCTCAGAAAATAAGTGTTTCCTTCACGAGCATGGAATTTGTAGAGATGTTTGTAGACTTGATCTAAGTTATACTAAGCGATCCTTAAAGCCTCATTCAGATCCAAGAAAATGATGAGAAATTATATATATCCATTTATTAAAGTTTTACTTAGTGTATTTCAACAAAATTTTAATAACACCCATGAACAGGCCTTGAAAAACTTTTGTTAGATTTATTTCTAGATTCACTATAATTTTAGTTGTAAATTATATATCTTAGATATACATACACGCATATGTGTGTCTTCTAATTGTTTGCTGATGGTGTATTAAAGAAAACTATTCACTTTTTTATATTGATCCTATATCCAACCTCATTGCTAGGCTGCTTGTATGACTCATCTACCATTTGAAAAATAAATCTGAAAATAGAAAATAATATTTACATCCAAATATTGTCTTTCCTTCTACTCCTAAATTTTCTTTCCAACCATGAGAATTAATAGTTTTTTAAAAAATCCATATCCATGTAAAATCAATAAAGAACAACTCTTTCCCATGTATAAACATCTATTTTTAAAAGTCTAATATGGGGTTTTTGTACCATATACAGCTTTTAAAATTAATCTTTTCTCCCTTCCTTTGCCTTCTCTTGGATTAGTGAAATGTTAACTAAGTTATCACATTGGATTCAGTCAAAGCAAAGAACATATTCAAGAACAAAAGTCATGAAGTGATGGCTTCACCATTTAAAAAGATATTATATATATGTGTGTGTGTGTGTGTATATATATATATATATATATTTTTTTTTTTTTTTAATATCATGAACTATGCAGGACCCCACACAAGAGTAAGAAGTACAGCTGATTTGGAAGATACTGTTGGATACTTCTACTGTTTAGAAGACAGAGGATGACTTAACAATGATAATTTTCATATGGATGAAAATAAAATCTGTTGCCAAAGATAAAACAAGTTCTTAAGATTTAGATTCTCATAAAGGCAGAATTAAATTATTTACTTTATTTCCTACATGAACAGCAACAACAAAAATAGAGTGTTTGGTGCCCCTTTCCCATCTCCCCTAGAGAGAAGTCTTTTGTGACTAACTGTACCTAGTAGCCACTTTGATTTGGGTAAACTCTGATGGGAAAGGAAAGAGCCTGAGAAAATCCCACATTGTCTTTTGTATAATTATATATTAGTTCAATAACTATGTATTATTTCAAGCTTTACTAATCAATATTATTATTTCTTATTAATAATATTCAATATAAGTAAGAGTCTCTAAGACATAATTGGAATGCCTGTGGATGACCTCAAAAGGTTTGCTTTCCTTGTCATGGGATTTATTTAACAGGTACTGATAATTCATTCCCTGGGAATTTGTAGAGATGTTTGTAGACCTGATCTAAGTTAGACTAAACGATCCTTAAAGCCTCGTTCAGATCCAAGAAAATGATGAGAAATTATCTTAAAGGAAATGATATTGGTTTCTCTGGGGTAAAAGTTAAAATGAAGTTGATTTATTTTACACTGTTCCTAGTTTTACCTGATCTTACTTTAATTTAAAATTACCTCAATCTATTTGGATGTGTGGTGCTCACTGAAATAGAAACAACCACTTAAGTTATGTATAAATGAAAGATTTGCCAAACCCCAACCCATGATCCTCTTTCAAGATGCCTAACGTTTCAGAATAGCATTCATCAGGATTTCTGGCCAACACAAAGTCCACTTCCAAAAGTGCTGTCAGATATGACAAACATCAATTTAAAGCATTATGTAGTCTCTTCAGATCCAATGTTCTCACCGTTAAATTTTAAGAACATAATATTACAACATAATGATTCAGGAATATTATCTCAGGGATATTAAATTTCTTCAAAAAATAGAAGTGAGTAAATCTTTCATTGTTGGAATCTTTTAAATGATTTTTTATATTCACTACATTAATAAAGGAACTTAGTGAAAAAACAAAAGCTCACTGAAAAGTTTATAATAAACAACAGCAGTCTCCTACTTTAGCCATCTCCTCTGTTTATTAGCTATGTGACCTAGGTCAAGTTATTTGCTGTATTTCTGACTCACTTTCTTCATCTGATAAATGGAGACGTTAAAAAGTCTCTGCCCCATAGAATCGTTGTGAACAGATGTGTGAAACAATGTGCACAATTCCTGGAACGTGGTAAGAGCAAAATAAATGTTAGTTATTATTACTACCCTTACCTTCCCTGTCCTAATTTTCATGGCAAACACCCTTAATCTTTCCCCTAGCATTTACCTCCATATTTTAAAAAGTGATATACTGGGCTTCCCTGGTGGCGCAGTGGTTGAGAGTACGCCTGCCGTTGCAGGGGACGCGGGTTCGTGCCCCGGTCCGGGAAGATCCCACATGCCGCGGAGCAGCTGGGCCCGTGAGCCATGGCCGCTGAGCCTGCGCGTCCGGAGCCTGTGCTCCGCAACGGGAGAGGCCACAACAGTGAGAGGCCCGCGTACCGCAGAAAAAAAAAAGTGATATACTTTTGTACATTATTTGTTTGCTGTTGACTCTGATAGATGATAACTTTGTGCATCTTCACCACCCCGTAATGTCTCTCAAACTCCCCATATATAGTTGTTATTTCATACTTTTGGTTAGCTGGTTAGCTCAAGACTCATCCATGCTTACATTTTCATTACATCAGTTAGGAATTTCAGATACAAGTAATAGCAAAGCCAACCACAGTGATTTAAACCAGCCGAGGTTCTATTTTTATCTAGTTCTATTGTTATCTAACAAGAACTTTGGAGGTAGATGGTTGCTGTTCCTCCCTGCTGTCCTCAGTACTTTGCTTTGTATTCTTACAGTTGTCAAATCACACTACTTGATGATTGACTCAGCTCCAGGTAACAGGACCACCTTCAAAACAGGAAGCGGAGGCTAGCCAGGGTGGCAAAATCCTTTCATCTCCTATGGACTGCTCTTATTAGGAAGATAAATAACTTTCTAACATGTTACACAGTATAAATTCTCCTGCATCTCATTGACCAACACTGAATCCTAAGGCGACTCCTAACTCCAAGGCAGGCTGGGGCAGTTAGGATCTTACGCAACAGAATGACATTGCTTTAATTGGCTTAGACCAAAGGGTCTCAAACTTTCTCAGTTCAAGGCTCCATTAGTGCTTCTGTGATTATTTTTACAGTGCCCCTAGGCAAAAGAAATACCAAATAATCCCCCTTTTTTAAGTAGCTGGGACCAAACAATGTAAGTATGCATCCATATCCCTAACAACTTAGTAGCCATTTGAGTAAATACTATATATCAATTGCAAAAAAATAATAGTTTTTAATAAAAGGAAGGGTGTGCCTGTTAGGCACTGTACAACTTCTCAAATTTTAAAATCAGATTAAACATCAGCACCCTCAGTCCCTATTCCACATTAATTTCCACGCAGCACAATCTATGTATCACAGAAATCACTGAAGATCCTGCTTCACAAAGATATGACATCCTGGAAAAGAAGGTAGTCCGAACTAAGGGTGAAACGAAGAAACTGCTTTGAGCTAGCTCAAGAAACTAAACTCCTGTATGTGCAGAGGGGAGAAAATTTCCTTTGTGCTCTGTCCACAGAATTTCAGCCAATTTCTTCCTCTTTTCATCCCAGGGCTTGACCCTCACTAAGGGGTAACTGGAAACCCCTGAGTACTAAGCTTCTCGGGCTTCCTCTGGGGCTAATGGTTTGACTATTCCTTCACACAAGGTTCTGGGCTCAGAATTACTTTGCTTCCTAAATTAGTTACCATTTCTCAGTCACCTTCTGATTCCCAGTAAAGCCGTTGATATCTTTAGTCAACAGTGGACTCTCAGAACTCCTTTCATTTCCAGATGTGTTGATTATTTTAAAAAATACATTCTTATCATGACAGTGGAATTTGAGAAAGGAAAAAACCAAGGTGGTCAATGCAACATTTTCAACTAAAAGTCCAAGGTGGATTCTGAAAAATGACTCAACCTTGGCATGATGAGAGATAAAGGTGGAGAATTCCAGGGGATACCCCACATGAAGGATGTGCTATTATTAGATAATGCATGGTCATCCACCCTCTATACCAAAGGCTGTGAGGGACTGTGTATTTTGGACGTCACAGAACTCCCTTTGCTGTTCGGGTAACTAATAATTCAGGTACTAATGTGCTAATGTTCACCTGATCACTACCCGTCCCCACACCAATGCTGCCCTAATCAATGAAGGAATATTGTCTAAAACAAGCCACATCCTATCCCAAATACCCGTTTGTTCTTTCACAGTGACTTAGTTTTTACTTGGATATAGTACGAAATTAAGTTTTAAATCAGATATTAATTCCAGGTAATTAACAGTGGCCAACAGATTTATATTTGGGTTTTATCAACCTCCAGTTCAGCAAACTTTTTACATTATAAAAAACGTCTTAAAAGTACCTTTATACTTTAGCCTATTGTCTATTTTTGAATAACATTTTTGAAGACAAAGGTATTTTTTAGTTCTATTAAGGAATAAGATGTGATATGCTAGGGAAGAAAATTATATATATCCAGATTTAGTTGCAGATTAAACATCATCAGATTCAAAAAGCTCCTATATCATTCCCCTTACTGAGCTCCGTGAAAGACTATGAAACAGTTATTTCTTTGAAGATTGGGCTGCCAGGAATCTTCATATTGGTAAACACATAACTAGGTCTCACTACTGAACTTGGAATCAAGGTTGATAGGTACAACTTGATCTATTTTAGATGAAAGTGTACAGAAACAAACAGTTTGTTTCCCTTTTTATCTTTACATAGGACCTGTGTTCAGAGTTTATAAAGGGAGAAATGCCTTAAATATATCTATTTCTTTATATCCGATAAGAAGTTATGCTAGCAGGTAGGTTATGTAGAGTCACCTGTGCACTTGGTCATCAGCACATTTGGAAAATAAACTTTTCAGGATTTTAGCAGCTTCAAAAGACTTGAATTATTAGTATTTAAAATGAGAACTTTTCAGTTATGAGAAGGCAAGAGAAAAGATGGATGGATTTTCTTTTTATTGGGAAAGTCAGTTATTGTATCTTATTCTTAAAACTCCCTTTCAACTTATATGTGTTCTCTGGAGATAAGAGTTCATGTTAAAAAATAAGTTTCTGGATTGGGTAGCTTTGAGAAAGTCATGCATAGGTTTTTAAACACCGCAAAATATTCACACACACAGAGTTGTTTTTCAAATTTTCCCAAGCAAAGTGGAAAGTTTTTCAAGTTTTCCTACCATGTGTGAGAAATCCTTGGCACTTTATTGAGTTGCCTCAAAATATATCCTGTATAATATTTTGGTTTCTTAATATGCATATTAACACTAAGATTATTTTATTACTCTGTACTTACACTTTCCATACTGATTCACCTACTGCTGGAAGTTGTAAATTTTTGGAGGCATAGCCATGATTTTCCACAGTAAATAAAACTGCAACATCTGCACATTACTAAAACTTTAGCAAACCCTTAAGAAGTATATGCAAAAATGTTTTCCAAAATTAGATATCTTGGTTGCAAGCAAAAGAAACTAATACTGGTCGCCATAAGCACAAAGGAAATACAACAGAAAAATAATGCAAATTCATGGGATTCTTCTCAAGGACTTGGGTTAGAAATTGCCCAGAAACCAAGGCAGCCCTAGGAGCTAAGAGCTAGGAACCGTCTCTCCCACGGTCTTGGACTCATCAGCACCTGGCTTGAGTGGGAAGCAAGTAACCAGCCCAATCTCAGATGCATGCCCGCCCACTGGCTGCCAGAGAGTCAGTAAGGAGGTGTGACCCACCCTATGGCTTCCATATTGGCAGGAAGTCCTCTGCTTCTCACCAGTCAACCCACTGGGTAATGCCCAAAAACCAGGATGGAGGTAAACTTTGAGTAGGCAAAAAATTAAAAATTTGCCCAATTACCTCACACATACCTTATCCCACATTACATTTCCAATCAAGAATGTTTCTCTGCATGTAATGGAATATATTTTTTACAAACAAAATTGTGCATATCTGTCCTTCAAGGAAGGCAAAGTGTCATCAGTGCAGAATCACTAGATCATGTCCATTTCTCCTCTAAAATCATTATGTCCAATCTCCATTTTTCTATCATTAAAATGCCACTTAAGTGCACAAGTTAATTACATTTTCCACAAAGGATGATTTACATACCTTAGGTTTCCTCTCTGTTTGATAACTATAGAAACCCAGATTTCTTACTTTATCTGTGCTTCAAATATCTCAACGTTTTAATTCCAAAAAATCCAATATTTGATATAAGTACCCTCTTCTATTAAATTGTTTTCAATAAATACATCTTCTAGTAATAATCCCACTGTGTTACTTTTTAGCAAATGAGAAAGTGAGTGCTCCCAATTTTCTTAGCATTGTCTTCTGAATAGGCTCCAAAACAAAAATAAACATAGCTCTTTAGAAGTTTGGTTCAAAAAGAGTAGCTCATAAAGTAACAATAAATAGGCACTATGCTCTTGCAGTATTCTTAGATTCTGATTAACATTTTTTTTTTTTTTTTGCGGTATGCAGGCCTCTCACTGTTGTGGCCTCTCCCGTTGCGGAGCACAGGCTCCGGACGCGCAGGCTCAGTGGCCATGGCTCACGGGCTCAGCTGCTCCGCGGCATGTGGGATCTTCCCGGACCGGGGCACGAACCCGTGTCCCCTGCATCGGCAGGCGTACTCTCAACCACTGCGCCACCAGGGAAGCCCCATGATTAACATTTTTAAAAAAATAAATTTATTTATTTTATTTTATTTTTGGCTGCGTTGGGTCTTCGTGCCCAACGAAGCACGTTGCTGCACACGGGCTTTTCTCTAGTTGCGGTGAGCAGGGTCTACTGTTCATTGTGGTGCGTGGGCTTCTCTCTGAGGTGATTTCCCTTGGTGCAGAGCATGGGCTCTAGGCACACGGGCTCAGTAGTTGTGGCTCACGGGCTCTAGAGCGCAGGCTCAGTAGTTGTGGTGCATGGGCTTAGTTGGCATGTGGATTCTTAACCACTGCACCACCAGGGAAGCCCAAATTCTGATTAACTTTTACGGGACCAGAGTGAACTTATTTATGGAAGAATAGGTTCCATTTTCTTATTCTTTATTGCATTTTCAATACTGTACCATTCTCTGAAACCATGAATTTACAGACCCTTAACGTTTAGAAAATGATGAGTTGGACTGAAATGTCATACAAAAAAGAAAACTTTTATAAATTCTCCAGAAACTCCTCAGCCTAGAAGGTATACAAATTCACAATACCCTAGTTATAGTTCCTTAGAACACAATCTTTCCAAAGAATTATTTAAATAGAAAGAAAAGCCTACTATTAAACCCCACTGTAAATGGTACAATATTAGATAACATGAGAATTGCATAAATATCAACTATGATAACTTCAATAAAATTTTATTTCATTAAAAGCCTTTAGGTTAATCTAAAGTCTATATAGAATCTGTTCTGATGAGTAGAATTTAATTAAATAGTCCCAATCATGCAAATTTAAAATTTTGAGTGTCTATCCAATTCTTTTTTCATAATGTATATTCCAGCAGACTTATGTGTATGAGAATAATAAGAGTTATTATAAGGATTGAAGGAAATAATGTATGTAAAGATATTAACACACACAGTTTTAACAATAACAGTGGTAAACAAAAACAAACATGTAGATATAGAGAACAGAGTAGTGGTTACCAGACAGGCAGTAGGGAGGGTGAAATGGGTAACAGGGATCAACCATAGGGTGACCGACAGAAACTAAACTTTTGGTGGTGAGTACACTGTAGTGTATACAGAAGTTTAAATATAATGTCTTACACATGGAACATGTAATATTATAAACCAATGTTACCTCAATACATTTTTAATTAAAAATAAATAAATAATAATAGTGGTAGTAATAATACTTATATTCCACTCATTGTGTTTGGGAACAAGTAAGCTTTAATTTGAAATTTTCCATCTAAAATCTTGACACACATTAAGGCTTCTATAATGACCTCTAGTATGAAAGGTTTTAGAGTTTAATAGAGCATGTTCCAAACAGTGCTGAGGCAAGTCCACAAAAGTATTCTTAAAGTTGTACCAAATTGAGCGATATGCTTTTTGTTTATACGTAGCAATCAGAGCAAATACTTTGAGTCTGAACATATGGGGAAAATTTAGCAAATGAACTTTTTATCTTAAAAGCTAACAGATTCTCCACATGTAGCAATACATTAACGAAGCTATTATCTGGAAAAAATTAAAGGGTAAAGACACAAATAGATGGAACGTGTGTGTGTATGTGTGTGTGTGTGTGTGTGAGAGAGAGAGAGACAGAGAGAGAGAGAGAGAGAGAAGGAGAGGGAGGAGGGGGGGAAGTCTTAGAAAATATGCATAGTGACGTGATGCAGGGGACGAGGAAAATAACTCAAGCAACATCTCACGTGAGGCTCTTCACTGCTGATCTAGTCTAGTTATTCTCAAACTTCAAGGTGCCTCATCATAATCACCTGAAGGGCTTGTTAAAACACAGATTGAGGGCCCCACACCAAGATTCTGATTAGTAGGTTTTAGGGGGCCCCAAATTTTGTATTTCTAACAAGTTCCCATGTGATGCTGATGCTTCTGGCTGAGGACCCCACTATGAGAACCACTGGTCTGGTTCGTAATAGGATGACAGCTTATTGCTTTGTTCTCCTGCTTGATAAGAAATCCGAAACATGTCTTTATGAACAATATATATGACTGATACTATTCACATTTTCTCAGATTTTACCAATTATTATGGAGAATAAGTTGTTAAAGTTTAATTATTATACGTGTATACATGATGGAAATTATCTCATATCCTGGGAATTGCATGTAATATATAGCTCTATCCAATAAACATATTTTAAAACATTTAAACATAAATTAGATGCAGTAAGCATTTTTGGCCATGGCCAGTAAGTAAGAATAGAGAACATCACTTATATTGATACAAATTAAAACAACAATGAAACACCATTTTTCCCTTTCCAGAAAGGCAAAAACTAAAATGCTTTATAATGTCCTACACCCTGTTGATGGAATTTGAAGGTGAGACCACCTAGAAAGGGTGATTCCAGGGTATATCTAGTAGTGAGATTTGGACCTATTGTTTATAGTTTATTATAGTTTCGTGTATTAAAATAAAACTATAAAATATTATATATGTAGTGAAAAATACATTGTAATGTTTTAAAAACTGGCCTTACTTCAGTGCAAGTTACAGATATGAGTAGCATAATTTGTAATTAAACTTGTTTCTTTTGTGAATTCAAAACATCCTTTATCCTATAGTTAAATTCAATAATTTTGTAAACAACGTATTTAATAAATGAATGACTGGCGATGGTAAAGTGGCACAGGAGGAGAAAAAGTCCACACAGACAGACTGCAAAACAACCTGGAGAAAGGACCTGTGGTTGTGGAATCATGATTCCGTCCACTTGGGCTGTGTGACTCATATGTCATGACTGGACACCTTCTCCCTACTGAAATATCCATTAGCTGGTTAACTGCTCCCAAATGGCTCCAAGTGCCCTGACCACACAGGTTAATAACATTGCTTCTGGGCTAGCTGATGATGCTACATTCTCATATTTTTAAGGAATTATATACTAAGGAAGCACAGGCCAAATAAAGTACGTATATTACTTAACAGGGTACACTGAACAAAGGTCCTGCCACGTTTGCAGTAATTCCCTTTATTTCCTTGAATAAATATCCTTTATTCACAGGAGAAACTCTTCTACAGCAACATGAAATTTCCTAAATGTCATCAGGGTTTATACAAATATATATATACACATATATATATGTATATATATATATATTTGGAGGTAAAAGAACCAAAAAAAGTATGACCAAAATCAATATCGAAACCTCTATTGCTATACTGCCTAAAATGTACCAAAGGAATTAACATTTCTGAGAGTTAATTTTCTTGATATGTAAATCAAATAAAAATATGAGATAAACTAATCATGTTTCACGCTAAAGAGGTTAAACAAGGCTGGGAAATAGTAAAGAAATTAATCTACATTTAGGACAAAGTTAACCTGTTTCGGAAGCCTCTGGGAACCACTTAATGGAAATTGCATAATCTTGCATAATAGCAGATTGACTGAATAGAAGTTTGCTGATTTAGCATTTAATTCTTGAAGAGCAATTATTGGGAAAAGAAGTTCTGTCAGATAATAAAATTAGCACTGCTACAGTATTTACATTTTTAAAATCTCTGGTGAGAAGTTAAATTTCATGGAGACAGACAAAATGTGTGTGTGTGTGTGTGTTGCATATGTATACAACATACACACATGCCTACATACACACACACAACACACACATCCTCCAGTGGTATAATAAACCTCATTCTTTAACGGTACAAATGTATCTCTTTTCCTGATTCCAGCTGAGTCAACTATGCCATCAAGCATTGACCAACAATAACACACATGGCTATTTCTTTTTTAATTGGTCCTAAGCTTGTGCAGATTGTTTTTCTGTTTTCTAATGTTAAAAAACAGATATCCTTTAGTAAAACCTTGATACCCTTCCCCAACACGGGTATGTCTTCTAAGTTGATCATTTTCCCACAATTTTAATAAATTTTTAAAATTTCAAGTGAATACAATCAACTTATACTTACAAAACTAGAACATAAGAAATCAGAATCTCTATTTTTTAGAATCTATTCTTTCTTGCATTTACATTTTAATGACTTCAGCACTGGTTCGCCCTCCCTTCACATTGACTACTCAGGTTATCTTTCTGAAACCTAGAAAGATGAGAAATTTCAACTGCTCAGAAACTACAGATGATCCCCCTTTGGTTGCAGAATAATATTGGCACTCCTTACCAAGGGCACAACTTGATGCAACTTTTCAGTGCAGCCTCTACTCTCGCTGTACAATTACACATAGCCTTTTCTCATCCCTCAACATCACTGTAATTCCTGTGCTGTCTATCATCTACACTTCCTTTGCCCTCCCCAGGGATCAGTCTCCATCATCATCAGCCCTGAGATCATCTGATTACAATTCTGCCTGGCTTCTCTGATGACCTGGATATATTCCAGCCTGGAGCTCCAAGGGCACAGATCTTCCTAGGTGAGCAGAGTGCCACCACTTAACAACCTTGTCTTAATTCCTCAGTCTGCCACTGGGAGAAAGGCTGAGTATGAGGAACAGACTTTACTGATAGTTTAGGGAAGTTGAGAAAAAACTACAATATAGCAAATGAAATGTGACTGTTTACAGGAGGGAAAAAGACCAAGCCCTTCTCATGGTGTCGTCCCCCAAAATGACCCCCACTGCTAGTTCTAATTGCCTTTTCCATGATATTTAATGGTCTACTACCCCATAGATTAATACCATGTTTTCAAAGCCTGACAGTCTATACCTTCATTCCTCTACAGGAAAATCCACCTCCTACTGACAGGGGTTCATATAATCTCAGTATCTTTCTCCATCCCCACCCGCACCAGGACAGTCTGGTGAACGTAACGATCCAGTGGCCAGAGTATGTTTCCCAAAGCCTGAGATATGATTTCAAAAATCACACCACAGTGGGACTAGGGCCAGAAAATGTAGGGTTTGCCTTGGTTCTCCATGTCCTGCAGGGTGGTTTAGAGCAGACTCCAACGCAGTACATCATTCTCTTTGAGTTCTTTTCACATGAGAGGGGAAGACATGACTCTTTACTCTCCCTTCAGTACCCCGGCCTCTTCTTGTAAGTTACCCTGCACAGGACACACACTTGCACATGAACATGAACACGTACATTTGCCAGCAGGCATTCATTCAATAGCTATCTTTTGAAACTTCCTATGTTTCAGCAACTGAGATCAGAGGTGTGTTCACAGTGGTGAGCAAAGCCGACTTGGAACTTAACAGTCACGTGAGGCAGACAAGTCAGGTCAAGCACAAACTTTAACTGGATGGTGTAATAAGCAGAGCTGAGGAAAATTGTAAAGCAGGCTCAGATTATCCACTTAAGGGTCCTAACCCGGTCTCGGGGGCAGAAGAGGTGTCTCCAAGGAAGTGACTCTGACTTTCTGTCTGAACCATAAATACTGATTGGGTGAAAGAGGAAAACTTGTGACTGACCAGAGGAAGAATCTCTTAACGCTTACAGTTGCACCAGAGTGCACCAAGCTGCTGAGACTGACTCAAGACAAATCCATCACTCCTACAAAACATAATTCCAATAATATACTACTGTGACGGTGCATCAATAAAATCATATTATGAAGGACTGTAGTTTTTAAGCCCTGATCTGGCTATATTTGGAACTAAGTATATACATTTATCTTATATTTGAAAAGCTCTTTCTTTCAACATTTAACACCAGCCAATGCTAAAGTTATCTTTGGAACCATTTTCCTTTGATTACACAAGCCTCAATGGCACTCCATCTTCTGGCAAATAATAGACTGATTATATAGATTTGCTTTAACCTTCTGAAATTGCTGGGAAAGAGCATATCTATAAATACACAGTGATAATTGATGGTCAAAATGCCAGCCGGAGTTGGAGCTCATTGAACAATTTTAGGCTCAGGAAAGGGAACAAGTTAAAATTGCTCTAAGCTCATACTGCTTCTAAAGATTCTTCCCTTTATGCACCATGATTTCTGAACGGGTTCCAGTGATATTGTTACAGTCATAATATGTCTCTCATCTGAGTTGTCAAAATACAGCCATTATATTCTCTTAGCCTATTAATTCAGTAATGCTTGATTAAATGCATAGTAAAAACGAAAAATTCAAAAAGTAAGTAATCCAAATAGTATAAAAGGCTACCAAGTAAAAAAAAAAGTCTCTCTTTTGACCCCCAGTCCCCAATTTTGCCAGCAGAAGTTTCATACTATAAAAGTTCCCCTATGTTTTCTTCTTTGCCCTTAGCAATACATCTTTTAGCTCTTTCCAAATAAGCACAGGAAGACCTCCTCCACAGTATTCCACCCCATAGTACGCCACCCTATGGTGGCATTTAACCTATCTATACTGATGGTCATTTAGTTCCTTCTCTTTTGTTTCTGTCACAGACACCATAGTTCTAAACACAAACACTGTTGTAAAGTATACAAAACTTCTGTAAATATATATAAATCTTGATGTCTGTAGCAGACATACTAACATTCTCCAAATATTTAATTTTCTCCCCTGCATGGTTAGGCAATACCATGTGACTTTTATGTCCAGTGAAATGGCCAGTGAAAGGCCACAATTTGATCCTCCTTCCCTGCCATGGTGCTCCAGAAGTTTCAGCTACAAGATAGTGGAATTTCTATCCGATCAGCTATGGGAGCCAGAACCTTGCCCCTACCACCCAATCCTAACCCACTTTGGACTCCCAGCAGAAGTGAGAAATAACTTACTATCAAAGTGATCATCTTTGTCATAGCACTTGTTCCATGGATTTGGGTACTCACTCAGTAGACAACCTCTAAATACAATTGTACCCCTGTATCTTGTGCTTAAAAGCCACCATATAAATCAGCTCCCTTTATCTTGCTGAGGAAAATTGATGCTCAGAAATTTAAAATCCCTAAGTCTTTTTCTTTATAAGATTTTTATCAAACAGAATTGTTATTTAAAATCTTGTAATACATAAATGTTATGTATATGTATACAAATAGGTATGTGTGTGTACTTCAACTGTAGTTCTTATTAGAATGCATATATTTGCTGTATAATATCATTCTTTTTCCTTGTTCTGGTCTCCCTACTTCTTCCAGCCTGTGGACTGATAGTTTAACCTGACCCCCAGTCTTTCTTCATTTTACCTGCAGCTGACTAAGATTGTCAGCCTCCATGGATAACTCAGATCACCTGTCCCTTGATTCCAACTACCTATTCCAATACTCTGTTGGAATTCCATGAGCACCACCACTGACTTAAATGATAATATGACCATTGTTGACGTGTGACATATGTACGGTTGTGCACAGCACATGTATTACAATTCGCTTCCTTCGCGAAGAGTCTCTACTATAAACCTTGTCTTCAGAGCTCGTGTCACAATGGTTAATTTTATATTTTCTTGCGTGCTTATTTAATTATTACATGACTACCCTCTACTGTAAGCTTCACGAAGGCAGGGATCCATTTGCTTCATTTCTGTACTTCAGCCCAAACCCTTGGACTAGCATCTGGCTCATTCAATTTGCTCAACAAACATTTTTAGAATACTTTATTTTGTTTAATTATAATGATGGGTGCTTTTATAATTAACATAATGATATTCGAAGCAAATGTTCAACAAAAAAAACCTTGGCGCATGAATATATAATCTGAGATCATTATTGTCCCTCTTGATTTGCCTTGACACTGATTGCACTGAAGTTTTATTTCATGTGTTTTGTAAAGTACTTAGATATGTTATGATTTTTACGTGCTCATATGCACCTGTACACCCTGATAAAGGTCCAGTATATATGAGTGTGTGTATTACACGCACATATTTAAGTGAACTCTGTAAAATATTAATTTAAATCAGTGGTTCTCAGGGGCAATTTTGCCCTCCTCCCCAGGGGATGTTTGGTAATGTATGGAGATATTTTTGGTTGTCACAAACCAGGGACAGAGGCTGCTGGCTTCTAGTGGGTAGAGGTGGAATGTTGCTAAGTAACCTCCAATGCACAGGATGGCACCTCCCCCACCCTGAAAAAGAACTATTCAGCCCAAAATGTTAATAGTGCCGAGACTAAGAAATCCTGACTTAAACCATGACCTTTAAATTTTAATACAGAAAAAAGTGTAATGCATTTTTTCTGAGTTAACATGTGTGATGCATGTCGTTATTCAGAGCAAGTAATATATTGGTTCCTCTTGTTGGAAATGAAATGTTTAGCTTCATCAGCTGTTGCAATCCATATAGTCTCAATGTCATCCTTGAAACTGGGAGAAAACGGAGTAAGTTTATATTTATAACATGTCTCTCTGAGCTAGGCTCTTCACGTTGGGATCTTGCTAAGTTCCAAGCGGGTCTCCTTGGTGTGCAGGACCCTTGCCCGCAGGTGCAGGGTCAGCTGTTAGAAGACAGTGAATGTGAACTAATGCCTAATCCCAAAGTCCCCTCTAGAATCTGCCTCTATAAATCCTCGTTCTCAGTGTGTTTATGTAAGGGCTCACTCATCTTCTGCATTAGCAGCAAGTATAATTCCTTTGTGTGCCCAGAATGAACACTGTGAAAGATAAAATGGTGTTTCCCATTCCCTGGGGGAGAGGATCATTTTTATGATGCTCTAAGCTACTCGATTAGTCTTTTACAAGGGAACAAAGTAAGCTGTTCTATGTGTGCCTCAAGCAGAAAATCTTTTAAAACACATTTGCCTGAAACACTTTGAACACTGAATTTGCCCATCCCTTCACAGCCTTGGAGGATTTAATAATTTATAGGTCTGTACACTGACCATAGGAATATTTTGTCATTGATGTTTCCATTAAATTATACTTGCTTGAAGTCAGCATGGGGTTGAAATTCTTTCCAGTGAATACTCTGATTTCTTTCACCGGTTTATCAAGGATGCTTATTGGCAGTTTACATGGATAGCATCCTGCCTTTCTACATCATTTTTACAACAAACAATCACAACATTAAGGAAGATTCTTTATGAAGAAAAAAAAACTTGGACATCAATAAAAAAGTATATTTTTCATCATCACTTCCTTGCTTTTATGCCAAGTCGAAAATTTTCTACTTAACTTATCCTTGAATTCAGCATAAACTTTAGAGAAGCAAGAATTCAGATTCCATCTGGTAACTTGCTTCAGCCCCTTGATTGAGACCTAATGACCAGGTTGGGGCTGGGGGTGGGGGGAAGTTTGGGTTTCCTCAAACTCTCTGAACTCAAAGAAGCAGATTACATAAAGGTTATATTTTACATCCTCCTCCTCCCCCAAGTGAAATCATAAGAATGTGATGGTAAATTGAAAACAGTGGGTCTTCAGCCAGCTGTTTGATCAGAATTTAGAACATTAAATGGATATTTATTGAGCTATACTATGTGTTTAATTATAAACTCCATGGGAGGCTGAGATACAAAAAGGAACACATTTCAGTGTGAGGAATAAGATGATACATATATAACCATTATAAATGATAAACTAGTGTTAAGTAGCTCAGTGCGATAGGAAGGAGGTACCATTTCAGCTGGTATTGGAACAAGAGAGGCAGGCAGAAATGGAAGGTAACAGTCCTTTTAATAGGGACCAATACAAAGGAGAGGAATACCCTAGGGTACTGGGAAGGGGGAAATCTGACTCTCTATTGCTGACCAATAGAAATTTAATGCATGCCACATACATGATTTTACATTTCCTAGTAACCATATTATATAAAATAAAATAGATAAACTTCATCATAATATTTAGCCCAATATATCCAAAACAGTATCATTTAACAAGCAATAAATATAAAATTATCAGCGATATTTTATATTATTTTTATATTACGTTTCTGAAATTCAGTGTATGTTTTTAAATTACAGCACTTCTCAATTTGGACTGGTCACATTTCAAGTGCTCAGTCATCACGTGGTACTACTGGCTACCGTATTGGACAGTGCAGCTCTAGAGTTTTTAACAAAGGCTATGGGGAGCCAGGAACGAGCTGAACAATGGAAAGAAGCAACATGCATTTCTCCACTGTGGACTCTTTCTGCACCAGAATGTACAAAATGGGCAAAGGAATGCATGACTGCTTTGTATATTCTTCTGGACTACGTGTCCAGTGGTTCAGCTTGCAGGAAGGCTGCTGGATAATACACTGGACCACCACCCCTCTCTTCTGTGAATGGAGTTACCCTTAGGCAATAAAAACCTATGCATTCTTGTAGCCAGTGGAAAAAGGCCCTGGGGAGGAGGGACTATGTCTTAGCTGTTTCAGTGTTTGGCACTAGAGGCACTCTGGCAAATTTTGGCTCAATAAATTGTGATGAAGATCTATAAGTAGGAAATGGAATTAAGAACATAGAAGATTAAAGACTGGCATGAAATATTTACATCCATGCATTTGTTTGTGTGTTACAGAATTTATATTCAGATATAAGATATGCAACTGATACACAATGGATATAAACATTAATATTTGAAAATTAATAAACACTTGACCAAGACAGCCTTAACATTCTCTTCAGTTTCATTAAACGTTAGACAGATTTCTTCCTGACCATAGGCTCTGACTTCCTTATCCTTAGAGGGTTTACTTAGAAAACTTGCAATTGTAAATTCCTCCTCTGCCCCTTTGGAAGGTATGTAAATCTTCTCCCAGGCTCTTGTCAGATTTACAACCCAGGGAATGTTTTCTCAGGGTCTTGGGAACCATCTCTTTGAAAGTAAACAGCTCAGGAGATAGCACCCATACCTCCCAGTCTCTGTGGAAGAATAGGAGACTAACTTTGATGGACACCAATTAGCAAACACAAAGGCCTAATCACAGTGAAAAACACTTGCGAACTCAGGAATAATTCTGATGTGCTCAACATATCCCATTGACCAACCTCCCCCTTAATGTCCTCCAGGACATTTGCACTTACTCACCCCAGTACTTAAAATCCCTCCCACCTTATGTTTCAGGGGAGTTGAATTCAGTCTCTCTCCTCTAGTACAATAGTCTAAATAAAGTCTTCCTTCCAGTACAATCTTTGCTTTGACAACTTATTAATGTATAATTTTCCTAGATCCAAAAATAATGTAGGAAATGAAGTAGAGCTAAATAATAAACATGAAATGTAGAATAAAGAGAAAAATAAAGATAGGGGACTTATAATGGAGCCAAGCAAATTGCCTTGGAACATCTAGAAGAGGTGACCCAGAGGGGGAAAAAATCATGTATTCATGGGAAAAAGATGAGGTAGGATTTAATGAGCTAATCTGTATTTATGTGGGGAAAAATGAATTTATAAATATTCCCTGGAAGTGTACAACCCTATCTATAAATTGAGATGGTCTGGGCATATCAGTCATTTTTACGTCTAGCTAAGATGTCTTTCAGTTTCTCATGGAGGTCCTTCGTCATATACATTACTCTGTCATCTGGTAAGTGTCTTCCTCATTACGTCCCTTTTTACTCTGAGTGCTCTGCATGTTCTTGGCTTTCCTGGCTACGTGTGAACGCTCACCTGGACTTTAGAGGTTAACCTCTAAAGTTATCCTGGGCCTCTCATTAAGTCCTGTTTCACAGGTCAGGGTCCATCATCAGTTTTATCTTCTGAATTGTCCTAACAGTCCAGGGAATTTATTCTTGCTCTAGGTATGGGCTAAAACAGAAGGATACAAAGGGTATCTCTAAAAGATCTAAAATATATATCACTTATAGGAGTCAGAATACATTTCCGATGAATAGATAATTAGCCTGTGGAGTGTGGCATTTAAAAAAATGTTTTATAGTCAAACATCCGATCAGAATATTTATAAGTAGTGCTCACATAAATCCTTTAGCGAATTATATCTATAAATGCAAACAAAAACATCTTGGAAGCATATTTTCCATCATTAATCATAAATATGTTGCTCCTCAGAGTTATGAATTCAGCAAGGCAAGCAGAATTTTATATACCAACAGATCTTAACACACTGTTAGGTGGAATATAAGATATGTAAATTAAGATATTTAGCCTAGCCAAACAATAAAGTCATTGGAACTAGCAAAAGCATAAACCTAAGATTATTCATATGAACCAACAATCGCACAATGTGTATTTCAAAAATCAGCATATATAACGAAAGTTGTGTAATGGGTGTCCGTTTTCTTTTCCTGGAAGTTGGCTCAGTACTTCTCCCGTGCCCTAATATTAAAATAGAAACTAAAGTTTGTAGAGTTAAGAATCTCCAAATTGGTTGTTAATGGACTCTAGAAATTATGGATGGGATAGAATTTTTAAAACCTTTTTACAGATCTTTCATGCATCTTTCATCAAGTGAGTTCAGAACTTTTCAAATATACCCTAGAATTCCATGAATCACAAGAATAATGGACACAGTCTGGCATTTTATGAAAGGAGAAATATATTCTCTAGCTTTGTGAAAAAACACATGCTTCTTCTCTGGAACTCATTAGATTTTTGTTTAGAAAACAAAAGAAGAAAGAGATAAGAAAACATGGGATTTTTTGTTCTTTAGTATATATCAACTCTGAAAGTGCCCATATATTTTAAATAAACACTACATATTGAAATACATTTTATGTCTATATTTTACTAGTCCCAACAAAATATTTTCCATGTGCTTGTGGTCATTTTTCCTGTTCCAAATCGGTTCTTTTTCGATGAAACTACCAGATTTAAATGCAAAGTTATAACACAGAGTATTCACCAAGTGAACTATTATTCTTTAAAACTTATCATTTCTAAAATAACCCATCAAATCATGCAAACTAAGAAGAATGGATAGAAAGATAAGTACTTGCCAGTATTTACAACTGGAAGACTGTTTAAAGAATAAGTTTCTTTAGCTTTTGCGGAGCACAGGCTCAAGGCACTCGGGCTCCAGTAGTTGTGGCACACAGGTTCAGTAGTTGTGGCTCACAGGCTCTAGAGCACAGGCTCAGTAGTTGTGGCGCATGGCCTTAGTTGCTCCATGGCACGTGGGATCTTCCTGCACCAGGGATTGAACCCATGTCCCCTGCATTGGCAGGAGGATTCTTAACCACTGTGCCACCAGGGAAGTCCCCTAAGTCAGATCATTTTAAACTTAGAAAATAGACCTATATGAAAAAATAGTTTATGAAAAGAAATACAAATTAGAATGACAGAAAAAATAACTTCAATATGAGAGAAGACATTACTTGGGCTCTGAGACAAATACACTTTCTGAATTGACCTCAAATCCTATGTGATTTTTTGCTTAGACTTGTCCTATTATTTCTTCAAGAATTTAACATCCTAGCACTTTAGTTTCTTTCCAAAGTGAGAATTATCTGAAAAGAAGTGGGAGCATTTGACAGAGTGCATCAATTTTTCATTACCTGCACATTTGCTGATTTACGGTATTGGTTTGTAGGGAAAAAAAAATAGTTAAATTATTGCAAAGCAATGATCAGCTTATGAAAAGCTAGAGAGTGGTCCAAACAAAAGCTCAGAGCCATGACATTACTGACTGCATGTCCTGTCTTAATGAACTGTGTAAACCACCCTCTGTTACAAATGCTGCTAGTTTAACCTAACTTCACATTGTTTTCTCCTTTAAATGTTTCAAACACTGAAGTCATAGAGTAATCTGAATCTCTATTAATCACCATCTCCTTGGGATCGCCACATCCCAAGCCCCACTTGAAGCTGGTCTAAAATGTTTTTACTTTGTACGTTTAAATAACAAAGTAGAGGTGGCCAGGAAAGGTGAGAAGTGTTTTACTCTTCCTCAGGTCAAAAACAACAATCATAGAATTTGTTTCACAAAAATTCAGGTGTATTTTTCCACTTCCAACTAAGAATGAAAAATGTGACTCATGTTGTCTCGGTTAGAGCTGCACTCGGGGCTCATACTTTGCCTTAGTTTCTCATCGATCAGAATATTTTTCACAGAGATGAACTCTAAGTGGATCCAGCATTCAGCACTTTTTGAAAAGCTTTCATCATTCTTCTCAGTGTTAGTCATACCTGTACCCTATGAAAGAAGTCTAACCCAGTGTGCCTTTGAAGGTAAACTCCTAAAATCTACCTGGAGTAAACTGCCAGATGATACCCTGGATTAAATCAATCATGATGACAACTCGGATTGATTCCTACCCAACATTCCATTCAAAGTCAATTTTAAGCAATTCTTATCCTGCATTATGTTGGTCCTCAGGTCTCTTCTAGGCTCTTGAAGGGCTAATATGCCCGCCCCCTTGAGTGTCTATTATAGAACACAGCAGTTTTAAATACATCTATGCTTCCTAGGCTTGATTAAGTGTGGGCACAGTGAAGCTATTTTATTAAAGTGTTAAAACGTATGGAGGTTGCCACTGTGCGCTTAAACACTAGACTATTTCATCAGCTAAAAGGTGAAATGTTTGTTTTCACAGGATTAAATGCAATAATGTATTCAAAATCATTGACACATATTATTTGATACATGACATCTATTATTACTCTTGCTGAAATTTTAAATTAGGAAAGTTTAAAATTTTAAAGGTTTTACTGAACTATATACACAGAAAAGTGCTCATCTAATCAATTTACAGTCTAATAAATTCTCAAAGGCTAAAATTTGAACACCAAAGCTCAACATTTCCAAATAAAAGTCTTCTGGTTTACATTACATTTTTTCCAGTTCTTTTTTAATTTCCATATAATCTAAAGCCTAAGAAATGTTCAGTTAATACCATAGAATTCAAAGATACAACAATATAAGCTTCAGGGTAGGGTTTTACTACCTATACGCTGATCTGAGCCTTTGTTCATAAAGCAATATAAACTTGATTGTTTTTCTTAACTGGGCAGTTAATTAAAAACAGATTTTTTTTCTTCTGTGTTTGGGGGGAAGGTGAGTAGGGTATAAAGACTGGAATTAACTTTTATTGAGTACCTGTAAAGAGCCAGGTACTGTGACCGACATTGTCACATTGGTTTTGCACAGTAGGGATACTGTATACTTACAACATCCCTATGAAGAAAATATTTATTCTTACAGATAAGGAAACTGAGGTACAGATGGGTTGAGTATCCCTCCCAATACCCACACCTTGTAAACAGAACACTAGAATTCCAATTCCAATGTGACCCCATGGTCTTGCTATCATCCCAGGTTGCCACTGACGCTGAAATTGTATTTCCAAGATCAAAGAATCCAATTCCAACAGTTCCTTTTCCAAGACTGCTGCTAATAAGTTTTACCATTACAAATATTACTCCTCATATCAAAAATAGATTTAAAAAAAAACTGTTTCTGGGCTTCCCTGGTGGCGCAGTGGTTGGGATTCCGCCTGCCGATGCAGAGGACACGGGTTCATGCCCCGGTCCGGGAGGATCTCACGTCCCGCGGAGCGGCTGGGCCCGTGAGCCATGGCCGCTGAGCCTGCGCATCCGGAGCCTGTTGTGCTCCGCAACCGGAGAGGCCACAACAGTGAGAGGCCCGCGTACCGCAAAACAAACAAACTGTTTCTCAGGTTCAGCTTGACAGAATTCTTTCTCACCCATAGGCCAACAGAACATTCCACCAAAGGCACACACCACCTTTTTTTTTTGTGCTCAGTCTTACATGTCCATCTTTCACACTATTAGTCAGCATCAGAGGAAGTGAGCCAGAGAGGAATTTAAACCCACCAGCTAAAGAGAGTCAGAATATAAAACTGATTGATGTCCCTGGGTATGTTTCTACTGGGAAGATCAGAATTCTGGCTTTTTGCTTTATTCCATTTCTGCATGACTAATTTAACCCGTTGAAAATTTCTATTTGGAACTTCACATTCATTAATTTTTTTATCCTACAACACCCTGTCTTTGGAATTTTTCTTCCTCATTCTTATTTTCCCCAATCACCTACTATATAAATCCTGGAGAAATGTCTGACTTACCTTTCTTCATTCCCCTGTATCCAGTGGGTCAGGGAGTTCTGTGGATTCTTCATTTGAATCGTCCCACCTCTCTCTCCTTGTGCTTCTCACTGGACAAAACAATTCTTACTTCCTAATTCCCTCACTAACTTCACATCTCTCAGTCTCCCATTGCTAGTCGGCCTTAAGCTGTTTCAGTTAATGAACCTCTTGCCATGTCCTTCTTCTGCTTGCTTAACTTTTAAAGTAAGTTCCTTCCTGTTTCCCAGTTATTAAAGTCTCATGCAAGCTCTCCGTAATCTGCCTCATCCAGTCTTTAAGGCACAGATATTCTCATTCTTCCCTCTGTTGGCCATGCCTCTCCCCATAAATACCCTACACACCCTTCCCCTTCATAGGATTCAACACTATTATTTTAAGAGGCCACAACATGATATTCTAAGCAACTTTATTCAGCACTATGCTGAACTAAGAAGATAACAGGTATGTGAAAATTAAACAGATGAGTGAACTTTATCAATATTTATTAACTGGTGTTCAGGATTTTTTCTTCTTAGAAGAACCAAAATGATATAATTAACTAATATAAGTTATTTGTATTCCCTCTTTTAAAACAACTATACTTGCACGAAAACCTTGCATTGCCTAAAGGGTATTAATGACTTTTCAATATGAATGACAAAGCAATTGCTTTAATAGTAACTTTTCATTTTTAAAAAGCTTATCCTCCATCAACATCTTGTTATATCACTGATAATGCAGAATAATCACCCCATCTCAAGATCCTTAACTTAATCACATCTGAAAAGACCTCTTTTCTCGATAGAGTAACATTTATAGGTACTGGGGAGTAGAATTTGAAATCTTTGGGTGGCAATTAAGCAGTCTCCTACAGGCATGTAGAAGATTATTGTAAGCCATTATTTCTTAACTGTTACTCCAGCTATGTAACAGTTCTGGAGTCAGAAATTTCTATGGAGCTGCAATTAAGTGATAACCGATAGGTGGTATTAAGAGTCAGACTCTCTCAAGCTCTTTTGTACTAAAGAAGGAAGAGTTTTAGAAAATGTTTTGCTTATTAAATTTTAGTGCTGATGAAAATGGTGATTTAAAATATAATAAAAAAATTTTATAAGTAAAATGACTACTGGCATCCTCTGTGTAAAGCACTTCACTGATGGGTAGTTTTAGTTAAAGTACTTTTAGGGTAGAACATAAAAAGTGGATCTACGTGAGATACAGAGAACAGATTGGTGGTTGTCAGAGTCTGGGAATGGGGAGATAGGAAGAACAGGTGAAGCGGGTCAAAAGGTACAAACTTCTAGCTAAAAAATAAATAAGTCGTGGTGACTACAGTTAACAATCTGTATGGCATATTTCAAAGTTGATAAGAAAGTAGATCTTAAAAGTTCTCATCACAAGAAAGAAAATTCTGTAAGAATGTATGCTGATGGATGTTAACAAGACATTGTGGTGAATTTTGCAATATATACAAATATCGAATCATTGTGTTGTACACCCGAAAATAATATAATGTGATATGTTAATTATACCTATCTACGTGGAGACTATTCATATGTAAAAACTTCACAAATATTTTTTTAAAGTTAAAAAAGAACATGGGAGAAAAAGGTACGTTATAAGAACCTGAAAGGGCAGTATCAGGGAGGAGAAAAATCTTCAATTCTGGCATGGGATGTCATGGAAATATATTAGTAAATAAGTTTTCCTAATTATCTACAAGCAGAAATGGGAAATTCTCATTACACTTTTAGCTAACCTTTTTTAAGAAAGTGTGATATTATTAAAAGTTGTTTCTATGATATTTAAGGAGGTTCGTGGTCTCAGATTCTCTGTTTTCTGATGGCTCTTTAACCGGCTTTTCCTAAGAGTCTCCTCTGAGATTGGCAGTCCTTTCAGTTTGGGAGGATTTTCTTCCTAAACAACCTGGAAGTATTTCAAGAACTGTTTTTAGTAGTAATTCAGTGCTTTATTGGCTGATGCTGATTGAGAGGCATAAAAGGCATAAAAATTTAAAGAACTACTTTAAACTTTAAAACTGTTTCCATTTGATTTTAGTTTGAAGTAGCTCCTATTTTATAAGAATTCTTTCACCTACCATCAACTAATATCATAAAAAAGAAGTATTTGCTTACACAGAATTTTATACCTGGAAAAAAAGTGAGAAAGACTGAGACAGCACATCTTAAATCATCAATGTTGTGTTAATATTCAGATACATGACATTAATTCTAATTCTAATAAAAGGATAAATAACCTTGTTTATTGAAACTATACATATCATTAATCTTGATTGGCTGCAATAATAAAAATTATTCAAATACTTTTTTCCATCTAATAAAAGCTTTAAACTGTTGAAAATGTCACCGTACATACGAATCTCTGATATTTTCTCCTTTTCTGTTATCAGAACTTTAATCCTCAATTACTGTGATTTCTCTGTCCCATACCCCTGTTCCTTCTGCTGCCTACCACTCCATTTCAAAAGTTTAATTCCCCAGCTGGGAAGCACTGCTGTTGGTCAAAATACCGTCAATGTCTTTATTATTGAACAAACACTTTCTAATTATTTATATAGTCATGCATACTTTACTCCCTTCCTTCTTTCATGTATTCAGGAAATATCTAATAAACATGTTGCAGGCTTTGGACTTAATGCTGAGGAGACAGAGATAAGTAAGACAGAGCTACTAGCCAGGGGAAGGTCATAACCTAGTGGCTGGGGCAGAATCACCAACATGGGTCTCGCAACCTCAGCACTCCTGACAGGTAGGACCAGACAATTCTTTGTTGTGGGAGGCTATTCTGAGCATCATAGAACTTTTATCAGTATCCCTGGCCTACATCCAGTGGATGCCAGGAGCATCGCCCCAGTTGTGGCAACCAAAATGTTTCCAGATATTGCCAAATGTGCCCTATGGAGAAAGATGGCCCCCAGCTAAGAACTATAGTTATACACCAATGTGTCAGATTCAGAAATAACACAAAGGTTGGAGGTTGAGAAAAGATCAGAGAAGGCTATACAGAAAAGGTGGAATTTGAGCCAAATCTTAAAGAAGATGCATCGATTAGCCAGTTTTACACTGTTTCCAGAAAATTCTAAGTAAGGGAAATATTACACACAAAGGCACAGAGGGGAGCTTTTGCATGATTAATGTGCAGACAGACAAGGGAATTACAAAACATGGGTGCTTTGAAAGGTATAAATGTAAGCAAATGTCAAGTAGTAAGGCTGAAGTTACAGGGAAATGTCAGATACAAAAGACTTTGGGTAACATGTCAATGCTATGGACTTTATCTTATAAAAAATGAGCAGCTGTTGCAACATGACAGGAGAGCTGCGTTTTGAATAGATACCTTTTGTATTCCCGTTAGAGTACAAGATCTATAAGGACAAATCGTGTGTGTTTTCAAATATGACACACACACAGCAGAATTATCATACATATTCAACAGATATTTGTTGAATGAATAATAATACTAACGATAATAGCATTAAGCACTGGTATTTATTACACTCTCATTGTGTGTGTGTGTGTGTGGTACTCTCTAACTGTTTACATGAACGACAAAGCTGGGGATCATACCTGTGATGGAAAGGATCTTGGAGGCAAGGAAATGGTTAGAATGTACTGAAATATGACACATTTTAGAAATAATAGGAAAGTAAAAGCAACACTAGCAAATGCTAACGCCAAAGAATATCAAGTGATATCCATCCATCCATTTGGCGTCAAAACTCACACTAGATCTCATGCTAGGTTATTACCTAGTGCTCTATTTTAATATGATGCTGCCCCTCTTATACCATAGTTTCCCTCTGTTAAGCTCTCTTTCGTTTTTTTTTGTTTTGTGGTTTTTTTTTTTTGGTTAGGCCTTCATTTACTTCTTTAATTTTTCTGTTTATAAAAGTTCAAAATTCAATTAACTATCAAGTTAAGAAGAAAAAAAGGGAATTTTATTCGAGCCAAACTGAGGATTATAGCCCGGGAAGCAGATTCTCAGAAAGCTCTGAGAACTGTTCCGCCTGTTAGAAGTTGAAGGCACATCATGTACATTTTTAAGACAAAGGATCGTACATCAGAATGGCATACTGATGTTTCACACAAAGGTCACAGAGGATACACGGTCCAGGTCAGCACGTACAAAGTGAGCAACAAGTCATCATGACCCCCTACGGAGCTGGGAAAAAACACTCTTCTTTTAAGAAGTTACACTGCTGGTGTCAGAAGAAAGAAAAAAAAAATTGATCTTTACAGTTGAACAGGCACGCTCATCTTTGAGAGTCTCTGGGTTAATGTATAATGCAGATGTGCACTGCACATTAGGGAGGGAAACAGCCCAAACAAAGACACAGAGAGAGAATGTTATGTTTAACTCTTTTTCTTGTCCTGCTTTAAAATATAAATTTTATTGCCTCACCACTATCAATGTTTTTGGCGAGTGTTCTTACAGACATCTTTCTGTGAGTACCACCACATGGCTTACTAATTATCAGGGAAATGCAAATCAAAACCACAATGAGAGGCTTCCCTGGTGGCGCAGTGGTTAAGAATCTGCCTGCCAGTGTAGGGGACATGGGTTGAGTCCTGGTCCGGGAAGATCCCACATGCCACGGAGCAACTAAGCCTGTGCACCACAACTACTGAGCCTGCGCTCTAGGGCCCGCCAGCCACAACTACTGAAGCCCGAGCTCCCAGAGCCCATGCTCCACAATAAGAGAAGCCACCGCGATGAGAAGCCTGAGCACCGCAACCAAGAGTAGCCCCCGCTCGCCACAACTAGAGAAAGCCTGTGCACAGCAATGGAGACCCAATGCAGCCAAAAATTTAAAAAAAAACACACACACAAAAAAACCCACAGTGAGATATCACCTCACACCTGTCAGAATGACTATTATCAAAAAGACAACAAATAACAAGTTGGGGTGAGGTTGTGGAGAAAAAGGATCCCTCACACATCCTGGGAATGTAGACTGGTACAGCCACTGTAGACAACAGCATGGAGGGGCCTCAAAAAATTAAAAATAGAACTACCATAAGATCCAGCAATTCCACACCTGGGTATCGATCTGAAGAAAATGAAAATCCTAGTTCAAAGAGATATAAGTCCCCCTGTGTTCATCACAGCATTATTTACAATAGCCAAGATATGGAAGCAACCTAAATGTCCCTCAGCAGAGATAGATAAAGAACATGTGGTCTGTACATACAATGGAATACTACTCAGTCATTAAAAAGAAGAAGAAGAAATCTTGCCATCTGCAACAACATGGATGGATCTAGAGGGTCACATGCCAAGTGAAATAACTCAGAGAAGACAAATTTCTCTTTTTTAAGCAAACATTAGTATCTACCTTGTCATCCTTACTTAAGTTCTATAATGAGCAAGTGAGATAACCTTTGGAAGTTGCTTAAGCAACATAAATGATCATTAAGACCCGCGGTTAAAATGTACATGGAAATATATGTTCTGCCCAATGTGGCATACACTTATATTCTATCAATCTCCTTCTTAAGAACATGCCCAATGTTCCTGCACGCATTCGTTTATTGATTGGGTTTCAGTATAAATACAAGCAACCTCATTTTATTGCACTTTGATTTATGGCGCTTCACAGATATTGCGTTTTTTACAAACTGAAGGTTTGTGGCAACCCTGCCTCAAGCAAGTCTGTCAACATCATTTTCCCAACATCATTTGCTCACTTCATGTCTCAGTGCCACATTTTGGTACTTCTCTCAATATTTCAAACTTTTTCATTATTACTGCATTTGTTATGGTGACCTGTGATCAGAGATCTCTGATGTCACCATCCTGGTTGTTTGGGGGCACCATGAGCTGTGCCCATATAAGACAGCAAACCTAACTCATAAATGTTGTGTGTATTCTGACTGCTCCCCCGACCAGCCATTCCTTGTCTCTCTCCATCCCCTCAGGCCTCCCTATTCCCTGAAACACAACAACATGAAATCAGGCCAGTTAATAACCCTACAGTGACTTCTAAGTGACCAAGTAAAAGGAAGAGTCACATGTCTCTCACTTTAAATCAAAAGCTAGAAACGATTAAGCTTAGTGAGGAAAGCATGTCGAAAGCCAATACAGGTCAGAAGCTAGGCCCCTTGTAGCCAAACAGGTAGCCAAGTTGTGAATGCAAAGGAAAAGTTCTTGAAGGAAATTAAAAGTGCTACTCCTGTGAATACATGAATGATAAGAAATCAAAACAGCTTTATTGACGATATGGAGAAAGTTTTGGTGGTCCAGACAGAAGATCAAACCAGCCATGACATTTTAAGCCAGAGCCTAATCTACAGCAAGGTAGGTCCTAACTCTCTTCAATTCTATGAAGGCTGAGAGAGGTGAGGAAGCTGCAGAAAAAATGTCTGAAGCTAGGAGAGGTTGGTTCACGAGGTTTAAGGAGAGAAGCCGTCTCTATAACATTAAAGTACAAAGTGAAGCAGCAACTGATGATACAGAAGCTGCAGGAAGCTATCCAGAAGATCTAGCTAAGATCATTAATGAAGGTAGCTACACTAAAGAACAGACTTTCATAGCTAGAGAAGAGAAGTCAATGCTTGGTTTCAAAGCTTCAAAGGACAGGTTGACTCTCTTGTTAGGGACCAATGCAGCTGGTGACTTGAAGTTGAAGCCAACACTCATTTATCATTCCAAAAATCGTAGAGCCCTTAAGACTTAGGCTAAATCTACTCTTCCTGTGCTCTGTAAATGGAACAACAAAGCCTAGGTGGCAGCACATCTGTTTACAACATGGTTTACTGAATATTTTAAGGTCCCCATTGAGACCTACCGCTCAGGAATAAAAGGTTCCTTTCAAAATATTACTGCTCAATAACAAGGCACCTGGTCACCCAAGAGCTCTGATGGAGATGGACAATAAGATTAATGTTGTTTTCATGGCTGCTAACACTACATCCATTCTGTAGCCCACGGATCATGGGGTAATTTTGACTTTCGAGTCTCATTATTTAAGAAACACATTTTGCAAGGCTATAGCTGCCACAGAGAGTGATTCCTCTGACGGATCTGGGCAAAGTCAATTTAAAACCTTCTGAAAAGAATTCATCATTCTAGATGCCATTAAGAACATTCATGATTCATGGGAAGTGGTCAAAATATCAACATTAACGGGAGTTTGGAAGAAGTCCAACCCTCATGGATGACTTTGAGATGTATAAGATTTCAGTGCAGGAAGTAACTGCAGATGTGGTGGAAAGAGCAAGAAAACTAGTATTAGAAGTGGAGCCTGAGGATGTGACTGAATTGCTGCAATCTTATGATAAAACTTGAACGCATCAAGAGTTGCTTCTTATGGATGAGCAAAGAAAGTGGTTTCTTGAGATGGATCCTACTCCTGGTGAAGATGCTGTGAAGACTGTTGAAATAACAACAAAGGATTTAGAGTATTACATGAACTTAGTTAATAAAACAGCAGCAGGGCTTGAGTGGATTGGTCCCAATTTTGAAAAAATAAAGTGCTATCCTGGATACAATGCTATCAGATAACATCGCACGCTACAGAGAAATCATTCATGAAAGGAAGAGTCAATTAATGGGGCAAACTTCATCGCTGCTTCATTTTAAGAAATTGCAAAGCCACCCCAAACTTAGTAACCATCTCCCTGGTCAGTCAGCAGCCATCAACATCAAGGCAAGAGCCTCCACCAGCAAAAAGATTAGGACTCACTGAAAGCTCAAATATTGTTTAGCATTTTTTAGGAATAAAGTGTTTTTAATTAAGGTGTATACATTGGTTTTTTTAGACATCATGCTACTGCACGCTTAAGAGATTACAGTGTAGTGTAAATATAACTTTTATATGGACTGCGAAACCAAAATAACTCGTGAGACTAGCTTTATTGTGATATTTGGTTTATTGCAGTGGTCTAGAACCAAACCTGCAACATCTCCGAGGTATGCCTATAGATGGAATTGAGATCTCATCAAAGTAAATACAGAGTGCACTTCAATACACAAAAAAGCAAGCGTTTGCTATCAAATATTTTAGACGTGAAGTATCTTTTCTTTCCTTCTCTAAAACAAATGCACAGTAAATGTACTTTTACTTCTTAAAAGTAACAACTGCTAATTATCTAAAAAGCTTTGTAAAGTTGTTGAAAATACAGAGATTTTTATCCTCAACAAAACTTAAATCGTTGAAACTTAACTGTGGAGTTTTAAAAGAATTTCATGCACATGGCATTTAGAAGTAAGTCAAGCATGTATAGACTTTATATCAAAAATTTTCATGCTGCCGGTAACAATGTTGTGACCAGGGATTTTGTCCTTTGTCTGTTTACAGCTTCTATGTCTGTTTTTCAGATGAGAAACTTTAATGATGGAAGTGCACAGTCAATGAGCCAACTGTGTCCCTCCTCAGTTTCATTCTATTTTGACAGTTCATTTCATTTCTCCAATTTAAAAAGTAAATTTTGAATCTTATTTCTGTGCTACAGACTGTATGTCCTCACATCCAACACGATGTCATTTGTGATTTTAATGAGACACATTCCCAATGCCTTCCTTTAAGTCACTGATATCTATTTTAAAATAACACTTGCCCCCTGCTGAACAGTACCAGAAGTTTTTTATTTTATTCTGTTGACAAGTATCTGAACGATAACTTATTGAATAGTTACCTCATACTTCTATGGTCTACAAAGTGCTATAAACTGACCAACAATTTCTGCAAAATAAATTAGTTTTGCTTCTCATCCCTTTTCTACCACTGCATCTGATCAGTTCCAAGATTCTCAATACCAATGGCGGTATTTATTTTAACAAAAGAAAAAACCTGTTTCAGAGTAAGTTTAGTTGTTATGTTAATGAGTCTGGATGAAAAGTTCTCCCACTGACTTAATAAACGGTCCTTCCCTTTGTCTTTTACCTTTTTGTCTGGAATCCTAAATTCCTTTTTATCCAGATTTTCACACCTCCCAGGTTCCAATTACATGCAAACTCTTATGAGCCTGGAGTCTCTGTGGGCATATGCATGAAATGTAACCATCCATGTATTTCTTTTAGTGTTTTTTCGTTATTAAAATGTATTAGTCTTACTTCTTTGTTCAGGTGTTAATTTACATAGTGTGAAATACAAATTCAGGAGGCATTACCAACATTCTGTCCTGAAAATATAAAATTTTCAATAGAGCATTCATAGAATACTTAATTTTAAGGAAAACAAACTTCTTTTTGAACACTACCACACGAAACTGTCAAAAGTATATTCCCCTGTAACTCAATGATCTAATATATAATGTAACTTAATTAGGCTTTAAATAAATATTACATCATGTGCACGACAAATGACAACTTTGGCATAGCATGGCAAACCATTCTTTAGAATTGCAATTCATTGTCTTTTAAGAGCCCTCCTACTGCAACTTATATTAATCACGGTTTTTGTTTTCTGTATTTCCTGGTACTTTGATATCTGGGGCCTTGCCTACACTGACAGAGACATTCCTCTGGGATTTACTAATTCCTAGAGATAGCAACAACTCCACCAAATGCGTGCCTTTCATATGCAAACCAACCATTCCAAAGCCCATCCCCCTCCTTTATCTGGCTCTCACAAGGCACTCACACTGGCTCCAGTATTCCCCGGCCCTAATCACCCCAAGACCAGGTTACAGACAACTCCAGCTTACAGACAGCTAGGAGCAGCCCTCCACCCCAGAGCCTACTGAAGTTATTTAAAATAAACAATCCTAAACTTGCTTACCCTGCCTGACCCATTCCCTCCCGCAGAAACCTAGATAAAGGTTCGTGCCCACATTTTCTCTCTGTTCCCTCTGCCTCCTGATGGACCCTGGTGCTTCCCTGTGTGGTCCTGTGTGGCAGGATGTGTCCTTCCTCTTGGGAACTATGAGTAACAAACTGTTTACTCAATGGCAATTGCCTCCTGATCTGTTTGCCTCATTTAACCTGAATAATAATAAAACCTACATTTTTTAGAAATACCAATTAAAGTTGACATTAACTTTTTTTCCTGGGACAAGCTGCACCTTTTCACAAGACCAATTTCAAGATCTTAGATCAGAGGGAAAAAAAGAAAAAATTGTTCAATTTTATACTTCAGAATTAATTTGGAATATATTTTATATGTATATGCTACTGTGAAAGGATTTCAACATAAAAAGGAATTAGAGGACATGGAAAGGAGAATCTCACAACGGGCCCTCAAGAAAACAAAATGTAAGAACTAAGAGACTGGACTTCCCTGGTGGCACAATGGTTAGGAATCTACCTGCCAATGCGGGGGACACGGGTCCAATCCCTGGTCTGGGAAGATTCCACATACTGTGGAGCAACTAAGCCCGTGCGCCACCATTACTTAGCCTGCACTCTAAAGCCTGCAAGCCACAACTACTGAGCGCACACCACAACTACTGAAGCCTGCGTGCTCTATGGCCCACATGCTGCAACTACTAAAGCCCTCGCGCCTGGAGCCTGTGCTCCGCAACAAGAGAAGCCACAGCAATGAGAAGCCCGCGCACCGCAATGAAGAGTAGCCCCCACTCACTGCAACTAGAGAAAGCCCGTGCGCAGCAATGAAGACCCAACACAGCCAAAAAAAAAAAAAAGGAACTAAGAGACTGAGTTCCCATAAATGCCTGATTTACAGAAGACCAAAACTTACCTCCTGACCAATAAACACCCACCAAGGATCTCTCCCCATCCTCAAGCCAATGAACTTACCGCTTAGACTATGACTGGACTTTCCCCTCTTTGTACTCCATGCCCACCCCAAATACAGCCCAACCTGAACCCTCAGCAGACTCACCTGTAGCTTGCTACAGTTTGCATTTGCTAAAATGCAATTCCTCTGCTATTCCCAAATAAAATAAAATTCTGGTAATTCAAGCTTGCCTCTGTTTACCTCCTTATTTAGGTTGACTATATATATAGATATAGATATAGTTAGGTAGATATAGATTTCATCTCTGCAATATCTTAATTTTTTTCCTCACTCTATTTTCTCCTTTTGTCATGTAATTTAAAATATTTTACCTTTTCTTTAAGGAATTTGTTTAGGGAGATTTTGATTATATAAATTATCCTGGTAACCTCTCCTCCTCTGGGCAATTTTTCTTTATGATCTATATTCTTTTTTCCCCTATAGTTTAACTCCTTTTCCCTTTTGATTGGTGGTGGGGTGATTGTGCTCATATCTCATACTGGTTATCTTCTGACTGGTCCTCAGCAGAGCATTTCTCATCCATGTATCTCATGGAGGCATCTGTAACAGATTTGCGTATGCTACTTCAAACACACTCTCATCAAATCTGTGATTTCTTCTGTCTTTCTGTACATCCCCCTTCAGTTTCAGTATCCATGATGTCAGTGTGATCACAGCAAATGTGTTTATATTAATTTTTGACCTGGCAACTGTTATTTACCTTCCCACCTTCTTTAGGTGAAGCATCAACATTCCCCCACCTTAGACTGTAAGCTAAGTTGTAGATTTAAAAAAAAAACAAACAAAAAAGAGCTGCAGCAGTTTTCCCTTCATCAGTATCTCCTCTGCCATTCTGAGGTGTTGCCGGTTCACATTCATGTATCCCATCTCTCTGAACTAAACAGAAAAGATTTATCTTGGACTCAGTCACAGGCTACCAGAAGAATCTTTAACTTCCCTTATATCTGAAAAGGTATGTTTGGTTTCTCTTATCCTCACTTATCTCTAAGCATTATTTCACAATACTTAACACATCTTCTTCCCATTTTGGTGTGTTGGAGTGTGATCATTTCCTTGCTTCCATAAAAGTTAGGTTTTTTTCCTCCCTTTTTTCTTGTTTTGCTTTTTCTTTCCCCAATGGATTTTGAAGCAGAGGGAAAAAAGAAATTGCCTATTCTCTGCCTTATTCAAGCAGAGGGGACCTGCATATCTTTTTTTTTTCTTTCATTAGCCTGGAGGAAGACGCAATAGCAATTATAGCAAGACAAATGGTCAAAAACTAGTCAGTATTGTTGAGTGAATGACTTACCCTAAAGGTTGACACATACATGAGACAAAACAACAGTAATTTCTATGTGCATGCAGCATGAAATTCGTGGGTTTTTTAAAATCTCATTTAATTTTCACAATAACCTCGTGAATCAGGCAAATCAGGAGTTATTATCTGAATACTATAAATGAATAAGCCTGAAAGCAAATATGTAATTTGCTCTAGTGAGGATTAAAATACTAGTAATTCACATTCTATTGTCATTTCTTATAAATATCTCTGCTTCTTTGAATTTATAATATGCACTAAATGCAGAAGTATATATTAATAACAGACTTCTAAGGTAAATAAAAAAGCAGAATCATTGTGTCTTAATTAGGATTCTCCAGGATGAAAGTGACAAAATCCCAATTCAAGCCAGCTGAAAATAGATGTAGTAAACTGAATAATGCCCTCCCAAAGGATGTCTATGTCCAGATCCCCAGAACCTACCAATATGTTACCATACATGGCAAAAGAGACTTTTAAAATGTAATTAACTTATGGTTCTTGACATGGGGAAATTATCCAGGATTAAATGGGTAGGCCCACTATATCCCAAGCATCCTTATAGGAAGGATGCTGGAGGGTTAGGGTTAGTACATGCAGCAGTCAATACCACTCTGGCCCTGCTTGCAGGGAGGATGGCACTTGGTCCCTGTTCTAACTGATCATACATGTGACGAACTGAGCTGCATCACTTTTGCCCTTTACATCCTGTTAAAAGAGCATAATAGCCAGGGGCGGCATTAGAATGGGGTTAATCGCAGAACGTCATTTTTCCAAAATGGGTTTTTCAAATAATAAAATTCCTTTAGCTGATTCTTCAAATCATTGGTCTGTAAGACAAAACCTAGAATCTGGATCCAGATTTTTCTGTCTCTTAGCTCTGCCTGTTCCCTAGCACCTCAGAACAATGGGCTGCTTTGACGACAGGCTCTCTTGCCTCCTAGCTGCATCTAGTAGTTGGCCTCTGTAAAATGGGTAACTGTTAATCTGTCAGATAATGAGTCCACATCAGCAGGTATGCCAGAGGAGCCCAGGGAATCTGGCTTTGGTCAAAAGTTGCCCCATCCTAAGGGCTGTGTATAATCTTATTTCTTTTGGTTATCTGAATTTCTCTCCCCTTGCTTTTATCTCACTAATGAGCATCTGATTTTGAAAAAAATAAAATTACTAAATTCTACACTTGTTCTTTCAATTAAAGATTAAACCACTTCTAAAACTATATTACCTTATCTTATTAATTTACATAATAATAATATCTTTAACTTGTTATTCAATTCTATTTGAATTCTATTCTATTCAAATAGAATTCTATTTCTACTGAATATGTCAGGCTCACGTTTTAAAACTCAAAACTCTATTAAAATTGGTGGGGCTTTTTAGAGTTCCTGCACATTTCGTTGTCCTGTTTTAGGTCTTCATCTCTCTTTTTCTTGCATTATATATGGGGATCAATTCCCGATCCTTCACAGGAATGAAGATGAAATTATTTTGTAGTCATTAAAAATCTGTGCAAATAACATCAACACTTACTTTTCTTATTTATCAGAATACTTCTTTAATCTTTGAACACTTATTCCTTCTTCATAGTTTGAATGGAAGACAGTAAAATGAAAACAAAGGAGTAACTGCAATAAAATGATAGAGATAGTTTGGAGAGAGAGAGAGAGAGAGAGAGAGAAGGAGTGTGTGTGTGTGTGTGTGTGTTTTCTCCCACATTCCCATGCACTGGGCAATCAGAAAACATACATCTAAGCTCTGACAAACATTTGACCAAAGCGTTTAAATCAGAGATTATCACCAAAGTATGGAATTGTCAGATTCTATTTTTATTTCATCAGTGCATTCCATCCACTGTATGTTGCAGATATAGAGCACTCAGGCCCATTTTATGACCCGTGACAAAATGGAATAGAGATTCTGGCCACCCATCAGGTAAAATGCCTCCAACAAGTGTCAGTAAGAGCTGGTTTCTGGATTTCAAACCCTTAACCTTTTGAGTCCCAGCTGGAGCTGATAATGTACTAATTGTTGCTTCATCTGGGGGGACTAACATAAACTATTTCATTAAATCCAGAAACGTTATGAAAATATGATTCTCGTGTGCCCTGTGCTAAAAGTCATGTGATGGTACTGAGATCCTCACGGCCTCAACACCTACCCAGAAAACATATTTTGGACCAGAATACTACCTGTGACAGCACTACAGTGTACATCCCTCATCCTCAGTATCGATTCCTGTTGCCGTCATTGACACGTGATTTGAGGAAAGGGTTGATTTCTCAGTTGAAAACCATCAACATATGAGAAAAAATATATATAGATGTGAATATATTTTGTGTGTCAACCTAGAGCACAAAAAACATGTGCTGTTTTGCATTTAGGATTTTACCATTTGCCCATGAGGGACTCTCATGAGTCCCCATGCTTCTGTCTTTGACACAGACTTCCCCTAAACCAGGAACAAACAGAGCAAAGTGAGAACATAAGCACAAGAGACACAACTGCACATAGTTGTAATAAAATAGAAAATTGAAAATGGGATGTGTTTAGAGAAAAGAACAGACTGAAGCATTCTGCATCCAGGAAAATGATGCTTTGTTTCCACAGGACTCTCCAAACCCTGCCCCCTACACATGAAGAAGGCTGCGTTTACTAGAAATAGTGCATTGTTTCCAAGATTCCTCTGCTGAAAAATGGTACAAAATGCTCTGGCTACTTCCCCAAGCCATAAATTCTCTTGCTGAGCTCTCTGAGGTTTCAAGATGGTGAGGTTATCTGCAAGGAAAGAGCACAGAAGGCAGTCTATTTCCTCTTCCCATATGTGGCCTCCTTCCCTCCTCAGAAAGCTGAAGTATTTACATTTCTATCAGCCTTTACACCGGGAAGAGGTGCTCTGTGTGATGTTAACCTATCAAAGGGAGAGGTTATAAAGAAGAACAGAAAGAAAACACAGTAGTCCCCCTTATCTGCAGGGGACTGTGTTCCAAGACCCCCAGTGGATGCCTGAAACCGTAGATAGTACCGCCCTCTGTGTACAATATGTTTTTTCCTATACATACATACCTATGATAAAGTTTAATTTATAAATTAGGCACAGCAAGAGATTAGCAACAATAACTAATAATAAAATAGGACAGTTATAACAATATACAATAATAAAAGTTATATAAATGTGGTCTCTCTCTAGCGCTCTCTCAAAATATCTTATTGTACAAATGTAATGCCTTTTCCGTCTTAAGTAAGTACTTGCCACTAACTGTGGCTGTTAACTTTTTCAGTTTGAGGCATGACAGCAAAGCTAGCATGAATTTCTTTTTTCTTCTTTACAACTTAGAGACAGAAGATTTATTCTTACAATACATCTCAGCAACCTCAGCACAGGATTGTTTTTCTTCCCTTATTAAGTCCTGAACTTTCAACTTTTCACTTAAAGGAAGCACTTTAAGGCTTCTCTTTGGCATATCCAAATTGTCAACGTCACTCCTCTTGCAGTTTGGGGTCATTATTAAGTAAAATAAGGGTTATTTGAACACAAGCACTGCAACACCTTGACAGTCAATCTGAAAACCAAGATGAGTACGAAGTGACTAGCGCTAAGGAATGTGATGGACAAAGTGGTGATTCGCAGGCGGGTTGGAGCCAGATGGCACAAGATTGCATCATGCTACTCAGTATGGAGCACAGTTTAAAACTTATGAATTGTTCATTTCCGGAACTTTACAGTTAATATTTTCGGAGTGCAGTCGACCTCAGGTAAGTGAAACCATGAGAAGTGAAGCCACAGATAAGGGAGGAACTACTGTATATACCCAAAGCCATTGAAATATGGTGGATTTCCCAAGCAGTACATTTTTATGAAGGAGGAAATCCAATAATGGAAGTAGATGTTGGGGACCCCAACCAGGGCAGAGAGAAGGGAAAAATCATAGTTCGCCCTTGTGGACATAATCTATGCATCACAATATCCTATGCACCTTGTAGGTATTACATCATTCAATCCTCATAACAGCCTATGGGCTTAGATCTTTTTTTTTAGTGCCCATTTTACAGGTGAGAAACTGAGTGTTAAGTAACCTGCCTAAGGTCACACTACTTGTAAATGGTGGAGGTCAGATCTGACTGCAGGCAACCTATCTCTGGAGCCCCGAATGTTAACCTTGTTAAGAAAAAACCACAGGCCCAAAATGGCATCACTCATGCTAAAGCCCACGGAACGAAACCTAGATTTAATACGTGACCTAATTGCAGTTTTGACCTTCCCCAGGAAAGTAATCTTAATCAGCCACTCTGGAATTTTCTGGTCAGTACCAATGAGGTAATCTGGTTTATGGGCCTCTTCCTCCACCCACACCCAATACACACACACACACACACACACACACACACACACACACACACACACACACACAGAGGAAGAAGAGGTAATCCACATGAGAGACATTCGCCCTTCCCCCCAAAGAAGGTGACTGGCCTGAAACAATTCTTTCTCTTCTTTTGCTAGTCACTTCCTTGCCCCAGCCTCCTCCTATAACCACCCTCCACCTCCCCCCTGCCATTTTGAACAACTCCTCAGAGCGACCTTCTGTTTACTAGATGGGATAACGCCTGATTCATGAATTGTTGAATAAAGCCAACTCGATTTTCAAATTTACTCAGTTGAATCTTGTTTTTTTAACAACATCTACACTTTTCCTCTTTCTATTTCTACAATACGAGAGATGACATCAGACTCTGCTATATGGCTTGGGAAATAGGGAGCTCCTTTTTGTCTCCAGGCAATTTCGGTAGAGGCTAGGAAGAAAGGTTTTCCTGTGTCTCTGTCTCAGTTAAAGTGCCATGACGGAGCAGCAGATCACACAAAAACCAGGAGTACTCTTGAGGGATTATTTGATGCCGCTTCTGATAGCAAGAAACAGTGATAAATATTAAATTGGGGGCAGTGATTTCATTCCCTGGGATCTGGGCGCAATTTCTTGTAGCATATGTTTTTCACCTTTGCAGCCCTAAAATATTTCTTTCAAAACATTGACTTCACTATGATCAAATGAGGGTAGCCCATAAATATGATATTGAATGATTTATCTATATGGAAAATTGTTTACAAGACTCTACAGTGAACAGAACATTTGTTTAGATATTGAAATAAGTGGACTTCAAGGGAAGACATGTTCATGAAGTAAATAAAGGAAAAAGCAAATAATAAAAGGAACATAATTTTGATATTTTTCATTTGTGACTTATTTTGTACAGTAGTTTAAAAAATACTTGTTGAAACAGCATACAATGCAATAACAAAAAAATGAACAACCCAATCAAAAAATGGGAAGAAGACCTAAATAGACATTTCTCCAAAGAAGATATACAGATGGCCAACAGGCACATGAAAATATGCTAATCACTGCTAATTAGTAGAGAAATGCAAATCAAAATTACAATAAGGTACAGACTCCACATGAGTCAGAAGAGCCATCATTAAAAAGTCTACAAATAAATGCTGGAGAGGGTGTGGAGAAAAGGGAACCCTCCTACACTGTTGGTGGGAATGTAAATTGGTGCAGCCACTATGGAGAACAGTATGGAGGTTCCCCAAAAAACTAAAAATAGAGTTACCATATGATCCAGCAATCCCATTCCTAGGCATATATCCAGACAAAACTATAATTCAAAAAGATACACACACCCCTATGTTCATAGCAGCATTATTCACAGCAGCCAAGACATGGAAATAACCTAAATGTCCATCAACAGATGAATAGATAAAAAAGAGGTGGTACATATATACAATGGAATACTACTCGGCCATAAAAAAGAATGAAATAATGCCATTTGCAGCAACATGGATGCAAATAGAGATTATCATACTAAGTGAAGTAAGTCAGAAAGAGAACGACAAATACCATATGATATCACTTGTATGTAGAATCTAAAATATGACACAAATGAACTTATCTATGAAATAGAAACAGACTCAGAGACATACAGAACAGACTTGTGGTTGCCAAGGGGGATAGGGGGTGGGGAGGGATGAATTGGGAGATTGAGATTAGCCAATGCAAACTATTATATATAGAATAGATAAACAATAAAGACCTATTGTATAGCACAGGGAACTACATTCAATGTCTTGTGATAAACCATAATGGAAAAGAATATGAAAACGAATGTATATATATCATAACTGAATCACTTTGCTATACACTAGAAAATAGCACAACATTTTAAATCAACTATACTTCAATAAAATAAATTTCTTTAACATCTTTATTTGAGTATAATTGCTTTACAATGTTGTGTTAGTTTCTGCTGTATAACAAAGTGAATCATCTCTATGTATACATATGTCCCCATATCCCCTCCCTCTTGCATCTCTCACCCACCCTCCTTATCTCACCCCTGTAGGTGGTCACAAATCACCAAGCTGACCTCCCTGTGTGATACAGCTGTTTCCCACTAGCTATCTATTTTACATTTAGTAGTGTATATATGTCAAAACTACTCTCTCACTTCTTCTCAGCTTACCCTTCCCCATGACCATGTCCTCAAGTCCATTCTCTACGTCTGCGTCTTTATTCCTGTCCTGCCCCTAGGTTCATCAGAACCATATATATATATTTTTACATTCTGTATATATGTGTAAGCATATGGTATTTGTTTTCCTCCTTCTGACTTACTTCACTCTGTATGACAGACTCTAGTTCCATCTACCTCACTACAAATAACTCAATTTCATTTCTTTTTATGGCTGACTAATATTCCATTGTATATATGTGTCACATCTTCTTTCTCCATTCATATGTCGATGGACAACTAGGTTGCTTTCACGTCCTGGCTATTGTAAATGGTGCTGCAATGAACATTGTGGTACATGACTCTTTATGAATTATGGTTTTCTCAGGGTATATGCCCAGTAGTGGGACGGCTGGGTCATATGGTAATGCTATTTTTAGTTTTAAAACAAACCTCCATACTGTTCTCTATAGTGGCTGTATCAATTTACATTCCCACCAACAGTGCAAGAGGGTTCCCTTTTCTTCACACCCTCTCCAGCATTTATTGTTTGTAGATTTTTTGATGATGGCCATTCTGTCTGGTGTGAGGTGATACCTCCTTGTAGTTTTGATTTGCATTTCTCTAATGATTAGTGATGTTGACCATCCTTTCATGTGTTTGTTGGCAATCTGCTGAAGATATGTTGGCATATCTTCTTTGGAGAAATCTATTTAGACCTTCTGCCCATTTTTGAATTGAGTTGTCTGTTTTTCGATATTGAGCTGCATGAACTGCTTGTATATTTCAAAGATTAATCTTTTGTCAGTTGCTTCGTTGGCAAATATTTTCTCCCATTCTGAGGGCTGTCTTTTTGTCTTGTTTATGGTTTTCTTTGCTGTGAGAAAGCTTTTAAGTTTCATTCGGTCCCATTTGTTTTTGTTTTTATTTCCATTTTTCAAGGAGGTGGGACAAAAAGGATCTTGCTGTGATGTATATCTTACTTCTCCTCTTTCATTTTTAATTCTATTCATTTGAGTGTTCTCCCTTTTTTCCTTGATGAGTCTGGCTAATGGTTTATCAATTTTGTTTATCTTCTCAAAGGACCAGCTTTTAGTTTTATTGATGTTTGCTATCATTTCCTTCACTTCTTTTCCATTTATTTCTGATCTGATCTTTATGACTTCTTGCCCTCTGCTAAATTTGGGGGTTTTTTGTTCTTCTTTCTCTAATTGCTTTAGGTGCAAGGTTAGGTTGTTTATTTGAGATGTTTCCTGTTTCTTAAGGTAGGATTGTATTGCTATAAGATTCCCTCGTAGAACTGCTTTTGCTGTATCTCATAGGTTTTGGGTCGTCGTGTTTTCATTGTCATTTGTTTCTAGGTATTTTTTGATTTCCTCTTTGATTTCTTCAGTGATCACTTCGTTATTAAGTAGTGTATTGTTTAGCCTCCATGTGTTTGTATATTTTACAGATTTTTTCCTGTAATTGATATCTAGTCTCATAGTGTTGTGGTCGGAAAAGATACTTGATACAATTTCAATTTTCTTAAATTACCAAGGCTTGATTTGTGACCCACGATATGGTCTATCCTGGAGGATATTCTATGAGCACTTGAGAAGAAAGTGTATTCTGTTGTTTTTGGATGGAATGTCCTATAAATATCAATTAAGTCCATCTTGTTTAATGTATCATTTAAAGCTTGTGTTTCCTTATTTATTTTCATTTTGGATGATCTGTCCATTGGTGAAAGTGGGGTGTTACAGTCCCCTACTATGACTGTGTTACTCTCAATTTCCCCTGTTAGCATTTGCCTTATGCACTGAGGTGCTCCAATGTTGGGTGCATAAATATTTACAATTGTTATATCTTCTTCTTGGATTGATCTCTTGATCATTATGTAGTGTCCTTGTCTCTTGTAATAGTCTTTATTTTAAAGTCTATTTTGTCTGATATGAGAATTGCTACTCCAACTTTCTTTTGTTTTCCATTTGCATGGAAAATCTTTTTCCAACCCCTCACTTTCAATCTGTTTGTGTCCCTAGGGCTGAAGTGGGTCTCTTGTAGACAGCATATATATGGGTCTTGTTTTTGTATCCTTTAAGCCAGCCTATGTTTTTTAGGTGCAAGGTTAGTTTTGTAGATTGCTTTGGGAGGTATAGTCATTTTCACAATGTTGATTCTTCCAATCCAAGAACATGGTATATCTCTCCATCACGATATATCTCTCTCATCCAGCATTTAATCCATTTACATTTAAGGTAATATCGATATGTATGTTCCTATTACCATTTTCTTAATTGTTTTTGGTTTGTTTTTGTAAGTCTTTTGCTTCTCTTGTGCTTCCTGCATAGAGAAGTTCCTTTAGCATTTGTTGTAAAGCTGGTTTGGTGGTGCTGAATTCTCTTAGCTTTTGCTTGTCTGTAAAGGTTTTAATTTCTCCGTCGAATCTGAATGAGATCCTTGCTGGGTAGAGTAATCTTGATTGTAGGTTTTTCCTTTTCATTACTTTAAATATGTCCTGTCACTCCCTTCTGGCTTGCAGGGTTTCTGCTGAAGGATCAGTTGTTAACCCTATGGGGATGCCCTTGTATGTTATTTGTTGCTTTTCCCTTGCTGCTTTTAATATTTATTCTTTGTATTTAATTTTTGGTAGTTTGATTAATATGTGTCTTGGCGTGTTTCTCCTTGGATTTATCCTGTATGGGAGTCTCTGTGCTTCCTGGACTTGATTATTTCCTTTCCCATGTTAGGGAAGATTTTGTCTGTAATCTCTTGAAATATTTTCTCAGACCCTTTTTTTTTTTCACTTCTTCTAGGACCCCTATAATTCGAATGTTGGTGCAATTAATGTTTTCCCAGAGGTCTCTGACAAGACTCTGAAGAGCCAGTCATCTGACTCTGAGGTTTCCTCTGTTGTAAATCTTTTTGACTGAAAAGCTCTTGAAAAACAAAACTCATTAGAGAGTTAAGGTAATGGTTCTCCTCCAAAATGTCTACTGTTCACTTTTATTGCTGTGTTACTGCCAGCAATATTGAGAGTGCTGCGTCACTCCAGCAGAAAATGGGTGGATCAGTGTCTTCCCCAGAGATAAATGAAGCAACAATGTGTTAAAAAGCTCTTGGTTTCAGGAGGTGAACAGTTGGATCTTTAATTACAAAGGACTGAAATCCATTACAACACAACGGGGAGGGTGTTTAATTTGCAGAAAGAGAGAAATATCTGAGTTTTGTGACTTAAATGACCTTAACACAAAATCCCAACAGGCCCCACTTCTGAAGGGCAATGTACAGCCTCTACTCTGAACACACAGACAGGCTATAGGATAAGAAATTTCTTCCTCTTGAAAAATTGAATGAGAAAAGGATGACACATAATCTCACTGTTGTCTGCAAGATTTACTCTCACGAGTTCTGCTTTATAGTTCAGTGAAATGCTTAAACCCTAACTTGTTTGTAGAAATAGAGCTATATAAGAAAGCAAGTGGGTATTGTATGGAATTTCTGGTTTTTTAACTTTGCTTTCTTTTCAAAGTATGTCACTTCTCTGTTTTTGTTTTGTTGGATTTTTGGGGATTTTTTGAAGAAAGCAATATGCTTTTATCTTAAACAAGTGTCAATAGTTTGCAGAGTCCCCTACGTTATTAAGGACACAAAGAATGCTGTGAAAACATCTAACTCTCTTTACCCCAAGTTCTGAGGATGTCACTGCTACTGTGAGCCTCTGGTAAATAGTATTAAAGCTTTTGCTTCAGCAAGGTCTTGGTCCTCAGCTGAACAAACAGAAACAGGCTCCTCATGAGATTCCTATAGTATTCAACATCCTCGTTAAGTAATTCTAAAGGAATCCAAAATGGCATTCATTATGCATTGTAATATTTGGTGTTATGAGATCATTGAGAGATAGAGACAATCATTTCTAATGCTTGCTGTTTCCTTCCACAGGGAAAGCAGAGAGACATCAATTAGTTTAACATTCAGCCCTATGACAACTCCTCATTCACCTTCCCCCAGGAAAAAGGAATAATTAAACACCGTAAGTGTGCCAGAGGCTCGACCCCTGCTGCCCTCGTCCTCCCGGCTGCAGACCACTCAGATGGAGTACCCAGCATGCTCTATGAGAACTCAATGGAATTTCATTTTAAGTTGATTCAACAAGAACTCCATACCACCTCCCTCCAACCACCCCTCTTCTCTTTCAAGGAAATTTTGATCTCGAATATGCTCAAATTTATTTTACAGACAAATCTAAAAACTACTTTTAAATGATGGTTCCAAAACACATTTTGTCAAGCATTTTCAAAGAAATTATTGTTTGCCTACCTTGTTTAATTTACAATTTTAAACAAAATAAAGTATTTAAAGTCCACATTGCAAAAGTCCATAGAATTTACATGTGTTATTTCTTTAAAAAGAGAAAGAACACAGAAAAACCTGTAGACAAATGTTCATAGCATTTGTCATTAACTTTATTTGCAATAGCCAAAGACTGAAAACAAACCACATGTTTTCTGATGGATGAATGGTTAAATAAACTGTGATACATCCATACCATGGAATACTACCCACCAACAAAAAGGAATGAATTATTGATACACAGAACAACTTGGAAATGTCATCAAGGGAAATGTGCTGAGTGAAAAAAGCCAAACCAAAAGGTTACATATCATATGATTCCATTTATATAATCTTCTTGAAACAACAAAGTTACAGAAATGGAGAAGAGATTAAGGATTGCCTGGGGTTAGGGATGGGAGGAAGGTTGGATGTAGTTATAAAAGGGTAACATGAGGGATCCTTGTGATAATATGACTGTTCTGTATCTTGAATGTAGTGTTAAATACACCAACCTGCACATGTGACAAAACTGCATAAAACTAAACACACACACACATACACATGAGTACAGCTGACCCATGAACAAATGGGTTTGAACTGCATGGTTTACTTACACCTGGATTATTTGCAATAAATACAGTATGTACTACACGATCAGCAGTTGGTTGAATCCGAGGATGCGGGACCTCCTTGGATACAGAGGGTTGACTATAGAACTTGAGAATCCTAGATTTTGGTACCTGTGGTGGGTCCTGGAACCAATCCCCCGCAGATATCAAAGGACAACATGTAAAAATGGGGAAATCTGAATAAAATCAGTGGATCGTATCCTGGTTATAATATTGTGGTACAATTTTGCAAGTTGGTGCCACTGGCAAAAGTGGGTAGAGTACACAGGATCGCTTAATGTTATTTCTTACAGCTGCACCCAAATCTAAAATTGTCTCAGAGTAAAAAGTTTGAGGGACAAGGAGGAAAAAATAAAATATACTTTCTTCCTTATAGGGCTGATCCATATCATGATCAGATATCAATTTTGGAACCATAGAAAAAGAGGTTTGCAAAAGTGAAGGACAAAGTACATCCAGTTCTCTAGGTAAAGTTCTTTCTCTGTTGCACAGTATATTTTACATATATACAATTATGTTTGTTTGTGGATCTTCTAAGAGAGAGTGGCTTAGACTTTTTAAAAACCTTTTTACAATTCTGATTTTCAAACTATTTCGTTTATGTTTTTATTTTATTTGGAATCAGTTAAATAAAAGCATTTTCATGATTTTACCATGAGAGTCATTATAGCTTTTATTTTCATCTATGATCCTTGTTTAGAGCTACAATGGCATATAGAAAGGTGGAATTCTTTCTTTACCCTATCAAACTGATCTTTCACTCAAATTTTTAAGACAGAGTTATCTCTATTCCCTCATGACACTACTAAAAACATGCACTTTTCTTTATTCAGAAAATAACATGGGAGAGACAAGCCATTCCAAGTCCATGGTTTATCTCATGTACCTACCTTGAACACTATGAGGCTAGTGAACTAGGATATTTTAATTACTAGAATTGATTTTAAAGAAACTGAGTTGATTTTAAGGCAATTTATTGTAAATTTGAGTTCCCCAAATCCTGTTTCTGAAACTCAAGTAAAAGCAGACTTTTATCTTTAATAACCAACCCAAGATTATGTACTGAGTCTTTAATACTCAAAATAATCATTCAATTAGTGCATTTTACTTCTTTTATCTATTTGTGATGGCTATATCTTTAATTAACTAGAAGGACGAACAGAACTAAATCCAGGTCAATTATCACAATTTATGTACCTTGATTAGTGCATGAACAGAAACAGGACTAAAAGCACTCACGGTGATCTAATTTCAAATAATAAGAGACAAATTAGATAATCTAAACAACAGTCTCAACAGGAAACTAGACCTATTAAAAATGTAAGAATAAGACTCAAAATTCTAAACCCAAGGGGCAGTTTAAGTGATCACCATTTTTAAAAGACTGTACTTAATTCTATTTTCTGTTTATCTCTAATTAAAATAAACTTTTTTTTTCCCTGAAAAGCAAAGAATGAGGAAAAGAGCATCATGTACATGTCATTTAGGGATGTGAGAAAAGAGAAGATGTATTATTTGCTGAATGATTATATACTGAATCATTCTAAATAATATTCTCAACATTGTGGTGAAGCACTGCCTACTCTTTCTGTCCAGTTCTTTTCTGTTTCAGTTGCTGAATTCCTTCTGTGTTTAATATTTATGTCCTCCTGGAATTGTTATTGCTCCAACCTGCAGCCTTAATTGCCTCCATATTGTTTGAGGTTTCTATCTTATTATCAATTTCCTTTTAGTTGATGACTGTTTTACCTACTGGTCAATCCCAATGAAACACCAGCCTATAAGATCCCCCTCTCTTTGTCAGCTGACAAATTAATCTGCAAATCTGATTTCAAAAGCAACAGTTTACAAAACTGATGGACCTTTGCTGTAGACACAAAGATAAATACTTCAAAATCATACATTAATTGGTCGTATCGGTTCTTTAATTTTGGTAAAAATATGTATTTCAGCTTTGCTTGTGACAAGTTTAACTGAGATTGCTACACACATATGTGTGTATCCAATATGGTAGCCACATGTGGCTACTGAGGACTTGATATGTGGCTAGTCCAAATTCATATGTGCTACAGTTATAATACACATGCTAGATTTCAAAGACTTAGTATAAGAAAATGACTAACATATCTCCTTAAAGTTAATAATTTCTTATATTTGTTATAATCTGCTATAATTTATAGAGGAATAAAAATAATCCAGAGTCTCTAAAACTTAATATCACATTGTATAATATACAAACTATAATTATTAGATACATGAAGAAAATGGAAAGTAAGACCCATACTTAAAGGGAAATGCATTTAAAGAAGATTGATCCTGTAATATACCATATGTTGGATTTAGCATACAATGTTCTAAGCTATTGTAATTATATAATTATATAAAATATATCAACGATTTAAAGGGAAATATTAATTTATTAATAAATAGGAAATCCTAGAGTAGAAATATAATTTAAAATATTATAAATTCCAAGACTGAAAAATACAAAATCTGAAAATTTTTAAATCCATTGGATGTTTTTAATAGTGATTAGAGATTGACAGATAGTGAACTTCAAGACAGATAAATAGAAATGATCTAAAGAGCAAAGATTAAAAATTGTTTTTTTAATTTAATAAGCATAAACTCAGGAAACTATGCAACAATGTAAAAAGTTCTAGCATATGTGTAACTGGGTTCTGATGAGAAGAGAGAAAAGGTAGAGTGAGAACAAAAAATATATGAAGAAATAATAGCTGAAAATCTTCCCAATTTGGTAAAAGACATAAATTCCAGAAATTCAGCCAATCCAAAACAAAACAAATGAAAAGAAAATCAGAACGAAGTATATTATAATAAAGATAGTGAAAATCAAACACAAAGTGTAAATTTCAAAAGAGCTACAGAATATGATACACTGCATACACAGGAACAAAAATACAAATAATCATGGGCTTCTACTCAGAAACTTAAAGGGGCCAGGTGACATGACATGACATATTTAAAGTGTATTAAAACAGAAAACATACAAAAACTATCTTCTAAAGTTTAACAGCCAGCAAAGATACCCTTCAAGAATAAGCCAAAACACTTCATTTTCCAGTTGTTTTATATTAGTATATGGAAATACTTTCATTGATTTTTTACACTATGGATTTGCTAAATTCATTTATTGGTTCTACTAGTTTATTGTAGATGGCTTAGGATTTTTGTATTTAAAATATTATGGGGTTTGCAAATAAAGATAGCTTAAATATGTTTATTTGCAAACATTTTTCCCTCTCACTTCTTTTACTTGCCTTTTACCATTAGCCAGGATCTCCAAGGCTAAGAATAGAAGATTATGCCTTGCATGTGGACTTAGGCAGAAAGAATTTCATACCTCATCATTAAGTACACATAATGTTAGATGCAGGTTTTTTTGGTAGCTGTCCTTTATCTGATGAGCCAGGTCTTATACTCTTTGTTTGCTAAGAGGTCTTATCACGAATTCATGTTGAGATCTGTTCAATGACTTTTTTGCATCTATTAACATGATTATATCATTTTCTCTTTTGTTAACGTGCTGAACACCTTGATTGATTTTTAAATGCTAAAACAACATTGCATTCTTTCAAATGCACCCCTCTTGGTCATGATATATTATCTCTCTCTTTTTTTGATACATTGCTAGATTAAATTTGGTAATTTCCATCATGGATTTTCATCTATGTTCATGAGACATATTGGTCTTTAATTTTTTTGTACATGTTTATTTGGTTTTGGTATCAAGGTTATGGTGATTTCTTATGAGGATTTGAGAAATTTTTCCTTCTCTATTTTCTGAAAAAGTTTGTGTAAATTGGTTTTAATTCTTTACCATATGTTTAATAGGGTTCTTCAATGAAACCATATGTGACTGCAGTTTTCTTTGAAGGAGGTTTTTGATAATGCATATTCTAATTTCCTACATTTTTGTCAGTTTTGGTAAGTTATCTTTTATCAATGTATTTATTCATTTCACCGAATTGTATTTATCAGCAGACACTTGGACAGATATTTGCTTATCACTCTTTTAATATCGCAGATTCAGTAGTGATGTCACTCTATCATTTTTTATATAGATCAGTTTTTCTAAATCAGTTTTTCTGGGGTTTCAATTTTATTAATAATTTTAAAGGATAACTTTTGACTGTTGATTTTCTCTATTGTTTGCCCATTGTCTTTCTCTGGGTTTAATTTTAACTTTTTCTAGATTCTTTAGGTGGAAACTGAGATTACTGATTTTGGACAACTATTCTTTAACAATGTATGTTTTTAAGCTATAACTTTTCCTTTAAACACTCCTTTAGGTACATCATACAAAATATGATATCGCCCTGTGTACCATGTTTTGTTTTAATCCTTTAGTGAGTAATTAAATAATTGATGGATGACGTATTGCTACTGGAGAATCAGCAATCTAAAATAAGAGAGCTCTTAACAGTTATGCTTTGTTTTGTTTTGTTTTTTCAATAAAAGTTGTGGTCACACAAAACTAATTCTAAGATTTTCCATTTATTATTAATGAATGGAAAAGCTTTAAGAGTTTCACTGAGAGAAAAACCATGAAAACAAGTACATATGCTCTTCCTGAGACATCAAAAAATAGATCTGATAATGAAATTCTTTTTTTCTTTCATCTGGACTTTTATTCATAATTTTATAAATATGCATATAATTTCTATACTATAGTTTTAGAAATTATATATTAAAAAGAGCTGTCATTTGGAAGATTCCATGTACATATGTTTCCATATAACAGAATTTTTTTTTCTGTTCAGAATGTTCCCTAAAGAAAAAAATTCTATATATTCTACCAGTACATATTTGCTTTCTTTATGGAAAAGATACTTAAAGTAATAATTTTTGTTTTATTTTTTTACTTTCAGACATTGATGGTCTTGTGCATAATCATATATTCTGAATCTGAAAAATGTAAATGAAAATCCTGCCAGTAACTATATAGTAATTGGTTTTTTTTATGGTTTCTCCCATTCAGTGTTTATGTTGTGACCTCTATTTCAGTTGGCATCAAAATTCCATGAATAGCTTATTATTTATATTATTCCTTACACATTGCTACAGTATATATAGCACAGCTAAGTTTTCTTTATTATCCTCACCTTGAGTCTATCTATAAAAGATAGGAATAATAAGGAAAGGGAAAGAGTACTGACATGTAATAAGTTCCTGTTCTGCTCTCGGTGTACATGTAGCACTTTTTATACAGTGATTCAAAATCCCTTTACAAATTATTTTTTTTTTACTGTTTTATTAATGCTGAGACTGAGGCTTAGAGTTGTTAGAGGACTTGCTTAAGGTTATATAGTTAATAAATGTCAGGGCTGGAAATGTTCGACCAGTGTCTAATAATTTTTACCAATACAGAGAGTTAGTTTTCCCAATCTTTACATAGAAACTCTTGCTTCTTAAAATGCTTTCTCTGTTTTGTGTATCCCTACCAACTAAGACAAATTACTGATTTTCATTTTTAGGTTCTATAACAAAGATTGTTAGTTCATTAAATGTTATTTTTTAATGTAAATAATCTAAACCTTTTGCCCTAGACATTAATATTTATGTTCTTTCCCCTCTAATTACCCATTCTTTACAATGTACCTTAAGAATTTATGTTACTGAGATTCCAAAACTTAAATTCAGTCCATCTTTGTCAACTTCTCCTATTTCTCTTTTGGTCTGCTGCACAAAACGAATGCCCTTTCCCCATTCAAGGATGAAGAGATGAGTGGTAATCAGTAAGGAACCCACAATAGTAACTGCCAGGCAAGCCAAATGCTCTGCATCCCTCCCCTGCGTGTCCACCATTTGCCACAGGCAGTGAGAAAGAGAGGTGCTTCCCATCTGGCAGGACAACGGATGTGAGGATGTGGGCCTAGGGAAGGGACTCAAATTTTAGTTAATTGATTAATTAATTTTTAGTGGAGGAAGAGCAAATGAACACAACTTATCATGCACATAAGACAACCACTAGAGATACTGAGAAACAGTAATACTACTTAATATACATTGAGTTCCTACTGGGTTCTAAAGGGTTTTATATATGTACTTAACTCTCATAACAAACCTATAATAGGTACTATTACTCTTTTCACAAAAAGTAAAGAAAATTAAGAAGACAGAACTTTTCAGTCATTTCAAGTGGCCCATCAATTTCATACGAATAGTAAATGGTGGAGACAGAGGCCCATTCAGCTCAAGATGTTTATACCATCTTGATATATATGGTGATGTATCACTTAACTTCCTTCCAAATAAACTTGAAAACTTTAATGAAATGGATGGTTATCTAGGAAAATATAATATTTAATAATATAACAAAAGTACAGTTGACCCCACCAAAAATATATAATATAAACAAATAATAAAGGGAAAAACCTATCACTCCCTACTAAAACATACAAATAAATTAAAAGGCAAAAATTCCAACAGATAATTTCATGAATTCTGTGACTTGTATTTAACATATCTACACTTTTCAATCATTGAAAGCAAAGAAAATATTTGATGATGACAGAGGTAAGAAAAAATTTAAATAAGTCTGAAATTACACTGCACTTACATAAATGTGATAAATAATATTAGACTAAATAATGATAATAAAAATTAAATATGATAGGTAAGTTCTGACTCACTTATTTCTTCATTAATAATACAACTATTTTTTTAATTAACTGGATTATTCAGGGTAATGCCCTCTAGAGCACATCACAGTTTTATGTGCATTGGCTGGCTACTCCTCCCCTGCCATATGGTTTCTCACATATCCAGTCTTCTTTCCTGTGCTGCCCACCTTACAGGACATGGGCAAGAGAGACAGAAGAAAGAAAGAGCCTGCATGGGATCACACAAATGATCTCAGGGCCAAGGCCTAGAGAAAGTATCCATCACCCCCTGCTACGCTCCACTGTCCAGAACTAGCCACGTGGCCTCAATCTACCTGCAAGGGACACTGGAATATGCACTCTTCCCACAAGTCTAGAAATAGGAAATGTGATTGGGGAACATCTTGCCAGTTTCTGCCACAGTCTGCATTTGTCATATCCAAATACCCACTTGACTCTTCCTCACAAACATGAAAACACTCATGTTCTCTCCAAGGGTATCAACATAATGGCCATTCATTCCATGGATTCAGCTCCCATCCAGGTGATGCACAGTCTTTTCCTCTTATAAAACAGCCAATATTTCCCCGAGCTCATATTTTCCCTGTAATACTTAGCCAACATCCATTACTAAGGTTCTTTTTGCCAATCCCTTCCCCTAGAGCTCATTAGAAACATGGTCTGCCTTTCAAGTGTTCTCCAGAACCAATTATTTTACCTAACAATTTTTTGATACTATGCCATCCCCTGACTGACTAATGTTAAAAGAAATAAAAAGAAAAGAAAATCATGATGCTCTCAGTATTCATGGATAAGGAAGCTGTTGATGATATGAATCACTGCATAACACAACCGTCTCTTCATAATGAATTTCCTTCCAGTGGCAGTATTAAGAATTGTGTTTTTCTGATCATCTGATTCTTTTTGTCATAAAGACAGTATGAATCATTTCTATCCTTGCCTTTGCTACTACAAAATCAGGTAAGTTTGCGGTAAACTTTCTAAAATTCAGTTTTAAAACCTGGACTTAGGAACACAGAGCTTGAGAGAATGAATTTAGCAATTAATCTCCTTGGTTTCATCCTTTTTCTTCTTCTATCTATACTGTTCCATTGTTCCTCATTTTTAAAATGTTTAGTTATATATTTAGTTATAAATTAGTTTAGTTATATATTTGATCAGTTTCTTATCCTCTTAGGATCAAGGCTGGAATATAAAAATAAGCAAGCAGGGCTTCCCTGGTGGCGCAGTGGTTGAGAGTCCGCCTGCCGATGCAGGGGACACGGGTTCGTGCCCCGGTCCGGGAGGATCCCACATGCCGCAGAGCGGCTGGGCCCGTGAGCCATGGCCGCTGAGCCTGCGCGTCCGGAGCCTGTGCTCCGCAACGGGGGAGGCCACAACAGTGAGAGGCCCGCATACTGCAAAAATAAAAGCAAGCAAATATAGGAAAGAATTAAGGTCATGATGACTTGTAGAATCTCGTGGTTTTGAGCCTCTTTCTCTCTGAAATGCTTAAGTTATGAAATATTAGAAAGTATGGAGGGAAAAGGCTCAGAAATCTTGACTGGTTTTAAAAGCAATGTAGATCTATTAACTAGACTAATATTCTCCTTTAAAAAGTGACCTGCAATGTAGAAGATGCCACTTAAGTTGTTTTTAATTTGCTGATGATTGACAAGGGAGGTCGAAAAGTCTCTCACTTTCTCTCTGGAAGGGACATTAGAACAGATGCTCACACACAGATTAATCGTCCATATATTCCAGTCTCTTGTTGCAGACCATCTGATAAGGGACATAATTGTCCTTAACAATGGGCATAATTTATTCCTGCCTTAGGTGGCCGTTACCTTATACAATTAAAGCACAGTGACTGCTGGGTCCTGTTATGTTATCCAAGCAATTTAGCTGAGTGTGCGATTCCTACTCATGTCTATATATCATGTCTATACATTGCCAGAAAATTGTATACTAAACAGTTTCAGCTCAGGAAATGTTTTTCTATTCTCATAGAATTCTAGCAAATATCATAAAATAGATGTTCTACCCCATTTTGATGAAGTACTCTTTCACTAGGGAGTTAAAGCACATTTACATATCACTTTGGGGGGAAATATATATTTTTGACATTAGGAAGTCACCAATGCATATACACTTGATATGCAAATTCATCAGCACAAGAAAGTGATATCAGGGGAAGCACTAATGTGCAGAGGCATGGACTGTACCATCTGGAATACTCAACCCTGGAAGCATGCCAATGAACCATGAATTTCTAGGGTGTATCCTGGATTGTCCTTCTCATGTGAGAGATGTTAAACCACATGCTTCCTCCATTGTCTTCTAACCCACAAAGCACATGTCCCATAGCTCTGTGTTTTCCCGATAACTCATGATGGAGTCTTCCATCATCAGATCCTTCCTCCCCACCTTGTGAATGACTTCTAAAGCTTCCCAAAGATATAAACTGCCCCTTAGGTCTCAGAAAATCACAAAGACTATATTTTTGTTATGTAGGCCAACTCTTAGCAACTGTTCTCAACATATCACAGGAATTAATTCCGTAAGTAAAATACAACTCAAAGAAAAAGAATTTTGGTTTTGAATGCAATATCTTTCAAATTTTCTATTCTTCTTACCATTAGCAATGAACAATAAAAGAAAAATGAGCATGATCCACACCATTTCAATAAACAGACTTTTCTTAATCATAGTAATTACTTAACTCTTACCCTGAAGGGAATCCCAGGAGGTAGCTAATTGATCACTCTACCAACGGTGATCTTTCATTAAGTCATATGACAAAGATGGTAAGCAGTCTCTACTATATCACAAGATCTCCTGATTTCATAACCTTAAAAAGACCGTACTCTAGTTTATAACTATTCTTAAGATTTCCCATTATTTAACCAGCAGTACTCCTACAGAAACGTTAAGAGTAATAGCATATTAACACTAGACTATTAATCTTATTTACGTATATAATTATGTACATACATAATCATATATATATACATATGATTAGTAGTCTGATGTAAATACATGGAGAGAGAGAAAGAATCAGCAGTTTTCCTGGTTCTTCTTAATGCTCTAAATAACTCAAGTTAATTTTACTTTTCTTTGTTTAGTTTTTTAAACATCTTTTTGAAGTATAATTTACATGCCATTAAATGTCACCCATTTTAAGTGTACAATTCAATTATTCTTTTAAATTTATACAGTTGTGCAGCCATCACCCCAGCCCACTTTAAGAATATTTCTATCACCCCAAAAAGATTCCTCAGGCCCATCTGCATTCGATCTCTGTTTCCACTCTAGCCCCAGGCAGCCACTAATCTTTGTCTATATAAATTTGCCTTTTCTAGACATTTCACATAAATGGAATCACACAAAAAATAGTCCTTTGGGTGCTTTTTTCTTAATCAGTTATCATAATACTTGGAGTTTCATTCATGCTTTAGTAGGCAGTGATTATTCATTTTTATGATTGAGTAGTATCACACTATATGGGTATACCACATTCTGCTTGTCCAGTTTTGAGTGTTCCCACTCTCTGTCTATTATGAATAATGCGCTATGAACATTCACAAGTCTTTAGTCAACATACATTTTCATTTCTCTCGGGTAGATACCTAGAATGGAGTTGATGTGTTGTATGATATATTCATATTTAACCTCTTAAAAAACTGTCATACTATTTCCCAAAGTAGCTGTATCATTTTACATTTCACCTGTAGTGTTTAAGGGTTCCATTTTCTCCACATGCTTGCCAATACTAGTATTATCTTTTTTGTTACAACCAATCTAGTGAGTGTGAACTGTTGCTCCATTGTGGGTTTTTTTTTTTTTTTTTTTTTGCGGTACGCGGGCCTCTCACTGTTGTGGCCTCTCCTGTTGCGGAGCACAGGCTCCGGACGCGCAGCCTCAGCGGCCATGGCTCACGGGCCCAGCCGCTCCGTGGCATGTGGGATCCTCCCGGACCGGGGCACGAACCCGTGTCCCCTACATCGGCAGGTGGACTCTCAACCACTGCGCCACCAGGGAAGCCCTCCATTGTGGTTTTAATTTGCAATTTCCTAATGACTAATGATGCTGAACATCCTTTCATGTGTTTATTAGCCATATATATATCTTCTTTGGTGAAATGTCTACTTGTATATTTTGCCCATTATTAACAGTTTTGTGAAATGTTATTTACATAAGATAACGTTCATCCATTAAAAGTGCACAACTTAATCATTTTTAGTATGTTTACAGAGTTATGCAACCATCAGCATAACCTAATTTTAGAACATTTCATCATCTCCAAAAGAAAGCTTGTACCCATTAATAATCACTCCCCATTTTTCTTCTCCCCCAACTTTTAAATTGGGTTATTTGTTTTTTTATTGTTGAGTTGTAAGTGTTCTTTAGATACTCCTGATACAAATCATTTGTCAGATATATCATTTGCAAATGTTTTAGCACAGTCTGCTGCTCATCTTGTTATTTCTTAAATAAGTCTTTTGGAGCACAAAACTCTTCATTTTGAAGTCAGAGTTTGCTATTTATTCCTTCATGGATTGTGCTTTGGATGTCGTATCTGAGAACTCTTTGCCTAAAACAAGATCACAAAGATCATGAAAATGCTTGGCCTTATGGGAAAAAATACTATTATGCTATTCTTGCAGAGAAAACTGAATCTCATAGAGTTAACTAACTTCCTCAGGGTTTACAAATTAATAGCTAAGTTGTTATGTTTTGCTCTTCCATTTTTAGAAAGACATTAATAGGCTGTCTTACCTTACATTTGCTTTAATAAATACTTATTAAATATTGAATATTTAAAATGAAGCCTTAGAATCTAAACTTGTTATCTACATAGCTGCATCAGATGGAAGGCAAGTAATGCATACAATTATTGCATTTTCAACAGGAAGGGATATTTTTCCATGAACCTTTGCAGAGCTATGTGACGGACTAATTAGTAGTATGCCTAATAGTGAGGGGAGAAAAGCATTTGATTTTCTTTAAAGAAATAGAAAGAGATCAGCTAGGAAGTTGATAGATTATATAATGTTAGTGCATTAGTTTCTTTTGAATTTTTTTGCATTTTGTGATAATTTTGAAATTGCTTATTAGAAAAACTTTTAATAATGAAATAAACAACAGAAGTCATATAAAATTGGTATGCTCCATGTGGAAAAAGAAGAAGAAAAAAAATCTCTGCTACTCATTTTCCTTTCTAGCCTCTGAAGTAGGTGGTAATAGCAGTTTCTTCTTTTTTGTAATTATAGAGAAAGTAAAGTAAAAATAGAAAACACAGCAACAGAAAAGCACAGTCAAATGTTTCTAATGGGCTCTTTTGCATTCTTAAAGAAATCTGCTATTATAATAGTGACTTTTCACTGTGTCATAGTGGTTTTGCATTAGTAATATTTTTCTATACGTATTCTACAACACTGAAATCCATTGAGATTTTATGGTGATAAATCAGCACTAAGAACCTTTGATAATAATGTGATAGGAAAAAATAACATCAAGGATGTCATACATTTATCATAAGCTTCTGTCATTTTGAGAACATCCAGAACATGTACACTCAGAGTAAGATTCTTCATAACCCCTGGCACCTTGATATTACAATTTTCAGCAACCATCTGTGCCCTTACCTATACTCACACATTGTTTCCATCGCTCTTCACAGTTCAGCATCTTTACCTGTCAAACCCAAAAACTATGATGTGAGTGAGTGAGATCCACAAAGCAATCTATATTGTGCTACCAAACTATCTTGGGAGAATTCTAGATCCAGGTAACACTATCCTATAGAAGGCTATGATATTTCGCATTAGGAAGCAAGAATATAAGCGCTATCAACACTAATTATTCTGAGTTGGACCTTGGAAAAATCACTCGTAGGTCTAGTTTACTCAACTGGAAAATGAAACTGAAAACAGTAGGTCATCCTTACCAGAAATGTTATGTGCCTAAATAAAACCATATGTAGTAGACCTTCCAGCTTAAAGTTGAATTGAAATCACTCCTGTGATGCAGGCATGTCTGTGCAAGGGGAGTATAGATTTCAGAGCCTATGGTAGACAGAATGGCAGGGACAATGACAATGGAACACGGGTCAAGAGTACATGGCTTTTGAATGGACAGAGAAGAGAGCGGAAAGCATCAGAGAGGTGGACCAGAGGGAAGCAGAACAGAAACTGAACCGGTCCTGCAGAAACAGTCTCAGGGCTCACAGGGTCATGGGTACGTGACACCATCTATATGCCTCTGAGTTTTTGCATAGCCCCTTTCAAACAACCTTCTTCATGAGTTTCAGTAAACTGTTTTTTGATAGCTATCACTTCGTTATTTTATGTATCTGTCACCATGAAAAATTCACTTCTTAAACTGATCTACATCAGTTGCTTACAAAGCATCCTTTTAATTTAACTAAATGCTCAATTAACTAAATGCTCCAGCTTAGTTACTGAGTTTTGATGATGTGTGATCAAACCTTTCTTGAATTCCAGTTGGCCCTCTACCCTTGTGGTCCAATCTAGTTGCATTTTGGTCTACGATACACAGTGAAAATAGCTGGTTATAGGAACTATGAATGTTCAATCTTACTTTAAACATGGTAAATGAAAACAGTACATCAGTACGGATAAGACCAGGGGCTTTACAATCAAATCTTGGTTTACATTCTGTTTACATGACCTTGGCAATATTCATAGTTACTAACCCATAGGTCTGTGGTGAAAATGAAATAAAATGATGCTTGTAGAGTACCTGGCAGAGTGCCTAGCACATAGGATCATTAAAAAAATTGCTAGCTAAAAAAAAAAAAATTGCTAGCTATCATTTTAAATTTTCTAAGTTAACACTACAGAAGGTCTAGTTCAACTGATTCCTCTGATCAAGTTCCTCAAAACATAATGTACTTCACTAAAAATAAATAAATACATAAGCATATGTTTCATAGTTTACAAAAACTACACCTATGTGAACTAAGGAGTAATGTATACTTGTTAAACCACTGGATGCTCTATGTTTTTGCACTATATTGATTTGCCTTGAACCCACTATACTCTAGGTGGACAACTTGGGGGGTCCTACTGTCCTTCCTATGGAGAGTATGTTGTTTTGCTGACTAATTCTAACCTTTTCATTTCTTCTCCCAATCTTATCCTTTCCAACTTTTCATCAAACTTGCTTCATCACGGCTTCCCTGGTGGTGCAGTGGTTGAGAATCTGCCTGCTAATGCAGGGGACACGGGTTCGAGCCCTGGTCTGGGAAGATCCCACATGCCACAGAGCAACTGGACCCATGAGCCACAACTACTGAGCCTGCGCATCTGGAGCCTGTGCTCCGCAACGAGAGGCCGCGATAGTGAGAGCCCCGCGCACCACGATGAAGAGTGGCCCCCACTTGCCACAACTAGAGAAAGCCCTCGCACAGAAACGAAGACCCAACACAGCCAAAAATAAATAAATAAACAAATGTGGGGTTTAAAAAAAAAAAAAAAAAAACTTTCTTCATCAATCATGCTTTCTCATATGCATATCCAAATGTTTTCTTTTTATGGACTGCATTCCTTCAACATATAAAAACTCTAGAGCATTCCCCAAATGAAAAACAACATAACATCTTCCTTCCCCGAAACCCCCCACCCTGATTTCCCAACTCATTTTCAATGCATCTAATTCCTCTCCTTTAAAATCCAGTTTCCTGAAATGAGTTCCCATAAGTGCTGGACCACCACGTACAGTGAGCACGGGGCATCAGCAAAGCAAAGGCACACAATACCAAGGAGTCCATTACAGCGTATTCATGCAGAGCTGTGCAGTTACATGATATACAAGAAAGTTATTCCAACTTTAGAATTCATGTGAATTTTGGGTCATTTTGAAAAATGCAATTGTATTGAAAATAATCTTTAAGAGAGTGGACTCTATTGTCCTTATGCGTATAGGCACTAAAGGTCTTAACCTGATTTGGGCTCAGTTTTCCACTTATTTCCTCTCCTTTCATTTACCTGTCACATCCCTTAATACAGCTTCTAACCCAAAACAAATCTACTGAAACTGCTTTTGTCAGTATCACCATTGCCTGCCTTATAACTAACACAGTGGCCATGATCCCTTAATTTAAAAATAACTCTTCAGAATGTGGCAGTGTTGACCCCCTCTTCTTGAAATCTTCTATTGCCTTGACCTAACACTCTGTATATCAGGTATACTGAAGCTCTCTCCGGTCCCTGAAAGAGTTAGATACTCAGTCTTACTTCCTGCCCTTGGACTTTCACCATTGTGTTTCCAATGCACATTACAGTACCTGTCACATAGTAATGGCAGGTACCCAGGGAAGATGGATGAACTCATTGTTGAGGGCCTGAATCTCATTATCCGTGACACTGTAGCTTATATCACCCTGTTTGACTCCCATGTCTCCACTGATTTTCTGTCATAACTCATCTCCTCCCACCTCCTCAACCTGGTCTTTGCAATCTTCTGGTTTTCTTCTCTAGATTCTATGCCTAAAAACATTTTAAAAGTGAAAATGCAAACAGACATGCAAAAGCCACTTGGGTTTCTATACACTAACAATTACCAATCTGAAAAGGAAGTTAAGAAAACAATCACAATTACAATACCTGTACCACTGAAGAGAATAAAATGCTTAAGAATAAATCTAACCAAGGAGGAGAAAGACTTACTACACTGAAAACGACAAAACATTGAGGAAAGGCATTAAAGAAGACACATATAAATGGAAAGACATCCCGTGTTCACGGATTAGAAGACAACATTGTTAAAATGTTCATACTGCCAAAGCAATCTATAGATTGAATGCAATGCCTCTTAAAAGTCCTAATGGCATTTTTTTTTTTTACAGAAATAGAAAAAAACATGTAAAATTTATATGGAACCACAAAAGACATTAAATAGCCAAAACAATCTTGAGAAAAAAGAACAAAACGGAAGGCCTCATACTTCCTGATTTCAAAACATATTACAAAGCTGCAATCAAAACAGTATAGTCCTGGTACAAAGGCATATAGACCAATGGAATAGAATAGAGATCCCAGAAATAAACCCACACCCATACAGTCAACTGATCCTTGATAAGGGTGCCAGGAACACACAGTTGGGATAGGAAATTCTCTTCAATAAATTATACTGGGTAAATTGGATATCCACATGCAAAAGAGTGAAATTGGGTGCTCATCTTACACCATATACAAAAATCAACTCAAAATGGATTAAAGAATTAAACATAAGACCTGAAATTAGACAAGCTAGACCACACCAAAACCAAAAGCTTCTGCACAGCCAAAAAAACAATCAATGGAGTGAATAGGTAACTTACAGAATGGGATAAAATATTTGCAAACCATGTATCTGATAAGGGTTCATTTCCAAAATACATAAGAAATTCCTACTACTTAATAGCAAAACAAAACAAAACAAATAAATCACCCACTTTTAAAAGAGGCAAAGGTCTTGAAAAGACATCTCTCCAAAGAAGACATACAAATGGCCAACAGGAATATGAAAAAATGTTTAACGTCAGTAATCACCAGGAAAATACAAATCAAAATCACAATGATAACAGGAGATTAGAGCTGTGTTAAAGCCAGAAAAAAAGAAGAAAACACCCATTTTGTAGTGGCCTGAATATTGGTCTGATTGGATACTGGATATTAGTTTTTTTCACTACTGCTTTTGACCTGCAATGAATGACTCGAGCCATACTTTTGGAAGCCACTACAGAGACTTAGAAAATAAACTTATGGCTACCAAAGGGAAGCGGAGGGGATAAATTAGGAGTTTGGGATTAATATACACACACTACTATATATAAAATAGATAATAAGAACCTACTGTATAACACAGGGAACTCTATTCAGTACTCTGTAATAATCTATACGGGAAAAGAATCTTTAAAAGAATATGATATATGTATGTGTATAACTGAATCACTTTGCTGTATACCTGAAACTAACACAACATTGTAAATCAACTATATTCCAATATAAAATAAAAATTTTTTAAAAAAGAAGCAACTACAGAGGAAAACTGTCCCTAAAATAAGTAAAGCCTCATCTTATATTTCAGTGGTGTTATACCAAAACCGTATTAGAAATATTTCTGGAATGTTAAGATACTGCAAACTTTGGAGGAAGGAAAATAATGTTGGCTTTATATTAATAACTCATTATCCTATATCAGTCAGCTCCTTGGCATAATATTAAAAATACCAATAAAAATGAACATTTAGTGGGAAAATTGTTAAAATGGCAAATTTTATATTATATATATTTTACCACAACAAAATAATTAAAGCAAAAACTATTTTTTAAAAATGAGGTATCACCTCATATCTGTTAGAATGGCCTTAACAGAAAAACAGGAAATAACAAGTGTTGGGGAAGATATGGAGAAAGTGAAACCCTTGTGCGTTATTGATCAGAATGTAAAATGGTGCAGCTACTATGAAAACAGTATGGCGCTTTCCTCAAAAAATTAAAAATAGAGGGGCTTCCCTGGTGACGCAGTGGTTGAGAGTCCGCCTGCCAATGCAGGGGACACGGGTTCGTGCCCTGGTCCGGGAAGGTCCCACATGCCGCGGAGCGGCTGGGCCCGTGAGCCACGGCTGCTGAGCCTGCGCGTCCGGAGCCTGTGCTCCGCAACGGGAGAGGCCACAACAGTGAGAGGCCCGCATACCGCAAAAAAAAAAAAAAAAAAAAAAAAAATCAAAAATAGAGCTACCACGTGATTCAACAATCCCAATTCTGGGTATTTATCTGTTAGGTATCTATCTGGGTATCTATCTGTGGTCTCATGCATACAATCTTTTGACACCCACTCAGCCATATGCATGGGTTTGGGCCTGGCACACTTCCCTACCACGAGATAGAGTCCCCACAGCCTGTGCTGAACTTGTCACCTTATGTGGGAAAACGTTTTCCTATTTCAGACTCAATACGTGCTCCTTACATCATTCTGCTTAAGCATGTGCGTCATATGGCACCTTGACAACTCCATGACTATATCTGTCCTCTGTAAGAGGTGAGGACAGGGTCCTTCTGCTGGAGCACAGAGGGATGCATGCAGAACAATTAATCTCCGTCAGCTGAAGGGAGGGACCTGCTGGCCACTGGGGACTGACATCCACCATTGAAGCTGATCTTGCTCTGTCTCTTCTCCATGTGAGTAAAACATTTTTCCATCCAGTGCTTGACTGCATTATTTTTCGTGGTGACTCCAATACCATGATGCAGTGGTCAGAAAAGCTCAGACTTCTTACTCCTGATAATAGGCAACAGATGCCACTTGTTTGACATTATCCAAAAGAATTAAAATCAGGATTTCTAAGAGATATGTGCACATGCACTCCCATGTTCATTATAGCATTGATTTACCATAGTCAGATTTCATTTGCTAATGGGCAGCCCAATTCTCTGATGTATTTAAATCCATCTGGTGCTTTCCATGTTTCTCTGATGGGAAGACTATAAGCAAAATGCATGTGTTTGTATATTTCTAATATCTGCCTGATGGAGCAATCGCTTAGGGCAGCCAGCAGGAGGTAAAATAAGCCAGAAAAAATCCAGGGCCCACCAATATCAACTATGCCGAATTTTGTTTGTTTGTTTGTTTTTGCTCTACGCGGGCCTCTCACTGTTGTGGCCTCTCCCGTTGCAGAGCACAGGCTCCGGACGCGCAGGCTCAGCGGCCATGGCTCACGGGCCCAGCCGTTCCGCGGCATGTGGGATCCTCCCGGACCAGGGCACAAACCCGTGTCCCCTGCATTGGCAGGCGGACTCTCAACCACTGCGCCACCAGGGAAGCCCTATGCCAAATTTTTTAAAGCATGCATTATTTTGAACTCTTTTAAGATAAGAAAAAGGAAAAGAGAGCACCCCAGGATAACATTTGAGTTTCATTTTGAATATGAGAAATACGAAATGACTCATTTTTACAATGAAAAATTAAGTTTTTAAAATCATTGTTATAAAATGAGAGTATATAAAAGAGAATGAAGAACAATTAGATGTAGCATAACCCATTCCTGCTTCATCAAATCTGTGATTCAGGCAACAATTAGTAGTCTTTAAAAAATGATTAAAGCATTGATAGGGAAGTACATCTGAGCAAATACTAACCTCCCCATCCCCCATTAGTTCCAGTATTAAAAAATCTAAAAAAAAATGTGCTTTCTCAATATTTTTCAAGTGGTCATTAATCTGCCACAAAAGCACCAAGGATTTTGTTGGCTCTGTTACAATAGTAAATTGAAGTGTCTGGAACCACCATGCCTTAGGACTAGAGTGGCCCCCTTGTATCCACGGGTTTTACATCTGCGGATACTGTCATTTTACACAAGGGACTTAAGCATTAGTGGATTTTGGTATCAGGGAGTTTCTGGAACCAATCCCACACAGATACCCAGGGATGACGGTACTGCTTTCCCATATGAGTGAAAGAGCTGGAAACCAAAGCCTTGTAAAATCAGCTCCAACCTTCTTTTTCTTTTGAATAACTCCTTCTTTCCACACAAACCCTCTTCTTTGCTCCTATTAATCTGTTGCCCATTCTATTCCTAACTCTGCCATGGCTCTTGCTGATCTCATTTCCTGTAATTTCTTCCACTTAATTTCTGACTCAACCAAATTCTCTTTATTCTTCAACTCTCAGAGCAGTTTCCTATCTTCTATGAACCTTTTCCATTAGTCCATGGAGAAGTCCTTTCCAATGGTCCACCTTGTCCTTTTAAATAAACACTATTTACCTCTTATTTTCTGTTCTTGTTCTTTGATGTGTACTAAAATACTAGAGTGTCTACATTCCTCCAACATTCTTTAAAGCTAGTTTGCACCACCCATCTTATTTTAATTCTTTCTTGCACCCAGTAAATTATACGTATACAAGAAGCACTCAGTATTCATTGAAAAATAAAAACAGTGAACATGCAAATGAGTGAAAGCAAGTTGAGGCTATTATGTTGACTTTTCTTTGGAGACAGCAAATTAATGTTTACTTCTATTTAGTTACCCATGAAAAGGAGAATTTTTGAAGAATGTAAGTAAAGCAGTTACAGCAGAAAAGAGGAAAAATAAATATGGACAACAATTTTGCATACATTTGAGGAAATGATTATGAAGTAAAATGCCACCCAAAGACTAAGTAGAAATAACTTAATATATATATTAAAAAAAAAAAGGAAATTCAAGAAAATCACATTTCCAATTATATATCTTTCCTTCCTTTGATTTGAAATGCAAGTAATCTGTAAAATACATACATTTAAACAGTTTTTCACACCAGCCAGGGAAGTAAATTTAACAAAGTATAGTAAGGGATCAGTACATAATTCTAAAAACCATTCAACTTCAACGGCTTCACAGTTCCACCATCGCCAAGGAATAAAGCAGAAAGAACTCAGCCTCCATTCAAACTATACCTTAATATTACCAATAAGTTGAATATAATTAGAATTACAATTAAATGTTACATCATTTTTAAAAGAAAATTATTTCTTCATCAAGTTTTATAATGGCCTTTGGCATAGTACAGTGAAATTGGACCTAAAAATAAAATCTTAAATGAAAAGCTCAGATTAACTAACAATTTTCATACTTCAGAATTTCCCTATGTATTTTTCTCCAGTGACCTTTCTGATGACAAAGCCTGAAATGACAGTCAATTAAATTTATATCCCAAGGCACACTATAAATTTGTCAGAAACAAAACAAGTGCACTGTGAATTTCATGAAATCAGCTCTGGGTACCAGGGAGCAGAGGTAGAGAAGAGGTGGTGGGTCAGTCCTTGGTGGTCACGTTGACATTGACATAATGATGCTTGAATCTGCATGAGGATGAAGGACCAAGAAACGCCTTCAAAGCTTCCTAATATCAAGCATTTAATTACCCCAATTTATTTCAATAACAGCCCCCACAAGCAGAATGTGGCCCCATTCCTAGTCATGAAGCTCACAAATTCACATGTATGTATCTTTTCCTTGATAATTTAGGTGAAGCACAGGCACTGACAAAACGCTCATTACCTTTTCGATGCAGATGAGTATAATACAGGATAGAGGCTCTCAGTGTGCATTTTCTCTCAGATTATGACACCATGTCTTACTCTTGGATTTCTGGGATTTAATCAGTCCAAACTTTCATTTCAAGTGAACTGTTCTTCTTTTGTATTTTTTCTCCCTAAACAAGAAAAATGATATAAAATAAACAAAAAATTTCCAGTTTATTTCAATCCTTGTATGAGTGATGTCTAATGATGCCCTCTGTTATGTAAACCAGGTGAAGGTTGCGCTTCCTCATTATTTTTCAGTTACATGAGAACCATGGAATCATACTCTTCGAAGAATAGATGGGTGCCCATTCTTTTGGGGAACTGTTGTCAGGGGAAAATTTGTCTTGACATCATATGAGTCCTTACATTCTAATATATTGAAGTAACCCTATAATGGATGACCCACATCCCCTGTGTTCACCAACACTCTCTGTGCACTAGGGCAATCCCACCTGTGAATTCTTAAGGCAACAGATCAGCTCCGGACACAAACGGAACTGAAAATTGTTCTCCTCTAGACCTGAAAAGATATTTTTCAAAAGCAGGTGCTTATTCTCTTCTTACTTCCTGTGCTAAACACACATTCATTAGTAATTTTATACCACAAAGGTTTTTAAAAGCAGATTCATTGGCAGTAGGAAAGCATTTTGAGAAGTAAAATACCTTTAGAAACTTAAATTTCTTCATTTTTTAAAGATTTCTCCCGCATTTATGTTCAAAATATATGCTTCTTTTCCATTAACATTAAATATTTATCATGATATGAAAACATGACAGTGTATTAGAATGACTAAGTTAAATTTTAAACCATTAGAAAAAGCAAAAAGTTGTGGTTGCTGTTGTTATGTAAGCGGGGGTAGAAGGAAGCTCTTTAGAAATTACTAAACTGCTTCAAACATAACCTTTTCAAATACAGCGAAAGAGAAATTTGGTTTCAGCATGAAGCCATGTTTTGATTCTGTTTCCTGAAGAAAACAGTTGAGAGTTGTGCGAACTTTTCCTTTCATAATATCTTGACCCATTTAGAGAAACCCATCTGTTAGAATAGCATGAATCTCTCTGCACGTCACCATCTCAATCAAGTGGAAATATGACAAAGCAATCAGGATGATCAAATAAACATGAAAGGGATTTCTGGGATTTAATCAGAAGTGAATATAAAAATACTTGTTCAAGTGGGAACTAATTCAAGTCTGACTCATTTGCTCTCCAACAAGGTAATTATTTGATATCCCATTATGGAACATCCACTGTTGCAAAGGACTACTAAGAAAACAAAGACTTAGCTTCCGTCTTTCTTCTCAGAGTTTCACTTGGGGAGAAAGACTTTGATAGTGTCACCACGGTGTCAACTGTCATACTGTTATAACAAAGGTAGTACTTAATATAGAAATAGTGAAGAGAGACTGGTAGAACAGAAGGATGGAAAAGGACCATAAAGAAACATGTGCTACCTTGGGTGTATTTAATTAACGTTGATAGAGGGCTATGGAAAAAGATGGGCAAGAAAAAAGACTTTCCAAACAGAGAGAACTATGTTAGAAAAAGTAAGTCAGACTGAGGGGCAGGAGATTTTGATTCTTGGCGTGTGTTCAAAGAGGTTGAGTAAGAGAGTGGGACCAACAGGTATCTCTTTTGAAAAGATAATGTTGGCAGCAATTTAGAGTTATGATCTCCTAAGTGAAATGTGCACACTCTGGATGGAGATGGGTAGGGTTCAAGAAAATCAACTAGCATTGATTTATTTTTATTCATATCTGTAATTTCAAATGTGTTGCATTTTACAATGTTCATACTATTTCAGTACAATAGAACATGTCCATAAATTATAAACGTGTATGTATCTGTTTGGTACATACACCTTCCTTTGACTCTTCAATTTCTGCCGAATACCTCAATTCTGATACTAAAAATAATATTAACATTACCAGTACCAGCAACAGCCCTATTTTGTCTTAGTTGAGATCAGAGATAACTGATGTAGAAGATGGCTTGGAAAGGAATAGATGGGATCAGGTTGAGTTAGAGAAATGCTATTATTAATCTTAAGCTTTCATTGCTTTGGAGAAGTAGAACTATAAGATACGGTCAGTAACTACATATAATTAAATAGGTGGAGAAGTGGAGTCCTTGAGATGATTTCAAGGCTTAAACATGAATCAAATTGGTATGATATAAATCAATAAACAAAATTCAAAAAAGGAAGAAAATCGAGGAAGAAAATATGAATCACTAAATTAAGACTCTCAAAAAACAAATAATCCATATATTCTCTAGTCTCTTCATCATGGTGATTTGCAAGACACAGCAAATTTAATTAGCTCAGTGAACAGCATTATGTTTCCATCCAAGGCCCAGCATATTCTGCTCAAGTAACGCAGCTGGATGAAGATAGATAATTCTCAGTGCAATATGTACTGCCAATGGCTTTAACTTTTTCTCATTCCAATTAGTAGATATAGCTGGCAAACAATCGTTTTCTATTTGGAAATGGGGATGGAATCAGAACCCACCCCAAGTTTACTGTGAGAATTAAATGAGTTATTAATGTAAAACATTTAGGCGAGTCCACAATACAGTATATTACTAAGCCTCAATACATGTGAGCAACTGTTATCAATAATTATTCACATCCAAACTATGTATGTTAAAATCCTGGTTTCTCTATTTATAAATATTTTTACCTTGGATAAGTGGAATCGTTTCTAAAACTCAACTCTCTCACTGCATAATGAACATAAAAGTATTATTATTTAAAACTTGGAAAGAAGGCAAAAGGATGACTTCATGTCATTTTACTGCCATACTGGAGCACTTTTGAATGGGTCTCCACAAGACAATGACTATTAATTCTAAAGGGGAATCTGCCTTTTTTTTAAAACTATGTATTTATTATTAATTCGAGGCCAGATTCCAGGAAATTTCATATTAACTTGTAGAGTTGTTTTGTCTGTTAAAGCTGCCAATGATTTTTTGTCTAGTAGAAAAGATAGTCCCCAAACTTAAGGTTGTATTGCCTTGTAGGACACTAAACCAATTCTGTACTATTATTTGGTGATCTTATGCCAGCATTTTTTGTTTTTGTTTAAATGTACAGTATATCTTGAATTCTTTTAAACCAGCTTTAACATTTTGGGTGTTTTTCCCTCATTAATGGACTAAACGAACATTTACATGTGCTTACTATATATTTGTGTGATTTATTATATAAAACATTTTGTTATATAAACTATATTATATAAAGCATTTTATAGGGACTTCCCTGGCAGTCCAGTGGTTAAGACTTCGCCTTCCAGTGCAGGGGGTGCGGGTTCAATCCCTGGTCAGGGAGCTAAGATCCCACATGCCTCGGGGCCAAAAAACCAAAACATAAAACAGAAGCAATATTGTAACAAATTCAATAAAGACTTTAAAAATGGTCCACATCAAAAAAAAAAATCTTTAAAAATAAATAAAACATTTTATAGAGTATCCTTTTTAATGCCTAGTATTTACTGAGTACTAATTAAATATTATGTACAATTATTAATTCATTGGTTTCTAAAAACAGCAATATGGGATAGGAAAGAGCATCATCCATATATTACAGACAAACTCTGTTTTGTGATCACCAGTCATTGACTAAGTAAATGTCAAAGCTATGGGAAGTGTACCCTGCCCTGTGAATTACCATTCTTCAATTACCTCTATCTCTTGACTAAAGGAACTTAGTACATAATACCACAGAGATAAATTATCCTTTTATCCACCAAAACTTCATGGTTAGCATTTACCACTTTAATCTTTGAGAGTATTACTTTATGTTTCATTATTTTCTCACTTGATTTCTCTTTATTCTGTATTCTGGGCCTTAATTCAGGTTACACCGTCAGTCATCAAGATCTAATATTTTGACGCTGTCTCAGGATCCACATCCCCAAATTTATAATTTTAAAAATCACAAACAACGATTCAAAAAGTTCTATAGTTTTTACCTCTACAAAGTGGAAGAAGGTAGAAAATAATAGGATATCTAACTTCTGACTCCTCTGCTGTTGCAGTTTCCGACTAAACCTGACTCCCATTTCTCCCCAGTCTGGGGTGTACCCTGAACCAGACATCTCTAACCTCACTGGGACTGGGTATCACTACTGTTATTGTTGTTGCTGTTGTTGTTGTTGGGTTTGAGGCATTTGGAAGAAAGTTGAAGTAAAAAAACATACATGCACCCTAAATGTATGTATATTAAATATAATACTATTCACGTTTTGCTTATACTTAACTTTTTGCATCTTACAGATCAAACATAATTTGAAATTTAAATGACTGTAACAATGAATAAAAATTAAAATTCAAAAATCCTTTACTGCCAGTTGATTGTCTAGCTTCCCCTATGTCCCTCCAAGATGAGAACATATCACATAACTCTATGTTTCTGCCAACATTATATTCCCAAAAGAGGGATCCGATGGACTCACTCTCCTGCTCAACATCTTCATAAACACATGATGTCAAGAGACATAATCTGAATCTTTTGCTTCCTTGCATTGGGTAGTACAGTTTGCTCTGCTGGTAATGCCTCCAATATACCCACCTCTCTTGACATGCCCCTAAGAAAGCCTAAACATTCAAGCAATGCGAAATGTTCCAGAGTACCACCTCTTTCGGCAGTAACTTCTCTCATCCCCTGTTCCAAATCACCTCCCTCCTTTAGATTTTTTTCTATCAGTGCTCCAACACTTTAGATAGCTTACCTTGTGTCATAGGCAGAATATGCCTCCCCCCACCAAAAAAAGAGACATCCACTGTGAATATATCACCTTGCATGGCAAAAGGAACTTTCCAGATCTCATTAAGCTAAGGCTTTTGAGATGGGAGATCATCCTGGATTATCTGGGGGAGTGGGGGAGTGTGGCCCCGATGTAGTCATAAGGGTCATTATAAGATGGAGGCAGAAGGGTCAGAATCAGAGAATGAGATGTGATGACACAAGCAGAGACAGAGAGATTTGAAGATATCATGCTGCTGACTTTGAAGATGGAGAAAGGAGCCATGAGCCAGAGAGGGCAGGAGAACTGTAGAATCTACAAATAGCAAGGAAACAGATTTTTCCCCTAGAGCCTCAGAAAGGAACAGAGTCCCACCAACCCATTTTATACTTCTGAATTCCAGAACTTTAAGATAATAAGTTTGTGTTGCTTTAAACCATTAAGTTTGCGGCAATTTGTTACAGCAGAAACAGGAAACTAATACATCTTGTATTGACATGATTAACTCTTCCCCTCCAAATGGGAAGTTCCCAGATGACAGACTATGGCTTGGTCAATCTTGTTCCCCAAGGACTTCTTTAAAAATAATTAGATCCTCAGTTAAGATTTATAGAATGGATTACTGTTTCAGAGCAAACAATTTAATAAGTCTCCACTTGAACAGGATATTTATCCCCAATTCAGTTAGTCTAAAGGGACACCATTTATGATCCTGAATAGTTTTTTATACCTTTTGTTAGGCCAAAAGGATAATTGCTGGGCCCCCCTGGTGGCGCAGTGGTTAAGAATCCACCTGCCAATGCAGGGGACACAGGTTCGAGCCCTGGTCCGGGAAGATCCCACATGCCGCGGAGCAACTAAGGCTGTACGCCACAGCTACTGAGCCTGTGCTCTAGAGCCCGTGAGCCACAACTACTGGAGCCCAAGTGCCCCAGCTACTGAAGCCCGCGTGCCTGAAGTGTGTTCTGCAACAAGAGACAGCACCACCATGAGAAGCCCGCGCACCACAACAAAGAGTAGGCCCCACTCACCGCGACTAGAGAAAGCCCACACACAGCAGCAAAGACCCAATACAGCCAAATAGAAATAAATAAAATAAATTTATTAAAAAAAATAATTGCCAAATTTATCCCAGTTGTGGATATTTATGGGCCATGGTATTTAGGTACCAAATGGAAAAACAAAACTCCACATGCCTCTCTGTAATTTTTTTTTTGCAGGAAATAAAATTGAGACATATTTCCACAGTAAATCTAAATGTCTTCTATATTACCAGGTTTAAAAAGGTTATGCACATTAGATATTACATCACTGCTTGAAGTACGTTAGTGCTTTTGAAAACAGCTGCCTACAATCTCCATTCTCATAAAAAGAGCAACCACAGTCTGTGCTTTTTCTAATGGCTTTGAAATGTATGTTAACTTAGAAATTCCGATCCACATTAATGTTTGTGTATCATAATATAGAGTATTAATGGAAAACATAAAGGGGGAAAAGTCTTTACAAAATAGGGCAGAAGGAGAAACAGGTTTCTCAAAGTGCTTTTGGTTTCAAAATGCTTTCCCTCTGGCAATGAATATGCTTTTATAAAAGTTTCATGAGGCAAAATTATTAATAAATGTGTGTATTTAGCATACAATGAGAGAAGAGAAAAGAGCCACTGATTTGGAGAAACTTTTCTATATGAGAAAAGTTTTGACCTTTGTATATTGAGCTGACTTCTATGACTTCTCACTGTGGTCTGTCCTACTGTTCACAGAAAGTTGGCAGGCACCGGTGGCATGGGCTAAATGTCAGTGTGTTATCTAAACAGGCCAAATATAAGGGCGCCTGTGGCTTCAAAACTAGCTGTACTCCAGCAACAGTTTCCTGAAATATTGGGTGCACATTTTTTTTCTCAGAAAAATGTGATCTCCATCATCCTGGTTCTAACTGGGAACCCCTGTCTGGTTTACAGAGCAGTGAAAATGGAAAACTCATTCTTATAGCAAAGTGCAGCTTTATCACTCAAGATACAAGGATGGAAATGTACAGAGAAATGATGATGATGACGACGACGACTAGTTACTCATCCTTTACTCATTTGGTCAAGGCAAATATGAAGAGAAATTTGATTCCTTGAAATGAAAGAATGAACTGCCCAGCAGCAGGCAGCAAAGAGCAAATTCAGCAAAAGTGTCATTAACACTGCCCTGCATTCTGCCTACATAAAGAGGCAATAAGCATTTCTTAAATGGCTGTTCCTTACCTGAACCAGCAGGGACAGAACATATACATGCACACTGTGGGCACTTAGTGTCTAGAAATGGGGTTAAGCACTGCATTTGATTCTCTCAAGGCTGAAGAAAATGAAGATTTTATACAAAATAAGACATGATGTTGGAGATTGGTGGCTATCTTGATCTTCTGCCCTGCTGCAGGTGGGCAGCAGAACCTCAGGGTCTGTATGAGTAACAAGGCCCCCTCTCGGCCCACCTGCTGGTCACAAGGAGTATGGTGCATTTGTTCTGTGTTTGACAAGTTCACATTTTACCTTGGGATATATATTTAATGGACAGCATTCAAGATCTTTGTACATGGAAAGGGTGTCTAGGTAAAATACTAGAAGGAAATTCTGAGCCATGAAAACTGCCTGTTGATCTGAGCTAAATGGTTTCATAGAACCAACCACAGCCTGGAAGCACCCGCTTTCTGTAGAATATATTATTTTTTGTTGTTGTTTTTTTAGTTAACTACATCATTCATTTAAAAATACCAAAATATTTTATTTTTTAAACTTTTAGAAAGTTGAAAATGACCAGGATTGTAGAGTGGGGCAGGGGGCCGGGGGAGGAGAAGAGGAATAAAAGAAAATGGTAAGAATCCAGTAGGAAGAATGGGAAGGCAACCTAGTTAGCGAGGCTTAATGCAGTTGGGCTTGTGCTAATGAAATACATTTGCAAACCAGGTTTTCACTGGTCTGGCTAGAGAGTGTTTTAAAATGGTAAAACTGGTGTTTTAGTGGCCTAACATTAGTACTGAATAAGGGAAGTACGATACAACATCTAAATGTTGTACATCACACTGATTAATACATAGGAACTCAATGTGTGTTTTTTTAACAAATAAACGGATGAATGAAAGAATATGCAATTTACATTTCAGTTCATTTGAACAATTTATTATGATACTTGTAGACATTATTTTGTAAGTTACTAGTTTCCAAAGAATTTGAGTTTTTTAGAATATCTGCTGTTTTATGGGGATAGTAAGATAGAATATTTAAGCACAGTATTGTTTCAGGTCAGCGTGCCATCTGATAAACAGACCCAGTTAAAAGTCTTGTTTTCCAAAGTAGAACTGGAAATTATTTTACAGACGCATCATTGCAAATGTATCAGGTAAGTCTTCTATAAATTTTAACTTCTCTTTCTGTTCCTAATTTTTTCAATAATAGTTGAATTAAACTATTATTTACTTTTGTAAATAAACAGTCTAAAAATATTTTAAGAATCAAGGTCCTGATGAGTCTCCTCATTATTTTAGTGGGAAATTTTGAAATATAAATATGTCTTATTACCACATAACCATTATATTTTTGAATTATGTCTATCAACCTATCTATCTGCAGTTCCTGGATACGAAACTTTATTCATTTGTGTTCTCTCCTCATAAAGCTATATCAGAGATTCCCTGATACTTCATTAACTGTTCAAAAATTAATTTTACAATTTCTCCAAAATTATTAAGAGGTTAAACCTTCCTTGGAATTATCAATATTTTATAATGAACTTTCTTTTTTAGTTTGCTTTACCTAATCTTTTAGCAGAAATCTAATAAACAAAAACCTCTTTAATTGTATTTAACATTTAAAAATTCCAGAAAGTTTTCATATTGATGGTGTATAGCTAAAATCTGCTTTGTTTGTTTGTTTGTTTGTTTTTACCATACTGACATTCTCTAATTTCAAAACTCTTTGGGAGCATTACAGAAAATGAAAGAGGGGAGACCTGCAAGACGGCAGAGGAGTAAGATGTGGAAATCACATTCCTCCCAACAAATACATCAGAAATACATCTACATGTGGAACAGCTCCTACAGAACACCTACTGAAGGCTGACAGTAGACCTCAGACCTCCCAAAAGGCAAGAAACTCCCCACGTACCTGGGTAGGGCAAAAGAAAAAAGAAAGATCAGAGACAAAAGAATAGGGACGGGACCTGCACAAGTGGGGAGACGGCTGTGAAGGAGGAAAGGTTTCCACACACTAGGAAGGCCCTTCGCGGGCGGAGACTGCGGGTAGCGGAGTGGGTAGCGGAGGGACCACGGAGGAGAACGCAGCAACAGGGGTGCGGAGGGCAAAGCTCAGAGATTCCCTTACAGAGGATCCGTGCCGACCAGCACTCACCAGCCCGAGAGGCTTATCTGCTCACAAGCCGGGGTGGGCGGGGGCTGGGGGCTGAGGCTCGGGCTTCGGAGGTCGGAACCCAGGGAGAGGAGCGGGGTTTGATGCGTGAACACAACCTGAAGGGGGTTAGCGTGCCACAGCTAGCCGGGACAGAGTCCGGGAAAAAGTCTGTACCTGCCGAAGAGGCAAGAGACAATTGTTTCGGGGAATGCAAGGAGAGGGGATTCAGAGCGCTGCTTAAAGAGCTCCAGAGACAGGCGTGAGCCGCAGCTATCAGCGCAGACCCCAGAGACGGGCATGAGATGCTAAGGCTCCTGCTGCACCCACCAAGAACCCTGTGTGCAAGCACAGGTCACTGTCCATACTTCCCCTCCCAGGAGCCTGTGCAGCCCGCCACTGCCAGGGTCCCATGATCCAGGGACAACTTCCCCGGGAGAACACAGCGTGCCTCATGCTGTTGCAACCTCACACCATCATCTGCCGCCGCAGGCTCGCCCTGCACTCCGTGCCCCTCCCTCCCCCCAGCCTGAGTGAGCAGAGCCCCCTAATCAGCTGCTACTTTAAAGCAGAGGCGGGGCCAAATCCAAAGCTGAACCCCAGAAGCTGTGCGAACAAAGAAGAGCAAGGGAAATCTCTCCCAGCAGGCTCAGGAGCAGCAGATAAAATCTCCACAATCAACTTGATAAACCCTGCATCGGTGGAATACCTGAATAGACAACAAATCATCCCAAAATTGAGACAGTGGACTTCGGGGGCAACGATATATATTTTTGTCTTTTTCTCTTTTTGTGAAGGTGTATGTGTATGCTTCTTTGTCTGATTTTGTCTGCATAGCTTCACTTTTACCAACTGTCCTAGGCTTCTGTCTGCCCGTTCTTTGTTTCTTTTTTTTTTTTTGCATACTTTTTAATGCTTCTTATCATTAGTGGATTTATTTTCTGGTTTGGTTGATCTCTTCTTTCTTTCTTTCTTTCTTTATATTTATTTTTCTTTTTTTATTACCTTTTAAATATTTAATTTTTAATAATTATTTTTTATTTTAATAACTTTATTTTATTTTATTTTACTTTATCTTTCTTTCTTTCTTTCTGTCTGTCTGCCTTTCTTTCTTTCTTTTTTTCTCCCTTTCCTTCTGAGCCGTGTGGCTGCAGGGTCTTGGTGCTCCAACTGGGTGTCTAGCCTGTGCCTCTGAGGTGGGAGAGCCAAGTTCAGGACATTGGTTCACCAGAGACCTCCTGGCTCCATGTAATTACCAAACAGGGAAAGCTCTCCCAGAGAGCTCCATCTCAACACTAAGACCCAGCTCCACTGAACAACCAGCAATTTACAGTGCTGGACACCCTACGCCAAACAACTAGCAAGACAGGAACACAACCCCACCCATTAGCAAAATGGCTGCCTAAAATAATGATAAGGTCACAGAAACCCCAAAACACACCACCAGATGTGGTTCTGCCTACAAAAAAGACAAGATCCAGTCTAATGCACCAGAACATGGGCACTAGACCCCTCCACCAGGAAGCCTACACAACCCACTGAACCAACCTTAGCCACTGGGGACAGACACCAAAAACAACTGGAAATATGAACTTGCAGCCTGCGAAAAGGAGACCCCAAATACAGTAAGTTAAGCAAAATGAGAAGACAGAGAAACACAAAGCACATGAAGGAGCAAGGTTAAAACCCACCAAACCAAACAAATGAAGAGGAAATACACAGTCTACCTGAAAAAGAATTCAGAGTAATGATAGTAAAGATGATCAAAATCTTGGAAATAGAATGGAAAAAATACCAGAAATGTTTAACAAGGACCTAGAAGAACTAAAGAGCAAACAACAATGATGAACAACAGAATAAATAAAATAAAAAATTCTCTAGAAGGAATCAATAGAAGAATAACTCAGGCAGAAGAATGGACAAATGACCTCAAAGATAAAATAGTGGAACTAACTACTGCAGAGCAGAATAAGAAGAATGAAAAGAATTGAGGAGAGTCTCAGAGACCTCTGGGTCAACATTAAACACACCAACATTTGAATTATAGGGGTCCCAGAAGAAGAGAAAAAGAAAGGGACGGAGAAAATATTAGAAGAGATTATAGTTGAAAACTTCTGCAATATGGGAAAGGACACAGTCAATCAAGACCAGGAAGTGCAGAGAGTCATATTCAGGATAAATCCAAGGAGAAACAGGCCAAGACACATACTAACCAAACTATCAAAAATTAAATACAAAGAAAAAAATATTAAAAGCAGCAAGGGAAAAACAACAAATAACATACAAGGGTATCCCCATAGGGTTAACAGCTGATCTTTCAGCAGAAACTCTGCAAGCCAGAAGGGAGTGGCAGGACATATTTAAAGTGATGAAAGGGAAAAACCTACAACCAAGATTACTCTACCCAGCAAGGATCTCATTCAGATTTGATGGAGAAATTAAAACTTTTACAGACAAGCAAAAGCTAACAGAATTCAGCACTACCAAATCAGCTTTACAACACATGCTAAAGGAACTTCTCTAGGCAGGAAACACATGAGAAGGAAAAGACCTACAATAACAAACCCAAAACAATCAAGGAAATGGTAATAGGAACATACATATCGATAATTACCTTAGGTGTAAATGGATTAAATGCTCCAAACAAGAGAAAGAGCCTGGCTGAATGGATACAAACACAAGACCCATATATATGCTGTCTACAAGAGGCCCAAGTCAGACCTAGGGACACATACAGACTGAAAGTGAGGGGAAGGAAAAAGATATTCCATGGAAATGGGAATCAAAAGAAAGCTGGAGTAGCAATTCCCATATCAGACAAAATAGATTTTAAAATAAAGACTATTACAAGAGATAAAGAAAGACACTACATAACGATCAAGGGATCAATCCAAGAAGAAGATATAACAATTGTAAATATTTATGCACTCAACACAGGTTCACCTCAATATATAAGGCAAATGCTAACAGCCATAAAAAGGGAAATCGACAGTAACACAACCATAGTAGGGGACTGTAACACCCCACTTTCACCAATGGACAGATCACCCAAAATGAAAAGAAATAAAGAAACACAGCTTTAAATGACACATTAAACTAGATGGACTTATTTGATATTTATAGGATATTCCATCCAAAAACAACAGAACCCACTTTCTTCTCAAGTGCTCATGGAATATTCTCCCAATCAAACATTGGTAAATTAAAGAAAACTGAAATTGTATAAAGCATCTTTCCTGACCACACGCTATGAGACTAGATATCAATTAGAGGAAAAAATCTGTAAAAAATACATTCACATGGAGGCTAAACAAAACACTACTTAATAACCAAGAGATCACTGAAGAAATCAAAGAGGAAATCAAAAAATACCTAGAAACAAATGACAATGAAAACACGATGACCCAAAACCTATGGGATGCAGCAAAAGCAGTTCTAAGAGCGAAGTTTATAGCAATACAATCCTACCCCAATAAACAAGAAACATCTCAAATAAACAACCTAATCTTACACGTAAGGCAATTAGAGAAAGAAGAAAAAAAAAAACCCCAAAAGTTAGCAGAAGGAAAGAAATCATAAAGATCAAATCAGAAATAAATGAAAAAGAAATGAAGTAAACAATAGCAAAGATCAATAAAACTAAAAGTTGGTTCTTTGAGAAGATAAACAAAATTGATAAACCATTAGCTAGACTCATCAAGAAAAAAAGGGAGAAGACTCAAATCAATAGAATTAGATATAAAAAAGGAGAAATAACAACTGACACTGCAGAAATACAAAGGATCCTGAGAGATTACTACAAGTAACTATATGCCAATAAAATGGACAACCTGGAAGAAATGGACAAATTCTTAGCAAAGCACAACCTGCCGAGACTGAACCAGGCAGAAATAGAAAATATAAACAGACCAATCACAAGCAGTGAAACTGAGACTGTGATTAAAAAGCCTCCAACAAACAAAAGCCCAGGACCAGATGGCTTCACAGGCGAATTCTATCAAACATTTAGAGAAGAGCTAACACCTGTCCTTCTCAAACTCTTCCAAAACACAGCAGAAGGAGGAACACTCCCAAACACCTTCTACGAGGCCACCATCACCCTGAGACCATACCAGACAAAGATGTCACAAAGAAAGAAAACTAGAGGCCAATATCACTGATGAACACAGATGCAAAAATCTTCAACAAAATACTAGCAACCAGAATCTAACAGTACATTAAAAGGATCATACACCATGATCAAGTGGGGTTTATCCCAGGAATGCAAGGATTCTTCAATATATGCAAATCAATCAATGTGATACACCATATTAACAAATTGAAGGAGAAAAACCATATGATCATCTTATTAGATGCAGAGAAAGCTTCTGACAAAATTTTACCCCCCTTTATGACAAAAACTCTACAGAAAGTAGGCATAGAGGGAACTTACCTCAACATAATAAAGGCCATATATGACAAACCCACAGCCAATATCCTTCTCAATGGTGAAAAACTGAAACTATTTCCACTAAGATCAGGAACAAGACAAGGTTGCCCACTCTCACCACTATTATTCAACACAGTTTTGGAAGTTTTAGCCACAGCATTCAGAGAAGAAACAGAAATAAAAGGAAACCAAATCAAAAAAGAAGAAGTAAAGCTGTCACTGCTTGTAGATGACACAATACTATACATAGAGAACCCTAAAGATGCTACCAGAAAACTACTAGAGCTAATCAATGAATTTGGTAAAGTAGCAGGATACAAAATTAATGCACAGAAATCTCTGGCATTCCTATACACTAATGATGGAAAGTCTGAAAGAGAAATTAAGGAAACACTCCCATTTACCACTGCAACAAAAAGAATAAAATACCTAGGATAAACCTACCTAAGGAGACAAAAGACCTGTATGCCAAAAACTATAAGACACTGATGAAAGAAATTAATGATACAGATAGATGGAGACATATACCATGTCCTTGGATTGGAAGAATCAACACTGTGAAAATGACATACTACAGAAAACAATCTACAGATTCAATGCAATCCCTATCAAACTACCACTGGCATGTTTCACAGAACTAGAACAAAAAAATTCACAATTTGTATGGAAACACAAAAGACCCCGAATAGCCAAAGCAATCTTGAGAAAGAAAAACGGAGCTGGAGGAATCACACTACCAGATTTCAGAGTATATCACAAAGCTACAGTAATCAAGACAGTGTGGTACTGGCACAAAAACAGAAATATAGATCAACGAAACAGGATAGAAAGCCCAGAGATAAACCCACACACATATGGTCACCTCACTTTTGATAAAGGAGGCAAGAATATACAATGGACAAAAGACAGCTTCTTCAATAAGTGGTGCTGGGAAAACTGGACAGCTGCATGTAAGAGAATGAAATTAGAACACTCCCTAACACCATACACAAAAATAAACTCAACATGGATTATAGACCGAAATGAAAGGCCAGACACTATCAAACGCTTAGAGGAAAACATAGGCAGAACACTCTATGACATAAATCACAGCAAGATCCTTTTGACCCACCTCCTAGAGAAGTGGAAATTAAAACAAGAATAAACAAATGGGACCTAGTGAAACATAAAAGCGTTTGCACAGCAAATGAAACCATAAACAAGACGAAAAGACAAACCTCAGAATGGTACAATATATTTACAAATGAAGCAACTGACAAAGGATTAATCTCCAAAATTTACAACAGCTTATGCAACTCAATATCAAAAAAACAAACAACCCAATCAAAAATGGGCAGAAGACCTAAACAGACATTTCTCTAAATAAGATTTACAGATTGCCAACAAACACACGAAAGAAAACTCAACATCACTGATCATTAGAGAAATGCAAATCAAAACTACCATCAGGGGCTTCCCTGGTGGTGCAGTGGTTGAGAGTCCGCCTGCCAATTCAGGGGACACAGGTTCGTGCCCCAGTCGGGGAAGATCCCACATGCTGTGGAGCAGCTGGGCCCATGATCCATGGCCGCTGAGCCTGCGCGTCCAGAGCCTGTGCTCCACAACTGGAGAGGCCACAACGTTGAGAGGCCCACATACCAAAACAAAAATAAAATAAAAATATAAAACAAGAAAAAACTACAATCAGGTATCACCTTACACCAGTCAGAATGGGCATCATCAAAAAATCTACAAACGGGCTTCGTGGTGGCACAGTGGTTTAGAGTCTGCCTGCCGATGCAGGGGACACCAGTTCGTGCCCCAGTCTGGGAAGATCCCACATACCGTGGAGCGGCTGGGCCTGTGAGCCATGGCCGCTGAGCCTGCACGTCCGGAGCCTGTGCTCCGCAAGGGGAGAGGTCACAACAGTGAGAGGCCCGCATACCGAAAAAAAAAAAAAAAACGAACAATAAATGCTGGAGAGGGTGTGGGGAAAAGGGAGCCCTCTTGCACTGTTGGTGGGAATGTAAATTGATACAGCCACTATGGAGAACTGCATGGAGGTTCCTTAAAAAACTAAAAATAGAACTACCATATGACCAAGCCATCCCACTACTGGGCATATACCCTGAGAAAACCATAATTCAAAAAGAGTCATGTACCACAATGTTCACTGCAGCTCTATATACAATAGCCAGGACATGGAAGCAGCCTAAGTGTCCATCGACAGATGAATGGATAAAGAAGATGTGGCACATATATACAATGGAATATTACTCAGCCATAAAAAGAAACGAAACTGAGTTATTTGTAGTGAGGTGGATGGACCTAGATTCTGTCATACAGAGTGAAGTAAGTCAGAAGGAGAAAAACAAATACCGTAAGCTAACATATATATATGGACTCTAAAAAAAAAAAAAAGGTTCTGAAGAACCTAGGGGCAAGACAGGAATTAAGATGCAGACGTACAGAATGGACTTGAGGACATGGGGAGGCAGAAGGGTAAGCTGGGACGAAGTGAGAGTGTGGCATGTACTTATATATAGTACCAAATGTAAAATAGATAGCTAGTGGGAAGCAGCCGCATAGTACAGGGAGATCAGCTGGGTGCTCTGTGACCACCTAGAGGGGTGGGATAGGGAGGGTGGGAGGGAGACACAAGAGGGAGGAGATATGGGGATATACGTTTATGTATAGCTGATTCACTTTGTTATAAAGCAGAAAGTAACACACCATTGTAAAGCAATTTTTTTTTTAAAAAAAAAAGGAAAGAAAATGAAAGAAAGTTATCTCTATCAGTTGTCTACTGCTACGTAACAAAGTACCACAAAATTAGTAGTTAAACATACACATACACAGACTCACACTTATAATCTCACAGTGTGTGTGGGTAAGCTTAGCTGGGACCTCTGCCATTTAGGGTTTCACAAGGCAAAAATCAAGGTATAGCCTGGGATGCACCCTCATCTGGAAGCTAAGATGAAAAAGAATCTACTTGCATTCTCACTCAGATTATAGGCAGAATCAATTTCCTTGTGTGTGTAGAACTGAAGACGTGGACTTCTTACAATCTGTGGGCTGGAGGTTGCCTTCTCCTAGAAGCTGCCTACAGTTCCTAGAGGCACCCCCAGTCCTCAGAGACTGCCCAGAGATTTTTGCCTTGTGAACTTCATCATATGGTGGCTTCCTTCAGCAAACAGCAAGGGGAGTCTCTAGAGCAAGTGTGCTAGCAAGACGGTCTCACGGAATATAACGTAAGCATGAGAGGGGCATCCTATGTGGTATCTCACCTTTGTCATATTCTCTTGCTTAGAGGTGAGACACAGGTCCTACTCACACTCAAGGGGAGGGGAGCACTGAGACAGGAACACTGGGAGGAGGGGTTACGAAGACCCACCTTACATTATGTCTGCCAAGTTCTCTCTAAAAACAAATTTTAGTGGAGTCTGATTTTCCTCAGTTAATTCTTAATTTTAAAATTGAAGTGTAACTGAATTTTTAAAAGGAGGTGAAATATATCCACTTTTTAAACCTTTGAAGATAACTTCGAAAGTAAGTTACTACATTACCCTATAGTAGAGCAAATATATATATATAAATATTTAAAAATATATAAATATATATTATATATATATAAATATATGATATATATAATAAAATATATATGTAAAAGGTCTATATAAATATATATATAATACATAAATATATTTTTAAAAGGAGACATTGAGAAAGTTTTACTTGCTTACAAATGTATATAGACATTTTGATATGTTGGCATAGTTAAAGTAAAAATGTAAAAAGTAGTTATGTATTTGTTGATTTTTTTAAGTTCAAAATGCATTGTTTATCACATCTGCCAATATTTCACTTTTACAGAGGCAAAGTCACCATCCAAATTAATAGCAGTAATTAGCAGTTTGGCTTTCTCACCACAGGCAAATGTCTGACTTTTAGAGTTACAAATGAGCATTTAGGGACTGAAGCAGGAGGCAATACAGTCTCTGGGAACAGAATGATTATTTAACATAATTTTATGAAGAATAAGATATCCATATTAATCATACTTAAATATAGACTACATAAATAAATTCTTCATATTCATTTTATTAAAATTTTATTTAATATTAACAAACGTGATGAGTATTTCTGAAAATTTTTATTTGATAATTTTGCTTGATTTCTATTCTGTTGATATAGAGTTTATGAATCTTACTCCAATGAATTTAGGTGGAAAAGTCTCTTAATTAATTATTATAGTTACTGATTCAGAAACTCACTCTGCTTAACCTGAAAGAGAGCTTTAATATGTAATTGATTGGGGGCCGGAAAGATGGCGGAAGAGTAAGACGCGGAGATTACCTTCCTCCCAACAGATACATCAGAAATACATCTACATGTGGAACTGCTCCTACAGAACACCCACGAAACTCTGGCAGAAGACCTCAGACCTCCCGAAAGGCAAGAAACTCCCCACGTACCTGGGTAGGGCAAAAGAAACAAGAATAAACAGAGACAAAAGGATAGGGACGGGACCTGCACCAGTGTGAGGGAGCCATGAAGGAGGAAAGGTTTCCACACACTAGGAAGCCCCTTTGCGGGCGGAGACTGCGGGTGGCTGAGGGGGAAAGCTTCGGGGCCGCGGAGGAGAGCGCAGCCACAGGGGTGCAGAGGGCAAAGCAAAGAGACTCATGCACAGAGGATCGGTGCCGACCAGCACTCACCAGCCCGAGAGGCTTGTCTGCTCACCCACCGGGGTGGGCGGGGCCTGGGAGCTGACGCTCGGGCTTCAGAGCTTAGATCCCAGGGAGAGGACTGGGGTTTGCTGCCTGAACACAGCCTGAAGGGGCTAGTGCACCACAGCTAGCCGGAAGGGAGTCCAGGAAAAAGGTTGGACCTGCCTAAGAGGCAAGAGACTTTTTCTTCCCTCTTTGTTTCCTGGTGCGCGAGGAGAGGGGATTAACAGCGCTGCATAAAGGAGCTGCAGAGACGGGCACGAGCTGCGGCTAACAGCGTGGACCCCAGAGACGGGTATGAGACGCTAAGGCTGCTGCTGCTGCTACCAAGAAGCCTGTGTGCGAGCACAAGTCACGCTCCACACCTCCCCTCCCGGGAGACTGTGCAGCCCGGCACTGCCAGGGTCCCGTGATCCAGGGACAACTTCCCCGGGAGAATGCATGGTGTGCCTCACGCTGGTGCAACGTCACGCCAGCCTCTGCCGCCGCAGGCACGCCCCGCATTCCATACCCCTCCCTCCCCCCGGCCTGAGTGAGCCAGAGCCCCTAATCAGCTTCTACTTTAACCCAGTCCTGTCTAAGCAAAGAACAGATGCCCCCAGGTGACCTACACGCAGAGGCAGGGCCAAATCCAAAGCTGAACCCCGGGAGCGGTGCGAACAATGAAGAGAAAGGGAAATCTCTCCCAGCAGCCTCAGGAGCAGCGGATTAAATCTCCACAATCAACTTGATGTACCCTGCATCTGTGGAATACCTGAATAGACAACGAATCATCCCAAATTGAGGAGGTGGGCTTTGAGAGCAAGACATTATATTTTCCCCTTTTCCTCTTTTTGTGAGTGTGTATGCATATGCTTCTGTATGAGATTCTGTCTGTATAGCTTTGCTTTCAACATTTGTCCTAGGGTTCTGTCCATCCATTTTTTTTGTTTGTTTGGTTTTTTTACTTTTAGAAAAACATTTTTTCTTAATAATTATTTTTTACTTTAATAACGTTCTTTTATTTTATCTTACTTTATTTTATTATATGTTATCCTCCTTCTTTCTTTCTTTTTTTCTACTTTTTCTCCCTTTTATTCTGAGCCGTGCAGATGAAAGGCTCTTGGTGCTCCAGCCAGGAGTCAGTGCTGTGCCTCTGAGGTGGGAGAGCCAACTTCAGGACACTGGTCCACAAGAGACCTCCCAGCTCCACATAATATCAAATGGCAAAAATTTCCCAAAGATCTCCATCTCAACGCCAAGACCCAGCTCCACTCAACGACCAGCAAGCTACAGTGCTGGACACCCTATGCCAAACAACTAGCAAAACAGGAACACAACCCCACCCATTAGCAGAGAGGCTGCCTAAAATCATAATAAGGCCACAGACACCCCAAAACACACCACCAGATGTGGACCTGCCCACCAGAAAGACAAGATCCAGCCTCATCCACCAGAACACAGGCACTAGTCCCCTCCACCAGGAAGCCTACACAACCCACTGAACCAACCTTAGCCACTGGGGACAGACACCAAAAACAACGGGAACTACAAACCAGCAGCCTGCAAAAAGGAGACCCCAAACACAGTAAGATAAGCAAAATGAAAAGAAAGAAAAACACACAGCACATGAAGGACCAAGGTAAAAACCCACCAGACCTAACAAATGAAGAGGAAATAGGCAGTCTACCTGAAAAAGAATTGAGAATAATGATAGTAAAGACGATCCAAAATCTTGGAAATAGAATAGACAAAATGCAAGAAACATTTAACAAGAACCTAGAAGAACTAAAGAGGAAACAAGCAACGATGAACATCACAATAAATGAAATTAAAAATACTCTAGAAGGAATCAATAGCAGAAAAACTGAGGCAGAAGAACGGATAAGTGACCTGGAAGATAAAATAGTGGAAATAACTACTGCAGAGCAGAATAAAGGAAAAAGAATGAAAGAACTGAGGACAGTCTCAGAGACCTTTGGGACAACATTAAATGCACCAATATTCGAATTATAGGTCCCAGAAGAGGAAGAGAAAAAGAAAGGGACTCAGAAAATATTTGAAGACATTATAGTTGAAAACTTCCCTAATATGGGAAAGGAAATAGTTAATCAAGTCCAGGAAGCACAGAGTCCCATATGGGATAAATTCAAGGAGAACCACACCAAGACACATATTAATCAAACTATCAAAAATTAAATACAAAGAAAACATATTAAAAGCAGCAAGAGAAAAACAACAAATAACACACAAGGGAGTCCCCATAAGGTTAACAGCTGATCTTTCAGCAGAAACTCTGCAAGCCAGAAGGGAGTGGCAGGACATATTTAAAGTGATGAAGGAGAAAAACCTACAAACAAGATTACTCTACCCAGCAAGGATCTCATTCAGATTTGATGGAGAAATTAAAATTTTACAGACAAGCAAAAGCTGAGAGAGTTCAGCACCACCAAACCAGCTTTACAACAAATGCTAAACAAACTTCTCTAGGCAAGAAACGCAAAAGAAGGAAAAGACTTACAATAACAAACCCAAAACAATTAAGAAAATGGGAATAGGAACATACATATTGATAATAACCTTAAGTGTAAATGGATTAAATGCTCCCACCAAAAGACACAGACTGGCTGAATGGATACAAAAACAAGACCCATATATATGTTGTCTACAACAGACCCATTTCAGACTTAGGGACACATACAGACTGAAAGTGATGGGATGGAAAAACATATTCCATGCAAATGGAAATCAAAAGAAAGCTGGAGTAGCAATTCTCATATCAGACAAAATAGGCTTTAAAATAAAGACTATTAGAAGAGACAAAGAAGGACACTACATAATGATCAAGGGATTGATCCAAGAAGAAGATACAACAATTGTAAATATTTATGCACCCAACATAGTAGCACCTCGATACATAAAGCAAATACTAACAGCCATAAACAGGAAAATACACAGTAAAACATTCATAGTAGGGGACTTTAACACCCCACTTTCACCCATGGACAGATCATCCAAAATGAAAATAAATAAGGAAACACAAGCTTTAAATGATACATTAAACAATATGGACTTAATTGATATTTACAGGACATTCCATCCAAAAATAAAAGAATATACTTTCTTCTCAAGTGCTCATGGAACATTCTCCAGGATAGATCATATCTTGAGTCAAAACTCAAGCCTTGGTAAATTTAAGAAAATTGAAATTGTATCAAGTATCTTTTCTGACCACAATGCTATGAGACTAGATATCAATTACAGGAAAAGATCTGTAAAAAATACAAACACATGGAGGCTAAACAATACACTACTTAATAACGAAGTGATCACTGAAGAAATCAAAGAGGAAATCAAAAAATACCTAGAAACAAATGACAATGGAGACACAATGATCCAAAACCTTTGGAACGCAGCTAAAGAGGTTCTAAGAGGGAAGTTTATAGCAATACAATCCTACCTTAAGAAACAGGAAACATCTCAAATAAACAACCTAACCTTGCACCTAAAGCAATTAGAGAAAGAAGAACAAAAAATCCGTAAAGTTACCAGAAGGAAAGAAATCATAAAATGAGATCAGAAATAAACGAAAAAGAAATGAAGTAAACGATAGCAAAGATCAATAAAACTAAAAGCTGGTTCTTTGAGAAGATAAACAAAATTGATAAACCATTAGCCAGACTCATCAAGAAAAAAAAGGAGAACACACAAATGAATAGAATTAAAAATGAAAAAGGAGAAGTAACAACTGACACTGCAGAAATACAAAAGATCCTGAGAGATTACTACAAGCAACTATACGCCAGTAAAATGGACAACCTGGAAGAAATGGACAAATTCTTAGAAATGCACAACCTGCCGAGACTGAATCAGGAAGAAATAGAAAATATAAACAGACCAATCACAAGCACTGAAATTGAGACTGTGATTAAAAATATTCCAACAAACAAAAGCCCAGGACCAGATGGCTTCACAGGCGAATTCTATCAAAATTTAGAGAAGAGCTAACACCTATCCTTCTCAAACTCTTCCAAAATACAGCAGAGGGAGGAACACTCCAAAACTCATTCTACGAGGCCACCATCACCCTGATACCAGAACAGACAATGACGTCACAAAGAAAGAAAACTACAGGCCAATATCCCTGTTGAACATAGATGCAAACATCCTCAACAAAATACTAGCTAACAGAATCCAACAGCACATTAAAAGGATCATATAACAGGTTCAAGTGGGGTTTATTTCAGGAATGCAAGGATTCTTCAATATACGCAAATCAATCAACATGACACACCATTTTAACAAATTGAAGGAGGAAAACGATATGATCATCTCAATAGATGCAGAGAAGGCTTTCAACAAATTTGAACACCAATTTATGATTAAAAGCCTCCAGAAAGTAGGCATAGAGGGAAATTTCCTCAACATAACAAAGGCCATATATGACAAACCCACAGCGAACGTCGTCCTCAATGGTGAAAGACTGAAACCATTTCCACTAAGATCAGGAACAAGACAAGGTTGCTCACTCTCACCACTAGTATTCAACACAGTTTTGCAAGTTTTAGCAACAGCAATCAGAGAAGAAAAAGAAATAAAAGAATCCAAATCAGTAAAGAAGAAGTAAAGCTGTCACTGTTTGCAGATGACATGATACTACACAGAGAGAATCCCAAAGAGGCTAACAGAAAACTACTAGAGCTACTCAATGAATTTGGTAGAGTAGCAGAATACAAAATTAATGCACAGAAATCTCTGGCATTCCTATATACTAATGATGAAAAATCTCAAAGTGAAATTAAGAAAACACTCCCATTTACCACACCAACAAAAAGAATAAAATATCTAGGAATAAACCTACCTAAGGAGACAAAAGACCTGTATGCAGAAAATTATAAGACACTGATGAAAGAAATTAAAGATGATACAGATATATGGAGAGATATACCATGTTCTTGGTTTGGAAGACTCAACATTGTGAAAATGAATCTACTACCCAAAGCAATCCACAGATTGAATGCAATCCCTATCAAACTACCACTGGCATTTTTCACAGAACTAGAACAAAAAATTTCACAATTTGTATGGAAACACAAAAGACCCCGAATATCCAAAGCAATCTTGAGAAAGAAAAATGGAGCTGGAGGAATCAGGCTCCCTGACTTCAGACTATACTACAAAGCTACAGTAATCAAGACAGTATGGTACTGGCATAAAAACAGAAATATAGATCAATGGAACAGGATAGAAAGCCCAGAGATAAACCCACGCACATATGGTCACCTTATCTTTGATAAAGGGAGCTAGAATATAGAATGGACAAAAGACAGTCTCTTCAATAAGTGGTGCTGGGAAAACTGGACAGCTACATGTAAAAGTATGAGATTAGAACACTCCCTAACACCATACACAAAAATAAACTCAAAATGGATTAAAGACCTAAATGTAAGGCCAGACACCATCAAACTGTTAGAGGAAAACACAGGCAGAACACTCTATGACATAAATCACAGCAAGATCCTTTTTGACCCACCTCCTAGAGAAATGGAAATTAAAACAAAAATAAACAAATGGGACCTAAGGAAAATTAAAAGCCTTTGCACAGCAAAGGAAACCATAAACAAGACGAAAAGACAACCCTCAGAATGGGAGAAAATATTTGCAAACGAAGCTACTGACAAAGGATTAATCTCCAAAATTTACAAGCAGCTCATGCAGCTCAATAACAAAAAAACAAACAACCCAATCCAAAAATGGGCAGAAGACCTAAATAGACATTTCTCCAAAGAAGATATACAGACTGGCAACAAACACACGAAAGAATGCTCAACATCATTAATCGTTAGAGAAATGCAAATCTAAACTACATTGAGATATCATCTCACACCAGTCAGAATGGCCATCATCAAAAAATCTAGAAACAATAAATGCTGGAGAGGGTGTGGAGAAAAGGAACACTATTGCACTGTTGGTGGGAATGTAAATTGATACAGCCACTATGGAGAACAGTATGGAGGTTCCTTAAAAAACTAAAAATAGAACTACCATACGACCTGCAATCTCACTACTGGGCATATACCCTGAGAAAACCATAATTCAAAAAGAGTCATGTACCAAAATGTTCATTGCAGCTCTATTTACAATAGCCTGGAGATGGAAGCAACCTAAGTGTCCATCAACAGATGAATGGATAAAGAAGATATGGCACATATATACAATGGAATATTACTCAGCTATAAAAAGAAATGAAATTGAGTTATTTGTACTGAGGTGGATGAACCTAGAATCTGTCATACAGAGTGAAGTAAGTCAGAAAGAGAAAAACAAATACCGTATGCTAACACATACATATGGAATCTAAGGGAAAAAATGTCAAGAAGAACCTAGGGGTAAGACGGGAATAAAGACACAGACCTACTAGAGAATGGATTTGAGGATATGGGGAGGGGGAAGGGTAAGCTGTGACAAAGTGAGAGAGTGGCATGGACATACATATACTACCAAACGTAAAATAGATAGCCATTGGGAAGCAGTCGCATAGCACAGGGAGATCAGCTGGGTGCTTTGTGACCACCTAGAGGGGTGGGATAGGGAGGGTGGGAGGGAGGGAGATGCGAGAGGGAAGAGATATGGGAATATATGTATATGTATAACTGATTTACTTTGTTATGAAGCAGAAACTAACACACCATTGTAAAGCAATTATACTCCAATAAAGAGGTTTAAAAAAAAGAAAGAACCCAGGGACCTAATATATATATATATATATATATATATATATATATATATATATATATATATATGAAATAGATTAATTGACACGGTTCCTAATATAAAAAGATTTTAACAGCTATCTGTGGATTATATTGATGGACGGATGAGTGAAAAAATCAATTTGTGGAAATTATCTTTGATATTTGATTTATTGCATTGATGAGATTACTTTCGACAATTTACTATAGTGATCCTATTACTAAATTGCAATACCTTGGAGAAATTAATTAGACTTATTGACCCTCAGTATAACATATGCAGTAATTATTACCTAACAGGGTTTATTTGTAAGGAACTATGATTTGTAATAACTATTCTTATTATAGGGAAGCCTCAAAAACTTTGCCTACTTCATATCTGCCCCCCACCCTCTATCACATATATAAATTAGTTCACAGGAATTAGAAATGTAAGAGCGCAGATCACTATAACTTTTTATTTTGAAATAATTTCAAACACCAGATTATCTGTAATAATATCACACAGATTGTTTATCATATCAGCTATATGTTTCATATTTACAAAGTGAAACCGTCTTCTAAATTAATAGTAGTAGGTAGAGCTATTGGAATTCGCCAATTAAGAAAAAAACACTCAAACATGAGTTTCAGATAAACAACAAAGAATTTATTTAGAATAGTTGTGTCACTGCAATATTTGGAACATATTTATACTAAAAAACATTTTTTCTTTGTTTGAAATTCCAATTTAACTTGGTGCCCTGAATTTTATGTAGCCCCCCTGCATACCCAACAGCCAGATTCCCTAATTGTTAATATTTGCCACATTTCTTTATCAGTCTCTCCATCTCTATTTCTCTTCCTCTTCTCTGTCTCTGAATATGGACCTATGTGCACAACATAACAAACACGTGTGATTTTTTACCCAAACCATTTGAGAGTTTGCACACTCATGCTCCTTTTCCTGTATACATTTCAAGGTTATATTCTAAGAGCAGGGATATTTTCTTACATAATGACAGAAAATTACAAAAATCATGAAATTTAATGTTGAATACATACTACTGATTAATATGCAGTCCATGTTCTGATTTCACAGTTTGTTACAACACTGATCTTTAGAAAATTTCTAACCCATCATTCAATTCAGGATCACATACTGCTTTTATTTATCATAATTCTTTATTCACCTGTAACCTTAAACACTCCTCAGCCTTTTTGTGACTCATGGTATTGTAATTTTTGGAGGAATTAAGGCCAGTTGTTTTGTATAATGTCCCTCAACATGGGTTCGTTCTTTGGGATACCAAAGAAATGATGCTGTCCTGCTGAGTGCAACAGAGCATGAAGCATATAATGTTAGTTTTTCTCTACAATTATGGTGGTAACCGCGAGCACTTGATTAGGGTGATGTCTATCAGATTTCTCACCTGTTGTAAAATTAGCATTTTATTCTCTTTGTAACTGAATGAGCTATTTGTGGAGAGATTTTGAAACCAGGTAAATATCCTGTTTCTCATCTAACTTTCACCCACTAGATTTAGCCTCAACTGAACATAATTTCCTGAATAAATTGTAACTATGATGGCTGCAAGCTGGTAACTTTTTTTAAACACTATTACTCTTGCTACATTTATTACAAAGCATTCTACAGTAAGAAAGAATATTTTCTTCTCTCTTCTTTATAAATGCTTGAACTTAACGCATTTGTGTGTATATATTATAGTGTCTATAATGTGACATACCAATGTTTACTTCTTGACCTCCCATAATATTCATTAACAAAAAGTATCATTCTTTTCTTTGTGCTATTTTGTTCCAACTTATATTTCATGCGAAATTACAATTTATTCCTTATGCTCTTCTGGTTCATATTTTTGGAGAATAATGCATTCCTCTTTAATATGGAATTAATTATATCTGTTTGTAATTTTCTTCTTGTTTTAAAGCACTGTATATCATAAAGTCCATCTGTCACTTTTTTCATATACTAAATTTCCATATGTATTTGGGTCTATTTCATGACTTTTTAAATTTTTTTATTATTTTAAGTTTTTTTCTTAACATCTTCATTGGAGTATAATTGCTTTACAATGGTGTGTTAGTTTCTGTTGTATTAACAGTGAATCAGCTATACAAACACATATATCCCGTATATACCCCATCTTGCGTCTCCCTCGCACCCTCCCTATCCCACCCTTCTAGGTGGTCACAGAGCACTGAGCTGATCTCCCTGTGCTATGTGGCTGCTTCCCACTAGCTATCTATTTTACATTTGGTAGTGTATATATGTCCATGCTACACTCTCACTTCATCCCAGCTTACCCTTCCACCTCCCAGTGGCCTCAAGTCCATTCCCTACATCTGCATCTTTATTCTTGTACTGCCCATAGGTTCTTCAGAACCATGTTCTTTTTTTTGGATTCCATATATATGTGTTAGCATATTGTATTTGTTTTTTTCTTTCTGACTTACTTCACTCTGTATGATAGTCTCTAGGTCCATCCCCCTAACTACAAATAACTCAATGTCGTTTCTTTTTATGGCTGAGTAATATTCCATTGTATATATGTGCCCATATTCTTTATCCATTCATCTGTCAATGGACACTTAGGTTGCTTCCATGTCCTGGCTATTGTAAATAGAGCTGCAATGAAATTGTAGTACCTGACTCTTTTTGAATTATGGTTCTCTCAGGGTATATGCCCAGTAGTGGGATTGCTGGGTTGTATGGTAGTTCTATTTTTGGTTTTATAAGGAACCTCCGTACTGTTCTCCATAGTGGCTGTATCAATTTACATTCCCACCAACAGTGCAAGAGGGTTCCCTTTTCTCCACACCCTCTCCAGCGTTTATTCTTTGTACATTTTTTGATGATGTCCATTCTGATCGGTGTGAGGTGATACCTCATTGTAGTTTTGATATGCATTTCTCTAATGATTAGTGATGTTGAGCATCCTTTCATGTGTTTCCTGGCAGTCTGTATATCTTCTTTGGAGAAATGTCTATTTAGGTCTTCTGCCCATTTTTGGATTGAGTTGTTTGTTTTTTTGATATTGAGCTGCATGAGCTGCTTGTATATTTTGGAGATTAATCCTTTGGCAGTTGCTTCGTTGGCAAATATTTTCTCCCATTCTGAGGGTTGTCTTTTCGTCTTGTTTATGGTTTCCTTTGCTGTGCAAAAGCTTTTAATTTTCCTTAGGTCCCATTTGTTTATTTTTGTTTTAATTTCCACTTCTCTAGGAGGTGGGTCAAAAGGATCTTGCTGTGATTTATGTCATAGAGTGTTCTGCCTATGTTTTCCTCTAAGAGTTTGATAGTGTCTGGCCTTACATTTAGGTCTTTAATCCATTTTGAGTTTATTTTTGTGTATGGTGTTAGGGAGTGTTCTAATTTCATTCTTTTACATGTAGCTGTCCAGGTTTCCCAGCACCACTTATTGAAGAAGCTGTCTTTTGTCCATTGTATATTCTTGCTCCCTTTATCAAAAATAAGGTGACCATATGTGCACGGGTTTATCTCTGGGCTTTCTATCCTGTTCCATTGATCTATATTTCTGTTTTTGTGCCAGTACCACACTGTCTTGATTACTGTAGCTTTGTAGTAGTCTGAAGTCCGGAAGCCTGATTCCTCCAGCTCTGTTTTTCTTACTCAAGATTGCTTTGGGTATTCGGGGTCTTTTGTGTTTCCATACAAATTGTGAAACTTTTTGTTCTAGTTCTGTGGAAAATGCCATTGGTAGTTTGACAGGGATTGCATTGAATCTGTAGATTGCTTTGGCTAGTATAGTCATTTTCACAGGGTTGATTCTTCTAATCAAAGAACATAGTATATCTCTCCATCTGTTTGTATCATCTTCAATTTCTTTCATCAGTATCTTATAGTTTTCTGCATACAGGTCTTTTATCTCCTTAGGTAGGTTTATTCCAAGGTGTTTTATTCTTTTTGTTGCAGTGGTAAATGGGAGTGTTTCCTTAATTTTTCTTTCAGATTTTCTATCATCAGTGTATAGGAATGCAAGAGACCTCTATGCATTAATTTTGTATCCTGCTACGGTACCAAATTCATTGATTAGCTCTGGTAGTTTTCAGGTAGCATCTTTAGGATTCTCTATGTGTAGTATCATGTCATCTGCAAACAGTGACTGTTGTACTTCTTTTCAGATTTGGATTCCTTTTATTTCTTTTTCTTCTCCGATTGCTGTGGCTATAACTTACAAAACTATGTTGAATAATAGTGGTGAGAGTGGGCAACCTTGTCTTGTTCCTCATCTCAGAGGAAATGCTTTCAGTTTTTCACCGTTGAAACAACGTTGGCTTGGGTTTGTCATATATGCACTTTATATGTTGAGGTAGGCTCCCTCAATGGCTACTTGCTCAAGCGTTTTTATCATAAATGCATGTTGAATTTTGTCAAAAGCTTTTTCTGCGTCCATTGAGATGATCTATGATTTTGATGCGTCTATTTGTTAATATGGTGTATCACATTGACTGTTATGTGTATATTGAAGAATCCTTGCATTCCTGGGATAAACCCCACTTGATCATTGTGTATGATCCTTTTAATGTGCTGTTGGATTCTGTTAGCTAGTATTTTGTTGAGGATTTTAGCATCTATGTTCATCAGTGATATTGGCCTGTAGTTTCCTTTTTTGTGACATCTTTGTCTGGTTTTGGTATCAAGGTGCTGGTGCCCTCATAGAATGAGTTTGGGAGTGTTCCTTCCTCTGCTATATTTTGGAAGAGTTTGAGAAGGATAGGTGTTAGCTCTTCTCTTAATGTTTGATAGAATTCGCCTGTGAAGCCATCTGGTCCTGGGATTTTGTTTGTTGGAATATTTTTAATCACAGTCTCAATTTCAGTGCTTGTGATTGGTCTGTTTATATTTTCTATTTCTTCTTAGTTCAGTCTCGGAATGTTGTGCATTTCTAAGAATTTGTCCATTTCTTCCAGGTTGTACATTTTATAGGCATATAGTTGCTTGTAGTAATCTCTCAGGATCCTTTGTATTTCTGCAGTGTCAGTTCTTACTTCTCCTTTTTCATTTCTAATTCTATTGATTTCAGTCTTCTCCCTTTCTTTCTTGATGATTCTGGCTAATGGCTTATCAGTTGTGTTTATCTTCTCAAAGAACCAGCTTTTAGTTTTATTGATCTTTGCTATTGTTTCCTTCATTTCTTCTTCCTTTATTTCTGATCTGATCTTTATGATTTCTTTCCTTCTGCTAACTTTTCAGATTTTTTGTTCTTCTTTGTCTAATTTCTTTAGGTGTAAGGTTTGGTTGTTTATTTGCGATGTTTCTTGTTTATTGAGGTAGGATTGTATTTCTACAAACTTCCTTCTTCGAACTGCTTTTGCTGCATCACATAGGTTTTGGGTTGTCGTGTTTTTATTTTCATTTGTTTCTAGGTATTTTTTGCCTTCCTCAGATTTCTTTAGTGATGTCTTATTTATTGTGTATTGTTTAGCCTCCATGTGTTTTAATTTTTTACAGATTTTTTTCCCCTGTAATTGATATGAAGTCTCAAAGCATTGTGGTCAGAAAAGGTATTTAATATGATTTCAATTTTTTTAATTTACCATGGCTTGATTTGTGACCCAAGATATGATCTATCCTCGAGAATGTTCCATGAGCACCTGAGAAGAAAGTGTATTCTGTTGTTTTTGGATGGAATGTCCTATAAATATCAATTAAGTCCATTTTGTTTAATGTATCATTTAAAGCTTGTGTTTCCTTATTTATTTTCATTTTGGATGATCTGTCCATTGGTGAAGGTGGGCTGTTAAAGTCCCCTACTGTGAATGTGTTACTGTCAATTTCCCCTTTTATGGCTGTTAGCATTTGCCTTATGTATTGAGGTGCTCATTTGTTGGGTGCATAAATATTCACAATTATTATATCTTCTTGGATTGATTCCTTGATCGTTATGTACTGTCCGTCGTTGTCTCTTGTAATAGTCTTTATTTTAAAGTCTATTATGTCTGATATGAGAATTGCTAATCTAGCTTTCTGTTCATTTCCATTTCCATGGAATATCTTTTTCCTTCCCCTCACTTTCAGTCTGTATGTGTCCCTAGGTCTGAGTGGGTCTCTTGTAGACAGTATATGTACAGGTCTTGTTTTTGTATCCATTCAGCCAGTCTACGTCTTTTGTTTGGAGCATTTAATCCATTTACATTTAAGGTAATTATCAATATGTATGCTCCTGTTACCGTTTTCTTAATTGTTTTGGGTTTGTTATTGTAGGTCTTTTCCTTCTCTTGTGTTTCCTGCATAGAGAAGTTCCTTTAGCATGTGTTGTAAAGCTGGTTTGGTGGTGCTGAATTCTCTTAGCTTTTGCTAGTCTGTGTAAAGTTTTTAATTTCTCCATTGAATCTGAATGAGATCCTTGCTGGGTAGAGTGATCTTGGTTGTAGGGTTTTCCCTTTCATCACTTTAAATATGTCATGCCACTCCTTTCTGGCTTGCAGAGTTTCTGCTGAAAGATCAGCTGTTAACCTTATGGGGATTCCCTTATGTGTTATTTGTTGTTTTTCCCTTGCTGCTTTTAATATGTTTTCTTTGTATTTAATTTTTGATAGTTTGATTAATATGTGTCTTGGCGTGTTTCTCCTTGGTTTTATCCTGTATGGGACTCTCTGTGCTTCCTGGACTTGACTATTTCCTTTCCCATATTAGGGAAGTTTTCAAGTATAACCTCCTCAAATATTTTCTCAGTCCCTTTCTTTTTCTCTTCTTCTTCTGGGACCCCTATAATTTGAATGTTGCTGTGTTTAATGTTGTCCTAGAGGTCTCTGAGATTGTCCTCAATTCTTTCCTTTTTTTTTTCTTTATTCTGTTCTGCAGTAGTTATTTCCACTATTTTATCTTCAAGGTCATTTGTCCGTTCTTCTCCCTCAGTTATTCTGCCGCTGAGTCCATCTAGAAAATTTTTACTTTCATTTATTGTGTTGTTCATCACTGTTTGTTTGCTCTTTAGTTCTTCTAGGTCCTTGCTAAACACTCCTTGTATTTTATCCATTCTATTTCCAAGATTTTGGATCATTTTTACTGTCAATACGCTGAATTGTTTTTCAGGTAGAATGCTTATTTCCTCTTCATTTGTTTGGTCTGGTGGTTTTTTACCTTGCTCCTTTATCTGCTGTTTATTTCTCTGTCTTCTCATTTTGCTTGACTTACTGTGTTTGAGGTCTCCTTTTCGCAGGCTGCAGTTCGTAATTCCTGTTGTTTTTGGTGTCCGCCGCCAGTGGGTAAGGTTGGTTCAGTGGGTAGTGTAGGCTTCCTGGTGGAGGGGATTGGTGCCTATGTTCTGATGGAAGAGGCTGGATCTTTCCTTTCTGGTGGGCAGGACCGCGTCTGGTACTCTGTTTTGGGGTGTGTGTGAACTTATTATGATTTTAGGCAGCCTCTCTGCTAATGGGTGGGTATGTGTTCCTGTCTTGCTAGTTGTTTGGTATAAGGTGTCCAGCACTGTAGCTTGCTGGTCGTTGAGTGGAGCTTGGTCTTAGCGTTGAGATGGAGATCTCTGGGAGAGCTTTTGCTGTTTAATATTACATGCGGCCTGAAGGTCTCTGACCAATATTCTGAACTCGGTTCTCCCACCTCAGAGGCTCAGGCCTGACATCCGGCCAGAGCACCAAGACCCTGTCAGCCCCACGGCCAGGTTCGAAGGGATTTTCTTGCCTTTGGGAATTCTGAGGTCTTCTGCCAGCATTCTGTAGGTGTTCTGTAGGAGTTGTTCCACATGTAGATGTATTTTTGTTGTATTTGTGGGCAAGAAGGTGATCTCACATCTTACTGCTCCACCATCTTAAAGGTCCCCCCTATTTCCTGACTTCTTATTCTATGGCAGAATTCTATTTTTCTCTCCATGAACCACAGCAAACTATTTGAATTTTAGCTAATTACTAGTAATATCTGATACAGATTATCTCCCTCATATATTTTTTATTATTTTCATTGCTAGTCTTACAATTTCCCTTTTCTATATAAAGTTTAGTGTCCATTAATCTAAGTCCATGAAAAACAATTGCTGTTATTTTTCCTTTTGGTGAGTAGTGAGATGAAACTTAGAAAGTAACTTGGATGGTACTAACATCTTTGTAACATCGAGTTACCCTAAGAACAGGTGATGCTTTTCCGTTTGTCTGAGTCTACTATTTTGTCCTTGAGAAGTATTTCAAACTTTTCCTCAACCAGTCCTCTATCTGGTTCTATTAATGTTTTCATGTTACTTACATACCGTCATACCTTACTGAATTTTTTTCATAACTGATTCTTTTGTTTTTATATATTTATTTTTGGCTGCATTGGGTCTTCGTTGCTGCACATGGGCTTTCTCTAGTTGCAGCGAGCAGGGCTCTTCATTGCAGTGCATGGCCTTTTCATGGCAATGGCTTCTCTTGTGGCAGAGCATGGCCTCTAGGTGTGCGGGCTTCAGTACTTGTAGCAGGTAGACTCAGTAGTTGTGGCTCACAGGCTCTCGAGTGCAGGCTCAGTAGTTGTGGTGCTTGGGCTTAGCTGCTTGGCAGCATGTGGGATCTTCCTGGACCAGGGCTTGAACACATGTCTCCTGCATTGGCAGGCGGATTCTTAACCACTGTGCCACCAGGGGAGCCCCATTAATTGGGTCTTTAGATTCCTCAGAGTTTTCCAGATATACGTTCAGGTCAGCAGCAAAAAAAAAGATAGTTTTACGGCTTCTTTATCTGTTTTATCTATTCTTATGCCTCTAAGTCAGTTCTTATGATCAATTACTTTGATTAATAATTGCATTAAAGTGCTGATTAGTGTAGAGATTGTAGGTACAATTGCCTTTTGGAAATATCACTACTGTTCCTTATTAAATAAGATAATACTGACTTTAGAAGATATGCATGTGTATGTACATGTGTATATACACAAATAATGCACATTGTGAATATACACATATAACACTTGTGTGTGTATATACACATAATACATGTGTCTACACAGATATATATGACATTAGTGTACATGTGTATGTGTGTGAGTCAAAATGTGGAAACTTTTCTTGGAGTTTTAAACACTATTTCCGTTCCACTGTTTTATTCTTCAGTAATTGAAATAACATGAATGCTATTCCTTCCTTTCCTGTCTTCCTTTTCCTCTACTTTCCATTTTACCCTTTTTAATCCTTTTTTAAAATCTCATTTTTGTTCTTTTGGGTTTTGTTTGTTGTTGTTCATTTCTATTATTAACTTATGAATTTATGAATAAAGGTGGTTTTTCATATTGTTAAATGCTTTTATGAATATATTTAATTCCATGTTAACTATTATTATACAGTTTACCTCTAATTTATGATTATTGTTTCAGGGAGAATTTCCGTCAATTGGTATATGTTGACTTCCTATTTTTCTTGCTATCTTCACTGTATTGAAGTGTTTTTACAAAATTTCTAGTTTAATGGTGCTCTGTCATTGTTGCAAAATCCAGTTACTTAGTGGATGTTCATCTTTGTTTCGGTGGTGTTAATGACAACAAATTAACAACTTTACATTAAAAAGTTATTTTTCAAATACATATTAATAATGCTTAGTTTTACTTCATTTCAATTCACTCTAAAGATGAAATAATTTTTCTGAATTACCAATGCTATTAAATTAAAATTCTAATAATTGTAAATTAAAACAAACTAAGTAATGAATAGTAAAAGCATCTTTTCTCTTGTTTGTATTTTTAAAAATTGATGTAATGGGAAATAAATCTTTGTTCATTTAATATTTAAATTAATATCCATTTAAAATTTTACAGATAAGTGCATAAAGCCTGGGAAGAAACTCAAACTGGAATATGGGCTAAAATATAATTTTCTTAAGATAATGTCAAGATTCTGTAACAAAAGAGAGGTGTTTTCCCATTTATTTTGATATATCTTAACAGTAAACTGATGGTAAACTCAGTAGGGTAATTGAGGTGCTCTTTACAAAGGTGTGGGAAAATGTTAGGGACAACCAACAGGGTATGGTACTTTGAGGCCAGCCACATAAGAAAGCTATGGTACTCTGAGGCCAGCCACATGAAAAACCTATGCCACCTCTTCTGTAGGGGCAAAGGGCTGGGTGATTGTCTGAAACCTGAGGAAATCGCTAAATAGAAAGTGACAGTTGGCAGGAGCTGTGGCCATCGATAGAAGGGAACAATCAAACCAGGTGAGTTGGCAAGGATGGAGCCAGGGTAATAAGTACACTCCTCCCCTCTGTCTCACAATGCACTCAATCTGCAGAAAGATTCTGAGTGTTCATTGCAGCCTGGTATTTAATTGATATATTTTTTATTACTGGATAATTTATCTTTTAGTAATTATCAGTATTTCAATTTCCTTTAAAATATCCATCCATATCATTTTCCTATTTTATTTTATTTACTGTTTTTTCTCAAGATTTGTATGATATATGCATACTTTAAATATCCCTATATTAACTATTATTCTGTAATAAATGTTGTAAAGGTTTTTCTTAGTTTGTCATTTGATCTTTAATTCTTTGCAGTGCCTTTGATGTACAGAAGATATGTTTTATAGGGCTAAGTATACTAGGGCTTATTGTATTATTTCTTCTGGGAATTTTTTAAAAATTATAAATACCTTTCTTATCTATTTGTTAGCCTAATATATTTGTAGATTTTTTTGATATCTACGATTTAAGTATAAGTCTAAGTATAGATGTTTAAAAGAGCTCAGAATATTTTTTTCTTGTGATGTTAGATAAGAATTCTAAGGAGTATATGTGTGCACGTGTGTTTGTGTGTGCTTATTTATATAGACAATAGCCCAATGATTTTTTAAAAATAATCTATTCCTTTTCATTTTATTATATGCATCACATCAGAGTCTCTTTAAAGATCATGTAAATTGTTTAACTGATCTATTTATGCCAGCATCACACTGTTTTAATTATTATAGATGAATCATTTTGGGCTTCTGATAAGGCAAGTCACTTTGAAGCCTGTTTCTGCTCAGTGATGCTCATCTTTTACACTGAATCCTTCATTCAGTTCCATCAATCGTTTCCCACACAGAGAATGTAAATCAATAGAGTTCCTGTGTTGAGAAACCTGGGGCGTACAGTAAGAAAATGGAACAATTTGCAGAACACCTTATGCAAACTCAGAAATGTACCTCATCCAATTTGGCAATATAAATGTCTCCACAAATTGCATTTATGTAAATTGGCTAGGGTGATCCAATCACCTGTAAGCCTCTTTAAATTGTCATTCATAAAGGTAAAGTATAAAGTGGCTTTCTATCTATCATAAAATGTGTGTGAATAATTGTTCAGTTTGATTTCTGTATGTTTCTAATCAATGTAATATAGTTTTGAATTGAGAGTTAAAGGCAACTCAAATGAGGAAGAAAATTATTACCCAGCTTTAGATCTGATTCACATTAAAGCAAAAGTTATTTCCACACTTTTTAAGATAAGTGCTGAAATGTCCAGAAGCTATGCCTGCTTCCATGATGAACATGTTTTCTTGTTGCACCTTGGGGAAATTGGCTCTTGAATGCACAATGTTCATCAGCTCTCTCATTCTCTGGGCCACCTGCTAATTTGCTGTAAGCAACAGAAGTGATGATGATATTTTTGTATTTTCACCCACTAAATTACTTTCATGCCCCAAATGTCCTAATTGGTATTCTGTTCCTCAAAGCGTCCATAGTTGATTTTCATAAGGAAATGAAAATGTCGGTGGGGTTGTCCGCCTGAGCTCCCCACAGGTAGATGAGTCTTATGACACACCGGCCACCACCTCCGCTCGGAAGTGATGCCGTGCTCAGCATCACTTGATGGGGCTCCTACATTAAGACTTACAAAACTCTCTGTCCGTCCCCGGGCCTGTGAAAGCACCTCTCCTCCGCAGCCTCCGTCCTGCCGCCATGTACTGGTGCCTGGGTGAAGCACTACTGCTGTCCCATGTCGGGCCCACAGCCCTAGGTTCGGCGGCGGCCAACTCGGCCGCGGCTGCTGGGCCGGGCTCGCGGGCAGCCCGCCGCAGCCGCTGCCGCCCCGCAGCCAGGGCTCACGTCACCCGGCCGGCGACACTACAGCGAGGCAGCGGCTGACGGCGAGGACAACCCCAACTTCTTCAAGATGGTGGAGGGCCTTCCTCGACCACGGCACCAGCATCTTGGAGGACAAGCTGGTGGAGTGAAGCAAAGATCTATGAAGAGAGCATCTTGGAGGCGGACTGTGACATACTGATCCCTGCTGCCAGCGAGAAGCAGCTGACCAAGTCCAATACACCCAGAGTCAAAGTTAAGAAGTCAAGATTATTGCTGAAGGTGCCAACGGACTGACAACTCCAGAAGCTGATAAGATTTTCCTAGAGAAGAACATCATGGTTATTCCAGATCTCTACTTGAATGCTGGAGAAGTGACAGTATCTTACTTTGAGTGGCTGAAGAATCTAAATCATGTCAGCTATGGCCGTTAGACCTTCAAATATGAAAGGGATTGTAACTACCACTTGCTCATGTCTGTTCAAGAGAGTTTGGAAAGGAAATTTGGAAAGCACGGTGGAACTATTCCCATTGTACCCACAGCACAGTTCCAAGACAGGATATTGCATGCCTCTGAGAAAGACATCGTGCAGTCTGGCTTAGCTTACACCATGGAGCGCTCTGCCAGGCAAATCATGTGCACAGCCATGAAGTATAACCTGGGATTGGACCTGAGAACAGCTGCTTAAGTCAGCGCCATCGAGAAAGACTTGAAGGTGTACAATGAAGCTGGTGTGACCTTCACATAGACCGGACGGGACTGCGGCTGACTTCTCCACTACCCTCTTCACCTCTTCATCTGCAGACCTATCACAAGTTTACATGTAACCACAGAAATCTCTCTCTCATGACTTAATAGATAATAGACACCATTCTCAACAAGTCAATCCAAATCAGCCCCTTAAGAAAAAAGTTAGGGGATCATATATAAGCTAATAAGTGATAGTAGAAATAGCTATGTCAGAGAGCCATTTGGGCATTTTGCCTTTAAGTAGTCTTTTCCCTCTGCCTGTGCTGCCTTGTTCCATGGCTGTTTCCCAGCACAGTCAGCTGTAGCCCTGGGAAAGCACCTTTTGTCCAAGAGCAGTCAGTCACTTCCCACTTCAGCTCTGGACAGATCTATCAGGTACTTGGACACATTTAAGAAGCAGGTATATGGCATTTCCAGGAGTTAGCATGGTCCTCAAGTGAGTTATTGGTATTTTAAATCAGCAAAATAACTCAATTTTACAGGTTACAAACAAAAAAACTTTCTCTTCATGCATTTTATTCTTTTAGAATAAAATAAGTACATGCTGCTGTAATAAAATTGCCTTTAATCACTTTATAAGCCTAACCTTGACTCAAGCAGTGAATGCCTGTAAACATAATAAATGAAAAATGCTAGTATTTTTATAACATAAAACAGTATCATTTATAACTTGTCAATTGCATATTGTCATCCAGCAAAAATAAAAAGCCCGGTAGAGAATTAAGTTATCTTCATACCTGCAAACGATGGAGGCTATTTTGTTAAGACTGCCGGAATTTACTAACCACAATTATGACATATAGTCCAAAGAGTGCAGTAACCTCCTTAACATGTTAATTAATTGTCCTCTTTTGAAGATCTATTGTGTTGACTAATTGAACAATAATTCAAGTACAGTGCCCCAGAAAAAAAAAAACTTGGGCTCCCTCTTTGGAGCCTGGCTGGTGATTCTAAGCATTGCCAATGGCCCTGACTCACCCTGAATTTATGTCCTCACTTAGAGGCCTCTTTTTCTGTCCACGGCGTCATTCCCAGTGGGCTGGAAACAACCTGGTGTTGTGTTTTGTTTGGAAGTTGCTTGGCCAGGGCCTTTTGAACAGTAGGGTCCCAATGAAGTACTGGATATTATTTATGTAAGAATGAGCTTTTCTTCTGTTAACAATAATATCCTTTCAGAAATTTCTAACTACTTGGTAACTGCATGACTTAACCGGGTGACAAAAGCAGTTATTAAAAAGACTACCAGGAGACCTACAAGATGGTGGAAGAGTAAGACGTGGAGATCACCTACCTCCCCACAAATACATCAGAAATACATCTACACGTGGAACACCTCCTACAGAACACCTACTGAACGCTGACAGAAGACCTCAGACTTTCCAAAAGGCAAAAAAATTCCCCACGTACCTGGGTATAGCAAAAGAAAAAAGAAAAAACAGAGACAAAAGAATAGGGACGGGACATACACCAGAGGGAGGGAGCCGTGAAGGAGGAAAGGTTTCCACCCACTAGGAAGCCCCTTCACAGGTGGAGACTGTGGGCGTCGGGGGGTAGGGGGAGCTTCGGAGCTGCAGAGGAGAGCACAGAAACAGGGGTATGGAGGGCAAAGTGGAGAGATGCCCGCACACAGGATCGGTGCCAAACTGCACTCACCAACACGAGAGGCTTGTATGCTCACCCGCCGGGGTGGGCGGGAGCTAGGAGCTGAGGCTCGGGCTTCGGAAGTCAGATCCCAGGGAGAGCACTGGGGTTCGCTGCGTGAACACAGCCTGAAGGGGGCTAGTGTGCCACGGCTAGCCGGGAGGAAGTCCAGGAAAAAGTCTGGACCTGCCTAAGAGTCAAGAGACCATTGTTTCCAGGTGCGCGAGGAGAGGGGATTCAGAGCACTGCCTAAATGAGCTCCAGAGACGGGTGCAAGCCACGGCTATCAGCACAGACCCCAGAGATGGGCATGAGATGCTAAGGCTGCTTCTGCAGCCACCAAGAAGCCTGTGTGCAAGCACAGGTCACTATACACACCTCCCCTCCCGGGACCCTGTGCAGCCCGCCACTGCCAGGCTCCCATGATCCAGGGACAACTTCCCGGGGAGAACACACGGCACCCCTCAGGCTGCTACAATGTCATGCTGGCCTCTGCCGCCACAGGCTCACCCCGCATTCCGTACCCCTCCCTCCCCCCAGCCTAAGTGGGCAAGAGCCCACTAATTAGCTGCTCCTTTAACCCCGTCCTGAGTGAAGAACAAATGCCCTCAAAGACCTACACACAGAGGCAGGGCCAAATCCAAAGCTGAACCCCAGGAGCTGTGCGAACAAAGAAGAGAAAGGGAAAACTCTCCCAGCAGCCTCAGAAGCAGCAGGTTAAATCTCCACAATCAACTTGATGTTTGTACCCTGCATCTGTGCAATACCTTAAATAGACAATAAATCATCCCAAAATTGAGGCAGTGGACTTTGGGAGCAATGATATATATTGTTTCTTCCTTTTTCTCTTTTTGTGAGTGTGTATGTCTATGCTTCTTTGTGTGATTTTGTCTGTATAGCTTTGCTTTTACCATTTGTCCTAGGGTTCTGCCTGCCGGATTGTTTGTTGTTTCTTTTTTTTAGTATAGTTTTTAGTGCTTGTTATCATTGGTGGATTTGTTTTTTTTGGTTTGTTTTCTTTCTTTCTTTTTTTATTACTTTTTAATTATTTTATTTTTAATAATTATTTTTTATGTTAATAACTTTATTTTATTTTTTCTTTCTTTCTTTCTTTTTTGCTCCCTTTTCTTCTGAGCCATGTGGCGGCCAGGGTCTTGGTGCTCCGACCGGGTGTCAGGTCTGTGCCTCTGAGGTGGGAGAGCCAAGTTCAGGACATTGGTCCCAGAGACTTCCCGGCTCCACGTAATATCAAACAGGAGAAGGTCTCCTAGAGATCTCCATCTCAACACTAAGACCCAGATCCACTCAACGACCAGTAAGCTACAGTGATGGACACCCTATGACAAACAAATAGCAAGACAGGAACACAACTACACCCATTAGCAGAGAGGCTGCCTAAAATCAAAATAACGTCACAGACACCCCAAAACACACCACTGGACGCGGTCCTGCCCACCAGAAGACACGACCCAGCCTCATCCACCAGAACACAGGCACTAGACACCTCCACCAGGAAGCCTACACAACCCACTGAACCAAACTTAGGCACTGGGGACAGACACCAAAAACAACTGGAAATATGAACCTGCAGCCCGCAAAAAGGAGACCCCAAACACAGTAAGTTAAGCAAAATGAGAAGACAGAGAAACACACAGCAGATGAAGGAGCAAGGTAAAAACCTACCAGATCAAACACATGAAGAAGAAATAGGCAGTCTACTTGAAAAAGAATTCAGAGTAATGATAGTAAAGATGATCCAAAATCTTGGAAATATAATGGAGAAAATACAAGAAACGTTAAACAACAACCTAGAAGAACTAAAGAGCAAACAATGATGAACAACACAAAAAATGAAATTAAAAATTCTCTAGAAGGAATCAATACAAGAATAACTGAGGCAGAAAACGGACAAATGACCTTGAAGATAATATAGTGGAAATAAGTACTGCAGAGCAGAACGAAGAAAAAAGTTGAACAGAATTGAGGACACTCTCAAAGAGTTCTGGGACAACATTAAAAGCACCAACATTTGAATTATAGGGGTCCCATAAGAAAAAGAGAAAAAGAAAAGGACTGAGAAAATATTTGAGCAGATTATAGTTGAAAATTTCCCTAATATGAGAAAGAAAATAGTTAATCAAATCCAGGAAGCGCAGAGAGTCCCATACAGGATAAATCCAAGGAGAAACATGCCAAGACACATATTAATCAAACTATCAAAAATGAAGTACAAACAAAAAATATTAAAAGCAGCAAGGGAAAAGCAACAAATAACATACAAGGGCATCCCCATAGGGTTAACAACTGATCCTTCAGCAGAAACTCTGCAAGCCAGAAGGGAGTGGCATGACATATTTAAAGTGATGAAAGGGAAAAACCTACAACCAAGATTACTCTACCCAGCAGGGATCTAATTCAGATTCGATGGAGAAATTAAAACCTTTACAGACAAGCAAAACCTAAGAGAATTCAGCACCACCAAACCAGCTTTACAACACATGCTAAAGGAATTTCTCTATGCAGGAAACACAAGAGAAGGAAAAGACCTACAAAGAGAAACCCAAAACAATTAAGAAAATGGTAATAGTAACATACATATCTATAACTACCTTAAATGTAAGTGGATGAAATGCTCCAACCAAAAGAAAGACACTGGCTGAATGGATACAAAAACAAGACCCGTATATATGCTGTCTACAAGAGACCCACTTCAGACCTAGGGACACATACAGACTGAAAGTGAGGGGAAGGAAAAAGATATTCCATGCAAATGGAAATCAAAAGAAAGATGGAGTAGCAATTCTCATATCAGACAAAATAGACTTTGAAATAAAGACTATTACAAGAGACAAAGAAGAACACTACATAGTGATCAAGGGATCAATCCAAGAAGGTATAACAATTCTAAATATTTATGCACCCAACATAGCAACACCTCAATACATAAGGCAAATGCTAACAGCCATAAAAGGGGAAATCGACAGTAACACAATCATATTAGGGGACTTTAACAGCCCACCTTCACCAATGGACAGATCATCCAAAATGAAAATAAATAAGGAAACACAAGATTTAAATGATACATTAAACAAAATGGACTTAATTGATATTTATAGGACATTCCATCCAAAAACAACAGAATACACATTTTTCTCAAGTGCTCATAGAACATTCTCCTGGATAGACCATATCTTGGGTCACAAATCAAGCCTTGGCAAATTTAAGAAAATTGAAATCATATCAGGTATCTTTTCCAACCACAACACTATGAGACTAGATATCAATTACAGGAAAAAAATCTGTAAAATATACAAACACATGGAGGCTAAACAATACACTACTTAATAACCAAGAGATCACTGAAGAAATCAAAGCGGAAATCAAAAAATACCTAGAAACAAATGACAGTGAAAACACGATGATTCAAAACCTATGGGATGCAGCAAAAGCAGTTCTAAGAGAGAAGTTTATAGCAATACAATCCTACCTTAAGAAACAGGACACATCTCAAATAAACAACCTAACCTTACACCTAAAGCAATTAGAGAAAGAAGAACAAAAAAACCCCAAAGTTAGCAGAAGGAAAGAAATCATAAAGATCAGGTCAGAAATAAATGAAAAAGAAATGGAGGAAACGATAGCAAAGATCAATAAAGCTAAAAGCTGGTTTTTGAGAAGATAAACAAAATTGATAAACCATTAGCTAGACTGATCAAGAAAAAAGGGGGAAGACTCAAATCAATAGAATTAGAAATGAAAAAGGAGAAGTAACAACTGACACTGCAGAAATACAAAGGATCCTGAGAGATTACTACAAGCAACTATATGCCAATAAAATGGACAACCTGGAAGAAATGGACAAATTCTTAGAAAAGCACAACCTTCTGAGACTGAACCAGGCAGAAACAGAAAATATAAACAGACCAATCACAAGCACTGAAATTGAGACTGTGATTAAAAATATTCCAACAAACAAAAGCCCAGGACCAGATGGCTTCTCAGGCGAATTCTATCAAACATTTAGAGAAGAGCTAACACCTGTCCTTCTCAAACTCTTCCAAAACATAGCAGAGGGAGGAACACATCCAAACTCCTTCTAAGAGGCCACCATCACCTTGATACCAAAACCAGAAAAAGACGTCACAAAGAAAGAAAACTACAGGCCAATATCACTGATGAATATCATTGCAAAAATCCTCAACAAAATACTAGCAAACTGAATCCAACAGCACATGACAAGTATCATACACAATGATCAAGTGGGGTTTATCCCAGAATGCAAGGATTCTTCAATATATGCAAATCAATCAATGTGTTACACCATATTAACAAACTGAAGGATAAACACCATATGATCATCTCAACAGATGAAGAAAAAGTTTTCGACAAAATTCAACACCCATTTATGACAAAAACCCAGAAGAAAGTAGGCATAGAGGGAACATACATACCTCAACATAATAAAGGCCATATATGACACACCCACAGCCAACATTGTTCTCAATGGTGAAAGACTGAAACCACTTCCACTAAGATCAGGAACAAGACAAGATTGCCCACTCTCATCACTACTATTCAATATAGTTTTGGAAGTTTTAGCCACAGCAATCAGACAAGAAAAAGAAAAAAAAGGAATCCATTTTGGAAAAGAAGAAGTACAACAGTCACTGTTTGCAGATGACATACTACACATAAAGAATCCTAAAGATGTTACCTGAAAACTACTAGAGCTAATCATTGAATTTGGTAAAGTAGCAGGATACAAAATTAATGCACAGAAATTCTTGGATTCCTATATACTAATGATGAAAAATCTGAAAGAGCAATTAAGGAAACACTCCCATTTACCATGGCAACAAAAAGAATAAAATACTTTGGAATAAACCTACCTAAAGAGACAAAAGACCTGTATGCAGAAAACTATAAGACACTGATGAAAGAAATTAAAGATGATACAAACAGATAGAGAGATATACCATGTTCTTGGATTGGCAGAATCAACACTGTGAAAATGACATACTACTGAAAGCAATCTACAGATTCAATGTAATCCCTATCAAACTACCAATGGCATTTTCCACAGAACTAGAACAAAAAATTTAACAATTTGTATGGAAACACAAAAGACCCCGAATATCCAAAGCAATCTTGAGTAAGAAAAACAGAGCTGGAGGAATCAGGCTTCTGGACTTCAGACTATACTACAAAGCTACAGTAATCAAGACAGTGTGGTACTGGCACAAAAACAGAAATATAGATCAATGGAACAGGATAGAAAGCCCAGTGATAAACCCATGCACATATGGTCACCTTATTTTTGATAAAGGAGGCAAGAATATACAATGGAGAAAAGACAGCCTCTTCAGTAAGTGGTGCTGGGAAAATTGGACAGCTACATGTAAAAGAATGAAATTAGAACACTCCCTAATACCATACACAAAAATAAACTCAAAATGGATTATAGACCTAAATGTAAGGCCAGACACTATAAAACTCTTAGAGGAAAACATAGGCAGAACACTCTATGACATAAATCACAGCAAGATCCTTTCTGACCCACCTCCTAGAGAAATGGAAACAAAAACAAAATAAACAAATGGGACCTAATGAAACTTAAAAGCTTTTGCACAGGAAAGGGAACCATAAACAAGACAAAAAGACAACCCTCAGAATGGGAGGAAATATTTGCCAACGAAGCAACTGACAAAGGATTAATGTCCAAAATATACAAGCAGCTCATGCAGCTCAATATCAAAAAAAGAAACAACCCAATCCAAAAATGGGCAGAAGACATTTCTCCAAAGAAGATATACAGACTGCCAGGAAACACATGAAAGGATGCTCAACATCACTAATCATTAGAGAAATGCAAATCAAAACTACAATGAGGTATCACCTCACACCAATCAGAATGGCCATCATCAAAAAATCTACAAGCGTAAATGCTGGATAGGGTGTGGAGAAAAGGGAACCCTCTTGCACTGTTGGTGGGAATATAAATTGATACAGCCACTATGGAGAACAGTATGGAGTTTCCTTAGAAAACTAAAAATAGAACTACCATATGACCCAGCCCTCCCACTACTGGGCATATACCTTGAGAAAACCATAATTCAAAAACGTCACATATCGCACTGTTCATTGCAGCTCTATTTATAATAGCGAGGACATGGAAGCACTTAAGTGTCCATCGACAGATGAATGGATAAAGAAGATGTAGCACATATATACAATGGAATATTACTAAGCCATAAAAAGAAACGAAATTGAGTTATTTGTACTGAGGTGGATGGACCCAGAGTCTGTCATACAGAGTGAAGTAAGTCAGAAAGAGAAAAACGAATACCGTATGCTAACACATATACATGGAATCCAAAAAAAAAAGGTTCTGATGAACCTAGGGGCAGGACAGGAATAACGATGCAGACGTAGAGAATGGACTTGAGGACACGGGGACAGGGAAGGGTAAGCTGGGATGAAGTGAGAGAGTGGCATTGACATATATACTCTACCAAATGTAAAACATATAGCTAGTGGGAAGCAGCCGCATAGCACAGGGAGATCAGCTGGGTGCTTTGTGACCACCTAGAGGGGTGGGATAGGGAGGGTGGGAGGGAGACTCAAGAGGGAGGAGATATAGGGATATATGTATACATATAGCTGATTCACTTTGTTATAATGCAGAAACTAACACACCACTGTAAAGCAAGTATACGCCAATAAAGATGTTTAAAAAATAAAATAAAATACATCTCCTTTAGGTAAAAAAAAAAAAAAAAAGACTACCTTTTCCAAAAAAACCCGACTTACCATACCCAATTTAATTTGATTAGCTATCCTTCTGACAACTTGTTAGCCGTCTCTTTCCTTACCACCCCCCCCCACATGAAAGACCTTTTACAAAGTATCTTATAAATAAATAAATTTGACAATCTATAGCATATGATTTGTCATTCTTATGATACTGACAAAAGCAACCGGATTTGAAGATGAAGTTTTGGGCATGAGGAGTGGGAGGAAGGAATGAAAAAGAATGTTTAAGAATGCAGACAAACACGTGCACACAGCGCAGGTCAGCTCGGTTGTGCCCGCCACATGGGCACTGGTTCATATGCTGATTTAGCCAGTGAGGAAAATCTCCTTTAAACCAAGTGGGAAATTATAGTTACCAAATGAATAATTTCTTCTTCAGCATATATATGTTTCATTGCTCTGTTTCCATCATTGCACGGGTCACTTCTGACCTGAGAGCTCTTCACAATTCTTGATTTCATTAGTGTAAAAAAATATGCTCCCTAAGCACTGACTGGCAGAAAGATCAACTGCATGAACCAAGCAGAGTATCTCCAGGAGCCCCTGAGCTGCTATGCTATGAACTGGCTCTGCAGACGGCTAATGCTTTGTTGGGAGATCTTTCAACATGAAAACCATTTGATGCATCAGCTTAGAAGAAGTGGGGCATGTGCACACTCTAGAAGGGTGAAATGCTAAGGTCTTTCCCTCTGAAGAGGCCAGTGGCCACACCAGGTTCACATTACGTAAGGACATAGCTTCTTCACAAGCTCCGATGGCCTCCACAGCCCATGCTGATTCTCCAGGTTTAAAGCCGGGACATTCTGCGTTATGTATAACAAACTGAGGACTCTGCCTTACCTGCATTCCCTGCTTCTTCTATACTACTTATTAAAGTATTTTGTGATCCATCATGAGTCTGTGTTCAATGACTGATTACCCAAATGTTTATGAGCGTCTATTACAGAGAACAACTGATGACAGGTGGCAGAATTTAAAGGAGAAACAACATAGTCATTGCCTGGCCTCTGAGCTAAATATCCTGCAAGGGAGACAGGTACATTAAATAAGAAATTATGGTAACAGTTCATAAGAACTGTGATAAGAATTTGAAGGGACTGTAACATGTACCAAGATCACCTCATCTAGTCAAGGAGGACCAGAAAATATATTTGATAAATACTAGTTGGGCATCATTAAACAAATAAGACGACATTTAGGCTGGTGCCTGAGAGATGATTTGGACTTGGTTCAGTGGAAAGGTGACAATGTAGAAGAATGGAGATCAAGACAGGCAGAGGGATGAGTAAGGGAGAGAGCAAGGTGTCTGAGGAACTGAAAGAAGGCCAGGACAGCTGTCACGGGGGATGTGCCTGGGGGAGTGATCAAAGGTGGTGCTGGAGAGGGAGGCCATGAGAGGTCTCCCAAGCCAAGTTAAAAAAACTGAAATGTGTCTTTATGGATCCTGATGATCACAGTACTCGTAAGGTGCCTACTAAATAAGAGTAGACCTGCTTTTGTATTACTAAAAGCAGGAAATTTATAAATTTCTGAGCACTAAATGAAGGTGTCATGTGAAAATGCATAGCACACAGAAGGTACTCAATAAATGTTTAATGACTCTGCAACTGAACGACTTTGCCAAACAGAAATTATAACTTCATCCATTTGTAATGGTTTTGTACTGCACATATGTGCAAATTTCCTTATTTATCATCTTAGCAAATAATATTTTATCTTTAAAAATAATTCTTTAACGTTTGGCAGAAGTTTAATTTCAAAAAACTTAAAGGCACTGAAATAGATGATTGCATATCTCCATTGCAGTGAGAAATAATTATAAGCACCTTGAATGGGAGCACTATAAATAAAAATAACTCATCAGATTGCTTTTACAACCTGAGCAACGCAGAGTAATTAAACCAAGAAATTAAATTCTGTAAAATTAAAAATTCAATTCTATACATCAGATTTAGCAATGATTTTCAAGGAACTGATAGATCTCACAGCTGGTTTGGTTAAATTGTAGTCGATGACTAGTGTGTTTGCTATTTCAAACACTGTCTTCCATAAGCAAATTCACAATTTAAATTTTCAAGTCAACTTGATTTGAATAATCCATATAGTTTAAAAATGTGTGTGTGTGTATGTGTGTGTGTGTGTGTGTGTGTGTGTGTGTGTGTGTGTGTGTTTCTGGCAAAGGCTTTACAAGAGTGGTTTTCATTAAAGCCATCTCATAGTATGATTTGTATTGTGAAATAGTCTTCATAGTTACAGAAATACAGGCTATTGCTGATGACAAATTATTCATGCTATTCTACTTAAAAATGTTATGGTTAAACCATTATAGACTATGAAACACATATAGAGTATTTTTCTATGTGTACATGTAGAACATGAACAGAAATACAGAGGAGTTATGAATTGACTATAATTATCTATGAGAAAATCATAACATTCTTCATAGTATTCCAGGTATTCTGTGAAATATTTTCTTACAGAATTTCTTATCATACATCAATAATCAATCCATATTATTTTCTATATATGAATGAACGCTTCAGTGATTTTAGTCCCTTCTCCATGTCTCAGTGTATCTTGAAGAACACACGTTATTTTTTTCAGTATTTTTAAAAAGAGCTAAAAACTGCTGAAAATGTTAGTTTTTGAAAATGCATATACATATGCAGGCACACAGTTTATTTCTAAGAATAAAATGAGAAAGATTATCTTCCCTCCTCCACTTCCCTTCCAATTAAAAGAGACAGACCTCTGTCACATGGAAGGCTGGGAGCTAAGAAAGGAAGAGGCTCTTTGTCTACAGCTATACCCTGTTGGAACTTGCTCCTTCCCCTGGTACCTTCCAAAGAGTAAAGACTAGAGGAGCTAGAAAGTAAAATCTTCTTATTGCTTCTCGCCCTTATATCTTACGCTATCCTTCTGGGTGCCATTAACTCCTGTCCGCATTTCTATAAATGGTCCCTTAACAGATTCTCCTCAATCACCCCATTTGTGTTCCCTCTGCTCCTTGTGAGAACCTTGGCAGATACAGTAACTGATACAAGAAGTGTCCCAGGAAAGAAACTTTCACATGAGATCCTGAAATGTGTTGCTCGTATTTTTGAGGGATACTCAAAAAGCCACTTTGCTGTGGGACATTGGTACAATGTTAGGCCACAGGATGAGATGGCATCATGATTATTCAGATTTTTCCTGGTGATGACATGAATGAGATGCAAGTGGAAGGCAAGATGTGAGAGATCATGTAGCTGCTATCATGGAATTAGTAACAATCATGAAAATGGGGTTACCTGGCTGCTTCTGAGAGCTGATATATACGGATTAAAAATATAAACTGAAAACCTATTTTGAAAACAAGTAGAAAATCAGAAAGTCTTGATCGCAGCTTTGAAGGAACACCTCATCTCCTATTGTCTTGGGTTGGACATGACTGAACACCAAGCACAGCCAAGGATATGATTTTAAGTGTTGAAGAGTGACATCCATCTCCCATCATCCCTGACTTATAGAATCACTTATCCATTACCATTTCATCCCATACAACATTGCCTCAGACCAGGGGAACAACTTTTACAACAAAGGAAGTTCAACAATCGGCTTGCTCCCATGTAAATCACCCGGCTTATCACACGATCCAGTCTCCGAAGCCAGTTGAGGGAGAATGCTTTGCAAGGTCAAGTGCATCACAACACAATATGCTATTTCCTGACAGACTGTGCAGGAATCTATGGGTCCAAAACCAAAAGATGGAGGTAGGAGTGTCCCTGTTATGCTAAGAAATGCACTTAATGAAGTCTTCGTTTCTTTGTCTGGCAACACTGTGATTGAAGGAGTTTGAAAGTCCTAGTGTCCAAGGGAACAATGTTTACACCAAACAATGTAGAGTTAAATGATGCGGCACGTCTCTGGCCGTTCTGAGGTACCCAGGTGCTGGACAATCAGGGTGAGAAGGGAGCTCAGCAGACTGATTTTATTTCTGAGGGGGAATCGAGTTGATGCTACACAATGGTGGAGAGAGTATGTACAAATAAAACCATATATGAAACCTAAGGGATTCAGTGGGGTGCCACTTGGTATACCGTTGTCCAATAGTCAGTGAAAAACTGAGATAAATCCTGAAAAACAGGAACACCAAATATTAAGGGGTTTTTTAGAAATGAAGGTTTCGCTCATACCTTCAGGAAAAGAATACCATTACTGGTGATGGACAGTAAGTGAAACACAAGATAGTAGGAGAATAAAGGTCTAATTATTGACTTTGGCTTTGTGAAGAGCTACATAAATGGGGACTGTAGCAATAAATTCCGTTCTTGTTGCTGTTACTTGTTCCCCCCTTTTCCCCTGCTACCTTAAATAACAGCGGTATAGCAAGCATTTTAGATTTACAGATAGGAATATGTTCTAACTGGTATTTCCTCAAAATATTACATTATGTAATCAGGCTTGTGAATTTGTGTTGAGTGCACAAATTTTCCACCCATATAAAAATTGAGTGGATGTAAAGACAAAAGCAATGGGTTATGCTACATATCTTCTGTTAATCTCTCCAATAGTGGGCACTAACTGGATATCAGAGATAGAAGGAAAGGAAGTTGGTGGCCTTATTCTATTGCTTCCTCCCTGCTGGATCATCTTCAGTTGGCTCTCCACCAAAGGCCGAACTCTCTTCTACACAGCTACTATCCCTGCGTCTCTCAAGTGCAGGGGAGGTAAGAAGTCCCTCACTCTTACTAGGTCTGAGGCACTCAATTATTCTTTGTTAACTTCCCTAAACCCTGCCCACCCCTTTGTAAATATTCCTTTCATTAACTTTCCTTGTGAAAAATATCTGAGTACAGAATTCTAGATTTTTATTATTCTTTCTTACTCTTTTCTACCTTTGTCAACTAAAAAACTTTAAATGGCTTCCTATATCAAGTCTTCCAGGGCATTCAATGTGATTTTTATAGAAACAACTCTAATTTTGTATGAAACCATTTTCAACTGGCACAATCTCTAACTAAAATACACAAAATATTATGATGTCCAAATTGCCTAAGCGGGGTTGGGAACAAAAACCATTGACCAAGATAAGCTTGCAACTTTTCTGGTAGGAGAAAAAGTAGCAAATGCAGTCTACCAGGCACAATAGTTCAACATCCCATGACAATCAAGGGACATAGTTCACTGAGAATGGCAACCGGGAAGCCAGCACATCGGTTAAGCAGAGAGAATCGGCTAAGAGAAACACTATAAGTGCATCCATAGAAGGGGATGTGAGCGCCTGGGAAAAAAGTGTAGAGTATGATCGCAAGTGTCTAGGACAGAATCACAAAGAACACTGGCATATAAGAGATGTGTCAAGAGGAGGAGCTGAGAAAGGAGACTAAAGAGAGAACATCTAAAATAATGGAGACTTACAAGGAATTTCTTGTTAAATAACAGGGCATCTTCTATCCTAATGCAGTTGAATTCACAAATTCTATGGTGTTTTGGAATGAGCACAGACTTGTAAATTTTTTAAAAGATTTTTTTGATGTGGACCATTTTTTTTTAATGCCAGCTATTTATTATGGTCAACGTTATCAAGGAAATCTTTCTCACATCTTCCATATGACACTCATATTTCCTACTCAAGGAGAAGGCTTATCTAATTCCATGGGCTCACATTGATATTCAAACACATCTTTCTTTGAAGTCTTAAATATTTTATCTGAATCAAACAAGTTAGCGCTCGTATACACAATAATTTGTATTATCTTTTAATTGTTTCATGTTTGGAAGCCTTGCTCCTTCTAGCAAGGTGAACTATGGTTTAGGGGTCATATTTTATATTTATTGTGGATTTACCACTGCATTGTACAATATATATAGTCAATATTATTACTATTTCTATTGATTATATTTACCACATATATAATATACAGTATACACATTACTTATATTTACTATTATTTATATATCTATTGCTATTTCAACAAATTATTGCAAATTGGCTTAAAGTAACACAAATATATTATGTAGGTTTGAAGTACAACATGGATCTCACTGGGCTAAATTAAAGGTGTTAGCAGGGCTAAGTTGTTTTTGAAAACCATAAGGGAGATCAGTTTCTTTGACTTTTCTAGCTTCTAGGGCCACCTGCATTCCCTGGCTCCTGGACCCCTTTTGCTGTCTTAAAACTTCTGACTGCAGCAGTGGACCAAACCTTTCTGATGTCGTATCACTCTGAGTTAGTAGAACTCATGTTATTAGACTGGGTTCAGCCAATTAATCCAAAATAATCTCCTGATGTGGACCATTTTTAAAGTCTTTATTGACTTTGTTACAATATTGCTTCTGTTTTATGTTTTGGTTTTTTGGACACGAGGCATGTGGGATCTTAGCTCCCCCACCAGGGATCCAACCTGCACCCCCTGCATTGGAAAGTAAGGTCTTAATCACTGGACCACCAGGGAGGTCCCCCAGAACTGGAAATTAAAAGAGTCCTGGCCGTGATTTCTGCCTCTGACTCTGATGTGTCACAACGACTCTTTGTCTCTAAGCCCCATTTACTTTAACTGTAAACGTAATAATTATAACTCAGAGAGTGGCCAAGGGGATCATGTAAAATGTCTTGTACAAAACTAACTCTTCACAAGTGCTCAGTAAATGTGCATTTCCTACTTTCCTCTTTGGCACAATATCTCAAGGATACATTTTAAAGTGGTTGAATACTGAGAAGGAATTCCAATTCATTTTTTCACAAAATATGTGTGAATTGCTGCCTCTTGTTTGCCTTATTCTTAATCTGGGCCACTTAGTGACAATTTCTCTACAACTGAGGGAAAATGTTCTGCTTTATAGCCCAGAATATATGCCTTGTGATTTCCTGATTGAGTTTATTGATTTTTATTTCATACTACTCAGGTCTTATTTCTCAGTTTAGGTGTTCTCACATACCATGCCATTTCAATCGTTTAGCTGAGCCCCTATAGAACTGTGCGATCAAACAGTCCTGGTTGAGACCTCAATTCTCTTCAGCAAGACATCTTCCGGCGGGGTGGGGGCTGTCCTAGAGCCAACCTAGGTGCCCATAAAAGTATCTGCTATCGAAACAGCACTTCCTCCAAAGGTGCGATGGAAGAACCATTCTCTGGTTATGATATTGAATGCCATAAGAATAGGTTAAACTGCGGAGTTAATGTATTAATAGATAAAACTAATGTAATCCTTTATGTGATCTAACAGTTAACTTTATGCACAAAATACACAAAAAATGTAGAAGATACAAACTGGCAAATTTCTTCCTCTTACATATCATTATAAATCTAGGAATTTAAAACATAAATTTCAAGATGGTCTTAAACCTAAATTTCCCAAAGATAAAACCCAAAAGAATTCCACAGACTCATCTACTCATGATTTGCCCACAGTGTTTCATTGGTCCCCTTGAATCTGCAAGATTCAAACCACTGAATCAGACGAACTTTAGAGACAGCAGTGTGGCAAGATGCAGCTGTAGTTAGAATTGGAAATGCATGTTTAATCCATGTAAAAAGTTCAGGATAGAGTTACTACTCTATCCTGAAATGTATCAGTATAGAGTTCCTGTATTCAATTATTATTGTTCTTAAAGAAAAATTGGTAGAGAGTCCATGATGGTTGCTATTATCATGACAGGTTCTGAGATTTATCAGGCTTCAACCTGTTTTGAAATCTGTATTCATTAAAATATCTCCAAATGGACACCTCAAATTCAAATACTTACTTCTGAAGTAATGAATGAGATTATTAAACTCCGTGCCCCTCTAACACACACCTAAGTGGACAAAAGAGGTTATCGTTGAAGGGAAATCAAGCGTGTCACTGGAATAATAATATTTTAAATGACATTCTGAAATTTTTTTCAAAATATTAATGACATTTCCATCAGTCAGTGAAATATTTTCACTCGTCTTTTAAATTATATTTATTTTGAAAATCCCAAAATAAAGTTGCATGTGTACACGTGTCTATGTGCATGCCGGTGTGTGCAAAATCTTGTTACTACTGGTCTTTTTTTTTTTTTGCGGTACGCGGGCCTCTCACTGCTGTGGCCTCTCCCGTTGCGGAGCACAGGCTCCAGACGTGCAGGCTCCGCGGCCATGGCTCACGGGCCTAGCCGCTCTGCGGAATGTGGGATCTTCCCAGACCGGGGCACGAACCTGTGTCCCCTGCACCGGCAGGCGGACTCTCAACCACTGCGCCACCAGGGAAGCCCACTACTGGTCTTTTTTAATGAGAGACATCAAGATAATTCAAGAGCAGGTAAAGTATGTGTATGAGAAAATTTCCTAATCTAAATTTGAATAATCTCATATATCTCACTGACAATTTCTTTTATGAGCACAGATTTTATGCTCTGCAGTTATTTCATCCCACCATAAGCATGAGACCAGATTTAGGGGATTTTTTTAGAAATACGGGGATGGAAACTTTATTTTATTTCTTTAATTTTTTAATTTTTTTGGCTGTGTTGGGTCTTCATTGCTGTGCACAGGCTTTCTCTAGTTGTGGTGAGCTAGGGGCTACTCTTTTGTGTGGTGCGTGGCCTTCTCATTGCAGTGGCTTCTCTTGCTGCGGAGCATCAGCTCTAGGCACGCGGTTTCAGTAGGTGCAACTCGTGTGTTCAGTAGTTGCGGCACAAGGGCCCTAGAGTGCATGGGCTTCAGTAGTTGCGGTGCGTGGGCTCAGTAGTTGTGGCTTGCAGGCTTAGTTGCTCTGTGGCATGTGGGATCTTCCTGGACCAGGGATCAAACCCATGTCCCCTATATTGGCAGGCAGATTCCTAACCACTGCACCACCAGGGAAGTCCCCAGACTCAGTTCTTAACAGCCATCTGGGGTTGGACATCAGTTTGGAGACTAGATACATTGCACACAGAGTTTTCCACCATGCAGGTAATTTTGCTTCCACCAAAGAATCTAATCAGAACTGTAAGTGAAGATCATTGTTTTAAAGAATTACTTAACGATGGGCTTCCCTGGTGGCACAGTGGTTGAGAATCCGCCTGCCAACGTAGGGGGCACGGGTTTGAGCCCTGGTCTGGGAAGATCCCACATGTCACTAAGCAACTACGCCCGTGTGCCATAACTAGTGAGCCTGCGCTCTAGAGCCCACGAACCACAACTACTGAGCCCGCGCTCTAGAGCTTGCATGCCACAGCTACTGAAGCCCGCACATCTAGAGCCTGTGCTCCGCAACAAGAGAAGCCACCACAATGAGAAGCCCGTGCACCGCAACGAAGAGTAGGCCCCGCTCGCCACAACCAGAGAAAGCCCGCACACAGCAACGGAGACCCAATGCAGCCAAAAATAAAAATAAAAAATAAATAAATTTATTTTTTTAAAAAAAAGAATTACTTAATGACACTCTAGGTAAACTTCTAAACAAATGCACTAATGAAATGAAAAGTACAATTTACAGGTCTATGATTCTGATGGGAATTTTGTTTAGGAGCTGCAAGAATCCCTTACTCAGTCTAGCTAGGTCAGCATTCTTACCCTGCTGGCATCTTAGCTGACTCCATATGCCATTTACACAAACACTTGTTCTTGTGCTTCAGCTTTCACTGATTTGGAACTGTGCCTTTTCTGCACCTCCCCTTTCCTACATTTTCTGCATCCTCCCCTGTAGACTTTACTTCTCTTGCTTCTTTGCTCAGCTCCTGAAATCTACTGTGAATCATGTATTTAAAGGACATTGCATGTACCAACTGGTTCTTTGAGGAGGTCTCTCCAACACAAAATACACTATTTTTTTTCTGATACTATGCAAAATACAGTCTGTGTACTTCTTGAAAGCCCCATCATCTGCAGTTTGTCCCTGACTGATAAAAACATTTCCTTCAACAATCTTAGGGTTTATAGCAGAAAGTTGGGTAGGGTCACTTCTCCTACTCTCAAAGGAAAAAAATAACCTTCCAAAAAAATCTTGCTTCTCTTGCACATTCATTTTCCTACACTTATAAACATCCTCTTGTGGCTAGATGGAATATCAGATTATAGTGACCTGGCAGAAGTTCCCCACTGGCCCTTTTAAAAGTTCACTCCTGAAACGTGGGTATTTGGATTTCACCAAGTCATTTGACTAAACTTTTCATTCAAACTGATGAAATGGTGAAATGTGGACTCAATACTCTTTAATGACTTTGCATTTTAATTTATCTACATTTGCCAAAGCTGCTGGATTGATTTTCACCATGAGGGACATTTACAGTTTATGACAGGGGACTCTGGACAGTGCTGACCTGTCCAGCATTTGTATTGATGATCTGAAGTAGAATACAGAAAAAAATACTTACTATATTCAAGAAAACCTAAGAAAAAATACCTTACAGAGCTGAATCGCTAAAATAAATTTTTGAGATAGGTTTATGTAAAATATTACAAAATAAAATATTACAGCTAGTAGGCTATTAGCTATTTCTCCATTTTTGTTGACTTCCCAAATTCTACATTACATTTAAAGACCAATTGTTGTTGCTAACAGTCGTTGAGCAATGAAATATGTTACTCAAGGGTGTGTTCTGAGAATCAACTGTAGCTCTGAAGTCAGACTGCTTGCGTATAGATTCTGGATTCCATTCTCACCAGCTGTGTGACTTTATTTAAGTTCCTTAACCTCTCTCTGCCTTGGGTGATAATACTAGTATCTACCTTATCTGGTTCCTGGGAGGAATAAATAACATAATGAATGCAAATCATTTGAGCAATGCCTGGCAGATGGTATGTGCTCAGTAAGTCCCAGGGATTATTATTATCTTTTCTTATTATCTTTTCTAAATAGCCTTGCAAATGGGATATGTTTTCTTCTATATTCAGGCTTAAATTTTATCTTCAGTATAACTGATATGGCAAGGGAAATCCTCAATTACCTGAAATTCCTTTTTAATTTTTATTTGAATGTTGGTTTATGTATTCACACAGTATTGACAAATTGGGAGGTTTCCTTAAAGGAAATCCCACACTTCAGCACTGTGAAAAGAAATGAGCAATTCAAGAGAAAATTAGATTAAATCCTTAAATTAAATCCCAGGTTTAAAAAAGATCTTAGTAGAAAATGTACCACTCTGGCTTCCTATTAAGATCTAATATTTTCCCAATTGTGTAGTAATGGGGGTTGGGGGAACATCCCTTAGGCATTCTCATGAAAAGTTTTGGATAAACAACTAGACAGTGTGATTAAGCCCTCCTCAATAACATCAAAATCACCTCCAACTTAATTCTACTCACTCAAAAAAAGAAATTACTTCATTTCTAAGTTAATACAAGGTTCCCTTTTAATGTAATAATTGGCAGACAGTATTATTTGGCTTGTTATGCAATAAGCCTAAATGTACTTTGAGGGTTATTAAATTAGTGGGATCTTCAAGGCCACAGAGAACAAGACACAATTGTTTTATTTTTTCTCAGGCTTTCCTCTGTGACTTGAATGTTCAGATCTTATTTACCAAGTGATTTTTGTATTGGACAGGTAATAAAAAAAATCATGATTTTACCAGAAAAGACTGAGAATTAAAGTTAATACAGTAAAAGAAAAAAGTGAACCAAAGTAAGATGTTTTATTTCCATTTTATCCGCTTCTTATTCCTCATATACGAGAGGAAATAAAATGGATATTTACATTGAATATCAGAGAGTTTGACATGTTCTCACCTAAATACGTCTCCAACAGAACATTTTCAGAATTCTTTTCTAAACATCCACGAACATTTTCCTAAGGCTTATTTCTAAATCTAAGAGAGCCCTGTGAGAGGGAGACTTTGCGTCTCTTGGAAGCTGCCTCATCGAGCGCTCGGCAGACAGGAAATAACTCCTCTTTAAATCAGGAGCTGGGCTGCGGAACAACTTTACCAAAGGTACGCAGAGGAATTTAAATATCTGAAGAACACTGAATACGAACATGTTACATGGGTACAAAGTAATAACACGTATTTTAGAGCTTTAATTTATCTCTGATCCTGAACAGAACGAAATAAAATGCAAAAAAGAATCCTTTAAACTAAAATGGAATCATACATGCTGCTCTATGGGGGAAAAAAAAAGGAATATACGGACATACATACACACACACACCCCCACCCTTCCTCAAGCCGTCTCAGTGTTTCACTTCACCATCAAATGCCTTAAATATTATGCACTGTATGTAACTATTTTACCACCATTCATTCCTCTACATTACTGCAAACTGAATTTTTATCTATCCGTATGTGATTCTGATCATTCCACTGTCACTTCTCTCAGGGAAAACAATGCCCTCCCCCCGCCAACGTCTTTTCCCTCTTCCTCCTCATTCAATTTGTGCTCTCAGCAGGAAAACATGGTAGATGGCTGTTCCTCCCTTGGGCATCCCCTGCTTCCAGCCTTCCCAACTCTCTTTCACCTCATTTCCCTTCTTCCAACTGCCCTGACACACAGAGAGAATTCTTTATAATTCCTTGTATGTAGGTCGCTTGCTGAAACTACTTGTTAGTCCTTCTCTGATACTAAGTAACCCAGAGGGTGTGTAGCGGACCAGCACCATATAGAGAATTTGAAGTTTGGATCCACTGAGCTTATACCTTGCACAGGTTGAATATTCTCCAGAAAAAGAAATATTTTCAAAAGGAAGTAACTAGAATATTGGTATCAAAAATATTTTGTCTTAGCCAAGGGGGATTCTTAAGAGTAATTTATTCTATGAGGACAAAGTCTATTTTTATACACTCTGGCGACACGCTGAAACAAGGACTTAATGCTCAGAATTCTGTGCTCCTCTTTACCCCACTGTCATCTTCTTCTTCCCTGTCTCCCACTTCCTATTATAGGAGATGGGACTGCCCACCTGTTTTCCTCTTTGCTCATCCTAGCCCCAGGCTACTTCTCCCCTGTGACCCTCCCTTGGCTAAGAATTCTCCCTATGCCTTCTGCTGACTCTCTTACTGAGCCTGTACGTCTCAGATTATCTGTGGCTTCTTCTGCAACACTTCCTAGACCAGCCCCAAGTTGGTTCATGCTTCTTCCCAATGCTACATTAATACCCGTATGCATTTCTATGGTTGCACTTGGCCAGACTTCATTAAAGCCCTCGGATTTCCTGGTGGTTTGTCCCAGTACTGTGAGCTCCTAAGAGTAGCTGTGATCTCCTATTTACCTTTGAGTCCACTGGGCTGAACATAACGTCTAACATATAATACAAATGCTCAGTATATATCTGAATCAATATATGGATGAATGAACAAATATTGAATTTAAGGTTCCTGATGATACTATCTTGAAACTCATCATCAACGAAAAAATGTTTTGGAAACACAAAATACATTTTCTGAACCTCACAAATTATTTACCGTAACCTTATTAATGTATACTACTATGTTTTCACTATTATTACTGATTAATCAACTTTATACACTGATATTCTTATGGAAAGGCTTACTGCACACATCATGTCATTTTGTTTACAGAGTCTCAAAGAAAGATACTGTGAACAAGGTCACACGTCCCTTCTCTGGGAGGGTTTGATAAATCAATGCTCTCAGAGCAGACTTGGTATTATAAAATATTATGGGGGCTGGAATGATGGATTCAAATTAAGGACAACATCAATTTCTACTCAGCTAGATAACAAATTTCAACAACATGTACTGTTATGACAATTTAGGTGCCATCAGAAAAAAAAGAATGATTTTTAAAGTTTAGTTTTATTACTGAAAAATATGAAAACAATTTTAATTTAGTATGAAAATCTAGGCAAAGTAATCCCATTAATGTCAAAAATTTTAGCAAATGTGCTTGTGTCTCAGGCTACTTTATAAAAATATGTAGCAATGTGAATTACATTCAAGAAACAAACCAAAAAGATGAGAGATGCACGGACAATCTCCCTCATGATTGGGGCTCATTACTAAGACAGGATATCAGTAACTTAATAAAAATTCTACTGGGGGTCTTCCCTGGTGGCGCAGTGGTTGAGAGTCCGCCTGCCGATGCAGGGGACATGGGCTCGTGCCCCGGTCCGGGAAGATCCCACATGCCGCGGAGCGGCTGGGCCCGTGAGCCATGGCCGCTGAGCCTGCGCGTCCGGAGCCTGTGCTCCGTAGCGGGAGAGGCCACAACAGTGAGAGGCCCGCATAATGAAAAAAAAAAAAATTCTACTGGGGCTCATTTTCAAGGAGCCTCAAATATTTTACCGCTTGAAAATATAATTAATAATGTGCAAGTGATCAGGGAAAATAAATATTGATTGTAGTCATAAGATTAAATTCCACCTTCAGATATCTTATTTGTTAGCTATATCTCAAACATCATATGTATTTCTATTGCTGAGACGTCTGGACAAAGCTTGTGTATCCCAAAGTGAAGTTGCAGGCCCTTCGTATACAGTCCACTGCAGGACCTGGACAGGAGCCAGACAGAGCTGAGACCATTTCATTATCAAGAGGGAAGAAGATGATAGAGTGCTATAAAGAGAATGACTCAGAGTTGTTTTCATACTTCGTAGGGAGGTTTATATTTATAATTGCTGGATTGAGTTGTTTACCTCAGTCATTTAAAGGATGCTGTCTTATAGTTTCTTAATCATTTAAAGAGTACTGTCTTATCACAAATCATTTTTACTTAGGACCAGTATCATGTGGCCTTTTGAGGATTTTCCTTCTGAGCCAGATAAATACATTGTTTTGTAGTGATGAACACTGGATCATGTCATCCTATAAAAAGAGACAGAACTTAGAGAAAAAGGAATGAAAAAAGGACTGATTGGGTATAAAATTCCCAGTGACTGCATACATAGTGATTTGAACATGTTCATTAAATATAATCATGGTATAATGTGTTTCTTAATGAAGTAATAGAGGAGTGCAGTAATAAAAGAATAATGAGTAAGATGTGAGAGAATGTTGTTTAGGTCTTGTCTGCATAATCAAAAAGACAGAACTTCTCTACACATGAGAGAACTGCAGCTCTGTAAGAGGATCAAATACAAAACTACCAAAATAATATTCTGACTTTTCTTTTGGCTACTTGCAAAAAAAATGACATTTAATTTCAGCAAAGCAACCACTCTTAAAGTTTGTATTCCTCTTTTGTAAAGAGGAGAGCAGTAGAACATAACTCACCAAACCAACTGGAATGAATCACGAGCTGCACAGATATTGTTAAAGATGAAAAACTATTGCATCTAAGTGAATAAGAGAAAAGCTGAATCATCTAGTAGTTATAGTGGCAAGCTTTAGTGTAGTTCTAAGGGAATGAATTTCCTTTTATTTGGTTGACAACAAGACAAAAATATAAAATTGTATATAAAAAAGATATTTTCTTTTTAATTATATAGAAGTTATTAATGAAACATAATTCAGTCTACTTTTTTAAAAAAAATTATGGTCTGAAAAGATTTTATTAACAAAAAAATCAAACAAAACAGAAAATTTCAAAAAATAAAAATCACTGCAAATATCTCAATATCCAGATATCATTACTATTTTCAGTGATATGTATAGAAAATGCTAAGTATACTTGTAAAAAAGCTATCATAGTAATGAACTACAAGAAATAAATTGCAACTAACTTTTTTCTCACTTAACACTATACAATGGCCTTATTTTATTTATTTTTTTAACATCTTTATTGGAGTATAATTGCTTCACAATGTTGTGTGAGTTTCTGCTGTACAACAAAGTGAATCAGCCATACGCATACGTATATCCCCATATCCCCTCTCTCTTGCATCTCCCTCCCACTCTCCCTATCCCACCCCTCTAGGTTGTCACAATGCACCGAGTTGATCTCCCTGTGCTATGCAGCTGATTCCCACTCGCTATTTTACATTTAGTAGAGTATATATGTCCATGCTACTCTCTCACTTCGTCCCAGCTTACCCTTCCCCCTCCCCGTGTCCTCAAGTCCATTCTCTACATCTGCGTCTTTATTCCTGTCCTGCCCCTAGGTTCGTCAGAACCTTTTCTATTTTTTTTCAGATTCCATATATATGTGTTAGCATACAGTATTTGTTTTTCTCTTTCTGACTTACTTCACTCTGTATGACAGTCTCTAGGTCCAACCACCTCACTACAAATAACTCAATTTTGTTTCTTTTTATGGCTGAGTCATATTCCATTGTATATATGTGCCACATCTTCTTTATCCATTCATTTGTCGATGGACATTTAGGTTGCTTCCATGTCCTGGCTATTGTAAATAGTGCTGCAATGAACATTGTAGTACATGACTCTTTTTGAATTTTGGTTTTCTCGGGGTATGCCCAGTAGTTGGATTGCTCGGTTGTATGGTAGTTCTATTTTTAGTTTTTTAAGGAACCTCCATACTGTTCTCCATAGTGGCTGTATCAATTGACATTCCCATCAACAGTACAAGACGGTTCCCCTTTCTCCACACCCTCTCCAGCATTTTACAATGGCTTTATTTTAAATTCAATGCAATAGGTCTACCTGCTTTTTTCAAATTGTTAGAGTGATATCCATAGTAATTTATTTAACTACTGCCCTCTTAATGGAACAGTTGAGTTCAATGTATTGCTACCACTAACAATGTTATAACAGACATCTTTCTATATGCTTACATTGCATGTGCATTTAAATTTTTGAAAATTGTGAAATCAGCAACATTTGTCATGACTGAGAATTTTTACTTTAATCTTTGCATATTTATAAGCAAAATCAATGTCATGGTTTTCATCTACATTTATTAGTGGGACATCAAATGGTCTTTTCAGATATTGTTAGTGATACTTCTGCCAAATTTTCTATCATTCCAGTCATCATTTTGCTTATTTTGTAAGAATATTTTCATGTACTATAGATTTATGTGTTATATATCATTTATGGAATGCATGAAATCCTGTGAGGAAAGTACTGTTATGGACTGAATGTATGTCTCCCCCAAAATTCACACGTTGAAGCCCCAGTGTGGCAGCATTTAGAGTAAAAAAGTAAAGTTAAATAAGGTCATATGGGTGGGACTCTAATTCAATTGAATTAATGTCCTTCTAAGAAGAGACACCAGAGAACTCAATTTCTGCACACATGCACCAAGGTAAGGGCACATGAGGATACAGCAAGAAGGCAGCTGTCTGCAAGCCAGGAAGACAGCCCTCACTGAAGACCAAATTGACCACAACCTTGATGTTGAACTTCTAGCCTCCAGAACTATAAGAAAATAAATTTTCTGATGTTTAAGCGACTAGTCTATCATATTTTGACCAGAATTTAGTATTTTGATCATTTCAGACCACTAAGATCTTTTAGATCAGAATTCAGTTAAAACTGGACAGCATATTAGCTTTCTGCACTGCATAACACACTACAACAAACTTAGCAGTTTAAAACTACACTCATTTGTTATCTCATGGTTTCCATAGGTCAGAAGTCGAATCACGACTTGCCTGGGTTCTCTATTTCAGAATCTCACCAGGCTAAAGTCCAGGTGTCATCCAGGGCTGTGTTCCCATTAGAGACTCAAATAGAGAAAGATATACTTCCAAACACTCTCAAGATGTTAGTATTATTCATCTCCTTGCAGCTGTAGGACTGAGGCTTTTGTTTTCTTTCTGACTGTCAACCAAGGGTCATTCTCAGTTTCTAGAGGCCACCCATGTTTCCTTGTTCCATATCCCTGTCCATGGGCCCTCTCACAATATGGAAGCTTAATTCTTCAAAACAGTGATAGAGACAGAGAGCATTCCTCACCTCAGTGAGAGCTCAGTATTTCCTTTAAGAGCTTTTATCTGATTAAGACTGGCCCACCCAGGAAAACCTGCCTTCTGATCAACTTGAAATCAACTGATTTGACACCTTAATTACACCTGCAGTAATCCCTTCACCTTTTCCGTATTCTATTGGCCAAAAGCAAGTCACAGGCCCCTCCCACACTCAAGGGGAGGATTACACAAGGCATGAACACAAAGGCAGGAATCATGGGGGATGCCCTAGAGTCTGTCCATCAGAGTGAGTATTTTGTGTTTTCCTTTGTCTCTAAAATTCATGTTTCTTCCCACTAACTTTTGACCAGCTGTGCTGTGAAAATTTAGAGACAGAGGAGATAGGTGGTCAGCCAGGAGCTAGAGGGGAAGAACAGAAAGGGTGTAACAAGAGGAAAACAGAGGTGACTGGAGAAGGGGAGAGATATCCATGCAGTGGTGAGTAGAAAAGTCATGTTGGAGCAATGACTTCAAGTGAATGAAAAGGAATTGAGTTTTAACTCTCTCGTGACCTACTTGTCCTAAATTACGCAAGTTTTTCTCAATTTTACTTTTCCTCTATGTCAATAAGACACCCAGTTTTTCTTGCCAATAACAGCACTGTCATGGTGCCTCTTGCTTATCCTTCACGCCTTGGCTTGAGATAGGCTGGGATCTGGAACGCTTTACTGGAGTGCTTGCACCTGCACAAATGTCTCTTCAAGCAACAGAATATAAAGAAACTATGAGGGACTAAAAATAACTGCATGCATGCCCAGTTGGGGCAAATTATGAACAATAAAATACAAAAAGGCCAAAAGCCAACTGCCACTTTTGAGGTGCTGGGAGCAAAAGGAGGGTACTATGAATGATCCCTGCACGCAACACCACCAAGCAGGTGGGCAGAGCACCCCACCTAAGCTTGGGAAGCAAGCAAGGGCACCTGTTACTTGTTCTCACTACCTTTTGCTGCAACACAAGTCCTGTTATCAATTTTTATAAATTAAAGAGGCCAAGAACCCAGGTCAGTAACAAGCTGAAATGAGAAATTACACTCTCTGGCATCTGCTTGTTTATTCCACCCTTATAATTTGAAGAACAGGCCTCATACATAGAGAGTTCACCTGGCTCTCCCCTGTCTCTTGAAATTAGTACAAGATGTAGTACAACTACATCTCGGGGTACAACAGAACCTTCTCCAATGTCTACACAGACAGTAAAAACTTTATTCTTGGGTCCTCTCTGCCTGAGGCTCCACTGAACTTTTCTGGAATCTATCTCTGTTCACATCACTCTCTGCAGGTCCCTTTTCACACATCATTCTGAGGTTACTAAACTCAATGGTAGTTTTAAAGAGAGAGGCAATGTTTGAAGGGTGTGTTTACATGACAGGACTGTACATGATTTGGTTTTAAACATGAAAAACCTCTTAAAATGTTTGCTAGCTTCCCTTCATCTCATTCCCCCTCCCCCGCCAGTCTTCACATAAAATAAGCTCACCAGGTCCCTTTTCTCCTTGTCTCTACTTTCATTTTTATCACCCCACTTTCCAATCAGAAAGAAAAAGATAAAAGAACCAAAAAGTCATCTGATTCCCTCGTACTGAGTAGCTCTTGATGGTGACTGGGTATTGTGGACACTCATGCCCTGTCATTTCACCTCCTAGCTCAAGTTGTCTACCGGGATATTTCCCTCAGAATATTTCCTTCCCTAAATGGAAACCTCATGCTTGCTGTCAAAATAATAAGAGTTACACACTGGTGACACATTTATAGTCTTCCTAGACCAGAGGTCTTGGAGGATGCTTACTCAATTTGTCTTATTCATCTTAGGAACATCCAGCTCCCCGCCTTGTGTCCAACAAGTCTTCCTTATGTATGTGCTGCTGCATCCATCACAGGAAAGATATATTGCAACTTAGCAAGTTCACATAGCAAATACCATATGAGTGTAACCTGGGTTCCTTGTTAATTTGCAGGAACTTGTATTTCCTTCAATGTTTGCAGGACTTAAGGAACATAGAACTTCAAAAAAGTAGCGTAAAATACAGCATCGTATTATACCACACCCCACACTCCCAGACCTACCATCTCCAATACAGCACATTGTGTATGACGTGCCACATCTCAGAACACACCATCTACACAGCACATCTATAACTCCTACTGTATCACATGCCACCCTGAACACCATACCCCACAGCACGCACACACACACACGCACACACACGCATGCACACCCCATACCCCTATCACCCTAACCATTCACACTGTACCACAGAGCATAGCACACACTATACTACACTACACTACACACCCCACATCTACCATCCCCAACAGACCACATTACCCAACCATACGATACACCATGCCACTTCCAACACACCACCCCACACTTACCATTACAACATACCACACACCACATCAATCCATCCCACACCAAACATACAAACAAACTTTTCAAATGCTGTACACTTGGCACTGGCTCAATCCTGAGGGAAAAAAAGAAATGTTGACCATCAAAGATATCTCATTCTTCTACTGTTTCATGATATTAGAATACTGACCTAAATAAAAGTTAGTATGGACTTCAGGGAGAGATTTTTATGTCCATATTTATAAAATACATGAATACTTAGAAGGAAACCTGTACCTATATAAACAAGCCAGAAAACTGGGATGGGAGAGGAAAAATTAAGTTGAATCCTGATCATCTGTGGGTGATCAGAGTGACTTTCAAGATCGTGTGTTGGTTTGTCCCCCAGTCACTCTTCTCAGACAAGAGAGCATTTATCATAATATATTATAAATATTACTTTGTCTTGTTTTCCAACCTACTTGATGAGGACAGGAATCAAATCTTTTTCTATCAATTTGCCCAGAATTTTTCCCAGCACCTGACACACAGTAGGCATTACATAGTTTTAATGATTCACAGCTTTGAAGAGAGAGATTAACTTATTATTGAAGTTATAAAAATAAAATTTCAAGATGTATCTATTCTAAATAAGTCTATAAAATTAAATAATACTGTTAGGGGACTTTTCAAGCCCTTGCTCCTTCATTTACTTTCATCCCCTTTCAAATTTCATGGGACACTTTGGGGCATTCAATTCCAAACAGAGTTGTGTAACAGATTTCAAATTAAATAAAAGTAGATTTCCCTGTGATCTAAAAATGGATAAGTTTCTAATCAATTATGCATATAGTTCACTTGGCTTGTCCTTCATAGCGTAGAATTTCTAAAGGTGTTTAAAGTTGGGAAAACCAAGAACAGCCTCTCCACCATATGCTATCGTTTCTTTAATTACAGTCCTATTTGGTTTCTTAATGAAGTAAAAATAAAATCCAATATATAAATGTTATGACATTTAGGGATACCTAATTTATGTTCTTATCCTGTGACTGATTTTTCTTAATGAAGAATTAGAGTGGGTTAAGTCCTTTAAAACCAAATATATTCTAACCTACCTCAAAATATCAGTTTCCAAATAATTGTATTTTTATTTTCAAAGCCATTCAAGTACAGCATTTTACATCTCCTATGAGGCCATCGTTCTAAGCACAGGCACCTTCAGGAAAATGCAATCAATGTAATTTATCATGTACTTGAATTTGAAAAAAGGCCAGTCTAAACTACACATTAACTCTGAAGGCAACCACACTGATTCTTATTCATCACAAAGATATGTCACCCCATTCTATTCATCTTTATCTTATGAGTTAGTGAATGGAAAATGAGATGTAAATATTATAAATAAAAATATCTTTAATAAATTGTAAGATTTGAAACTTACATTTCCTAATATTAAATAGTGATTATAACTATTTTAGTTTGAGCAATCATGTATCAGATTAGGGGTTTAAAACTTTGCACTTAAGAACATTTCAACATAAGAATCATAGTTTGAGAATATTTTAATATACAAACTGAAGATGAAGTAAAAAGTTCTGTTTTTGTTTTGTTCCTCTTGATTTAACTCTTTAAAATCTCCCTGAGAATGGCAAGTGAAAGAGTAATTAACATACATGTTTTTCCCTCAATATATTATGCCATAACAGACATGTCAATAGAAGAATTGCACAGAATTCTACAACTACTCCCTGTGATTCACGTCCTTGTATAGCCCTCTTCTGTTGAAAGTGGGAGGTATACGACAGAATATGATTAGGTTGTATTATATGGCACAAATGACTTTTAAAAAAGAATATTATCCTTCCTGGGCCTGACCTAATCAGATGAATCCTAAAAATAGATAAGGTTCTTCCTGGAGAAAAAGACTTAAAACACAGGAGGGAGATTCAAATTGAAAGAGAGTCTTAGAACCTGCTGTATAGCACAGGGAACTCTACTTCACTTTGCTGTACAGTAGAAACTAATACAATGTGGTAAAACAACTATACCCCAATTAAAAAAAAAAAAAGAGAGTCTTTGTTGTTGGCTTTGAAGATGGAGGGAGTCACATGGCAAGTTAACCTAAATGTATCAAAGCCTAAATGAAAGAGCTAAAAGTACAAAATTTTTTAAATACTACAAAAAATTTAAAATAATACATAGGAGAAGATATCTATAACCAGGTTCGTGCAAAATTCTCTTAGATGCAACATGAGAAACACCATTCATAAATGAAAAAATGGATAAATTGGACCTTATCAAAATTTAAAACCTTTATGTTTTAAAAAACACCATTACGAAAACTTAAAAACAGGCATCAGATTAGCAGAAATTATTTGCAAAACAAATATCTCATAAAAGACTTGTATCAAAACTATAAAGAATTCTTAAAACCAAGGAATATAAAAACCTGATTAAAAATGAAGAAAAGTGTAGAATTGACATTTTACCCCCAAAAAAGATAGATTAATGATTAAGAAGCACATAAAAGACAGTCAACGTCATTAGTGATTAGGGAAAGGTAAATTAATACCACAATGTGATTCCACTTTATACCCACTAGAATGGCTATAATTAAAATTTTTTAATAGACAATAAGAAGTTTTAGAAAGAACACAGAGAAAATTTCTAGTGGGAATTAAAATAGTGTTGGAAAACAGTTTTGTTGTTTCTTAAAATTTCAAACATAAATTTCCCATATAACCCATCAATTCTACTTCTAGGCAACTACTCAAGGTAAATAAAAAATATGTCTACACAAAGACTTGTAAATTAATGTTTCCAGTAGCATTATTAATAATAGTCAAAAAGGAAAAACAATCAAAATGTCCCTCTACTGATGAATAAATAAAATGTAGTATATTCATGCAGTAGAATACTACTTAGCAATAAAAATGAATGAACTACTGCTACACGCAAAACATACACATGAACCTCAGAAGTGTTATGCTATGTGAAAAAAGCCAGACACAAAAGACCATATATTATATGTTTCCCTTTATAGGAAATGTTTCCATATTTAGGAAATGTCTAGAAAAGGAAAATCTATAGAGATAGAAAGCAGATTCTTATTTGCCTGATGGTGGGAGTGGGAACTGAAACTGACTCCAAATGGGCACAAGGAATCCTTAGGGGGAGATGGAAATATGGGATAATGATGCTATTTGCAAAACTCTGTAAATTTAGCAAAACTTATTGTACACTTAAAATGGGTAAAGTTTATGGTATGTGAATTATATCTCAATAATGCTGCTTAAACAATCACACAGGTAATAGGTATTACACAGACAGTAACTTGCAAATGTTGGCATTTCTGTCTTCACAGCCAAGGCTATGCTATACGGTTTTCCTAAATATACCAAGATCCATGAGATGTACTTTTGGCCTTGGAGTCTCTAAACTGCTTTCCTACAGCTGAAGCATTTTGTATTTCTGTTGCTTGTCACAATTACCAACACAGCTGGGGTATGTGGATCAAAGTGAACTGTACTTGTCGGTCACAGTGTTAACAGTACTACTTAGGGGTATGGTGCACATGCTTAAAGAGTTGATTCCTGGCTAACAGCCAGGGGTGGGAGGAGAACAATTAGATACTGAATTAGACTTACAGTGAAACTTTTATTATTAACATAGGCAGAAACCTGTACTGACAATCATGCCAATGAAAGAAGGAGTTGGCTGAGATAAGTTCATTGATCCAAAATACAACATGATTTTTGCAAATACACTTATGTATTTGCAAAGAAAGAAATCTGAAGGATTTCTTTCTCTTGAGGGATACTAATAAACATTGTCAGTATTTTAACAATGGGAGTATCAATTAGACATACATTAGAGAATTTGCTAGAAGGTCCTCTTTGCCTCGGACATTAACCAGGCAAACTCAGATTATTCTGTTTCTAGCTTATGCTGAATATATAAATTAGGTCTCACTGAATAACACTAAATTGGAAAGCATAGTTTATAGCTTTCAAAATCATATTTAGCCTTCTTAATGTGTCCCTAGGGCAAATTCCCTTCAGGGTATATTAAATTTATATGGCATTAAATAATGGCTTGTGAATTGCAAGCAACGTATATTAGCAATAGAGAAAAAAGTAGACATAATATTGAAATCACATTACATGAGATATGTTTCTCGTATTTTCAGAAACTAGTATCATTTTTTTCTTGATTCCATGGATAATGAATTTAGTTGAATCCTTATAAACCAACTGCCTGTGTTTATCTGAAAACCTGTTCTTTTAAAATAGATATTCCTATAGGACATGTGTTTCTCAGTTTTTTAATTTTAATATTTTCCCTTAAATCGACTCATGTTAATAACAAAAAGACAAAAAACAAAAAAATCATGTACAATACTTGTACCAAAACATTAAATTAAACTAGAATTACTATATCTCACTAAGAGTAGATTTAAAAGGTAAATTAGTTTCGTTAAAGGTATAGAAAATTTTGTTTCCTATCTCAAAATAAGGTTATTTTGAAATAAAAGTGGTAAACATTTTAGTAGTGCATAAATATACCCCAGAACTGATAAATCTGATATAAAATGTTACAGACTACATAAAATTCAGCAGATAATATATGATAGTAAAATGTAGAAAACAGTAAAATATATTAGATTTCCATTACATTGTTAGATGACAATAAAGTGTCTGGAGTCTAGAACTAGGACTTTGTTTAAAAAATAAATTCTCCTGAAATGATGTGTAAATGCATTATCTATAACAACGACTTCATCTCTATCTTCTATTCTATGTCTGAAGTGACACAGTTTTTCTGAGATTCTTATTTTCAAGTTCTTCATGTGGATCTGAATTAGACATTTTAAAGTATTAAATATAAAAGATTAGACTACTGAGCAATATTTTCTCTCTCCTCATTTGATCTGGTTCTTGTCACAGGCAAATATTGAAATTACTCCAACCTTATCTCTCAGTGTTGGTCTCCTGATTATATGCAATGGTTAACCCAATATGTTTTGCTTTACCAAGGGGAACCATTTCCTTCTACATGACAAGGAATCTGTGTGCAAATAAGTCATGGAAGAAACTATTGGGGATATTTGTTAGACACTGGCGATAAAACCCTCCTGTAGTCCTACTGGCCCCAGAACTAAAGCATCCTTGAAATATATGTTCATACTCAATAATATAAGTATACAGGATAAGTATGGTTCTTGACCTAAAGTTTTACTATATAGACTATAGACAGGTATAATCCTGTATTTTGCATTCAGCATAACTGATGCTGTTGCTGATGCCAATGTTCTAAACTGCAGTTATAAGACCTATAAAATGGAGAGACTTACTGATGTTCAAAGTAACCTTCAGCTCAGTTTTAAAAAAATTTTTTTTAATTCATTCAGTTTTAAGCACAGTCATAAAATTAAGTGGACATAAGTCAGAAGTTTGAATAACAGTGAAGGGTTGATGAAAACTTTCATGGGTCACAGAACACCTGTATCTAACAGTTTTAACTATAAGAATGTTAAAATTACATTTTTATCCATTTGTTTAATAAATAATTTTGTAGAATTACTACTATACAAAAAGAAGAAATAAGAACTCTGGTTTGGGAAATGGCCAACATCACCCCTGAAAACAACCCTCTAATTGAGAACAATTAGAAAAACTGCAAGAAAAAAATTATAAAATTATGTGTGAAGGCATCAAAGAATCAATGAGGCAATAAAAAAATTAAAGAGTGGAAGTCCAGGGTAAGAAACTCACTGAGATGAACCCAAATTAAAGTCCGTATTTTTTTTTTTTTTTTTTGCAGTATGTGGGCCTCTCACTGTTGTGGCCTCTCCCGTTGCGGAGCACAGGGTCCGGACACACAGGCTCAGTAGCCATGGCTCACAGGCCCAGCTGCTCCATGGCATGTGGGATCTTCCCAGACCGGGGAATGAACCCACGTCCCCTGCATCGGCAGGTGGACTCTCAACCACTGCACCACCAGGGAAGCCCTAAAGTCCATATTTATCACAGAAATTGCTGTTGATTTTAGAAAAGCCTAAGAGGCTGAAAAGATCAGCAAGGCTTTTGACAGAGTTTAGGTGTACAAAAGTTTAGGTGTACAAAAAAGTTTAGGTGTACAAAAAAAGAATGAAGGACTTTCCAAGTAGAGAAAACCTTGGTTAATCACAAAGGCTATCCAATAAGAGAAGGGTGAGCTAGAGATACATCAGCCTTCATAAGATCAATGATTCCTCATGACCCTACCGTCCATTCAAAGCAAAGTTAAAACCTCTCTGGAGAAAGAGTACATCCTTTTAGGGTGCAAATTATTTTGACAATTTCTTATTCACAATATACATCACTGAATGTTTTAAAAAGTCACTATTAGCAGATGATACTATGACAAAATCAAGGAAGCAACAGAGAATACAAATAAATCTACACAGGATTCAGGTAATGGAATTATCATGAACTTTAAAATAACTCTGCATCATATGTTTAAGGAGATAAAAGATCAAAAACTTTGGCATAGAACAATAAACTACAAAAAATACAAAGAGAATTCATATAATGAGAAATTATCAATTATTGAGTCTAAAAACAATGAATGTGTTCAACAGCAGATTATATAAAGCTAAGGAGAAAATCACTTACCAATAATACAGTAAAAAGTAAAATGGCCAAACCAAATAATAGAGGAGAAAAGAGTAAAAGTAGGGTGTAAGCTACTTTGGGGATGAAAAGAGTTTACATGTTATCAAAGAACTGAAAGAACAGAGAGAAAAGGGCAGAAAAAAAGATTGGCTGAGAATTTCCCAAAACTGACAAAAGACATCAAGCCACAAATTCAAAGAGCTGCAGGGAAAAAAAAAATTAAGCAAATAATAATCAAATAATTATAGGCAGATCATATTTTTGAAAAGTTTCTGAAATTCTTTGAAAACCAAATAAAAAGAAAAAAACTTTTAAGTATTAATGGGAATAACATGCAGTACCTTCAAATAACCAAGAGTAAGTCTGGCAACAGACTTCTCAACAGAAATTATGAAAACAGACAGAGAAGGAAATCTACAGAGTGATATTTTAAAAATACCAACAAGGTATTCTTTTCTGCGTGAAAGTGTAAAATATTACGTGAATCTACATGAATGTTGACTGCAAAAACAATAATAATAAGGCATTGTGACATTTAAAATATGTAATACAGAAAATTTAAGTGCCTGAGAACAATAATAGATCAAGTTCATATACTCCAAGAATTTTGTTTTCTCTATGAAGAAAAAATTTTAATATATGTTAACTTTGATGAGTTAACATGCTATGTATGTGGCATGAATCTCTGCATCTCTAGGAAATTACTGAAACAATTTTCAAGGACTGTGTAACTTAAAAAATTATAGAGGAGAAAAGACAAAACAAAATATACATTTTAACTTACAATATGAATGGAGAGGAAAAGAAGCAAAGAATAGGCACATGAAATAAAAAGAGTAATTTAAAACATATAGGTAGCCAAAAGGCACATAAAAAATGCTCAACATTGCTAATCATCAGGGAAATGCAAACCTCAAATGCAAGTTTCAAATTTCATATTTTGAAATGCAAATCAAAACCACAATGAGGTATCACCTCACAGTCAGAATGGCTCTTGTCAAAAAGACAAGAAATAACGAGGGTTGGGCTTCCCTGGTGGCACAGTGGTTGAGAGTCCGCCTGCCGATGCAGGGGACACGGGTTTGTGCCCCCGTCCGGGAGGATCCCACATGCCATGGAGTGGCTAGGCCCGTGGGCCATGGCCACTGAGCCTGCGCGTCTGGAGCCTGTGCTCCGCAGCGGGAGAGGCCACAACAGTGAGAGGCCCGCAAACTGCAAAAAAAGCAATAAAAATAAAATTTAAAAAAATAATGAGTGTTGACAAGGATCTGGAGAAAAAGGAACCCTAGCACACTGTTGGCAGGAATATAATTTGGTGTAGCCACTATGGAAAACAGTATGGAGTTCCCTCGAAAAATTAAAAACAGAACGACCATATAATCCAGTAATTCCACTCCTGGGTATTTATCTAAAGAAAGTGAAAACACTAATTCGAAAAGCTATACACACCCTATGTTCCTGGCAGCATTATTTACAATAGTCAAGATATAGACGCAAGCTAAGTGTCCATCAACAGATAAATGAATAAAGAAGATGTGGTATTTATACAATGAAATATTACTCAGCCATAAAAAAGAATAAAAATTTGCCATTTGCGACAACATGAATGGACCTGGAGGTTATTATGTTTCGTGAAATAAGTAAGATAGAGAAAGATGAATACTGTATATTTTCACTTATATGTAGAATCTAAAAAATAAAACAAACGGGCTTCCCTGGTGGCTCAGTGGTTGAGAGTCCGCTTGGTGATGCAGGGGACACAGGTTTGTGCCCCAGTCTGGGAAGATCCCACGTGCCGTGGAGCGGCTGGGCCCGTGAGCCATGGCCGCTAAGCCTGCGCGTCTGGAGGCTGTGCTCCACAATGGGAGAGGCCACAGCAGTGAGAGGCCCGTGTACCGCAAAAAGCAACAACAACAACAAACAAACATAACAAAACAGGAACAGACTCACAGATACAGAAAACTAGTGGTTACCAGATGGGTAGGTGTGGAGTGAGGGCCAAAATAAGTGAAGGGGATTAAAAGGTACAAACTACTGGGTATAAAATAAATAAGTTACAAGGATGTAATGTACAGCACAGGAAACATAGCCAATATTTTATAATAACTTTATATGGTGTATAATCTATAAAAATATTGAATCACTATGTTGTATACCTGTATCTAGTATAATATTATAAGTCAACTATACTTCAATAAATACGTATGTTGCAAAATAATTGATAGAACCTAAAGGAAAAATAGAAAATCCATCATTTTTTTTAACATCTTTATTGGAGTATAATTGCTTTACAATGGTGTGTTAATTTCTGCTTTATAACAAAGTGAATCTGTTATACATATACATATGTTCCCATATCTCTTCCTTCTTGTGTCTTCCTCCCTCCCACCCTCCCTATCCCACCCCTCTAGGTGGTCACAAACCACCAAGCTGATCTCCCTGTGCTATGCGGCTGCTTCCCACTAGCTATCTATTTTACGTTTGGTAGTGTATATATATCCATGCCACTCTCTCACTTTGTCACAGCTTACCCTTCCCCCTCCCCATATCCTCAAGTCCATTCTCTAGTAGGTCTGTGTCTTTATTCCCGTCTTACCCCTAGGTTCTTCATGACCCTTTTTTTTTTCTTAGATTCCATATACATGTATTAGCATATGGTATTTGTTTTTCTCTTTCTGACTTACTTCACTCTGTATGACAGACTCTAGGTCCATCCACCTCACTACAAATAACTCAATTTCATTTCTTTTTATGGCTGAGTAATATTCTATTGTATATATGTGCCACATCTTCTTTATTCATTCATCTGTTGATGGACACTTAGGTTGTTTCCATGTCCTGGCTATTGTAAACAGAGCTGCAATGAACATTTTGGTACATGACTTTGAATTATGGTTTTCTCTGGGTATATGCCCAGTAGTGGGATTGCTGGGTCGTATGGTAGTTCTATTTTTAGTTTTTTAAGGAACCTCCATAGTGGCTGTATCAATTTACATTCCCACCAACAGTGCAAGAGTGTTCCCTTTTCTCCACACCCTCTCCAGCATTTATTGTTTCTAGATTTTTTGATGATGGCCATTCTGACCGGTGTGAGATATCTCATTGTAGTTCTGATTTGCATTTCTCTAATGATTAATGATGTTGAGCATTCTTTCATGTGTTTGTTGGCAATCTGTATATCTTCTTTGGAGAAATGTCTATTTAGGTCTTCTGCCCATTTTTGGATTGGGTTGTTTGTTTTTTTATTATTGAGCTGCATGAGCTGCTTGTAAATTTTGGAGATTAATCCTTTGTCAGTTGAAAATCCATCATTAATGTAATGTTTTAATTGATCCTAGTACCTAATTAAACCAATAAAAACTAGCAATAATATAGAATAACTAATAAAGACACAGACCTACTAGAGAATGGACTTGAGGATATGGGGAGGGGGAAGGGTAAGCTGTGACAAAGCGAGAGAGAGGCATGGACATATATACACTACCAAACGTAAGGTAGATAGCTAGTGGGAAGCAGCCGCATAGCACAGGGAGATCAGCTCAGTGCTTTGTGACCACCTAGAGGGGTGGGATAGGGAGGGTGGGAGGGAGGGAGACGCAAGAGGGAAGAGATATGGGAACATATGTATATGTATAACTGATTCACTTTGTTATAAAGCAGAAACTAACACACCACTGTAAAGCAATTATACTCCAATAAAGATGTAAAAATAATATATATATATAGAATAACTGAACAAAAATAGTTTTAAAATTAGTAAACCTAACTCTTATATACTGAATACTATGCCCCATAACTTTGGAATATATCTAATTTTTCCTCTATTTCCAAGAAGAACCATTAAAAACAATCATATCCTGAAATGTAAAACAAGTCCTAAACTCAGAATTGATTGATATGTAGTAAATAATCTTGCACTATAGAATAATTAGGCTTGAATTTAGTAACAAAAATATAACTAGAAAATTCCCGTATATATTAAAGTAAGCAATTCTTATTTAACTAACCTATAGATCAAGAAGGAATCATAATTTAAATTTTAAAATACTTGAAAATAAACGACATGTTAGTTTTAAAACATGGCCTCAAATATCCCTGACACCTCTTTTTTTTTTAATTGAAGTATAGTTGATTTACCATGTTGTTGACTCATCAAGAAGTGAGATCCATGTGCCTTCCACTTGAATTTGGGCTCTGTGTTTTACCAATAAAATGAGGTAGAAAAAGGTACTGTGCCTGTTTCTGGCCCCTGTCCTAGGAAACTGGTGGGTTCTACTTTGTTTCTTTGGATCCTCACTCTTGGACCCCAGACACCATGCTGAGCGGAAGCTGGAGCAGCCTTTGCAAAGACTTAGGTGGAGCTGCCCACATGGAGGGAAACAAAGGTGCCAATTTGTCAGCCACGTGAGTGAGCCACTCTAAAACTGGAATTTGCTCCCACTGAAGCCACATGCAGGAGACACAAGCATTCTTCACTGAGCCCTGACCAAAACTGCTGACTCACGAGCTAAATAAGTGACTGATGTAGAAAGCAGAAACTACTTACTATCAGCAAAATATGCCTGTTTGAAGAGGCAAGGCTGGAAGACTGGAAGAGTGTGAATCTCACATGGTCAGGAGTTTACTGAATCAGATTCCCCAAAAAGAAGATCTTGTTTTGATAGGTAGGCTTACAGTACGTATTCTCCCATCAACTGATTAGATGCCCAAACTGTGTATTACACAGCTTTCTTTTTAGCTGAAACACCAAACACATGTTTAAGGATGGCAGAATAACTGGTAGCACTTGATGCCTTGCTTCCTTCCAAGAATTCACAGACATTGTGTCTGTGCTGTAACCTTGTGTGAGCAAGTCCAAAGCCGTGGAACTCATCTCAAGAATAACCTGAAAGAGTATGAGAGATCTGCTGTCATAGAATGTGGGTTAAAGCCATTGATCCCTTCATAGAATATCTCTCATCAGTAAAAAACAAATAGATATGTTTGAAAATTGTTAGAAAGAAAACAAGCCCAAATGTGTAATGTCTATCTCGGACTTTCATATTTTAAAGACAGAGTTTGACAGATACTGATAGACAACATTCTAAAGATGAAAGAGAGAGGCTAGAAAGCAAACGTTAAAAGAAAATGGCTGTAAGTCAAAGATTTGGATCGGTTCCCAGCTCGTCAAAAGCAGCAGGCAATGAAGATTTTCAACTGAGTTATAGCTAATTACAAACCAATGTGAGTGAAGAGTACAAGCGTGAAATAAGATGAGAAATTTTCATTAACATTACAAGAGGGAAGAGGTGGGCTCCTCACCTTATCAGCAGTCCACTGATAAATTCTGTATCAATTTTACAACTATTTCAGAGCTCTGAAACATCTTGTAACTTTCAATTTGGTCTTCAGACTATAGAAACCCCCAAATTTCTGTCTAAAAGTCTGCATACTCTCAGAATTTGTAATCCTTGGTTAGATTCTCTCTCTCCTAAATTGAAAAATATTTTGCCTCCTTTGTGCCTTCCATTTCAGAGTTCAACATATTCACCTCCCCCCATACTTTGGGCAGAGCATAACGGGAATTTATTCTAAATTTAAGAAAAATATAGAGATAAAATTCTTATATTTTAGCTAAGGAAAGCAAGCTATGTTGCTTATGGTTACACACTGTGGATTTATTTGCCTTCTCTTAATGTCTTCAGCATAATATAGCAAAGTATTAAAGTACTTGACCTGGGACCTCCTTGGCGGTCCAGTGGTTAAGACTTCACCTTCCAGTGCAGGGGGTGCGGGTTCGATCCCTGGTCAGGAAGCTAAATCCCACATGCCTCGTGGCCAAAAACCAAACCATAAAGCAGAAGCAATATTGTAACAAACTCAATAAAGCCTTCAAAAAAATGGTCCACATCAAAAAAAAATCTTTAAAATAAAGTACTTGACCTATATAATATTGTTAACTATATATAACCATTTTCAAAGTGTGCAATCAGCAGCAATGATCATTTTCATAGCTCCAATTTTGTATTTCAAATTGATATAGATATATATATTCCTATAGATTAGATAGATATTTGGATAGATAAATGGCAATGCACCTTCTTTCTTGTTGCCAATGATGTCCATTTTTGACAAACATGTTGTATTAATACATATATTTCACACGTGTTCATAGCATGTTCATAACATGTTACAGCTTAGGGCTTGTAGACCATTTGCTAGAGTGCTTGTCACTGCTTCTCCAAACAAATATGTGTTTAATAAGAGTGGAGATATTTCTTATGTCTTAAGCTAATTGTGTTTGATATATATGAAATGTAACTAAATTATAACAAAATTACAATGACAAAACAAAGAAATCTGAGGGAGAGGTGATACCAACTTCTTCTGAGAAAAGTAACTTGAATGCTTTAGAAAGATGCAATAAAGAAATAATGTAATAATGCTTTTCAATTAGACATGAATAACAGTCCACGACAACCTGAGGAACACAACCGGAAAGATTTTGATCTTAGACAGCTACACAAGTCTCTTCAACGTATTACTTTACTTTAAAAAATGCCATCAGGAGGGGGCAATGGGGAGTTGTTTAGTAGGAATAGGGTTTCAGATTTGCACGATGAAAAAGTTCTGTTTCATGACAAAGTGAATATTCTTAACACTACTGAACTGTACTCTTTTTTTAAAGTCAAATTACATATCACAGATAATAGAATAGGCATATTTTCCCCAAGAACTACAATTAACTGAACACTGTTCTACAAAAAAAATTAAGAATTGGTTCTATGCAAAAAGACTCAAATAATGTGCATGTGTGTGTTTTTGAGTGAACATAAAACACTGGGTTCACATGAATATTTTTATGATTTTTCCTCTTTAACCAACACGATTGTGTCTACTACGTTTGTGGTGGCTATTATTGTACATAAGACACTTGCGGCTATTAAATCTGAGCATGCTGTCTTTCTAAACTTTGGTGTTAAGAGTTTTAAAATGGCATTTCTTGACTGGAGTCCTAGGATATTGAGGCAGAGCATCTAGAACTGTAGCGGTGGGGATGGGAGTGGAGGAGGGAGGTCGGAAGTTGGAGAGAGGGTGCAAGTGAGGTGGGGAGAGGAAAGCAGACAGAAGAAGGCTCTAGGACTCTGAACGCAGTACTTCAATTCCTCTTCAACCAAAAAGCTCTGAATTCATGTGGTACATACTGGGTGCCAGGTGAGAGTTCACTAGAAAATATAAGCCTCTATGGGTTTTAAAAGTTTGAGAAATGTGGTTTTTAAATGGCAAAAGACAAGGAGAGGACTTCCGTGGTGGCACAGTGGTTGAGAGTCCGCCTGCCGATGCAGGGGACGCGGGTTCATGCCCCGGTCTGGGAAGATCCCACATGCCGCCGAGCGGCTGAGCCCGTGAGCCATGGCCGCTGAGCCTACGCGTCCGGAGCCTGTGCTCCGCAACGGGACAGGCCACAACAGTGAGAGGCCCGCGTACCACAAAAAAAAAAAAAAAAAAAAAAAGACAAGGAGAAGGAATAGCACATGCTTATTATCTGCCAGGAACTATGCTAGACCTTTTAAAAACATAGTTATTGTTTCATTTTCACGGAAAATGTAAGAGAGAGTTATTATTTTCTAATTTTGCTGAGAGAAAATATCCCTCAATTACATTAATTAATCCAGGTAAAATCACATCGCTTATAGGAAAAGTCAGGTATTTGATACGCCTGTTCCCATGCTGAAATAATTTTATAACTTCTCTATGTTACCTCTTTCTAAATATAATTTAATAAATTTTACCAATTTTCTTCACTAATTGATTTCTAATCATCAGTTCTGAGGAAGATCTTACTTTTTGTTCTGAATCAAGTTATCTTGAATGAACAAGCTCACCACAAATGCAGGCAAAAGGACCTATGTTTCTAGCCAGGAAATCAATGATTTTAGCTCGAAACTCAGGGATTCATTTCACTAAGATAAATTTATATAAAAACAAAATCTCAAAAAGATTTCTTGACAATTTAGCTATTTTCTGAGTAAGAAAGTTGATTACTTTCCTTTCACTGCACAAAGAGGAAAGGCCGAGTGCAAAGAACATTGCTGATATAAGTTCCATGATATTTAGCTTGTTGATTTACTTCCGATTTTATAGCCATGTATGCAGTTTTGTCCTACAAATTCTCATATAAATTATCCTCTTATAAATAAATTGTTCAGAGACATAACCCTTAGAATTTGATAAGTTTATGATTTTTGTTTCTCTTGGACAAATCATAGCGTCACAGGTCTGCTTCTGCTTATCTCTACATTTTTATTATCTGATAATTTTCCACTCTTGGGGAAAAAAAAAACCGGAAGTAACCGAAATATAAGGGAAACAATGCAACAAAAAATAAGTCCCAGGAACCTTAGATTTCCTTTTCCATATTGCTGTGCAATCAAACACGGGATTGTTCTTTGTCCTAATACTTGTTGAATAACGATATAGGGATATGATCTTGGTGATTCGACTAAGGGAAGGGGAAAGGGCAATCTCAAATCAATTTTACATTAAAGCAAAGAATTTTGAACCTATTGCCTTTGCTTACAGTCTCCTACAGGCACCAACAAAAGCCCCATTTGTGGTGGGGAGAGGGGACATGTTTTAAGAAAAGAAAATAGCTTTTTCAAAGGCTGTTTATCGCTTTAAATGTTGTTTAAAAGCTTTTTAAAATGCAGCTTTTTTCTTCTCCTTTGGCATCAACAGGAGATAATTGCCTTAGCATGGTTTTAAATAATCTTGTTTAAGACACAAAGCAGCACGGAAGCCTGTGCTTGGAAAACTTTTTACTTAACTGGATTGTGTGGGTGTGGATCTGGGGTCAGAGAGAGAACCTCTCTACAAATAACAGCACTTTGAATTTTCTTTTAGGATGATTTTTAAAATTTTTATCTTTTAAATTGTCAAACAGTAAAATTGACTCTTCTTTTTTCTGGGGTACACATCTATGAATTTTAACACATGTATAGATTCATGTTACCACCATCACAATCAGGATACAGAATAATTCTATGACCCCAGGAAAAAACCCCTATACTATCCCTTTATAAGTCATACCTTCCTCTTTTCCCATAAGCCCTGGAAAACTGTGGATCCATTTATCACATACTTTTGTCTTCTTGAGAATGTCAGATAGGGTTCGACATGTTTTGTCTGTGACTGGGGAAATGACCAACTTGAAAGTTGAAGGGTGTCATGCCTTTTTCTGCACAGAAAATGAACTAAGGAAATGAAATCTGCTGTGAAATACAAAATTCTCGAGCCATCTATGGCAGCTGCTTACCCACTGTTCTTTAAACTCTCAGAAGGATACACAGGGACATAGGCAAATCAGAACAGGTGACATCTTTCTACAGAGGCAGAACATTCAAGTTCTGCAATGGCTGTGAGTTATGACATTAGGACTAGAAGCGTCCACCCACTTCTTTTGAATAACCACTGCATTAGTAAGCAGAATAAACTCTTGGGTATTTTTGTCACTCCAACTTGCACTGAGCCCTTTCTTATCTGCAGCAAACCAGAACATGTTATAGTGCCACCTGAATATGAAAGAAGAAAATCAAGCAGCTTCATCTTAAAGCAGAAATCTAAATTTCCATTTCATTTAAATATAATTGACCTTAAGGTTTATTAATTTTACTCTTCATTTTGAGAAATTTTAGGAAATGATATAAACCTAAATTAGCAAACGATACTCAACTATTTTTAACATAATGAAAGAGATTTTTGGGTCAGTTTCACAGTATTTTATGACTTGAAAGTAAAAACATTTTGGATTCTGTTTGAGATATTCTTCCCCCCTGCCAAAATTTAATAGTGTAATGATTCTAACTAGATTGTATGAATTTTAGCATTGTAAAATGTTATGCATTCCTTGTTTTAGATTGTGCTAGGGTGAGCAGATGTTCAATGATTTGAAGTCTCTTTAGAATCTTCCTACCTGCTGGGTTTAATTTCAGAAGGAAGCAACATTCTTGAAGACAGACAAAATGTTATTTGTTCTTTTATCTATGTACCACGTTGCACTAATTTTCATCATTTCCAGCTCTGTTTATGGCAGGTCATTTCTGGTATACGTAAAATCTAATTGTAATCCTTAGAAGAAATGGGTAACTTTTGTTCCTGTGTCTGGTAAATAAAATATTATTCAAATCATTTGTGATATACAGCACATACATACTGATGCCTGGTTTTGAGTTGACAATAAAAATCCATAGATTTTTCTACTCTATTAAATGCTAAAACCTTAGGAAAAGTGTTTATTCACCTTCTTTATAAGTTTGTAAAATATCAAATTAGACTATTTTATACCAATTTTATATACAGCTAGATACTAGTGTATTCTAATTTTTTGTGCTTAGATTGCCGAAATAATTTCTATGTACACATTTATGTTTGTAATGAATAATGGCCGGCTTCCTTTTACTTATTCTGTTCACTTCAATGTCTGCATTACTGAACTGGTTGAGCTCTCCACTACCATGTTGAATGACGTAATGATAGCAAGCCTCCTTGTTTTATTCTTTCTTGAAATGAAATCTTTGATATTTCAACATTAATGATTATTTAGAATTTTATAGATTCTTTCATACTACAGAAGTTTCTTTCCATTGATAGTATGCTAAATGTTCTGAACAATGAGTGTGGAATTATCAAATGATTGTTATTCATCTACTGAGGTAAGAATTTGACATTTCTCATTCATTCTGGTAATGTTTAAATTGTACTTATTGATTTAAAAATGTCAAATCAACTTTGCATCTCTGGAAAAAACCTCACTTGTTCATGATACATTGTCCTATTTTATAATCACTGGATTTGATTTATAAATTTATTTAGAATTTTACATTCATATTAATGAAATATATTTGTCTATACTTTTCCTTTCTTGAATATTCTTGTTGGGTTTTGGTATCAAGGATATACTAGATTTATGAAATGATTTAGGAAGCATTTCCATCTTTTTTGTGAAATAACTGGCATAGAAATTGAAATATTCCTTCATTGAATGTTTTCAAAACTCACTAATGAAACTATGTAGGACTAAAGATTTTTCAACAGATTTTTACTTAGAGTTTTAATGTAGCTAACCATTATTTCACATTCATATTTCCTTCTTGTTCTGGTTTTAGTTTTGTACATTGTATTTTTTCAGAAAAAAATTCTATAAAATTTCATTTCACTTAAATTCTAAGATTTATTGCCATAAAGTTATTCATAATATCTTTTAATGAAGTTAAAGATGTTTCCATTACTAGTGATAAATTTTCTCTTAATAAACTTTGAGGAATGCTAAGGAACCAACTGTTTATTATGGAAAATAAAGGAAAAAATATCAAGTTTTTTCTATATAAGTCACATCCTTGAGTAAACACATAGTTGACAAAAGAGATCTTCTGTTTTTAGAAATATTTCAACTAATATTTGAAAAGGGAATAGAATTAGAATATCACTATTTTGCATGTGGCATCAGAGAGAGAGATGGAGATTGGAATTGGGTACCTTCTAATGGAAGTATATAAGGCCATCTATGAAGCAGTTTTGCCCCAAAATTTTAACTTGAATTTGATTATACCTACAGATCTAACTTCCAATCTATAGGAAACACAGACAACAGAGGAACATGCTAAATATCACCAGAAAGATGCACTATTCAAAATCCAGAGTGTGGGGCTTCCCTGATGGTGCAGGGAAAACAAAACAAAACAAAACAAAATCCACACTGTGGAAAACACTACAGAATAAATAAATTTATTCCTTCCATAAATAAGTTGCATGTAAAAAGACATGGAAATAGAATTTGTACATTAAAAGATACTTAAGTTATGTAAATAGTTTGCAATACCTGAACTTTATTTAGATCTTGATACAGTTAAAAAAATGATTTGCATCTTGATACAGTTAAAAAATGATACAATCGGTGCAATCAAAATCCCAGCAAGCTGTAGTGAGGTAGATGGACCTAGAGTCTGTCATACAGGGTGAAGTAAGTCAGAAAGAGAAAAATACCGTATGCTAACACATATGTATGGAATCTAAAAAAAAAAAAAAAGGTTCTGAAGAACCTCGGGACAGGACAGGAATAAAGACACAGATGTAGAGAACAGACTTGAGGACATGGGGAGGGGGAAGGGTAAGCTGGGACGAAATGAGAGAATGGCAGGGACTTATATATACTACCAAATGTAAAATAGATAGCTAGTGGGAACAGCCGCATAGCACAGGGAGATCAGCTTGATGCTTTGTGACCACCTAGAGGGGTGGGATAGGGAAGGTGGGAGGGAGACACAAGAGGGAGGAGATAAGGGGATATATGTACATGTATAGCTGATTCACTTTGTTATAAAGCAGAAACTAACACACCATTGTAAAGCAATTATACTCCAATAAAGGTGTTAAAAAAAAAAATCCCAGCAAGGTATTCTGTGGATACTGACAAACTGATTCTAAAGTTTATATAGAGAAGCAGAAGACCTAGAATAGCCAAGGTCTGTTGAAGGAGAAGAACAAAGTTGGAGGACTGACATTACCCAACTTCACAATTTTCTATAAAGCTATAATAATCAAAATAGTGTGGTACTAGCGAAAGAATAGACAAATAGATCAATGGAACAGGATAGAGAGCCCAGAAATAAACCCACATAAATTAAGTCAAATAATCTTCGACAAAGGAACAGAGGCAATACAGTGGAGAAAAGATAGTCTTTTCAACAAAATGGTTCTGGAACAACTGGACATCCACCTACCAAAACAACAACAACAACAAAACCCTCTAGAATGCAGACACATAGACACAGACCCTACATTCTTCACAAAAATTAGCTCAAAATGAATCACAGACATAAATGTAAAACTATAAAACTCCTAGAAGATAACATAAAAGAAAATCTTGATGACATTCTGTATGGCAATGACTTTTCAGATACAATACCAAAGGCATGATTCACAAAAGAAGTAACAGGTAAGTTGGAATTCATTAAAATCAAAAATGTCAAGAGAATGAGAAAACAAGACAAAGACTAGGAGAAAATATTTGCAAATGACATATCTAATAAAGGACTGCTATTCAAAATATACAAAGGACTCTTAAAACACAATAATAAGAAAACAAACAACTCAGTTTAAAAATGGCCAAAAACTTTAACAGACACCTCAGAAAGAAAATATACAGACAGGAAATAAGCATATAAAAATGTTCAACATCAACTGATATAAGGGAATTGCAAATTAAAACAATAATGACATACTACAACACACCTATTAGAATGGCCAAAATCCAGAACAATGAAAACCCCAAATACTGGTAAGGATGTGGAAACACAGGATCTGTCGTTCATTTCTGGTGGGAATGCAAAATGGTAGGGCCACTTTAGAAGTTAGCTGGTCAGTTTCTTTCTTATCATATGATCCAGCAATCATGCTCCTTGATATTTACCCAAATGAATTGAAAACTTCTGTCCACACAAAACATACGTCCTGCACATGGATGTTTATAGCAGCTTTATTCATAATTGTCAAAACTTGGAAGCAATAAAGATGTATTTTAGTAGCTGAATATAAATAAACTGGTATATCCAGACAAAGAGATGTTATGCAGTACTGAAAAGAAATGAGCTACCAAGCGATGAAAAGACAGCGAGGAATCTTAAATGCATATCGCAAACTTACAGAAGCCAATTTGAAAAGACTACATACTGTATGATTCGAACTATATGACACTCCTGAAAAGACAAAACTATGGGGACAGTGAAAAATCATTGGTTGCCAGGGGGTGGCAGGAAAGGAGGGATAAATAGGCAGAGCACAGAGAATTTTTAGGGGAGTGAAACTATTCTGTATGTTACTACAATAGTGGATACATGTCATTAGACATTTGTCCAAAGCCATAGAATGTACAATGGCAAATATGACCCCTAATGTAACTATGGACTTTGGGTGATCATGTATCAATGTAGGTTCATCAACTGCAACAGAAGTACCACTCTGTGCAGGATGTTGATGGTGGGGGAGGTTGTGAATGCATGGGAACATGGTTATATGGGAATTCTCAGCACTTTCTGCTCGACTTTTAAATATTTATTATTTCTCTGAAGATTCTTTTCACACTTCTCATGTTTCAGGTTTCATCATTTTCATGGAAGGCACTTGTGTTATTTCAGTCCTCTGCTGAAATAGGTATTAAAACAGTATATATTCATCCTTTAAAGAATATGTATCCATATTTTAGTAGGAATGTATTAATCTGCTTCCATTTCTTCATAAATATATAGAAGTTGTGACACCACACTATGAAGTGTCATATACTGTCAAAATTTTAACTGTTCTTAGAAGTTTAGTGTATAAAGAAATCTCTATGTGTTTGGAGGAGTTCAATTTCTCTTTCTTTTCTCCAGCCTATGAAAGACACCATACAACGTCCTGGAATGGTCCCTTGGTAGATGCCATTATTTGCATCTGCTTCAGTTAATGTCCAGCCTAAAACAGTTTTTCATTATTTGAATTCTTGCTTAGATATTTATCTTTCATATCTGAAAGTAAGATACTTCCTTCCTTTTTTTACGTTTATTAAAAACTAAGGTCAGGATGGGGTTCTATAATTTGCTGCAGCTGTCATACGCTGCCATAGCTATACAATATGTAAATCTCCTGGCAACTGTTTAGCTGTGACAAAAACTCATTTTGAAAAATAAGGATACTGGACTTTAACTTTTAACCAGGCTTGTGTCAAGAGCCCTAATACACGTGTCATAAGGAAACCTCTCTTATCATGTTAAGGCACCCTAACCTCAATCAGTAGGTGAGAGAAAATCAAAACCCAGTTTTTATCCTTATTTGTGTCAGTCACCTCTTTGTTCATGAAACATCTAGACAGTATGAGGAACTGAAATATTAGCCAATCCAAAATAAAATGTTAAAATTATGTCTGAGTTCTTTCTTCCTAATCCAATAGTTCAAATATCTAGTTTGAAATTTAGATAATAAAAAACCTCCATCAAATTGGGAAGATATAAAAAGGGAGTACCCATTTGAAAGTTAGGAATTTTCTCCAGTGAGCGTAAATAAAATTGTGTTACTGAAACTCCAAAGAGGGAAATGTAATTTCACCATACTACTGTGCTCTATAGCATGTTACCTACATACTCAAATTCATGTCAATTAACATTCATTAGTTTTCCAATAGTTGTAACAATTACTGACATTGTTTTTTTTTTTTTTTTTTTTGGCCCTTGCTCCCGCTTACCAGTCTTCATCTCACCCAGGTTCCAGGTCTATCATTTTACAGGCCATTACTAGGCAACTTAAAAATATTTGCCCTGGGGATTCCCTGCCTGAAACACCTCCCTCCAAATTACCACATCAGACTCCATCTTACCATCAATACCGCACCTAACTATCACCTTTTAAAAGCACATCATTCTATCTAAAACAGTCCCCATTCACCGCCACAGTCCCCTTTTAGAACAGTTTTATTTACTTAAAAGCACTGATGGTTTTCACATGTGATTTTACCTATTTATCATGTATGTACTTTACGTGAATTTCAGGAGGGGAAAGGACACAGTCAATTTGATGCCCCTCTCCTAACTCAGAACCTGCCACACTGACAGGCAAATTGTAAATACAGAGTAAATATTTGCTAAATGAATCAAATAATTTATAAACAGCACAGAAGATGTAATGAGGGTCACAAAACAGGATGTAACTTTTTTAACTTTGCCAAAGAAAAATGAAAGTCACACCTGACAACTCTTGGAAAGTGGGGATTAGTGAGGAGAATGAGGGAATTATAGGACCAATAATAACACTTCTTAAAAGAGGGCACTGAGCATTACATAATACTGAGCAGAGTTCCCTGTGCTATACAGTAGGTCCTTCTTGATTATCCATTCTAAATATAGCAGTATGTACAAGAATTTGAAAAAGAATAGATACATGTATATGTATAACTGAATCACTTTGCTGTACACATGAAACTACCTCAGCATTGTTAATCAACTATACTCCAATATAAAATAAAAAGTTAAAAAAAAAAGAGGGCATTGAGGGGGCAGGACTTCTGGAATGGAGGTGTGAGGAACTCTGCAAAACCTCTCCCCAAAAAGCAATGATACAGCTGGACAAAACTGACAGAAATAATTTCAGTACTCTGGAGAGCAACCAGAGGCATATTTTTTTTAATGAAGAAAAGTTGATTGAAGAAAAACTACCAAACCCGAGGCAAAAACAGCGGGACTTGATGGAGTTTTAGCTTGGGGCGGCTTTCATCTGCCCCACTCCTACCCCACTAGCTTGCTAAGCAGGAACCAACTGTTCTACTGCTAGAGGGCACTGACTTAATTTGAATCAGAACGTAGAAAAGTCCCAAACTCCTGGACATTGGCCAAAACAGTAGCAATTCTGGTGGCAAACAAATGGGGAGACTGAAATCACAGCTAGCATGAGACTGCTATTCGGGTTGAGACAGGCAGCAGGCTGCCCAATTAGCCAGAAATTTAACACGGATCATAGAATGATACACTCATAGTGGGCCTTGATAAGTTCCCATATCTCTAGCTCCCTGGAAGGCTGTGTACATGTGCGAAACTGCACAAACACTCAGAATAGACTAGAGAGGGTCCTATCCCTCCAAATATCACTGTTTGGGTCATGAGGCCTTACATATTCCCAGAGAAAATACAAGGAGACTCAGGAGAAAATGAAAAGCCAGGGGAGACTTATGAATTGCCAAAACTTTGGCTGTGTTCTCCGACCCACAGAACAGGTAAACAAATGAATGCGTCTGTGTTCCAATAAAATTTTGTTTACAGAAGCAGGAGGTTGGGCCACATTTGGCCCACAGGCCATTGTTTGCTGATCATTGTTCTAAAAACTGTAAGCTAACCTTTTGTGACATGAAACAGATCACTGGTTGCCGGGGTTTTGAGAGGGCAGAAGGGATATAAAAGAGCATGGGGAAACTTTGGGGGCTGGGGGGTGGTAGAAATAGTAATTAACCCAATTGTGGTGATTGTTTCCCGGGTGCTTAGATATATTAAAATCTAATAAACTGTTAATTTTAAATTTGTGCAGTTAATTATACATTATATGCAAATAGTTATATTAAAAATCAATTAATACATTTTACCACCTTAATAGAATAAATTAGAACAATTGTATGACTGTATCAGTAGATGCATAAAAAGTATTATTTTCAAATTTGACCCTCCTTCACGATATATGACACCCAACAAAATGCTTGACACATATATACACACAATAAAAGTAGTTCTTATTGTGGGACACAGTGGCAGAATGGAAAAGTATAGTGGAAATAACTCTGGCTTTTGAAACAGGTAGGCTACTGTTCAAGTCCAAACTAAGCTGTTTACTAACTGTATAAATTAGTGCCAATAACAGTTACCTTATTGGTCTGTGTTATAACCACGGGACTAGCATACATAAAGTATACCGTAAAACTCCTGACTTTCAGTGGGTAGCCATTACTGTTGTAGTTTTCTAAATTTAACATTTTTAAATCCAAACAGACGCTGGCATGCTGTGCCCAGCAGACTAATCAATAATTAATAGTAATGAGTTAGTTACATATTGAAACTACTTATTATGTAAATTTTCAATCATACACTAAAATAGGGAGGATAATGAATTTTCATATACTCAAAACAGTTTCCACAGTAATAATCATTTTGCCATTCTTCATCATCTACACTCCTTTTTTTGGATGCACTATATCAAAATAAATTCCAGACATCATAGCATTCTACCTGTAATTACTTAAATACTTTATGTCTGAGATAGACTTTTTAAAAAATATCTATATTTTTAATTGAACACGTGTGTTATGTGCTAGTTTGTTAAGTATTTTTTTAACATCTTTATTGGAGTATAATTGCTTTACAATGGTTTGTAAGTTTCTGTTTTATAACAAAGTGGATCAGTTATACATATACATATATCCTCATATCTCTTACCTCTTGCGTCTCCCTCCCTCCCACCCTCCCTAACCCACCCTTCTAGGTGGTCACAAAGCACCTAGCTGATCTCCCTGTGCTATGCGGCTGCTTCCCACTAGCTATCTATTTTACATTTGGTAGTGTATATATGTCCATGCCACTCTCTCACTTTGTCGTAGCTTACCCTATGCCCTCCCCATGTCCTCAAGTCCATTCTCTAGTAGGTCTGCGTCTTTATTCCCATCTTGCCCCTAGGTTTTTCATGACCATTTTTTTTTTGGTTCCATATATATGTCTTAGCATACAGTGTTTGCTTTTCTCTTCCTGACTTACTTCACTCTGTATGACAGACTCTAGTCCATCCACCTCACTACAAATAACTCAATTTCATTTCTTTTTATGGCTGAGTAATATTCCATTGTATATATGTGCCACATCTTCTTTATCCATTCATCTCTTGATGGACACTTAGGTTGCTTCCACGTCCTGGCTATTGTAAGTAGAGATGAAATGAACATGTGATACATGATTCTTTTTGAATTATGGTTTTCTCAGGGTATATGCCCAGTAGTAGGATGGCTGGGTCATATCGTAGTTCTATTTGTAGTATTTGAAGGAACCTCCATACTGTTCTCCATGGTGGCTGTATCAATTTACATTCCCACCAACAGTGCAAGAGGGTCCCCTTTTCTCTGCACCCTCTCCAGGATTTATTGTTTGTAGATTTTTTGATGATGGCCATTCTGACCGGTGTGAGATGATATCTCATTGTAGTTTTGATTTGCATTTCTCTAATGATTAATAATGTTGAGCATTCTTTCATGTGTTTGCTGGAAGCCTGTATATATTCTTTGGAGAAATGTCTGTTTAGGTCTTCTGCCCATTTTTGGATTCGGTTGTTTGTTTTTTTGTTATTGAGCTGCATGAGCTGCTTGTAAATTTTGGAGATTAATCCTTTGTCAGTAGCTTCATTTGCAAATATTTTCTCCCATTCTGAGGGTTGTCTTCTCATTTTGTTTATGGCTTTCTTTGCTGTGAAAAAGCTTTTAAGTTTCATTAGGTCCCATTTGCTTATTTTTGTTTCTATTTCCATTTCTCTAGGAGGTGGGTCAAAAAGGATCTTGCTGTGATTTATGTCATAGAGTGTTCTGCCTATGTTTTCCTCTAAGAGTTTGATGGTGTCTGGCCTTACATTCAGGTCTTTAATCCATTTTGAGTTTATTTTTCAAACTAAAAGTGTTCTAATTTTTAGAGTGTTCTAATTTCATTAGAGTGTTCTAATTTTACAGTGTTCTAATTTCATTCTTTTACATGTAGCTGTCCATTTTTCCCAGCACCATTTATTGAAGAGGCTGTCCTTTCTCCACTGTATATTTTTGCCTCCTTTATCAAAAATAAGGTGACCATATGTGCGTGGGTATATCTCTGGGCTTTCGATCCTCTTCCATTGATCAATATTTCTGTTTTTGTGCCAGTACCATACTGTCTTGATTACTGTAGCTTTGTAGTATAGTCTGAAGTCAGGGAGCCTGATTCCTCCAGCTCCGTTTTTCTTTCTCAAGATTGCTTTGGCTACTCGGGGTCTTTTGTGTTTCCATACAAATTGAGAAATTTTTTGTTCTAGTTCTGTGAAAAATGCCAGCGGTAGTTTGATAGGGATCGCAATGAATCTGCAGATTGCTTTGGCTAGTATAGTCATTTTCACCATGTTGATTCTTCCAATCCAAGAACATGGTATATCTCTCCATCTATTTGTATCATCTTTAATTTCTTTCATCAGTGTCTTATAGTTTTCTGCATACAGGTCTTTTGTCTCCTTAGGTAGGTTTATTCCTAGGTATTTTATTCTTTTTGTTACAATGGTAAATGGGAGTGTTTCCTTAATTTCTCTTTCAGACTTTCCATCATTAGTGTATAGGAATGCAAGAGATTTCTGTGCATTAATTTTGTATCCTGCTACTTTACCAAATTCACTGATTAGCTATAGTAGTTTTCTGGTAGCATCTTTAGGATTCCCTATGTATAGTATCATGTCACCTGCGAACAGTGACAGCTTTACTTCTTTTCTGATTTGGATTCCTTTCATTTCTTTTGCTTCTCGGATTACTGTGGCTAAAACTTCCAAAACTATATTGAATAATAGTGTGAGAGTGGGAAACCTTGTCTTCTTCCTGATCTTACTGGAAATGCTTTCAGTTGTTCACCACTGAGAATGATGCTCTCTGTGGGTCTCTCATATATGGCCTTTATCATGTTGAGCTAAGTTCCCTCTATGCCTACTTTCTGGAGGATTTTTATCATAAATGGGTGTTGAATTTTGTCAAAAGCTTTCTCTGCATCTATTCAGATGATCATATGGTTTTCCTCTTTCAATTTGTTACTATGGTGTATCACATTGATTGATTTGCATATATTGAAGAATCCTTGCATTCCTGGGATAAACCCCACTTGATCATGGTGTGTGATCCTTTTAATGTGCTGTCGGATTCTGTTTACTAGTATTTTCTTGAGGATTTTTGCAATATGTTCATCAGGGATACCGGCCTGTAGTTTTCTTTCTTTGTGACATCTTTGTCTGGTATGGTATCAGGGTGATGGTGGCCTCGTACAATGAGTTTGGAAGTGTTCCTCCCTCTGCTATATTTTGGAAGAGTTTGAGAAGGATAGGTGTTGGCTCTTCTCTAAATGTTTGATAGAATTTGCCTATGAAGCCATCTGGTCCTGGGCTTTTTTTTCTTGGAAGATTTTTAATCACAGTTTCAATTTCAGTGCTTGTGATTGGTCTATTCATATTTTCTATTTCTTCCTGGTTCAGTCTCGGAAGTTGGTGTGTTTCTAAGAATTTGTTCATTTCTTCCAGTTGTCCATTTTACTGGCATATAGTTGCTTGTAGTAATCTCTCAGGATCCTTTGTATTTCTGCAGTGTCAGTTGTTACTTCTCCTTTTTCATTTCTGATTCTATTGATTTGAGTCTTCTCTCTTTTTTTCTTGATGAGTCTGGCTAATGGTTTATCAATTTTGTTTATCTTCCCAAAGAACCAGCTTTTAGTTTTACTCATCTTTGCTATCATTTCCTTCATTTCTTTTTCATTTATTTCTGATCTGATCTTTATGATTTCTTTCCTTTTGCTAACTTTGGGTGGTTTTTGTTCTTCTTTCTCTAATTGCTGTAGGTGTAAGCTTAGGTTGTTTATTTGAGATGTTTCTTGTTTCTTAAGGTAGGATTGTATTGCTATAAACTTCCCTCTTAGAACTGCTTTTGCTGCATCCCATAGGTTTTGAATCATTGTGTTTTCATTGTCATTTGTTTCTAGGTATTTTTGGTTTCCTCTTTGATTTCTTCAGTGATCTCTTGGTTATTAAGTAGTGTATTGTTTAGCCTCCATGTGTTTGTATATTTTACAGATTTTTTCCTGTAATTCATATCTAGTCTCATAGCATTGTGGTCAGAAAAGATACCTGATACGACTTCAATTTTCTTAAAATACCAAGGCTTGATTTGTGACCCAAGATATGGTCTATCCTGGAGAATGTTCCATGAGCACTTGAGAAAAATGTGTATTCTGTTGTTTTTGGATAGAATGTCCTATAAGTATCAATTAAGTCCATCTTGTTTAATGTATCATTTAAAGCTTGTGTTTCCTTATTAATTTTCACTTTGGATGATCCGTCCATTGGTGAAAGTGGGGTGTTAAAGTCCCCTACTATGATTGTGTTACTGTCAATTTCCCCTTTTATGGCAGTTAGCATTTGCTTTATGTATTGAGGTACTCCTATGTTGGGTGCATAAATATTTACAATTGTATATGTTCTTCTTGGATTGATCCCTTGATCATTATGTAGTGTCCTTCTTTGTCTCTTGTAATAGTCTTTATTTTAAGGTCTATTTTGTCTGATATGAGAATTGCTACTCCAGCTTTCTTTTGATTTCTTTTGATTTGCATGGAATATCTTTTTCCATCCCCTCAGTTTCAGTCTGTATGTGTCCTAGGTCTGAAGTGGGTCTCTTGTAGACAGCATATATACGGGTCTTGTTTTTGTATCCATTCAGCCAGTCTATGTTTTTTGGTTGGAGCACTTAATCCATTTACAGTTAAGGTAATTATTGATATGTATGTTCCTATTACCATTTTCTTAATTGCTTTGGGTTTGCCTTTGTAGGTCTTTTCCTTCTCTTGTGTTTCCTGCCTAGAGAAGTTCCTTTAGCATTTGTTGTAAATCTGATTTGGTGGTGCTGAATTCTCTTAGCTTTTGCTTGTCTGTAAAGGTTTTAATTTCTCTGTGAAATCTGAATGAGACCCTTGCTGGGTAGAGTAATCTTGCTTGTAGGTTTTTCCCTTTCATCATTTTAAATATGTCATGCCAGTCCTTTCTGGCTTGCAGAGCTTCTGCTGAAAGATCAGCCATTAACCTTATGGGGATGCCCTTGTATGTTATTTGTTGTTTTTCCCTTGCTGGTTTTAATATTTTTTGTTTGTATTTAATTTTTGATAGTTTGATTAATATGTGTCTTGGTGTGTTTTTCCTTGGATTTATCCTGTATGGGGCTCTCTGTGCTTCCTGGACTTGATTAACTATTTCCTTTCCCATATTAGGGAAGTTTTCAAGTGTAATCTCTTCTAATATTTTCTCAGTCCCTTCTTTTTTCTCTTCTTCTTCTGGGACCCCTATAATTCGAATATTGATGCATTTAATGTTGTCCCAGAGGTCTCTGAGACTGTCCTCAATTCTTTTCATTCTTTTTTCTTTATTCTGCTCTGCAGTAGTTATTTCCACTATTTTATCTTCCAGGTCACTTATCCGTTCTTCTGCCTCAGTTATTCTGCTATTGTTCCCTTCTAGAGAATTTTTAATTTCATTTATTGTGTTGTTCATCTCTGTTTCTTTGCTCTATAGTCCTTCTAGGTCCTTCTAGGTTAAACGTTTCTTGTACCTTCTCCATTCTATTTCCAAGATTTTGGATTATCTTTACTATCATTATTCTGAACCCTTTTTCAGGTAGACTGAGTATTTCCTCTTCAGTTGCTAGGTCTAGTGGGTTTTTACCTTGCTCCTTCTTCTGCTGTGTGTTTCTCTGTCTTCACATTTTGCTTAAATTACTGTGTTTCAGGTCTCCTTTTCGCAGGCTGCAGGTTCATATTTCCAGTTGTTTTTGGTGTCTGCCACCAGTGGCTAAGATTGGTTCAGTGGTTTGTGCAGGCTTCCTGGTACAGGGGACTAGTGCCTGTGTTCTGGTGGATGAGGCTGGATCTTGTCTTTCTGGTGGGCAGGTCCACGTTTGGTGGTGTGTTTTGGGGTGTCTGTGACTTTATTATGATTTTAGGCAGCCTCTCTGCTAATGGGTGGGGTTGTGTTCCTGTCTTGCTAGTTGTTTGGCATAGGGTGTCCCGCACTGTATCTTACTGGTCATTGAGTGGAACTGGGTCTTGGTGTTGAGATGGAGATCTCTGGGAGATCTTCACCATTTGATATTACATGGAGCTGGGAGGTCTCTGTGGACCAGTGTCCTGAACTTGGCTCTCCCACCTTAGAGGCACAGCCCTGACGCCTGGCTGGAGCACCAAGAGTCTGTCATCCACACGGCTCAGAAGAAAAGGGAGAAACAAAGAAAGAAAGAAAGAAAGACAAAAATTAAATTAAGTTATTAAAATAAAAAATAAAATGTAATTATTTAAAAACATTTTTTAAGTAATAAAAGAAAAAAAGAAATTAAGAAAGAAGAGTCCAACCAAACCAAAAAACAAATCCACCAATGATAGCAAACGCTAAAAACTATACAAAAAAAAAAAAAACAGTCCGACAGAACCCTAGGACAAATGGTAAAAGCAAAGCTATACAGACAAAATCACACACAGAAGCATACACGTACACGCTCACAAAAAGAGAAAAAGGGGAAAAATATATATATCGTTGCTCCCAATGTCCACCTCCTCAGTATGGGATGATTCGTTGTCTATTCAAGTATTCCACAGATGCAGGGTACATCAAGTTGATTGTGGAGATTTAATCCCCTGCTCCTGAGGCTGCTGGGAGAGATTTCCCTTTCTCTTCTTTGTTCGTACAGCTCTGTGTGTGTTCTTTGCTCAAACAGGATGGGGTTAAAGTAGCAGCTGATTCGGGGTCTCTGGCTCACTCAGGCCGGCATGGACGAGGGGTACGGATTGCAGGGCGAGCCTGCAGCGGCACTAACCACTGTGACGTTGCACCAGCCTGACGCAAAAGCACCGTGTGTTCTCCCGGGGAAGTTGTCCCTGGATCACGGGACCCTGGCAGTGGCGGGCTGCACAGGCTCCCAGGAGCGGAGGTGTGGATAGTGACCTGGGCTTGCACACAGGCTTCTTGGTGGTGGCAGCAGCAGCCTTAGCATCTCATGCTTGTCCCTGGGGTCCACGCTGATAGCCACAGCTTGCACCCGTCTCTGGAGCTCTTTTAAGGGGCACTCTTAATCCCCTCTCCCTGCGCACCAGGAAACAAAGAGGGAAGAAAAAGTCTCTTGCCTCTTCGGCAGGTCCAGACTTTTTCCCGGACTCCCTCCCGGCCAGCCGTGGTGCACTAACCCCTTCAGGCTGTGTTCACGCAGCCAACCCCAGTCCTCTCCCTGGGGTCTGATCTCCGAAGCCCGAGTCTCAGCTCCCAGCCCCCTCTCGCCCCGGCGGGTGAGCAGACAAGCCTCTCGGGCTGGTGAGTGCCGGTCGGCACTGGTCCTCTGTGCCAGCATCTCTCCACTTTGCCCTCCGCACCCCCATTGCTGCGCTCTCCTCCGCGGCTCCGAAGCTTCCCCCTCCACCACCCGCAGTCTCCGCCCACGAAGGGGCTTCCTAGTGTGTGGAAACCTTTCCTCCTTCACGGCTCCCTCCCACTTGCGCAGGTTCCGTCCCTATTCTTTTGTCTCTGTTTATTCTTTTTTCTTTTGCCCTACCCAGGTACGTGGGGAGTTCCTTGCATTTTGGGAGGTCTGAGGTCTTCTGCCAGCGTTCTGTAGGTGTTCTGTAGGAGCTGTTCCACATGTAGATGTACTTCTGATGTATTTGTGGAGAGGAAGGTGATCTCTACGTCTCACTCTTCTGCCATCTTGAAGCTCCACCTAATTAAAGACTTCTAAATGTTAGAACCTTGTATTAGTTTGCTACAGTTGCCATAACAACATACCAGAGACTGGGTGGCTTAAACAAGAGAAATTTTCTCACAATGCTGGAGGCTGTATGTCCAAGTTCAAGGTGTTGGCGGGGTTGGTTTCTTCTGCGGCCTCTCTGCTTGGCCAACTTGATGGCCATCTTCCCTCTTTGTCTTTGCATTGTCTTCCTTCTCTTCATGCTTGTGTCCTAATTTCCTCTTCTTCTATGTACATGAGTCATATTGGAATTAGGCCCACTCTTATGATCTTATTTTACTTTAATTACTTCTTTAAAAGGCCCTATCTCTAAATACAGTCACATTCTGAGGTACTGGGGGATAGGACCTCAATATATAAATTTGGGGGAGGACACAATTTAACCTATAACAGACCTATATAACGAGAGAGAATTGTGATGGCCATGGAAATGCCTGGCTCAGGTCTCCCTTTGTAGATTTTCTGCAATGAACAGCATCGGCGGATGGCAGTCTCCAGTGGCTACACCTTGAGATCTGCTGTAATGTTTACACCAAAGCCACACTCTCTCCAAGATGCTCTCAGCCAATGATGGCACAGTGAGGACACTGGAGCCAGGCCATTTCTGCCTTACATGGATCTCCTCTAATGGGCAATAATTGCTGTGTCTCTTTAACGTCCTGGTTGAGACTTTCTCAGAGCTGCACACAGTGCGAGGACCTTCCTCCCTCCCTCCCTTCCTTCCTTTCTTCTCTTTCTCTTTTTACAAGTGTGAGACCTGAATCATGGTCTAAAACCTCTCTCTACCTCCTCCTGCTCTCTCTTTTCTTCTTCCTGCCCAGGTATTTCCCCTAATAAACCTCGTACATGTCTAATTCTATCTAGATGTCTGCTTCTCGGACAAAAGAAGCATACAAATAATAAATGTTGAAATCTATAATAAAGCCATTAAGTAAATGAATGTTGGGAGTCAGGTTTTTCACTGTTGGAATGAGATGTTTCAAATAAGCAAGAGCAGGAGGTAGTCTGTGTGGTAATGGATTCCAGTTGGAGACACCAACATGAACTCATGTTTACCTTAACGTACATGAAGATGGTTACATATAAAATATTTATAGATATGTGCATATACATGGGTTAGTGTACACACATATATTTCTTTGCCTTGTCAGCTAAGAAAACTCAGAAAAATGACATTTTGGCAGCAAAATAACTCATATCTTGGTTTCTAATGCTGTTCTTCAATAAAAGGAATCAGGGCTCTTTGAAGAAATAGTTGATCCCAGTACTGGGGCAGGATATCTACAAGATGAACCTAGAGCATATTTTAAATGCCAGAAAGTATAGAAGTGCTAAATAAAAATAATAATTTAAAAAAAACAAAAAACATCCACACACTCCCACATGGAAGTACGTCAAAAGGACCTAAGAGCCAAAACAAATGGTCCCCTGTGGCCAAAGCTGGAATAATTTGAGCAAAATTAACTTGTACTGGAGTATAATGCAAAGTAAAAAATAAATATTTACAATTCCATATGGATATAAGTACATGATTAAATAAATAAATAAATACATGGGGGGGGCATTTCCTGAGCAGAAGAACTTCAAATAATTTATGTAGATACTCCACCCTGAAGGAACTGCAGCATAACTCCCCACTGCCTAATTGTGGGCTGCACATAGCGACTTCCTTCCTAAGAGTACAGTATGGAAAAAGCAGAGAAAGAGAAACTTTACAGTGGAGAAACTGATAAACACAACTTTAGCCAGATGATCAAGGTGAGCATTAAGAATGATAAATCATGTTGATAGTATGTACCCTTGATATGCTGTGATGAAAGTAGTACTTTACTTCTGTGATCATGCTCTCAAAAACTCATAACTCCAGTCTAATCATATGAAAAGCATCAGACCAACCCAAGTGAGGGACAGTCTATAAAATCCTTGACCAGTACTTGTCAAAACTGTCAAGGTCATCAAAAACAAGGAAAGTCTGAGTAACTGTCACGGCCGGGAGGATCCTAAGGAAACATAAGAACTAAATGTAAAGTGGCATCCTGGATGGTAGCATGGAACAGAAAAAGGACATTAGGTGAAAACTATGGAAATCTGAATAAAATGTGGACCTAACATAATTGTTTCATTAATTATAATTGTGCCATACCACTTTAAGGTGCTCATAATAAGGGAAACTAGGGGAAAATAGGGTTATATGGAAACTCTTTGTACTATTTCACAGTCTTTCTGTAAATCTAAAATTGTTCTAAAATAAAAAGCTCATTTAAAAATTTTTTCAAATCTATAAGACAAAATGCCATGTGGATTATGATTGCAATAACTAATATTTATTTAGCACTCTCCAGGCTACAAAGCACTTTCTACTGCATTAACTCATTGAATGATAAATCCATTACCTTCAGAATTTTATGATGAGATCATGTTATGAAGCTGTCTAAAAAGCACATTAATAAAACATGTAACTGTCATTATTTCAATAAAGTCATGTTCTGCTCAGGAAAAAAAAAAGAAGAAGAATCATAAAGGACCCGAATTTACCAGCACAGCTTTTAATTTCTGGCAAATTTCACATCTCTGCTCTGTGTGTCAAATCTGTTCTGGGCATGTTGGGTTCTACTCTGCAGATCTCCAGTGATTTTAACAGTAGTTGTGAATACTTAATGAAATTCATCATGCATTTGTAACAAATTGCTCACCTTTCCCAACCCCAGAGAGAAATGTGGAAGTTGAAAAAAAAAGGAGCTCGTGATGAATTCTATCCCTCCTCACCAGAGCGGGATGGAGTAACTGACAGAACAGGTGCCTGCCAGAGATCCAGCTAGTGCTCAGGTGTTTCAGGGCTGCCCCCTTCCATATGCACCTTTCTGTTCATCCTCCTCTCCAACACCACTCTCCCTGCCATGTCACTTCACTCCTTCGCATTCTTCTGCTCATGTGTCACTTTCCCCTCTCCTCTTCACTGCTTTAGGCTAATCAGGAAAACTCAGAAAATCCCCCAAATCCTACTGATGCCAGCATGTGGTACTCAGGAAAAATAGGTGGCTAACTGTAGATTAGAGTATTAATACACTTCTCTGATCCCACAAATGCCCTAGAGCACTTACTCACTTTTACAAAACTTCTCATTTTCTTATTTCATTTTCCCTTGAAGATACGAAAATCAGGCAGGAACCAAATATGGGGGCAGTACTCATGTATGGGATGCCCTCACACTGGAAATGGAATTAAGCATTTCGAGGGGCCTGTGAGGAAAATGACTATAACTCATCATAAACCTATAATATGTAGACTGAAAAGAAAATCCTTACACAAATTCCAAATATTCTTGATCATAAGGCAACAAAAGGACTCAAGGTGCAGAACCTGAGTGAAGGCTCTGACACATTCTAACCATGTGACCTGAGACTCACAGGCTGTGTCCTTATTTGTAAAATTGAAATATTAACAGCAGCACCTAAAGGGATCATGAAATATAAAGGTAATAATGTGCTTAGGGTACATTATTAGCATTCAGTAAATAACAGAGAAGAAAAAAATCTATTTGGAATGAGAGTAGCATATGCTACACTGACTCTTGCTTCCAGGTCCACATCGTATAAAAATAACAAAAATTCATCTTGATCACAGGATGGTACATGTTAATTTTCTTTTCTGTTATACTTTTGAAGGAAATCTTGAACATTAGTTTAAATAAATTACAGGGAAATTTTTTAAAAATCTATCAGAACAGTTCTTTGGGTACCTCTGCTTGCTGCATTTGGATGGCTACCTTATCATCACCACCACCAAAAAAATTTTTAGACAAAATCATTGCCATGTCTTAAAGCATTTGATATGGACTCTGCTTCCGAGTTCAAATTGCTTCAAGTTGTGTGCCAATCAAGCACCCACAATTCAGTGGTAGACAAGAGCTATAATCAAGATTGCTGTACATCTCTCCTTATCGCAAGGAACTGAGAAGTTTGGAGCAAGAGTGAGAATGCCAGGATTAAGTAGGATGCATATAAAAAAGTAAGAAAGGAGCACATCGAATTTAAGATAATAGGCAAGCTTACTCTGCTTTTGCACGCTAGATATTAATCTAAAAGCATTTTTGATACCTAACCTAGAAGAGTAAGGTAATATTTTCATACCCCTTGGCTTCTGAGTGGCATCTCATAGAAGCAAATGAATATTATCTCAGCAACTCACATTCTTTTTCAGAGAGAACAGAGCAAACTTTTTTCCTATATCAAATTGACACGATAAGAAAATTTAGGCATGTTTTTCTTTTTTTTTTAATATTATGAGATAAACATTCAGTTGTGACTAGTCCTTATGATATATAAGGCATAAGCTGTTTCCCTCTTTTTTTTTTCCTCCAACATGTAAGTAATTGTTAAGGGACACTCCTTACATCAGCAAACAAGATGATACTGACACTGTGTCCAACTCTTAATATAGAGACAATTAATTAGGCAAAATTTGTCACTGTTCAGGAAACACTCAAACTTCACAGCATTCACTAAATGACACGTCACTTAAGGCATCATATTTACAACTCAGCTCATAGGCACATCTTCCTGAATACATGAAGCTGAAAACTACAAAGAAACCAATTGGTTCATGGAGAAGCCTTCAGCCAGTCAATAAAATGAGAGCTGGAAAATAGGTCATAGAAAAAGTCACTATAAAGCAGAGCTCCAAATTCAATGGGGATGTGGCTTTTTGACCTGCTACCAACAAAGACTGAAATGTTATTCATTTCCCCCATATTTTCATGTAAATTTAATTTTAATGAAATGGTTGACTTGCTAACCCTGGAGACTGGTGATCTATTAATCTACAGAAGGAGTCTTAATGGTGAACTCTTCAAACAAGCACTTTTTCATTCCTTTAACTTCTCTTTCCATTTAAAACACTATGCTAAAAAAAAAAAAAAAAAAAAACACTATGCTGTGCCCCTTTAGAATATAGTTACTGGAATGAAAATGAAGAGAAATATGAATGTTTTATACTTGCTCCCTTACCCCAAAGGAATGAGTGTATGATCCTTAAAAGCCAGATAATCACTCCCTGAACACGTCATGAAAACAATAGCAAATTTAAAAGTCTAATCCTTTCTCATAAAATAAGAGCAAAGAAACTATCCAAAAGATGTAGAGATTGGCAGAAAACAAAGACTCAAAGGTGATTGAAAGAGTCATAATGTAAGAATGCCTTGAGCTTGACTTTTCGCTTCTAGAAAATTGGATGTTACATTTTTCAAATGTTCCTTGAGTTTTCAAAATGTCATGGAAGAAGGCAGTAACTGCTTTTTTAAGTTCTCATTAAAGTTTCTTTGATTCACATATGGATATATGAAAGAAATTGATTTCTGCTATTAGTTATGTTGGACCAACTCTCACCGGAGAACAACTGTAATAACTAGATACATTTTTAGAGGCTGTTTGAAGGCATCAGAGGGCTATCAAATCAGTACGGACTTGAAGGGTCCAGAATCCAGGTATTTAAAAGTACTTTTACACATAAGGAACTTTCTAATCCCCAAGCAGTGGCTAAGAGGCAGAAAACCCTATCAAAAAGTAGTGGCTACAAATCTGTCTTACTGTGAGTTTTTCTGAGCAGACCCTGACATAAAGATCTTAGTGTAAGTAGTTCATTTTGGGAGATGTCAGGAACATCGAGAGGGAAGTGGGAACTGATATAGGAAAGGGAAGCAACCAATAAAGAGTACCCTATTAAGCAAGATTCAAGGGACAGCCATAACGTAATACTAGAGTCACTCTGGGATATGTTGTAAAGCACATACTATGTTCAGATATATCCCATCTGAGGCTTGACGGGGCTGAGGTTTTTGTACATTCTTTCCATCAGGCATTGGGTGAGAGATATTGCTAAGGTGTTATTTAATTCCAGAGCATTTCTAGCCTTCCTTGGGTACAGCAGAGTAGCCTTCCAGAACAAGTCATGAAGCATGAATATACAGATACTGGCAGTTGTCACTTGTCTGGAGCACACAGATACGATAAGCTTTAGGGTATTTGAGAAGGTGCCAACTTGCTACATGTAGTCTGCCCTTTGTAATGCTCAAAACAACTCACACCTCAAGTTAAGTTTGCTCTACCTTGTCACCTCTTCAAGGTCAAATATTTTTAAAAATGCATGTGCAGGAGTTTTAGTGAAACAAGAGACATGCATCCAAAGGTTGCAACCAATATTCACTATATGTCTATTCTACCATTTAATCTCACCATGTAATTGGCCCGTACTTCTGATGATCTGGGATAAAGCAGATCCTTATCTTTGAAGGCTCGAGCCCCTGGTTACGATGCTCTTGTTAGGTCATGCTTTCTGCTGGTACCCATTTCTCATAAATTACTAGATAGGGGAAGACAGTGACTTTTCCTGCCTTCATCATGCAGCAGCAACTCTATATTCTCACGATAATAATGATCAATTTCCACTGACAATGTAACAACTTTTTAAATGCCTCTGCACTCCTATGTGAGAGCCCAGAATGACTAAGGTTAGCTATAATTTTAGTTTTTGTGGATCTCTTGCTGTGCAGCCTGGTAGAAGCTTTTCTCTTCTGGAAACTGAAGCCCAAATTCCTCAAGTGGGTCATGAGGAGTAACAGTTAAAGGGACCACTTCTGTTACTCCCACTCTTAGTCCTTAGGCCTTGCAGGTGCCTATGATATTCAGCGGTCTTTGGGGTCACCAACATTTTCATAATATTGAGATTTTATTTGCCTTTATCACCATGTTGACAACTGCAAAAATGCAATAGTGATTGGTGCTACCACTTGGTTAAATTTATGGCAGTTCCCCATAATTTTCCATACTATATTGATATTCAGGGCTCAGACTAGTTAACTGAATGGAAATATGATAGGGATCACCAACCCTGAATCCTTTAAGCCTACAGGGTAACGCTAAATCTGTCTTTTTTCTCAGGACGCATTATGGCTTCTCATTTAGTCTCTTGACTAGGGAGTAATTTTAGGGGATTCTACTTGTTTTTCCCAAACATTTTACTTCTTTCTCCATAAGTCAGGCAGCCAATGTGAGAATTATGCCAAATTATATGTATCTTTACTAAGTAATGAGGGACTGGGGAATTCACTAGAGTACACTAATGAACCATTGAATTCACAGTGAGACAGAGCTGGGCCAGGACTCCATATATCACCTGACCTCTATATTACCCTCCTAAACAGGAGGGCCATAAGAGTCTTTTTTTTTAATCTCCTGGGATTAGAGTAGACTCAGATCCTGAGATGAGGATTCTATCACAAGTGGTTTATTTGGTTTATCTGGGAGTGAAAGGAACACTAACATGGAGGAAGTGATGCAGAGAAGGGATGGCAACTAACAAAAGATATATTATTACACTAGCTAATGGTATAGAGGAAACTCAAGTTTTAAAAAAATGGTGTAAAACACATGCTCCAGGATTATCCTACCCAAGGGTGGGGGAACTGTAAAGATTTATATACCAACAACTGCCAGGCATTAGTTAAGGACTGCTTTGGGGGATTTTTAATTCCTGAGCAATTTTAGCACATGAATAGCTAGAGCAGCCTTCCAGAAAAATCCATCAGGCACATATATGCAGATTTAGTCCACTAATGATGTAAAAACTCTGACAGAAAGAGGTAAAGCTGAAAAGATCATCTACAGATTCTGAGGAACATCACCTACAGAATCTGAGCAAACCAGCAGAGGTTTCCACATTTTCAAAGAACTGGAAAATTCAACATGCACCAAGGCATAAATCCTAAAATCTGCTGGAAAAAAGAGACACATCACCCTCAAAGGAACAACAATAAGCCTGATAGTTAATACTTGAATAGAAAGTGTGAAGGCTAGAAATCAGTGGAATGGCATCATCAAAGTGCTCAAAGAAAAGTATTTCAATTTATATAGCTACACCTAAGAAAAAAAAATCCTACAAAACTGAAGTAAAATGAAAAGAGCTCCAGAAGGACAAAACAGAGTTTTTCACCAGCAGACAAAAAATTTTAAGTGCTAAAATTACTACACGTTAAAAAAGTATTAGTAAAATGTTAAGTATAATCTAAAATATATAAGTAATTCAATTGAATATAAATGTACTACATACTTCCTAAAAGAAAGTTTGAGAGACTGGCTAAATGAAACAAAGCACAACAATAAGATATGCATTAAATACAAGGATAAAGAGATTTTCACAGTAAAAGAATAAAAAAATGATATATAATATGAACATTGCCCAAAACTGTTCATATAGCTATATCAATAGAAAAATGTCAACTTAGAGGCAAGAAGATTATTAAGGAAAAAAATAAGATACTTTATTGCCCAGACATAAACCCCCACACACAGTCACCTAATTTATGACAAAGGAGGCAAGAACATACAATGGAGAAAAGACAGCCTCTTCAATAAGTGTTGCTGGGAAAACTGGACAGCTACATGTAAAAGAATGAAATTAGAACACTTCCTAACACCACACACAAAAATAAGCTCAAAATGGATTAAAGACCTAAATGTAAGACTGGACACTATTAAACTCTTACAGGGAAAACACTCTTTGACATAAACCAAAGCAAGATCTTTTTTGACCCACCTCCTAGAGTCATGAAATTAAAAATAAACAAACAGGACCTAATGAAACTTAAAAGCTTTTGTACAGCAAAGGAAACCATAAATAAGATGAAAAGACAACCCTCAGAATGGGAGAAAATATTTGCAAACGAAGCAACGGACAAAGGATTAATCTCCAAAATACACAAACAGCTCATGGAGCTCAATATCAAAAAAACAAACAACCCAATTAAAAAATGGGCAGAAGACCTAAATAGACATTTCTCCAAAGAAGACATACAGATGGCCAAGAGGCACATGAAAAGATGCTCAACATCAGCCATAAAAAGGAATGAAATTGGGTCATCTGTAGAGATCTAGATGGACCTAGAGTCTGACATACAGAGTGAAGTAAGCTGGAAAGAGAAAAAACAAATACCATATATTAACGCATATATGTGGAATCTAGAAAAATGGTACAGATGAACCAATCTGCAGGGCAGGAATAGAGATGCAGACATAGAGAACGGACATGTGGACACGGGGGGGAAGGGATGGGTGCGACGAATTGGGAGATTAGGTTGACAGAAATACACTACCATGTGTAAAATAGCTAGTGGGAACCTGCTGTGTAGCACAGGGAGCTCAGCTCGGTGCTCTGTAACAACCTAGATGGGTGGGAGGGAGGTCGAAGAGGGAGGGGATATAGGTATACATATAGCTGATTCACTTCATTGTAGAGCAGAAACTAACACAACATTGTAAAGCAATTATACTCCAATTTAAACAAAAATAAGATATTTTATTGTGATTAAGTAATCCATCCATCAGAAAGATTTTTGTACCTCATAAACTAGTATATGAAATATATAAACAAAGTAATAAATTTTAACAGACTGCACTCAGTAACTAATAAGGGAAGCCAGTATTAGCAGTAAAGATAGAAAAGTTTTGAAGAGTGAAATTTTAAAATTTTGATCCCATCAACATATACAACACCATCCTCAACAACTAGAAAATACACATTTCTCCCAAGATGATGTGGAGAATTTTTCAAAATTGATAATATACTGTTCATAGTAAGTCTCAACAAATTTACAAGGACTGAAACAATTCCATGTGCATCTCTGACCAGGGGGAATTAAGTTAGAAACAAGTTACAAAAAGTACAACTAGAAAATCTCCCAATATTTGAGCCAAAGTTAATGTTACAGTATAATTTTTAAATCAGTCAAATGGAAAGATAATAAACATAATTATATTGAATCTTCTTGGACACTTGTAAAGATTCTACGATGGAAATTTATAGCCTTAAGGCATATTTAGAAAAAGAATAAATGCTCATACTCCATGATCTAATAAGCATCCAACTCAGTAAGTTATCCAATGAAAGTAAGGTAATAGAAAAATAAGATAAGAAATTAATGAAACACAAAGAAAAGCACACAAAGAAAAAATTTTCACTGCAATGTTCGAAAAATAATAGTTTAATAAAATAAATAGTAATTTAATAAAACTGTAAGTTCCATGGGAAGACTTTGGAGAGAAACACAAAGAGAAAAAAATCCAAACAATATTAGGAATGAAAACTACAAAAGAAAAGTAAAAATATATGAACAACTTTATATAAATTTAGATTAAATGATGAACAGATTTCTAGTGAAGCACAACTTAGTAAATCTGGCGTAAGAAGAAACAGAAAATATGAGTAATGTATATCTGTTAAGAATTGCAGCTCAAATGAAAATCGTTAGAGAAAACTTCAGGCTGAGATGATTTTATAATTGAATTTCTCCATGTATTTAAGAAATAATTAACATCGATCTTATTTTTAAAACTATTCTAAAGAAATAGAAAAAAGAGAAAATTCTCAACTTATTATATGAGACCCACATAACTATCATACCAAAAATCTGACAAAAACATAAACATACATATGAAATTCTACATAAAATATTAGCAAAAATAATCCAGAAATATATACAAGTTGGATTATTTCCAGGAATGAACAACTGGTTTTAACATCTGAAAATAAATCATGTAATTCATCACATTAACAGAATAAAGGATAAAAATGTATGGTCACCTTGATAGTTTCAAAGAAAGCATATGATAAGATTTAACATTCTTTCATGTTTTCATGAGAAAACTTGTTATATACTAATAGAAGTCTTCCTTAAGCTATCTAAAAAAATACCTTACACCAAAAAATTATATTCAACAGTACAGTCAATGTGGAGAGCAGTATGGAGGTTTCTCAAAAACTAAAAATGGAATTACCATATGACTCAGCAATTCCACTCCTTGGTGTAAAACACAAACACTATTTCAAAAAGATACATGCACCCCAATGTTCATAGCAGCATTATTTACAATTGCCAAGATATGGAAGCGACCTAAGTGCCCATGAAAAGAAGATGTAGTACATATAGCTACAATGGAATACTACTCAGCCATAAAAAAAGAATGAAATTGTGCCATTTGCAACAACATGGATGGAGTTGGAGGGTATTATGCTTAGTGAAATAAGTCAGACAAAGAAAGACAAATACTGTAGGATATCACTTACATGTGTAATCTAAAAAGTAAAACAAACTAGTGAACAAAACAAAAAAGAAACCGACTCACAGATTTAGAGAACAAACCAGTAGTTATCAACGGGGAGAGAGAAGGGAGGAGGGGCAAGATAGTGGTAGGGAATTAAGAGGTACAAACTATTTTGTATAAAATAAGCTACATGGATATATTATACAACACAGGGAATATAGCCAATATTTTATACTAACTATAAACGGTGTACAACCTTTAAAAGTTGTGAATCACTGTATTGTACACTTGTAAATTATATGATATATGTTATTATATAATAATTATATATAATATGTATTATATATAATTATATTATAATGTGTATCAACTACACTTCCATTTTTTAAAATTCTGTAATAAAACTCCTTGTGTACAAAAAAGAAAAGTAAATGGGCAAGAATCTTTTGCAACTTCTTCTAAAATGAGGATAACTTGTGGTCAATAAACATATGAGAAAGTGTTCAGTCTCCTTAATCACCATAAAATGTAAACTAATTCCAAAGTAGTTTACAATTGCATATACATCAATATGACTGAAATTTAAAAGACTGCAACCACCAAGCACAGACAAGGATGAGGAGAATCTGGAACTCTCATCATTTCCACTTTGAAAACTGTTTGGTACTCTCTACTAAAGATGGACATGCACATACCCTATCACACACCCCCAACAATCATAAATCTAAATATAAACCCAAAACATGCATACATATATTGACTGAAAGGTTTGCATGACTACATTATAACAGCATTCTTTGAATAGCTGCAAATCAGAAACAACGCAAATGTCAATAAAGATTAGACAAATTCATAAAAATAAATAACTATTTCTGAAACAGAATGGAAAAACAGCATACACATAACTTTGAAAGAAAGAAACCATACATGAAATAGTACATACTGTATGATTCCATTCAGGTAAAAATAATCTAAAAGTGAAAGAAGTTTGTTTCCTCTGGAAGAGGTAGGCAGTAAAATGGAAGGACATTTGTGAAAATTCTTCAAGGTCTATACATATTATTTGTGCACTTTTCTGTATGTACATTACAATTTGACAAAAATTATTTTAAAATACAGATTAAAAATAATGGAAATTATAATGTTAAAATTAAAACATAATGTCAGAAATAATCACAGAAGAAACCAGAGGATAATTAGTGTTAGGACTTTGTACTAGAAAGTAAATCAAATTTCTTGACTCATTCTTTAAGTGATTAAGTAAAGTTTTGAAAATGCTTTGAAAGATCAAATTTTTATTATGAAGTGAAATATTACATATTAAATACAAAATGAATAAATTGGAGAATTAATTCAATATATCCACAGGGTATCCTGGATTAGATGAGAAAATCTCAATTACAGAATTTTACTATTAAAAAATAGGAAGTCTGCATGCCTGATGGACTGCATTTTTGCATTAATTAATTTAGACTAGTTTGTCTTAAAATCAATTGGAAGTACCAGCAACCCCTCAAAGAACTTTAACCCCAATTAAATGTTTTATCTTTTCCCCAAAGCTGTTCCTAGTTGCTGTAAACAACAGCCTAGTTTTTTAATCATTTACATTTAAAACCTCAGTACTACCCTTAACACTGCCCTCTCTCTTCCACTGATGGATCATTTTACCTTATTAGTTTTCACATCTATCACAACCTTTACATTCCAGTGATCAAACTCTCATTCAAGGACACAATTACTCTCTCCTAGAATATTGCAAATATTCTTTCTACTTCAAGTCTCTGGATGTCAGGCAGGGATATACAAGCTAGTAGATTAGTCTTTTTGTGGGCAGCACTAATCATGTTACCCTTCATTTCAAAAACCTTATTTGAGTTCCTATTATCTAGAGAATGAACACTGGTATCCTTAGTTTGACTTCCAAGACCATCCAAAATTTAGTCCCAAACTAATTTCCAACAAGCATGGTATATTCCAGTAATGCAGCAGTAATTACATTCAGCCTACTTTTCTGCCTGTTTCTTTGACTGCGCTACTCCCATTGTCAAGAATGACTTTTTTGGGCTTCCCTGGTGGCGCAGTGGTTGAGAGTCCGCCTGCCGATGCAGGGGACACGGGTTCGTGCCCTGGTCCGGGAGGATCCCACATGCCGCGGAGCCGCTGGGCCCGTGAGCCATGGCCACTGAGCCTGCGCGTCCGGAGCCTGTGCTCCGCAGCGGGAGAGGCCACAATAGTGAGAGGCCCGCGTACCGCAAAAAAATAAAATAAAAAGAATGACTTTTTTCCTTGTGTTCCACAATTCTACATTCTCTACAACCTTTAAAATTCAATTTGTCATGAAGGGTTTTGCTACTGAGTGAGGTCAGGAAAACTGTAGAATAAGAACTTAAGTGGGTTTTTTAAAATTTTTATTTTATATTGCAGTATAGTTGATTAACAATGTTGTGTTAGTTTCAGGAGTACAACAAAGTGATTCAGTTATACATATACATGTAAGTTATTCTTTTACAAATTCTTTTCCCATTTAGTTTGTTACAGAATATTGAGCAGAGTTCCCTTGTTGGTTATCTATTTTAAATATAGTAGTGTGTATATGTCAATCCCAAACTCCCAATTTAAATTGATCAGGTTTTAGAATCACCTGAGGAGCTCAGGTCTCATATCTGCTGAAACTCTAGGAGGGCATATTTAGAGTTACAAAAGTCTATGAATCTTAAAAGGAAGCCCTCCTTAGTGGTGGTAAACACCAGCCGGAACTAGTTTTGGGGGACCTGATGGCACAGAGGTTGACAGGACTAAGCACTAAAGTAGGGTTAAATCATATCAGACTCCCCATGTATGTGGACAACCATGATCCCAAATTGAAGATTGAGGTAAGAGGAAATTCTCTGATATGGTCACAAAAGCTCCTACCAAACTGACTATGCTATAGATTACATTTTTGAACTCTGGAGAAATTACTAAAGAATAAATCAAAAAAAAGGCAGTACAGTGTAGAAAACTGAGCCAGTTCTAGATAAGAGGCAACATTATGAAGAAAGAAAGAACACAGTTCCAAAAACATCATAGGAAAACAGTCCAAATATAAAAATTGCAGAGCAAACATTGAAGGCAGTCGGAAGAAAGTAAACAAGTAAAAAAGCACATATACTTTACAGGGCTATCTGTAAAACGTTCTTCATGAATGCAGACAGATTTCCAGCTTCTGTCCAAGATGTAGAAAGCTGGTAAGGACATCACTCCCACCCTAATGACAAGAAAATGCAGGATAATGTACAAAATTATAATGTTTCTTGGACACATCCAAAAGCTGTGGTAATAGAATAACCAACTACTCTAATATCAAAGGACAGACAGCACTGTTGTTAATAGCTGCAGCAGGAGGAAGATGAGATCGTCATAAAAGAGGGTAAAAGGGGTTCAACTAAATTTTTAGTCAGTTGTGGAAGGCCCAGTGTGAGCAACTGTAAGAGAATAGAAACGCTAAGAGCTGCTGACACACAGCACTTTGCACCCACTTAGAGACTCTTCTCCATGAACTCATCAGGTACATAGGACTCACCAGGTGCATAAGACAAAGCAGTGGAAAAGAGGAAAACAGGAGAAAGCCTCGGTTGGTGTTGCAGGCCAAGAAGACGGGAGAGGCAGCCCCTGGGGAAAAACACAAAGTACTACCTGGTGCCTTCTTCTCTAGGTAGCAAAAGATTTAAGCCATCAGGGAAAGGGCCACAAATGCTATGCCTGAGGGAAGAGTGAAAGATCCACTGTGGCTGTGGAAATTGGAACAAGGGAAAAAGAAAATTCCCTTAAGGAATGAGTAGCAAACCATCCTGGACTCAGTCCATTAGATGTTTCCTAATACAGGGGCAGTGGCAGGATCATTGAGAAAACCCCACCCCTGAGAATTAGGGACTAGGGATCTGCATAAAACTAAGGCTGGCCCAGGAAAACGGAGACTCCCCTTGCCTCCCAAAACAGGCTAGCATGCACACGTAACAGTCAAAAGCAGTTTACCACTCAGGGAAATGCAAAAGCATAGAAACATACCCTCTGAGTTTACAATATATCTATATGACACTATGAAGTAGTGTGATATCCATTATTTGATAACTAATTAGATAACTAAATAGGAATAATGCATGTCACACTATGATAGAGAGAGAGAGACAGACAGATAAAGATAGATATACAAATTTGTACCATAGAAAGTATCTTAGAAGCAAATACAGGGAGCTGTAAACATTCATTATTTCAGGCAGTGTATTTTGGGGAGAGGTGGGTAAGGAGTTTTAACCCATTATTTTACTCATCACTACAATATCTGAATTATTATTATTTCAGTAAACTTCTATTTCAAGCATCTTGTAAAAGCTAAAATTACTATATTGATGTTTGTAAAGGTACAGGAAAGCTACTACTCTCAAGAACTACTGCTAAATTTTTAGATCAATATAACCGTTTTGGAAAACAGTTTTATAATATACATCCAGGGTACTGAAAATGTTAATATTTCTCTTTTGGGGGCATAAATTTTAATCATGGACATATATCCTAAGAAAAGAATCCACAATATGGAAAAGATGATGTGTACAAATACATTTAACAAACTACTCTGCCAAATTTTTTTAATGTAACTACAATTTTCAACCTTAGAATAGTTCAGTTTTAGGCACTTGCACTTAATGGACACAACATACTCATTAGAAATTACTGCTATAAAGGCTACACAGCAACATGGACAATGAATGTAACATAATCATGTTAATTGCAAAGGGCAGATAAAAAGATAGAATGCTGCAAAATTGCACATAGGTAAAGGACCAAATTGCAAAAATCTATGTCCTGGAAAATTTACCACTCTGAGTTTCAGTCTTCATGACTATTAAATGAATGTAATAATATATGTATTACAGATTTTTCACTAGAACTGAATGAGAAAATAACTGGAATGTACACATTAGCTGAGTGCTTAATAAATATTACTTATTAGTATTATTATTACATAATATACAAATGGATTTTATACAAACACATAGACGTAAATGACACTAGAAGAAAAAAATCATACTAATGAATATAGACAGGTTCTTTGCCAATATTGTTGGAAATTTTTCCTTTTCTAGATTTTTCCATTTTTTTCCTAGTGTGGATTGTGTTACCTTCATAATTAAAACAGTTATTTTATTAGATAATGTGATTTTCATTCATAGTTGAAATTTTTCTGCTAGAACAAATCCACTCAATCTGGAACTGCTGGCCATATTGGGAACTTTCCTTCAGTGTCCTTTCAAACACCTAATTTGGGGAGGAATAAAATTTTTTCATATATTCTACTTACACTTGAACCTTAGTTTCCTATAAAAATGGCTCTCTTACATAAAATTCTCTTTTGCTGAAATACTTAAGGCTTTTAGAAAAAAACTATACATTCAATGAACACATCCACATGTACAAACTTCATCTGGGAAAACCCATGCTCCAGTCATCTAGGAATTGATAGACTCCATCAAGTGCAGCTGCAGACCCCATTCCTAAGTGAGGGACTTAGCTCATTTTGGAGCCAAAGATTTGTGGGGCCACAAAACAAATCCCTGACACACATGTGATTGATGACATTGCCCTGGATCTAGGGAGTGTGACTTTATTCAAATATATCCCTGGACTGCTGACAACACTCAAATCTATACCTTCCCAAATGAAGCCTTGAATAAGCAATTTTCAGGTGAACTTAAGAAGAACATCATGGGGAGACCTTCAAGATGGTGGAAGAGTTAAGACGTGGAGATCACCTTCCTCCCCACAAATACATCAGAAATACATCTACATGTGGAACAACTCCTACAGAACACCTACAGAACGCTGGCAGAAGACCTCAGACTTCCTAAAAGGCAAGAAACTGCCCACATACCTGGGTAGGGCAAAAGAAACAAGAAAAAACAGAGACAAAAGAATAGGGACGGGACCTGCACCTCGGGGAGGGAGCTGTGAGGGAGGAAAAGTTTCCAAACACTAGGAAGGCCCTTCACTGGCAGAGACGGAGGGTGGCGCGGGGGGGAAGCTTCGAGCCACGGAGGATAGCACAGCAACAGGGGTGCAGAGGGCAAAGTGGAGAGCTTCCCACACAGAGGATCGGTACTGACCAGCACTCACCAGCCCGAGAGGCTTTTCTGCTCACCTGTCAGGGCGGGCGGGGGCTGGGAGCTGAGGCTCAGACTTCAGAGGTCAGATCCCAGGGAGAGAACTGGGGTTGGCTGCATGAACACAGCCTGAAGGGGGCTAGTGTGCCACAGCTAGCCTGGAGGGAGTCTGGGAAAAAGTCTTGACCTGCCTAAGAGGCAAGAGACCATTGTTTCGGGGTGCGTGAGGAGAGGGGATTCAGAACACGGCCTAAACAAGCTCCAGAGACGGACGCAAGCTGCGGCTATCAGGGCGGACCCCAGAGATGGGCATGAGACGCTAAGGCTCCTACTGCAGCCACCAAGAAGCCTGTGTGCAAGCACAGGTCACTATTCACACCTCCCTTCCTGGGAGTCTGTGCAGCCCGCCACTGCCAGGGTCCCGTCATCCAGGGACAACTTCCCCGGGAGAACGCACGGCGCGCCTCAGGCTGGTGCAACGTCATGCTAGCCTCTGCCGCCGCAGGCTCGCCTCGCATTCCGCACCCCTCCCTCCCCGCGGCCTGAGTGAGCCAGAGCCCCCTAGTCAGCTGTTCCTTTAACCCTGTCCTGTCTGAGCGAAGAACACATGCCCTCAGGCGACCAACACGCAGAGATGGGGCCAAATCCAAAGCTGAACCCCAGGAGCTGTGCGAACAAAGAAGAGAAAGGGAAATCTCTCCCAGCAGCCTCAGGAGCAGTGGATTAAATCTCCACAATCAACTTGATGTACCTGCATCTGTGGAATACCTGAATAGACAACGAATCATCCCAAAATTGAGGCGGTGGACTTTGGGAGCGAAGATAATTTTTTTTTTCTTTTTCTATTTTTGTGAGTGTGTATGTGTATGCTTCTTCGTGTGATTTCGTCTATACAACTTGGCTATTACCACTTGTCCTAGGGTTCTGTCTGTCCGTTCTTCTTGTTGTTGTTTTAAGTATAATTTTTAGCGCTTGTTATCATTAGTGGCTTTGTTTTTTGGTTCGGTTGCTCTCTCCTTTCTTCCTTTTTTTTTTTTTTTTTTTTGCCTTTTTTAATACTTTTTAATTTTTTTCACTTTTCATGATTATTTTTTATATTAATAACTTTATTTTTTTTATCCTTTCTATTTTTCTCCCTTTTCTTCTGAGTCGTATGGTAGACAGGGTCTTAGTGCTCTGGCCAGGTGTCAGACCCGTACCCCTGAGGTGGGAGAGCCGAGTTCAGGACATAGGTCCGCCAGAAACCTCCCAGCTCCGTGTAATATCAAATGGTGAAAGCTCTCCCAGAGACTTCCATCTCAACACTAAGACCCAGCTCCACTCAACAAGCAGCAAGCTACAGTGCTGGATGCCCCATGCCAAACAACTAGCAAGACAGCAACACAACCACACCCCACACCCATTAGAAGAGAGGCTGCCTAAAATCATAATAAGATCACAGGCACCCCAAAACACACCACCCGACATGGTTCTGCCCATCAGAAAGACAAGATCCAGCCTCAATCACGAGAACACAGGCACTAGTCCCCTCCACCAGGAAGCCTACACAACCCACTGAACCAACCTTAGGCACTGGGGACAGACACCAAGATCAAAGGGAACTACAAACCTGCAACCTGCGAAAAGGAGACCCCAAACACAGTAAGTTAAGCAAAATGAGAAGACAGAGAAACACACAGCAGATGAAGGAGCAAGGTAAAAACCCACCAGAACAAACAAAAGAAAAAATAGGCAGTCTACTTGAAAAAGAATTCAGAATAATGATAGTAAAGATGATCCAAATCTTGGAAATAGAATGGAGAAAATACAAGAAACGTTTAACAAGGACCTAGAAGAACTAAAGAGCAAACAATGAGGAAAAACAAAATAAATGAAATTAAATATTCTCTAGAAGAGATCAATAGCAGAATAACTGAGGCAGAAGAACGGATAAGTGACCTGGAAGATTAACTAGTGTAAATAACTACTACAGAGCAGAATAAAGAAAAAAGAATGAAAAGAATTGAGGACAGTCTCAGAGACCTCAGGGACAACATTAAAAACACCAACATTCGAATTATAGCGGTTCCAGAAGAAGAAGAGAAAAAGAAAGGAACTGAGAAAATATTTGAAGAGATTATATTTGAAAACGTCCTTAATATGGCAAAGGAAATAGTCAATCAAGTCCAGGAAGCTCAGAGAGTCCCATACAGGATAAATCCAAGGAGAAACATGCCAAGACACATATTAATCAACCTACCAAAAATTAAATACAAAGAAAAAATATTAAAAGAGGCAAGGGAAAAACAACAAATAACACACAAGGGAATCCCCATAAGGTTAACAGCTGATCTTTCAGCAGAAACATTGCAAGCCAGAAGGGAGTGGCAAGACATATTTGAAGTGATGAAAGGGAGAAACCTCCAACCAAGATTACTCTACCCAGCAAGGATCTCATTCAGATTTGACAGAGAAATTAAAACCTTTACAGACAAGCAAAAGCTAAGAGAATTCAGCACCACCAAACAAGTTTCACAACAACTGCTAAAGGAACTCTTCCATGCAGGAAACACAAGAAAAGCAAAAGACCAGCAATAAAAAACCCAAAACATTTAAGAAAATGGTAATAAGAACATACATATTGATAATTACCTTCGATGTAAATGGATTAAATGCTCCAACCAAAAGATTCAGACTGCTGAATCGATACATAAACAAGACCCATATATATGCTGTCTACAAGAGACCCACTTCAGACCTAGGAACACACAGACTGAAAGTGAGGGGATGGAAAAAGATATTCCATGCAAATGGAAATCAAAAGAAAGATTGAGTAGCAATTCTCATATCAGACAAAATAGACATTAAAATAAAGACTATTACAAGAGACAAAGAAGAACACTACATAGTGATCAAGGGATCAATCCAAGAAGAAGATATAACAATTCTAAATATTTATGCACCCAACATAACAGCACCTCAATACATAAGGCAAATGCTAACAGCCATAAAAGGGGAAATCGACAGTAACACAATCATAGTAGGGGACTTTAACACAAAAGATCCCGAACAGCCAAAGCAATCTTGAGAAAGAAAAATGGAGCTGGAGGAATCAGGCAACCTGACTTCAGACTATACTACAAAGCTACAGTAATCAAGACAGTATGGTACTGGCATAAAAACAGAAATATAGATCAGTGGAACAGGATAGAAAGCCCAGAGTTAAACCCACACACATATGGTCACCTTATCTTTGATAAAGGAGGCAAGAATATACAATGGAGGAAAGACAGCCATTTCAATAAGTGGTGCTGGGAAAACTGGACAGCTACATGTAAAAGAATGAAATTAGAACACTCCCTAACACCATACACAAAAATAAACTCAAAATGGATTAAAGACCTAAATGTAAGGCCAGACACTATCAAACTCTTAGAGGAAAACACAGGCAGAACACTCTATGACATAAATCACAGCAAGATCCTTTTGGACCCACCTTCTAGAGAAATGGAAATAAAAGAAAAATAAACAAATGGGACCTAATGAAACTTAAAATCTTTTGCACAGTGAAGGAAACCATAAACAAGATGAAAAGACAACCCTCAGAATGGGAGAAAATATTTGCAAATGAAGCTACTGACAAAGGATTAATCTCCAAAATATACAAGCAGCTCATGCAGCTCAATATCAAAAAAACAAACAACTCAATCCAAAAATGGGCAGAAGACCTAAATAGACATCTCTCCAAATAAGATATACAGATTCCCAACAAACACATGAAAGAACACTCAATATCACTAACCATTAGAGAAATGCAAATCAAAACTACAATGCGGTATCACCTCACACCAGTCAGAATGACCATCTTCAAATAATCTATAAACAATAAATGCTGGAGAGGGTGTGGAGAAAAGGGAACCCTCTTGCCCTGTTCGTGGGAATGTAAATTGATACAGCCACTATGGAGAACATATGCAGGTTCTTTAAAAAACTAAAAATAGAACTACCATACAACCCAGCAATCCCACTACTGGGCATATACCCTGAGAAAACTATAATTCAAAAAGTCATGTACCACAATATTCATTGCAGCTCTATTTACAGTAGCCAGGACATGGAAGCAACCTAAGTGTCCATCAACAGATGAATGAATAAGGAAGATGTGGCACATATATACAATGGAATATTACTCAGCCATAAAAAGAAATGAAGTTGAGTTATTTGTAGTGAGGTGGATGGACCTAGAGACTGTCATACAGAGTGAAGTAAGTCAGAAAGAGAAAAACAAACACTGTATGCTAACACATATATATGGAATCTAAAAAAAAAGTGGTTATGAAGAACCTAGGGGCATAACAGGAATAAAGACGCAGACATAGAGAATGGAGTTGAGGACAGCAGGAGAAGTAAGGGTAAGTTCGGACGAAGTAAGAGACTGGTAGCTAGTGGGAAGCAGCTGCATAGCACAGGGAGATCAGCTCGGTGCTTTGTGACCACCTAGAAGGGTGGGATAGGAAGGATGGGAGGGAGACTCAATAGGAAGGAGATATGGGGATATATGTATATGTATAGCTGATTCACTCTGTTATAAACCAGAAACTAACACACTATTGTAAAGCAATTATACTCCAATAAAGATGTTTAAAAAAAAAAAGAACATCATATGTTTGCACCAAGGCGGGTAGCAAATTTATGAAAACAATATGGGTGAAATGACAGGTTTGCAGGATGATTTTGGTTCATCTGCATGTGAACTCTCACTTGGCAGGAACTGTGAGGACAAAGTGAGAAGAGAAAAGTAAAAATTCAGTTCTTACCCAGAAAGCTGAAACTGCTGTAAAAGCCAAAAGAAATTTGGAATTGAGTGTAGGGTGTGTATGTGTGTGTGTGTGCATTTTCTCCCCCAAAACAAATCAAGTACAAAAAATTACTTTGTTCTTACTTGTGTTCAAAATTGACACTGGAGTAACTGTTGCTAATCATGTGTGGCTGCAGTTTCGAAATAAGCACCTACAGAAGTCTTACTTGATAAAAATAAACTTACGTATTGACCTCTTTTTTCTTTCTTAAAAAATTGTTTATTTATTTATTTATTTTGGTTGCACTGGGTCTTAGTTGCAGCACATGGGATCTTTAGTTGCAGCATGTGGGCTCTTAGTTGCGGCATGCATGCAGGATCTAGTTCCCCAACCAGGGAGCAAACCCAGGCCCCCTGCATTGGGAGCGCAGAGTCTTACCCACTGGACCACGAGGGAAGTGCCTTGACTTTCGAATATTGAAAGAATTTCGTCAGATAGATGAATTACTAGTGAGTTTTACAAAAATGATTTCAGCTAACAATATATTCTAATATACAGACAGTCTGTTTCTTTGGATCCTTCTCCTTGTGTCTGGACATTCAAAAACTTAGGATTAGAGTAAAAATAAAGCTACCCTATCTAAAATTTCTGGCAATGTTATTTTTCTAGTCTACAGCTACCACCCCCTCCCTCCCTTAAAAACCATTCTATAGATGTGCCACTTATCTTAAACCTTTTAGTGGTACTGCAGCATTCCTTACAACTGAATTTTTGCAACTGTGGTTCCACTATATAGCAAGAACTTAATCCAGTCTTTCAACACACACATTCCAACCAGCAATGCTCAGTTACAGGAGAGTATTTGGTCCCATAATCTTCTTACAGAAGTTGCAGTTCAGTCAGGTTGATACTATGCAGTGTGGATGAAGGAATAGGAAGAAGGTTCTGTCATAATCTGCTCTACCATTTTAAGAGCAATGTAGCAGTAATTTAAAAACCAATATTACTGAAATGTTCCCATTTTGGCCTTGTGATTCCATTTCTATGTATTTATACAAAAGTCCACATTTTGTACAAAGATGGATTTAAGCAGGTTCATAGTAGATATGCTCAACACAGTGAACCATGGAGGTATTCCAAATGTCTAGTAATTGGGAAGCAGATAAATATGTGATTATTCTACCAATCATTCTGTGAAATACTACGCAGTCTTTAAGAAAAATATGCTCATGTGCCTGACATTGAAAAATCTGTAAGATTTAACTTAAGAGTAAATTGTGTGGTAAAATATGTACCTTATAACAGGTACATATCTATGTTTAAATGCAAAGAAAAATGTCAAAAGAGTGCACACCAGGTTAACAGTGGTAGAGATTACTCTGGGAAGTGAGCTGAGACAGCACAAATGCGCATGTGTGTGCATGTATGAGAATTCTTTATCCTGTATTCTTCCATTTTATTTGTTTTCTTCAGTAGAAGTATATTCCTTTAATTTTCATGGACTTGGAAATAAAATGTTATGTGTTTGTAATGAGACACTTCATACACACAAGCAACTACTAGAAAACAATACATAACAAAGAACACTGACGCCAAACAAACAGAATGTGAACAATTACTGTGCTAACATTCAGTAACAGGTTTTCAGAGAGTAAAGAGATCATTTACAGTGGAAAAAAATACTTCCTAATGTCAAAACTATAAGGAAATTGGAAATAATTCAAAACTAAATAGAAACAATAAAAATTCCTAATATCTAGCACAATGCCTGGCACATAGTAGCTATTCAATAATCATTTGTTAAATGCCAGTAATTGTCATGAGATCCTGGATAGATTACATCTCTGCAGCAGAGTTCTTGTGTTTTTCAAATAAACTGGTTTTCCTAGATTATCTTAAAGATCCCACTAAGGTATAAAAATCTTCACTGATGAATTGTATCATTTCTATGCCAATCTATTACATTCTGAATTTGTAAGAGATTTTCTGTGACTTTCAATTTTAAAAAAAAATCCATCCCGTGGTCTGCAGAAGTAGAGATGAAGGAGTTTGATTTCTTGTAATATTTAATTTACAAAACTCTGACCACACGGCATGTGGGATCTTCCCGGACCGGGCACGAATCCGTGTCCCCTGCATCGGCAGGGGGACTCTCAACCACTGCGCCACCAGGGAAGCCCTGATTCTAGTTTTAATAAGGCAAAAAATCTCAGTAAATCAATAGAAAACTTAAAACCCAATATTTGTCTACATTAAAATATTAAGAGAAAGTAATGCTTCCCAGAAGAGAAGTATTTCTTTGAAAACGGACTAGATATAAAGAACACAGCAATAAATATTGGAGGGGGTGTTAGGATTATATATGAGAATCTATCAAACGAAAGCAAGATGCTATACAAGGTAATTGCTAAATTTGTGAATTGTAACTGACTTTTTCCCCAAGTGGAAATAAGTTGTAACTGCAAGAAAAGAAATACATGTACTTTGCTTTTTAATAAATAATATATCACAGAAAAACAAAGGAAAGTAGATATTACACATAAAATGCATAATCCCACCATCCACAACAGATGATCATTGCTAACATTTTGTTCAATATCCTTCCAATCATTTTTTTCCCAAAGCACACACATCATACACTTTACATGATTGAATTTATAACATTTTATAATCTTCTCTTTCACTTTAAAATATAGCATTATACACATATACACTATTGATACTATGTATAAAACAGACAACAAATGAGAACATGTCGTATAACACAGAGAACTCTACTTAATGCACCGTGGTGACATAAATAGAAAGGAAATCCAAAAAAGAGGGGATATATGTATATGCATGGCTGATTCATTTTGCTTCAGAGTAGAAACTAACACAACACTGTAAAGCAACTATACTCCAAAAAAAATTAACTAAAGGAGGGACTTCCCTGGTGGCGCAGGGGTTAAGAATCCGCCTGCCAATGCAGGGGACACGGGTTCAAGCCCTGGTCCAGGAAGATCCCACATGCTGCAGAACAACTAAGTCCGTGTGCCACAACTACTGAGCCTGCACTCTAGAGCCCGCGAGCCACAACTACTGAGCCCATGTGCCACAACTACTGAAGCCCATGTGCCTAGAGCCCGTGCTCCACAACAAAAGAAGCCACCACAATGAAAAGACTGCGCACCGCAACGAAGAGTAGCCCTCGCTCGCCGCAACCAGAGAAAGCCCGCGTACAGCAATGAAGACCCAACGCAGCCAAAAATATATTTATAAAAAAAGAAATTAACTAAAAAATAAAATAATTACAAGATGAAAAATACAGCATTATAAAAATAACATAACCTATGTCATAATATAATAATCTTCTATTGGTGAATGCTTAAATTCTCTCCAACTTTTCACTAGTGAAATATGTTACAATGAAATATCTAGAAAACACCTTTTTACAACCGTTCTAAATTCCAAGTTAAGAATCTAAAAAGTAAGATAGAAAGTACTTCTCTAAGGATGAGATTGTTGAATTTCCTGTAGAAAAATTAAAGGAAATAGAAACAGAGCAAAGCAGAGAGCTTCTGTGGAACATTCCATTTGGCCATTCCTCCAGAAGAGGGGTGGATGTAGAGAGAAGCAAATAAGCACACATAATCCCTGCTTTACTGCAAAACACTTGTGCAGTCAACTAATCAACACAGCTCTGGAGATGTATCTGGAGGTACAAAGGATTTCAAGGAAGAAGGTAAAAAAGATTGGCAAGTCTCTATAGGCATAAATAAAATGCTGATTAACATTTATTGAGGTATAACTGATAAAAAATTGCACATATTTCAGGTATACATCATGATGAGTTTGGACATATGCATACACCCATGATACCATCACTACGGTTGAAATACTAAACATATCCATCACCTCCAAAAATGTCCTTACGTTCTTTTGTGGGCTTGTTTCATTGTGTTTTGGGGTTAAGAAAACTGAACATGAAATCCGTCCTCTTAACCTGTATTAAAGTACACAATACCATACTGTTAACAAATGCTGTACAGCAGATCTCTGGACGTATTCATCTTCCATAACTGGAAATTTCTCCTCCTTGAACGACACCTCCCTCCTCCCAGCAACCACCATTCTATTCTCCACTTCTATGTGTTTGACTATTTTAGATACTGAATTTACGTAGAATGATGCAGTATTGTCCTACTGTGACTGGCTTATTTCACATCATATAATGTCTTTTAGGTTCATCCATATTGTTGTATATGGCAGGATTCTTTCTTTTTTAAGGCTGAATAATATTCCATTGTGTGTATATGCCATATTTTCTTCATACAGTCACCTGTTAAGACATATGAATTATTTCCATATCATCATTATTGTGAATATTGATGCAATGAACATGCGGATGCAGGTATCTCTTCAAACTCCTGATTTCAACTCTTTTGGATATATACCCAGAGGTGGGATTCTTGGATCACATGGCAGTTCTATTTTTAATTTTATAAAACAGAAAAAAATTAAGAACCAAAAAAAAATTGTTTCAAGGGTAACTAAAATGGGAATGCTTATAAACATGTAAATGAAACATATTCCCAGGGGGATAAACCACATCATGCAAGAGGGTAATAAAAGAGTTGATAAAGGAAAAATGAAAATTTCAAAGCAATGAATTCATGGAAAATTGATTTGCAGTCTGTGAAGATATACCTTTGCTTTATTTGGTGAAGAAAGAAGACTAAAACCATAACTGTGTAATCATATTCTGTAATTAAAAATCATTTAATGTCAAATGAATTTGGGTGAAGGCCTCTTGTGAAGTGTTAATAGTAAATATGTCACATTTTCCTTATTTCTATGGGAAATATCATAGGCCCACAGGGCTCCTTTCTTGAAGAAGAATTGGGACCAAGCACACATAAATAAAAAATTTGTGTCTGGATGAAATTGAAAAATAGAGAGCAAAGAACATATGAAATTTAGAAAGCCATGAAAGCTTTCTTCCACATGTTGCCACCTCAGCCACTTCTACACCCATCAAAATAAAACATCCTGTACTCTAACTGTGAACCTCATCAAAGAAAATGCCCTCACATAAAATTATTGATACCATCAGGTAGAAAAAACATACAATGGAATTAAGCGTAGAAAAAACTTTTAAGTGTCTGACCTAACATCTTTTACTGCATCTTTCTTCCACGGTCTTTAGAAGAATAAAAACTTCCAAAACAATGACAGTTCAGAACACCTCTCTGAATTGTCTGTGTGTGCCAACTCTACTCATCGTTTGGAGACAAAAGACAGGTGAACACAAAAGCTCTGATGAGCAGTGATAAGATCTAAATTAAAACGTATTCTATAAGGAGGGCTTCTGAAGTGTATTCCAGTGATTTTGAAGAAGCAGTGCTTCAATTGTTCCTGTGCCTAGAAATAATCTTATTGAAGGTGAAGTTTTCCTGTGTCCGACAACTCTTCACAAAAATGAAACATTTTCTCTTTGAGTACATCCAAAGCAAGGTAGTGAGATTTAGGCTGGGTGCCAGAGTGACTATAATAGACCTCAAAGAGAAAGCATCTATTACACAGTTTTCTTTCATCCAAATTCTTCATTATCCCAAATTTGTTTTAAAGAATTTTTCTTAAAGTCCTGCAAACAATGTCAGCAATGACTAAACTTCCACGTCACCAAATAAGCTTGGACAGTTATATGAAAACTATGCAAAAAATAACCAGGCTGCTAGCAATAGTCAGATCCCTGGTAACACTGCATTTTTAAATTATCAGCTTCATCCTCTTGTTGCTTCACTTGTTACTAATCATATTAGTTGGTACAGAAAATTCTTGTTATTTTCTCTTCCTTTTTATTAAAAACATTTTTCCTTATGGGAAATACAAAAAAAAAAAAGTTTCCATGAACAGACACCCATGAAAATGAATTAAAACCATTTACACTCAGATTGACTTCATGCTTACTTTGCCATCTTTTACTCAGATTAATACATTTTTTTTAAAAAATCTGTGGTAGGGTAGAGGTACTCTTGCCTTTGTGGAGTAAAATGGATTTGAGTACATTATGCTCAGAAAAATGGAAATGGCTCCATTTCAAGTCCTTTAAGTATGCTTATTTCTAAAAAGTTTGTGAATGGATTTTCCATTAGGCAATTATGTATCAAAGAAAAAATATGCAATTAGTTCTTCAGTTAAACCTCTTTCTCAAGAATGCTTCTGTTTCACCAAGTCATTTCATATTTATACAAGATATTGTTAAAAAATTAATATTTAGCAAATTTAGAGTCATTCCATCATGAGGGTCTTCAATTAATTTGCATGTTAGTTTTTATTAATTTCTTCATCCTTTACAACAATGTATTTGTTTCCTATTGTTGCTAGAACCAATTACCACAAAATTAGTGGCTTAAAACAACGTAAGTTTATTATCTTATGGTTCTGGAGGTCATAAGTTTAAAAAGAATCTCACTGAGCTAAAATCAAGGTATCCACACAGCTGCCTTCCTTTCTGGAGGATCTAGTGGAGAGTCCATTTCCTTAATTTTTTCAACTTCTAGAGGAGGCCTGCATTCCTTTGTTGGTGGTCGCCTTCCTCCATCTTCAAAGCCAACAACATCTGGCTGAGCTCATCTCATGCTGCCATCTCTTTGGTTCTCTTTTCAGATTCCTTCTTCCACCTTAGAAGACCCTTGTGATTATAATCTAGGATAATCTATTTTACGATTACTTGATTAGCAACCTAATTCCATCTGCAACCTTAATTCCCCTTTGCCATGTAACTGAGCATGGAAGTTACTAAAAGAAAAACTACTTGTAGATCAAAACTGCCATTCTATCAATTGTTCATCCTAAAAGCTGAGAGAGTTAGGTTCATTTAAAATCCCCCAAACAGTAAAAATGGCAAATTCAACAATAATCAGAGGACTTCCTAAATTCTATACTACTTCAGAAGCCCCCACTCCTTCCAAGGAGAATAGATACTTGTACTAGAAAGATGATCTGCTTACTAGGCATGGTGAATATTGGGGGCAGGCAAATTTGCAAGGACAGTAGTCGTCAACCCAGAGTAAATTCTTCTGTACAATAAAGTTGTAAGAACTTTGAATGCCCTTGCCTACTGGGGATATCAATATGAAAATGAACAGGAACTAAGTGGGCTATCGCCAAGTGCTGTGATGATGTGGTGAAGAGAATCACCATCAGTAACAAGAGAGAAGGGAAACTTGGAAGAAAAGATATATTAATAAGGAATGGTGAAATCCATGACATCTATAAGAAAGTTGCTCTAGAATGCAGAACTCATTAATCGGTGAATATCTAGTTCCCAAGGTCGAGGCCAGGCATTATTTTTCCTATTAAGTCACCTTCTGAATGGAATTCTGGGAAGCTGTTTTTTGCGTTATCCCTCCCCTACTTCCTCTTTATCTAAACCTTTGGCATCCCATCAGTGCGAAGCTTCAAGTCCTGTTCTCAGTGCTATCTATGTGTAAGAGTGACCTGGAAAACTTTAAAACATATCTGTGTCCTGGGCCCACACAAGACCAATTAAAGCCAGGGTTTTTGGTCATGAGGCTGGGCATCACTGTTTATTTTTTACAGCTGCTCAGATGTTTCTAGTACACAGTCAGCGTTGAGACCTATAACCCAAGGGGCAGCAGCAGGTCCTTGCTGCTCCTCATGGGAAGGGTGGCAGGTCTTTCAGATTCTTCAAAGCAAAGCATCAACAAAGAAGACAAGGTATAACTGGCAACCGAGTCTCCTAGTATAACTGAATATTCTACTTCTTTTTTTCTGTTTTCACAAAGAGTGGAACTGGAAATAGGGAAGTCAAGAAGAAGGTGAGATAGAAGACACCTGCTCCTATAACACCTCCCCTTGTTGGATATGAATTGCCCCCAAGAGGGAAGGAGAGCTCTCTCCCTAATTCGTGTGCTGGGAGAAATTGGAGGCTACCCCTGCAACCTATGTCAAAGGAGAAATTTGACTGCTCTCTCAGACAACACTAAGAACCCAGGAAGTTTGATGACTCTCTCAAGCCTTCTCAGCCTGGACACCCCACTTAGTGCTACATCTGTGTCTTATGATGGAGGAAACTCTTTCAGGCAGACCCATCCCACACTCTGAACCTCAGCAAGGCACAGTGTCTTCTCTGGGATGATCCAGAGGTTGTCTCAGTCTCCTCCAGTTGGTCAGCAGAAAGTAAGAACAAGAAAAAAGAACATCAGTGGTCTCACTTTGATTTCAATCTCTGATTTCTGGATTTGGAACCTGGTCAAGACATGGGAATGAAGAGGGACTTTCCCTGTCCTAATACATAATCTCCCCAGAGCAAATGATTATATCAAATATGTATTCACAGCCTTAGTTTTTGATTCACAAGTCTTTTCTATCAAAATATAGGAGCCCATTCTATGAGTTTCAACAAGAGAGCTGAGAGAAAAGGGCAAGGAGGGGATCATAAAAGAAATAACAGTTTTGCCTCTATGGGGACCTAGCAGAGGCCAATGGATTTGTCTCTGTGGAGAAACTACAGAATGAAAAGACAGCATGGATTTGAAGAAATACAAAATAACTATGAGACGTTCCTGAGGAGATCAGAGATTGCTGTGAGTTGTACTGTATCTCTATATGAGGGTATGTGTGGTATGGGTAGGTATGGGGGCTTTGATAGATACAGCCTGGGCAGAAGACCATGAGACTAGAGCTTGTAGGAGAACTTTGGAAGCTCTGTTTTAGTCTCCATCCATCTTCACCTCTTCCCCTACACATGGTGCTTTGGAACCACCTTTACCCGACATTGCTATCAGGAATCCCAGTGTTATCAGAACACTATGAGAGCAGAGCACCAATGAAAATACATATGGGGTACTGTGCTGCCATCTCCCATTGATTCGTCCATTCTCTAGTCTAAAACCCTAAACTCCAAACCAAAGGAGGTTCCTACTCCCTAACTTTAGGGTTCACCTTGGGGAGACAGCCTTTCAGAATTGGGGACAACGGTTCTATGGTGCCTGCAGCTGTCCATCGGGGAGCTCATCCATTCCCTTATGTCCAAACACACTGGTATAGGCACAGGCCAGGACCTGCTCCAGCCCTTCCTACCAGACAGGGTGGCTAATAATTGGGGGGGGGGGGCACATAAGCAACCCACAGGCCATAAAACTGGGGTGGGGGAGAGCAATGTAAACACAGTAAGAAACACAAAAGCTGAAAAATACATATTATCTGAATTATTGAAACATATGGACCAAGAATTTTAAATAAATACAATAAATACCCTCAAAGACAAAACAGAGAATGGTAGTAACATGAAAGGGGAACAAGAAAAAAAGTCCCAAGAAGGGGTTAAATGGAGTTAAACTCATAAAATAATTGCATCATTTTGGAAATCTAAAAGGTATTCATTTAAAATAAATGTTAATAAGTCAAGGATAAATATTGCAATCAACTTAATAACTACTAAAAATGAGAAAAGAATGGGAATAACAAAAACACTTGATTAATCCAAAGATATGCAAGGAAGTGGAGAAAAAGAAACAAGGAAAGAGAAGAGGGAAACAGAGAAAAAGCAAGGTAGACTTAGTAATAAATAATTACAGTAATAACTAAATTAAATGTTAATGGAAAAAACATTCTATAAAAGGCAAAGATTTTCAGGTTGGATAGAAATAAAACCTTACTATATGCTGTTTACAGGTATATGTTTTAAATGACAAAAACTGTCTAAAACGAAGGGATGAGGAAAGATATACCAAAAGATCACTAATTAAAATAAAGCTGGTGTAACTATATTAATAACAGACAAAGACTGTTATTAAGCAACCAACTTTTAAGCAACCAACAGCACTTTATAATAAAAAGACATCTCTTAAGGACAGAAAGGTCATAAGGATAGAGTTTAACTGAACTTAGTCACAGTAAATTTATTTTTAATACACTGCCAATTTCTAATGTTCTCTTTAGAACTTATATATGCATAGTCATATGAGAAACTGGGCTGTTGAATAGTTTTCTTTATTTTTTTCTTTTTGTCAATTAGTCAAGCTTCACAATGGCATAAACAGGGAGGCCTGTAGCAGCCTTCTCTGGAATAGTATTAAAGAGCACTAGGATAATAAAAACTAACATTAAGCTCCTTTGGTATGCTTGCCAAGGCAATGAATGTTACATGTACTGTCTCATATAATGAGGGAAAATATTGCTATTCACCCCTGGAATCTGAAACTGAATTGAGCTTCACACTCTATTCCTGACTAATTTTTGTTTCATTATTAATCCATGGATCCCAGAGGAGCTACAGGCATTCCTTGCTTGTTTTCCTTAGAAATATGCAGGTGTTAAAGCTATGCATCAGGCCATTTACAGTGCTGAATGTCAGCAAAACAGTAAAATGTGACAGTTGTAATAATAATAAATATGAATATTTTCTGAGTTATCATCAATAAGTAGAATTATCAAGCCAATACGATCCTCATTGTTTTTAACTAATAATCTTGAAAGGAAAAAAAGGACTATTTATCTGACTTGAAGAATTATTTCAAAGGATTTTACTGTACTAAGAACAAATTTTAATGGATTGAAAAATCTTAAACTCTTTGTTTTGAAAAATATACATTAAACCAGTGGTTCTTAAATTCATGCATTCCCCAGAATCCCCTAGTAGGCTTGTGAGAACAAATTTCTGGGAGCCATGGAGGAGTTTTTGAATCAGTAGGTCTAGAGTGGGAGTCGATAATTTGCATTTTTAACAAATTTCCAGGTTATGCTGATGCTACTGGTCCCCAGAACACACTTTGAAAGAGCCACTGCTTCAAACAAATGAAGAGACCCACCTGGGACTTCAAACAAATGAATAGACCCACCTGGGAATTATCTAATCTCCAGTACCTGAGTGACTTTTCTTTCTCCTCTAAAACACTGAATTAGTTTAATGTGCATGAGATTTCTTCCACACGAAAAGTTAACAATCACTTAATTGGACATTTTCCATAAAACGATGGCTGGTACTGATCCAATATCCAGAGACCTTCCATGTTTCTCTACTTCACACCTGCTCAGGGACCTGCAGTGCTTCAACACAACAGTGTTCCATAACGCTCCTTCAAAGTTCTAGAAGTCCCAAAGGCAAATTTTATTGTGGTGTTTGGCCTTTCAAATTTGTTCGCATCATTGCATTTTATGCTGCGCCCTAGTCCCATGAACACTGGGTCTCATTAAAGTAGGAAAACACTGCAATTGAAATCACCCAAAGAAACCAAGGGTATCCATGAGACACTAGTATTTGTCTTCTCCCTTTTTATCCGATGTTTGGTGTGTCTAACTTACAACAAGAAATGGATGTAAACAAAAATCTTAAAAGCAGCAATAAGCTGGGAAGGAAATCAAGTGGGACATCAGACACAGTCTCTTGAGTTAGGCTGGCATTCAGGGCAGCAGAACAGAAAGAGATGAGTTCCTGTAGAGGTGTATCTGATAGGTCATGTGCCGTACAAAGAAGTGTCCGTAACAAGAGAGGAATCAGAACAATCAGCAACACTGCTCCTAGATCACTAGAGGGCATAATTATAACAGCACTGACCAGGACAAATTAAATACGTTCTAGAGATCTGCTGTACAACATTGTACCTGGAGGCAATGATATTTTATTGTATACTTAAAATTTTGCTAAGAGGTTGATCTCATATTAAGCATTCTTACCAAAACAAAATTTATTTAAAATATATATATATGTGTATGTATAAAGATAAGACATCAGCATGAAACATCACGAATTCTGTTTTGTAGATGAAATCTTAGCAATGGCAAATGTAGTTGTTTCACTCACAGAAAGTTTGTGTTCTGTGGGGCTGAGAAGGTGGAGAAATGATAAAGACAGGAAGAAAGAAAGGGCGCCATGTGAATTTGATTGCTTTGGGGAGAATCTGTGAAGAGGATATGTGTGGCTAAACGTTTGTGCTACAGGGTAGGCCCTCTGCACATGCACACACTAGGGACTGCCTTATTTAAATTCAAGTTGTCTTGCTTTTCAGCACCTTTGAAATGATGCAGGTCTTAAATATTATTAGCTCAGTTTCCCCAGTTTCACACTGGTGCTTTTTCAGGTGCTTCGCTGAATAAAATCACATATGATGTAATTGTTTTAACGGCACTTTGTAAGGTTTGCTTAAAATAAACTAAATCAGGGGCTTCCCTGGTGGTGCAGTGGTTGAGAATCTGCCTGCCAATGCAGGGGACATGGGTTCGAGCCCTGGTCTGGGAAGATCCCACATGCCGCAGAGCAGCCTGCCCCGTGAGCCACAATTACTGAGCCTGCGTGTCTGGAGCCTGTGCTCTGCAACAAGAGAGGCCACAATAGTGAGAGGCCCGCGCACCGTGATGAAGAGTGGCCCCCGCTCGCCGCAACTAGAGAAAGCCCTCGCACAGAAACGAAGAGCCAACACAGCCATAAATAAATAAATTAAAATAAAAAAAAAAGCAAAATCCCTTTAAAAAAATAAATAAATAAAATAAATCACTCTGTATCTACAACCTCTGAGTGAGGGATGAGAAAATATTTTCAAAATAAATAGGTATAACAAATATGATCATTTTACTTGTCATTACAAGTTATTTAAATAAAGAAGTTGGAAACTACCACTTGCAAAAGAAGGGGGGATCATTTTTTCCCTCAGCATTGCTAAAAAAGTTTTAGAAAACTTGGTATTTTGACAATATTAAAACCATCAGACAGATGGACCTAGAGATTATCATACTAAGTGAAGTCAGACAGAGAAAGACAAATATCTTTTGATATCTTACTTGTGGAATCTAAAAAAAAAGATACAAATGAAGTTATTTACAAGACAGAAACAGACTCACAGACTTTGAAAACAAACTTATGGTTACCAAAGGGGAAAGGTGGTGGGGAGGGACAAATCAAGAGTTGGGGATTAACATATACACACTACTATATATAAAATAGATAATCAACAAGGACCTACTGTATAGCACAGGGAACTCTACTCAATATACTGTAATAACCTATATGGGAAAAGAATCTGAAAAAGAATGGATATATGTACATGTATAGTTATTCAGTTGAATCCCTTTGCTGTACACCTGAAACTAATAGTGTAAATCAACTATACTCCAATATAAAATAACACTTAAATTTAAAAACAATCAGAACCAATAAAATTCTTAGTTTGCTTAAATTAGTAGAGCAACTATAAGTAATATGTTTTGGAAATTGTATTATGTACATCTCACAGGTAGGTAAAATTCACAAAGAGTGAGATACATTTACCAGAATGGTACTTTAACACAAAATTGAAGCACTCCTCTTTTCTTTTCATTGTATCTGAACAATGTCTAAAAATTTTATATGGGCTCCAAACGACACCCAGACTTGATGTGATTATGTCACCATGTCTTCAAGTCCTCAGACATAAAAAGTACAACTCTTTCACTTATCATCTTTGTGTCTATCGTGAAATACTCATGTTCTCCTTTTCACTATGCAAATTTTCAAACATAGCAAGAAATACAGAAAACACTCTAATCAGCCCTCATATACCATTACCCAGCTTTAACATATGGCCAGCCTTAATTCAACTACTGCCCGCATATTTTAGCCAGAATATTTTAAAGGAAATTCCATACATCATGGCATTTCAACTGTAAATACTTAGTATGCTTCTCTAAGACTATTTTTAAACAATCAACATACTTTAAAAGTCAATAATTTCTTAATACCATGAACATTTCCTGTGTACTTGATTTATCTGAATCAAGATCCTTCAATGTCCACATATTGTATTAAGTTGCCATAACCCTTAAGTTTTATTTACTCCATTAATATGCACTATCAAATGTCCCACATTCTGCACTGGATTGATTACTTCCTCATGACGTGTATACTAACTTTCCTCTCTCTCCTTTATTTCCTATAAATTGACAGGAAGACTTTGGAGGACTTAAGATAGTCAGGCTCAAGTATTTTGACAAACCTACTTCATATGTGGTGCTTTGTACTTCCTATTACTTCACATCACTGAGACTCCATGATATCTGGCTGCCCCATATATAATGATGTTAAGATTTATCTGTGAATTCAGATGATGTTAGCCTGTCCTCATAAAATTTCCAGTCAAGTTTTCCCCTAATTTTAAGATTTACTGTGCTTGTTGCCTAGAATTGCAAAATGCAGCTTTAGAATTCTATCACTCTTTCATCCATGTACTTACTAGCTGAATTTTTATAAAGAAGAACTTTCCTTCTCCCAACTTGTTGTTATGTTCCCTTTCAAGATCATTTTCCTTCTTCTAACTTGAAGAATTTTTTTTTATCTATAGGAGTCAAAAATATTTTCTTGTCCTATTTTTGGATGTATAGCCATGATCTACTTGAGAGCCTGGGGAATGTTAAATAATGCCAATAATGAGCTAGATCATCCCAGTGCATAAATTATCCTCAGGCTTACATCCTTTACTTTAGAAGCTTCATTAATTGCTCTAGTTGCATTAACTTTTAAAGGCCACTGGGGTCCCATTAAGTTACAATTATCTTATGACTCCATCTGAGATGCTATCCCCAGGGAGTAGTTTGTATGTTAAAAGAACTTGGGGTGACAAAAGAGAGAAAGCATTACATTTAGCTGCAAGTTAAGTCAAAAAGAATAAGCTCTGCAGTAATAACCATAAAATCCATTTATTTAAAGCATCATAAAATTTGACTGAAGTACTCTTAATAGGCTAGCCACACTCTTTTAAAAATGTGGCCCTTTTTTGCAGCTTGATGAATCACAGTGCTTGTGAGGCCCAGGTTTGCTCCCAATTAGATGGGCTGGTTAATATCGTGAGAAAAGAACAAACAACTCTGGAACTTCTGCATCTTGACTCTGGTGCCTATCTTGAAAAATGCATATCATTAAACTTGGAACAGTAGAGAAAGACAGTGCATATTTCAGCAAAATAACTGCTTGAAAGAGATCTGACTATTGGAGAAAAGAAATGCACATATTTAAACAACAACAGCAAAGATCTGAAGGCACGACAGTAAGTAAAATACATTCAGTGTAACAGAATGTGCCTTTAGCTCCCATGAAGCTACACCTCTGGAGGATTCATATTTCTTTCAAATATTTCCATATACATCTTCCCTCTCTAAAAAAATATACTCCCTCCAACTCACAGTATAACTTTAACATCACACCACCTCAAAACGCAATTTACACAAACACATGGAGGCTAAACAATACACTACTTAATAACCAAGTGATCACTGGAGAAATCAAAGAGGAAATCCAAAATATCTAGAAACAAATGACAATGGAGACACGATGACCCAAAACCGATGGGATGCAGCAAAAGCAGTTCTAAGAAGAAAGTTTATAGCTATACAATCCTACCTTAAGAAACAGGAAACATATCAAATAAACAGCCTAAACTTACACCTAAAGCAATTAGAGAAAGAAGAACAAAAAAATCCCAAAGTTAGCAGAAGGAAAGAAATCATAAAGATCAGATCAGAAATAAATGAAAAAGAAATGAAGGAAACAATAGCAAAGATCAATAAAACTAAAAGCTGATTCTTTGAGAAGATAAACAAAATTGACAAACCATTAGCCAAACTCATCAAGGAAAAAAGGGAGAAGACTCAAATCAATAGAATTAGAAATGAAAAAGGTGAAGTAACATGAAGTAACAACTGAAACTGCAGAAATACAAAGGATCATGAGAGATCACTACAAGCAACACTACGCCAATAAAATAGACAACCTGGAAGAAATGGACAAATTCTTAGAAATGCACAACCTTCCGAGACTGTACCAGGAAGAAATAGAAAATATAAACAGACCCATCACAACAACTGAAATTGAAACTAATTAAAAATCTTCCAACAAACAAAAGCCCAGGACCAGTGGCTTCACAGGTGAATTCTATCAAACATTTATAGAAGAGCTAACACCTATCCTTCTCAAACTCCCAAAATATAGCAGAGGGAGGAACACTCCTAAACTCATTCTACAAGGCCAACATCACCCTGATACCGAAACCAGATAAAGATGTCACAAAGAAAGAAAACTACAGGCCAATATCCCTGATGAACATAGATGTAAAAATCCTCAACAAAATCCTAGCAAACAGAACCCAACAGCACATTAAAAGGATCATACACTATGATCAAGTGGGGTTTATCCCAGGAATGCAAGGATTCTTCAATATATGCAAATCAATCAACGTGACACAGCATATTAACATATTTAAGGAGAAAAACCATATGATCATCTCAATAGATGCAGAGAAAGGTTTTGACAAAATTCAACACCCATTTATGATTAAAACCCTGCAGAAAGTAGGCATAGAGGGAACTTTCCTCAACATAATAAAGGCCATATATGACAAACCCACAGCAACATCATCCTCAATGGTGAAAAACTGAAACCATTTCCACTAAGATCAGGAACAAGACAAGGTTGCCCACTCTCACCACTATTGTTCAACATAGTTTTGGAAGTTTTAGCCACAGCAATCAGAGAAGAAAAAGAAATAAAAGGAATCCAAATCAGAAAAGAAGAAGTAAAGATGTCACTGTTTGCAGATGACATGACCCTATACATAGAGAATCCTGAAGATGCTACCAGAAAACTACTAGAGCTAATCAATGAATTTGGTAAAGTAGCAGGATACAAAATTAATGCACAGAAATCTCTTCCATTCCTATACACTAATGATGAAAAATCTCCAAGTGAAATTAAGAAAACACTCCCTTTTACCATTACAACCGAAGAATAAAATATCTAGGAATAAACCTACCTAAGGAGACAAAAGACCTGTATGCAGAAAATTATAAGACACTGATGAAAGAAATGAAAGATGATACAAATGGAGAGATATACCAGGTTCTTGGATTGGAAAAATCAACATTGTGAAAATGACTCTACTACCCAAAGCAATCTACAGATTCAATGCAATCCCTATCAAACTACCACTGGCATTTTTCACAGAACTAGAACAAAAAATTTCACAATTTGTATGGAAACACAAAAGACCCTGAATAGCCAAAGCAATCTTGAGAAAGAAAAATGGAGCTGGAGGAATCAGGCAACCTGACTTCAGACTATACTACAAAGCTACAGTAATCAAGGCAGTATGGTACTGGCATAAAAACAGAAATATAGATCAGTGGAACAGGATAGAAAGCCCAGAGTTAAACCCACACACATATGGTCACCTTATCTTTGATAAAGGAAGCAAGAATATACAGTGGACAAAAGACAGCCTCTTCAATAAGTGGTGCTGGGAAAACTGGACAGCTACATGTAATAGAATGAAATTAGAACACTCCCTAACACCATACACAAAAATAAACTCAAAATGGATTAAAGACCTAAATGTAAGGCCAGACACCATCAAACTCTTAGAGGAAAACATAGGCAGAACACTCTATGACATAAATCACAGCAAGATCCTTTTGGACCCACCTCCTAGAGAAATGGAAATAAAAACAAAATAAACAAATGGGACCTAATGAAACTTAAGAGCTTTTGCACAGCAAAGGAAACCATAAACCAGACAAAAATACAACCCTCAGAAGGGGAGAAAATATTTGCAAATGAAGCAACTGACAAAGGATTAATCTCCAAAACATACAAGCAACTCATGTAGCTCAATATCAAAAAGAAACAAACAACCCAATCCAAAAATGGACAGAAGACCTAAACAGACATTTCTCCAAAGAAGATATACAGACTGCCAACAAACACATGAAAGAATGCTCAACATCATTAATCATTAGAGAAATGCAAATCAAGACTACAATGAGATATCATCTCACACCGGTCAGAATGGCCATCATCAAAAAATCTACAAACAATAAATTCTGGAGAGGGTATAGAGAAAAGAGAACCCTCTTGCACTGTTGGTGGGAATGTAAACTGATACAGACACCATGGAGAACAGTATGGAGGTTCCTTAAAAAACTAAAAATAGAACTACCATATGATCCAGCAATCCCACTACTGGGCATATACCCTGAGAAAACCATAATTTAAAAACAGTCATGTACTAAAATGTTCATTGCAGCTCTTTCTACAGTAGCCAGGACATGGAAGCAACCTAAGTGTCCATCAACAGATGAATGGATAAAGAAGATGTGTCACATATATACAATGGAATATTACTCAGCCACAGAAAGGAACAAAACTGAGTTATTTGTAGTGAGGTGGATGGACCTAGAGACTGTCATACAGAGTGAAGTAAGTCAGAAAGAGAAAAACAAATAATGTATGCCAACACATGTATATGCAATCTAAAAGAGAAAAAAAATGATCAGAAGAACCTAGGGCCAAGACAGGAATAAAGATGCAGACCTACTAGAGAATGGACTTGAGGATACGGGGAGGGGGAAGGGTAAGCTGGGACAAAGTGAGAGAGTGGCATGGACATACATATACTACCAAACGTAAAATAGATAGCCATTAGGAAGCAGTCGCATAGCACAGGGAGATCAGCTGGGTGCTTTGTGACCACCTAGAGGGGTGGGATAGGGAGGGTGGGAGGGAGGGAGATGCAAGAAGGAAGAGATATGGGGACATATGTATATGTATAACTGATTCACTTTGTTATAAAGCAGAAACTAACATACCATTTTAAAGCAATTATACTCCTAATAAAGATGTTTAAAACAATTGTAAAATTTAAATAGTAATATATTTTATATTTATAATTAAACAACTATCCATGTGTCAAGATTTCCACTGAGGGCTTCCCTGGTGGCACAGTGGTTGAGAGTCTGCCTGCCGATGCAGGGGACACAGGTTCGTGACCCGGTCTGGGAAGATCCCACATGCCGCAGAGTGGCTGGGCCTGTGAGCCATGGCCGCTGAGCCAGCGCGTCCGGAGCCTGTGCTCCGCAACGAGAGAGGCCACAACAGTGAGAGGCCCGCGTACCGCAAAAAAAAAAGATTTCCACTGAGAATGAGGATGTTCCTTAGCCCAGTAACTAGGAATTTCAAAGAGGAAGGACACCCAGGCAGACAGGGTTTGACCTCATATGTTCATCAGCTTTATATTTCAGGAATTATAGAAGCTAAAGAGTTTCACATTAGTATGCATTTAGGATATCCATCTTCAGTTTACATTATGCAAATGCATGTTAAAGAGAGTGAGGGCAGGTTTTATAGAAGTATACTCTGAAGAAAGAGGTAAATCAAGGTATTAAAGTAATATTTGCAAAATGTCACTGCTAGTAGAAAATCCTAGGAATTTCAGCTCAGATATGAATTCAGAGAAGACATTTGTCAGTGGATTATCTGCAAAGATCAGTAGTCTGGTTCTCATTATGGGCTTGAGTGAGTCACAGGGAAATGTTCGCTACAGCATCAGGATATAGCCATTGCTATGCTCTAAAGAGGGCCCTCACCCATTCATGCTGGTACCTCAATCTCAGACTTCCACCTTCCCAGACTGTGAGAAATGTTTCTGATTTTTTTAAGCAACCCAGACTGTGGTATTTTGCTATAGCAGCACAAACAGACTAAGACAGCCACTATAAACTTTAGCATCACCATCTACCTGAGATCTGCCTACTCAAGATAGGACCATGTATTAGAAACAGTAAATTTTCTCTGACAAACTAATGCCTTCAAATGCTTCCACTGACTTAGATCCTTCTGATGAGTTAGATTTTAGTTATTTTGACTCAGTGCAAAATGGAGTTGACACGGCACAACACAATAATGCTAATTAAAATCATAATTATTACCAGAATATGTGTAAACAATCTTACATGCAGACTCTCTTCTGAGTTGTTTTATCTGTGTTTATTAGGTTATACTTTCTCTTTAAGAAAGTGATCGTTAACTGGAAATAGACGGACTTCTTGTTTCTCTGCATTAGTTTGTCATCGAAATTGAAGTTTTAAAGAGAAATTGTGGCTATTATTTTAGAGATCTGTTCAAGTTGAACACAGACAACTTCCAGAAACCGTCTGCTTGCATATTTCCCTTTATGGTTCTCCCTCTCTTCCCACCAACCAACCTGATCCGTTTAACAGGACCCAGCCTCAACCTTCAGGACAAAGAGTCTCATTACACTTGCAACGGCTAATCCCAAACTTTCCTGTTCTGCGGTAGCTGTGATCACCACTTCTAGAGTGTGTCTGTCTGTAAGTGTCCTCCATTAAGTTATCCTTACCCATTGAAAAACCTAAACTTCTATCTTTGAATAATTTCTAGGTTATTGTCACCTTGTCTCTTATCTTCTCAGACTGTGAACAATTCCCCCTCCATCTATATGTGTTTCCCCTGAGCTTTCTTCTTTGTACCTGATGATTGCCTTGCTGGAGGGAGGCGGATGGAAAGGAATCATGTATTCTTCACCCTTTAAAAAGTAAAGCAACTCAGATTTAAGATGTCACACTGTTTTATTGGAAAGTATAAAAAGAAACTGTTTTACGGTGTCATTACAATGACACGGTGCAAGGGCTGGCTCTAAAAAATACCTCTGCCTTGAGAGACCAAATAGTTTAAGGTAGAAACTATCAAACGATCTCATGCTAAACTGTTTATCCATCAATGGAGAACAGAATTGTTTTCTCTAATGGAGCATCTTGTCTTGTTATACATTTATTGAATATTGAAATCACCACTGTGGAAACTAATACTGAGGGGAAAATTCGTGTGTCATTTGATAATCTAGTTAAGGACACATGTTCCAGATTGAACAAAGTTTAATCTCAACAGTGAGAGACAAAAACATTATTGAAAGATTTTATCTCTATGCTAAGGGTTTAGCTGCCCCCAAATGCAAAAAATTAATAAAATATGTTTTACTTACTTCTGTTTTACTTAATAATTACTCTCTTGGACTGACCAATCAAAAATCCAAACAAACAAAAACTCTTAATTCCCAATAGTTTTTACCTAAAAAAAAAAGACATTTTCTTGGCTTTTTTTTTTAACACTACCTTGATTCATCATATACAACTAGATCCTTAGAAACACCTTTTATACATGTGTCTTTACATAGTGTATACCATGCACTGAAGTGTGGTAAACACATTCTTTCACTGAAATAACACAGCACTTATTCACATAGATAACCAGCATTCTAAAACCAAAAATAGACAAGTGAGAGTACATCAAACTAAAAAGTTTCTGGACAACAAAGGAAACAATCAACAGACTGAAACAACCTAAAAAATGGGGAAAATATCTGCAAACAATATATCTGATACGGGGTTAACTTCTAAAATATACAAGAAAGTCCTACAACAACACAGCAAAAACAGAAAAAAAAAAAAAAAACTTAAGTGGACAGACGACCTCAATAGACATTTCTCCAAAGAAGACACAGAAATGGCCAACAAGTATATGAAAAGATGTTCAACATTAATCATCTCACACTCTATAGGATGGCTATTATCAAAATTGGAACCCTTGTACACTGTTGGTAGGAATGTAAAATTGTGCAGCCACTATGTAAAATAGCATGGAGGGTCCTCAAAAAATTTAAAAAAGAACTACGGTATGATCTGGCACTCCCACTTACTGAAAGAATTGAAATCAGGATCTCAAGGAAGTATCTTCACTCCCATGTTCACAGCAGCATTGTTCACAATAGCCAAGATTGGGAAACAACCTAAATGTCCATCAATGGACGAGTGGATAAAGAAAATGTGGTATATACACACAATGGAATATTTTTTAGCCTTAAAAAACAAGTGAATCCTGGGCTTCCCTGGTGGCGCAGTGGTTGAGAGTCTGCCTGCCAATGCAGGGAACACGGGTTCGAGCCCTGGTCTGGGAAGATCCCACATGCCGTGGAGCGACTAGGCCCGTGAGCCACAACTACTGAGCCTGCGCGTCTGGAGCTTGTGCTCCGCAACGAGAGGCCGCAACAGTGAGAGGCCCGTGCACCGCGATGAAGAGTGGCCCCCGCTCGCCGCAACTAGAGAAAGCCCACGCACAGAAAAGACCCAGCACAGCCAAAAATAAATAAATAAATGAAATTTAAAAAAAAAAAAAAGTGAATCCTGCTATATGTGACAACGTAGATGAACCTGGAAGACATTATGCTAAGTGAAATAAGCCAGTCGCAGAAGGACAAATACTGCATGATTCCACTCATATGAGGTATGTAGAAGAGTTAAACTCATAAAAACAGAGAGAAAAGGGATGTTTGCTAGAGGCTGGAGGGAGGGGGAAGTCACTATTCAACAAAATGAATACATTTAGTTATACAAAATGAATACATTCTAGAGATCTGTTGTACAACATTGTGTATAGTTAACAATACTATAGTTAACAATACTGTATTACACTCTTAAGAATTTGTTAAGAGGGTAGAACTCATATTGTGTTCATACCACAATAAAAAATTTTCACTTTTATTTAAATTTTTAAAAATGTTTCTAAGAATGCTCGTTGTATATATGAATAAGGACAGTGTTAGTTCAGTGAAAAAATGTGTTCAACATGTTGCAGTGCATGGAATAATAGACATTTCTGAAGCAATATGAAAAATGAAGATAGTTTTTTTTATTGACATTTTCATGGTCAATAATCAGGGAACATGATATTCTTAGAATCCAAACTGGATCACTGCTAGAAATTCTTCGGTGGTTTCTAATGCACTCAGAACAAAATTCATCTTTCTACCATGGTTTATGTTTTTTGCATTATGTGGGTTCAAGTCACTTTTCCAGCTTCCTCTGTTGGGCCTACTCCATCCCACCCCACCCAAGCACACAGTGCCCTTATGACACTACTCCTCTCTCAGCTGCTTCCAGATATCAAGCTCTTCTTCCACCTCCAGGCATTGGCACATGCTGTTCCCTTTGCCTGGAGTGCTTCCCCTCTCCACTCTTCCAAAGGATTGGCACTTTTCTCTGAGCCCTTAATTAATCTGTCCATAGCTTTTAAAATTTGTATTTAACTTTACTTTTTAATTTTATCTTATCTTATTTAATCTCTTATATCTTATATGTGCCCCTGATACACAAGTACAGGAGCTCTGTGTGTTCCCAATTATTTCAACACCACCCAGGACAGTATGTGTAGGCACACAAGATACATATAAAGAATGAATTAATTAATTATTTTAGGGAAATTTTTAAGGGTGAGTCTTATTCTTTTCCTCAGTATATAAACTCACAAGACCATGTGTAAAATTGTATGTTCTAATAAGTATTCAGTTTCCATCCATAAAAACCAATAACCACGTACTGTTCTTTTCCATAAAATAAACATGCAATCCCCTCTTTCCCTCCTCCTCCTCCATCTCCTCTTTCTTCTTCCACTTCTTCTTTGAGCAGCAGGAAAATCTTAAAGTTTGTGAAGGGAAACAATCATTTCATGAGCACGTGATAGGCATATTTACATTACATATCACTTTATTCCACAAATGAGGTTTTTTCTACAGTCTGTCCCATAATAGCAGGTTTTGCCTAATGCCAAATATTTGGATCACGATCCTCACAATGGGGACTAGATAGAGGCATGAAGGAGATTGTGCAAATCAGTCCTTAACACTAGCAGCACAAAGGAGTGTGCTTGCTCACTGATTTGATAGAGAGCCAATAATTATCCTAAGGTAGGTCAGGTCTGTAATCAGAAATCAGAAATTTTATCTTTAGAAATCTTCAATTCAGTCTTCTAAACTTCAAATGACATTCTACTTCAGCAAACTACTTCAGTGAAGCTAAAGAATGTTTTTACATTGATCTAAAAAGATGTATCCCAGCTTATAAGCCCTATTCAAAGCTGTATCTTTTTGATTCCAGACTACTAGACACTTTAGTAGATTCCTTTTAATAATAAGTGCTTAATTACACAGCTAATAACTTAATAAATTTCTGTAACAATATTTAAGTTAAAATAGGTGAACCAAATTAATTCGTTTTCTCCAACCCACAACCTCAGTCTCCCCTGTCTCAGAAACCATTGTTATCCCTTATCCCTGCGATGTGTGTCCTACAAGACATTCTATACTATTTAGGAATGCACACATCATCCTATACTAAAACAGAATTCATCTGTCCATTTTAATGCAATACTTTGCATATTTTCACCTTGCTTTTCTCCTATCATAATATATCTTGCAAATCAGTCTGCAACAAATGTCATATTTGTAACTCTTCCTAGTCATAGCAATATGGTTGCTCCTTAATTACTTTTTTATGCCCTACTGCTGGACATACAAGTTAATATCAGAAAGAAGAATGGCAGTGTCATAAAGCATGCATATTTAAAACTTAAATGCTACCAAACTTCCCTCCATAGTGTCTATACCAATTAATAACCCCACTAGGATTCAAAATATCTGATATATACCTTTACCCTACTTGATATTAGCAGTATGTTTTAAATTGTCATTCTATATAAAAATTTGTCATCCTATTTAGGGAAAATTTTTCAATTAATTTTTATTATAAAATATATGACTGAAATATATATTTACTATACATATGTATTTACTGAACTTCAGTGTTTCATCTTTTGTGAACTGTCTTTTTCTATTCTTTGTCTATTTTTATTGTGTTATGGATATTCTTCTTAAATTTTTGAAATGTTTCTTTTTGGAAATTCTAGATGTTACTCTTTTATCTGTTAACACAGTAAAGGATATCTCCCCCACCCTCTGCTGTCACTTACATTTAACTCTGTTGACCACATTTTCATATATTATTTATCTTAACAGAATCAAATTTACCAGTGGTTCTTCTCATAAAGGAACGTGCCAAATTCTATTTAAAAATCTATTAGGTGTTTTGTTGGGACCACACTGAAATTATCCTTTAATTTATAGATATATAATGCATCTTCAAAATACTGAGTCTTCAATTCAGGCAAAATGACATATCTTTACATTATTTGGCATGTTTCTATGTCCTTCAGCAATTTTTTTAAATCACAACAATGTCTATGTGACTTTGTACAATAAAAAAAATACAATATATGAATACAGGTAAGTGCAGAATGGTTATTTTTTTCTTCAAGAGGCTATGATTCTCATTTTTAGTAAAAATAGACATGAGCTGCACACACAGAGGAAACAGCTTGGTCAATAGCTTCATAATTTTGACTCCAAATGATCAATAGGTGCATTCTTTTCTGATCTTTCATAAAGTCCGAAAAGATAGCTAAAGGAAAACTTTACTCTCTGGTTCCAACTATCTGAAATATGTTATAGTCTACTGTAGTACAGCCAATATATGGGAAAATGCCTATATTAAACATTATTTCAAAAATGAAGCAGTAATGATCATCTTCCTGTTAAAGAGGTCACTGCATGAGAATAATATATTTTTTATAAATTCAAAATGATAAAATGCTGTTATAAAAACCCTCTGGGTACATTTTATGCATATAAATGCTTCCTTTATTGTGTATATTTTTAAACAGTAGAAGTCTCAAAAAATAGACGCAACTGTTGCAGACTAAACTACATTATTTTATATATTGCAATGAATAGAATATTTGAATTGTAATTATCCTACAAAATATCAAATTACATCATAGTAGGGAACTACATCCCAATTAAAATATTCTAGTATATTTCTGTTTTGGAATATCATGTAAACAACCAATTACCCAAAACACACAAGTTTAAGTTATAGAGTAAAATGTGCTTTTGCATTAAATTGAAGACATTAATTTAATTAAAAAAATAAAAAGAAAGGAAAAGTAGAAATGGTATTTTGAGTGTCACTTTCTAAGTTCACAACACCAGAAAATTCAAGGTTTCTATTTTCCTTATGAACAACATCAAAAGCAATAATATCAATAAATTCAGCCCTAAAAAAGAAAAAAGAAAGAAATCTTGCCACATGTGATTACACAGATGGACCTGAAAGACATTATGCTAAGTGAGATAAGTCCATCACAGAAGGACAAACACCGCATGATTCCACTTATATGAGATATATAAAATAGTTATAGAAACAGAGAGCATAATTGTGGTTGCCAGGGACTGACTGGAGGAGAAAATGAGGTTTCTGTTCAACAGGTATAAAATTTTAGTTAGGCAATATGGATAAAATTCTGAAGATCTGCTGCTATACAACCTTGTGCCTATAGTTAACAATACTGCATTGTGCACTTAAAAATTAGTTAAGAGGATAGATCTCAAGTTAGGTGTTCTTACTACAATTTTTAAAAAAACAATGATTACAAATTTTAAAGGTGCAGATCTTCCTCAACTAATGATGAGGTTACATCCCAATAAACCTCTCATAAGTTGAAAATATTTTAAGTCTAAAACACATTAAATACACCTAACATACCAAACATCAAAGCTTAGCCTAGCCTACCTTAAACATGCTGAGAACACTTACATTAGCCTACCATTAGGCAGAATCATGTAATACAAAGGCTATTTTATAATAAAGTGTTGAATGTCTCATGTAATTTACTGAATACTGTACTAAAAATGAAAAACAGAATGGTTGTCTGGGTACAGAATAGTTGTAAGTGTATCACATGTTCACCCTCATGATTGTGTGACTGACTAGGAGCTGTGGCCCGCAGCTGCCTCTGCCCAGTATCACAAGAGAGGATCAGACTGCACATCACTATCTCAGAAAAAGATCAAAATTCAAAACTGCAAGTACCATTTCTACTAACTGCTGCCACTTTAACACAATCCTAAAGTCAAAAGTTCGCTAAGTCCAACCACGGTAAGTCAGGGACCATCTGATATAATAACCTATTTTTTAACCCATTAGATAAGCACAAACTTTACAAGGCAATAACACTCATAGCTAATGAGGATAAGTCATCCTCCGACTTTGTTTACTTGAGTGTGAGCTGCTACAAACTGAGGGAATTAATCTAGAAATATGTATTAAAATGTAAAATATGCCCATTTTTAAACTAGCAATACTACTTTGGGGATTCTTATTGTGATTTTAAAAAACACATATATAAGATAAATGTATAAAGGTGTTTGTTACCACATTGTTTGTCATAGTAAAAATACAGAACTTTTTTTAAAAAGTCTTGAGATTCACTGTGATTAGATTGCCTTGGGTTGTATTTTTATTCCTTTATCAAGACATCATTTATCTTGAGATCAGCTTCTCAAGAAACAGATAATCTGGGGGCCAGTATAGATGCCTAGAGAAAAAGTCTGGGTACCATTAGAAAGTGAAGACACGGTTGGATAGACAAACAACAAATACACAACAACAGCACCAACTGGCCCTTTGAAAACAGTAAGAGCAGAGGGAAAGCACTACGTATACTATAGCTGAGCCCTGAGAATCTGAAAGGATCTTTTCAGTGGAGAGCTTAGAAATGCTTTCTCTCGGGGAGCCCAGTAGATATCTGCAGAATAATGGAAAAGTGGGAAGGACATTCAACTTTATTAAGTAACTCCTATGTACCTAAATATTTAACATACATTTTTCAACTTAATATATGAAAAACTCTATGCAGATATTACTATTAGGTCCTCCATTAAAATTATTAGATTGAGAAACTTAAGTTTGGAGATCTGGCCTAAGGTCACATGGCTTGCTAAGGGCAGAGCTGAGATTTAGAAGTTGTGAGGCAGGTCAAGGGAGGGGGAGACTTCAGGGTAATTCCACTTGCTGCATGAGTCCAGATCACAAGCACTGCTCCTGCACATCAGGCATGGCTATGCCTTCTACAATGCACAGCTTTCCTGAAACAACAAGCTCACACAGAACAGCACTGGCAATGTGGAATTTATTACATATCTAGACAGGGAGATGAGGAGAGAATATTCACAGAAAATAATTTGAAATCCCCTCAGGTAATTCTCCAAATCCCCTTCAGCCAAGTGTCCAAAAGCCTTCCTCTCTCCTTTTTTTCCATCTGAGCTCTATTTCATTAGCTCCACCTGGCTTCCTCCAGGATTTCCTCACTGAAAACCACATTTCTTTACAATTATTCATGCAAAATGGCATCCCTCCATCTGGGAGACCTGGGTATGGGTGGATCTCAGCCCTAGAAGCTCAGGCTCTGCCTCTGAGGATCCTAGCCGAAGCCACTCTGAACATAGGAACAGCTCTCCTACAAGGAACTCTCATGCTAGCTGGCAGGAAAATAAACCTGTCTCTTGCTTTCATGCTATGTTCTCTAAAGAGAAATTTTACAAGAAACATTGTGACCTTAGAAGGGCGTGGAGGGGACCTGAATGTGAAGGAGGGGTATAGCAATTATTGAAAACCAGTCTCTTCTCCTAGACCATAACAAAGACATAAAAATAAAACAAAACATCTCAAAACCCCATGTGAGACAGAAAAGTTAAACCCGCCACAATGGGGCTGTTAAAATTGGTTCATTATTTCACCTGGGATAAGCTTTACTGTTCAAGTATTTCAGTCAGTATTTCAGCTTTTTCCCACTAGACTGTTTCAGGTATCTTTTATAGAAAAATTATTAAATGCAAAACAATCCAATGTCTGAGTGGAACAACTAATCCCATGAAAGTTACAGTCCACTTTTATGGTAAGTCAAGCTCACTAAGAGATAATTCCAAAATGGATACTGAGGGTAGAAAGCACTCAGAAAATTTTAGCAACTACTACTATTATCCTTAGTAGCATTATTCTTATTGTCCTTAGCCTTCATATTGCAGATTTAATACTTTAGTGGTGCTTTGATGTGCTAGGATATAGACTAATAATATGTAAGTATTATAATCACTCCTACAAGTGAAAAGTAATATAGTTTTGGAAATTTTAGAGGCATTTCTTAATCATTTGATAAATGTTTACAGACATGATATGTCTTCTGTGGTCAGAAAGACATTTGATCTTGTCTCAAATTGTGAATTACTTTTAATAGGAATTAAGCATGGCATGTGTGCTTTATAGTTATATCTGAACTCCCTCATTCTCTTATTCATTCTATCACCTACACATACTGTCTCAATACAAGTTCTTTTGGGGACCTTGTTTTTCAGTTTATTACTGAAAGCACATAGAACTCTGTTTTCAATATCGTGGACATCCTCTATTTCCCAGGAAATATGAAATCCTCTGAGAAACCTTTGAACCTCCCATCTGATTTAGATGCTTTTCTTTGTTGCTCTCATGGTAACCTGTGGATACAATGGTGTTGTTTTCCAAACCGTGGATTGTGACTAATTAATGGGTTATGAAAACAACTTAGTGGGTTATAACCAGAATTCAATTTTCAATGGAAACAGAATATTGTAGAAAATATCAAATAACATCACATACTCTAAGGGTAAGTGTAGGTTGTGTGAAATTTTTGTTTCAATTGCATATGCCTATTTATGTATATAAATATGATTGGACCAGATGTACATCTTATAGTACGTTATGGTCAAAAAAAGACTTAAAAATACTAATGTATGTATAATAAGTTTTATTTTTCCCTGCTGGTAAGGCTTCTTCAAAAAGCAGGCCTCTGGGGCTTCCCTGGTGGCACAGTGGTTGAGAGTCCGCCTGCCGATGCAGGGGACACGGGTTTGTGCCCCGGTCTGGGAAGATCCCACATGCCGCGGAGCGGCTGGGCCCGTGAGCCATGGCCGCTGAGCCTGCGCGTCCGGAGCCTGTGCTCCGCAACGGGAGAGGCCACAACAGTGAGAGGCCCGCGTACCGCAAAAAAAAAAAGCAGGCCTCTGGTTCTCATAACCAACAACGAATGACATCTGCCTTCTACTGACTTCTATGGACTTCTATATGTACGATGATATGTGTTCTAATTTACAACACAGATAATTCACAGATAACCCCAAACTGGCCACATCCCTCCCAAACTCCATTTTCCCCCAAAGGAGGAGGAATAGTGCTATATATCGGTTAGCTTCAAGGAAATTATGAACTACAGTCCTACAATATGGAGCTTTCATCATTCTGGCAGAATGGGAGATAACGACTCCGAGTTCAAATAGCGATGACCTCTTGTGGCATTCTTCCTTCAATGTGGGAGAAAGACAAAGTTTTCTCTTGAGTGTTTGAGAAACAGAAAGTAGGCCAATGTGCCTCGAGAACAGAATAATGGGAAGAGTGAAAAGAAAGAAAAGATGTAGATAAGAGCTAGATCATCTAAAGCTTGGAATGGGAAGTGCTTAAATGGTTTTAAGCAAGAGAGTAATATAATGTAAGACTATCTTTAGAAAACTCTCTCTGGCTGCTGGTTGAAAACTAAGTTGCAGGAAAGCAAGATTGGAGAGTATTCAGAAGACTGGTACAGTGGTCCAGGTGATTGACAATGGTGGCTTAGACTAGAGTTATTATACATAAGATGGTAAAAGTTATATCTTAAATTTATTTTGAAGATTGTGATGTCTGAGCTTACTGTTAATAATCAAGGATGATTTGTAAGTGTTTGTACCAAGCAACAGATGAATGATGGTACCATTTGCTAAGATAGGGCAGACACAGTGATTGAGAATGTCAGTTTGGAGGAGGGCAACGCAATAGTTCATTGTGAGCAATATGAAATACAGCATATCTATAGAAAGACTCCCTAACCTACAGATGGGATTGGGTGAGATAATCTACAAAAAAGCGAGTAGATGAGAGGAACCCTGAGAACAGAGACTAGAAGTCCTCCAAAGCTCAGACTGGATGAGTAAGAGCAGATTAAGAAGGAGCAGCAGGTGAAATAGGAAGAAAACTACTAGGTGAGTGTGATGTTACAGAAGTCATTCAGAATAGGGTTTCAAGGGGGAAGATGAAGTCATCTATGTAGGACCTTGAACAGATTCATTACAGTGAGAACTCAAAACTGACTACACATTTTGTCAAGACTTAATTTACTAATGATCTTAAAAAGATGATTTTATTGTATTTGTGGGGGGTAGAGAGCTTGATAAGAGTGGGCTAATCAATGTACAATCAGAGTCCATTGGATCCAATTTTCACTTTTAAGTTCCTCTTTTGAACAGTTCTGTTTGTGAAGATTAACATTTCATTACTTTTAGTCTTAGAGATTTTCCAAAAATAAACAAAAAGTTCCTGTTTAATAGAATAAACCCATTCCATTTTAATTACCGTACTGAATTTGACCTTTTATAAATCTAAGGTATATGATGGGATCTTAGTGATCTTATGTTTCCTATATCTAGGAACATTTTGATACTTCATAATCCTAGAATTTATTTCTTTACTATTTATCAATTATTCCCATGTATGCTAAGAAAAAGAATAAAACAGAAAGATGGGAGAATATTAAACTCACCTAAAAGGATAATGCGATAGTAAAATAAATTATCATCCAATTTTTTATTCTGTTACCCAAAGTACTACATCATCTTTCAGAAAGGTACTTTTTAGAAAACTGGACAATCTCTGTAGCCTGTTTTTACTTTTCATTGAACACAGCTGAGAATTCAGATTTTTTTTTCTTGCCTATAATGGCAAAGAAAATATACAAGACATTTCACAATTATTAGAAAGATGAGTACAAAGGAACAGCAGCACTCTGGACACTAATGATGATGAAATTGATCATATAAGTGAAATATATCATATATGAATCTTCAGATGATGTAGATGATTTTCTCAAACTCAAGAATCATTGTGTGAACAATATACTTCTAAGGACAAAAAGAAATACAGTATTTTCATCCAATTAGTTATTTAATAAGGAAGAACGCCATCATACAATTTTTTATGACAAAAACCGGACCATGCCTTTTTGCTAAGAGAACATATGACAATATTCTTTAGTCCTTAATAAGGTGCAGGTATCAGAAATTACTTGATATAGAGAGGTTTGCTATGTTTAACACTTATTACAATTTTGAATAGTAATTTTCACTATCCCTTTCTTCTTCTTTAAATTATTTGCAAAAAACTAATAAATATTTTAAATAGATGATAGCCCATTAGACCCCAATGATAAATGACGATGACTGTCTTTCCTGGTATACTAAGAGTTAAGAAGAAATGTGAGATGAGTAAATGAAGAGTATATGTTTTAAGCAATATTTTTAGGACTATTGCTGTCAGGAGGAGCAGAGAAATGGGCAGTAGCTGGAGAGAGATGTGTGTTTAAGGGATATTAAAGTGGATGCTGTTACTCAACAAACAATGCTGGGTGATACTAGAACTCAGCATTGGGAAAAAGCCTGTACTTTGACCTAGCAAGGCCTCTTGACTATTATAATACAAATGTAGGCTTAAGTGGCCATGGGGTAATGGCCCTCAATCCTAGCTGCTGAGGCTCAAGGGGAACACCTATGGGAATCAAGGCCCTCCAAGCTTAAGGAAATTCTCTGGGAAATTACTATAATTTACGTCAATATGCTATGATTACTCTTGCCCCCAGAACAGGTCAAAATCAAATCCTGGGATATAGTTAGTAGGAATAGAAACTATTCTAAACACCACTGTGTCCTCCCCATAGGCGGGAGTTAAGCCCTACTATGTAACAACACAAAATGGAAACCAGTCTCAGTACAAGCCTGTGCAATGAGGTTGTCCTCAATTAACTGGGAACCCAGACATAAATGAGTCATGGCCAATTGTAATGGTGCTTGTTTTTAATAATATCTTGTATACGGGCAATGGTAGATTCTGTTGGGAAGGAAAAGCAGACACCTTACTGATTCTTACATATTCTTACTGATTTGCTCTGTAATGAAACTGAATGATGTCATGATCATACCATTATGGTATAATAGTGGTGGTGTTGGTAAGACTCAACTACCTCAGGTATCAATAAATATATCTTATGATAATACTGACCTCAGTGGTCAAATGTATTGGGAGAATGAGTTAAAGCTTCCTCAGTATGTAACACTCATGGAAAATGACTGGCCTGAGGAAGAACTGCATCAAGCTAACCATTAGCTGATTTCTGCACTAAATAGTTCTGTACAAGCTTATCATAAGGTATAAACAGCAGTCTATCAAGGGGTGGGGGGAGAATAATTAAATTGTACAAGAATGTAAAAATGTCTGTAATGCTTTTGTAAGACAAATTAGTTGTTTCTTTAAATCTATCCCTATCTCAAACAGGCTTCTCCAGACCTTAGGCACATTCACGTTGGTACTACTGCTACATCTGTTCTATAAATACTACACCAAATGTAAAAGCTCTGAAAGACAAGATCATTCTGCTGTAAGGGGTCCATGGCCTGAGACTAGAGGGTAGACTCTGACATAATAGGAAATATATATTTGGTCTCTGTCCCTGGCTCCAGACACATTTTGTACAGAGCTCTTAAATCCTTTGGAATTTTCTGGGTGACAGGACCATCCTTTGTTCTAATAAGGCAACTTTTGATGGGCTTCTGAGTGGGGGCTGGTCACCAGAAAGATCAAGCATGATTAGAAGCTTGGAACTTTCAGCTCCATTCCCCATCCTACCAGGAGGGAAGAGGTGCCAGAGACTGAGCTAATAAGCAATCATGCCTACATGAGGAAGCCCCCATTAAAATCCCTCAACCAGGATGCTAGGAGAATTTTGGGTTGGTGAACACACCCATGTGCCAGGAGGGTGGAGCACCCCGACTCCACAGGACAGAAGTTCCTTTACTCAGGACCCTTCCAGACCTTGCCCTATGTACCTTTCTCTGGCTGTTCATCTGTATCCTTTTTTGTATCATTTCTAATAAAACAGTAAATGTAAATAAATGTTTCCCTGAGTTCTGTGAGCCATTATAGCAAATTATGAAGCCTGAGGCAGGGATTGTGGGAACCCATGATTTATAGCTGGGTGGTGAGAAGTACAGGTACAACCTGGGACTTGTGACTGGCATCTGAAGTGGGGACACTCTTGTGGGACTTAGTCCTTAATCTGCGTGGTCTGCAGTAACTCAAGCTTGTTATTGTCATAACTGAATTGTGGGACACCCAACTGGTGTCCAGAGAGTGGAAGAATCAGTTGGTGTGGGGGAAAAAATCCATCACATGTGGTGTCACAGCGCTATGAGTATAGGAAAATGTTTTTTTCCTTTAGGTAGACAGACATTCCCATGGATTTATAAATAGGGAGAAGAGGTAGTGCTTGTCTGATTGCATCTCCCTTCTCTAGGAATTATGAAGCAATCCACATAAAGGAGGTTATTAAAGGTCACACAGCTAATCAGTGGTTGAGAAGACTTGAAAGTAAACCTGATTGCATAGTTCAGATGCTTAACTACTGTACCATGAAGGCAACTACTTATCTTACAGTAATCCAGTCACCTATGCTCAAGGTTTCCTTCATATTTTTGTTATAGCACTCACCATATTGTTTTGTGACTTATTTGTTTATTGTGTTTTTAAACTAGATCTCAGTTCCCTCTGTGGCAAGCAATGTGCCTGTCAAACGGATGTGCTTATCCAATATTTGGTGAATGAAGTCAAGGAAGGAAGGGAAGGAGAGAAAAGCAAGAAGCAGGGATAAAGAGAAAGGAGAGAGGCAAAGATGGATAAAGGATATAAATAAATACATGGTCCTGATTCTGCCATGGACTGGCTTGTAACTGGGGAGAGAGAGATAGATAATAGATAGATAGATAGATAGATAGATAGATAGATAGATAGATAGATAGATAGATGATAGAAAGATATAAATGTTCCATGTGTCCTAGTTTCAGCATAAGTTGAATGTTTTGTACCAAGTCAACAGTTTTCAAACTCTATTTTTCTGTGAAAAATTTCTTTAGATAATACTTGATCCAGACTGTAAACAAATGAATTATTTAAATGCTGTTGTGGTTGATAAGGTATGAGGAAAATCTAGTCATTTCCCTCTGCCCTCAGCTCACCAGAGTGACTCTGTAGAGCCACATATCTCTAGAATTCTGACAAGAGCATTGGGGAAACACTGAATAAGGTGGGTTCCATCTTTAAAGATTGGTCAAATCCCCACAGATGAGTTTGGCAAACCTCAGAGTTATGGGGAGAGGAGGTGTTTCTTCTGTAAACTGTTCATTTCTCCAGGCCCAACGCTATCAACGCTTTCCTGAATGATACATTATTTTAAAGGGCAACAAAAAGAAATGACACGGCGAGCCCCAACTAAGGAGCCCACATGCTGCAACTAAGATCTAGTGCAACTAAGTAAATAAATATTTTTTTAGAAGTTCATAAGCCATGTGATTATATTTTTCAGAGAATATAAAGTATGCTATACTTGATTATTACTGTTTTTGGGGTTTTTACCTTTTTGTTTATTTCCATATTCCTATATGTTTTCTATATACAGATAACTTTATGAGTAAATAAAATTTCACAACAGGGGATATGGGGAAATATGTATACATACAGCTGATTCACTTTGTTATACTGCAGAAACTAACACAACATTGTAAAGCAGCTATACTCCAATAAAGATATTTAAAAAAAGATGCGTGCACCCAAAAAAATAAAGATAAATAAAATTTATCATTCTTTACTCTTTAAAAATGAGAAAATAAAGAGCAATTTTTCATCATCTTTCCTTTTTTTCTGTTATCAGTTTTTACTCTGTTAAGAGTTCTGAGTATAACTTTCTGTTAAAGCATCAAATCAAACTAATTACTCAGAGACAGTTTAAAGATAAACTGAATAATTCCAAAGATAAAAAGCACACCCACATTCTCTCAAGAAACCTCTGTTGATCAGATTTGGACTGACTCTTAGCAATAACAAAACAACATCCTGAAACAGCAACAGACAAGAATATAAAAGAGAGCAGGTCATTCATGGTAGGGCCTTCCTGTGAGGCCACTCTCAATTTACTTCCAAAGCTTTAGGCAACAATAAACCTCTTTCTCCCCACATTTGCAGTAGCATTAGCTCCAAGTCCCCATCACAATAGGACGCTCTTACAACCATAAATTCTTTTCATTAAAAAGCTCTGATTCTGCTCTGTGGGGGAACACACTGTAGATATAAGCTCAGTTCTCAATTCTCTCTCAAAAGAAATATAGCAGGTTCCAAGGGCTTTTCCTGGAATCATTAGCTGAATAGTTACAAAATCTGCTCTATTCACCATCTTAAGATATAGGTAAAAAGCAAATAGTATTCATGATAAACCTCTACTTATGGGTGAGACACAGGACCATGACTGGCAGTGATGTGTGATTTTGTTGAGGTATATACCATTCAAGTACAAAGGAATGGGTCATTCTCCATCCATCACTGGACCCATAAGTTGTCATATGAAGTGATTAAAAGTTTGTTACTTCATCTGAAAAGTGACTCCATGGGAAGAGAGAGAACCAAAATAAACATTTTGAAGCAGCTATTTGTGAAGTAAAGATTATATAGAGGTGGGCTTCCCTGGTGGCACAGTGGTTGAGAGTCCGCCTGCCAATGCAGGGGACACGGGTTCGTGCCCCGGTCTGGGAAGATCCCACATGCCGCAGAGCGGCTGGGCCCGTGAGCCATGGCCGCTGAGCCTGCGCGTCCGGAGCCTGTGCTCCGCAACAGGAGAGAGGCCACAACAGTGAGAGGCCCGCGTACCGCAAAAAAAAAAAAAAAAGACATGCTTGGAACCGAAAAGCATAAAAATACAGACTCGCCAAAGACAGGGAAGAACTTTTTAGTCAGAGTTTAGAACATCAAGATGTGGAGCTGTAAAATTATGTCATCTATATAAAGACATAGTTTGTTGTGGCAGGAAAAATATGCATTGACTTCAGATACACAGACCTGGTTCAAATCCTGACTTTCCAAATCTTACACTGTGACTACTTTCTGAACTGTGACTATATACAAGTCAATAACTACGTTTTTTAATGGAATTTCATCTTTCATGTGACATACTTGCGGCATGAGAGAAGACGGGTGGAAAACATTCAAAATTTTTGCAGCTTTACAAAATGCCTGTCCACTAACCCGAAGCAAATGTGATCTTTATTTTTTAAATCTATTGGGAAAGTGACCTTTTCTAATGAAGTAAATACATTTAAAAGTAATTTAAAGATATCAATTCCTTCAAATGCCTCTCCCCACTTTATACACAAATCTTGGAATTTTCCTTGCTTGACACAGTATCAGTACTAACTTCCTCCCCTAGATTAGTTTAGAAAGCTATGAAAAAAGTGTGAAAATTATAATAATACATTTAGTTTTAATTTACTATTCAGTGATCAGATACATAGTGCAAACATAGGGTGATATGCAACTACACGATTGATAAGAAAATGCTAAAAAAATAGGTCTGTCTTTAATTTAAATAAAATCAAAACTGAGCCTTGGCTACTTTGTTCATTTTTTTTTAATCCTACTGCTTTGTTTCACCAAAAGAAATGTAATTACAAAATGTTGATTGAAACATTAATGTTGATCTAACCATTAAAAAATAATGCATTTTCTATCGCTAGCACAGTGATCTAAACCATCTTTAAATTATTCTGCCCTCCCCATTATTTTCTGAAGTATTTATGTTACAAGTGTCTCAATGAATCCTTATCATGCCATTGCCCTATAGTTGAAGACAAGTATTTCAGGCTTGAATCCATTTCCAATTAGTGAAACAGAGACAGTGAGCAAGATTGAGGATAGTTTTGTGCGATGAGTATTTAGAACCATTTAATGGACAGTGGCTGTTTACAGAAGTTGTTGATCTCAGTGTAGGATGGTAGTTGTTCTGAGCTGATTTTCCAGGGAGTTCAGGAAAGTTTGTTTTCTAATAGATATATTAACAATACACCCAACTTTCTATAAAGGAGCTAGAGTCCAGCTTAGAAACAGCACTGTCCTTTGCTTACCACGCAGCTAATTTGTCTACAACTTCGTGGACAAACATTGTTGAGAGAGGATGCAATGTGCTGACCTCTCCCTAATCTAGTTCTCAATTGACCTATTCCTGCAAAACCTTCCATAATGCACTGCTCTCGACATCCTCTCTGTGATCAGTAACTTTCTTCAACCTTGAAATATTTATAGAGTGTTTTTAACCTGCTTTCTCTTACTGAAACCCAGCTCCTCCCTGGGACTCCTCTGCAACACTCTCTACCAGGAACTGGTTTTTGTCACATGCTCTGCATAGCTCAGTCCAGTCCAGTCTTCATTCAGGTGTCCTCCTAGCTGCCCAGACCTTTTTCACCCCACACTTTGCTTTCCTCTCGTTCCTAGCATTCATCTTTGCAGCTACAGCATCCTCTCTATTCCCACCACACCCTCTTCTCATTGCACTTCCTTGCTAATCTCCTAGACATTCTTCATTAACTAAAGAAGGAAGGTCCTAACTCAGGCAGAGTCTTCTTCATTCCCCCAACTTCTTGCCAATATTCCCAATGACTATAGGTGTCCACATTGATGGGCTAACATCTTACTTTTGGTACTTTGATCTCCTTCTCCCCGAACTTCCATCTCCCACACTACCTCCTCGCATCTTGTCTTCACCAGACTTGACACCATTTCTGAAAAGTGGATTTTAAGCATCCAGTTTCTTATCACACCAGTTCACTTGCTCAAGTATGCCTCCACCACTGGCCCATCCCACGAGCACCTGAGACCTCCAGTCCATTGACGTGGCATTCCCACTGCCATTAGTCCCACCCTAACACTGCTCCTTGGTCCGTCATTTTAATCACTCCTTTAAAATGCCCTTGACTTGATTCCCTTCACTCTCTTTCACTCTCCCTGGGAATAATCACAGCTTATTTGCTGAACCTTAATATCAATCCACACAGCACCTCAACCAACAACCCAGCTGATTGCATTCCCTTTACAGTCATGATTGCAAGCTGCAAACTGGCACTTGTTACTTCTCACTAATCCTATTATTTTCTAGTAAGCTTACTTTCCCACCCCTGAGAGGAATATTTCATACATTTTCCTATCCGGCAAAACCCTTTCACTTTTCCTCCTCACAACTGATTTTTCTTGCCTCATATTTCCTTGAGAAAATGAAAGTAAACGTACATGAGTATACTGATTTTTCACCAACAAATTTATATACCTATCCTTGAATACGTTTCCTTCTTCCTTCCTGTCACAAGGAAGTAAGTACCCCATACCCCCACAGAATTCTTAATACCTCCCCCTACTTAGTACCTAGATTCCACCTCCTGGACCCAACCTAAACCCTTTACTCATGTGGTTATTCACTCCCTATCTTTCTTTAAACTGGATTATTTATTTCAGCAAACTCATGTAACTTTCTATTACCTAAAAAGAAATAAGGGACTTCCCTGGCAGTCCAGTGGTTAAGATTTCACCATCCAATGCAGGGGGTGCAGGTTTGATCCCTGGTCAGGGAGCTAAGATCCCACATGCCTCATGGCCAAAAAACCAAAATGTAAAACAGAAGCAATACTGTAACAAATTCAATGAAGACTTTAAAGATGGTCCACATCAAAAAAAAAATCTTAAAGAAAAAATGAAACTAAACTAAAATAGCATAATATAAAATTATATATACACATATATATAACACACATATACTCATACTCCTATAGCTTATGCCTCATTTTTTTGTTCCCCTTTACAACAAGACACCTCAATAGAGTTATCTCTAGAACGTCCCCAATTCCTAACCTCTAATCCACCCCAGTCAAGCTTGAATCCCCACTTCTCAACAGACACCACTCTTGTTAGGATCATCAGTGACCTAACTGCCAAACCCAACCTAACAAGCAACAAGTGTTACTGGAAATCTTCTCATGCCTTAGTTGCCAAGTTGACCATTCACAGTGATCCTCCAAAGAATAGGGAATGGACAATAGTACAGAGTCACAAGTTACTCTGCAACAGAGTTGAGACAGACAGTGGCTCAGAGTCAGAGAAAGAGTTAGGAGGAAGTAAATAGAAAATGGAGGTCAACACAAGGCCCCAGTCAAAGCCAGGAACATGGTCAGGAAGACATAAAGGTAAAGAGTGGGCCAAAGACAAGCAGGTTTGCAATGATAACAAGACTAAATCCACTGACTGGTTCTGCAGAGTCCAGGGGCACACTGGACATGGACATAGAAGTCAGTTGCCATTAAGGTATAAGAATACATATATTTGTGACCTTTTGAAAGGATACAATCTTTTATAAATTTATCAACTCTTCTGTAATAATTACTTGCTATATTTATATAAAATTCTATGTTTATAAAAGTGCTTCTTTTCAAACACACATACAAGTTAGGTCACTGCAAGTACAGTATTGAAAAAAATGAACTTTGGTGCACTTGTATCTCTCTATATATAAATGGAATGTTTTGGATAAATAAATACAGTTCTATCTACTGTTTGTGAAAATGTAGCAGTCTCTACACTGGCACTGTTGTGTTTTGTGTCAAGCCCATCTGTTGTAATTATCCAAATGTCTATTTTTATTATTCAATTTCCCAATAACATGTGTCTGCCTTCCTTGTCCCATTAACTTTCTATTCTTTTATGTGCTTCCTATAAAATAATCAGCTCTATTCACTATATTCCACTGGCAAAAAATATTTTAGGAAAGAAGAGGATATGAACAAAGGGCAACTTTACATAGTGCTGATAATTTGATACACAACACCTATTTACCCTATAAACAAGACTGACCCAGACAGAATAATCTTTTCCTAAATTTGTATGTAGTAGTAATAGGAATATTAAAAGTAACTATATTGATCACTGTATCTAATTGGGTTAAATTATATTGTACAATATAACACCCCCCAAATTAAAATGCAGATGAATAGAAAGACCATTACTGAAATGTGGGACTGCTGGTGGTTGTCACAGATTTCTCTTCTAGATAGAACTCATGCTTCCTCTTCCTTGGGAAAGCTATCTTGGTGTATGTAATAAAGTCCCCACACCAGGTAATGAGCAAGCTCTTGCATACTTTCCTGGGGTCTTCCTTATATTCTGAGTAGGAGACAAAGAGGTATATTAACCATCAGCCACTCTGCCCACCCAGTGATCCCAGACTCATTGCTAGTTTCAGGAAACAATGCTGAGGAATCTCACAACTGGATCTAGCCTCAAGTCAAAACTGACTTGTAACCTAGTGCTGCATTTGCCAATCCTGTGTGCTTGTAGAGCCCTATAACCAGAGCAGAGTCTTTGATCTGACTTACAAAGTGCGTCAGCAGAACACTAAGGATCCAAGGACCACTTTTAAATAATTTCACTAAAGAACAAGTGTTCCTTTAGCCAAGCATCAACCATAAATAACATTCTATAGAGCATAAAAGCAACATCTCTTAAGCTACATGTTATTTTTCTAATAGACAAAAAATAGTTTCATTTCCCACAGGAGCAGAGATTATGGTTTTAGGTCTCCTTAGCACTTGTTTAAAAAATTTTGCAAGTTTTTTTTTTCAAACTGTACTGAAAAGATATCATAATGTCCCTCTTTGGAACAAGCTACCCACAAGCAGAAATTAGGGCTTGTTTTCCATCGATACAGAAATACTTTCACAGGAGAAAACTTCTCTCAAAATAAATCAAAGAGTTTACCACCAGATCATATCAGTGCTAAGGAAAGCATAATAAAGACATATAACTAATATCATCTGGTTTTCTAGTTGGCAAATATATTGCCTCTCAAGAATATAACCTATCCCTTCAGCCAATTATCCTGGCTCAGTGACCAAGGATGATTTGATAAGCTAAAGAAATCTTTATTCTCATTCCATTAAACATAATTTTAAACCACTTTATTAAGGTATAACTGACATACAAAAAGCTGTGCATATTTAATGTATACAACTTACTGAGTTTGAAGTATACGCCCATAAAACCACCGTGAAACATGACTGTGAAAACAACTGTTTCCTGGATCTTGAACCATCTCCTCATCTTTTATCTTAGAATGGGGTAGCTTAGAAAAGAAAGTGCAAATTCTAAGTCATAAAATATAAATATCTGCATCAAAAGGGCTAATAATTCCCCTATAAATGTATTTTGATGTCAATTCTTGAATTATTTGCATAAGTATAGAAATGATGCTCTTCAAGTTAGCAGTTAGCGAATAAATCTCCCAAATTACATGATGATGTAGAAATGATATACAGAACACACCCACTCTGGGCAGGTAATGCTCATGGCATTTGGAACAAAGACTTTCTAAGCCACATGCCAAGAGGAATAATAACAAGGCAAATTAATAACAAGGTAATAATTCTTCCAACTTTGTTCTTCTTCAAGACTCTTGTCTGTTCATGTTCCTTTGCAATTCTGGCTATATTTTAAAATCAGCTTGTCAAATTCTATCAATAATTTTGAGGGTAGGTTGATTAAATCTATAATTTTTTTAGAAAATACCACTTTATAATATTGAATCTTCCAGTCCCATCATTTATTTCAGCTTTCTTTAATTATTCTTGTAAATGTTTTATAGTTTTCTTTTAGATGTTCTATGTATGCTTTAGCAGATTTATTCTGGCACTTAGTGTATTTATTTTGTTCTCAATAGTATTTTTTACCATGAGAGTTAACATTTAATATACAATTTATATTCTAACTCATCTACATTTGTGAATCATAAAATAGTCCCTATTTTTGCACTAACATTTTTTCTAATATATGTACTAAGCAGAAAAGATCATAGCTATGAGCACAAACACATTTACCATAAAATCGTTTTGTTATTTTGGGTTTATCAGTCCATGTCTGACTATGATGGAGGAACAAAAGAAAGTTGGGATTAATCCACAAGACAGATACTCAGGGAGGCTTGATCACCATTACTTGGACTTGAAGGGGAAAAGAATGGGCACGGTAGCTCAGAAGCTGAAATTTTGGTAAATGTAAAGATATAACTTTCATCACTAATGTCATAAAAGGAAATTTTCCAAAATCCACATCCTGGAAAATTCTCACTCAGTGTAACTGGAGATTTACCCAGAGGGCAGTCCATGCTCAGTGCTGGCCAAAAAATAGCTTTGTTGAGGGGGGACCTTGAAGATGGCGGAAGAGTAAGACGCGGAGATCACCTTCCTCCCCACAGATACACCAGAAATATATCTACACGTGGAACAACTCCTACAGAACACCTACTAAAGGCTGGCAGAAGACCTCAGACCTCCCAAAAGGCAAGAAACTCCGCACGTACCTGGGTAGGGCAAAAGAAAAAAACAGAGACAAAAGAATAGGGACGGCACCTGCACCGGTGGGAGGGAGCTGTGAAGGAGGAAAAGTTTCCACACACTAGGAAGCCCCTTCGCGGGCGGAGACTGCGGGAGGCGCAGGGGGGAGCTTCGAAGCCGCAGAGGAGAGCACAGCAACGGGTGCGGAGGGCAAAGCGGGGAGATTCCCGAACAGAGGATCGGTGCCGACCGGCACTCACCAGCCCGAGAGGATTGTCTGCTCACCCGCCGGGGCGGGCGGGGCTGCGAGCTGAGGCACGGTTTTCGGTTTCGGACGGGGCGCAGGGAGAGGACTGGGATTGGCGGCTTGAACATAGCCTGAAGGGGTTAGTGCACCATGGCTAGCCGGGAGGGAGTCCGGGGAAAAGTCTGCACCTGCCGAAGAGGCAAGAGACTTTTTCTTCCCTCTTTGTTTCCTGGTGCGCGAGGACAGGGGTTTAAGAGCGCTGCTTAAAGGAACTCCAGAGAGAGGCGCGAGCCGCCGCTAAAAGTGCGAACCCCAGAGTCGGGCGCGAGCTGCGGCTAAAAGCGCGGACCCCAGAGACGGGCGGGAGACGCTAAGGCTGCTGCTGCCGCCACCAAGGGGCCTGTGTGCGAGCACAGGTCACTCTCCACACCCCTCTTCCGCGGAGCCTGTGCAGCCCGCCACTGCCAGGTTCCCGGGATCCAGTTACAACTTCCCCGGGAGAACGCACGGCGGGCCTCAGGCTGCTGCAACGTCACGCCGGCCTCTGCCGCCGCAGGCCCGCCCCGCACGCAGTGCCCCTCCCTCCCCGCCCCCCCCCCCCCCCCGGCCCGAGTGCGCCAGAGCCCCCGAATCAGCGGCTCCTTTAACCCCGTCCTGTCTGAGCAAAAAACAGACGCCCTACAGGGACCTACACGCAGAGGCAGGGCCAAATCCAAAGCTGAGTCCCTGTGAGCTCTGAGAACAAAGAAGAGAAAGGGAAATCTCTCCCAGCAGCCTCAGGAGAAGCGGATTAAAGCTCCACAATCAACTTGATGTACCTGCATCTGTGGAATACATGAATAGACAAGGAATCATCCCAAATTGAGGAGGTGGGCTTCGAGAGCAAGATCTATGATTTTTTCCCCTTTTCCTCTTTTTGTGAATGTGTATGTATATGCTTCTATGTGAGAGCTTGTCTGTATAGTTTTGCTTCCACCATCTGTCCTAGGGTTCTATCTGTCCATGGTTTCTTTAAAATTTTTTTCTTAATAATTAATTTTAATAACTTTATTATACTTTTCTTTTTCTTTCTTTCTTTCTTTCTTTCCGTCCTCCCTTCCTTCCTTCCCTCCTTTAGACAACGAATCATCCCAAATTGAGGAGGTGGTCTCTGAGAGCAAGATTTATGATTTTTTCCCCTTTACCTCTTTTTGTGAGGGTGTATGTGTATGCTTCTGTGTAAGATTTTTTCTGTATAGCTTTGCTTCCAACATTTGTCCTAAGGTTCTATCCGTCCCTTTTTTTTCTAAATAAGTATTTTTTAATTCAATAACTTTATTATACTTTATTTTATTTTACTGTATCTTCTTTCTTTCTGTCTTTTTTCCTTCTTTCCCTCCTTCCTTCCTTCCTCCCTCCCTCCCTCCCTCCTTTCTTTCCTTCTTGCCTTCTTTCCTTCTTTGCTTCTTTCTTTCTTCCTTCCTTCCTTCCTTCCCTTATTTCTTTCTTCATACTTCTACTAATTCTCTCTACTTTTTCTCCCTTTTATTCTGAGCCGTGTGGATGAAAGGCTCTTGGTGCTCCAGCCAGGAGTCAGGGCTCTGCCTCTGAGGTAGGAGAGCCAACTTCAGGACACCGGTCAACAAGAGACCTCCCAGCTCCACATAATATCAAACAGTGAAAATCTCCCAGAGACCTTCATCTTAACACCAGCACCCAGCTTCACTTAACGACCAGCAAGCTACAGTGCTGGGCAACCTATGCCAAACAACTAGCAAAACAGGAACACAACCCCACCCATTAGCAGAGAGGCTGCCTAAAATCATAATAAGGCCACAGACACACCACCAGACGTGAACCTGCCCACTAGAGAGACAAGATCCAGCCTCATCCATCAGAACACAGGCACTAGTCCCCTCCACCAGGAAGCCTACACAACCCACTGAACCAACCTTAGCCACTGGAGACAGACATCAAAAACAGCGGGAACTACGAACCTGCAGCCTGCAAAAAGGAGACCCCAAACACAGTAAGATAAGCAAAATGAGAAGACAGAAAAACACACAGCAGAAGAAGGAGCAAGATAAAAATGCACCAGACCTAACAAATGAAGAGGAAATAGGCAGTCTACCTGAAAAAGAATTCAGAATAATGATAGTAAGGATGATCCGAAATCTTGGAAATAGAATGGACAAAATGCAAGAAAGAGTTAACAAGGACCTAGAAGAAATAAAGATGAAACAAGCAACGATGAACAACACAATAAATGAAATTAAAAGTACTCTAGATGGGATCAATAGCAGAATAACTGAGGCAGAAGAACGGATACGTGACCTGGAAGACAAAATAACTACTGCAGAGCAGAATAAAGAAAAAAGAATGAAAAGAACTGAGGACAGTCTCAGAGACCTCTGGGACAACATTAAATGCACCAACATTCAAATTATAGGGGTTCCAGAAGAAGAAGAGAAAAAGAAAGGGACTGAGAAAATATTTGAAGAGATTATAGTTGAAAACTTCCCTAATATGGGAAAGGAAATAGTTAATCAAGTCCAGGAAGCACAGAGAGTCCCATACAGGGTAAATCCAAGAAGAAAGACACATATTAATCAAACTGTCAAAAATTAAATACAAAGAAAGCATATTAAAAGCAGCAAGGGAAAAACAACAAATAACACACAAGGGAATCCCCATAAGGTTAACAGCTGATCTCTCAGCAGAAACCCTACAAGCCAGAAGGGAGTGGCAGGACATACTGAAAGTGATGAAGGAGAAAAAGCTGCAACCAAGACTACTCTACCCAGCAAGGATCTCATTCAGATTTGATGGAGAAATTAAAACCTTTACAGACAAGCAAAAGCTGAGAGAGTTCAGCACCACCAAACCAGCTTTACAACAAACGCTAAAGGAACTTCTCTAGACAAAAAACACAAGAGAAGGAAAAGACCTATAATAACGAACCCAAAACAATTTAGAAAATGGGAATAGGAACATACATATCGATAATTACCTTAAATGTATATGGACGAAATGCTCCCACAAAAAGACACAGATTCGCTGAATGGATACAAAAACAAGACCCTTATATATGCTGTCTACAAGAGACCCACTTCAGACCTAGAGACACATACAGACTGAAAGTAAGGGGATGGAAAAAGATATTCCATTCAAATGGAAACCAAAAGAAAGCTGGAGTAGCAATTCTCATATCAGACAAAAAAGACTTTAAAATAAGGACGATTACAAGAGACAAAGAAGGACACTACATAATGATCAAGGGATCGATCCAAGAAGAAGATATAACAATTGTAAATATTTATGCACCCAACATAGGAGCACCTCAATAAGGCAACTACTAACAGCCATAAAATGGGAAATCGACAGTAACACATTCATAGTAGGGGACTTTAACACCCCACTTTCACCCATGGACAGATCATCCAAAATGAAAATAAATAAGGAAACACAAGCTTTAAATGACACATTAAACAAGATGGACTTAATTGATATTTATAGGACACTCCATCCAAAAACAACAGAATACACATTTTTCTCAAGTGCTCATGGAACATTCTCCAGGATAGATCATATCTTGGGTCACAAATCAAGCCTTGGTAAATTTAAGAAAATTGAAATTGTATCAAGTAACTTTTCTGACCACAACGCCATGAGACCAGATATCAATTACAGGAAAAGATCTGTAAAAACTACAAACATATAGAGGCTAAACAATACACTACTTAATAATGAAGTGATCATTGAAGAAATCAAAGAGGAAATAAAAAAATACCTAGAAACAAATGACAATGGAGACAACGACCCAAAACCTATGGGATGCAGCAAAAGCAGTTCTAAGGGGGAAGTTTATAGCAATACAAGCCCACCTTAAGAAGCCAGAAACATCTCGAATAAACAACCTAACCCCGCACCTCAAGCAATTAGAGAAAGAGGAACAAAAAAACCCCAAAGCTAGCAGAAGGAAAGAAATCATAAAAATCAGATCAGAAATAAATGAAAAAGAAATGAAGGAAACAATAGCAAAGATCAATAAAACTAAAAGCTGGTTCTTTGAGAAGATAAACAAAATAGATAAACCACTAGCCAGACTCATCAAGAAAAAAAGGGAGAAGACTCAAATCAATAGAATTAGAAATGAAAAAGGAGAAGTAACAACTGACACTGCAGAAATAAAAAAGATCATGAGAGATTACTACAAGCAACTCTATGCCAACAAAATGGACAACCTGGAAGAAATGGACAAATTCTTAGAAATGCACAACCTGCCCAGACTGAATCAGGAAGAAATAGAAAATATGAACAGACCAATCACAAGCACTGAAATTGAAACTGTGATTAAAAATCCTCCAACAAACAAAAGCCCAGGACCAGATGGCTTCACAGGCGAATTCTATCAAACATTTAGAGAAGAGCTAACACCTATCCTTCTCAAACTCTTCCAAAATATAGCAGAGGGAGGAACACTCCCAAACTCCTTCTACGAGGCCACCATCACCTTGATACCAAAACCAGACAAGGATGTCACAAAGAAAGAAAACTACAGGCCAATATCACGGATGAACATAGATGCAAAAATCCTCAACAAAATACTAGCCAACAGAATCCAACAGCACATTAAAAGGATCATACACCATGATCAAGTGGGGTTTATTCCAGGAATGCAAGGATTCTTCAATATACACAAATCTATCAATGTGATAAACCATATTAACAAATTGAAGGAGAAAAACCATATGATCATCTCAATAGATGCAGAGAAAGCTTTTGACAAAATTCAACACCGATTTATGATAAAAACCCTGCAGAAAGTAGGCATAGAGGGAACTTTCCTCAACATAATAAAGGCCATATATGACAAGCCCACAGCCAACATCATCCTCAATGGTGAAAAACTGAAAGCATTTCTACTAAGATCAGGAACAAGACAAGGTTGCCCACTCTCACCACTGTTATTTAACATAGTTTTGGAAGTTTTAGCCACAGCAATCAGAGAGGAAAAGGAAATAAAAGGAATCCAAATCGGAAAAGAAGAAGTAAAGCTGTCACTGTTTGCAGATGACATGATACTATACATAGAGAATCCTAAAGATGCTACCAGAAAACTACTAGAGCTAATCAATGAATTTGGTAAAGTAGCAGGATACAAAATTAATGCATAGAAATCTGTGGCATTTCTATATATTAATGATGAAAAATCTGAAATTGAAATCAAGGAAACACTCCCATTTACCATTGCAACAAAAAGAATAAAATATCTAGGAATAAACCTACCTAAGAAGACAAAAGACCTGTATGCAGAATATTATAAGACACTGATGAAAGAAATTAAAGATAATACAAATAGATGGAGAGATATACCATGTTCTTGGATTGGAAGAATCAACATTGTGAAAATGACTCTACTACCCAAAGCAATCTATAGATTCAATGCAATCTCTATCAAACTACCACTGGCATTTTTCACAGAACTAGAACAAAAAATTTCACAATTTGTATGGAAACACAAAAGACCCCGAATAGCCAAAGCAATCTTGAGAAAGAAAAATGGAGCTGGAGAAATCAGGCTCCCTGACTTCAAACTATACTCCAAAGCTACAGTAATCAAGACAGTATGATACTAGCACAAAAACAGAAATATAGATCAATGGCACAGGATAGAAAGCCCAGAGATAAACCCAGGCACATATGGTCACCTAATTTACGACAAAGGAGGCAAGAACGTACAATGGAGAAAAGACAGCCTTTTCCATAAGTGGTTCTGGAAAAACTGGCAGCTACAGGTAAAAGAATGAACTTAGAACATTATCTAACACCATACACAAAAACAAACTCCAAATGGATTAAAGACCTAAATGTAAGACCAGACATTTAGAGGAAAACATAGGAAAAACACTCTTTGACATAAACCACAGCAAGATCTTTTTTGTGGGTTTTTTTTTTAATAGCCATCCTAACAGGTATGCAGTAATATATCATTCTGGTTTTGAGTTGCATTTCTCTGATGACTAGAGATGCTGAACATCTTTTCATACACCTATTGGCCATTTGCATGTCTTCTTTGGAAAAATGTCTATTCAAACCTTAGCCCATTTTTTAAACAGGGTTTTTTTGTTTGTTTGTTTGGGTTTTTTTTTTTTTCTTTTTTGGAATCAAGTTCTAGAAGTTTCCTACGTATTTTGGAGATTAGCTCTTTAACAGATAAATGGTTTGCAAATATTTCCTCCCATTCTGTAGTTTGCCTTTCCACTCTGTTTATTGTTTCCTTTGCTGGGCAGAAGTTTCTTAGTTTGATGTTGTCTATTCTTACTTTTGTTGCTTGTGCTTTTGATATCATATCCAAGAAACCAATAACAAGACCAATGTCATGAAGCTTTTCCCCTATGTTTTCTTCTAGGAGTTTTACAGTTTCAGGTCTTACATTTAAATCTTTAATACATTTTGAGTTGTTTTTTTGTGTGTGTTACAAGATAAGCGTCCAATTTCATTCTCCTACACGTGGATATCCAGTTTTCCCAACACCATTTACTGAAGAGACTATCCTTTCCTCATTGTATATCTTGGCACCCTTGTAGAAGATAAGTTGACCATATATGTGTGGGTTTATTTGGGGGCTTTCTATTCTGCTCTACTGTTCTATATGTCCTTTTTTATACCAGTACCAATAAATTGCTGTAGTTTTGCAATACAGAACTATGATGCTATCAGCTTTGTTCTTCTTTCTCAAGATTGCTTAGGCTATTCTGGGTCTTGTGTGGATCCATATGAATTTTAGGGTTGTTTTTTCTATTTCTGTAAAAATGCCACTAGGACTTTGATAGGGATTGTATTGATTCTATAGATTGTGTTGAATAGTGTAGACATTTTTACAGTATTAAGTCTTATAATCCATGACAACGGAATGTCTTTCAATTTATTTGTGTCCACTTTAATCATCAATGTTTTATAGTTTTAACTGTACAAGTATTTTACCTTCCTAGTTAAGTTTATTCTGTATAATATCTATAACCCATTTTGAGTTAATTTTTGTGTATGATGTGAAGTAGGGGTCCAAATTCTTTCTTTTCCAAATGGATATCCAGTTGTTGAAAAGATTATTATTTCCCCCATTGAATTTTCTTGGCATCTCTCAAAAATCAACTGACCGTAGATGTACAGATTTCTTTCTTCCTTCTCGATTTTATTCCATTGTTCTATATGTCTATCTTTATGCCAGTATCACAATGTCAATCACTGTAGCTTTGTGGTAAGTTTTGAAATTACAAAGTGTGAGTCCTCCAACTTTGTTTTTCTTTTTCAAGATTGTTTCGGCTATCAGGGTCCCTTGCATTTCCATATGAATTATAGGATCTGTTTGTCAGTTTCTGCAAAACACCAGCTGGGATTTTGATAGACATTGTGTTGAATCTGTAGATCAATTTGGATAGCATTACTATCTTAAAAATGTTAAATCTTCCAAGCCATGAACATGAAATAGCTTTCCATTTATTTGGGTATTCTTTAATTTCTTTCACCAGTGTTCTATAGTTTTTAGTGTATAAGTCTCGTAATTCATTTTTAAAATTTATTCTTGAGTATTTATTCTTTTTGATACTATTGGAAATGGAAATTTTTCTTCATTCCCATTTCAAATTATTGATTGCTAGTGTAAAAAACTACAGCTGATTTTTCTTATTTACCTTATATCTTGCAACCTTTATGAACTTGTTTATTACTAGATGCTATATAATTTTATCTCTGTTTTCACAACAGTGGTTATTACTTTCACAAAGGGTTATTATGCCATCTTTACAGATGCTCCTGGGAATAGGAAAGAGGAATTCTGAGACTCAGAGAACCTAAGAAAAATGCATGATAAACAAAGATAGGAAGTTGTAAAGGCTGTAAGCCAATCCTATAGGTTCAAATGACCTCTAATATCATCTGTTTTCTAATATGTCATGCACCTTCCAATAAGCCTGTTCTCTTTACCCTTAACAAATTATTCTTAACATCACCTTACAAGCAAATAGTTTTGTCTATTTGTGCACCTCAAGTGTGCCACATCTCTTTGCTTTACTAAGTATATATCTGCAAAATAATAACCACTTGGATTATCCTAAAATGACCTCATCCTTAGTAAAATGTCCTATATGATAGTTCTTACTCTTGAATAATGAATCAATTACTTTATAAGAAAGACATTTTCTCTTTTTCCAATTATTTAATTCTCTTTGAAGGTCTAAATATACATAATGCTTGAAAATTAGAAAAAAAAAAGAGGGAAGGAATTATTTTACAATGTTTACAGTCTTTTTAATCTGTTATTGATTTCATTTGCTCCAGATTAAATGGAATTCTGGACACCAGGGAAGCTTATAGAATTGTGGGAGTGTGGCACACCAGAAACATGAAAATTAATGAAAGTCCAAATGATAACCTTCATAGGAACTAAATACAACTTTTGTTTTCTCAGTTTTTATTGCAGGCAACTGGTTGTCTCAGACTCTAAAGTCTAAATAGTATTATAGACTCAATAAACTAGTGAAATCAGTTTTCAAATACTTTTTTATTTCATTGGATTTCAACAGCTCTTTAAAGCAGCCCCTTTTATCTGGAGTTCACGTGGGAAAGATGGTGCGCCACCACTCAGAATAACAAATCTCTTGGCTATATTCACTTCTACATTGTATTCTGACTAAAGTCCTCTGGAAAAGGAAATGTGCTGCATTACAATTTCAAAAATAGCCAGAGATTGAAAATTAATGCACCACAGAGCACGCTGTTTTGGCCTTTTGTCTAAAGGGCAAATGCAGACAAACCAGAGTCTAGAGCTGTGTGCCATATATAGGGATTTGTTTCCTGCACAAAACTCCAGAGAAAACAGTGCATTCAAATGGTAATGAAAAGAGGGCCTGCGTGCAGATAATGGTATATTAAACTTGGATGAGCTAACTGTGCATTTTCATGTGAATCAGCCTCCTGGTAAGACTCATTAGGAATGCACATTAAAGATATAGACAAGTGTGCCGCCTTTTAATCAAGTGTCTTATTTCTAACAACACTATTAGTATTGTGAACATTCTGGTAAGTGGAATTTTTGACTGAAATTTAATTGTACCGCCTGGAAATGTGATTCCGTTTCAAAGCTGCATGTGAGGGTAGAATAAGAAGTGGGGAGGAAGAAGAGAATGAACTACAATAGGAATTGATCGATTACTTTCTTTTCTCTTAAAAACTAAATACGCTGGCCTGCTGAGCTTGATTCTTACTTGGAATCCATACAGATCCTCGCAAAATATCAATATACAGATGGAGCTAAGGAAATGATACTCAAGACCATAGCAGCAATGCTTAGGAAAAGTGAGAAGCATTTCGGCAAGAGGATGACAGAACACATGTGGGGCCTCAGAGGGAGAGATGCTACGTACAGGGCAATCTGCATCTAGAAAAGCAGAAAAATACTCATATGATTATGATTAGACATGTAGCAGGAGAGAAAAACATGATTTAGCTTATTAAGAAACAAATTCAAGTGGGTCAGCCTTGAAATTCTGAAGTTCCTTATAGAAGAATGTTCACTTTTCTCTCAATTGACATTTACCACACTTGTAGGAGGCAAACACTTAAAATCTGGTTGCATTTGATTCCAAAGCGTGTTAAAGGGAGAAAAATAAAGAAAAAAGACCACTACATAAGATTTCTTTTCTTACCAAGATACATCTAAACGCTGAGGTCATTTCTGTGGGATTCTGGGATAATGGAATGCTAGTCACTGTACTTTCCTTCCCAATACCCTCTCTAGAGAAGGTGATAGACCCAGGAAAGCATGCTTCTGGTAGACCTTGGAGGATGCATCAGAGGCCACAAGTCCTGCTGGGATCTCTAAGGAAGGGAATGGGCTTCCCTCTCCAAGGAACCTGGAGTGAAAGATAAAGGTTTGCCTCTCCTCAATCTTGGGAAAATGTTCATGAGTGGTCCCAAGTGGCTGAAGCTTTGTGATCTCTGGAGGATGGGCAGCAGATGTCTGTCTACTTCTTGTGTTCCTTAGAACGGCTACTGGTAAACCCTAGTAGTCCCTGGTGGAAGGAAGTAGCAGTTATAGTCAAAGCCTGCATCTGGGACATAGCAGTGGCCCCTTAGAAAAAGAGAGCAGAGAGGCATCCTCCCCAAACCATAGCAGAAGGGTTAGAGTCTACAAGCTTACCCACTCTGAGCACACAGGAGAACTGCCATGCCTTCCAACACCTGTTAATTTGCCACAGTAGAATATGACATGTCAAGGTATACAGTTAATGGGATACACAATCATGACTAGGTTTAGGAAATGCGTAGATAGTCTTTTATCATACGACTTAAGAAAAAGAAAGAAATTGAAGATATATAAAGTTGAGTTTATGAAAAATATACAATCTCATAAGGAATTTAAGATGTAAGAGCAACAGTGAGACACTAATTAAAATCCTGAGGAAAACTATGAAATTTGATTCAAGAGACAAATAATCTCCACAGACACACAGTCATAAAGTAAACCATTAATTAAACTACCTTTAAGATGACCTCACTCCAGATTGTTTTATAGCTGAATTCTACTGAATTTTAAGTAACACAATACTATTTCTTTCCAGGTCACAGGAAAATATGGAAAGAATTTCAAAGCATCATATAAAGCTAGCATTTTTTTTTTGCAAATGAAATTAAAGAAAACTTAACCCCAATCTCATATAAAGTATAAAAATAAATCTCCTGGTAAAAATTATGAAAATTTTTCTGGAGAAAAATTTTATAACATGCTATATTAGTCAATGTTCTCCAGAAAAACAGAACAAATAGGATAGATAGAGAGAGATATATAAGAAGAGACTTAGGATAGGAATTTGTTTATGCTGCTGTGGAGGCCAAGAAGCCCACAGTCTGCTAGCTGGAGAACCAGGAAAGCTGGTAGTGTAATTCAGTCTCAATCTGAAGGCCTGAGAATCAGGGGGCTGATGGTATAAGTCCCAGTGGAATCTAAATGCTTGAGAAAGTCTAAGGACAGAAGAAGGTGGATATCTCAGCTCAAGCAGAGAAAGCAAATTCACCCTTCTATCTTTTTGTTCTATTCAGGTCCTCAACAGATTGGATAATGCCCACCTGCACTGGTGAGGGTAATCTTTAGTCAGTCTACTAATTCAAATGCTAATGTCCTCCAGAGACACCCTCACAGGCACACCCAGAAATAATGCTGTACCAGTTATCTGGACATCCATTAGCCCTGTCAAGCTGACACATAAAACTAACCATCACATGTACCTGAGGGGATTTTCTTAAGATAACCCTATTTTAGGACATAAAAATAACCATTTGCCAAAACCTCTATAAACAAAAGCAAAGGATAAACAACAGACTAGGAACATGACAAACAAAAAGATAGTATCTTTAATGTACACAAAGTTCTTTCTAACTAATAAGAGTAAACTAAATAAAAAGCAATAGAAAATTTAGCAATGCACATTAGCAGGCAAGCCACAAAAAAGGACACACAAATGGTCATTAAACACGAAAAGATTTTCAGTATCACTAGGCATCCAAATTATACATAATGAATGAGACATACTTTTTCACTCAACAGATTAGCCGAAGTTTAAAATATTTATGGTATGGGGGCTTCCCTGGTGGCACAGTGGTTGAGAGTCCGCCTGCCGTTGCAGGGGACACGGGTTCGTGCCCCGGTTCGGGAAGATCCCACATGCCGCGGAGCGGCTAGGCCCGTGAGCCATGGCCGCTGAGCCTGTGCGTCTGGAGCCTGTGCTCCGCAACGGGAGAGGCCACAACAGTGAGAGGCCCGCGTACCGCAAATATATATATATATATTTATGGTATTCTGTGATAGAGAGAATTTGGGGGGAAAGGGCATGTCCACGATTATTTTGAAAGTGTGGCTTGCAAAATTTTTTTGCAAAATAAACAATTTCCATAAATTCGAAACTAACACACCATTGTAAAGCAATTATACTCCAATAAAGATGTAAAAAAAAAAAGCAACTGTTACTTGAACAAGCTATCATACAAGCTCTCAATGGAACTGTAGAAATCAATTCCAGGAGTTTCAGACTTTAAACTTTTTTGTTGAAAAATAAAAGAATGAAAGAATAGGAAAAGAATATGTGTAAACACAGAGAATGGTTTAGAGAAATATTCTTACAAATTGTTAAAAGGCTGTGTTGGGTGAGGGGGTACTGAAAAGATGATATTAAATGTATATATATTTTTTATTTTTATTTATCTTTGGTTGCATCAGGTCTTAGTTGTGGCACATGGGCTCTTCGTTGTGGTGCACGGGCTTCTCTATAGTTGCGGCGAGCAGCCTCCAGGGCACATGGCCTCTGTAGTTTGCAGCACACGCACTCTAGCTGAGGTACACGAGCTCAGTAGTTGTGGCACGCAGGCTTTGTTGTTCCACAGCATGTGGGATCTTAGTTCCCTGACCAGGGATCGAACCTGCATCCCCTACATTGTAAGGTGGATTCTTTACCACTGGACTACTAGGGAAGTCCCTAAATTTATTTTTAAACATTTCTGTATTTTTTATTTATAATTATAAATTTGTACTTTTTTTCTTTGTGGTTAAAAATATATTACATATACATACACATATGTATCTTGTGTAGATTGCATATATCATGTATGTCATACATATATATTGTATATATCATTCATATATACATATATACACTTGAAAAGTACTAAATCTCTACCATTAGCTCATTAGTTTACAGTTTTTTTTGTTTTTTTGGCTGCATTGAGTCTTCATTGTTGCATGTGGACTTTCTCTAATTGCAGTGAATGGGGGCTACTCTTTGCTGTGGTACGTGGGCTTCTCATTGCCGTGACTTCTCTGTTGGCAGCACACGGGCTCTAGGTGTGCAGGCTTCAGTAGTTGTAGCACGCGGGCTCAGTAGTTAAGGCATGCAGGCTCTAGGGCGTGTGGACTTCAGTAGTTGTAGCTTGCAGGCTCTAGAGCAGTGGCCCCCAAACTTTTTGGCACCAGGGACCGGTTTCCTGGAAGACAATTTTTCCACTGACAGGGGGAGGGTGCGGGATGTTTCAGGCAGTAATGCAAGCAATGGGGAGCAGCAGATGAAGCTTCACTCGCCTGCCTGCTGCTCACCTCCTGCTGTGCGGCCCAGTTCCTAACAGACCATGGAATGGTATTGGTCTGCAGCCCGGTGGTTGGGGACCCCTGCTCTTGGCACAGGCTCAGTAGTTGTGGTGCACGGACTTAGTTGCTCCACGGCATGTGGGATCTTCCCTGACCAGGGTTCGAACCCATGTCCCCTGCCTTGGCAGGCGGATCCTTAACCACTGCGCCACCAGGGAAGTCCCCAGTTTACAGTTCTTGAATTACAGAAATATATGGTCATAAGAAACTTTATAATTAAACATTCCTTAGACTCAACTGAAGATTTGGGGAGTATGAAGATGCATCAGTGCATTCTTTCTTGAGTGCTGACAAGGCCACTCTGCCCCATGCTAGATGAGATTTAGAGAGGCCTGCCTCTTCTAGCAATCTGACTCTTAAATCTGATTTAAAACTGTTCCCCAAAATTACATTCTCCAAAGGAGGATTGTACTGGTTATTTCCACAACCCCCAAAATCAACTGCTTTAAAAGGACAAACAGATTTGAATAGTGCAATTTACTCAGAATAATATAGCTAATAATAAGGCATGTGCTTGCAATTTATATAAAAGAGTGTGGAACGAAGGATTTATAGTCAGACCTGAATCTGGGTCAGCTTGTGCTCCTTAAATAAGGTGACAGCTCCTGTCAACTGCCAAACTTGGAAAACAACAGTAATAATCTTGTTGGCTGCAGATATATATTACCCTTGTATGCATTAGAAATAATGTACATAAAATCCATAGTTCATGATTTTGTGATTATTTATTCAATATAGGTAGTTACTACTATTAAGGCAATAACTATTCATGTATGGGATGGTGTCTAATAATGTCGCCCCATCTAGGTAAAAACTGATGATATTTTATGGTATTTGTATTAAATATTTAAGAAATGTTGAGCAGAAGAAAGATTAGACATGTCCAACAGTATGGAGATTCCTTAAAAAACTAAAATTAGAACTATCATACGATCCAGCAATCCCACTCCTGGGCATAAATCCAGAGAAAACCATAATTCAAAAGGATACATGCACCCCTATGTTCATTGCAGCATTATTTACAATACCAGGACATGGAAGCAACCTAAATGTCATTGGAGGAATGGATAAAGAAGATGTGGTACATATATACAATGCAATATTATTTGGACATAAAGAAGAATGACATAATACCATTTGCAGTGACATGGATGGACTTAGAGATTGTCATACTGAGTTAAGTAAGACAAAGACAAATATCATGATATTGCTTATATGTGGAATCTAAAAAAAAAAACAGTACAAATGAACCTATTTACAAAACAGAAATTGAGTCACAGATGTAGAAAATAAACTTATGGTTACCAAGGGGGAACGGGTGAGAGAGATAAATTGGGAGATCGGGATTGACATACACACAATACTATATATATAATAGATAACTAATAAGAACCTACTGTACAGCACAGGGAGCTCTATTCAATATGGCCTATATGGGAATAGAATCTAAAAACAGCAGATACATGTGTATATATATAACTGACTCACCTTGCTGTACAGCAGAAACTAACACAACATTTTAAATCAACTATACTCCAATAAAAAAACTTAATTAAAAAAAAAGAAAGACTAGACATGTCCCACAATGGCTCTGGAGGACAGAATTAGGAACACTGTTAATGAACTGATTCTAACTTAGTAAAAGAAAACTTTGTATTTGCCTAAGGATGGAATGAATGATTCTAGAACTCAACGGTTTTCTTTAATGGAAGGTATGGCACCAGACGATGTAAGCCTTAGCTTATTTCTCTTCCTGAGACTCTGATTCTCCGCCTTTGCACTCTGCTGGCAGCGAGTCAAGGAGACAGCTAAGGCCAGGGGTGTAGTGTACGGGTAAGACAGCCATAAAACAATGCTCCTAAATCAGAATAAGATTACTGTCACAGAGAAAATCTGGACAACAATTAAATACAGTAGCTGGCTATTAGCTACCATATTGGATAACACAGCTTTCATGTGTTTAGATCTAGTTAAATCCCATAGTCCCGTATAAATCTTTATCTTTTACAGATTTTTGTTTACACTTTCTTTAGCAGTTTTGTCACTTTCACCAGGATTTACTAAAAGCAGCTCAGCCATTTGTTTTTCCAAATCCCTCTGTCTTAGTCTAGACTTTTATGGACATTTATTTCATAATGCTTACAACCATAAAAGCTAAAATTATGGCTTATCTCCTGTCTTGAGATATAGATTTACCTACACATTTTTAGCTAGACTTTCACATTTTCAAAAACTCCAAGTCTGGGCTTCCCTGGTGGCTTAGTGGTTGAGAGTCCGCCTGCCGATGCAAGGGACACGGGTTTGTGCCCCGGTCCGGGAAGATCCCACATGCCGCGGAGCGGCTGTGCCCGTGAGCCATGGCCGCTGAGCCTGCGCGTCCGGAGCCTGTGCTCCGCAACGGGAGAGGCCGCCAACAGTGAGAGGCCTGCGTACCGCAAAAAAAAAAAAAAACTCCAAGTCTGCTTTACTGATTCTTCCCAGAAGACACTTGTGATTTGATAGAAAATATAAATAGCAAGAATGAGATTGGAATGCTCATTGTTCTTCATAATAAATTTCATTTCCATAAAGCTTGTTCATGCTATGGCCTGTTTAGTAAAGAGGAAACAAGGCTAACATCTTTGCTTAATCCACACAGTGTCAGATTCAAGTATCATACAGAGACTCAAGTAACTAGATACTAAGAAAGGGAAATGTCTGATTAATCATAATGACTCATTAACTTAGAAGTTCTCTATCTGAAGCAGCAAACTGAGACATGGATACAATATGATCAATAAAATACAAGAAAATTAGGACCTCTAATCCAAGGAAACAAGTATAACTAATTATGCTTTATCATCAAAATTGTTCCTTAACTTCTTTGAATTCAGGATAGAAGTCTCAATTTTAAAACTGAGAAACTACTGGAAATATTCACATAGGACCTAAAGGTATTGGAGAATAAGTAACATTCCTGACAATATCTTCAATAGCAGATTCATGATAACCACTTAAACATTTTAAAAATTACGTTTCTTTCATTTTAGTTTCTCTTCATTTATTTTTATTTAATTTGAGGTCCAGGAGTAGTTTTGCTTCTTTGTCAACTAGGAGAAATTCACTCAGGCATGCCTGGGTAGAGTCTGTTTTACAGTAACAATGGAATGTAGACAGAGTAGATAAATGCAGCAATTATACAGGTACAACCTACAAAGAGGAAAAATCCTGTTTGTGTTTATACCCTTATGCAAAGATCATTACAATTTTCGGGCTTCCCTGGTGGTGCAGTGGTTAAGAATCCACCTGCCAATGCAGGGGACACAGGTTTGAGCCCTGATCTGGGAAGATCCCACATGCCGGGAAGCAACTAAGCCTGTGCGCCACAACTACTGAGCCTGAGCTCTGGAGCCCGCGAGCCACAACTACTGAGCCCACGTGTCACAACTACTGAAGCCCACACGCCTAGAACCCGTGCTTTGCAACAAGAGAAGCCACCTCAATGAGAAGCCCGTGCACCACAACGAAGAGTAGCCCCCACTCGCCGCAACTAGAGAAAGCCCGTGAGGAGCAACAAAGACCCAACTCAGCCAAAAATAAATAAATATATAAATATTTTTTAAATCATTACAATTTTCACAAAAGTATTCTTTAGTAAGGATTGGAATGAAAGAATAAAGCAATGGCTTTAATGACCATTGGACATAGGTTACGAGATTATAATTTTAGTTCCCGATTTAAAATATCCATTAGTCTCCCACTAATGATAAAATAAATTCCAAACTCACCATATACAAAAAAGCATCATTCTATTATACTGTTATCCACTCCTCCCAAGTACATAAACACTGCTAGAGTAGACTTTATGTCTCTGTTATATGTACTGAGAAACTTCCCTTCTTTTAGCACTTATCTGTTAAGAATTTACATGGATTTGTACTCATTTGCTTAATGTCTGACTCCCCATTAGGTGGTAATGGCTAGATCTATTTCTAGTCATCATAGTAGCCACAATACCTGACATCCAGTAGGTATCTAATATATCTTTGCTTTAAATGAATGAAGTAATAAATCTTTTGCATCATCACCTTTTTGTTTGTTTTAAATTTTTTGGCTGTGTTGGGTCTTCGTTGCTATGTGCGGACTTTCTCTAGTTGCAGTGAGCCAGAGCTACTCTTCGTTGCGGTGCACAGGCTTCTCACTGTGGTGGCTTCTCTTGTTGCGGAGCACGGGATCTAGGTGCACAGGCTTCAGTAGCTGTGGCTCGCGGGCTCTAGAGCGCAGGCTCAGTCATTGTGGCACACGGGCTTAGTTGCTCCGTGACATGTGGGATCTTCCCGGGCCAGGGATTGAACCCATGTTCCCTGCATTGGCAGGCAGATTCTTAACCACTGCACCACCAGGGAAGCCCTCATCACCTTTTTTTGATTACTATATTCATTTCTTTCATTATTTTTCATGTTACATAAACTCCAATAATATTTAGTTTCACATTCCTCAAACTATTCTGAATACTATTGTCAGTTAAGTTTTCCCAAAATACAGCTGTATCAAGACACAGTTTTAACTCACATATTTTCCATGTTTCCTTATTATTTAGAGTCTAGATGAGCCTTTCTCAGTGGAGGTTCCCAGAGAGAATTAAACCTAAATGTTCTGGGCACCAATTCTATGTAATGAATTAACTTCCCTCCTATGCATTTAGACTGGTGATAGCTATGTAGTAACTTTGGGAGGATTGAGAAAATAATCACTCAATTTATTTTATGTAAGGCCTAATTCTCTTGTGGAACTCCAGTTGGGAAAGACTAATTCCATGAAAACAATATGGACCTGCCTTACTTTTCTGGTCTATTCTTCTGTAACTCATCTTCACATTCCCTTGACATTATTCAAATTGGATGCAATAATCATCAGGCATTTCTGTCTCCACCAATTAGCATTTCCACTTCCTTGCATATCCATTGTGCATTTCTTTGCATGAAATCTCACCCAGTCCTTAAGATTAATCACAAATAATCCATGAAGATTTCTTTTACTTGCATCAGTAGATTTTTTATTTCTTCTTTGGCCTTCCTGGATTCTGTTGCACTTACTACATTTAATTTACCATTACAGATAATTTTTGTGTATTTTTTTTAACCTCTCCTATGAGTTCTTTGAAAGCTGAACTTTTGTCCATAAAAAAGAGCCTCATGGCTTTTGCAGATCAGATGCTAGGTTCAGAGGGCAAACCATCATGCTACTGGGGGAAAAGATCTAAGCAGAGCTACAGAATTATGGAAAGATGTAGGAGAACATGAAAAAGACCTCTGATAGGAAATGTCAGCTTTTCACCACTGCCTGGCATAAAGAACCAGTGCTCATAATGATCAGCAGCATGGCAAGGAGTTAAACATCAGGAGAAAGTATCAAGGAATTATTATTCATACTTCCTTTGCATATTTGTGTTCTTAATTAAAACACAGGACCACACACACATACACACACCCATGAACTTTCTATGTTATGGAGAGAATAAGTTCTACACTTAATCACTATCTATTCCTAGGAAAGTGACTGGCATAATTGAAAAGAAGGTGAGAAGCTTCCTTTCAAGATCTGATAGTAACACTGTCCTTCAAAATTCAGGATGTTCTCTCTGACTTTGGTTGAGACTCACTTTCTTGAGCACATTATCTTTCCCTTTATTATGCAAATATTAGTCTTTTGAGCAACTATTTACTATTATTATATGATCATATAATAATTTCCACATTATTATAATGTCCACATACACTCTTGTTCTAAATATATTATATATGTATATATACATACACAAAACATATATACATATACATACATACACACACATACGTATATATGTACCTTTGAATTTAAAGCCAATTTCCACATCCTATATTAAATTGCCAACTTTCACAAAATTCACTGCAGTATACATCCTGTGTCTCTGAAAAGGTGACTGTGATACTATTTTATTACAAATGTCTTTCTGGCACATTCTCATTTATAATATTTAATACACTATTGCTGCAATATGCTAAATAGCCCCCCCACGGTTACTGTAAAAAGGTGAATATGCACTTTTAAGTACTTAAAGAATCAGAGTGTAAATTAATTACTGAAAGTACATAACAGTCAATGTTTTATTATAAAATTGTGCTGTTGGCTTAGAGGTTGTTTACTAACCATATTTAGAAAAGTGTCTATTATTTGGAAATCAATTCAATTAAAAGCTGTCTACTTTTAAGCCTGAGACTAACAGAAATCAAAATAAACATGAAAATTTGAAAAGTGTGTTTTAAAAGGTCATTATGAAAATCAACTCTGTTGGTGCCAGTTATTCTGGTAGAGAGTAGCTGTTAGTCTTCAGTTTGCCAAGAGTAACTTGTCTACCTATAAAATGATAAATTGGAAGCCATCATGTAATTTCTGCCATATAACTTCTTTAAATTTAAAGTTAAAACAAACATCAATAAAGATATAGAGATAAGTGTATGTGTGATCATAATTTAACATTACAACAATTAACATTGAAATAATTTGTTTTTAAAGGTCATGTGAAGACCCCAACTTTTTTTTTTTTCATTTTTCTGGCTGCGTTGGGTCTTCGTTGCTGCACACGGGCTTTCTCTTTCTCTAGTTGCAACAAGAGGGGACTACTCTTCGTTGCGGTGCGAGGGCTTCTCATTGCGGTGGCTTCTCTTGTTGCAGAGCACAGGCTCTAGGCGTGCAGGCTTCAGTAGTTGTGGCACACGGGTTTCAAGAGTTGTAGCACACGGGCTTCAGTAGTTGTGGCTCACGGGCTCTAGAGCGCAGGCTCAGTAGTTGTGGTGCATGGGCTTAGTTGCCCCGCAGCATGTAGGATCTTCCCGGACCAGGGCTCGAACCAGTGTCCCCTGCATTGGCAGGCGGATTCTTAACCACTGAGCCACCAGGGAAGCCCCAACATCAAAATAATTTAAAACATATTCCCTAAATCTTCAAAATTATTATAAATGGATGAACACAACAAAGACAACAAAAACCATATAGCATATCAGAGAAATATTAAAACAGAAATTATACAGTTTATAAAATTAAAAAGCAGAATAAGTGATTTATCACAGTAAGTGGAAATAAGATAAATTCTCTATTAAACCCCTGACTAAGAAATAGGTAACACCAAGTGTCACTCTGCCCATCCAGGCAGCTTAAAACTAAGATCTTTATTGAAAGAAACCCATTAAAATTATACCAAGAGCAACTCATATTAGCCCCAACAACAACAAAAAAAAAAACCTTTTTTTTGCAAGGGGAAATGGTATTACACTAGAAAATGGGGAAATCTTCAAGATACTATGTGAAGGTCCCAAGACGGCAAGTACCAACCACCTAGTTTTAAAAAACAGCTAAAGGACTTCCCAGGTGGTCCAGTGGTTAAGAATCCGTCTTGCAATGCAGGGGACACTGCTTCAATCCCTGGTCAGGGAACTAAGATCCCACATGCTACGGGGCAACTAAGCCCATGCACACTGGAGCCTGCATGCCACAACTAGAGAGAAGCCCGCGCAACTCAACAAAGAGCCTGCATGCCACAACAAAAGATCCCACGTGCCGCAACTAAGACCCAACACCAAAATAATAAATAAACTAATAATAAATAAACTAAGACCCAACAGCCAAAAAATAAATAAATAGTAAATAAATAAATAAAAATAGTAAATAAATAAATAGTAAATAAATAAATAAAAACCAGCTCAGAAACCAAGCAGCTACATGAAGAAAGCATGTAATGTAACAATACCTTGCAGTTCACAATATTACCAAAGTCCTAGCTCTTGAGAAAGCTGGAAAAATAGAAAATAGATGACAGAAACAAGTAAAAAAAGAATACTCTTCATACAAAGAACGAGAAGCAATATGGCTCAAAATGCTTCTGCTTGTAAAGATTTGTTAACCCTCCAATCTTCAGTCATTTCATTGTAAATATAATAGAAAACCATTTTTATTACTTTCTCAACTTCCATCTCTTTAAAATGTTACATTCTGTAGGCTGGCATACAAGACACACTTTGCAAATACTCAGTAAATGGTGGTCATTACTTTCACCATTGGCTCCTAATGCCATGAGCAGCCATGTGAAATGCAGAGGGTAAGGCTCCAGCTGTGCAAAAGAACAGTGGATTGTTGTCATTTGTACATTTGACTTATTCAAATTCAAGTGAGCTGTTTGAAGAAAAGAACAGGAGCAAGTGTTGGCAATCCACTCTCCATTCCTCTCACTGAACAGATGCCACAGAGCAAGTGGGACCCCAAGAACAGAAGCTGCTGTTTCTTCAGTCAGCCCATCTGCCTCCAATACTGTGAATATCTCAGCTCAGAAGCATGATTCTGGGGTTAAATATACATATTTTCCCACATAGCATGATGTCAAAACGTAAGCGAAAACATTATCTGAAACTCAGTTGAAGAAATGATGGTTGGCTCAATGCTTCAAGGAAAGCTGCCTGAATTTGTTGGTCTTACTGAGGCTCTCCATGTCCATATATTGTACACTTTGATTCATTTGTGGAAATTTTAAGGGGAATAATTTACTAGATTTCTGTTCTGTCTTACAAGAAGACCCTAAACGCCTCCTCTTTGTAGGATGTAGCTCCCCTTTATAAATACGAGAGGGGAAAAAAACCCACAGGGAAAAAGACGAGAAATATTTTTAATGATCCCACCAAATCTGAGGTTTGCAACAAAACTCAAATCCAATCCAGAAACATAAACCCTGAAGATGGCTGGATCAGAGTGAGCCAGATGAAAGTTTACGTAGTTAATTTCTACCACATATTTCACGAGTATGGAGCAGAGCTGTTGCAGGCATCAAAAGCAAACTTGATCCCTAACCAGAGGATGGTTCAGAGTGGAGTCCTGGGAAATGCTAACAACATCAACCCATGGACTAGAGACCTGGCTAAAGACTCAGGAGACAGGAAAAACCTAAGAAGTAGTGGTGGTTATTTTGCAGACAAATGTCTCTTCGTGTGTGTTTATGAAGGATCGGTGGGAGTTGGTGTGAGTGTACACACATGTACTAGCTCATAAGAGAAGGAGAGCGATTGAAGTGGCAGGTAGTAGGGAGACTTAAAAAGAATACCAGAACCTGCTGCTGCCAGAGGATGCAGCACTGAACATGTAAGGGTTCTGCTGCCTGGGGTTGACAGCCTGGGCTATATGGTCTCCTGTTGCAGGAAAGGAATCGTAAGCACCTCTTTGGCTGGACTCCACTGGTCTCGGTTAGGGGGTCACTTGGATAATTACTGCAGACATTTAGGATTCATCGGTGTTGTGACCATTAAATTAACATTTGTTAAGTAGAGCCCTGGGATATCAGATGCTGAACTGAACTGAGAGTCTTAACAAAAGACTATAAGGGGATTGAAACAGAGGAATTTACTACTCACAGGTCCTGGAGGAAGTACAGATAGGTCTTGAGGGGCCACAGGCGGAGGTCAAGGCAGGATGCAGGCAGAGAGTCCTGCAGGACCTAGGACACATGCCTCTATTAGGGTCCACAGGTGGAGTGCTTTGGGGTTCCTGGGCTAAGGCCAGATTAGTCAATTCAAACCAAAAAGAGAAAGGTTTTGGTAAGCTTCTCAGGGGGGTTTATCTAGGGGGCCACACAAGGGCAAGGCCCTGGGAGGCAGGGGAGAATGTTTATTACAAGGGCCACTGAAGGAGCCTTATCAGGAATTCACATTTACTTGTGACTCTGCAAGCTGTTATCTGTGGCATGTGCTTGGGGGAGGGACGAGAGTCAGTCCAAAGCCCTCGCAGGTCACTTGGCCACACAGAATGGATGCCAAGGCAGGGATGTATGGAATAGTTTAGCTAAACTCTCAACAATGAGGCAAGACTAATCTGTCAAGAATGGAAAAGTAGGAAACCAAACGAATGCAATCCTTCTTCCCCAGTCATCTATCAATAGTTTAAAAGTTTGCCTTGCTCTCAGTGACACACATGATGTGTGTCAGATAGTCATGAGAAGAAGTGACGGGGCACCCTGGACACCTGAGATGTTCCTTTACAGGAATCTGTGATGACTACCAGCCCTGGGCTATACTGTTAAATATAGGTTTAAACTCTCTCTGGAATATTCCTCTGCCTGATAGTTGCTGTTGCTCTATTGGGGCTAGGGTAGGAAGAAGATGAATGTGAGGCCCCTTGAGTGACACTGGCTGTGAGGGTAAAGAACTTGACAGAGGCAGAGACGTCTGATAAGCATCCGTTGTTCCTCCATCAACAAAGGCTTCAGGCTCAAAGCAAGAGAGAAAGAGTTACAAAATCAATGTGGTGAAACTGGCTGCATCTTCATGAAAAGGATTGAGGATGTGACTTTTTATCATCTTCAGTTTTTGCAAATACCGAGGTAGTGAACACTGCCGATAGCCCTCATACTCTATTAAAGGGACAGCAATTATGTCAAAACAAAAATATATTATCTATTCTCAACTAATGTTATCTACTTGATATCCATTGCTGGCAAAAAGATACAGCAGAAAATATTCAATAAGAGAACTGCAAAGCAGCTGGCCAATCATGGACTATGCAATTATTATATTTTCATTCTGGCTCTGAAAAAGAAAAAGCTGAAAATGAATGAAATATGCATCAGTGCTTCTAGCAATGAAATTAAGCCACCTAATTAACTGTGCAATTTTTACAAAGGTTTTGAGAAACATTCATTAGGACTTTTGTTTGAAGTGAACTTCATCTCCTGCCTCATCTTAATTCCTAGAATATAAAGCAAGTCTACTTAAACACCTTGGTTTTTACTGAAAGATGATAAATAAAATACTCTGAAATTTTGGAAATAGAAACATATTTTTAAAAGGACAATATTAGCTGTTTCATACTGTATTTAGCTTGTTCATTATAGTGATGAACTTATTGTTACTATTATTATTCATTATTATTATCACTACAGTCAAACTATTATGCTATGCGCTTATACAATATACCATTAATACTTTAAAAAATTAGGCAAGACAGGAATTACCATGATCATTTCCTAGGTAAGGAAAAAGTTTCTGAGTATAATTAACTTTCTGAAGCTCTCATTGCTAATAAGTCCCAAAGCCTCTATTAAATCTCATACTGGAACAATTCCAAAGTCTATAAATATCCATCCCATCAGTTATGTTTCTATACAAAAACTTGTCAAGGATCGATGAGAAAAATGCATAATTGATATTTTACTACTATATCAGTCAATCTAATAATACTAACATAATGAGATCGTTTCATTAAATATTAGCTATGTTACCCATAAAGTTTTATAAATATTAATATCAAATTATTGAAGTCTAAATACTTAATATTAAGTGCTCACACATTATTATTGCTTCTTCATCTTTAGGAATTCATCCAAGGAAATAGTCATAAAATGAGAACTTTATTGGAATTTTTTATCACCCAGTTTTTAATCACTTTGAAATGATATTTGGCATTCTCAACTAGGAGAATGGTGCTATATATTCAATTGAAGAGATTATGACTAAGAGGATTAACAGTAAGTCCACAGGAAAGGAATAAGCCACCTAGAAATTGTGTTTGATTTCAGGAATTTTTTCAACTCCCTCTCACATCCTATATTAACAACCAGGAAAAAAAAGGAAGGAAAACTAAAATAGGTATAAAACAGCTACCTACACAATTAAATTAAAACCAAAACTCCTACTCTGAATAATAAGTATTAATTAATTCATCTACTTCATACTATACATATCTTCATAAAAATCTTCTAAACCACCAATACCCTCCATGCCTATAAACAAAGAGTCTTCAAGTAGAACAAAAGATCAAATCAAGGCTACTTAATTGCTCTACCACTGAATGGGTTGGATTCCAGTCAGCTAACAGGTTGACAACATCCTCACCACGGATGCTAATACCTGCTCAAATAATCCTTTTGGTTGAAAATCTCAACCTACATAATCCCATAAAGTTACTTACAAAGCTCATACGAATTATAAAAACATTGAGCATATACTCTCTTCTAAAAATATACAGTGTGAACCAGGTTCTCATGTTGTATTCATTTGGGGTCAACATTATCATTTGCATACTTTTGAAACTGGAGGGTTCCTTTCCATGATGTCCACTTTTTACAATCTAAAATAGGATAACAGAAGAGCTTCTGGACACAATTTCAAAGGCTATTTCTAACAGAGGTGAATCACTAGTAATTAAAAATAATAGGAATCTGATATGATTACTTCAGGCCTGGGTATTGACAAATCACTCACATTCAGGCACAAGCTAAAAAACAAGAGACAAGAGCTTGGAGGAAAGAAAAATGCAGGTCTATAGAATGTGCTTGATTGAATTCACCCTATTCAGGTACTCATAACTTAGTAGAAAAGAAGCAACAGCAGGCGAATTACCCAAGTAATGGGTGATCAGAAATCCTCAAGGGGTAATGGAAGACACTGGATTAGGAACTAGATTTTTTTTATAGTCTTGGCTTTGACACAAACTATTTTTGTGAGCTTAGGCAGGTTGTGTCCTATCTTTAGGCTTCAATTTTCTCATCTGTAAAGGGACATTCAGAGAAAGTTGGTCTGATAAATCTGGTTTAGGTTCCAAGAAGCTCAAGTTCTGAAATTCTCAAATGTCAGAGAGCACAATAGGTAGTTTCCTTGAGCTCTCTGCTTCAGCCCAAGTTTCAGTGGCCTGGGTGCAAAGCATGGCAGAATATCAGAAAACCACCCCTCATTACAGTTTGCTGGACCTGTTCAGACCTCTATTTCTTAACAAAGAGGCCAAGGTGGGGCTGATGTGATTTCTACACATTCCTTCACATATAGACTGGTTTCCCCAAAATGATGATGGTAGGGTTATACAAGGTTATGCAGGCATAGCTACCACACACCTGTTCAGTTGTTCAGTTGCCCTGGGCTGGATGCAATTGGAACATGCCATATACTTGTCTAAATTAGATGTGGAACAAATGTTCATGAAATAAAAACCTACTACATAAGGACCAGTAGAAGGAAAAGCATCATGTGGAACCATTGTGACTTTAGCTATAATCTTAATGGGAGTTATATTTCACTGATGACTATTAACTCTTTTTTTTTTGAAATTTATGAATTACCATGTCTTGAAGGGAAAGGTTAAAATTATAACTTTATATGTGCATTTCTGCCCCAAATCCTTTTAAGTTTAATCAAACACCTAAAGAGAAAATTAAGGGTTGGTATGAATAGGAGCATTTAGTATATTTCAAAATTAAATGCATAAAATTTAATTTTATAAATTCCTAGAAACATATAGTTTTCCAAGACCAAATCAGCAAGAAACAGAAAATCTGAACAGACCAATTACTAGTAGTAAAATTGAATCAGTAATCAAAAAACTCCCAACAAACAAAAGACCAGGACCAGACCACTCTACAGGTGAATTCTACCAAATATTTAAAGAAGACTGAATACCTATCTTCCTCAAACTACTCCAAAAAATTGAAGAGGAAGGATCGCTACCAAATTTGTTCTATGAGGCCAACATTACCCTGATACCAAAACCAGACAAGGATATCACAAGAAAAGAAAATTATAGGCCAATATCCCTGATAAAGATAGATGCAAAAATCCTCAAAAAATACTAGCAAACCAAATTCAACAATATATTAAAAGGATCATACACCATGATCAAGTGAGACTTATCCCAGGGATGCAGGGACTTTTTAACACCTGCAAATCAATCCATGTGATACACCACAATAACAAATTGAAGAATAAAAGCCATATGATCATCTCAACAGATGCAGAAACAGCATTTTACAAAAACCAGTATCAATTTATGATAAAAACTCTCAACACAGTGGCTATAGAGGGGACATAGCTCAACATAATAAAGACCATACATGACAAAACCACAGCTAACATAATATTCAATGGTAAAAAGCTAAAAGCTTTTCCTCTAAGTTTAGGAACAAAATAAGGATATCCATTCTTGCCATTTTTACTCAACATAGTATTGGAAGACTAGCCACAGCAATCATACAGAAAAACAAATAAATAAAAGGCATCTAAATTGGAAAGGAAAAAAGTAAAACAGTCACTATTTGCAGATGACATGATACTATATAGAGAAAAACCCTAAAACCTCCACCAGACGTCCCTGGTGGTACAGTGCTTAAGAATCCGCCTGCCAATACAGGGGACACGGGTTTGAGCCCTGGTCCAGGAATATACCACATGCCATGGAGCAGCTAAGCCCGTGCACCACAACTACTGAGCCTGCGCTCTAGAGCCCACAGGCCACAACTACTGAAGCCCGCACACCTAGAGCGCATGCTCCACAACAAGAAAAGCCACCACAATGAGAAGCCCGTGCACTGCAACAAAGAGTAGACCCCACTCGCCGCAACTAGAGAAAGCCCGCACACAGCAAGAAGATCCAACACAGCCAAAAATAAATAAATTTTTTAAAAAAACTCCACCAAAAAACTATTAGAATTAATAAATGAACTCAGTAAAGTTACAGGATACAAAAATAACATACAGAAATTCATTGTGTTTCTATATATTAATAACAAAGTATCAGAAAGAGAAATTAAGAACACAAGGTCATTTACAATTGCATCAAAAATAATAAAATTCCTAGGAATAAATTTAATCAAGGAGATGAAAAACCTGTACTTTTAAAACTGTAAGACATTGATCAAAGAAATAGAAAATGACATTAAAAAATGGAAAGATACACCATGCTCATGGACTGGAAGAATCAGTATTGTTAAAATATTCATACAACCCAAAGCATCTACAGATTCAATGCAATTCCTGTCAAAATACCAACAGCATTTTTCACAGAGCTAGAATAAATAATTCTAAAATTTGTATGGAACCACAAAAGACCTCAAAGAGCCAAAGCAATCTTGGGAAAGAAGAACAAAGCTGAAGGTATCATGCTTTCTGATTTCAAACTATAGTACAAAACTACAGTAATCAAAACAGTATGGCACTGGATAAAACACAGATAAAAACCATGCTTATATGCCCAATTAATCTATGAAAAAAGAGGCAATAATATAAAATGGGGGATAGAGAGTCTTTTCAATAAATAGTGTTAAGAAAACTGGACAGACACACATAAAAAATTGTCTGTCTCACATCATATACAAAAACAAACTCAGAATGGATAAAGACTTAAATGTAACACCTGAAACCATAAAATCCTTGAAGAAAACATAAGCACTAAACTCTGTGACATCAATCTTAGCAATACATTTTTGGATCTGTCTCCTCAGGCAAAGAAAACAAAAGAAAAAGAAAAAAATAAATAAATGGGACTACATCAAACTTAAAAGATTTGCACAGCAACGGAAACCATCAGTAAAACAAAAAGGCAACCTACTGAATGGGAAAAGATATTTGCAACTGATATACCCAATAAGGGGTTAATATCCAAAGTATACAAAGAACTCATACAACTCAATATCAAAAAAACAAACAAACAAACAAGCAATCCTATTAAAAAAATGTAGAGGACATGAATACACATTTCTCAAAAGAAGATATAGATGGCCAAAAGGCACATGAAAAGATGCTCAATACCACTAACTATTGGGGAAATGCAAATCAAAACCACAATGAGATATAATCTCACACTTGTAAGAATGGCTATTATCAAAAAGACAACAAATAACAAGTGTTCGCAAGATTGTGGAGAAAAAGGAACACTTGTACACTGTTGGTGGCAATGTAAACTGGTGCAGCCACTTGGAAAATGGTATGGAGGTTCCTCAAAAAATTAAAAATAGAACTACAATATGATTCAGCAATTCCAATCCTGGGTATCTAGCCAAAGAAAATGAAAACACTAATTCAAGAAGATATACACACCTCTGTGTTCACTGCAGCATTATTTACAATAGCCAAGATATGGAAGCAACCTAAGCGTCCAGTGATAGGTAAATGGATAAAGAAGATGTGGTGTGATGGCATATTACTCAGCAATAAAAAGGAATAAAATCTTGCCATTTGCTACAACATGGATGGATCTAGAGGGTTTTATGCTAAGTGAAATATGTCATACAGAGAAAGACAAATACCTTCTGATCTCACTTATATGTGAAATTTAAAAAAACAACAAATGCACAAACAAAACAAAGCAAAAACAGACTCAAAGATATACAGAACAAATGGGTAGTGGCCAGGGGGAGAGGAGTGGAGAGTTGGGTTAAATAGGTGAATTAAGAGGTACAAAAAAAAAAGAGGTACAAACTTCCAGTCATACAATGAATGAGTCATGGGAATAAAAAGTACAACATAGGGAATCTAGTCACAATATTGTAATAAATTTGTATGATGACAAATGGTTACTAGACTTATTGTGGTGATCATTTCATAGTGTACATAAACATTGAACCAATATGATGTATGTCAACTATACTTCAGTTAAGAAAACAAAAACTAAATAAAAATTAAATACATAAATAGTTCTATTTATTCGTATCCAAGTTCAAAGGGAACTAAATCGCAGAAGTTTTACCCCTCAATATTACTGAAAATACTACAGTGAAAAAAGAAAAGTTCTCCATATGCCAAATAAAATAGAAAAATTTCACAATGCATTTTAAATAACTAACTATACCTCCATATGCATTTGGGAGTGTGAATACTGTGTGTGGATGTGTGCAGTTGAGTGTGAATGCATGTGAGTTTGTGGACTAATGTGTATGTGTGAGTGTATGAGAAAGAGAGACAGAGAATAGATGATTCTGCATGTTATTATGAATGTGTGTGCATTTCCTAATGTGTTTTTATTCAAGGTGGAAATCACTCAAAGATCATATATCCTTCTATAATAAGAAGCACACAAAAATCTTCAGCTTCATAGGAATTTTTCCCACTGAATAATGAATTATGCCTGTGCACACAGTAAGAATTTATTCTTGGTGATTTATGGAAGCAATTTAAACAAAGCATGGAAAGATTTAGGTATTTTACCATATACATGTAGATGGTAATTCCTTAAAAGCTTTGATATGAACCTAGAAATACAAAGGGCAAATAGAGGCCACCACCACCCTGATACCAAAACCAGACAAAGATACTACAAAAAAAGAAAATTACAGACCAATATCACTGATGAAAATAGATGCAAAACTCCTCAACAAAATACTAGCAAACAGAATACAACAACACATTAAAAGGATCATACACCATGATCAAGTGGAATTTATCCTAGGGATGTGAGGATTCTTCAATATATGCAAATCGATCAATGTGATACACCATATTAACAAATTGAAGAAGAAAAACCATATGATCATCTCAATAGATGCAGAAAAAGGTTTTGACTAAATTCAACACCCATTTATGGTAAAAACTCTCCAGAAAGTGGGCATAGAGGAAACTTACCTCAACATAATAAAGGCCATATACGACAAACCCACAGCAAACATCATTCTCAATGGTGAAAAACTGAAAGCATTTCCTCTAAGATCAGGAACAAGACAAGGATGTCCGCTCTCACCACTATTATTCAACATAGTTTTGGAAGTCCTAACCACGGCAATCAGAGAAGAAAAAGAAATAAAAGGAATACAAATTGGAAAAGAAGAAGTAAAACTGTCACTGTATGCAGATGACATGATACTATACATAAAAAATCCTAAAGATGCCACCAGAAAACTACTCGAGCTAATCAATGAATTTGGTAAAGTTGCAGGATACAAAACTAATGCACAGAAATCTCTTGCATTCCTATACACTAATGATGAAAAATCTGAAAGAAAAATTAAGGAAATACTCCCATTTACCATTGCAACAAAAAGAATAAAATACCTAGGAATAAACCTACCTAGGGAGACAAAAGACCTGTATGCAGAAAACTATAAGACACTGATGAAAGAAATTAAAGATGATACCAACAGATGGAGAGATATACCACGTTCTTGGATTGGAAGAATCAATATTGTGAATATGACTATACTACCCAAAGCAATCTACAGATTCAATGCAATCCCTATCAAATTACCAATGGCATTTTTTATGGAACTAGAAAAAAAATCTTAAAATTTGTATGGAGACACAAAAGACCCCAAATAGCCAAAGCAGTCTTGAGGGAAAAGAACGGAGCTGGAGGAATCAGGCTCTCTGACTTCAGACTATACTACAAAGCTATAGTAATCAAGACAATGTGGTACTGACACAAAAACAGAAACACAGATCAATGGAACAAGATAGAAAGCCCAGAGATAAACCCACACACCTATGGTCAACTAATCTATGACAATGGAGGCAAGGATATACAATGGAGAAAAGACAGCCTCTTCAATAATTGTTGCCAGGAAAACTGAACAGCTACATGTAAAAAAATGAAATTAGAACACTCCCTAACACCATACACAAAAATAAACTCAAAAAAATAAATAAATAAAAATAAATAAATAAATAAACTCAAAATGGATTAGAGAGGGCTTCCCTGGTGGCACAGTGGTTGAGAGTCCGCCTGCCGATGCAGGGGACACGGGTTCGTGCCCCGGTCTGGGAGGATCCCACATGCCGCGGAGCGGCTGGGCCCGTGAGCCGTGGCCGCTGAGCCTGCGTGTCCGGAGCCTGTGCTCCGCAACGGGAGAGGCCACAACAGTGAGAGGCCCGTGTACCGCCAAAAAAAAAAAAAAAAAAAATGGATTAGAGACCTAAATGTAAGACCGGACATTGTAAAACTCCTAGAGGAAAACATAGGAAGAACACTCTTTGACATAAATCACAGCAAGATCTTTTTTGATCCACTTCCTACAGTAATAAAAGTAAAAACAAAAATAAACAAATGGGACCTAATGAAACTTAAAAGCTTTTGCACAGCAAAGGAAACCATAAACAAGACGAAAAGACAACCCTCAGAATGGGAGAAAATATTTGCAAATGAAGCAACTGACAAAGGATTAATCTCCAAAATATATAAACAGCTCATGTAGCTCAATATTAAAAAAACAAACAACCCAATCCAAAAATGGGCAGAAGAGCTAAATAGACATTTCTCCAAAGAAGACATACAGATGGCCAAGAAGCACATGAAAAGCTGTTCAACATCACTAATTATTAGAGAAATGCAAATCAAAACTACAATGAGGTATCACCTCACATCAGTTAGAATGGGCATCATCAGAAAATCTACAAACAACAAATGCTGGAGAGGGTGTGGAGAAAAGGAAACCCTCTTGCACTGTTGGTGGGAATGTAAATTGATACAGCCACTATGGAGAACAGTATGGAGGTTCCTTAAACAACTAAAAATAGAATTACCATATGATCCAGCAATCCCACTACTGGGCATATACCCAGAGAAAACCATAATTCAAAAAGACACATGCACCCCAATATTCATTGCAGCACTATTTACAATAGCCAGGTCATGGAAGCAACCTAGATGCCTATTGACAGACGAATGGATGAAGAAGATGCAGTACGTATATACAATGGAATATTACTCAGCCATAAAAAGGAAAGAAATTGGGTCATTTGTTGAGACGTGGATGGATCTAGAGACTATCATATAGAGTGAAGTCAGAAATAGTAAAACAAGTACCGTATATTAACGCATATATGTGGAACCTAGAAAAATGGTACAGATGAACCAGTTTGCAGGGCAGAATTTGAGACACAGATGTAGAGAATAAATGTATGGACACCAAGGGGGGAAAGCGGTGGGGGGCGTGGGGGGGTGCTGAATTGGGCGATTGGGATTGACATGTATACACTGATGTGTATAAAATTGATGACTAATAAGAACCTGCTGCATAAAAAAATAAAATTAAATTTTAAAAAAAAATTTTAAAAGGGCAATTAAACACAATCTCATAAAGGAAAAAATATCCTAAAAATTAGATAATATAACTTTATTTTTATGTAAAGCATTGTTAACTGTGTGATTTTTATTTTATAGAGACACTTAGCTCACAAATAAATCATATAAGTATAGGCCAAAAGTTATAGTAATACAAAAGGCAAGTGATTTGCATCATTTTGTAAAGATTAAATGCTTTTAGAAATGACAAAATTATTATGGTGAGTAGTAGGGTGGCAATGATGCAGCTCTAATTTTTCAATGGTGATTGAGAAATTAGGCAGTTAAATGTTAATGGTCATACTAAATTCATATTGAGGAGGCAAACGACACATTAACGCATACCATATGTTTACAATAGTTTTGCTACAGTTACTCTGCCATCTCTAAAGGGAAAGAAAAAGTTCAATTTAAATTGAGAGGAGAAATAAGAGTATATTCAATGCTGAAGCCAAAAATACAAGAGATTCTATCTTCTCCTTTCCACCAGGAACCTCAACGTCTCCCTCCTTTGCTTCTTATTTTCTTAATGAGCCATTAAATTCTCTTTACTTCTTTAGTTTATCCGCTCTTCCCTGTCTCCTCCTACATATGATCAGCTCTCTTCTCTCACCCTTGTCGTTCTTCTCTCCTTGTCCTCACTTCACCTGTCCCATATCTGCCTTTTCCTCTTTGTGGCTTAGCTTAACCAGTTTAAATCCCTGGGCCCCACCATTCTTCTCCTGTACGTTGGGATGCATGGACTCATTCACAATGTCACTCACAAGTCACACCTACCCTCCCTATTCACCCACACTCATGTGTTTAAATTCAAAATAGTACCTTCATGAAGTAGTTTTCTTCCATTTAATTACCACCCCCCAACATGAACTCCCAGAACTCTACACAATCTACACACATGTTGAAGGACAAAACTTACAAGCATCTTTTGAGTTTTTTAATCTAGTTTGGAAAAGTGCTCAGTTATGTCTCTATAAGCATGATATAAAAATGACATAAGAACAGTAGTTATTATTAATTAGTATCCTTTCTGTTGATGACAGCTTCTTTTGACTGAATCCCTGTCATGTGACACACAGACTTACGCTGTACCTAATACTCAGAGCAGCCCTGGGAGGTCTATGGTATCACTTTACAGATTAGGAAACACAGAATCAGGCAAAGGAAACAACTGTAAACCTGGAATTCCCACTCAGGGATGCCTGATATTGACACCAGTGCTTTATTCACTATGGCACCAACTATGTAAAGCCATTTTTAAAAGTCTACAGAGGACTTCCCTGGTGGCGCAGTGGTTAAGAATCCATCTGCCAATGCAGGGGACATGGGTTCGAGCCCTGGTCCGGGAAGATCCCACATGCCGTGGTGCAACTAAGCCCGTGCACCACAACTACTGAGCCTGCGCTCTAGAGCCTGTGAGCCACAACTACTGAAGCCCACACACCTAGAACCTGCGCTCCACAACAAGAGAAGACACTGCAATGAGTAGCCTGTGCACCGCAACGAAGAGTAGCCCCCACTCGCCGCAACTAGAGAAAGTCTGCGCACAGCAATGAAGACCCAACAGAGCCAAAAATAAATACATCAAATAAATAAATAAAAAGTCTACAGACTAGCCACACTTGATTTTAACCCTCCTCTGTTTTCAGTCATTGTTGCCATTTATTTCTTTTTTGCCCATTTGTTTTTAATAACAATAACCAACTGATATGGTATAAAGCTACCATGGGCATGTCCTCAGTGAAAAATATGTGCACATATTAGGGAATAAAAGAGGGGCAGTGCCCCTTTTACCAGCGTCTAACTGGTACATTTTTAATACTGTTAATATAGCCATCTCACTTTGATCAAAATAAGTATCAAAGAGGAACTGAAAAGGTGACATCAGTGAAAATGACAGAGTAAAACCCTCCAAAAATCCTCTCCTCCATAGAAGACTACTTTTTTTTTAATGGTCAGAATCAACAGTTCAGAACCCTGGAATTAACCAATGGCATGCAGCAATCTGGAGAGTGTTATTTCAAGGAAAATTGCTAAATCTCAATAACAGGACCTTTGTGGCATTTTTAACTTGCCCTATTCCCATTCCCTCGTACCAGCTCAAGATAGTCTTGAAAACTATTACATGAAAATCAACAGCTTGGCAGTAACTGGAAGGAGAATGGAGCTCCTTCAAAGCCCCATTCAAGACAGTTTTTATTATTTAATGAGTCTGCTAGTTCCCTGGAAGACTCCACTTGCAAAGTTGTCTTTATTTTAACTGACTTTCTTAGTCTACTCAGGGTGCTATAACAAAAATGCCATAGGCTTGGTGGCTTCAACAACAAATATCTACTTCCCAGAGTTCTAGAGGCTGGGAAGTCCAAGATCAAGGCACAAGCAGATTCAGTGTCCAGAGAGAGCCTGCCTCCAAGTTCAAAAAACAGCAGTCTTCTCGCTGTCTTCACACAACGGAAGGAGTGAGGGAGCTCACTAGAGCAGGGGTTCCCAACCCCAGGGCCGTGGACCGGTACTGGTCCGAAGCCTGTTAGGAACCGGGCCGCACAGCAGGAGGTGAGCGGTGGGCAAGTGAGCGGTGGGCAAGCAAGTGAAGCTTCATCTGCCGCTCTCCATCACTCCCCATCCCTCCCATCGCCTGAACCATCCCCCCTCCCGCCCCCATCCATGGAAAACTTGTCTTCCACGAAACCGGTCCCAGGTGCCAAAAAGGTGGGGGACTCCTGCTCTAGAGTCTCTTTTATAGGGGCACAAATCCCATTCATGAGGACTTTGCTCTCATAATTATCCCCCAAAGACCCCACTTCCAAATATCATCACCTTGCGGATTAGGCTTCAACATACAAATTTGGGTGTTGGGGGAGGGGACACAGACATTCAGTCTATAGCACTGACTCAGAGCTCACTCAGTGCAAATAGACTGGGAGGGGGACTTGGGAGTAGAAATATTTGTCAAAGACAATTAGAGGCAACTGTTTAATAGCATGAATGCCTGAGGTAGTAGATAAAATTCAGACAAACAATAGGCTAATCATTAAGCTTAAAAGGAAAAGCTAAGGGTGACCTCCCTGGTGGTCCAGTGGTAAAGAATCCACCTTCCAATGCAGGGGACGCAGGCTCGATCCTTGGTCGGGGAACTAAGATCTCACATGCCATGGTGCAACTAAGCCCATGTGCTACAACTACTGACCTCACACGCCTCAACTATAAAGCCCACGTGCTCTGGAGCCCACGCACCACAACTAGAGAGAAGTCCGTGTGCAACAACGAAGACCTGAAGCAGCCAATAAATAAATAAATAATTGAAAAAAAGGAAAAGCTAAGAATGAAATGTCCACAGGAGTGATGGGTTGAAAAGCTCCAACACATTTCTGGAAATCTAGAAGGCCATATCCGTAGATAGGGCTATGCACACGCTCAAGAAAGAACTGACGACATCCTAAGTTTTCACTTCTGGTTAACCTGGAGGCTACACACAAGCAAGCAGTGAAGGCTAAGTAGCATTACAAAATGCCTACTGAGTGTTGATGTTATGCCTTAAGACACTCCCTTATAAACAAAACTGAGAGAGTTCATGCTAGCAGATCTGTCCTATAAGAAATACTGAATGGAGTTCTTCAGACTGAAATGAAAAAACACTAGGCCATAATTGAAATCCATATGAAAAACTAAAGAGCAGAGGTAAAGGTAATTACCAGTGACGCTTTAAATCTACACAAGAGTCTCAGTCACCTGCCATTTGACACCTCACAGCTGAGATAAGGATATTTACAATATGTTTTAAACCAATTCAGATGCATTTTCTCTCTTTTTTTTTTTTTTTTTTTTGCAGTACGTGGTCCTCTTGCTGTTGTGGCCTCTCCCATTGCGGAGCACAGGCTCCAAACGCGCAGGCTCAGCGGCCATGGCTCACGGGCCCAGCCGCTCTGCGGCACGTGGGATCCTCCCGGACCAGGGCACGAACCCATGTCCCCTGCACCAGCAGGCGGACTCTCAACCACTGCGCCACCAGGGAAGCCCCTCTCTTTTATTTTTTATTAAGGTATAGTTGACGTATAATATATAAGTTTCAGGTGTACAACAGAGTGATTCACAATTTTTAAAGGTTAAACTCCATTTATAATTATAAAAAGTTGGCTATATTCCCTGTGCTATACAATATATCCTTGTGGCTTATTTATTTTATACATAGTAGTTTGCACCTCTTAATCCCCTATCCCTGTCTTGACCCTCCCTCCTTCCTTCTCCCCACTGCTAACCACTAGTTCGTTCTGTGAGTCTGTTTCTGCTTTGTTATATTCACTAGTTTTATTTTTTAGATTCCAATTACAAGTGACATCATACAGTATTTGTTTCTCTGACTGACTTATTTCACTTAGCAATATACCATCCAAGTCCATCCATGTTGTTGCAAATGACAAAATTTCACTGTTTTTTTATGGCTGAGTAGTATTCTATTTTATACATATACATATATATACCATATCTCTATCCATTCATCTGTTGATGGAGACTTAGGTTGTTTCCACATCCTGGCTATTGCAAATAATGCACTATGAACATTGGGGTGCATATCTTTGGATATATACCCAGGAGTGGAATTGCTGGATTATATGGTAGTTCTATTTTTAGCTTTTTTTTTTTTTTTTTTTTTTTTTTTGCAGTACGCGGGCCTCTCACTGTTGTGGCCTCTCCCGTTGCAGAGCACAGGCTCCGGACATGCAGGCTCAGTGGCCATGGCTCACGGGCCCAGCAGCTCCGCGCATGTGGGATCTTCCCGGACTGGGGCACGAACCCATGTCCCCTGCATCGGCAGGCGGACTCTCAACCACTGCACCACCAGGGAAGCCCTATTTTTAGCTTTTTAAGAAATCTCCATACTGTTTTCTACAGTGTCTACACCAATTTACATTCCCACCAACACTGTACCAGGGTTCCCATTTCTTCACATCCTTGCCAACATTTGCCTTCTGTGGTCTTTTTGTTGATAGCCATCTTGACACGTGTGAGGTGATATTGTGGTTTTGACTTGCATCTCTGATAATTAGTGATGTTAGCATCTTTTCATATGCCCGTTGGCGATCTGTATGTCTTCTTTGGAAAAATGTTTATTCAGGTCTCCTGCCCATTTTTAATTGAGTTTCTGATGTTGAGTTGTATAAGCTGCTTACATTTTTTGGATATTAACCATTTATCAGTCATATCATTTGCAAATATTATCATCCATTTAGTAGGTTGCCTTTTCATTTTGTCAATGGTTTGCTTTAAAAAGCTTTTAAGTGGAATTAAGGTCCCATTTATTTTTGCTTCTGTATCCTTTGCCTTAGGAGATAAATTCAAAAAAAAATTGTTACAATTTATGTCAAAGAGTGATCTGCCTATTTTCTTCTAGGATTTTTATGTTTTCTGGTCTTACATTTAATTCTTTAATCTATTTTTCAGTTGATTTTGTATATGGTGTTAGAAAATATTCTAGTTTCATTCTTTTACATATAGCTCTCCAATTTTCCCAGAACCACTTATTGAAGACTGCCTCTTCACCATTGTATATTCTTGCCTCCTTTGTCATTGATTAATTGACCATAAATATCTGGCTTTATTTCAGCTCTCTATCCTGTTCCATTGATCCATGTGACTGCTTTTGTGGAAGTACAATACTGTTGTTTTGGTTTTTTACTATTTTTTTGATGTGGACCATTTTTAAAGTCTTTATTGAATTTGCTACAATATTGCTTCTGTTTTACGTTTTGGTTTTTTGGCTGTGAGGCACGTGGGATCTTAGCTCCCTACCAGGGATCGAACCCACACCCCCGGCATTGGAAGGCAAAGTCTTAACCACTGGATCTCCAGGGAAGTTGCACCATACTGTTTTGATGACTGTAGCTTTGTAGTATAGTCTGAGGTCAGTGAGCATGACTTCTCCAGCTCTGTTCTTTCTCAAGATGGTTTTGGCTATTCGGGGTCATTTGTCCTCCCATACGAATTTTAAAATTATTTTTCCTACTTCTGTGAAAAATGCCATTAGTGTTTTCATAGAGATTGCACTGAATCTGTAGATCACTCTGGGCAGTATGGGTATTTTTTTTTAACATCTTTATTTGATTATAGTTGTTTTACAATGGTGTGTTAGTTTCTGCTGTATAACAAAGTGAATCAGCTATACATATACATATATCCCCATATCTCCTCCCTCTTGCATCTCCCCCCCATCCTCCCTATCCCACTCCGCTAGGGAGACACAAAGCACCAAGCTGATCTCCCTGTGCTATGCATCTGCTTCCCATTAGCTATCTATTTTACATTTGGTAGTGTATATATGTCAATGCCACTCTCTCACTTTGTCCCAGCTTACCCTTCCCCCTCCCCATGTCCTCAAATCCATTTTCTATGTCTGCATCTTTATTCCTGTCCAGCCCCTAGGTTCTTGAGAACCTTTTTTTTTTTTTTAGATTCCATATATATGTGTTAGCATACAGTATTTGTTTTTCTCTTTCTGACCTACTTCACTCTGTATGACAGTCTCTAGGTCCACAAACCTCACTACAAATAACTCAATTTTGTTTCCTTTTATGGCTGAGTAATATTCCATTGTATATATGTGCCACATCTTCTTTATCCATTCATCTGTCGATGGACACTTAGTTGCTTCCATGTCCTGGCTATTGTAAATGGAGCTGCAATGAACATTGTGGTACATGACTCTTTTTGAATTATGAGTTTCTCAGGGTATATGCCCAGTACTGGGATTGCTGGGTCGTATGGTACTCCTATTTTAGTTTTTCAAGGAACCTCCATACTGTTCCCATAGTGGCTGTATCAATTTACATTCCCAATAACAGTGCAAGAGGGTTTCCTTTCCTCCACCCACTCTCCAGCATTTATTGTTTGTACATTTTTTGTTGATGGCCATTCTGACCAGTGTGAGGTGATACCTCATTGCAGTTTCGATTTGCATTTCTCTAATGATTACTAGTGCTGAGCATCCTTTCATGGGTTTGTTGGCAATCTGTGTATCTTCTTTGGAGAAATGTCTGTTTAGGTCTTCTGCCCATTTTTGGATTGGGTTGTTCGTTTTTTTGATATTAGCTGCATGAGCTGCTTGTATATTTTGGAGATTAATCCTTTGCCAGTTGCTTAGTTTGCAAGTATTTTCTCCCATTGTAAGGGTTGTGTTTTCATCTTGTTTACGGTTTCCTTTGCTGTGCAAAAGCTTTTAAGTTTCATTAAGTCCCAATTGTTTGTTTTTCTTTCCATTTTTCTAGGAGGTGGGTCCAAAAGGATCTTGCTGTGATTTATGTCATAGAGCATTCTGCCTATGTTTTCCTCTAAGAGTTTTATAGTAACTCGCCTTACATTTAGGTCTTTAATCCATTTTGAGCTTATTTTTGTATATGGTGTTAGGGAGTGTTCTAATTTCATTCTTTTACATTTAGCTGTCCAGATTTCCCAGCACCACTTATTGAAGAGGCTGTCTTTTCTCCACTGTATATTCTTGCCTCCTTTATCAAAGATAAGGTGGCCTTATGTGCGTGGGTTTATCTCTGGGCTTCCATCCTGTTCCATTGATCTATATTTCTGTTTTTGTGCCAGTGCCATACTGTCTTGATTACTGTAGCTTTGTAGTATAGTTTGAAGTCAGGAAGCCTGATTCCTCCAGCTCCGTTTTTCTTTCTCAAGATTGCTTTGGCTATTCGGGGTCTTTTGTGTTTCCATACAAATTGTGAAATTTTTTGTTCTACTTCTGTGAAAACTGCCATTGGTAATTTGATAGGGATTGCATTAAATCTGTAGATTGCTTTGGGTAATATAGTCATTTTCACAATGTTGATTCTTCCAATCCAAGGACATGGTATATCTCTCTATCTGTTGGTATCATCTTTAATTTCTTTCATCAGTGTCTTATAGTTTTCTGCATACAGGTCTTTTGTCTCCCTAGGTAGGTTTATTCTTAGATATTTTATTCTTTTTGTTGCAATGGTAAATGGGAGTGTTTCCTTAATTTCTCTTTCAGACTTTCCATCACTAGTGTATAGGAATGCAAGAGATTTCTGTGCATTAATTTTGTATCCTGCTACCTTACCAAATTCATTGATTAGCTCTATTAGTTTTCTGGTAGCATCTTTAGGATTCCCTATGTATAGTATCATGTCACCTGCGAACAATAACAGCTTTACTTCTTCTTTTCTGATTTGGATTCCTTTTATTTCTTTTTCTTCTCTGATTGCTGTGGCTAAAAATTCCAAAACTATATTGAATAATAGTGGCGAGAGTGGGAAACCTTGTCTTCTTCCTGATCTTAGTGGAAATACTTTCAGTTTTTCACCACTGAGAACGATACTGGCTGTGGGTTTGTCATATATGGCCTTTATTATGTTGAGGTAAGTTCCCTCCATGCCTCTAAACCCCACTTGATCATGGTGTATGAACCTTTTAATGTGCTGTTGGATTCTGTTTGCTGGTATTCTGCTGAGGATTTTTGCATCTATGTTCATCAGTGATATTGGCCTGTAGTTTTCTTTCTTTGTGACATCTTTGTCTGGTTTTGCTATCAGGGTGATGGTGGCCTCATACAATGAGTTTGGGAGTGTTCCTCCCTCTGCTATATTTTGGAAGAGTTTGAGAAGGGTAGGTCTTAGCTCTTCTCTAAATGTTTGACTGAATTCGCCTGTGAAGCCATTTGGTCCTGGGCTTCTGTTTGTTAGAAGATTTTTAATCACAGTTTCAATTTCAGTGCCTGTGATTGGTCTCTTTATATTTTCTACTTCTTCCTGGTTCAGTCTCAGAAGGTTGTGCTTTTCTAAGAACTTCTCCATTTCTTCCAGGTTGTCCATTTTATTGGCATAGAGTTGCTTGTAGTAATCTCTCAGGATCCTTTGTATTTCTGCAGTGTCAGAGGTTACTTCTTTTTCATTTCTAATTTTATCAATTTGAGTCTTCTCCCTTTTCTTCTTGATGAGTTTGGCTAATGGTTTATTAATTTTGTTTATCTTCTCAAAGAACCAGCTTTTAGTTTTATTGATCTTTGCTATTGTTTCCTTCATTTCTTTTTCATTTATTTCTGATCTGATCTTTATGATTTCTTTCCATCTGCTAACTTTGGGGGTTTTTTGGTCTTCTTTCTCTAATTGCTTTAGGTGTAAGGTTAGGTTGTTTATTTGATGTGTTTATTGTTTCTTGAGGTAGGATTGTATTGCTATAAACTTCCCTCTTAGAACTGCTTTTGTGCATCCCATAGGTTTTGGGTCATCATGTTTTCATTGTCATTTGCTTCTAGGTATTTTTTGATTTCCTCTTTGATTTCTTCAGTGATCTGTTATTTTGTAGTGTATTGTTTAGCCTCCATGTGTTTGTATATTTTACAGATTTTTTCCTGTAATTCATATCTAGTCTCATAGCGTTGTGGTCGGAAATGATACTTGATACGATTTCAATACTCTTAAATTTACCAAGCTTGATTTGTGACCCAAGATACAGTCTATCCTGGAGAATGTTCCATGAGCACTTGAGAAGAAAGTGTATTCTGTTGTTTTTGGATGGAATGTCCTATAAACGTCAATTAAGTCTATCTTGTTTAATGTATCATTTAAAGCTTGTGTTTCCTTGTTTATTTTCATTTTGGATAATCTGTCCATTGGTGAAAGTGGGGTGTTAAAGTCCCCTAGTACGACTGTGTTACTGTCAATTTCCCCTTTTATAGCTGTTAGCATTTGCCTTATGTATTGAGGTGCTCCTATGTTGGGTGCATAAATATTTACAACTGTTATATCTTCTTCTTGGAGAAGACCCCTATAATTCGAATGTTGTTGCATTTAATGTTGTCCCAGAGGTCTCTGAAACTGTCCTCAATTGTTTTCATTCTTTTATCTTTATTCTGCTCTGTGGGAGTTATTTCCACTATTTTATCTACCAGACCACTTATCCATTTTTCTGCCTCAGTTATTCTGCTAGTGATTCCTTCTAGAGAATTTTTAATTTCACCTATTGTGTTGTTCATCATTTTTTGTTTGGTCCTTAATTGTTTGGCATAGGGTGTTCAGCACTGTAGCTTGCTGGTCGTTGAGTAGAGCTGGGTCTTAGCATTGAGATGGAGATCTCTGGGAGAGCTTTCGCCGTTCGCTATTACATGGGGCCAGGAAGTCTCTGGTGGACCAATGTCCTGAACTCGGGGTTTCCACCTTAGAGACTCAGGCCTGACACCCGGCTGGAGCACCAAGACCCTGTCAGCCACACAGCTCAGAAAAAAACGGGAGAGAAAAAAAGAAAGAAAATAAATAAATAAAATAAAATAAGTTGTTAAAATTAAAAAATATTATTAAAAATAAAAAAATTAAAAAGTAATAAAAAATAAAGAAGAGAGCAACCAAACAAAAAAACAAATCCTCCAATGATAGCAAGCCCTAAAAACTATACTAAGAAAAAACAAAAAAACGGACAGACAGAACCCTAGGACAAATGGTAAAAGCAAAGCTATACAGACAAAATCACACAAAGAAGCATACGCCTACACACTCACAAAAAGAGAAAAAGGATAAATATATATACATTAAAAAAAAGAGAGCAACCAAATCAATAAACAAATCTACCAATGATAATAAGTTCTAAATACTAAACTAAGATAAACATAAAACCAGAGACAAATTACATGCAGAAAGCAAATCCCAAGTCTACAGTTGCTCCCAAAGTCCATCATCTCAATTTTGGGATGATTCGTTGTCAATTCAGGTATTCCACAGATGCAGTGTACATCAAGTTGATTGTGGAGATTTAATCTGCTGCTCCTGAGGCTGCTGGGAGAAATTTCCCTTTCTCTTCTTTGTTTGCACTGCTTCTGGGGTTCACCTATGGATTTGGCTTGGCCTCTGCATGTAGGTTGCCTGAGGGTGTCTTTTGGGAAATCTGGGGTCTTCTGCCAGTGTTCAGTAGGTGTTCTGCAGGAGTTGTTCCACATGTAGATGTATTTGTTGGGAGGAAGGTGACCTCCACATCTTTCTCCTCCGCCATCTTCCAGGAGCCACAGGATCTCCTTGGGGAGGGTGGCAGCGGCTTGTGTTTGGCAGGCGGCAGGCAGCCGGGCAGGCTGCAGCAGCACCTGACCCTCTGTCACTGGCACCGCAGGGCTTAGTATGGTCATTTTAATAATATTAACTCTTCCAATACATGAACACAGAGTATCTTTACATGTTTGTGTCATCTTCAATTTTTTTCATCAGTGTCTTATAGTTTTCTGAGTACAGGTATTTTACCAACTTAGGTAGGTTTATTCTTAGGTATTTTATTCTTTTTGATGCAATTGTAAATGGGATTATTTCCTTAATTTCTCTTTCTGATAACAGCTCATTGTTCGTGTATAGAAATGCAACAGATTTCTGTATATTGATTTTTGTATCCTGAACTTTACCAAATTCATTAATGAGCTCTAGTATTTTTTGGTGGTGTCTTTAGGATTTTCTAAATGCATATTCTCTTCATTTTGTAGAAGTAATTACACTACCTTTACAACATTTGGCAGGTACACTAGTCGCAGCTTTTTTCAAGAAAATTGAAAACATATTTATAAAAATATAATAAGTTTAGTAAATCATACTGCATAATGAGTTTAGCAAATCATATATATACAAATGTATTTATATTTAAATTGGTGAGTATATATTTGCTTAAATTATCAGATAAAATAAATTGATGAGATGATTTTAAATAGTTGACTTTCTTTCTAATTTCCATCTGATGGGAATCAATGAATTTCCATTTTATAAAAATATACTCAAGTAATCAAACATATGGCACTTTAGAATATTTCTCTAGGCAGTAATGTTCAGGAACATAGTCTGTGAAACTATTTCATTTGTCAATTTAGAGATAAGTTGATTTGTGTTCTATATTATTTAGTGATAGAAGCTTTACATAATAATATATTTTATTTGTATTCTGTAGAAAGTGTGTACTTTTCAAATTATTAGCTCCAAGATTAGGTTAAAGATATATGTTTAAATTAAAATACTTTCCTAGGTTTATGTCATGCTAATATCAAATGCTGAAAAACAAGAAGGTATGAGTGGAAATCAACAGTCAGGGAAGAGAGAAAAGGCACCCATAGTATTTCCATGATACAGTTCTTCACCCTTGGTAAGGACAGAGATTATGAATTGATAGGTACTAACATCTGTGGCCAGCAGTGGTAGGCAACCTAGCAGTAAGTACGTTTAAATAAGATAGACAATTATATTGAAGCATGGTTGGGATTTTGCCAGGTAAACATGATGAAAGGACAACCAATCAAAGAGTGAACAGCAGGCTTCCCTGGTGGCGCAGTGGTTGAGAGTCCGTCTGCAGATGCAGGGGATGCGGGTTCGTGCCCCGGTCCGGGAAGATCCCACATGCCGCGGAGCGGCTGGGCCCATGAGCCATAGCCGCTGAGCCTGCTTGTCTGGAGCCTGTGCTTCGCAACGGGAGAGGCCACAACAGTGAGAGGCCCGCGTACCGAAAAAAAAAAAAAGTGAACAGTATTTCTAAGAAGAACTGAAGTTGAACTGAAGAAGAAGTTGGAGCTGGGTATGAAAGGCAGTAAAGCAATAAGGGCCTGATGATTCCCATATGTGCATAATCACTCTTGTGACAGCTTATCTAATTTATTCATGAAAATATGAAATTATAAATACTTTGTATCCTAAATCCCAAAGCAGTTCCTCAGAAGTTCCAGCTCTGTTACTAGATAGATGTATGTTCTTATCAAGTCATTAAATCAGAATAATCCTCAGGATTATGTGTACCTGAAAGCATTCTATAAACGATCATTGCTATTACTTTGAAGGAAAAATATATAAATGTATGACAGTTTTATAAAGACACTAAACAACCTAATTTCCTTTCCTTGGGAAGGATCAAGATGACACAAGAACAGCTTAAAGGATTACAAACCTTTCCACAAAATTTAAGATCAAGCTACATGAACTTTAGTGATGTAAAGTAGGAGTAAAGCCTATGACATTAAATATATTCATTATAAATTGCTTCTGGGACTATCAAACATTTCAGCTTAGTATTTGTTTTTTATTTAAGCACCTGAAAATATATGTATTTGTTTAAATATTTTTTGGCTTGCTACATCATCTCTAAATAATAAATATCATTTTGTATCATCTCCATCCTGCTGCACAGAGAAACAGAGCTTTGTGATAAGTGCATTATAGCAATTCAGATAATTTTATCTGTCATAATTCAAGGTTTAAGTTACAAATTCAAGGATTTTCAACAGAACAAACTTTGTCTCTTTGTATATACATAAGAATAAATACACAAACAGTAATACAAAATTCAAACACGTAACTTAGAATAAGATGACAGCAGATGAACTAAAATCATACACTCTGTCACTCATTTTACCTAGGTTGTTTTAATTCCTTGTTTTGGAGGAATAGAAAAAAGAAAAACACAAAGTAAGATCCATTGGACATAGGTTGCAGAGTAGAAGTATTAAAATTCACAATTTTAAAAGTTATTTCTGTGTTTTGTGGTTTCTAGCCTGAGAAGCAGTATACCTGAAACTAACATAATATTGTACATCAACCATATTTCAACTAAAAAAAAAGTTTGAGGGCTTCCCTGGTGGCACAGTGGTTGAGAGTCCGCCTGCCGATGCAGGGGACATGGGTTCATGCCCCGGTCCGGGAAGATCCCACATGCCGCGGAGTGGCTGGGCCCGTGAGCCATGGCCGCTGAGCCTGCGCGTCCGGAGCCTGTGCTCTGCAACGGGAGAGGCCACAGCAGTGAGAGGCCCATGTACCGCAAAAAAAAAAAAGTTTGAGTTACAATATTTCTGTAAACAAAGTCAGTATTATAATCTTAATATAATACTAAGATATTATAATATCTGTTCGTCAAACTGTAGAGAGTAGTGGAAGTAAATCACAGTTCAGTTAGAAAGTGTTGAAGCTATCAGCCATTTTCTTTCTCTTATTTGACACAAGCCAAAGCACATTATCAAAGCTTGCTTTGGGTGTGCATATAAAGCTCTGTGTGGGCAAGCCAATGGAAAGGAGGTTTGTACAACACCTATTTAAACCAAAAGACCTGGTTCCAGCATTGGAGGCCTAGAGAGTTGTAGTAAGCAGGGAAAAGGTAGGGGGGAAAATGGAAAAAGAAAATTTTTTTCAAATATAACAAAACCGCAATTTTTTATTGAAGTATAGTTGATGTATAATATATATAAATTATATACGTACAATATAGTGATTCACAATTTTTAAAGGTTATACTCCATTTATACTCCATTTATAGTTATTATAAAATATTGGCTATATTCCCCATGTTGAACAATATATCCTTGTAACTTATTTTATACATAATAGTCTGTACCTCTTAATCCCCTACCCTAATATTGCCCCTCCCCCCTTCCTTCTCCCCACTGGTAACCACTAGTTTGTTCTATCTGTGAATCTGCTTCTTTTTTGTTATATTCACTGGTTTGTTACATTTTTTTAAATTCCATTATAAGTGACATCATACAGTATTTGTCTTTGCCTGACTTATTTCACTTAGCATAATGCCATCCAAGTTCATACATGTTGCTGCAAATGGCAAATTTTCGTTGTTTTTATAGCTGAGTAGTATTCCATTGTGTATGTATACCACATCTTCTTTATCTGTTCAACTGCTGATGGACACTTAGGTTGCTTCCATATCTTGGCAGTTGTAAATAATGCTGCTATAAACTTGGGATGCATGTATGTTTTTGAATTAATGTTTTTGTATTTTTTGGATATATATGCAGGAATGGAATTGCTGGGTCATATGGTGGTCTGTTTTTAGTTTTTTTGAGAAACCTCCATATTGTTTTCCACAGCGGCTGCATCAATTTACATTCCCACCAACAGTGTACAAGGGTTCCCTTTTCTCCACATCCTCACCAACATTTGTTCTTTGTGTTCTTTTCAATGATAGTCATTCTGATGGGATTGAGGTGCTATCTCATTGTGGTTTTGATTTGCATTTCTCTGATGATTAGCAATGTTGAGCATCTTTTCATATGCCTGTTGGCCATCTGTATTTCCTCTGTGGAAAAATGTCTATTCAGTTCTTCTGCAAAATGGCAACTTTTAAATGATAATACCCAATGTTGGGCATTTTTATCAGCAGTTGTTTTTACCCAGTTTAATTCAGAGGTTCTGCGCTTTGACTCTAGACACTTTCTATGTCAATTTTCAAGTCATGTCCCACCAGGAGTTACTATTACCATTTCTAATCACTTCCCAGGAGGCTTAATGTTGAGACATTGGTTTTTATACACAAGAGGTAGTACATACATTTATATGCATTTGTTGTTAAAGATGAAGTGACTAAGTTGAAGATCCTTTACTGCATTTTCATGGATAATACAATAGCATAGTGAAATTCATTCCTAATATAATAAAATACATTTCAACCAGCTCAATAAAACCAATTCAATGGCAATGGTCTAAAAACTTGATACTGAACTGCCAGACAATGCTGAGTTTCAGGAACAAAAGCTGACAATAGGGAGGGCCCTTCTTGTGTCTAGCTGGTGCAACAGAAGTCATGGGGAGTCTCTCAATGCATGTAGTGTTGGTTCAGGAAAACAAACAAACAAACAAGCCACCTCTGCTAGGTGAATTTCTCCTTACTAGACATTGACTGGAGGTGGTCATGATAAACAACCCTCCTCTACTGACAAAAAGCAGTACTGTTTGAAAATGGAAGAGTTATAAACACTATGTGAGTAGTCAGACTTAAATGGACGTGCCAACAGTGATGAGGGTTGAGTTCTGACCAAATGGGAAAGACTGTTGGTGAAACAAATACAATCAGAATATTGAAATAAGCAAGAAACCAGTTATCAAGAAAATATGATCCTCAGAAAAAATACAAATAGTATTCTCTTATAAATTGTTTATTTTTTCAGTGTCTGTGGTATTGTCAGTTATGCTTTATATTGTGTATTTACAATTATCTAATTATTGAATATATATTTTAATTATTATATCTTTTCATATTTTCCATAATCAAACATGCCGGCAGTTTGCTTTTTCTAAAGGCCCATATTTTGGCATATATTTATTCTTTCAACTATATGTTTTTTCTATTTCTTTTTTTAATTCACTCACAATATTATATTAGTTTGGGGTATACAGCATAGTAACTTGTTATTTTTCTGGAATACACTCTATATAAAGTTATTATAAAATACTGATTATATTCCCTGTATTATACATTACATCCTTGTAACATTTATTTTATACCTAGTTGTTTGTACCTCTTACACCCCTCTGCCTATTTTGCCCCTCCCCAACCACTCTCCCCTCTGGTAACCACTAGTTTATTCTCTGTATCTGTGAGTCTATTTCTGTTTTGTTATATTTGTTCATTTATTTTATTTTTTAGATTCCACATATAAGTGAAAATATACAGTATTTATCTTTCTCTATCTGACTTATTTCACCAAGCATAAAAATTCTCCAGGTCCATCCATGTTGTCACAAATGGCAAATGTTCATCCTTTTTATGGCTGAGTAATATTCCATTGCATATATATTCCATTGTACGTATATTCCATTGTTTATTGTAAGTGTATGTATATACTTCTTCTGTTTCTCTAATTTTATCCTTTATATCAGTAATTATTGCTACCTTCATCCTTTCATATATTGTACCATGCTTTTTTCTAGTTGCTTAGTCATATTTTCATGTGGCTTTCTTTTAACATTAATAACTTTTTCTGAATAAAGCAATGGCTATGTCACATAAGCTATGATATAAACTGATATTTTGGTATTTACTTATCTAGATAATTTGTGATATTCTAAATTTCGTCTTTAATTGAGGGTTTGTTTTAATTTTAAGTAATTAAGAATTGTACAGTAATTGTAGTGTTGGTTTCTAGTTTTATTGGCCATAATTAGAAACGTGACCTGAAAAATCTCTACATTTTTATTATTTTATGGTCTTATTCATGCCTGTTAATCAAAAAATAATGCTTGCTTTTGCACATAGCTAAAATGCTTCTTTAGAACACATTGCTTTGAGCTTTTAAGTACATGAGTAAAATGCAAGGTAGCCTGTTTTTTATTGCACTGATCACTAAAATTTTTTAACGGGTTATATCAAAACCTACTGCTACTATCATTTTATTTGGTCCAAGTCATTCTTGTTTTTTAGAGCTTCATCACACGTTCAGTGCATTCAAGTAAATACCGTCTTGATTGTACCAATAGTTACTCGATCTTCTTTGTGCACTTTGCATTTTAACCTCCTACAAGAGCTTCTGACTTGTGTTATGCAAATTATTTCAGTATTATGAAATAATTATTATTATGTCAGTATTTCTCATGTACTGTGATAATGTATATATTTGGTTTTATTCTTATACTTTAATCTCATTTGATTTATTTATCATTTCATTTTTATCTTTGTTGTTCTCATTTTTACTCTTTCTGGCAACTTTTTTTTTTTTTTTGTATTATTCCTCATACCCTCCAGCCATATGCCTGATTACTTTGGAAAGATAACCATAGTTTTCAACACTGGTTATATATCCATTCCTAATAGTTATGATGAAACCTACATTCCTCTATTGATAATGCTAGATTAAGTAGTCACGCAGCCAACCAAGGCAGTTTCCTTGCCCACTGCATTTCCCTGGCACCAAGTGAAAATATTAGAATGCTTTTACTCCCAGTCTGTCTCCACTTAGCCAACCACCCCCATCACATATTCATACTATATTACCCTCAACACTTTTCTATTATACTTGAATAATTTCTTATCCAAAATGGATGGGTAGCATGCATATTGAATCCTGCATTCTCCCAAAAAAAATATTTTTCCTAAGAGGAAAATGATCCTTAGAGTTCTGACCTTAAAGTATATAATCAATTATATGTTCCTATATCCCCACTTGATATTTGAGGCCTTTAATTTCAAAGCTATTTGGGAGCCATTGAGCCTTTCTAAATTTTACATTTAAGTCATTCTTCCACTCAGGAAAAGGTTCTATTATTTCTTTCATTATTATCTATCCGCTATTTATTCTTCTTCCCTCTTAGTCATCAGTTAATTATCTTTCACTTCTGACTTCCATTTCTTTTTATCTGTCTTGTAAGCTACTTATTCCGTTAGATTTTCAAAGAGAATAATTAAGTTCTCACCCAGTGATGTATTTTTTAAATTCTTTAACTGTACTGTGAAATCCAGAATTTTTTCTTTCAGAAAGTAGTTTTTTGTTGTTGTTCCATTTCAACTACTTGAAAGTTTAATTCTGTGTTAAGGCCCCATGTTATTTCTCCATTGGTTTTCCCTCAAGGTTAATCACCTTTTTTAACTAGTGAGTGTGCTCATCCTGAGTCATATTAAATTAGTCATTTGCAATCTAATGTAGCCATACCTTAGAAGCTCTTGAGAACATTTTAAGATATACTGGTACCTGAGCCACAGTCACAGCTATTCTCATTTCATGGTCTGCATAGCATCCAGGCATAGGTATTTTTGGAAATTTTAATGTGTATCCAAAGACAGAAAGACTCCCTGGAGCTGTTAGGACACAAGATGGCCCCTCCAGGCAGGGGGAAATGTTGTGATTCAGGCCCCTGGGCCAGGTGTTCTGTACCTCTGTGCAGATTTAAACAATGAGGAAGCCCATCCCAAGGACCAGAGGCCACAGGGAGCAGACAGTGGCAGCTCTTTCTAAGATCTAACCCATCTGTTGGCAGAGCAGAGGCCTGGGCCATCACTCCAGATAATCAAGTCCCCTGCACCTGCCCTCTTTCAGAAACATCTCAGGAAATCTCACCACCAGAAACACACCCTCGAGGCACCATCTGCATGCACTGGGTGGATCCCGCATGGGAGCTGTGAGGAAAAGAGAGTCGGGTACGCACGTGCAGGCCATCATCTTCCAGATCCCTCTCCTTGGGCTTGGCTGTGCACTCCACATGCTGTAGCACAACACCTTGCCCAAGTGCCAAATCTCTGGTAGTAAATGAGGTTTGAGTCATCCCTGCCCTACAATCCTTAAACCCTGGGAAATCTTCCAACTCTAAAGTGATATAGTGACTGTTTTAAGAATGCCTATCTACAAATCAGTTATGCCTAGAAATCAACACTGATACTTCTTTGTTTATACTTACTCTCCCTACTTATTACAAACACTATTTTTTCCATGTACAGATTGGTGATCCACCCTCTCTGTGAGATTGCAGAAAACATGTCTTAGCCATTGGTGAAGTCCCAATGTCCTGCACAATGTCTGGCACATAAGTGGTCAATAAATGCTTGATGAAAAAATATGGTGTTTTCCATAAAGCACCTCCTCACAGAGGCATCGAAGGATTAAATCTGAGAATATATGTAAAACACTTAGTTTCCTGCACAGATTAAATAATAATAAATAAACCATAGCCCTTGTTTCACTTGAATCAAATTCCTGCTTCTTTCAAATAGACCTATATAATTCATACCATTTTCTCTTTGTCACTCCATCTTCTCTCTCACCGATGATAATAGTGGGAAGTTAATCACAAATATATATTAATCATTTTATTATTTGACAACAGTCCCCTGTACTCTCTTCCCAGCTCCTTCCCAGTCTACACTGTATAAGTGCAATATTGTTATTTAAGAAGAGAAAAATGCTTTCCACTTCCAAGCCAATTATTTGTACAATGGGCCCTAAATTCCCGATTCATTAAGAAAAAATGACTGTGTCAGATTAAACTATAGGGTACACATGCCACACATGAACTGTTCTACAGTGATTGTGCAGAATGTCAAGAGCACCAAGGTTGAGTGTAATTAGGTAATTCACAAAGCTCTTATTCTAAAAGCTAATGAACTATGCCGAAACTCTCTTACAGTCACATCCTCCTGTGCTAAGCAACAAGGGATTTGAAAAAATTAAAACAAAAATAAATTTCATACAGTATTTTTACTGGCTTTCCGTCTGTTAACATCTTCATAGAAATCTTAAAGAGAACAAAATAGCCAACTCAATTTATTTATTTTCCAAATATCACTCTGGCACTCTGTGATAATTACATAAAGTACTAAGGGCATTTAAATTTTATTTAGTCATTAGACCTCTTTAGAGTTTTAGCTCCAGAATCCAAAGTGCCTTATGAAGAATTGATAAGCCCCATTATCCAGAAAGTAAGGAGCAAAAGAACTCATTAATTATACATAACTGTGTGATGTTTTTGCCTATATTTATAGAGGGAAGAGGTCAGAATACCACTAAATTTAATGTCAGCAGAAGCAGCAGCATTATCATCATCATGAAATAATAATACCATTGTTGGGACTTCCCTGGTGGTCCAGTGGTTAAGACTCTGTGCTCCCAATGCAGGGGGCCCAGGTTCGATCCCTGGTCAGGGAACTAGATCCCACATACCGCAACTAAGAGTTGGCATGCCACAACTATAAAGATTCTGCATGCCGCAACAAAGATCCCACGTGCCGCAACTAAGACCGGGCGCAGCCAAATAAATAAATATCTTTTTAAATACCATTGTTTATTGAGCCCTTACAATATGCCAGACACCATTCTAGATGTTTAACCTCAGAATAATCCTATGAGACAATGATCATTAATTGCATTTTACAGACAAGGAAACTGAAACTCAGAGAGTTTTAGTAACTTGCCTAACATTGCACAGCTACTGAGTACCAAAGCCACTGCTTAAACTGAGGTCTGACTCCTACACTTCTTATACTAGCACATGCTATTCTAACACAGGTCCATGTATATGACACTTACTTGATGTCCCTAAAGCTATGGCACCCTGGGAAAATCACAATGCACGATCCCTTTCTATCAAAAGTTTTTATGCAAGGCTGCCCAAGCATGTCTGGGCTCGTGTGAAGAGATGCTTCCTACTGCAATAACAGGGAGGGAAGTCAGGAAGAGGCAGCTAATGGAAGGAAAGATATGAAAAGTAGGAAATGCTTTCAAAGACAAACATTTTTTCACAAGTTCACAAGAACTTCAACTGGCCAAACAGTTTTGCCCATCGAAGGCCACATTTCAAAGATTAATCAGTATATCAGTTTATGGTAAGTGCTTCTAAAAGAGTTCTAAACAATTTGTATTTTTAGGTCAATCAAAAGGTCTCATTGCAGGACTGATTCAATCAGTAATCTCCTCAAGAAAATCTCTTTGTATAGTTGGTACAAGGACCACCTGTTTGCAAGCTTCTTTCCAAGGGAGCACAAAGTTCAAGTCATCAGATTTGGCAATAATGCATTGGGGGACGGGTGGAGATGACCTACCAGTTCTACTTTTGGGGATCATCTCCTAGGAATGTTGATTGGAAAACCAAGGTCCTTATGACTCATATCGTTTATACAGTTGGTTTTATGGGGTGAAGGCTGGGCCTTTTGAACCAGACCAGTCAGTTGTTTTGAAGTGGCCTTAACTCCCACCTGTATAAGACATATGTTGTCAGCATGTAGAATGTTCCCATGTGTCCTTCCCAGGCAATATCTACCATACCAAGAAGTAACAGCTACTCCAACTCTTCTGCCTCCTATAACTGTTGATTAGTTTTGCCTGTTCTTGAACTTCACATAAATGAAATCATACATTATTGACTAGATTTACAACTGGATTCTTGAGTTTTTCATCACATCTGTGAGACTCATCCATATTGTCCTGTGTAGCAAAAGTTCATTTTTCTTTCTGTTACATTCTTTTATATGAAGATACCACAATGTCTCCATTCTCCTGTGGATGGGCATTTAGCTGCTTTTTAGGACTGGGATATTTTGAATAACACTGCTGTGGATAATCCTGTACTTGTCTTTTGGTGGATTCAGTTCTCTGTGGTATGCACTACGAATAGGTATACTGGTCCACAGGGTAGATGTAAGTTTAGCTTTAATAGGTACTTCCAAATAGGGATGCCGATTTACGCTTCTTGAGATTTATTTTATGGCTCAGTATATTATATATCTTGAAAGTTCCATGCCACTTGAAAAGAATGTGTATTCTAGTTATAGAACATTGTGTTTTATTAAGCATCAGTTAGATCAAGGAGGTTGCTAGTGCTGATCATGTCATCCATTCTATTGATTTTTTTTGGTCTAAGTGTTGTATTAATTATTAAGATGACGTGAATATCTCCAACTATGATTGTGCAATTATCTATTTTCCCTTTAATCTTAACTATTTTTGCTTCATGTATTTTGAAGTTCTATTATTAGGCACATATGTATTAATAATTGTTATGTCTTTGTGATGAGCTGGCATTTTTTCATGAAAAAATGTCCCTCTTTATCAATATTCTTGTCTTGAGGTCTATCTTGTCTAATATTAATATAGCTATTGCATCTTTCTCATGTTTATTGTCTGCATGGCATATCTTTTCCCATCCTTTTGCTGTCACTCTTTATTAGTTTTTATAATTAAAGTATGTTTTTGTAGATAGGATTTAATTGGATCTTGCTTCTTTTTTTTCCTCCTGCTTGACAATCTCTGTCATTTAACTGGCATATTCATTCCACTTACATTGAATATAACTTTAGATATAGCTTGATTTTTGGTTTACCATTTTGCTGTTTGATTTCTAATTGTCTCATCTGTTTTTCTTTTCTCTATACCTTCTTTTCTGCCTCATTTTGAGCTAATGAAATACCCTTAGTATTTCATTTAAGTTACTTTATTGGCTTTTTAGCTATATATCTTTGCACCTTTTTCATGTTAACTTAGAGGTTACATTATGAATAATAAAATTATCACAATCAATTCAGTGTTAATAGTGTACCATCTGACATGAAATGTATAAATTTTCAAGTGTAAGTCTATTAACCTTAAATCCCCACTCTTTGGCTATTGTTGTGATACATATTCTATCTTCATGTGTTATAAACTGCACAAGTAGGATATGTTATAAATGGCACAATTTAGAGTTGTCATTTTTGCTTTACATCGTCAAATCTTAAAGAATGTCATTGCCTCTTGCGTGGACCAGTACAGTAGCCTCTCAGCTAACTTTCCACTTCCATTCTTTCCTTCCTTTTTCATGTCATTTTTTACACAAGAGCCAGAGATATTTGCTTTCAAATGTAAAATGGACGATGCCACATGTCCCAGGCTTAATTTGCCTCAAGGACTTCCCAGGATGAAATGCAGACTCCTGAAGTGGTCTTGTGTTAATCTGCCAAGGCTTCTATGACAAAATACCAGAGGCTGGAGGGCTTAAACAACAGAAATTTATTTTCTCACAATTCTGGAGGCTAGAAGTCCATGATCAAGGTGCTGGTAAATTGGGTTTCTAGTGAGATCACTCTTCCTGACTTATAAAATCCTCATTCTTGCTGTGTCATCATTTGGTCTTTCCTCTGTGAGTGCTGGGAGAGAGAGAGAGAACTCTAGTATCTCTTCTTCTTATAAGGACATTAGTCCTATCATATAGAACCCTACTCTTATGAGCTCATTTAACCTTAATTACCCCCCTAGAGACCCTATCTTCAAATATAGTCTCATTGGGGATTAGGGCTTCAATATAAGAATTGGGGGGCAGGGGCACGACTCAGTCCACAACAGGTCTGAAATGCTCTGCCTGGGGCTAAGGAGGAAAAGATCTGACTGGCTTGTATACAACCCAAAACAACACACAGGCACAAACACAACAGTTTAACCCTATTAAGGAGTCTATATCAATGCAGGATGGACCTCACAAGGCCTGTCTGCATATGTATAATTTTTATGGACTCAGACCCTGCCTCTCTGAGCAATTTGAATTCTGAAAAAAGGAAATCATATTTTGAACTAGTGAAATTTCAATACAATTTAAACCTAGGTATGATCCAGGCATGGTCCATCAGAACGCCCCTGTGCCTCCATGTTACATCTCAATGTGAGTCCTGAGTACACATGGATAGAGTTCTCCATGCTCAGGAGGATCCCCAACATAGGGTCCTAATAACAAGTAGCTGGTGCTCAAGGAGCCCTAAGAAGGCGGCCAGGGAGAAGGAGAGAAGTTGAACCAAAAGTAAGTGAGCTAAAAAGATAAGAGTTGACCCTGAACAACACAGGTTTGAACTGCACAGGTCCACTTACACGTGGATTGTTTTCAATAGTAAGTCCTACAGTACTACACCACCTGAGTTGGTTGAATCAGAAGGTGCGAAACCATATATACAGAGAAGCTGTGTGTGTGAAGGAACCATGAATTTGAAGGGTTGACTATAAATTATACACAGATTTTCAACTACACAGAAGGTTGGCGCCCCTGATTCCCCCAGGCTGCTCAAGGGTCAACTATATACTCAAGCACTGATATTATAAAAGATTCAATTAATTGCAGAGAAAAAGCAAAGAAGTTGGTATAAAACTTGACCTAATTGCTGGCTACATCATTTTTCCATGACAAATGATTGACTGTTATAAGAAGCTTGAGCAATTTCAGTTGACCCTTTACCCAGAAACAAAAAGAGAAATAGTTCACCAAAATAATTTGGAAATTATTTTTTAAGACCTCAACAAAAAAGCTATGTCTCCTATCTCCTAAGCCTGTGTGAAAATGAAGTTATCTTCTGTGGTAACATATAACAAGTCTGACTCTTGTGTAGATGTGCCCTTTATTCATTATTTTAACTGACCTGAATGTTTGCCTGAGCTGTCAATAATGGGTGCTTTCAAATGTAAGAGCAAATACAGCTTCGCCTATTCCACGTGGCAGCTCGTTCCAAGTGCTGAAACTGATGGACCCAAAGAAGACTCCACTCTTAATGTTTTTCATTCATTCGCCAATATTTATATTAGTTTCCTATCACCACTCTAACAAATAACCACAAACATAGTGGCCTACAGTTTTGTAGGTCAGACAACTGATATGGGTCTCATCCAGCTACAATTAAGGTATTGGAAGGACTGTGTTCCTTTCTGGAGGCTCTAGGGGAAGATCCTTTTCCATGGTCATACAGGTTACCAGTGTTTCGGTTCCTGTATTTGTAGAACCAAGATCTCTGTTTCCCTCCTGGCAATCAACTGAGGGCCATTTCCAGCCTCATAGGAGGTCCACACTCCTTGGCTCATTGCCCCCTTCCTCCATCTTTAAAGGCAGCAATGGTGAGTCCTCCTCATACTCTGAATCTTTCCCTCTTCTTCCATTGCTTCTCTCTGTGACCAAGCCAGATTAGACTGGGTCCACCTGAATAATCCAGAATAAGGTCCACATCTCAAGGTACATACCCTTAATCACATCTTTGAAGTTCCTTTTGCCATGGAAGGTAATATATTCACAGGCTCCAGGGATTAGAGCATGGGCATCTTTAAGAGGGCCATTATTCTGCCTACCACACCATTGCAAGAAGGTCTTTAGGTCCATATATTGAATGTCTTATTGCTGCAGTATTTTTAGGCTCTCTCCTCTTCTTCCCCATTATCATGCAGAGAAAGTCACTGTCACATGCACAAAGGTTATCATTTCCACTTGCACTGGATTTTTAGCCTCTCAGATTTGGTGGACACCTGAATGGTGTCACTTAGACTCTGTTCCTCAGTGAAGACCAGCCTTGTCATCCCTCCAGCTGCAGAGTCTCTGCAAAGCATCCAATTCTATATTTATATTCTCCAATATTCATGCCCAACACCTGCAAAATACAGCCCTTTTGTGAACCATTAATGTTATCATAAAATGAAAAAGGTGAGAGAACATAGCAATAACTCTTAGTATTGATCACGTCCAGGAAAGGTGCTTCAAAATGACATCAATTTAAGACCAAAAAAATATATTAATGACTAAATGAACAAAAACAAGGGGAAGGAAGGATTCCTCTTTAAGTTAAATAGATTTAAATTAAACAATTTGTTAATTGATCTACCACTTGAATCTATTAAAATCACGTACAACGATTTGGCTTTTGTATTGAAAAATAAAGATAATAGATATTCTTTCTTATGTCTGAATCCTTTCTAGATACTAATAAAAATAAATGATAATTCAGTTAAAGAAAATGGGGTCTGATTATGTATTCATTTATTTTTGCACAATCTGCATTAAGACCAAGTGCATGTAAAAGGGGCGAATGTCTCGTCTCCATAGCTGTGACCCCATTTTCTTAATGCTGGTGGCTTTGCCTGCATCTGTTCCGTACGCTGCTGTTTAGGACATAACTTGCAAACCTGGAAAGTGTATTTAAAATAAATCCCTATGGCTGTCTAAGGCTACTCACCTATCATCAAGATTACCTCTCCTCCTTTCCTCCCTTATTTTTCTTCTTTGCTCTTATCACTTATACTATATAATAAGCTCATTCATTTGTGTATAAATAAAATGGCTATATTGACATATAACAGTAGCTGTGAGGCACCCCACCCTTTGAAGCAGCATCAGCAGTGCGGGTTGCACAGTCCAGAATATTATATAAATAATAGTAATGACATCATAGAGCCAAGGCAAGGGATATGACATTTATTATAAATGAATCATTATTCTTAGAAGGTTTTATTTGAATCCTTCTCTTTCCTTTTAGCCTTAGGGGAGGAAAATGTTTATTTGATTTTTTTTTTTTATTGTCCACGTATCTTCTGTTGCTCAGTTCAATTTTTCCCCCCTCAGGTGAACTAAAAACAGCAACAGCAAAGACCTGGGTGATGGTAGGACAATTCTGAGTACCAACAGCCATGAGAAAGTGATTCAGCATGTGTTCTGCAGAAACCAAACTCACAGACTAACTTCCCTGCCTGGCTGGCTTCAGTGGCAGCATCTAGTCATCTCTGAAAAAGAATGCAGGCTTTGTTCAGAATGTTCTGCCTTAGATAAATGCCCAGGAAATCAAGTAACTACCTCCAAATCAAGGTCTAATATCATGGTAGAGCACAGGAGCTATGAATTTCCTTCCCACATGAGCTGACAGCTCTGAGGTCTGAAGTAAGTCCCTAAATTCTCAGTCCCCACTACTTATCTATATAATGAACATTCTCTAGCAGAATTAGAGGCTTCCTTCCAGCTAGAACGGATGTTCTATAATTTTAGTCATTCATTGGAATAACCATCCTCCAATGACATAAAACATGCTTAGAATTCAGAGGCACAAAAGGATCGTAACCTAGTTCAGAAACGGGTTTTTTTCCTTGAGGTCCAGTCTACATCCACTTTCAAGGACAAAGAGAATAGCTGATGAGGAGTCCTATTTCAGCCTATCATTCATTCTATAGATAAAAGGGAAATCTGAAAGCAGCACAATGGCAATGCCCCTTCCCATGCAGCCTCAGGAATTAATATTTAACTCACTTCAACCATCATTTGTTGAACTCCAACTATGTGCCATGATGTGCTGGTTGGTACAATCACAATGAGAAACGAGACAACAGCTATAATATTAAGATTAATTTGATCAGGATAATTTAAAAATATTTTGTAAGACTACCTGCAATACAATATGCTAAGGGTGATAATAAGTGCTGGCACAAGAAGTGTAAGGTCAAATGAAATTTATTTTGACACAATGCCTGTTTGTCCAAGGAAACAGTATCTGTGTACTAAAACCATGCACTAAGATAAAATTAACTGCCTCTGAAAAGCTGACATTAAAACAGGACCGATGCTTTTGTGCTAAATAAAGACATCCATTTGTCCACTCTTCATACGTAGGGTAAAATCACAATGGAATGTAAAGGGAAACAGAAGTTAATGAATTTGGAAGAAAGTTGCGTGATGCAAATGCTCCCTTGGGAATAAACAGATGAGGAGCAAGCTAGAGTGTTCTGTGAGATGATGGTCAGTTTCCAGCCCATTCTACAGAATCAATACAGTGTCTTGGACTTACAATAAGACTCACAAGTCATAGATTGACTTGGTCATGTATCAACTTCCACTCAGCACGGCTCTCAATGCCTCTCATCGACAAGCATTGCTGAGCAAAAACCTGTGATCAGAATCTGCAACTGGAGTGTATTACTGCCCACACTTAGACTGGCAGGGAAACGGAGCGGACAGCCAACAGCAAAAAAGTGTCATCACTTTCAGGAGACTATATGTCAATTCCAGAATTGATTTCCAAAGTCAAAACTGAAACTGCCATCAGAGGCCTCCTCTGAAATTCCATTTCATAGATGAGGTTTGTTTCAATGAAAATTAACATTCTGCACAAATCATAAAGGTCCAGAGAATCATGTTAATGTGCAACCTTCTTTTTGATGTGCCTTTCTCATGGGAAAATATGTGAAGAAATAGAATAAGAAACAAAGGGAACAATAAGCACTAGGAAATATCATTCACTCCTCCTGTATTGACTGAGCTAGGCACTCTTCCAGGTGAACAAAAATGGTCAAAAATCCCTGCCCTCCTAGAGCTTACATTCTACCAAGAGGAGACAGAAAATAAGCAAATAAGTGTGACATGTACAGTATATAAGAAGGTGTGATATGCAATGGAGAAAGAAAGCATAGAAGGCAAGGAGGTATTTGGGGGAAGTGGGGCTGCATCAGACAAGCTGATGTTGCAATCAGGTAGAAAAGTGTGCTTTATTAAAGCACAGTTTTCTGATGTCATCATTCCAGAAGCGCTTGCCATCCGGGCAAAGGGAAGACAAACAATTGGCATCCAATTCCTGTTTGTGTTTTGACCTCTTTGAGCTAGTAATCAAAAACTATACAAAGCAGGATGCTTGGGAGACATTCCCCAGGCCCCTGCCTCAATCTAGGAACTTATTTGATGAGCCAGAAAGATAAAACCCTGACTATAAGAATAGCTAACATTTACATAACTTTTTCTGTGATCATCAGGCACATTCTAATAGCTTACACATGTTGATTAATCTAATCCTCATGTCACATCAGTAATGTATGTCTATCATCCCATTTTTAAGATTAAAAGACCAAGACAGTGAGGTTCACATTCTGGCTCCACAGACTGTGCTCTTAACTACCACTGTACAGCAGCATATGCCTGCATCTAATGCTCTAACTGATGTTTCCATTTGGACAGCAAACAGGCAACATGAAATTAATGTGCTCAAAATAAAACTCTGGATCCTTAATACATCTTCCCTCCCCTCCTTTTCCACCTCTGCACACCTGTTCCTTATCCAGGCTTCCAGAACTATCTTTATAAATAGCACACCCTTCACACAGTTGCTCAGACCCAACACGTAAGCCTTGATTTATCTGTTTCTTTCACACCCTTCATCTGATCTGTTTAAAAAGCCTGCAAAATATTTTTCAAAACCAGCGACCTCTAATCACTTCCAGGCCGCTGTCAGGTCTCACCTACAGGACCAGAACAGTCTTCTAGCTAGTCTCTCTGCTTCCCTCTTGCTGCCAAGAGTCAGTCTCCCTCCCTGAAGTAACAGTGATTTTTGAAATGTAAATCAGACCATACCATGCCCTTGCTCAAGTAAGTCAGATGGCTTCTATATTAGTCGAGGTTCTCCAGAGAAACAGAACCAAAATGATGTATGTATGTATGTATGTGTATGTGTATGTGTGTGTGTGTGTGTGTGTGTGTGTGTATGTGTGTGTATTTATATATATATGAAGAGAGAGAGATGAGAGAAAGATTTATTTTAAGGAATGTACTGATCAAGTTGTGGAAGGTGGCAAGTCCAGAACCTGCAGGGTAGGCTAGCAGGCTGGAATTTCCAGCAAGAACTGATGCTGTAGTCTTGAGTCTGAAGGCTGGAAGCTCAGGCAAATTTCTATGTTTCAGTGTGGAGGAAGAACCCCTTCCTCTTCAGGGAATCTCCATCTTTTCTCTTAAAGCTTTCAACTGATTGGACGAGGCCCACCTGCATTACGGAGAACAATCTGTTTTACTCAAAGTCTACTGATTTAAATGTTAATCCCATCTAAAAGATACCTTCACAGCAACATCTAGACTAGTGTTTGGCCAAACAATTCGGCACCACAGACTAGCAAAGTTGACACATAAAATTAACCATCACAGCTTCCCATTACATTCAGAACAAAACCCATGGCCTACAGTTTTTTTCCTATCCTTACTCTCTCACCTTCTCCATTTTTTGGATCACCTGGCCTTCTTTCTATTCTGGGTACCTGATGTGCTCCTTCATATCTGCAAAATAAATGCTTCCTTTTGTTGTCACTGTTGTTCCTTGTACATGGAATGCTCTTCCCCTAGAACTCCAGGTGGCTCCCTCCTTCACTTAATTTAGGCCTCTGCCCCAACGTCACCTCCTCAGGGAGGCCTTTGCTGACCTGCTTATCTCAAACAGACCAGGGCTCCTCTCTCTATCTGCCTTCATAATACTTCTCAGTGCCTGGAAGCATGTTATGTGCTTGTTTACTGTCTCCCTCTAACCTACCAGCGTGTTTTACTTCAACATTTAAAGTGCTCATTTTATTCATCATATGGTCAAATAGTTTCTGCCATATTGTAGGTGTTCAATGAATGAAGCTGAATGAATGATGAACATCGTGAAAGTACATTTTTTTATCCTTTGGTAGAAAGGAACTGTGGAAATATCAAGAAACATTAATATCACTTTTTAAACATTTATAATGTAAATAAAACTATAAAAGATATTACTTTTTCGCTGTAATTTATACACTATGTAACATTCTTTTTTTTGTTATAGTTGTTTTTATCTAAGGTTCTTGCCAATTTTTTGTTAGTGATTTTTTTTTTTTTTTTAATTTGAGGCCACAACACTCAATGTTCTTTTCCTCCTAGAACGTTATGCTTGGATCAACCCACCTAATCAAAACACCCTGTACTGAAAAATCACACTTTTAAAAATCATACAACACTAAGTTATACAGCAGCTCTCTAGAACTTATTCATCTTATATAAAACTCTAGAGTATATAGTTAACAATACAGTACTATGCACTTAAAAACTTGTCAACAGGGTAGATCTCACACAAAGTGTTCTTACCACAAAGAATAATAAAGCAAGGGAATACAAGAGTGCTTTTGGAACTAATAGATATGTTTATTACCTTGTTTATGGTGATGGTTATCACAGGTGTATGCATATGTCCAAACTCATCAAATGTATACATTTAAATTCATGCAACTCTTTGCATATTAAGTATATCTCCATAAAATTTTTTAAAAAATCAGTAACCTCCATTCCTCCACAGAACCTTGACCTCCACGCTGGCTGAATTGCAGCTCTGCCTGTGTACCACCCACCCCTTTCTTTGTCTGAGTATTGTCAATTGTTGTAGCCCATTATATATCTTAAAAACAGCATTCAAGCCAGGATTGGTATTTAGAAAGAAGGATGGGAAGATCAGTGGAGTCAATATTTAAAACTTATTTATATAGTGACTAATAGTTAATGTTTTCAAGGAAATTGCTATCATCTCATTATGTGAGTCATCCAAGAGGATTTTGAGTGTCCTTACTTCCAAGTCTGCAAATTAGATAACAAAGAAAAAGTTAGTGCTATCACTTTCTGCACTGAGTCAAAGAAATATCTTCAGAAATTCGGAGGGAAATATTTAAATTTACTGTTTGATTCCTCATTGTTTGGCAGAGAAGGCCATTACTGGGAATTTTATAAGCCAGATGTCTTTTCCCTCACAATAAATAGAGATACAGAGATTTCAGTGTCTGTTTATGGTCACAAAGATGGTCCCTTTGTAGAGTCAAAATTCAAATTCAGGATGTTCTGACTCCAAGCCTGTGTTCTTCTCAGTGACTCAGCCACCCCGGGGAAAGAAGCCCCACAACTCCAGGGACTCAATCCAAGTTCCACAAGTGGATGCTGAACACCTAGTCAGAATCTGCAACCTCTCACTCTCAAGAACATTTTCAGAAGGGTTTCTACCACCAGCTTATACTGCAAGAATCTCCAGCATCCCAGGGAGGCCCTTAGATTCTATGCCTGTAAGATGACGGAGGAGTAAGATAGGGAAGTCTTTGGGGAGCCCAGCAGTTTCCCATGTCCCTGCTACCAGGGCTGTGGCCACAGGACAGAGCCCTCTCCCCACAGGGCCTAAGGATTGGAGCCTCAGTGTGCACTTAGACAAACCACTTGTTGCTCAAGGAAGAGCTCTGATTTCCAGCATGTCACTCATCCAAAATCACTCGAACATTTTGTGAATATTATGCTTTCATGTTTCCTCCAGGAATAGAAAAAAATACGTATATAAATAAATGAAGTGGGCATTTTATTTATAAGTGGGCATTTAGTTTATAAAATAAATTACAGTTCCAGAAAGAATTCCACCAGCAATCATGTGAACCATGTGAATTTCAGGCACCAACCTCTCTGAGCCTTACTTTCCTTAGTTATAAAATGACAAGATTGGGATTCTATAAAATCCACACCAGCTCTAAGAGTCTGTGAACTAAAATCAATTAAAGCCCTTTTGTTTTCCTCTCAAATTTCACTTCACCTTGTTCACTTCAATTGTTTCTCAGTTAAATACAATAATATTCTACTGAAAATAAGATCTTACCCCACCTTTAAAAAAAATGCATCTTGTCTTCCCATTTTGTGTCTCCTCTTTGTACATCCCAGCAGTTGCCATTCAAGTGCTGCTCTATTTTGTGCTGAGTTTTATTTCCTTCAGCTTTCCTCTTTCTTGGAACAGCAGGTGCCAGAATAACAAGGCAGTGTGAAATTTATGGAAACAATGTGTTTATACACTAGGCTACCTTGTCTAAAATGTAACACTCTTGGACTCTAAATCAGATGTCTTGCCATATGTTACAAGGTACAAAGAATACTGTACAGGCTAGTACCTACCATTTTTTGCACAAAGGTATGGGGTCCCAAAATTACTCTTGTGAAATACAAAAATTTCTATGAATCCTTTTGCTGTACCTTTATGGCAACCAAAACACTCAAACTGAGATTATTCTCTGTTTACATTACAGAGTATTTAATAAAGTCCCAAATAAAAACTGGTCACAGCAATAAGAATCCTTTAATTTAAGCATATTAAAACATTTGAATCATACTGTAATTTCTCATAGAGGTGGACTATAAATTTCAATTCTTTTTTGAACAAATAAGACATTTCAAGATTACCACATTTCCTTGAGAAATTTACTTTGTGATTGTTTCTGTGAGAGCCCTCTCTCAGATAAATTTGTTTTATTTTAATTAAAGTTGAACAGAAAATTTTTTGTTTTAAGCTACATATCTGACCATATAGATATCTCCTGTTTGATTCTACTGAAAGATATGGTTTAATTTCTCCTGGATTTGAGATATTAGCCATTGTTTGCTACCCACCCACAATCAGTATTAGGAAAGCTGACAAGGTAATTGTATTTTCCTGTTTTCCTACATTTGACATTTCCACTTCTCCCTTCCTTGTGAAACCATTAAGTTTGCATGTTCCAGTGAGGGCATAATAGAAATAGTCACTCCCTTCAACCAATGCTCTTACAGTGTAGATGGATTTATTTTAAATCTAATTCCTGGACTTCCCTGGTGGCACTGTGGTTAAGAATCCGCCTGCCAATGCAGGGGACACGGGTTTGAGCCCTGTTCCAGGATGATTACACATGCCATAGAGCAACTAAGCCCGTGTGCCACAACTACTGAGCCTGCGCTCTAGAGTCCACGAGCCACAACTACTGAGCCCACATGCCACAACTACTGAAGCTCACGTGCCTAGAGCCCATGCTCTGCAACAAGAGAAGCCACTGCAATGAGAAGCCCATGCACCACAACAAAAAGTAGCCCCTGTTCGTCGCAACTAGAGAAAGCTCGAGCGCAACAACAAAGACCCAACACAGCCATAAATAAATAAATAAGTAATCTTTAACAAATAAATAATTCTAATTCCTGCATCATGGGCTTCTTATCGGCAATGGTAACATAACGAATCAAGTTCTCTACAAGAACTTAGCCTTGGGTGCCACCCACAAAGCCTGCATAATGCATCAAAATCAGTACATTTACTATCAGGTATTTCACACTAGGCACCCTGGTGAACACCAGAGGTAAAGCTGGAAAAGACACATTTCTTGTTCTCCATGAGTTTGTTATAATTGTAGGACCTGAGGAAGCCGTCTCTATTCCAAAATATTCCTCCAAATGTCCTGACCGTGGGTCTGAGATTCCCATGCTCCTCGTTCTTCTGGAGTGAGGCATGGAAAGCACTGTGGGGGACACCAGTACACAATCTCCTTAACACTTGATATGACCCTTGTAGACTAGGGCCCAGGAGGATCAACCTATGGACAATCTCAGTATTCTCTAACCCAGTTATCCCCAACTCTGCTGATGATTAGAACCACCAAAAAGATTTTTATTAACTCAGGAAGCTGGACGTGGAGCCCAGGGATCTACACTTTTCAACCAGATCTGACTATAGCTCTCTTGCTGTTCTCTGGCTTTCCCTCCCCCACTTCTCCTCCTCCTCCTCCTCCTCCTCCTCCTCCTTTCTCTTCCTTCTTCAAATAAATAACAGAAAGAAAATATGAAAAAAGTGTTCTCCTAAAATATCTTACAGGTGAAGATTCTGAATGTGATAGCCAGAACTGTCCTGCACTTATACAGTTTAACTAATTCATTCATACACATCTTAGTCACTGGGAATATTCAGATTAAATGTGTAAAAGGCTCAAGAAAACCTGGTAATTTTATTTTATAGAGATGCTAAGCAAAAGCCTTGACTGTCTTCATGTGAATGCCTTATCACAAGCAGACACAGGGGATGTGGAGTGCTTAGGTAGTCCTACACACGGGTAACTTGAGATATTTGTAATACTCGTTACATTTACATTCTAACAAATAGTTATGGCCCTTTAAATATCTTCTCTGTTATTTCAGACACAATTCACTTACATATATGTGTGTGTGTGTGTGTGTGTGCGCGTGTGTGTGTATGCTTGTGTATTTCTGAGAGGTCTAAAGGGATTTCTCAAGGATTTTTTTTTAATTTCCATATAATTCTTTCAGCAACTGCTTGGTTTTTAATAACATTTCTTAAGTCACACTTTACAAAGGTTTATGACCTTTAACCCAGATTTTAAGGTTTTATGACTTGAATATACATTGAATGAAGGCATCTGGGATTTTGTTTTATTTGCTTTGTCTCTCCAGAAAGCAATATATGCAGGTAATTATTTTAGGAAACATTCTACTGTCATTTATTTTATTGCTTACTTATTTTGGCTTTGTCATATTGCTTCCATATCTTCAAGTCTAACTGCTAATTATCCTTTCCTCAAATATCTTAGGATTAATTTAAAACAAAGTTGATACCTCATTCCCTTCCATTTCATGTACTTTCTTTTGCATAGCAAATATTTATTCCATTGATAAGTATTATACTCAATCTAAATCAAATTGCCATTACAAACTAGGTATGCAAGTCTACTATCTTAAGATTACTCTGAATTATTTTTCTCTTTTATAAAAGAATGTTTTTCATCTCTCCAAAACCTGTCAAATCATATTGTCTTAAACACTTTGGAATTTTTTTTTTGGTAGTCATTAACACTTTGCAGGAATCTTATCATGAAAAGAGCTCTCTCCTGATCTGGGAATAATCTTAATCAATTACTTTGATTAAAAGGTAATTTAATCAATTACTTTGATTAAAAGGTAATTAAATCAAATTATATTGCTTTTTGCCCCCTTCAATTTCTTTCAAATATTTTTTCTCATCCAATTACTAAAAGTAATGTAATGTAAGTATAAGGAATTGTAAACTATTTTGTCCCATTATTTTGAGATCAATAACAATAGGCTAGACATAGCATCAGGTTCATATTTGTTTCTTTTAAGTGAAATGCTCTATTGAAGTATAACATATATAGAAATGTCAACAAATATAAAGTGTATTGGGACACTGATCAAAAAATATAAAACAAGAGGGCTTCCCTGGTGGCGCAGTGGTTGAGAATCCGCCTGCCGACGCAGGGGACGCAGGTTCGTGCCCTGGTCCGGAAAGATCCCACATGCTGTGGAGCGGCTGGGCCCGTGAGCCATGGCCGCTGAGTCTGTGCGTCTGGAGCCTGTGCTCCACAACAGGAGAGGCCACAACAGTGAGAGGCCCGCGCACCGCAAAAAAAAAAAAAAAAAAAAAAAAACGACTATCTATATATATATATATATATATATATATATATATATATATATATATATATAACAAGAAAGGAACTACAAAATAAAAAACAAAATGTGTACTGGTTGATGGATTTTCAATCTCAAATGTAGTGTTCAGTACACTATCAGGTCCTCAACAAACACTGGCAACTCCCTGTCCTTTAACCACACATTTTCTCTGAACTTTACATTAACCCAGTAAAGACATGCTTTCTACTTGGGAGAGCCATGTGCAGAGACTGAAAACGTGAAAGAGTGTCTTCCTGAATTAGGCACTATGGTCATATTGCCCAAGTGTGAAAATCACTTTTTTAAAAACCCTTTTGGGGACTTCCCTGGTGGTGCAGTGGTTAAAAATCTGCCTGCCAATGGAGGGATACGTGTTCGAGCCCTGGTCCGGGAAGATCCCACATGCCATGGAGCAACTAAGCCCATGCGCCACAACTACTGGGCCTGCGCTCTAGAGCCCACGAGCCGCAACTACTGAAGCCTGTGCACCTAGAGCCCGGGCTCCGCAACAAGAGAATCCCGAGCACCACAACAAAGAGCAGCCTCCACTCGCCGCAACTAGAGAAAAGCCAGCGCGCAGCAACGAAGACCCGACACAGCCAAAAAATTAATTAATTAATTATTTTTAAAAATCCTTTTGTACAGCTCCTGGCTGTGAGAAGACAACAGCTATAAGAGCTGGAATCCGGGTCTTGAATCCTCTATAGGAGTCCCCCCCTGAAATTCACTGAGTTTAGAAGAAATGGTATTAGAGTACCTACTGGAAGCCAGGTCCAGTGCTAGATAATGGGAATACATTTCCCTTGGGGCCTTTTAGAGTTAGAAGGAATCCAAACCACATGGGGGTAGGAGGGATACTCCACAGCAGTGTTCAAGTTATGCATGGAGCAGAGAAAAGGGCACTTATGCTTGACTGGAGAAGTCAGAAAGATTTGCTGAGGGAGGAAACTTGTAGGGGGCCTACAGCGTCATCCACCCCACCAGTGATAACTCCTGAAAGGCTTGCAGCCTCTCAAGCGAGGCCTACCTTGCTCACCAAACCACAACGGACCTCTAGATTAAAAAACCCAAATTCTTCCAATGGTAACTGAACACCCTAGTTAGCATTCAATGTGGTTCTGATGATCTTTCCTTCAAGCAACACTAGTTTTCATCTCCTCTGCTTATTCTTTCTTCTGTGTTGCCACCTAAAATACCTTCCTTTCCACTAGCCACTTACTCAAACCCTCTATTTTTTATCACAGTCCGGCTCTAAACTTACTTCCTCCAAGAAGCATCTGTCTACATACAAATACTTCCTTCCCTATGATTTTCTCGTCTGTGACACTGTCATAAATGTGTTCAGATGTTATCTTGAAAGTCTCTGTTGTCTAAGAGCACCTTATCTCTCTACAGGGATTAAATTTCAAAAGGCAATGAAAGTAGGGTTCTAGAAGACTGTTCAAAAAGCAGGAGGTTGTGAGAGCAGTACTTCCCCTCCCTTACCCTCAACTTTCCCTGGGTAGTGTAGCAGCTATTGGTTTCTTGTTTTAAGTGAAGATACGTTCCCTCTATCCCCAGAATCTATGCTGGGGAGGAGCCCTCCAGCCTGAGGCTGTGAAGCATTTAATAAAAGAACATCAGGAAGTCAGTGGCTCCATTTAACAGCCCAGGTTCTCCAGATACAGGGAGGGTGGTCTCTGGGGGACTGTCCAGAGCTAAGTTGTATTAGTTTCCTAGGGCAGTAGCAACAAATTACTACAAACCTGGTAGCTTAACGGAAATATCTTCTCTCACAGTTTTACAGCCCAAAAGTCTGAAATCAAGGTGGACTCCCTCCAGAGGCTCCAGGTTGATAATCCATTCCATGTCTCTCCTAGCTTCTGATGACTGCCAACAATGTTCTTCCACGGCTTGTGGCTGTATCACTCTAGTCCCTGTCTTCGTGGTCACATTGCCTCCTCCCCTCCTCCCTGTTTCTCTGTCTAATCTCTCTCACAGGTGTTTCTTACAAGAAATTTATCACTGCATTTAGAGACCACTTAATCCAGAATGACCTCTTCATCTCATGATCCTTAGCTTAATTACATCTGCAAAGACTCTTTTTCCAAATAGGACTACATTCACAGTTTCTGGGAATTAGTTCTCGGACAGCTTTTTGCAGGCCACCATTCAACCCACTGAGAGTATCAGGATAACCTAATTATCTAGATGATTACCATGATAACCTAATGTTGTCACTAACAGCGGTGGTTTACAAAGCATGCTCATCATTTAGATGAAGTATAGCAAATCATTAAGTTACCTCCTGCTCCTGAGCTATTGAAATTGTTCAAGGAGAACTGCTAAGTGCTTTGAGGAAAAAAGATGAATTAAGTCTTCTTTCAAGGATATTATAATTCAGTAGGAAAAACAAACATGTACACAAGTGCAGGGAAGTTGAACGAAGGTGAAAATGCAATGCTTTGCAAAGAAGAGTAGGGGGAGAGTAAAGACCACTCGTTCCTTTTTCCTCTATTTCTTCCTCAACATTACTCCTTCTCACAAGCACTCAACACCTTATGGATATCACAAATGCCCCATTAGCTGATGTTTTGGTTCATTTCTTTCATGGACACCAAAGGCAAGTGGACACCTTTGCTAAATGTAATATTATGGAGTTCTCATGAACCCAAAATCTGTCATATTTAAAATAGAGATTACATTAAAAAAATACAGTAACTGCCCGATAAACTCGCAAATGAAAGCTATATATACGCTTTAGTATTGTTTCAAACTTATTTTCTTTAATAACGTGAGAATCTACAGACTATATACAGTTGACCCTTGAACAACACAGGGATTAGGGGCACTGACCTACCATGAAGTCAATGCAAAGAGAATATCTATCCATTCTATACCTTGCCCCCCCCCCCCGGCTCCCCATATACAGAGAGCACTTCCTAAGTGGAAAAATGAGCACTTCCTAAGTGGACATTAGCGAAATTCCAGGAATTCACCATGAAGTAGGGGGTCACCAAAAGTCTAAGTCAAGCAAAGGCTTATTAGCAGAGATGAGGTCTAATTAAAGTGAAAAAGACAAATGAAATTGTGAGATATATATAAACCATTTCTATAAATTTCTTACAGCAATTTATCTAGACTCCCTGAGAATAAATATTTACATACTCTATGGTTGCTCCGAAGTCTTTTCCTGAAGTTATTTTTTCCTATCACCACTAAGAGGACGTGACGTGTTCCAGAGAAATAAACTCGAGAATCAGGCATAGTTCTCTTGTATCAGGCATCTAATTTAATGCTATCAGGAAAATCTAAGAAATATGAGGTTCTCTTGAAACATTAGGGATACAGAAGAGAAGATGCCTGTTTCTCTTCACTTCTGTGTTTAAACACAAACCAGTGGACGAAACTGTCCTCCTTAAAGTGATCAAAACACCAGCAGGATGGGACGCTGGCTTGTCAATCAAGATGCCAATATCTTGATACCAATGCCCCTATCTTGTACTACAATCTTTTGGCCCACTTTTGGTTTCAGTTTCCTACTAAAAGAAATAACCGCAGTGGAACACAGAACGTTCAGGAAAATCTTACTAAGGAGATTCCAGTCCAAGCCGGTGACCTACACACCAAACCTGCAGCTACATATGGAACAATTTCCTCTTGAAAAAAAAAAAAACCTGAAACCTGGCTGAGCAGCGCCTACGCCGCAGGCGAAGGAGAAAAGGAGCAGGTGGGAGAGGCCAGACGCGGAGGGCCATAAGGACCGCCCCTGGGCGGCAACCCACAGTCACAGGAGGGAGCTCAAACCCTGAGCTTCTCCCTGAGGAGTGAAGGCTCTGAACCCCACATGGGACACCCCCAACCTTTAAGACCTGCACCTGAGACATGAGCCCCCAAAACATCTAGCTTTGAAAACCAGTCACTTCACGATACCTGCCCTACAGTCCGAGAGACAGCTGTAGAAGGCCCGCGCTCAGACTCACCAGCCCTGGGTCCAGCGCGGAAGCCGCCTCCGGGGATGCCCCAACGGCTGGGGGAGAGGCTCTGTTTGCTGGTCCTGAAGCACCGGCCTGAGGGGCAGGCCTCTGATTTAACACATTTGGGAGACTGCTGGTGTTCTCTGCGAAGGAGGCTGGCAGGCAGCATCTCTGTGCCCTCCTTCCAGGGTCAGGATCTCTCAGGAGGGAGTTTTCACACGTGTCAGGTACCCGGTTTTACGTCAAGGGCCCCAGTTTTATGTCAGACGCCCGGTTTTACCTCTGGTGCCCCAGCATTATGTCAGGCGCCTGGGGAGTCTGGTGCCCAGGTTTACATCAGGTGCCCGGTTTGACACAAGGTGCTGGGTTTTACATCTGGTCCCCCCGCTTTACAACTGTTGCCCCTGCTTCTCGTCAGGTGCCGTGGATTTACGTCAAGTGCCCCAGTTTTACGACAGGTGCCGGGTTTTATACCAGGCACCCGGTTTTTACCTCAGATGCCAGCTTTACGTCAGGCACTGGTTTTACGTCAGGCGCCCGGTTTTACGTCAGGCGCAGAGCTTACGTCAGGCGTAGGGCTTATGAGAGGCGCCCGGTTTTATGTCAGGCTCCCAGTTTAACGTCGAGTGCCCGGGGTTTACATCAAGTGCCCCAGTTTTATTGCAGGTCCCAGGTTTACGTCAGGCACTCAGTAATACGTTAGGTGTCGTGGTTTTACATCAGGCGCCCGGGCTTACGTCAGGCGCCAGTTTTACGTCAGACGCCCGGTTTTACGTCAGGCGCCGGCTTTACGCGAGGCACCGGGCTTACGTGACGCACCGGTTTTACGTCACGTGCCTCTGGGGTTTACAACAAGTGCCCCAGTTTTACGACAGATCACAGGTTTACAGAAGTAACACGTCAGGTGTCATGGATTTCATCAGGTGCCTGGTTTTAGGTCAGGTGCCCCAGCTTTACATCTGATGCTCCGTTTGTTTGGGGTTTCTTTCTTTTTTTTTTTTTTTGAAGTAAAACTTTTATTATTTGCAGTTTACGAGAATATTTAAAAATAGTCAAAAGAATCTACATACAAACTAATAGAATTAGTAAATTATTTTAGCTAGGTAGGTCTCTGGATAGATGAAGAGACAAAAATTGTATTTTCATACACCAACACCAAAAAATTTGCAAGTGCAGTTTAAAATGAATTCCATTACAGAGCATGAAAAAATATTGGATATCTAAGGAAATAAGTAGATCCCCCTTATTTGTGGAGACTGTGTTTTAAGACAGCAGTCCCCAGCCTTCTTGGCACCAGGGACTGGTTTTGTGGAAAACAATTTTTCCACAGATTCGGGGGGAGGATTCGTTCAGGCAGTAATGCCAGCAATGGGGAGCCATGGCGAGTGGCAGATGAACCTTCACCCACTCACTCACCCGTTGCTCACCTCCTGCTGTGCGGCCCAGTTTGTAATAGGCTGTGGACCTGTATCACAGCCCGGGGGTTGGGGACCCCTGGTTTAAGACCTCCCCCCTCCAGTGGATGCCTGAAATCAAGGATAGTTCGAGACACTATGTATAAAGTTTTTCCTACACATATGTACCTCTGATAAAGTTTAACTTACAGTTACAGTAAGAGGTTAACAACAGTAACTAATAATAAAATACAACAGTTATAACAATATACCATAATAAAAGTTATATAAATGTGGTCTCTCTCTCTCTCTCTCTCTCTAAATATTTTGTTGTACAAATTTAATACCTTTTCTGTCTTTTAACTAAGCACTTACACACTGTGGCTGTATCTTTTGCAGTTTGAGGTGTGACAGCAAAACTAGCACAAATTTCTTTTTCCTTCACAACTTCATAGACAGAACATTTGTTCTTACTAGATCTTAGCAACCTCAGCACTTAACTTATTTTTTCCTTTATTAAGTCAAGAGCTTTCACCTTTTCACTTAAAGGAAGAACTTTATGGCTTCTCTTTGGTATATCCGAATTGCCAGCATCTCTACTCGTGCGCTTTGGGGCCATTGATAAGTAAAATAAGGTTTTCCTGAACACAAGCACTGTGATGCTGTGGTAACCAAGCAGGACCTACGGGGCCTTCCTGGGAAAGACCCCTACCCCTACCCCCAAGTCCCCTGCTTTGGGTCCTCTGTGAAGTACCTAATAACAGTATCAGATGAACATTTCCTGAGTTGTTTTACAGATGCTAAAACCACCACCAAGTGGAAGAGGTTAACTACTTGATGACCATGATGAGCATGTAGCCCCCAGACCTACTGGAGCCTCGGGATTAACAACGTTAACCCCTGTGACATCACCTTCTTACCTCACCATCAACCTTTCAGAGAATTGTGCCTGAGCTGATCACATACCCTGAGTGTCCTCTCCTTCACCTTGCCTTTAAAAATGCGCCCCTGAAACTCATCAGGGAGTTCAGGTGTTTTCGAACATTAGCTGTCCTGGACTCCTTGTCTGGTTCTTTACAGTAAACAGGGCACTTTCCTTCACCATAACCCGGTATCAGTAGATTGGCTTTACTGTGCATGGGCTAGCGGACCCAAATGTGGTTCAGTAACACAGTAACAGTTGATTTGATAACCAAGAGGGCTACTAGGTAAATAACAGGTGGGACAGAGCAGGAGGGCATGAGATTTCATCATGCTACTCAGAAAGGCATGCAATTTAAAATTTATGAATTATGTCTGAAATTTTTCATTTAATATTTTCAGACTCTGGATTGGTGCCCCAGTTTTACATCTGGTGCCCTGGGTTTTGTTTTGTTTTGTTTTTAAGATCTTTATTGGAGTATAACTGCTTCACAATACTGTGTTAGTTTCTGTTGCACAACAAAGTGAATCAGCTGTATGTATACATATATCCCCATATGCCCTCCCTCTGGAGCCTCCCTCCCACCCGCCCTATCCCACCCCTCTAGGTCATCGCAAAGTGTGCCCTGATTTTTGAGGCTGCCTCCAGGGGACACCTCTACATCACCTGGCTCTGGTGGCCATGGGGCCTATGCTTTCGGCCCCACAGCACTGTTTATATTTGCATATTTTAAAATCTACTGCCTGAGGGTCTGGCTTCCAATCAGCCTGAATCTAGGTACTGACTGAGATTCCCCCACTTTGTAACACAGACTGGTCTTGGCAAACCCTCATCTACTAGGAGCCATTAAAAATAAAATAGGCTGTTTGGACAATCACTAAGGTTTGAGAGACAAGGGTGAGGCAGGATTGAACGATCAGGCTCATCTCCTGCAGGAGGCCACTCCTTTAAGTCTAGCTGCTTTATCTAATGCAACAGAGAGTCAAGCAAAAGGAAGAAACAAAAGAATATGTTCCAATCAAAAGAACAAGATAAAACCTCAGAACCAAACCTTAATGAAACAGAGATAAGTACATTATCTGATAAGGAAAATCTTCCTGAGCACTGGTCAGTGGGATGAAGAAATGGGGGTGGCCAACACAGGCAAGATGGAGAAACACACCAGGAAAAATAAATAAACAAGAAAAATATTAGATACTGAAAAGTACTATGAAGAGTACTACTTATAATAGCATAATAAAATAGTAGTATTAAAATAGAGCTGATATGCAAGGTTTCTAAACCTTGGAACTTGATACTTTGGACTGGATAACTCTCTGTTGGGGGGGTGGGTTTCTTGTGCATGGAGGGATGTTCTCCAGTGTCCCTGGCTTCTACCTATTAGATGCCAGTAATATGACCCCTTCAGTTGTGACTCAAGACATTGCCAAGTGTCCCAGAGGGAGAGAGAAATCGCCCCCAGTTGAGCACCACTGCAATGGAGCCACTAGATGATACCTTTCAGCTCCAAACGTTTATCCTCATAATGAAACCAGAATACTGTACATAATGAACCTGCCCCATCCTCTCTTTTCAACCAACCTTTGTAATGATAGATGACATCCTCTTCTGTACCTAATTGTAAAGCTTGCAGAACCGTTTGCCTCAATAACATTCCAAACCTGTATTGTAGGAACTGAAAACACCATCAGACCCTGTAAAAAAGATGACAAGGTGTCCTGCACTATTGACATAGTTAAGAACCTCCATGAATAGCGCTTCTAAGCTATTATCTGGAGACCAACAGGAATGTTGAAGAGTTTCTCCACATGAAAGCACTTATCTGCACAGTCATAAAAGATATCCCATTACCATGGAAGGAAATTAAAACTGCAATAAATTTCAAAAGAGAAGAATGAAGAAGAGTAGGTATAAAGGACCAGTAGAAAATCTCAAGTGAGAACATGCTCAACACAGAAAGGGGAGGAGGGCTGTGGAGGCCATGACTGCATTGTATAGAGAGTGACCTGGCACTGCCGGTGAACATGGACACACTTAGAAAACAGATGCAAATACATCAAGAGGGTCTAGAGAGTACTGTTTAGAGAAGGCCTTCTCTCTGTCATCCAAATCATATTCAAATTAAGTTGAAACCATGACAAAACCTTTGTATTTGATTCTGGCCACTGAGAAATTCCATTTGGAAGATGTTAAATAGCTCATGAAATTAAAACTCACACCTGAACTAAAAGTCTCCATCTTCCTTTGTTTGTGCTAAAATTTTAGGGCCGATCCCATAAAATATTTTTAGGACAGAAACTTCAAAAACTCTAGGAAACATGTTTAGTGAGCATAAGAAGAAATCATTGAGCTATAGATATTTATGGCAAGTAAAAATTGGTTTTCATTAGTTACCTTTTCTAAATAATACTCTTACAGATTAAACTAATTTTTAATAGAGAATTGACATGACTCTACTTATCTTACAAGTTTCTCTATTTTACTTCTCTATTATATTAATACAATTTAAAGAAATAAAACACAGGAATCTTGAATTTTTTTTAATTTTATTTAATTTTTGGCTCGTTGGGTCTTCATTGCGGCACGCAGGCTTTCTGGCTTTCTCTAGTTGTGACAGCAGGGGCTACTCTTCCGGGGGCTACTCTCTGTTGTGGTGCACGGGCTTCTCATTGCGGTGGCTTCTCTTGTTGCGGAGCACGGGCTCTAGGCACGCAGGCTTCAGTAGTTGTGGTGCACAGGCTTAGTTGCTCCACGCATGTGGGATCTTCCTGGACCAGGGATCGAACCTGTGTCCCCTGCATTGGCAGGCAGATTCTTAACCACTGCACCACCAGGGAAGTCCCAGAAATCTTGCATTTAAAAAAATATATAATGTTAGACCAACTGCTTCCTCTGTTTTTCAGAAGAGCACAGATTTTATCACAGATTTCCCTTAAATAAGAAGTATGGGTTGGAAAGGGCACAGGAGTCAGATGCTTTAAAACACCTCTTCTACCCTTCGCCAGCTACATGATTCTGTTAATTCATTTAATATTGCTGAGAACCAAGTTTCTCATATAGAGATTGGATATAACAAGTATATACTATTCATGGGGTGGCTGTGAAAATAAAAAGAAATGGCCTATGAGAAAAGGCTTTGCAAACCGTAAAGTTTTATCAAGTGCTGTTTTGTTATCATCTTATCATTGAATTAACATAAAATGTGGCCACAGTGTGGTTTACATAAAACATTCAAGCATGCAGATGACCAAGAGGTCCAGCTTGAAGAAACTTTAGTCGGGCTTCTTCCAGACTATAGACCCTGACCTCCCTTTCCTCAGAGGATTTTCTTTAGAAAACTTATAAATTCTTTCTTTGCCTATTTGATATGTAAATCCTTTTAAAAGCCTCTAACTCCTTGTACCTTCAAGAAATATCTTCCTCCAGGAGCTGGGAGCCATCATTTTGAAACAATAACATCAAGCCCCCCAATCTCCCAGTTTCTGTGGTAGGGTAGGAGCCCAACTTCCATGAGCACTTTGCTCCAAGTTGTAAAACTACCTTCTGTCATGAACATAAGAGAAAGTTTACTTTTCCTTTGGGAAAGACCCATTAGCAAATACAGACAGCCTATGATCCCCCCCATTCCCCAGCTATTCAAAACTCACCCACCCTTTATTTCAGCAGAGTTAAGTTCAGACTTTAGTTCTGGCCCTTCTCCTCTTTGCAACAGCCTTGAATAAAGTCTTCCTTGCCTGTTAAATTTTGTCCTGTACAATTTTGGTTTTGACGCGTTTGCAAAAGAATGAAGATATACCCTAGGATTCATTTGCAGCAAAACTTAACAGCCCCCAACTCCACTTGTGACTCACCCAGGTTATAGCTCGCATTAGTCTCTTACAGACTGAAACCTCCTGGAGGTGAGGAACTAACCAAGTAACTGACCGCGTCTAACAATGTCCTCTCTATATAACCATGTATTTATGTATGTGGATCAACATGTAGTTATTACTGTTTTCAGTCCCTGAATTAGTATACATATCAGAGTTTAACTTCTCAGAAGCCAGAGCACTTGAAATACTTCCACAGGTGGTAGATCTGGTGATGCTGCAAAGCAGATTGCAAGAGAAACACATTTTTAAACCACTTTATTGAGGTATGATTGACATACAAAAAGCTGTACGTATTTAATGCACATGACTTGATGAGTTTGGAGATAAGTATACACCCATGAAACCATCACCACAATCTATGCCATAAACCTATCCATCACCTCCAAAAGTTTCCTCACACCCTCCTTACTTATCATTGTTTGGGGATAAGAACATTTAACATAAGATCTATCCTCTTACCAAATTTTTAAGTATATAATACAGTGTTGTTAATTATAGGCACTATGTTATACAGTAGATTTCTAGGACTCATTCATCTTGTATAACTGAAACTTTGTACCCTTTGACTAATACCTCCCCATTTTCCCTAACCCCAGTCCCTAGCAACCACAGTTCCAACTCACTGCTTCTATGATTTACTTTCCTCTTGTAAGTGGTATCATGCAGTATTTCTCCTGCTGTCTGGCTTATTTCACTTAGCATAATGCCCTCCAGGTTCATCCATATTGTCACAAATGGCAAGATCTCCTTCTTTTTTAAGCTTGAATAACATTTCATTTCATGTGTTTGCCATATTTTCTTTAGCTATACATCTTTTGATTGCATTTAGGTTGCTTCCGTGTCTTGGCTATCGTGAATAATGCTACAATGAACGTAAGAGTGAAGATCTCTATTCGAAATACTGATTTAATTTCCTTTTAACATATACCCAGCGTGATATTGCTGGATCATAGGGTAGTTCTAATTTATTTTGAGAAACTGCATACTGTTTTCCACAGTGGCTGCACCAACTTACATTCCCAGCAGTAGTGCACAAAGGTTCCCTCTTCTCATTCTCCCAACACGTATCTTTTGTTTTTTGTTTGTTTTTCTTTTTTTTAATTTTTTTTAATATTTCTTAAAATATTTATTTATTTACTTGGTAGCATCGGGTCTTAGTCGGGCACACGGGATTTTCATTGCCACGTGCAGGATCTTCCTTCTGGCATGTGGCATCTTTCGTTGCGGCATGCAGAATCTTTAGTTGCAGCATGTGGGATCTTTTTTAGTTGCAGCATGTGAACTCTTAGTTGTGGCATGTGGGACCTAATTCCCTGACCAGGGATCAAACCCTGGGCCCCTGTGTTGGGAGCACAGTCTTAGCCACTGGACCACCAGGGAAGTCCCCTCTCTTTTTTTTTTTTTTAGTTAAGAGATTTTATTCTAATAGCTTGTAATTACAGTGCTTGTTTGTCGAAATGAAAACTGAAAACAAGTATACAAAACACTTGATTACTAACTGTGTTTTGAAAGCAGTAAGAGGTTCCACAACACCAAATAAACCAGTTCTGAGGTTTTCCCCGAGATAAAGTTTAACAGCTCCAGCTTCTTCAGTGTTTATCAAAATACAAAAGATAAAAGTAGAGGTTATTATTTTTCAATGGCAAATCTGACCGTTGCAGGCTGAGGGAGTGAAAGCACATGTAGACAGGGGCTCCGAAGGGCTGGGGCTCAAGGATGACCACCCGCGCTCCTGCTGGTGAGACCCCAGAGAGACCAGAGCAGGCAAGCAAGGGGACTGCAGGGCTCCCGCTCAAACCAGAACATTCCAACCTAAGTGCCCATGCTGACCCAAGAAAAGGCTGGGGATCCTCCAAGGGGTCTGAGAGCGGCTGCTGCAGCCTCCAGCCCATCTCCTGGACGGCCATGTAAGAAGCACAGATGCAAGCACAAACGCTATGGGGTGTGGGATGACCCAAGACAGAGCAAATCACATGGACCCTATTGTGACCATGCAGAATGGATCATGGCTGGTTCTGCCCCGTTTCATGTTCCCAATGGGAAACAGACCACTAGTGGACTGGACTCAGGCCATTACTGCAGAACCTACACTAGGCACATTTCTCCCTTCTGTGTGTTCAAGTGTTCTCCTTATCTTGTACTTGTAACTTTTTTTTTCTTTTGTGCTACGTGGGCCTCCCACTGCTGCGGCCTCTCCCGTTGCGGAGCACAGGTTCCGGACGCACAGGCCCAGCGGCCATGGCTCACGGGCCCAGCCGCTCCGCGGCATGTGGGATCCTCCCGGACCAGGGCACGAACCCGTGTCCCCTGCATCGGCAGGCGGACTCTCAACCACTGCACCACCAGGGAAGCCCTACTTGTAACTTTTTTTAAATGCACTGAGTTTGGGTTAAAAACCAACCACCAAAATGGATCTCAACACAGATCTAAAGCCCGGAGGAGAAGCATCGGGCTTGTCTGACACGGCGACTCCTGGATGACCCGGGTGCCTAAAATCCCCTCTCAGTACTAAACAATGGGTTGGTTTTCTTTTTATAATAAAAAAAAAAAAGCTGAGTAATATTGCATAGGAGTACCAGAAACTGCCTCATTGGAAACAAAAGCTATTTACATTAAATAAAAACCCAGGTGCAGGCTGCGTCTGCACGTTTACAGCGCGGTGAAGTACACGGTGACCGACCATGGAGACAGCTTCTGGCACTCACACCCCAGGGCACGTTTGCCACATGAGAGTAAAGCGAGGGTAGAAGGAGGGAGTGAGAGGGGAGGAGAGAGGAGTACAGCTCACTTCTGGTTCTGGAGCTGATTGGACAGCCAGTCCAGTCCCTCATAGAGCCCGTCCCCGCTGGTGGCACAGGTGGCCTGAATGTACCAGTTCCTGTGGCACAGAGAGTGCAGACCCAGCTTGTCTGTGATCTCAACTGCATTCATGGCATTGGGGAGGTCCTGTTTGTTAGCAAACTCTGAGCAGAACGGCATCCCTGAGCACGTCTTCTGCCAGCATCCTCATAAGCTCCTCTCGGGCCTCATTCACAGGCTCTCTGTCCTTGCTGTCAACCATGAAGATGAGACCTTGTGTGTTCTGGAAGAAGTGGTACCACAGAGGCCAGATCTTGTCCTGGCCTCCCATGTCCCACACAGTGAAGCTGATGTTCTTGTATTCCACGGTTTCCACGTTGAAGCCTAGAGTGGGAATGGTGGTCACGATTTCACCCAGCTTCAGTTTGTACAGGATAGTGGTCTTTCCCACAGCATCTAGGCCCACCATGAGAACGCACATTTCTTTTTTGCCAGAAAGGCCCTTGAAGAGGTTTGCAAAGATATGCCCCACGCTGTAGACCCATGGGAGCAACACGGGCCAGAGAAACCCTCGGCGGCGGCGCAGCTGCTACCCCGACGCAGGCGCTGGTTTCACTCCCACAAGATAGCGGCTCTGACGGCGGCCCCCCTGTTTTTTTTTAACTATAGCCATCCTGACAGGTGTGAGGTGATATCTCATTGTGGTTTTGATTTGCATTTCCCTGATTACTGGTGATGTTGAGCACCTTTTCATATACCATTTGGCTATTTGTATGTCTTCCTTCAAAACCGATGCATTTCAATGCAACTTTAGAAAATAACGATTTGAAGACGGATTATAGACGTGTAAATATACAAATCTCAAGCAATAGCAATATCAAACATTTGTCAATATTAAACATAATTTAAACCTAGCTAATTTAGCTCTAAAATGTTCTACTGAAAGATGCAGAAAGAAGAGATGTGGCACAGGTACAAGACAAATGAGAAGAGTACAGTCTCAGGAAAAAGTAGAGAAAATAAAGCTCCGCTCTTAAAATCCTTCTATAGTTTCCAATTACTTAAAGCATAAAGTAAAACACCATAATACCTCAGAAACTTTGGCCAAATCTGGACCAAATCAAATTTCTCCCCTTTCTCTCTTTGCATTTGCTTCTCCATCCCTTATACTCAGTGTCTCCTTGTGAATAGAGAGGAACTTCCCCCTACATCTCAGAACCTGAAACAGCCAAATCTATTACTACAATCACCTAAAACCTTTTTTTACCTGAGAGGGTTTGCAAATGGGTCACACAATCACTGTGTCACACCCAAATCCAAAAGCCCTATGAAATCTCCTCCCATCTCAATATGACTAGGACTCTACATTTTTCAAGGCAAGTTCATCTATTACCTTTACCATCACTAGCAGTGAGTTTATTATTATTAAGTGCACTTTATTTGTGAGAAATCTGATGTTGATAGAGTTTATTTCTTGCAGGTTTATGATGTATACAAAAACTTCACGTATTTAATATGTACCATTAGATGCTAAGAGACTGTAAATTTCTTACTTGTGTCAAGATACGACTTAAGAAAGTCCTTCAGCCCATTTCTATGTGGGATAATCAGATCCCAGGAGTGATAAAAATCAATCTCTAATTCCGTACAGCCTGCTGTATGTTCCCAGAAGGGTGCTAGGACTGAAATGCACCCAAAGTGATAAAAGATGGACATCCCAGGACAACCAACAGAGTTAACTTAAGTTTCTCCTGATTCCCCAGAGCAGCAGGTAAACACACAACACAGACTTAGGATGACAGGTGCTTCTCTGTATAGTCACAGGAACATAAAGGCCAGAGGGGCAGAATGGCCTTCCTCTCGGACCCAGGTTGCGCTTCCTGAAAAATCCTGCCTGCCTATGGAGCGCCTCTCCACATACAGGCTGTGTCATTATTGTCTAAGGCTGTGGAAACTGCCCCTCCAAAGGGAAGAATACTCCTGAGTCTCCAACTTGGTATAGCCATCACCATGCTGTTAAATCCTTTATCCTTTACCTACTTTAAAGGGATTTGTGGGGCTTCCCTGGTGGCGCAGTGGTTGAGGGTCCGCCTGCCAATGCAGAGGACACGGGTTCGTGCCCCGGTCCGGGAAGATCCCACATGCCGCGGCGCAGCTGGGCCCGTGAGCCATGGCCGCTGAGCCTGCGCATCTGGAGCCTGTGCTCCGCAGTGGGAGAGGCCCCAACAGTGAGAGGCCCGCATACTGTAAAAAAAAAAAAGGGATTTGTGCCTTTCGCATGTGTCTCTTGATACCTCACTATCAATCACTTTCTCCCTTGTGAAAAACATGCAGAGAATCACAAAAAAAATAAATAGATTTGGTAGTTCAGAAATTCCAATTACATGCCCAATACCCTTCTACTTTCTGCTTAATATGTAAAGGAATCCTGTAATACAAACCTTATAAATCACAGAACTGATCCCAAAGTCTAAAATCAGAAAATAATAAAGGCTTTACTAGTGGGAAGCAGCCACATAGGACAAGGAGATCAGCTCGGTGCTTTGTGTCCACCTAGAGGGGTGGGATAGGGAGGGTGGGAGGGACACACAAGAGGGAGGGGATATGGGGATATATGTTTATGTATAGCCAATTCACTTTCTTATACAGCAGAAACTAACACACCATTGTAAAGTAATTATACTCCAATAAAGATGTTAAAAAATAAAACCCTATCAGTGAGTGTCAAGTGACAATTAAGCTGCATCTGTTGGCAGGCTTTATAGTGGCAAGTGAGTTGATGTACTTCAATAGTACAGCTGCATCTGGTGGCAGGCTTTAAGTCAGAATTGGACACTTATTTTAGTCCATGCATAGCCCGCCCATTATTTTATTTACCACCTCTGTCCGCGCCTCTTTCCCACACTGTGCACTTGTCTCAGTCAGTTTTGGTAAGCCCACAAGCTAACCCTAGCCAAAATGAGTAAAAAACAAATGTCTCTGGAGAGCTTCTTTGAAAAGGGGGAAAGACCCAATGATGAGACAGCAGAAGACTCTAAGACTGCATTTAAAAGAAATCTGCATTTACAAGAAAATACCAAAGGTCCTACTTAAATTCATTGCAACAGGTGATTCACATTACCCAAGCCCACTTTGTATAAAATGTGGCTACTGGCTATCCAACAAAGCCATGAAACCTTCAAAACTACTCACCTATCTCAGCTTTCAAAAGAGTTTGAGCATTACTTCCCAACCACAAAAGACCCCTGAACTGGGAAGGAATGGATCCATGACCCATTTGTGAATAAGCCAGGTGAATCGATTTTGTCTGTGCTAGAAGAGGATCAACTGCTTGAGATCCCAAATGACGGTGGCCTTAAAAGTATGTTTGAGACAACTTCAAATCTCCATACGTTCTGGATTAAAGTCCAGGCAGAATATCCTGAGATTGCCACAAAAGCACTGAAAAGCCTGCTTCCATTTCCAACGTCCTATCCTTGTGAAGCAGGGTTTTCTGCAGTGACAGCGACCAAAACGAGATCACAGAGTAGACTGGACATAAGCAACACACGTCAGGTATCACTGTCTCCCATCGCCCCCAGATGGGACCATCTAGTAGCAGGAAAACAAGCTCAGGGCTCCCACTGATTCTGCATTATGGTGAATTGTATAATTATTTCATTATATATTACAATGTAATAATAATAGAAATAAAGTGCACAATAAATGTAAAAAAAAGAAAAGAAAAAAAGCTTTAAAGTTGTTGACGGAGTTCTGTTTCTGATTAGGATGTAGAACAGTGCAAAAGACCATCATCTCCATGGTAACAACAAGAAAAACAAAATTACTTTTCTATAAAGCTATCAAAGAGCCGTGACAAAAAAGCAAAGAAGGTTTAATGAACTATGTTACAGAAAGACAAGCAAAGAGCCGCAGATGCTTCCACACTTAGCAGCAAATTCCAATCTGACTTTGCAAATTCCAAGCAAACTTGCCAGAGATGGAAGGGAGAGGGATTAGGAGAAACCAGCAGGTTTTAACAGTGAGGACAGGCAAAAGACAGAATCTATGATAGCTCAAATACAAAAAGAACTGTTCAGGCCAACATATCTCCAATCTCCCACACGCTAGGAATTTTTCTGAGAAAGTAGCAGAAATAATTATGAGGACAGGGCTAGCTAAAAGACAGAAAATTTTTTGGCCATTTCATGGTGCTCAGATCCCAGGACTCTGTAAAACTTGAATCCGTAAGTAAATCATAAGCAACTAAGCTAAAAATCAAACGCTTTCAAGTTCAAACTTGGGAAAATCAAAAGGATTAATTTGTCCCTTAGTTGTAGCAACAGTAGTAAAGAACATCGGGGGTTTCCCTATCTTGGCTATTGTAAATAATGCTGTGATTAACATAGGAGTGCACATATCTTATCAAATAGGAGTTTTCATATTCTTTGGATAAATATTCAGAAGTACAATAGCTGGACCAATGATACTTCTATCCTTAATTTTTTGAGGACTCTCCATACTGTTTTCCATAGTGGCTACACCAATTTACATTCCCACCAACAGGGTAGGAGGGTTTCCTTTTTTCCACATCCTCTCCAACACTTGTCATTTCTTTCCTTTTTGATGATAGCCATCCTAAGGGGTGTGAGGTGATATCTCTTTGTGGTTTTGATTTGCATTTCCTTTATAATTAGTGATGTTGAACATCTTTTCATGTGCCTGTTGGCCATCTGCACGTTTTCTTTGAAAAAGTGTTTGTTCAGCTCCTCTGCCCATTTTTTAATTGGATTGTTTGGTTTTTTGTCATCGTATTGTATGAGTTCTTTACATATTTTAGAATACTAACCCCTTATCTGAGATATGATTTGCAAATATATTCTCCCATTCAGTAGGTTGTCTTTTCACCTTGTCAATGGTTTCCTTTGCTGTGCAGAAGCTTTTTCGTTTGATTAGATCTCACTTGTTTATTTTTTATTTTGTTTCCCTTGACTGAGGAGACATGCAAAAAACATATTGCTAAGACCCATGTCAAAGAGCGTACTGCTTCTAGGAGCTTTATGGTAAGCATACAACCTAAGTGTCTATCAATGAATGAATGGATAAAGAAGATGTGATACATATATATACAATGGAATACGCCTCAGCCACAAAAAAAAAAAAAAAAAAAGATGAGATTCTGCCATTTGTGACAACATGGCTGGACCTTAAAGGTATTAGGTTAAGTGAAATAAGTCAGATGGAGAAAGACAAATATAATATGATTTCACTCATATGTGGGCTATAAAAAAATTAAAGTTTTTATTATTAATTTTTATTGGAGTATAGTTGATTTACAATGTTGTGTTAGTTTCTGCTGTACAGCAAAGTGAATCAGTTATACATACACATATATCCACTCTTTTTTAGATTCTGTTCCCATATAGGTCATTACAGAGTACTGAGTAGAGTTCCCTGTGCTATATAGTAGGTCCTTATTAGTTCTCTATTTTATATATAGTAGTGTGTATGTCAATCCCAATCTCCCAATTTATCCCTCCCCCCCGTTCCCCCTTGGTAACCATAACTTTGTTTTCTCCATCTGTGACTCTATTTCTGTTTTGTAAATAAGTTCATTTGTACTGTTTTTTTAGATTCCACATATAAGTAATATCATATGATATTTGTCTTTCTCTGTCTCACTTACTTCACTCAGTATGACAGTCTCTAGGTCCATCCATGTCACTGCAAAAAGAAATAAATGAACAAACCAAACCAAACCAACAAACCAAAAAATAACAACCACACAGAGTTGTGGTTACCAGAGGGGAAGGGTGGGGTGGGTGAAATGGGTGAAGGGAATCAACTGCATGTTGATGGATGGATTTTTGGTGGTGAGCACACTATAGTGTACACAAAAGTACTGGAGTCAGACAAGTACAACAGTCAGACAAGAAAAAGAAATAAAAGGTATTTAAATTGGAAGGGGGGACTTCCCTGGTGGTCCAGTGGATGGGACACCATGCTCCCAGTCCAGGAGGCCCAGGTTCGATCCCTGATCAGGGAGCTGGATCCCACATGCATGCCACAAGTAGGAAATCCACATGCCACAACTGAGAAGTCCACATGTCACAACTAAAGATCCCACATGCCGCAACTAAGAAGTCCACATGCTGCCACGAAGATTCTGCGTGCTGCAACAGAGACCTGGCGCAGCCAATAAATAAATAAATAAATTGGAAGGGAAGAGGTAAAATTGTCATTATATGCAGATGACATGATACTATATATAGAAAACCCCAGACTCCACACAAAAACTACTAGAACTGAAAAATGAATTCAGCAAGGTAGCAGGATACAAGATTAACATTCAGAAATCAGTTGCATTTCTTTACACTAACAATGAAATATAAGAAAGGGAATGTAAAGAAAATACCTTTTAAAATCACATCCCCCAAAATAAAATACTTAGGAATAAACCTGACCAAGGAGGTGAAAGACTTATTTGCTGAGAACTATAAAACATTAATAAAGGAAAATGAAGATGACTCAAAGAAATGGAAAGATATCCCATGCTCTTGGATTTGAAGAATCAATATTGTTAAAATGACCACACTACTGAAAGCAATCTACAGATTTAATGTAATCCCTATCAAATTACCCATGACATTTTTCACAGAACTAGAACAAATAATCTTAAAATTTATATGGAACCATAAAAGACCCAGAATTGCCAAAGCAATCCTGAGGAAAAAAGAACAAAGCAGGAGGCATAACTCTCCCAGACTTCAGATAATACTACAAAGCTACAGTAATCAAAACAGCATGGTATTGGCACAAAAACAGACATATGGATCAATGGAACAGAATAGAGAGCCCAGAAATAAACCCACACACCTACAGTCAATTAATCTTCAACAAAGGAGGCAAGAATATACAATGGGAAAAAGTCTCTTCAGCAAGTAGTGTCAGGAAAGTTGGACAGCCTCATGTAAACCAATGAGGTTAGAACACACCATCTCACCATACACAAAAATAAATTCAAAATGGCTTAAAGACTTAAACATAAGACCTGACACCATAAAGCTCCTAGAAGAGAACATAGGCAAAACATTCTCTGACATAAATCATACCAATTGTTTCTTAGGTCAGTCTCCCAAGGCAATAGAAATAAAAACAAAAATAAACAAATGGGACCTAACCAAACTTACAAGCTTTCACCCAGCAAAGGAAACCATAAACAAAATGAAAAGACAACCAACTGAAGGGGAGAAAATATTTGCAAATGATGCGACCAAAAAGGGCTTAATTTCCAAAATATACAAACAGCTCATACAACTCAGCAACAACAAAGCAAACAACCCAATCAAAAAATGGGCAGAAGACCTAAATAGATATTTCTCCAAAGAAGAAATACAAATGGCCAATAGGCACATGAAAAGATGCTCAACATTATTAAAGAAATGCAAATCAAAACTACAATGAGGTACCACCTCATACCAGTCAGAATAGCCATCATTAAAAACTCTACAAATAACAAATACTGCAGAGGATGTGGAGAAAAGGGAACCATCCTACACTGTTGGTGGGAATGTAAGTTGGTGCAGCCACTATGAAAAACAGTATGAAGATTCCTCAGAAAACTAAAAATAGAATTACCATATGATCCAGCAATTCCATTCCTGGGCATATATCCAGACAAAACTCTAATTCAAAAAGATACATGCACCCCTATGTTCATAGCAGCACTATTCACAATAGCTAAGACATGGAAACAACCTAAATGTCCATCGACAGATGAATGGATAAAGATGTGGTACATATTTACAATGGAATACTACTCAGCCATAAAAAAGAATGAAATAATGCCTTTTGCAGCAACATTGATACAACTAGAGATTATCATACTAAGTGAAGTAAGTCAGAAAGAGAAAGACATATGATATCACTTATATGTGGAATCTAAAATATGACACAAATGAACCTATCAATGAAACAGAAACAGATTCACGGACATAGAGAACAGGCTTGTGGTTGCCAAGGGGGAAGGGGTTGGAGGAGGGATGGAGTGGGAGGTTAACAACAAGGTCCTACTGTAGAGCACAGAGAGCTGTATTCAATATCTTATGATAAACCATAATGGAAAAGAATATTGAAAAAAGAATATATATATATATGTATAACTGAATCACTTTGCTGTACAGCAGAAATTAACACTATATTGTAAATCAACTATATTTCAATAAAAAAATTAAATTAAAAATTTGGGGTGGTGAGCACACTATAGTGTATACAGAAGTAGAAATATAATGTTGTACATGTGAAACATAATGTTATAATATATACAATGTTGTACATATAAATTTATATAATGTTACTACAATAAAATGTTAATTAAAATTAATTAATTAATAATAAATAAAGTAAGTTGGTGGTTGAGCTGAAGGACAAAGTGAGATCTCCTAAATTATAATTGAATCAGCTATAAACTAAAACTAACTGCAATTGTAATCCAGCTCTGACCCAGATTGAAGTAAGTGGAATCTAAAAGAATAGACCCGGGGGCTTTCCTGGTGGCGCAGTGGTTGAGAGTCCGCCTGCCGAAGCAGGGGACACGGGTTCGTGCCCTGGTCCAGGAAGATCCCACGTGCCGCGGAGCGGCTGCCGTGAGCCATGGCCGCTGAGCCTGCGCGTCCGGAGCCTGTGCTCTGCAACGGGAGAGGCCACAACAGTGAGAGGCCCGCGTACCGCAAAAAAAAATAAAGAATAGACCTGGTATTGGCTGCCTGGTTGAAGGAAGTTCTTGCACTCTCTGAGAATAGAGAAAAGAAGTAAAATCATCATATTTCACTTATGACTGTTCTTTAATGACTGGTATACAATAAAAGTTTATAAGACACGTAAAGAAGCAGGTGAATTGACCCATAATCAAGAGAAGGAAATTCAATAAAGAAAGACTTACTGGGACTTCCCTGGTGGCACAGTGGTTAAGACTCCGCACTCCCAATGCAGGGGACCCAGGTTCAATCCCTGGTCAGGGAACTAGATACCACATGCATGCCGCAACTAAGAGTTCGTATGCCACAACTAAGGAGCCCACCTGCCGCAACTAAGACCTGGCACGACCAAATAAAAATAAATAATTTTTTTAAAGACTTACTAATGACTCTGAAATCTACAGACAAAGACTTTAAAACAATTGTTATAAATATGTTAAATAATTGAAAGAAAAAGATAAATCGAATGAGTTTAGAGATAGTGGATTTTATGACGGATCTGTAAACTTAAAATAAATAAAATTCAAATTATCGAGCTAAAAAAAACAATTGTTTTAATAATTGAATACTGCTGGAGGCTGCAGTCCCTCTCTGCCTGGGCCTCTCCATACTGCTGCATGCGCTTTTGCACAGTATGGTCATCGTATTCCAAGAGTAAGTGCCCCAAGAAACAGGCAGTAGAAGCTTCCAGTTTCTATTGTCAACAAGCACAGAACCCAGATTCAAGGATGGAGACACAGACCTCAGTTCTCAGTGGGAGGAATGTCACAGAATTTGGGGGCCATTATTGAATCCACCACAACAAGAGAATGGATAAACAAACCACGGTCTATTGATGTGAAGTATTTCTACTTGGCAATTAAAAAAGGATGGACTATTAATTCCCACAACGTGGATGTATTTCAAAAACATTATGTTTAGTGAAAGAATCCAGACTCATAAGGAATAAATACCAAATCATTCCATTTACATAAAGTTCAAAAACAATCAAAAAATAACTTACAATGAGAGATATCAGAAGAGTACTTGCCTCTTGGGGAGCAATGGACTGAAACAGGGTACTCAGAAGCTTTGAAGGTGATGAAATATTCTATATCTTTATTCCCACATTGGCTTCATAGGTTTATAGGGGTGTCAAAGCTCACTGAACTGTACACTTAAGACCTTTGCATTTTACTGTATATAAATTAGACTGAAATAGAGCTGTTCAAAACACAAATAAAAAATTATTGAATGGACATATATACACTACCAAACGTAAAATAGATAGCTAGTGGGAAGCAGCCGCATAGCACAGGGAGATCAGCTCGGTGCTTTGTTACCACCTAGAGGGGTGGGATAGGGAGGGTGGGAGGGAGGGAGACGCAAGAGGGAAGAGATATGGGAACATATGTATATGTATAACTGATTCACTTTGTTATAAAGCAGAAACTAACACACCATTGTAAAGCAATTATACTCCAATAAAGATGTTTAAAAAAAAAAAGAAATTTTCATGGCAAAAAAAAAACAATTATTGAAACACAAGCACTTACGTGGTTCTGGATTGGATAGTGATTTGTACAAACCAGCTATAAAAAATATAACTGGAACACTTGGAAATAGTTTATAGTTTATGTTTCAGATATTTGTGATATTATGATATTATGTTTCAGATATTAGGTGAGATAAAATTTACTCATCTGTAGAGACCAAGATAGTTAACTGAAAAAAGCATATCATAAAACAATGTGTACAGTATGATCACTATGGTTAAAAATACTATAGAGGTTTATTAGGGAAGTGAAAATGCTCTCTATCATATGCTCTCTATCATACTGTCATGGTGGATACGTCATTATACAGTTGTCTAAACACATAGAATGTACAACACCCAGAACGAACTCTAATGTAAACTATGGACTTTGGTTGATAATGATGTGTCAATATAGGTTCATCAGTTGTAACATATGTACACACTCTGGTGGGGGATCTTGATAGTGAGGTAGGCTATGCCTGTGTTGGGAGAGGGGGCGTATGGGAAGTCTCTATATCTTAATTTTCTGTGACCCTAAAACTGCACAAAAATGTCTTAAAAATATAGATAGACACATAATATTACTCCCATATATTCTTAGGGAAAATGTAGGTGGAGTGTTACTAGAGTGTTACTGCGGTAATGTCTGTGCCGTGGGAATGTATGTTTTTATTTTATATTTTTGTTTGCATGGCATTTCTTATAGAAGTACTGCTTCTATAATAATAAAGGTTTACATAATTAACTTGCATTTTGTTTGTGAAAACAATGTTGAAAATTCTTTTCTAAAACTCTGTTCCCAAAACACGTCATTTTTACCTAGTATAATTTCAATTAGACTATAGTATGTGCAGTATTTAGTATAAGATTGAGTAAAGCATAACAGGTAACCTTTATGAAACCCTTAATATATGCCAATCACCGTGTTTTGCTCTTGCATTTAAACCTTGCAACAGCTGTGTGAGAAAGGTGCTATTACTTTTCCCATTTGCAGATGAGGAGCCTGAGGCCCAACACAGTCACCAAACTAAGAGAAGTCAGAGTCCCCCCTGTCATCACTCCTATGCAATCAGTCACAGTGTCCATGCTACACGTGCATAATCTCCTTCATTCTCAAAGCACTATTTTGAGATTGCAATGGCTCATCTTGTGAAACCAAGGATCCTAAGAAGTGGAATAACTTGCCCGAGGTCACAAGCCAGCCACTGGCATAGCCAGTGATATGAAAGCAGGTGTGTCTGCTATTGACCAGCAACTGCTACACTGAATCCCTGGCTTTATCAGCAGGACACAGTGTTTTCATGTGAAGCCCTAGCAGAGACTGTAACGCCATGCTTCCACTGCACAACTTGTAAAATGCCCAGAGAAGAGAAGATTTTTTTTTTTTTTTTGGCGGTACGCGGGCCGCTCACTGTTGTGGCCTCTTCCGTTGTGGAGCACAGGCCCCGGACGCGCAGGCTCAGCGGCCATGGCTCACGGGCCTAGCCGCTCCGCGGCATGTGGGATCTTCCCGGACCGGGGCACGAACCCATGTCCCCTGCATCGGCAGGCAGACTCTAAACCACTGCGCCACCAGGGAAGCCCAGAAAAGAGATATTTATAAATGGTTGTTGGAAGCAAATGCGTCCATCCATTTCTTTATAATCTAGAGCTAAAGCCCGATCATCAGAACATTGCATGTTCAGAACATATTATCCTGGCCTGCTGCAAAATTGCTTTCCCTGATTTCAACGTTCTGTCCTCAGCACCTACTGAGGGATGAGTCAAGAAAACATTCCACAAATCCCACAAACGTGTTTGCGACAAAGAAGTCATAAGTGAACATTTTTACCTTGTCTCTCTTACTCTCCTGTTGATAAGGCAAAGCTCCCAACGAGAACTATCCTTTAAAATTAGGTACTGGGTGAAACTTTACATTCCTTGAGAATTTTCCTTAGCATTTATTTTATTGTTTTATTTTTAAAACACTCAAATAGTGCTTACCTTGTGCCAGCCACTGTTCTAAATGCTTTGCTAATACTGGCACATTTGATTTAATCCTCATAACATGCCTATATAACGAAGTTACTTCTATCATTCTTATTAAGCTTATGAAGAAACGGAGGCACAGGGTGATTACTTAATTTGCCTAAGGTCATACGGTTAAAAAACATTTTTTTTCCTTACTTACAATTTGAAAACAAATGTGTTTTCTTTCTCACTGGGCTTGCTAAGAGGTTTGGAAGAGAATTTTTACCGAACCCTAGAATTTTTGGAGGATTCTTTACCTGTAAACATGCATTTTGTTTTCCTTTGAAGTTCTAATACTGCATTGTATGTTGCATTTTCTTTGTTCCTGGATGGATAGATACAGAAATAAGAATGGAGCCAAAGACTGAGATCTAGATAAAACTACAATTATGTGTGCAATTCCTATATGCTAAGACAAGTACTTTGTAACATTAAGTCAAGGGGAAAGAATCATTTCTGTATTTGATTAAAGGTTTAATATAAGTTCAAGTTAAATTCTGAAACAAAGATATAAAGGTAATTCAAATAAGAGACTAAATATGTTTAGGCAAAAGGGAGGAGAATGGTAATTTTTAATATAATTTTTAACAAATAATGGTAATTTTTTAATGCACAAATTCAATGAGTTCAGAAGAAAAGGTAAAAGTATATACAGGAGTTTGTCATACTGCCCAGAGCTTATCGTTTTTTAAAGCAATTTTTCTTGTACAAGGTCCAGAAAAGCAATAAATTTAACAAGGCACAGGAAAGCAATCGGGAGCCCAGGTATAAAGACCACATACTAGAACACAGTGACACTACGAAATACCTGTTCTTGTCTTTTGTTGCAAATAAGATCCTTCAGCAACAACAGATTTTCATTTGTAATCATTCACAGCCAATTCCAATTTAGTGCAGATGTGAGTTTAGCTCTGCAGCTGAACCAAAGCTCCTTCACATGGGGAAGTATTTTTCAATTTTGTCTCTATGATATTCCTTTGTCAGAAAAGGGATGAGAAGAACTGTTCCCATGGGCAGTGGAAGGCGTCTGTGAAAAGAAACACCCGTTTATTTGGATGCTATTTCTTTATCAAGTTACTTATTCATTGATCATCCCCTCTAGGAAACGTGCTAAAGATATTGCCAATATTATTACATCAGCATAGGAGTTGAGAAACCAGGTGAACATTTCTCTGACCAAAAGTATTACATTTTCCAGGCAACAATCTCACCTGTGTATGGGAAGTGGTGAGAGTCTGCTTCCAGGGATACCTGTGTGTTTTAGCCTCCTCAGGCTGCATTAACAAATACCACAGGCTTGGTGGCTTCAACAAAGCAGTTTTTCTCACAATTCTGGAGGCTAGAAGTCTGAGATCAAGGTGTCAGCAGGGTTGATTTCTTCTGAGGCCCCTCTCCTTGGCTTGTAGATGGCCACCTTCTCCCTGTGTCCTCACATGGTCTTCCCTCTATATGTGCCTCTGTCCTAATTTCTGCTTCTTATATTGGGTTAGGACCCATCCTAATGACCTCATTTTAACTTAATTGCCTCTTTTAAAACCCCATCTCCAAATACAGTCACATTCTTAGGTACGGTTAAGACTTAAACATGTGAATTTTAGGAGATCTAATTCAGCTCATAAGACAATGTGGACACACGTGCTTCCTCATCTCTCTACCATGTTTTAAACAGACTAGGTATTTTGCGGCCGAGACATCAATCACAGCAGCCCCATTTCTCAGAAGCCACATGAGTAACTTAAAAAGCTGATGATTTTCTGCCAAAAGCCAGAAGACTTAAGATTTTGACTATAAAATAAAGAGCTCAGTTTTTTAAACTCATATGTGACATAAATATGAATTGAGAAAATATCCCAAATTAGAAAATCAGAATAATAGTAATAAAAGTGACATTTTGGGCTTCCCTGGTGGCGCAGCGGTTGGGAGTCCGCCTGCCGATGCAGGGGACACGGGTTCGTGCCCCGGTCCGGGAGGATCCCGCGTGCCGCGGAGCGGCTGGGCCCGTGAGCCGTGGCCGCTGAGCCTGCGCGTCCGGAGCCTGTGCTCCGCAATGGGAGAGGCCACGACGGTGAGAGGCCCGCGTACCACAAAAAAAAAAAAAAAAAAAAAAAAAAAGTGACATTTTAATTTCTGAGGCCCCAGCGAGGCATTAAGAGAGCACTCAAAGGAGAACAGACCAGGAGTTGAGAGGTGAAAAAAGGGAGGCACTACTCCTTCAGAAAACTTAAATTGTGTTCTCTCTCTGTTTTAACACAAAACTTCCCATTACAACACCCTCGTCAAATCAAATCAAATCAAATCAAAATAAAATTGAAAAGGGAAGATTACACCTGAATAAATGCAGCCTTCCTAAAAGCCAAAGAAGATGCTGGCGATGGTGTCGATGTTGTCTATAAATAAAACAAAAGGACCGTGAGCCACAACTACTGAAGCCCTCGCGCCTAGAGCCTGTGCTCTACAAGAGAAGCGACCACAACGAGAAGCCCGCGCACCGCAACGAAGAGTAGGCCCCGCTCGCCACAACTAGAAAAAGCCCATGCACAGCAACAAAGACCCAACACAGCCAAAAATAAATTAATTTTTTAAAAAATTTTTTAATTAAAAATTTTAAAATAGAGGCTCACCAGCCTCCCTATTGTCACTGCGTACTGTGAATATTCCAGGTCTCCTCACTGTTTGCACAGTTTGAGCCAAAGCACCTCAGCTTCCTGAAAGATGAGCCATTATTGCATTTCACCAAAGCCAGATCTTTCTAAGGATATCTATAGCATGTTGGAGCTGAAGAGGATATTATACTCATCAAATCCAGTATCCTCCAGGTGGCCCATATGATGCTAACAGCTTTCTCAGAAGAGGCTTTGTAGTCAAAAAGTTTGCAGAATGCAAACTTTGTATTGTCTGTGGTTTGTTGTTCTTTTGACCCCACATGCTTCTCAGAGCTTCGTGGTTGCTAAAATGTATACTTTTATAAATTTATAATATTAATAGAATATATATTTAATATAATATATAATAAATATTATATATAAACTTTAATATTATAATATTAGATTTTATATGCATCATATAACATATGTAATATCTAATGTTATGATATATTACATATATTAGGTATTATATATATAAACTTTAATATTATAGTTTGAATACCCCATGGAGTATTCAGTTTTTTTAACAATTTTCCTGACCCCAGAAGCACTGTTACAAAGACAGTTCTTAGAGCACTTTGTGAAATGCAGATGTAGTCCAATTGCCTCGTTTAACAGATTGAGAAACAGAGACACAAGATTGATGCTACTTTCCCAGGGGCAATGCCAAGATCAGGATATAAATATCCTAATTCTCAGTGCCCTTTCTTCTATGCCATTGAACTTCTCCCTAATGAATACTGATCTCTGGACTTGGTCAGAAGGCCTGTGCAGATATCCATTCAGGAAATCTGAATCTTCAGGTTGGAATGTAACGTCTGACATAAATGATGTATTTAATCCTCATAAAATATATACCAAATACTATGTAAAATTTTGGATTTTAGGGTGCTTCCCTGGTGGCGCAGTGGTTGAGAGTCTGCCTGCCGATGCAGGGGACACGGGTTCGTGCCCTGGTCTGGGAAGATCCCACATGCCACGGAGCTGGCCGCTGAGCCTGCGCATCCGGAGCCTGTGCTCCGCAACGGGAGAGGCCACAACAGTGAGAGGCCCGTGTACCACAAAAAAAAAAAAAAAAAAAAAAAAATTTGGATTTGGCCTATAATTGGGGTATTCAAATAGAGAAAAGAAGTCTGTCTTATCATGCAACTCTATTTGGTCACTTGTTAGCTATAGATTGGTCCAGACCACACAGAAGGAATGTGGCAGTGTATGAGCAACAGTCTAGAATAAATTTTTGATTTGTTCATTTGGAAAAAAAAAGAGAAAAGAAGTCTTATAAATTGAACATGTTTAAATTCTCACATTGACAAAATTCTTCCACAAATTAAACAGATTATCATCTGTTTAATCTGTACTATCATTAGTACAGATTATCATGAAGAGTAGCTCACAAAAGTGTGAGCGAGGACATGGACAAAGAAAATCTATAGAAAACACCAAATTCTCAGCCAGAATATCTGTCTCCTTGTTTTCTGACTACTTATGAAAAATGCAATTTCAACTTTATTTTTTTCTTGCCCTAAGAATAGGATTGCCAGCTAAATACAGGATGCCCCATTAAGTCTGAATCTTAGATAAACAACAGATTTTTAATATAAGTAGCTCTCAAATATTGCATAAGATATACTTACACTTTATTTTTATTTTCTAAATCTGGCAATTTTGCTTATGAAGGATACTCACACTTATTGAAAAGGCCTTCAGTAAAGCAACAGATTAAAATGTCAATAGAAAGTAGAAGTTGACAGTAAGGAAAAGCCAGAAAGGCTGATTATCATTCAATAACTGAAGTTCGATTCTGAGATTTAAACTCAAGTATCAAAGATGAGAGATTAAGGGATACATTTATGCATTAAATTACATTTCCTACATTCCTGATTTGAGCCTCAGTGAAAACTACAAAAAGCCAACCTGTGTTTTATTTATTTTTTTAAATGTAATACAATTTACTTTAAAATGTTTTTTTTAATAGATCTTTATTGGAGTATGATTGCTTCACAATGCTGTGTTAGTTTCTATTGTACAACAAAGTGAATCAGTCATATGCATACATATATCCCCATATGCCCTCCCTTGTGAGCCTCCCTCCCACACTCCCTATCCCACCCCTCTAGGTCAACGCAAAGCACGGAGCTGATCTCCCTGTGCTATGCGGCTGCTTCCCACTAGCTATCTATTTTACATTTGGCAGTGTATATATGTCGATGCTATCTCACTTCACCCCAGCTTCCCCTTCCCCCTCCTCCATGTCCTCAAGTCCACTCTCTATGTCTATGTCTTTATTCCTGCCCTGCCACTAGGTTCATCACTACCATTTTTTAAGATTCCATATATATGTGTTAGCATACAGTATTTGTTTTTCTCTTTCTGACTTACTTCACTCTGTCTGACAGACTCTAGGTCCATCCACCTCACCACAAATAACCCAATCTCATTTTTTTTTATGGCTGAGTAATATTCCATTGTATATATGTGGCACATCTTCTCTATCCATTCATCTGTGGATGCACATTCAGGTTGCTTCCATGTCCTGGTTACTGTAAATAGTGCTGCAATGAACATTGTGGTACATGTCTCTTTTTTTTTTTTTTTGATTTTTTTTTGAACTTCTGAATTTTATTTTATTTTTTTACACAGCAGGTTCTTATTAGTCATCCATTTTATACACAGCAGTGTATACATGTCGATCCCAATCACCCAATTCATCACATCACCACTCCCACCCCCTGCCTCTTTCCCCCCTTGTTGTCCACACATTTGTTCTCTAAATCAGTGTCTCAATTTCTGCCCTGCAAACCAGTTCATCTGTACCATTTTTCTAGGTTCCACATATATGCGTTAGTATACGATATTTGTTTTTCTCTTTCTGACCTCACTCTGTGTGACAGTTTCTAGATCCATCCACGTCTCAACAAATGACCCAATTTCGTTCCTTTTTATGGCTGAGTAATGGTCCATTGTATATACGTACCACATCTTCTTTATCCATTTGCCTGTCGATGGGCATTTAGGTTGCTTCCATGTCCTGGCTATTGTAAATAGTGCTGCAATGAACAATGGGGTGCATGCGTCTTTTTGAATTATGGTTTTCTCTGGGTATATGTCCAGTAGTGGGATTGCTGGATCATATGGTAATTCTATTTTTAGTCATTTAAGGAACTTCCATAGTGGTTGTATCAATTTACATTCCCACCAACAGTGCAGGAGGGTTCCTTTTTCACCACACCCTTTCCAGCATTTATTCTTTCTAGATTTTTTGATAATGGCCATTCTGAACGGCGTGAGGTGGTAACCTCATTGTAGTTTTGATTTGCATTTCTCTAGTAATTAGTGGTGTTGAGCATCTTTTCATGTGCCTCTTGGCCATCTGTATCTCTTCTTTGGTGAAATGTCTATTTAGGTCTTCTGCCTTTTTTTTTTTTTTTTGCCATACGCGGGCCTCTCACTGTTGTGGCCTCTCCCGTTGCGGACCACAGGCTCTGGACACACAGGCTCAGCGGCCATGGCTCACAGGCCTAGCCACTCCGCAGCATGTGGGATCTTCCCGGACCGGGGCACGAACCCGTGTTCCCTGCATTGGCAGGCGGACTCTCAACCACTGCGCCACCAGGGAAGCCCTTCTGCCCATTTTTTAATTGAGTTGTTTGTTTTTTGATATTGAGCTCCGTGAGCTGTTTGTATATTTTGGAGATTAACCCTGTGTCCATTGTTTCATTTACAAATATTTTCTCCCATTCTGAGGGTTTTCTTTTCATCGTGTTTATGATTTTCTTTGCTATGCAAAAGCTTTTGTTTCATTAGGTCCCATTTATTTATTTTTGTTTTTATTTTCATTACTCTAGGAGGTGGGTCAAAAAAGGATCCTGCTGTGGTTTATGTCAAAGAGTGTTTTTCCTATGTTTTCCTCTAAGAGTTTGTTTTTTGTTTATTTTTTTAAGTATTTCTTTTTTAAAAATTTTTATTTATATTATATTTGACTGCGCTGGGTCTTCATTGTTGCGTATGGGCTTTTCTCTCGTTGCGGTGAGCAGGGGCTACTCTTTGTTGCGGTGTGTGGGCTTCTCATTGCGGTGGCTTCTCTTGTTGCACAGCACGGGCTCTCGGCACATGGGCTTCAGTAGTTGTGGCATGTGGACTCAGTGGTTGTGGCTCGTGGGCTCTAGAGCACAGTCTCAGTAGTTGTGGCACACGGGCTTAGTTGCTCCGCGGCATGTGGGATCTTCCCAGACCAGGGCTTGAACCCGTGTCCCCTGCATTGGCAGGTAGATTCTTAACCATTGCGCCACCAGGGAAGCCCCCTGAGAGTTTTATAGTGTCTGGTCTTACATTTAGGTCTTTAATCCATTTGGAGTTTATTTTTGTGTATGGTGTTAAGAAGTGTTCTAATATCATTCTTTTACATGTAGCTGTCCAGTTTTCCCAACACCATTTATTGAAGAGACTATCCTTCCTCCATTGAGTATTCTTGGCTCCCTTGTCAGTTATGAATTAACTGTGTACATGTGGGTTTATTTCTGAGCTGTCAATTCTGTTCCATTAGTGTATACCTGAGGCACAGGCAGGCATCACTCCTGCTGGATTCTGTAACAAATTGTGCTGGTGGCAGGACCACGGCCAAAACGAGATATAATATCCACAGGGGAAGGAGCTGTTTCTGGGTCTAGCTGGGACCACAGTTGGCAATTCAGCAGCCTGGGCATGGATCTGCCTTCTCAAAACAGCCCTCACTGGGCTTGGGCTCCAATAGGATTTAACAATCTCCTACCTGGATCCCAAATCCCCCACTAAGGTACTTCTGTCCAAGATGGCTGCCAACTTATTATTGCTGAGTAGGGATACAAACAGGAGACTCCTATTCTGCCATCTTGCTGACATCATTCCCTGTGAAAATATTATTTGTTAAAATTTGATTTCACCTTTTAGAATTAGTTTGTATGTGTGTGTGCCTTTCTGCCTGATTTAACATCTAACCAGATTTTACCCAAAGAAATCCCTCCAGGGCAGGTTTATAAGAGATTCTAATCAAGATTAAAATAAGCATTCTTCACTATGAAGAACATGTTTCTTAACTTTTCTAAGACTTCTAAAACAACTAAAACTTGTATATACCAGAAAACAGAAACCTCTGCAGACTAGCATCATCTAAAGCAAATCTTTAAAGATGAGGGTAGGGCAGCAAAGGGGTAATGAACCATGCAGAGCTTGCTTTGAGAGGCACCCAGTTTGAAAAGAGCATTGTCAAGCTGACAGAAGCATTTGTCTCAGTAAATATTCTTCTTCATTCCTAAAGCATTCAACCATGAGAAGGTGAGCACAGACAGCAGTCTACAAGTCTCTAATGAATACTTGTAACACACAAGCTGAAAAATTCTTGATTTGTCTGCCCTTTGTGAAAAATAGCAAGAACTGGAGATGGGGGTTAAAAATGAGGGAGGCTTTCACTTCCCATGGTAGGCCAGCCTGTGGCAAAATGAACCTCTCACCAAGAAAATCTTTAAAAGATGAATAAAATACAGAAAACTTCAGGTTGAAGATATCAGAGAGCTACCAAAGCAGCCAGGACTCAAGGAACACATTACTGGAGAGGAATGAAGCCCAGAGAAGTGAACTTAACATTCTGGGCCCCTTTTCCTTCAGGCATTTGATAGTTCATGTGATACACAGGTCAGAAGGATTTTTTTAATCCAAAATAAGGACATATACCCCCAATTTATGAAAGGACATTGCAAGAAAAGTGAATTACAGACTAATAACCATCATGAGCATAGTTGCAAAACTGATTTCAATATAAGCCATCGATATATTAAAAAGGTAATAAATACATCACAATCCATTGAATTGGATCCAGGAATGCATCACAATCCATGAATGCAACGTTGTTCCCACAGTTGAAAGAAAGAGAAAGAGAGAGGGAGGGAGGGAGGGAGGAAGGGAGGAAGGGAGGGAGGAAGGAAAGAAGGAAGGAAGGGAGAGGGAGAGGAAGAAACAGAGGGTGGGAGGGAGGGAGGAAAGAGAAAGGAAGGAAGAAAGAAAGAAAGAAGAAAAGGAGGGAGGGAGGGAGAAAGAAAAGCCAAACAATTCACCACACTGGAAGAAGAAAAGAAAAAAAAAAAAGGTCTTTTCAATAGATGCCAGAAAAAGCACTTGAAAAAGTTCATTACAGAAACTTAGCAAACTAGAAATAAAAGAATCTAACATTAGTTTGATGTTGAGGCTCATCTACAAAATACCTACAGCAAACATCATACTTAACGGTAAAATATTGAAACCTCACCTCCTAAGATCAGGAACATGACAAAACACCCTCTATCACCTCTTCTCTTCCACATTGTAATAGTTTAGGTCCTTGGCTACGCATGTGGGTAAGTAAAAGAACTACCAAAGCATAAAGAATGGAAAAGTAAATATCCCTATGATTGGTCACAGACCACACAGTTGTTCATCTGGCATATCCAAAAACATTCCACAGAAAAACTATTAAAATGAATAAGCAAACCTAGCAAAATTGCTCATTAAAGTCAGAATGAAAACGTTTCATTATTATCTACCGGGAAGAGGTAGAAAATGAGTTTTTTAAGTGATAGTTACAAAAGCATAAAGAATACTTAAGGATTACCCTAACAGAATACATACAACACTTCTTCACAGAAAACTAAAGACATTATTGAGAGAAAATATAAAAGAGCTAAACAAACAGGACAAATGTCTATGAATTTCAAGACAATATATTATAGAGATAATAATTCCTTCTAAACTGATATATTCATTCAACACAATCCAAAGGAAAATCCCAGCTGTATTTTTATATTGTGGAAATTGAAAAGTTGATATTAAAATATGTATGTGAATTAAAAGTCCACAGATACCTAAGACAATTTTGAAAACAAAGTTGAAGTGTTCACATTACTAGTTATTAAGACTCATTATAAAACTATATTAATTATGACAATGTGGCATGGCACAAAGATAGAAAAATATTCCAGTTAAACAGAATAGAGGGCTTCCCTGGTGGCACAGTAGTTAAGAATCTGCGTGGCAATGCAGGGGACACGGGTTCAAGTGCTGGTCTGGGAAGACCCCACATGCAGCGGAGCAATTAAGCCCGGTGCCACAACTAGCCTGCACTCTAGAGCCTGTGAGCCACAACTACTGAGCCCACGTGCCACAACTACTGAAGCCCGGGCACCTAGAGCCCGTGCTCCACAATGAGAAACCACCATAATGAGAAGCCCGTGCACTGCAACGAAGAGTAGCCCCCGCTTGTCGCAACTAGAGAAAGCCCGCACGCAGCCAAAAATTAATTAATTAATTAATTAAATGCAATGGCAAGTCACCAGAGGCTCTTAGTGGAAAATGCTATGAACAAATTTATATTATAAATTTATAATTTACAACAAGAGTGACAACTGGGTGGAGCAGGGAGGAGGCAGTAGCCCAAAGTTGTTGGTGTCTCCAATCAAGATGATAGCTGTGGAGCTAGAATAAAATGGGAAGTTGTCAAACTGGTGTGGTGCCATGGATGCCAGAAGGAGAGATTGCTTTAAGTGAGGAAATTGCTTTAAGTGGCAGGTGTTCCCTGAAGATGGAGGGAGGTGTAGACTAAAGAAGTATCATTGCATTTAATGGCATGGAAGTCCCCGCTAACAGCAGAGAAGGAGAAGCTTTGAGGCAACTCACAGAAGACATGGTCTCAGGAAACCAACCTGACAATACCTGGGAAATCAATACTGTAGATAACTTGGCTTTGAGAAGAGATGGCGAGGGTTTTTAAATCAAAGGTATATTGATCTCACATGGAGTTTGGGGGAAATGGCTGACATATCAGACCCTGTTCCCTTCTCATGCCATCTTACAAACAACCCTCAGTCCAATTCCACTCTTATTCTCAGCAAAGTGACCTTGAGAAACAGGAAGTAGATTAACCTTCCCTAGGCAACTCATTCTACTGTTTAACCCTAGCTTTCCACACTAATGCCCTTAAATCCTAGGTAAATCCTCCAGACGGGCAGGCTATTTTGGAACCATAATCTCTTCTCACCACAGGATCAAACTAACTACCTCTTCAAATACAGCCAGGTTTTGTTTTGCCTTTTTAGTACACTGAATGTAAAAGTTGACATCAGAGTCTGAAAGGGTAATTGTACGTGATTATATTTCTTTATCACTAATTTTAAAAGCCTGCATAAACCATAATTTGCTGTGTCTTTGCAGATGTTATCTTGTATGGCTTATAATCCATTAATTGCTATGTTGCTCAAATGTTCTTGTGAATTTTCTGGGTCTGCCTACTTACCTCATTTGAAAGTTACTCTCAGGTACACTTTTTTATAACCTTCAGTCATCTTCTTGAGTTTTGATGTTATTAAATAATAGTTTTTCAGAAAATGAAAGAAGAAAATCAATAAGCAATGGTAGAGGTGCTCTGACATCACTGATCACTATACTTTCCTATTTTACATTCCTTGCCCATATTTTATGCTGTATTTGTTACTTCCCAATTGTGCCATGTTAGGAAGCTGAACATTAATTAATTTGCTTCCCAGTTAGAAGGCTTAATCATTGGAATACCTAAATTGTTTTAACAATACCTAACAATACCTAAATTGTTTTAATTAAATGAGAATAACATGCATGTCCTTTTTCTATCTTCTTCATTCCTGTGTCTGGCACATATTGGGTACTTAATGAATATGTGCTATATCAGTAAATGAGTGAATGAAAGCATTTCACAGACTCTTGGCAGAATGTGCAATGGTCTAAACATGCTGCTATAAAAGGGGAAAGGAAATTACTATGTGCATTTAGAGGTGTGGGATTCGTCAAATCAGTGCTCTCCTAGAGAAACTTCTAAGATGAAGAAAATGTTCCACGTGGTGTTGTTCAATTTGGTGTCCGTCAGCCACATTCAGCTTCTGAGCACTTGAGATGTGACTAGTACACCTGAGGAACAGAACTTTTAATCTGATTTAATTTTCACTAATTTAAATTAAATAGCCACATGTGGCTACTGTAGTGGACAGTGCAGCTTTAAATGAATCATACATGCCCAGTCCCGTCCTTTTGAAAACTAGAGGCATTTTCCTGATACGCCCATACAATGTTAGAAACAAACGAATTCAAACGCCAGTGTGAGGTGTTTATACCAGTTTGAAACATCAGCATCAAAGACTAAGGCAGGGATGTAGTGGAGCTGGCTGGAGAAGTACAGCCGTTGACGGCATCTGCCCCCAGCACACACACGCTCCTCCACCTCAGTCATCTGTACCTCTCCCTCAGGATTTACCACGTTCACAAGATACGGTTTCTGCAAGCCCTGGGGCTGAGTCTCATTGAACTCAGTATATCCATTTCCCAGTGTACCTGGCACAGAGTAGCCACTGAAGCGAATGCATATACAGAAAGGCATATATGTTGATTTTTTCACTTAGGTACAAGTAGGTCTATGTAGCACAAAGCCATATATTACACATACATAGACATAACCATGATTAGGGTTACCACATATCCCAGTTTAACCTGGGCAACGCTAAAACTTACTATCCCAATGTCCCCATTTGGGTTCTCATCCTCTTAGATTCTCAAAAGTGCTACTGTTTGAACTCTATCAAATCTCTACTCTTTATCAACTCTCCAGAGCTGTATTTATGTGGATTGTTACATTTTGGAATAACCAATTTATTATTGTTATTATTATTATTATTAATAAATTCTCCTTCTTGGTCTGATCATTGTAAATGTACATTAGAGGTATTTCTTGATTAACTACAGTATGTTCTTTTTTTTTTACATCTTTATTGGAGTATAATTGCTCTACCATGGTGTGTTAGTTTCTGCTTTATAACAAAGTGAATCAGTTATACATATACATATGTTCCCATATCTCTTCCCTCTTAGTATGTTCTTATTAAGTAAAAGAAAATAATATTGAAATAGAGCCACTTGGTTTCCATAAAAATTAAAGACTTAAGTCATAATTAAAAGGGAATTATGTACAAAATTAAGACTGAACAGTGAAATTAAACCCCTGCTGCCACCCCACGTGTTGCAAAGAACACTAGAATGAGTTGAGAAACCACTCAACCAGCCAGGGGTGGCTCTGGCTCACCGTGGGGACGAGGAACAGTGTGCTTATGCTTCAGGACACCCATAAATCTGCCCATGCCAAAGTTACCTGGCAGATCAGACCGGAATTAGGATTCCTGTGTTGAACATTATTCAAGCTAATTTGAAATGTAATTGCATAATCACATCAATATAGTCAAAGAAATGTGGCTTTTACTGAAAAGGTATAATCATTTTCTAATTACCAATTAAGAACTCTCCACAGTTTATTAGAATTGGAGAATTACAGTATGTGAATTAACCCAATTGCCCTCTGGAAGTCCTCAGGTGACAGAAATATAAATAATTCACTGTGAAACTCTGGCTGTAATTGGTATCCTGAAACCAAAATTCATGCCCCCATGCTTTTTACCTTCTCATCTTCAATACCAGTTTATTTAATCCAAGTTCCAAGGGAGAATAATATTGATCCCAGTGGCTCTGAACAGTTTGTTTGTTGTAACTGCCGGTGAAGGATCAACTTTTGTAAATACCAGTTATTCAAAAATGGTCCATTTGCACAATGAAATTTAAAGTACAGCTAAGAGGGACTTCCCTGGTGGCCCAGTGGTTAAGACTCTGTGCTTCCACTTCAGGGGGCACGGGTTCAATTCCTGGTTGGGGAACTAAGATCCCACATACCACGCAGTGCAGCCAAAAGCTAAAACAAACAAACAAACAAACAAACAAACAAAATATATATATATATATATAAAGTACAGCTAAGAGTTCCTGAGTAACCGGTTAAAATAGTTGCCTAGATGTCTATAATGTATGGCCACTGGATGAGCAGTCAAAACACCTGCATTCTAGCCCAGCTCTCATTCTTATTACTGAGCCTCCCTCTTAAACTGTCTGAACCCCAGGTTCCTCCTGTACGGAATCAGCATAATTACCCCAGAACTACATATCAGACAAGGTTAGAAGGGCTCAAACAAAAGAAATAATGTGGAAGTTCTCTATAAAATTAGTCTCACTATGCACATGCAATCAAATATTTTAAGGTATGCTTTAAGTAGAATTATAATGATAGAAGTCCTTTCTCTAGGAATCAAAATGCTCAATGAAACTAATAAATACCACTTGCTAGCCTGAAGGGTCTCTGTTTCCTCAGCCCTGGAAAGCTCTGTGAGAGACCCATCTCTGCCTTCAGAGTTTCCAGTCCAGCCCTCTACCTCCCACCTCTACTAGTTTCAAAATCTGCCCCCAAAAATCTTACTGGAAAGACCAATTTTGTGTTTTCTCCCAGATGGATCTTTATTCCCTACATACCTCAAGGCTGCAGGATGTTTCATTCTACCTCTCAAAACATTTTGACCAAGACCCCTAGCTGCCATTATATACAAGAATCAGTGCAAATTTTCCATGGAAAAAATGCCTGACATTGTTATTGTTATATCAGCCCTGCATGACCAGGAAAATCTTTGTTGTTTATTCTCTCCCCCAAGATAGGATTTCTGTCTGTGTAAGCTCCCAGTTCACACCCAGAATCAGGAAATGCCCCTCCCCCAAATTAGGAAAAAAAAAAAAGCTGGAGATCACTACCTCACCTCTGCTACTTTCTCTCCTCCATGGAATTTTGGTTCATCTAATACCTGTGCCTCCACAGCTCTCTGATATTTTCAAAAAATTTTTTTATTTTATTAGGCATTTCTTTTTGCAATGGACACACTTGCCTGCTGTGTCTATTACATCATTCCTGGGAATAGAAGTCATAACAACATCTTTTTAATTCTGAACTAATATATTTTGCACATATCCTTTAAGTAAGTTTTAAAATTAAAACTTGAGGTCCAATTTTCTAATGAATGGTATATTTAACCTTGAATCCTAATTGATGTTTTTTTTCCAGAAAATGTTATCATTTGAGCAGATTCTCTAGCACAGGTACAAGGAAACTGACACCAGAAGTGTTTGGCTTTGTTCTTACACCTCGCAGAATGGCCACTCATGGGATCACCTACAAGCTTCTTTTTGACCTTGCCTTAGAAAAGATATTAATCATAGGATTATCTTAAGATTATATGATACCTTTTCCATAGAAGTGAAAATAAAATTGAATATATTGTTTATGCATTATTAAGTATTGTGTGGTATAACACTCCATGCATCTAATAAAGATATATATACACAAAGGTAAAGTAAATTGCCCAAGAGTACAGAATTACCTGGTGGAAAAGTTTCAAAATAAATTAACCTGAATTTCAAGGATTGTCCTTCTTAGAGAACTGACTCCTACCTCTATTTGATACAATAAAAAAATTAATAATTCAATCCTTCTAGTGTGAATAAGTAGTGGCTTTTGGTCAGTTCTGTCAAATTATTAATTTTAAAACTGCAAGTATGGTTTGCTGAACCAAGATGGCTAAGTAGAAGGAAGTGCTTTCACTCCCTCTTGTGAGAACACCAGAATCAAAACTAGCTGCTGAACAATCATTGACAGGAAGACACTGGAACTCACCAAATAAGATACCCCACATCCAAAGACAAAGGAGAAGCCACAATGAAACGGTGGCAGGGGCACAATCACAGTAAAATCAAATCCCATAACTGCTGGGTGGGTGACTCACAGACTGGAGAACACTTATACCACAGAAGTCCACCCACTGGAGTGAAGGTTCTGAGCCCCACATCACGCTTCCCAACCTGGGGGTTCAGCAATGGGAGGAGGAATTCCTAGAGAATCAGACTTAGAAGGCTAGTGGGATTTGATGGCAGGACTTTGACAGGACTGGGGGAACCAGAGACTCCATTCTTGGAGGGCACACACAAAGTAGTGTGCACACCAGGACCCAGGGGAAGGAGCAGTGAACCCAGGGGAGACTGAACCAGACCTACCTGCTAGTGTTGGCAGGTCTCCTGCGGAGGCGGGGGTGGCTCTGGCTCACCGTGGGGACGAGGACACTGGCAGCAGAAGTTCTGGGAAATACTCCTTGGAGTGAGCCTTCCCAGAGTCTGCCATTAGCCCCACCAAAGAGCCCAGGTAGGCTTCAGTGTTGGGTTGCCTCAGGCCAAACAACCAACTGGGAGGGAACCCAGCCCCACCCATCAGCAGTCAAGCGGATTAAAGTTTTACTGAGCTCTGCCCACCAGAGCAACACCCAGCTCTACCCACCACCAGTCCCTCCCGTCAGGAAACCTGCACAAGCCTCTTAGATAGCCTCATCCACCAGAGGACAGACAGTGGAAGCAAGAAGAACTACAATCCTGAAGCCTGTGGAATAAAAACCACATTCACAGAAAGATAGACAAGATGAAAAGGCAGAGGGCTATGTACCAGATGAAGGAACAAGATAAAACCCCCCAAAAAAACTAAATGAAGTGGAGATAGGCAACCTTCCAGAAAAAGAATTCAGAATAATGATAGTGAAGATGATCCAGGACCTCGAAAAAAGAATGGAGGCAAAGATCGAGACGATGCAAGAAATGTTTAACAAAGACCTACAAGAATTAAAGAACAAACAAACAGAGATGAACAGTACAATAATTGAAATGAAAACTACACTAGAAGAAATCAATAGCAGAATAACTGAGGCAGAAGAATGGATAAGTGACCTGGAAGACAGAATGGTGGAATTCACTGCTACAGAACAGAATAAAGAAAAAAGAATGAAAAGAAATGAACACAGCCTAAGAGACCTCTGGGACAACATTAAATGCAACAACATTCACATTATAGGGGTCCCAGAGGAGAAGAGAGAGAGGAAGGACCTGAGAAAACATATGAAGAGATTATAGTCAAAAATTTCCCTAACACGGGAAAGGAAATAGCCACCCGAGTCCAGGAAGCGCAGCCAGTTCCATACAGGATAAACCCAAGGAGAAGCACGCCCAGACACATAGTAATCAAATTGGCAAAAATTAAAGACAAAGAAAAATTATTGAAAGCAGCAAGGGAAAAATGACAAATAACATACAAGGGAACTCCCATAAGGTTAACAGCTGATTTCTCAGCAGAAACTTTACAAGCCAGAAGGGAGTGGCATGATATACTTAAAGTGATGAAAGGGAAGAACCTACAACCAAGATTACTCTACCCAGCAAGGATCTCATTCACATTCGACAGGGAAATCAAAAGCTTTAGAGACAAGCAAAAGCTAAGAGAATTCAGCACCACCAAACCAGCTCTACAACAAATGCTAAAGGAACTTCTCTAAGTGGGAAACACAAGAGAAGAAAAGGAACTACAAAAACAAACCCAAAACAACTAAGAAAATGGTCATAGGAACATACATATCAATAATTACCTTAAGCGTGAATGGATTAAATGCTCCAACCAAAAAACAGACACTGGCTGAATGGATACAAACACAAGACCCATATATATGCTGTCTACAAGAGACCCACTTCAGACCCAGGGACACATTCACACTGAAAGTGAGGGGATGGAAAAAGATATTCCACGCAAATGGAAATCAAAAGAAAGCTGGAGTAGCAATACTCATATCAGATAAAATAGACTTTAAAATAAAGAATGTTACAAGAGACAAGGAAGGACACTACATAATGATCAAGGGATCAATCCAAGAAGAAGATATAACAATTATAAATATATATGCACCCAACATAGGAGCACCTCAAAACATAAGGCAACTGCTAACAGCTGTAAAAGAGGAAATTGACAGTAACACAATAATAGTGGGGGACTTTAACACCTCACTTACACCAATGGACAGATCATCCAAAATGAAAATAGATAAGAAAACAGAAGCTTTAAATGACACACCAGATAGATTTAATTGATATTTATAGGACATTCCACCCATAAACAGCAGATTACACTTCCTTCTCAAGTGTGCACGGAACATTCTCCAGGATAGATCACATCTTGGGTCATAAATCAAGCCTCAGTAAATTTAAGAAAATTGAAACCATATCAAGCAACTTTTCTGACCACAACACTATGAGATTAGAAATGAATTATAGGGGAAAAAATGTAAAAAACACAAACACATGGAGGCTAAACACTATGTTACTAAATAACCAAGAGTTCACTGAAGAAATCAAAGAGGAAATCAAGAAATACCTAGAGACCAATGACAATGAAAACACGACAATCCAAAACCTATGGGATGTAGCAAAAGCAGTTCTAAGAGGGAAGTTTATAGCTATATAAGCCTACCTCAAAAAACAAGAAAAATCTCAAATAAATAATCTAACCTTACACCTACAGGAACTAGAGAAAGAAGAACAAACAAAACCCAAAGTTAGCAGAAGGAAAGAAATCATAAAGATCAGAGCAGAAATAAATGACATAGAAACAAAGAAAACAATAGCAAAGATCAATAAAACTAAAAGCTGGTTCTTTGAGAATATAAACAAAATTGATAAACCATTAGCCAAGGCTCATCAAGAAAAAGAGGGAGAGGACTCAAATTGATAAAATTAGAAATGAAAAAGGAGAAGTTACAACAGACACCACAGAAATACAAAGCATCCTAAGAGACTACTACAAGCAACTCTATGCCAATAAAATGGACAACCTGGAAGAAATGGACAACTTCTTAGAAAGATATAACCTTCCAAGACTGAACCAGGAAGAAATAGAAAATATGAACAGACCAATCACAAATCATGAAATTGAAACTGTGATTAAAAATCTTCCAACAAACAAAAGTCCAGGACCAGATGGCTTCACAAGCGACTTCTATCAAACATTTAGAGGAGAGCTAACACCCATCCTTCTCAAACTCTTCCAAAAAATTGTGGAGGAAGGAACACTCCCAAACTCATTCTATGAGGCCACCATCACCCTGATACCAAAACCAGACAAAGATACTACAAAAAAAGAAAATTACAGACCAATATCACTGATGAATATAGATGCAAGAATCCTCAACAAAATACTAGCAAACAGAATCCAACAACACTTTAAAAGGATCATACACCATGATCAAGTGGGATTTATCCCAGGAATGCAAGGATTCTTCAGTATACACAAATCAATCAATGTGATACACCATATTAACAAACTGAAGAAGAAAAACCACATGATCATCTCAATAGAGGCAGAAAAAGCTTTTGACAAAATTCAACACCTATGTATGATAAAAACTCTCCAGAAAATGGGCATAGAGGGAACCTACCTCAATATAATAGGGCCATATACAACAAACCCACAGCAAACATCATTCTCAATGGTGAAAAACTGAAAGCATTTCCTCTAAGATCAGGAACAAGACAAGGATGTCCACTCTCACCACTATTATTCAACATAGTTTTGGAAGTTCTAGCCTTGGCAATCAGAGAAGAAAAAGAAATAAAAGGAATACAAACTGGAAAAGAAGAAGTAAAACTGTCACTGTATGCAGATGACATGATACTATACATAAAGAATCCTAAAGATGCCACCAGAAAACTACTAGAGCTAATCAATGAATTAGGTAAAGTTGCAGGACACAAAACTATTGCACAGAAATCTCTTGCATTCCTATATACTAATGATGAAATATCTGAAAGAGGAATTAAGGAAACACTCCCATTTACCACTGCAACAAAAAGAATAAAATACCTAGGAATAAACCTACCTAGGGAGACAAAAGACCTGTATGCAGAAAACTATAAGACACTGATGAAAGAAATTAAAGATGATACCAACAGATGGAGAGATATACCATGTTCTTGGATTGGAAAAATAAATATTGTGAAAATGACTATACTACCCAAAGCAATCTACAGATTCAATGCAATCCCTACCAAATTACCAATGGCATTTTTTACGGAACTAGAACAAAAAATCTTAAAATTTGTATGGAGACACAAAAGACCCCGAATAGCCAAGGAGTCTTGAGGGAAAAAAACGGAGCTGGAGGAATCAGACTCCCTGACTTCAGACTATACTACAAAGCTACAGTAATCAAGACAATATGGTACTGGCACAAAAACAGAAACATAGCTCAATGGAACAAGATAGAAAGCCCAGAGATAAACCCACGCATCTATGGTCAACTAATCTATGACAAAGTAGGCAAAGATATACAATGGAGAAAAGACAGTCTCTTCAATAAGTGGTGCCGGGAAAACTGGACAGCTACATGTAAAAGAATGAAATTAGAACACTCCTTAACACCATACACAAAAATAAACTCAAAATGGATTAGAGACCTAAATGTAAGACCGGACATTGTAAAACTCCTAGAGGAAAACATAGGAAGAACACTCTCTGACGTAAATCACAGCAAGATCGTTTTTGATCCACCTCCTAGAGTAATGGAAATAAAAACAAAAATAAACAGATGGAACCTAATGAAACTTAAAAGCTTTTGCACAGCAAAGGAAACCATAAACAAGACGAAGAGACAGCCCTCAGAATGGGAGAAAATATTCGCAAGTGAATCAACGGACAAAGGATTAATCTCCTAAATATATAAACGGCTCATGCAGCTCAATATTAAAAAAACAAACAACCCAATCCAAAAATGGGCAGAAGACCTAAATAGACATTTCTCCAAAGAAGACATACAGATGGCCAAGAAGCACATGAAAAACTGCTCAACATCACTAATTATTAGAGAAATGCAAATCAAAACTACAATGAGGTTACCACCTCACGCCAGTCAGAATGGCCATTATCAAAAAAAATCTAGAAAGAATAAGTGCTGGAAAGTGTGTGGTGAAAAAGGAACCCTCTTGCACTGTTGGTGGGAATGTAAATTGCTACAAGCACTATGGAGAACAGTAAGGAGGTTCATTAAAAAACTAAAATTAGAATTACCATATGGTCCAGCAATCCCACTACTGGGCATATACCCAGAGAAAACCATAATTCAAAAAGATGCATGCACCCCAATGTTCATTGCAGCACTATTTACAATAGCCAGGACATGGAATCAACCTAAATGCCCATCGACAGCTGAATGGATAAAGAAGATGTGGCACATATATACGATGGAATATTATTCAGCCATAAAAAGGAACGAAATTGGGTCATTTGTAGAGACATGGATGCACCTAGAGACTGTCATACAGAGTGAAGTAAGTCAGAAAGAGAAAAACAAATATCGTATATTAACGCATATATGTGGAACCTAGAAAAATGGTACAGATGAACCAGTTTGCAGGGCAGAAATTGAGACACAGATATAGAGAACAAATGTATGGACACCAAGGGGGGAAAGCTGTGGGGGTGTGGGGGTGGTGGTGTGATGAATTGGGCGAGTGGGATTGACATGTATACACTGATGTGTATAAGACTGATGAATAATAAGAACCTGCTGTAAAAAAAAAAGATAACATTCTTCTCTCCCAGTTTAAAATATATATATATATATACATATATATATATATAAACAGTCTGGAAAAGGCAAAAAACAACAAATCTGCGAGTATGATCAGCAAAAGAGAAAGGTAAGAAAGACCAGTTGATGCTTGAACTTAGCAGGAAGTCAGATGAGTAAAATCCTGAAACCACAAGAACACTCACTATCCAAGGTGCTAAAGCATTTCCCACCAATTGAGAATAATGGAAAATTTACCAATTCATAAAGAGTTACTTGTACAAAGAATCCCTCCTCTTTAATGTTGGGAGTATATTTGAAGAGTCCACAGATGAATCCATGTGTGATGCCCCATGGGCAGGGACACAAAAGGAACCTCAAGTAGCTACAGACATGCGGGGAACCAACGGCACCACTTAGCCTCAAATACAGCTATTTATTTAATGAGACAAAATAAATACCAGATCATGATAAAAAAAGATAATGCTCTTCACTTTGTATTATCTAGGAAATTGCTTGGGGAAATAGCACAAAAGAAAGCCAGATAACACAATTTTTAATTCCAGCTTTGTCGATGTTACCAATCTGAAACAACTTGTGAACTCTGTACCACTACACGTAAATAACATGTAAATATAGGAGAAATCCATTATTTTTATAGAATTGAGAACCAGTCCAAAACCAAGTCACTTTCATTTGTGTTGATTTTTCCTCCTCTGTACTACAAATGTATTGGGTTGGCCCAAAAGTTCGTTCGGGTTTTTCCATAAGATACAGAAAAACCTGAATGAACTTTTGGGCCAACCCAATACAAGTAGGAATAAAATCAAAGGGAATACAGAGATTTTTAAAGGGGTTGGTCGCTCCGGCCAGTTCCTCTTTTCCTGGCAAAGAGAGTTCCCTTGACTAACACCTGGATTTAAACATTTCACTAACGGCAAAATAACTTGTTTGCAGGTAATGCTAGATCAACTATGTATAAATACATACATTGAGAGGGACATGGCTGCTTTCTGGTATCAAATGTAACTAAAGTTCTTATAGAAACCACAGTTAGTCTTTGTTGGAATAACAAAAGGACAGCAGGACATTAAGAAGATAAGAGAGGTGAGGTAGTTGGCAGCTAAAAATAGATGCTGTTTCCTTTCAAAAAAAGCAAAACAAAGGTAAGAATGGAGAAAGACACTGCAGCAGTAACAGCCTAGGGGTTCGGGTGAGGGGCCGACAGTAGTTTTACTTTTAGGTTCTGCTAACAACTGGCATGAATTACCTTGGAGTAGAGTTCAAACCATAATAACCTAGCACATTTTCCCTCTAAGAGGATTATTGAAGTTTTACTGAAAACCTTACCTGTTCATAGCATGCTGGCTATTCTGTCTTTAGAGTCTCAGACCCAAAAATGAGGCAAAAAGAATTTTTTTTCAAGAAAATCACTTTGATATTAGGCAGGAAGATAAAAAGTCAATTCATATGGCTTTACACTCATTTGTGATTATCAAAATAAAGTGAAAACAGTTGATTTCTGAGGCAGACATTCTCTGATACCTTATTCTCCAAGCCTTAGAAATTAGAACCAGCTGTCTGGGTTTGGTTTGGGAGCTTGTTTGTGTAACTTCTTGGTGGAAGAACTTAATTTCTGAAGCTCATCTTTCCAACAGTTTTTGCTGCCTACAGGGCTTGTGAAGGTGCCAGGCTGAGCCGTGACATGGAGGCCAGTCGCTCTGGAGCGTCCCAAACTTGCAGTGGGAGTTTGTGTGAATGAAAAATAAATGCTTGCTCTTTTAGGCCATTGGAATTTGGGGATTGCTTAGCTTTTCATCTGGTTCTTCAGGGGTCACCGCTAAAATCCTTAAAATCTAAATCTTAGTAGAGCCTTGGTTTAGAGAATAAGCAGTAAGGAAAATTATATTACAAACTGGAAAGATGGCAAGCCATATTATGAAATAGCAAATTATTTGGTAAACAATCATGTCTCACAGTTTTTGAGACAATTCATGTACCTCATCATATTGTAGCTCTACAGAAAGTAATTGGAAAACAGAATGTTAAAAGCATGAGTTGGTTATTATTGGATGCATTTCACAAAGTGCTTTAAGAGATTAAATTCTCAGAAAAGAATTTACATTTGTAAGAAGGAAAAAAAGGTAATAGAGTCCAAAAGTTCTAGGATTTGCAAAGTCAGAAGAGGGAACAGCCCCTCATACCCAGCTGTGTTTTAAACGCATCTGTATGCTATGATCAGAATAGATACTAGGTGGCTGGTAAGCGAGGAAGGAGGGAGAAAAATCAGGAGCCAGTGGGAGTAATTCTGGAAACAGATGAGGGTACTCACACTGAGGTGTTAATGGAAGAGGTACTGAGAAGGGGTCAGATTCTTGATGTAGTTGGAAAAATAGAGCTAATTGGGTTGCTAATGGATTGCATGTGTGCTGTGAGGGAGAGGAGACAAGCAGGGCAGCAAGGCTTACAGCACTGAAACTGGAAGGATGGGATCTCCATATGCTAAAATGAGAAGCCTGTTGAAAGAGCAGGTTTGGGGGACTAGGTATTTGTTTGTTTGTTTGTGGAGGATGGATTCAGTTTCTGACCGAAAGGTTAAGATGTCTATTTGCCATCCAAGTAGAAACGTCAAGAAGACCTAGAATTTGGGGCAGAAGTTGGGAATTGTCAGTTTACATGTGGTGTTGGAAAGCCTTGAGGTCTCCAAGGAGTGAGTGTACACACGGATGTGGAAGATGCCCATGGACAAGGTACGGTGGCCCTACACTGTTAGCAGAGAAGATATCAGAGACTGAGTTCAGGTTCCTCACAACTAGATGATATCCCGAGGCAAGCGAGCTTGCCCAAGATTGCACAATGTCTGTGGGCTAAAGCACAGAGACTGCCTTTGAAGCCATAACTCCAGGGCTTTTTTACTTCATTCAAAGCACTACATACACACACACACACACACAACATACACACGTGCATACATATACACATATGTATATACACACATATATGTATATGCATATATTCATGTGTGTGTGCACATGTGTATGTGTGTGTATCTAACTGGTTTCTAAATACCTTAAGAACCAACTTGCCCTGAGTGACCCTGCAACAACAGGCTGCAGACTCTCAGGTCCTTGATTTCTTTATAAACTCAATATAGAGGCTAGAATCAATAATACCTAAAAATACCGAATTTTCCTTCCAGGACTAAAGAATAAGATATCTATTTTATATTCCAGCACTGGCTTCAGAGTTCAATACAAGGATAGGATTTGCACCCTTAGCAAATAACACTCTTTGGATCACCATAAACATGTCACGAAGCCTGATTTGGCTCAGCAAATCAGCTACTAATGACCCTGCTTTTCCTACAGTGTTTTTTCCTGATACCAGGAAAAGTATTCTTCCTAACGTTTCAAGATTCCCCATACTCATGTTTTAAGATGTTTTTGCAAATTGTCCTGTACTAGTTTTAAGATTAGATTTCCATTTCAGTACTCATGTTGCAGTTTAATGAAAACTAAATCCTCTTACAAATCATGTGTCAACAGTCCAAATACCACCATGGCTGCACGTAACCAACCCAGAAAGATAAGTAAAGTATATGCTCCTACAACTCAGTCAAACCGCTAACAGCACCTCGTAGATGATACGCTCTGATAGATAGGTAATTAACGTTACTTGGAAGATCTCAATCTTAAATCTTATCTTTTTGCTAACAGACTCCCTCATAATAAAATTGGAAACAGAATTCAGAACTAAAGCAGACATTTTAGTCACTCCTTCTCTTGCTGTTCATAAGAGATGTGTTTTTCTGTGTGCCAGTTCAGTATATGTTTGGCTTAATGTACCTGGATATCAGTAAATCCAAACACAAGTGTATTTTTCATTAGCCAGGACGCTACCTGGAGATGCCCAGGCTTCATTTACAGTTATCCACCCAAGCAGACCAAGGCAGAGTCCATCCAGTTATGCTGGCTGTCCTGTATTTAAATCCCCCTTTATACACTGTTTGCCATGAACACTGCTGTGCTGGAATCAGTGGCCTAGAAATGCACATCCATTACAAGCAAGCTGAAATAAGCAAACCTCACTTGTACCCTGTACAGTAGTTGTTGGTGGTATGTGCCCAATGTACTCATGTCCTAAGAAGAAAATGGGATGTGAACATCCATTTATCTCAATTCCAGGCTCCATTAAGGTAATTATAAATCAGTTCCCCTGGTGTGAATGGAATACATGATGCTCAAAATGATGCTCATTTTGGGGAGACATTATATTCATTTATAACCACCCCATCCACATAAAGAAAACATCCTTCCTCTCATTAGTCTGAGAAAAAAAGCTGTCAAACTCTCCCTCAGTTGAACTAGTGGAAACATTTTACTCTAATACACTGTCTTGGTGTTTCCACCTTTAAAGCCTAAATATTTTCCTGCTATGTGCATTCATGCACTGCTGGCATCCACATCCTTGGGTATCTCTTTGTCATATCGGGGTCATGGCCGCTAACCTTTTAAACAATCTACAGAGATGCAGCAAGTTTGGAGAAACAAACGGATACAGCAGGTAAACAGGAACTGAGAAGTTCATTTTCTGTGAGCTAGTGAAATCCATGTAATGCTTCATTTCCCTTTTACTATTCTCAATCATGTATTTTACATATCAAACACAAACTGGTTTGCTGCATTTCTCTGGTAGCTGGAAAGAAGTTAATATACAAATTACTCCATTATTTCACTGCCTTCGCCTATGTCTCTAGTGATTGATCCCAGGAGATTCAATTCTGGGAATGTTACTAGACGTGGTCCTAAGAGGAACAATCACCCACGGTCTCACTTTGTGTGTTTGCCTTTTTTCATTTTATAGACAAGCTAATCCACAAAGAAAAACTCCTTCAGAAATGAGTGAGCTTTTTCCATGGACCCAGTAGTGTCCTGCAGCATTTTAAAGACATTAAACCCTTGGCTTCTTTTTATTATGATTTAATCTTATACATATGGAATTAGTACCTCCAATTAATTCTAGTGTCTTAAAGATATTTGGTCATTTTGTTCCCATAATGTCTTCTTCGGTGCAGAGCGTTGAGTAGGGGTTACATAAATACTGAAAGAATGAAGGAATGAGAGAGCAAATGAGTGAACAAATTGTGTCTTTGTTGACTTCTGGGATGTTCTATTTCTCGTTTTCTTCAGAGAATACTCTGCTTTATTCACTGGTTTTGTATGTGTGTGTGTCTGTCTGTGTGACTGTGTGCATGCGCACACACATATATATGTAAATTATTTCACATTTTTACCTCCTGCTGTAGTCTGTTTCTAATCTGCAAGACTCCGTGCATCTTCTCTTGAGTGGCAGCTTGCCAGCGTCCTCATCCTCAGCCCTGGTTCCAACCAGCCCCTTCTACAGTCACTACTCATCTTCTGCACAGGTTCCAAAGCAGAGGAAGCCAAGTCCTGGATAACTGGAGATTCAAGTACAGTATGACATGAGCTCTTAGATAAGGAGAATGAAAGCACTGGAAAGAGCAAAAGATGGCTATAAAAATAGTTTCTATATGACTTTTATTAGTATAGCAGTCATCACTATACTAATACTTTTCCATTGTATAGCCTTTTTATCTCCAAATTATTTTTGTAGACCATCCATTAATTAACACTCACAGTGTTTGGAGTCATATCACTTGATTAATTTTGTGCTGCCTTGAAAATTGTCATATAAACTAAATACTGGAGTTTCACCAGCCATATTTCTGAAGCAATTTGAGCCAAGTCTCAAGTTCTCACTTCCAAAATTTTATCGCTATTAATAGAAGACATGCATCACAAGAGTGGAGTCGGGAGAGAAGACACACTTCTATTCTGCATGTGTCAAAACCGGATTCAGAGTCCTTTAAAGCAATGAAAAAGGACAAAATGCTCAGGTGTGAAAATTTAAAACATTTTTTTTCTCAAACAAATATGAAAGGCTCTTTTCCTTAAAATGTAAGGAAAGGAATATAAATTTTTAATCTTATTGTTCAGATAACTATTCCATAATAACAATTATACATTAACTTCCAAATGTCTTGCCCGCCCCCTACCATGTAATAACCACATTTAATTAAAGTTGTTATTTATTTTTAAATACTTTTTTTAAGAAATAGAAACATGAACCCAACAAATAAATAGCCAAATTTGGATGATTCGAATGTGTTTGGGATGTTGACAATCTATTTACATTTTAATAAGATATTTCCTCAGTGCAGGTATTAGATAAATCTCCACAGAGATGGGGCTAGGACATAGAATTAAGAAGAAAGAAGCGCCCTTGACAATTTGGAGAAAAGGAGAGATAAGCAGAATGGTGTTTAATAGAAACAGATGTGGATGTAATCTCTTTAGGAAGAAAAAAAGCTGTACAGATATAACATAAGAGATGGGGAAATGGCTTTAGACACAAAGAATGGAAAAACCTGGGGAGTTCTGAGAAACGCAAGCTCAGAATGACTTCATGACTCAGACTCTCTTCCAATTCACAGCCCAACAACGGGTGTGATATGCGGATAACTTAAAGAAAGACATGGTGTTAAGCGCAAGATGTTATTTATAAGAAAGATTAACACGAGTTTCTGAAGTGGCAATGGAGGGCTGAAAAAAGGAGGATTAATCAGCCTAAAATGTATACATCATATATATAGTCACAGATATATATGCTGGTTGGCACTTCTCTAATCTATGACCAGTGATAATTGTTTTCTATTCCAGCAAGAAGGATTTGAGTCAACCTTAAGGAAAACCTATTGACTAAAGGTAGAGCATTAAAATATGTTAATGGGGGCTTCCCTGGTGGCGCAGTGGTTATGCAGGGCACATGGATTCAATCCCTGGTCCGGGAAGATCCCACATGCCACAGAGCAACTAAGCCCGTGCACCACAACTACTGAAGCCTGTGCACCTAGAGCCCGTGCTCCACAACAAGAGAAGCCACTGCAAGGAGAAGCCTGCGCACCACAACGAAGAGTAGCCCCCGCTCGCCGCAACTAGAGAAAGCCTGCGCACAGCAATGAAGACCCAATGCAGCCAAAAATAAATAAATAAATGTATAAAATATGTTAATGGGAGTCAAGAATTCTATTAACTCCTTTTTCTTTTAAAAATGACCACCTGTACTTGTGCAATGCTTTGCATAGCTTGCAGGAGTATAAAATAGGTTTAGACTTACAATCCCACCATCAGCTGATAAACGGTTAACGGTTAAGTGAGAAGGAGAATTTTGTGGCAAGTTGGGTAGGAGAAAATGTCTCCCGGTACACATTGAGTCAGAAGAGCACTCCCTCACTCTTCAAAGATATTCTCTCCACCTCTGAGAAAATATTTCCATTCCTTATGTTTTATGTTGTCCTCAATTTTAAGGAATTGAGACTCTGTGACTCCTCCACCTTCCTCCTTAAAGAAAATGAAATGAACAGAGATGCTGTCACGGAAAACCTTTACTGGGGAGGACTCAGAGACACAGGTATCCAAATCTGCCTTCCTAAAAACAAAAAATAAGAAGTAGCCATTCTGACTCCTCTAAACCTTGATCCTTCACCCCTACATCTCAAGCTGCAACTTGGACAGAACTCTAAACACACCTCTCAAAGCCACACCACATCACTGATAGTCATTACAAAATACTGTGAACAGTATTACAGTGAATCAACTAATCTAAGGCTGTGATTGCTTTAAATAATTCTCCATAAATGTTAAGTAAAATTTCTCCACCAATAAATTTGTTGTGCATAGTTGTGGCTATAACGTGATACAAAAAAGCAGCATCCTTCAGCTAGTAGAGTCACAGGGAGAGTAGCAAAGCAGCACAATGTAGCATACGTTCTCCATCTGAATCCACCAGTAAGCTACGCTTTCTGCCTCTTAATGCAAGAAAAGAGTCTTTAGAAGAGGAAGACAGAAGCAGGGCCAAGCCAAACTGAAACGTTTCCTGAGCTAACAAGTAAAGGATCAGCATTTTGTGATCCATATTATAGATCAGCAAAGACATTGGTATAAACAAATTTTTTTAAAATATTTATTTATTTGGCTGCGCCGGGTCTTAGTTGTGGCGCGCGGGATCTTCACTGAGGCATTTGGGATCTTTTAGTTGCAGCATGTGGGATCTTTAGTTGCAGCATTGGAACTCTTAGTTGTGGCATGCATGTGGGGTCTAGTTCCCTGAGCAGGGATTGAACCCGGGCCCCCTGCATTGGGAGCGCGGAGCCTTAACCACTGGACCACCAGGGAGTCCCGACAAATTTTTTTAATCATTCATCAAGTTAACTTTAAGTATAAGTAGATTCAGAATAAATTCTCTACACATGATAATTATTACTATGATTAGTATTGTAAGAAGGTTCACAAACTCTAAAGAAATTATTTCAACATCATCATAAAATCTTGCATTAAAAACTTCATCCATGCTTTTTAAAATAGACAGTGGATGTTATCTATGATAAAGTGAGATACGGGTACCCAGGGTGGACCAAACTAGGCAAAGAGCACCTTTTCTAAGATCTGTATTAACAGCAATTCTCTCTCTCATATAATTTTTTTTCTTAAATATTCTGAGTTGCTTTGAGCAGGTCTTCATATTTCCATGGCAGTTTATTTAATTCATGGTATTGTATATCTGCTGTGCCTAGCACTTCCTACCTACGCCTAAGCTAGGTAGGAAAAGCAAAGGGCATTTCAGAGTCTACCCACAAGAGCCTAGATGGAGACACCTCAAACACACACAAACACACACCAGTGGTGTGCGTGGATGTAATAATCCAAGTGTAAGGACACTACTTATGCCTTGGGGGATAGAAGTAGGAATGGGAAGCGTTCCTTGGGTAAGGCACATTGTAAAACAAAAGGCAGGAGGTGGGGCAAGAGGAAACAGAGAGATCAAAGGAGACTTCTGTGACCCCTGTGACCGGAAACAGGAGCCGCCGCACTGGGGGAAGAGGTAACAAGGTTGGTTTTGGACATCATTAGTTAGTGGCTGGACAAGGAGCTACCACCCAGGGGCTTTGTGCTGCCGTTCTCTGATCAACTGTAAGCTCTGAGCTGGGAGCTGAGAGGCGCCTGCAAACAGAGGAGGAGTGCTTGAAGCCATGAGTGTGTCAGCCCAGTGGGTTTGTTATGTCACAAAACGAGACATCACGGCATCATTGCTACCACATAAAGAGATTTTCCTTCGTGTTTACACAGTAGGGAAATCTAAACATTTAACGCTTGACTGCATATGTGCGACATCATGCACCTTGGATTAGCCTATTCAAGAAACTATCATTTCCAGTTGCAGCTCTTTTCCACTCCTTCCTCTCTGTTTGCAATAATAATCTCATTCTGAAGCTCACCCCCAGAACAAGAGCTGTGCCCAGCAGACTCGCCTGATTCATATTCTCCACGTAGCTTGTGGGAAAGTGTCTGGAATGATTGAAGCTTATTAAATACCTGTTGTGGTCTTTAGAAATCACCAGGAAAATATCACATCTAGAACTACCACCAAATATTTCAATTTAGTATTTATAAATACAGGCTTCTTATCAAAATGGATTTTCTCTTCCTAGAGAGATAGTTAAGCCAGTATTCCTAATTCATATTCATCTTTCCTCGAAAATTAGTTGCTCTTAGGGCTTCCCTGGTGTCACAGTGGTTAAGAATCCGCCTGCCACCGCAGGGGACACGGGTTTGGGCCCCGGTCTGGGAAGATCCCACATGCCGCTGAGCAACTAAGCCCGTGTGCCACAACTACTGAGCCAGCACTCTAGAGCCCGGGAGCCACAACTACTGAGCCCACATGCTGCAGCTACTGAAACCCACGCACCTAGAGCCCGTGCTCCTTAACAAGAGAAGCCACCACAATAAGAAGCCTGTGCACTGCAACAAAGTGTAGCCCCAGCTTGCTGCTAGAGAAACTAGAGAAAGCTCGCGCGCAGCAATGAAGACCCAGCACAGCCAAAAATAAATAAAAATAAAATAAATGAATTTATATTAAAAAAAAGTAGTTGCCCTTAATAAGCGGTGCTGATCAAGAGGGAAAGGACCTTGTATGTGGGCTAGCTCCTTCCTGCCCTTGCCACCTCTTGCCCAGGTCAGTGGAGAGCTGAGTGAGTGCTATGTTGCTAGGCAACTCTGAAAAGATTTATGAATCTTGTTAATTAATTAAAGAGCTCTGAAGGGCTCTTGGACAACATGGACGTATCCTGTCCAGACAGGACAGGGGAAATACTTACAAACAACAGCAAGACACAGTGTGAAAACCAATCACAGAAGGAGCTTGATGGACACAGTTTACACAAGCAAGATTTCCTGCCATTTTTGACAACATGGATGGAATGTGAGGGCATTATGCGTAAGTCAGACAGAAAAAGATAAACACTGTATGATATCACTTAGATGTGGAATTTTAAAAAGCCGACCTTGTTAAAAACAGAGAGTAAGATGGTGGTTTCCAGCAGCTGGGTTGTGGGGGTTAGGGGGTGGGGGGATTGGGGAGAGTTGTTTGAGGGTACAAACTTGCAACTAGTAGATGAATAAATCCTGGAGATTTAATGCACAGCATGGAGATTAGAGTCAACTATACTGTATCATAAACTTCATAGTTTCTGAGAGACTAGATCTCAATTGTTCTCACCACAAAAAAAGAAATGGTAATTATGTGATGTGATAGGGATGTTAGCTAATGTTGTGGTAGTGATCACATTGCTATACATAAATGTATCAAATCAACACGTGGTACTCAAACTTACACAATGTTATATGTCAAGTATATCTCAATTTTAAATTTTTTAAATAAAAAATTAAAAGAGATATTGAACCAAAGGAGTAAGAAAAAGTCAAAGCATACATAGATACCGCATACCACATACCCTGTAGAGAGAGCATAGTAGCAACTGAATTCTCCTGAAAATGTCTCATCTCGGGGGGGAGTAAAAACTCAGATATCCCATTTATTTCTGAAACTTTCCAAGCTTTGTCATTTTTCAGCAAATACTTTGAGTAGATGAGTAGACTGAACTGGCAGAAGGAGTGTCCTGTAGGTAGGCTCTCTCTCCAGTCATTTTTTTTTTTTTTTTTTTTTTGTGGTACGCGGGCCTCTCACTGCTGTGGCCTCTCCCGTTGCGGAGCACAGGCTCCGGACGCGCAGGCTCAGCGGCCATGGCTCACGGGCCCAGCCGCTCCGCGGCATGTGGGATCTTCCCGGACCGGGGCACGAACCCGTGTCCCCTGCATCGGCAGGCAGACTCTCAACCACTGCGCCACCAGGGAAGCCCTCCAGTCACTTTTCACTCTCCTCATGCTGTCTGAATTCAGTGAGTGCATGCTTACTCTTTTTGTTGTTGTTTCGTTTTCGTGGGTACCTATTTTGTGCTTTACTCAATTAGAGTAAATGTATATCACAATACTTCACTGATAAAAGTAGAATCAGTTGTTTTAGTTTCCGCTTCTGTCACTGTTAGTGAGGAATCACCATCATTTTGTGCATCAATTTCACTCATTTTTTTTGGCATCTTTGTGTGGATACAGTTCTCCGTCTGCTCTTGTTTCTATTATACTTGAAGAACTTCCTTTAATATTCCTTGTAGTACAGGTCTGCTGGTGACAAATCCTATACATATTTGTCTTTAAAAAGGATTTTGCCTTCATTTTTTACTTTTGGCCAACTTAACATTCTAAGTTAACAATTCCATTGTCCTTTGACTTATATAGTTATTGAGTAGACATCTGAAATTATTCTTATCTTCTCTGCCCAATATGTGATGTATCTTTTATTTCTGATTGCTTTTAAGACATTTTTTTAAGCACTGGTTTCCAGAAATTTTATTATGATGTGGCTCCATTTGTTTTCTTTTTCTGTATTTACCTAGCTTGGCTGGGTTCATTGAAAACTTTTAGATCTGTGGGTTTATAGAGTTCATTAATTTTGGAAATTTTTCTGTCATTGTTTGTTTAGAAATTTTTCTGATTCCATATTTTCCACAACAGCAATTAAATGTAATTTAGAACATTTGATATTGTCCCACAAATCACTAAGACCAATCACTGTTCTTTTCTTATGTGTTTACTTTTCTCTGTGCTTCATTTTATACAATTTCTTTTTGTATATCTTCAGGTTCACTGATCTTTCCCTTTTCAATGGCTGCTCTTGGTTCCATCCAGTAAAATTTTCATTTTGTATACTGTCTTTTTATGTTCATCAGTTCATGGTTTATTTTTATATCTTCCATTCCTTTCCTAATTATGTCTAAAGGGAAGATTTTAAACATAATGATTTAAAATAACTGTTTTAGGGCTTCCCTGGTGGTGCAGTGGTTGAGAATCTGCCTGCCAATGCAGGGGACATGGGTTCGAGCCCTGGTCTGGGAAGATCCCACATGCCACGGAGCAACTAGACCCGTGAGCCACAACTACTGAGCCTGCGCGTCTGGAGCCTGTGTTCCGCAACAAGAGAGGCTGCGACAGTGAGAGGCCCGTGCACCGCGATGAAGAGTGGCCCCCATTTGCTGCAACTAGAGAAAGCCCTCACACAGAAACGAAGACCCAACACACTCAAAAATAATAAATAAATAAATAAATAAAATAACTGTTTTAAAGCCCTTGAGCTAATTTCATCACCTCTGCTATTTCTAAGTACATATCTATTGCCTAATTTTCTCTTAGTTAACCATAATGTTTTATATATAAAATATATATACACACATATACATGTATGTATATATGTTTATATACACACCTATATAAAATATATATAACTGTACATTTTATTATGGATAATATGATTATATATTGATTTTAATATGTATACATTTCTTTGCATGTTTCATAATTTTTTATTAGATTTTAAGTGATATGTTGTTGAGTGTCAGATTGAGCGATGAAATTTGGGCAAGCAGTTGAGTAACTTTCAGATCAGTCTATTTTTAAGCTTTATTAGGGCTGAATTAGCCTTTATTCTAGGACTAAGTTAGCCTCACTATTAAGGCCTAACCTTTCAGCCATCTCTATTGAATAATCACCCAGGTTTCAAAGAGATTTCTCTACTCTGGCTGGATGGAACTTGTCTCCCAGCACTGCGTGAGTTCTAAAGTTGTTGTTCTTTGTGTTGCCTCATGGAGTTTCATCCTACATATACATATTCATCCTACATAGTACTCAGCAACAGATTCAAGAGGACTCCTCTTCTGATTTCTGGAACCATTTTCTATAGGATTCCCTCTTCTCTAGTACTCTGCCCTGCAAATTCCACCCACTTCATTCTCCCAAAACTCTAATCTCTGTCTTCTCAACTCAGTGAGAATGCTGAACTCTGCCTGGGTTAGCCTTTCCTATGCCATGGTCCACTAAGGATTTCCAGGTGATTGTAGCCAGATCAACTGTAGTGTTCACATCATTTATTTTCCATTTCCCTGGATTACAGTCCTTCACTGCCTATTGCCCAATTTATGAAAACTGTTATTTCATACGTTTTTCCAGTTTTTAAATTCTTTACAGCAAGAAGACAAATCTAGTACCGCTTACTTCAACATGACAAGAAGTGGAAAATCTACAATTTTAGTGGGTAAGGTATTCAGAACAACCTGAATGGGTATTTCTGACACAGGGTCCCTCATAAGGTTGCAGATGACTTGTTGGCCAGGACTACAATAATATGAAGGCTTAAATGGGGCTGGAGAACCAATTCCAAGGTGACTCGCTAACATGGATGGTAAGTGCTACTAGTTGTTTGCAGGAAGTCTAGTACCTCACCTCCTGTACTCTGCTTGAGTGTCCTCCTGGTACAGCAGCTGGCTTCTCTCAGGGCAAGTGATTCTAGAACAACCTATGCTTTCTATGGCCACCAGAACACATAAAGCACAGGGATAAAGCACCTTTGATTCTTAGGAAATGACCAACCATTGACATTCTCTTTATTTTTTTAATAAATGTATTTATTTATTTTTGGTTGCATTGGGTCTTCATTGCTGTGCGCAGGCTTTCTCTAGTTGCAGCAAGCAGGGCTACTCTTTTTTTTTTTTTTTTTTTTTTGTCTGTCCGTGGGCCTCTCACTGCTGTGGCCCCTTCCGTTGCAGAGCACAGGCTCTGGACGCGCAGACTCAGCGGCCATGGCTCACGGGCCCAACCGCTCCGCGGCACGTGGGATCCTCCCGGACCGGGGCACGAACCCGCGTCCCCTGCATCGGCAGGCGGACTCCCAACCACTGTGCCACCAGGGAAGCCCCAGGGCTACTCTTCATTGCAGTGCGCGGGCTTCTCACTGTGGTGGCTTCTCTTGTGGAGCACGGGCTCTAGGCATGCAGGCTTCAGTAGTTGTGGCACACAGGCTCTATAGTCGTGGCTCGTGAGCTCTAGAGCACAGGCTCAGTAGTTGTGGCGCACGCGCTTAGCTGCTCCGTGGCATGTGGGATCTTCCTGGACCAGGGCTCGAACCCGGGTCTCCTGCATTGGCAGGCGGATTCTTAACCACTGCACTACCAGGGAAGTCCCTGACATTCTCTTTAAATCAAACCACTCTGGATTGCATTCAGCACACAGAAGAACCATAGCTCTCAAATTCTTCAAAGAATTACTTATGAAAAAACCAACCAAAGTTCAACTTGGTTAAAATGAGTGCAACCCGCAAGGAAGCTGAGCAGCCGCTCGACAGTCACTGTCCTCCCTTCCTTTCACAAGAAGGTCGTCCTGTTATTTCAGATTCTAGAGTAGAATGCCCCCCAAGAGCCCCAAGAGGGCATGAGGGAATTTTGCGTGACACACAAGGTGAGGATCCCCCACATAACTAGAGCCCTGAGACAACATTCCGTTGGCACATCTCAGTGTACTGGGCCACCCTCGCTGCTCATTTCTACAAGGCTAAAGCCAGCAACCTCTTTCTGAGAGTTCTGCCGGTCCATGCCACCACCTCAAAAAATATAATAAGAAAAGAAGAGAAAGCCCTTTCTAGTGAGAGGTATGCCAAGGACTAAGGAAAAGATGACCAAGCAGATGCTGCTTCACTATAAAGGGTCAATTCAATGATGGGCAAGGCTGCTTTTCCTTCTAACTGGAGGCAACTTGCAAGTCACATTTTTAAAGGTATGCATTTCCTTAGACTTTATGTATTCATTCCAGAAAATCCACTTTTCTTCCAAGCGCATAAGACTCATAGCTCTTAGCAATAAATTTAGCATTTAACATGCAGAAGACTAAGCCGGGAAGTCAACAGAGGGGAGAGATTCCAACTGAACTTTTCTGGCTCACACAAAAGTGAAAGCATTTTTATATATATTCATATTCGTATCATACATATAATTTCCATTTAGCTTTTCTAGATAAGAATTAAAGGAATAAACAGGTACAAAGTCTAGCAGTCAGTTCACAAGCATTTACTGCTACCTGCTCTGTACCATTCACTGTGCTAGAGACAGATGTTGAGGGGCTTGCCTTGAAGAACCATAGACTGGGCAACGCACAGACAACTAACACACTTTCAACTATTCAGTATATATAAATTCGGTATATACAAATTCCAGCCCCTACGTGATAGACCTTCTGTCAGACTCTGAGGGTTCAAAGAATGACAAGAGAAAGATTCTGACATTAACATGGTCCAAAAAGAATAAGCCAGAATTGGAAAGAGGACATTGGGCGAGACACTGATACCATTTCTATGACTGTCCAAAATTTTAAATTAATTAATTAATTTAAAATAAAAATAAAATGTTTGTATAGCATGTTTCTTGGTTGATGGTCTGAGATTTGATAATCATGAAATACCATACAGATTCTATGCTAAGATGTTTTAAAAAGAAAAAAAGAATGTCATCATTTCTCAGCCTTATTTGTACTCTCATTAATGCACTCTGGCATTTTCTAATGGCAATTTGTAAATAATCTTCTAAACATCTAATGATCCAACCTTCTTTTAGTGTCTTAATTTTCACCGTCCATAGCTGTGTTCTCTAATATGGCAGCCATATGTGGCTATTTAAATTCAAATTTATATTAATTAAAAGTGAAAAATAAAATTCACTTCTTCAGTCATACCATTCTCATTTTAAGTATTCAGTAGCCACTGTATTATAGAATATTTCCATCATTGTAGAAAGTTCTACTGGACAGAACTAGTTTATTGATTTCTAACATAAGAAAATAGTCTTCCAACTCAAATCATATTGTTTGCCAAGCAAGTTTCCTTTTTTTTTTTTTTTTTGGCGGTATGCGGGCCTCTCACTGTTGTGGCCTCTCCCGTTGCGGAGCACAGGCTCCGGATGCGCAGGCTCAGCGGCCATGGCTCACAGGCCTAGTCGCTCCTCGGCATGTGGGATCTTCCCAGACCAGTGCACGAACTCGTGTTCCCTGCATCGGCAGGCGGACTCTCAACCACTGCGCCACCAGGAAAGCCCCATTTGTTTATTTTTTATTAATAAGTTAACTTTTTTCACTCCAGTGGATGACCTCAATGCTATTCATCTTATTATTATTAAAATAGTAATTGATTAATAAATGTTTCCTATGCTAAGTCTATTCTCCACCCAATGTCATCGCCATTTGAAGACATCATATTAAAAGTAACAATTCTGTATAAAAAATAAATTAAATAAAATTCAAAAATTCAAAAAAAAAAAAAAAAAAGGGCTTGCTTTTTTGTCCACCTGTTCTCCACTCAGCCAAATCTCTTGAAAGAGTCTTATCTCCATGTCCTCTTTTGTCCCCATTCCCCATTCATTATTCAACCAACAATCACGTTTTCAGCACAACACTGAAAAATAATAATAAAAAATTTTTTAATAAATAAAAGTAACAATTTTATGTCCATTAACAGATGAATGGATAAAGAAGATGTGATATATAAAGAGATATATACACACACACACGCACGCACACACACACACACAATGGAATACTACTCAGCCGTAAAAAAAGAATAACATTTTGCCATTTGCAGCAACATGGATGGACTTGGAGGGCATTACGCTAAGTGAAATAAGTCAGACAGAGAAAGACAAATACTGTATGGTATCACATATGTGGAATCTAAAAAATACAACAAACTAGTGAATATAACAAAAAAGAAGAAGACTCTCAGAGATACAGAGAACAAACTAGTGGTTACCAGTGGGGAGAGGGAAGTGGGGAGGCGCAATACAGGGGTAAGGGATTAAGAGGTACAAGCTATTAGGTATAAAATAAGCTACAGGGATATATTGTACAAAACAGGGAATATAGCAAATATTTTATAATAACTATAAATGGAGTATAACCTTTAAAAATTGTGAATCACTCTATTGTACACCTGTAACATAATATTATACATCAACTATATTTCAATTTTTTTTAAGTAACACTTCTAAATTTTTAACATCAAATTTGAAAATACCATTAAAAATTAAACATCAAGGACTTCCCTGGTGATGCAGTGGTTAAGAATCTGCCTGCCAAATAGAGACACAGATGTAGAGAACAAACGTATGGACACCAAGGGGGGAAAGTGGGGGGCGGGGGGGTGGGATGAATTGGGAGATTGGGATTGACATATATACACTAATTTGTATAATAAGAACATGCTGTATAAAGTAAATTAAATTAAATTTTTTAAAAAAAGGAATCCACTTGCCAGTGCAGGGGACACGGGTTTGAGCCCTGGTCCAGGAAGATCCCACGTGCCACAAAGCAACTAAGCCCATGCACCACAACTACTGAGCCGGCACTCTAGAGCCCACGAGCCACAACTAGTGAGCCCGTGCACCATAACTACTTAAGCCCACGCACCCTAGAGCCCACACACCACAACTACTGAGCCCATGCACCACAACTACTGAAGCCCATGCCTCTACAGCCCATGTGCCGCAACTACTGAGCCCGCGTGCTGCAACTACTGAAGCCCGGGTGCCTAGAGTCCGCGCTCCGCAACAAGAGAAGCCACCGCAATGAGAAGCCTGTGCACTGCAACAAAGAGTAGCCCCCACTCACTGCAACTACAGAAAGCCCGCGTGCAGCAATGACCCAACACAGCCAAAAATAAATAAATAAATAAATTTATATTTTACAAAATTAAAAATTGAATACATTAAAAATTAAATCAACTACTTATTATCTTGATGAAACTCTCTGTGGAGGACACACTGAAAATACATCCCCCTTCCTTCTTGGAAACTTGCAAACTACTTGCTAATGAAAATTATGCAAATTCTGAATCTTGTACAATATGCTTCTAGATTTTGTTTTCCACAGTGAGACTGGAAGAAATGGATCTGCATATACTTCTTCAATTAAAGGAACTTTCAGATTGCTTTTTTTTTTTTTTTTTTTGCAGTAAGCAGGCCTCTCACTGCCGTGGCCTCTCCCACCACAGAGCACAGGCTCCGGATGCACAGGCCCAGCCGCCATGGCTCACAGGCCCAGCCGCCCCGCAGCATGCAGGATCCCCCCAGATCGGGGCACGAACCCGCGTCCCCCACATCAGCAGGCGGACTCTCAACCACTGCGCCACCAGGGAAGCCCTCAGATTGCTTTTTAAAACTCAAACTGATATAACATTAAATACAGTGATAATTTACTTGTTATTGGACAAAGACTTATTAAACAATGATATTTGGACTCAGAGCTCCTCCTTGGAAATTTTATTATAATTGTTCATATTAGATAAGGGAAAATTCAACATGATAAATTCAAATATTCCACCAGACAAGGAGAGCTAAATAATACTGCATGGCATGGCCTTTTTTTGTGAATAGGCTTTTTCTCTAGCTTTACCCACAAGAACATCTTTCTGTCAAGGATTTAAGATGACCTCACCTAATTTCCTTGGCAGATAAAGGCAGTTTTTCTGTCTTGTGTTGGATCTCATGTTTGCTTAGATATTCTTCTACATTTCCAAGTTCCTCAGTTAAGTTTGGTGATATATCTGCTCTTTGGGGATATTGCAAAATATTTTCCCTAGTATGGAAGACTACCCATTCTCCCCAAATTCTATAACCCACAATTAGATTAAAAATTTAAATAAACTATCAGTATAACTAACTCTAAGAGGAAAAGACCCTCACTCCTCAATATTGGACACCTCAGAGTTAATTGTGGCTCAGCTGAACACAAAAATCTTGGAAAGAGACATGTTTCTTGCCTGGGGATTTATTTCTTTATGATTACACTATTCTAATTTTCAGTAAAAATTAGTTTACTAATATCTGAAGAAGTCTGTCTACAATCCTGGGACCTTTGCTTTCCCAACATTCTCATCATACACTTTCTCCTCTTCAGATCCAAGCAGATACATGCAGAGATCAAACACCAAACCCCTTGATCAAAATAGCTGTCATTCTCTTGCTAGAATGACTTTCCCCTTCTCTCTACCAAAGGGCTGGTATGATTTTTCTGTCAAATATGTCAAGGGAGTCTTTAAGGTGTCCGTCAGTTGCCAACATGTGTTCTGCTCAGACAAGAGTGCTGCCTTCAGGAAGGAAGCAGAAACTTTCAGAGTTACACTGTAAAAGGCGGTGAGTCTCTGGGTATCCAGGGAAGAAACACTTCTATTTGAATCTCAAATCTGGATTTTCATATGTGGACACATAGGAAAACAGTTTTCTACAAAAGCTTTGTAAGGGAGAGATATTCCTTTATTTCCAAAACAAGACTAATGGCTCATTAAACTCAATGTTCTATACGGGGTAGATAAATTCAATGAATTTAAATGTTATTTCTTATAGATTTTCAGGGAACTGGAGACTTCCTACTAGGATAACCTATTGATATCCTTTTTTATAACCTACTGAAGTCAAAGCTATAAGAACCTCCTTTTCTTTTCTCATCTCAACTAGATAGAAGGCAAGCCTATATTTAGGATGAGTCACTGAATATGGGAAGGGAGTTTCTGAAGTGGTCTAGAGACTTCTCGACAGCTAGATGTCCCATATTATCATTTCTTAACAGGGAGGGCTAATAAAGAGTTACCTCAAGTAGTTGGTCTATTCAAGCCTCATTTCAGCTCAGCTGCTGATTCATCAGATACATCTCTTGCTGTGTACAAGGGCTTTCCATCTGACAGAGTTTGGCTTAGAAACCAGAGTTCTGGTTGCTGTGTTTTCTGCCTTTCATAATATGCTCTCCTAAAGATCCTGCAATAAATAAACCAACTCTTCTTGCTGTCATCCTCTTATACTTTCTAGCAGAAACTAGAGAGGCACATAGCTGAGCTCTGTATCAACTTGATAAAAAGCTGAGAAAAAGAATGCAATGAATTTAATTTTAAAATAACAGATAAATGAGAATTTCCAAATGGTCTAGAGTATGATTAATAAAAACTGACAATAATAGAATATGTGGGAGAAGTATTACTGGTTTCTTTTGAGATGATAATGGGATAGATAGATTACTTATTCAGAAAGTGTTCAAGGATTTTTGGTTGCTTAAGAATCAATTAAGGTAGAATGCATCCTTTATGAAGTAAAAATTCAGATGATTATCTGAAAAGTATTACATACTTGAATAAGTGAAAAGAAACTGTATATTGAAGAAGAAGAATATAAAGTCACATCACTCTGTTTATATAACATTACTCTTAATAATAAATATATTTAAATCAAACTAATGCCTAATAACAGAAGAAGAAAGTGATTTTATATATATAACAGAAGAAGAAAGTGATTTTATATATATACATACACATGATTCTCTATACACAAATATGCATGTATGAATATCTTCCAATTATATATACATATTCTATATTTATAAACATATATATTCCATGGATGTATGTATAATTTATTTGGAATTAAACTATAAATCTAAAATACTACATTGGAATATTTTTTAAGATATCACAAAACATCAATATATTAAGTAATAAAGGTATAAAAATATTTTTAAGTCACTCAATAGAATAAAAAGTATTAAAACTCATATATATCATACATATTTATGATTATATAATATATAAATGTATTATGAAAGCAAAACTGGAAATGATACTTCAGCACAGATTTCAAAAGCCTTCTGTAACTTTTGTGCCTCATTATGAAAATTTTTAAATGTCCGTCTTAACAAAGATAAAAGTAAGTTTTTCTCTTAGAGGAAAACATAGGTAGAACACTCTATGACATAAATCACAGCAAGATCCTTTTACACCCACCTCCTAGAGAAATGGAAATAAAAACAAAAGTAAACAAATGGGACCTAATGAAATTTAAAAGCTTTTGTACAGCAAAGAAAACCATAAACAAGACAGAAAGACAACCCTCAGAATGGGAGAAAATATTTGCAAATGAAGCAACTGACAAAGGATTAATCTCCAAAATATACAGGCAGTTCATCCAGCTCAATATCATAAAAACAACCCAATCCAAAAATGGGCAGAAGATATACAGATGGCCAACAAACACATGAAAGGATGCTCAACATCACTAATCATTAGAGAAATGCAAATCAAAACTACAAGGAGGTATCACCTCACACCGGTCAGAATGGCCATCATCAAAAAATCTACAAATAATAAATGCTGGAGAGGGTGTGGAGAGACGGGAACCCTCTTGCACTGTTGGTGGGACTGTAAATTGATACAGCCACTATGGAGAACAGTATGGAGGTTCCTCAAAAAACTAAAAATAGAACTACCATACTACCCAGCAATCCCACTACTGGGCATATACCCTGAGAAACTCATAATTCAAAAAGAGTCATGTACCACAATGTTCACTGCAGCTCTATTTACAATAGCCAGGACATGGACGCAACCTAAGTGTCCCTCGACAGATGAATGGATAAAGAAGATGTGGCACATATATACAATGGAATATTACCCAGCCATAAAAAGAAACGAAATTGAGTTATTTGTAGTGAGGTGGATGGACCTAGAGACTGTCAAACAGAGTGAAGTAAGTCAGAAAGAGAAAAACAAATACCGTATGCTAACACATATATATGGAATCTAAAAAAGAAAAAAAAAAAGGTTCTGAAAAACCTAGGGGCAGGACAGGAATAAAGACGCAGATGTAGAGAATGGACGTGAGGACAGGGGGAAGGGGATGGAGAAGCTGGGACGAAGTGAGAGTGGCATGGACATATATATACTACCAAATGCAAAATAGATAGCTAGTGGGAAGCAGCCACATAGCACAGGAATATGAGCTTGGTGCTTTGTGTCCACCTAGAAGGGTGGGATAGGGAGGGTGGGAGGGAGACGCAAGAGGGAGGAGATATGGGGAGATATGTATATGTATAGCTGATTCACTTTGTTATACAGCAGAAACTAACACACCATTGTAAAGCAATTATACTCCAATAAAGAAGTTTTTAAAAATCATAAAAATTAAAGCCAAAAAATAAATAAATAAATAAAAGTAAGTTTTTAATTAAGTTTTATAAAGTAGATTACAATAAATTATTTTAAAGAAAACAGCTACCACCCAAAGACCATGAGCATAATTTGATATACAATCTTCCAGTCTTGGTTTCAAAATGTACCCTAATGTGTTCCTATTTTCTGAAGGATTTGTTTATTCACTGTGGTTCAAATTCAGATAAGTAATCACTTGCATGTTTAGAATATTCTCTTTCAATATTTCACATTGTATTAGTTTGTTTTTTTTTAATTTTGTATTGTGTTATCTCCTATTCCACTCTCCACAAACTACTTACGTCCACATGAAGGAAGAGGAAGAGAAGAAAGAGCAGAAACTGCTACAGTAGATCAACTTTGAAACCACCGTTCTGTATACACTTGTGGTTTATAAGAAGTAGTTCATAGAGTCTCTATAATCAGAGGTCAGTGTGTTTTATTTCCATGTTGCCCATTTCAATAGGCCTATTACTTAGCAATCAAGGCACATTATACATATGATTACAAACACATCTGGAGACTATGAGGTTCCAGGTAACCCAACATCTACAGCATGCGGAGAGGTTTCCCCAGGCTGGATTTTTTTTTCATGAAATAACGCATGTTTATTTACATTTATGCTGCTGCTGTGTTCCTGTGTTCTATGTTTTGGTTCCCCTGTAAGGAGAGGATGTAAACAACATTTAACATATACGAACACGATGGAAAAGTGAAGGTATAGTTAGTATGCACGTTAGTAGCACAACGCCAAACCACTCTGTTTGAAGTCAGCACTTCTTTTTCAATAACTGAGCATCAAATTTTTTTTATCATAGAAAAATGGAAACTGTTCTTGGATGCTTTTCAAATCAGTCAATACCACACACACTGATTGAATAGCATCTATATATGTGCCAAGCTACTGTTGCTGGTACAGGCGCTTATGGTAAATTATTCTATCTCTGCAACATGTTATTTGGAGGAAAACTGGCACTATTTGCAAGGAACTTTGGGTTTAATTTGCATCTAAAAATTTTAAATACCCATAATTGTATATGGGCAGGAACATTACCCATGGTTAATTTGCATATTGTTCCTATTGTCCCTAAGATGCAGGACATTTAACAATGACTACTTTATGCCACATGACGTTGCACACCAAAGTGAGAGCAAAGATCACTCAGGGCTGATGAAACTTGGCATTGAGGACTTTTGGGGTCATGATGAACCACCAAACACTTTAACACCCTTTCATCTCATGCCCACTGAATTTCCCTTTCGAGCATACCTTCTGCCCAGGCTTTTGCAGACTCATCCCAGGACTGTCTGGCTCAATTATCTTGGTCCTAGGTGTCTGTAAGCAAAATCATACTTCAGAGGTTCAAAGGGCTCAGGGGCTATCCATCAGGCCAGTTCCATTTCAAATATAAAAAAATCTTGTGCACTCTGATCAAATTGATGTTTCTCCTTCCTTACGTATCAGTAGCACAAAAGCTGACGCTCCCTTCCATCTTGAGAGTCTGAACTTCATTCTCCTTTAATGTAACAGTCCTTTCACTAAATCCTTTCTCAGGCTCATTGGCTGCTTCTGTTGAAAATACTCTAACCTTGTATCCCTTTCTTGTTATGAATAAAACAGTTATCCAAACCCTAATGCTGAGAAATTTTCACAGTTCTCCAGCACTTTCATACTGCAGCTCTGTCAACAGTGGAAAATGAATCAAGGCTCTGGAGGGAAAATTTTGTGCTTCAAAGGAAAAACTATGTGTTATCTATAGCATGTCTCCATATTATCTGTTTATGATTCTATGGCAGCTATTCTATATCTCTTTAAATTATAGATAACTGATAGCAGTGAAAAATAATTCTTATCTATAGTTATACAAATCTGCACTGTCCATAGAGAGTTAATTGACCTCCCTCCGTCACTGTGGAGAAGCCAGGATTTTCTTTTGAACTGTTAAACATCTACTTGATTTCCTCATTGATTCACGAGTTAAATAAAATCTTTAATAATTATTCATTTTATATCTGCATGGAAGTCACATATTTATCTTTTTCTAATTACCATTTAACAGCTGAAAATGAGGAAAAATAAGCATAACGAGGTTACTGATCAGGGAATTTATAAAAATGAGATGGTAAAAGAGGACATATCCAGCAAGAGGGGATCAAGAGTCATATTCTCTCATGCTTTTCTTAGCATTAACATGCCATAATTTAGGGGGGATGAAAATAAAGTGTTATTTAATAAGTTTCTCTAAAAGTAATGTCACATTTGCATTCATATTGGAGAGTCTTGATGGAAATGATTAAAGGGTGATGTTTAGTATCTGAAACCACTGTCAAGGCAAAAATTGCATCAGACAAAGTTAAGCAGGTAAGGAAGGCTTTATTCAAGGCTATTGAAATAGGGAAGAGAGACAGTCTGAACTCAACTCCACCGAAACAATGGGCATGAGAGTTTAAAAGCTGGGTCGGTAGATATCATAGATCATCTGTGTTTGCTAATTGGCCTTACCCAAGGAAAAGGGAGGCAGAGGGAGATTCAACACACAGAGAGGAGAAGGCAGTGTAAAGACAGAGCAGCGAGAGATTTGAAGATCCTGGCCTTGAGGACTAGTGTGATGCAGCCACAAGCCAAGGATTGCCCAGAATCCACTAGGAGTTGGAAGAGACAAGGAAATTATTCTCCCCTAGGGCCTCCAGGGTGAGAACAACCCTGCCCACACCTTGATTTTGACCCAGTGATACTTATTTCTGACTCCTGGCCTCCAGAACTACAAGAGAATAAATTTCTGTTATTTTAAGCCACCAAGATTGTGGTAACTTGTTACAGCAGCCAAGGGAAACCAGTACTGATTTTGGTACCAAGGAGTGGGGTACTGCTGTAACAAATACCTAAAAATGTGGAAGTGGCTTCGGAGTTGGTAATGGACAAAGGATAGAAGAATTTTGAGGCACATGATAGATAAAACCTAAATTGCTTTAAACAAACTACTGACAGAAATATAAGCATTAAGGACAATGCTGCTGTGAGCTCAGGAAGAAGGAAGAAGCACAAAAGAGGAAACCTGTATCATCTTGGAGAATAAGTATATTGTCACAAACAGAATACTGGTAGAATGTGAACATTAAAGGTGCTGCTCAAGGGTCTCAAAAGGAAATGAGAAACATCCTAGTGGAAAATGGAAGAAAGGCAATCCTTGTTATACAGCGGCAGAGAAATTCACTGAATTGTGACCTACAGTTCTGTGGGAAACAAGAACTTATAAGCGATGAATTCAGATATTAGCTGAGGAGATTCCCAAGCATAGCCTTGAGATACAGTCTGGCTTCTCCTTGCTGCTTGTACTAAAATGCTAGAGGAAAGAGACATATTGAGGAAAGAATCACTAAGCCAAAAGGAACAGGACTTGTTGATCTGGGAAATTCCCAGACTGCCCAGATTGCAAAAGATGTTAAAATTAGGAGACTCACTGTTACAAAAGCATACTCTGGAAAGAAGTCCAGCAGTCTGGCTGGAGAACCTTTCGTTAGTGGGGAAGGGATTAAGCATGAGTGAAGGGGAGCACAGTTGGGGGACTGGACAATCTGGGTGAGAGATAATGGTGCATTGATCTGCGAAGTACATGTGGCGGTCTACCACTACAAGCGATGAAAAGTGGTTGGATTCTAAATGTATGCTGAAGACAGAAACGATGATATTTTCTGACTGAGTGTATACACTTTGTGAGAGAGAGGGTTGAGGATTATTCCAAAGCATTGGGTCTCGGTAACTGGAAGGATAAAGTTGACATTTCCTGAGATGTAGGAAAATACCAGGAGCCCAGTTTTTAGCATAATAGGTTGATATTTCCATTGGGAAAAGCAAGTGGAGATTCTGGGAAGGTAATTGAATATAGGACTCCAGAGATCAGCACCTAGGTCCAGACTACAGCTATAAGTTTGGGGTCATCCAAAATATACAAACAACTCATACAACTCAACAACAAAAAAACAAATAACCCATTGAAAAATGGGCAGAAGACCTTAATAGACATTTCTCCAAAGAAAACATACAAATGGCAAGTAGGCACGTGAAAAAATGTTCAGCATCACTAATTATTAGAGAAATGCAAATCAAAACTACAAAGAGGGGCTTCCCTGGTGGGACAGTGGTTGAGAGTCCGCCTGCCGATGCAGGGGACACGGGTTCGTGCCCCGGTCCGGGAAGATCCCACATGCTGCAGAGCAGCTGGGCCCGTGAGCCATGGCCGCTGAGCCTGCGCGTCCGGAGCCTGTGCTCCGCAACAGGAGAGGCCAGAACAGTGAGAGGTCCACATACCACAAAAAAAAAAAAAGAATCCGCCTGCCGATGCAGGGGACATGGGTTCAAGCCCTGGTCCAGGAAGATCCCACATGCTGTGGAGCAATTAAGCCCATGCGCCACAACTACTGAGCCTGCGCTCTAGAGCCCATAAGCCACAACTACTGAGGCCACGTGCCACAACTACTGAAGCCCACGTGCCTAGAGCCCGTGCTCTGAAACTAGAGAAGTCACCGCAATGAGAAGCCGGCGCTCCGCAATGAAGAGCAGCCCCTGCTCGCCTCAACTAGAGAAAGCCCGCATGAAGCAACAAAGACCCAATGCGGCCAAAATTAATTAATTAATTTTAAAAACTACAATGAGGGGCTTCCCTGGTGGCACAGTGGTTGAGAGTCCGCCTGCCGATGCAGGGGACACAGGTTCGTGCCCCGGTCCGGGAAGATCCCACATGCCGCAGAGCGGCTGGGCCCGTGAGCCATGGCCGCTGAGCCTGCGCGTCCGGAGCCCGTGCTCTGTGACGGGAGAGGCCACGACAGTGAGAGGCCCACGTACCCCAAAAAACAAAACAAACAAACAAACAAAAAACTACAATGAGGTACCACCTCACACCAGTCAGAAGGGCCATCATTAAAAAGTCTACAATTAACAAATGCTGGAGAGGATGTGGAGAAAATGGAACCCTCCTACACTGTTAGTGGGAATGTAAATTGGTACAGCCACTATGGAAAACAGTAAGGAGATTCCTCAGAAAACTAAAAATAAAATTACCGTATGATCCAGCAATCCCACTCTTGGGAATATACCCAGACAAAACTATAATTCAAAAAGATACATGCACCCCTATGTTCATAGCAGCACTGTTCACAATAGCTAAGACATGGAAACAACCTAAATGTCCATCGACAGAGGAATGGATAAAGAAGACGTGGTACATATATACAATGGAATACTACTCAACCATAAAAAAGAATGAAATAATGCCATTTGCAGCAACATGATGCAAATAGAGATTATCATACTAAGTGAAGTAAGTCAGAAAGAGAAAGACAAATACCGTATGATATCACTTATATGTGGAATCTAAAATATGGCACAAATGAACCAATCTACAAAACAGAAACAGACTCATAGACATAGAGAACAGACTTGTGGTTGCCAAGGGGGAGGGAGAAAGGGAGAGGGATGGACTGGGAGTTTGGGGTTGGTAGATGCAAACTATTACATACAAAATGGATAAACAACAAGGTCCTAATGTATAGCACAGGGAACGATATTGAATATCCTGTGATAAACCATAATGGAAAAGAATATTAAAAAAGAATGTAGGGCTTCCCTGGTGGTGCAGTGGTTAAGAATCCGCCTGTCAATGCAGGGGAAACAGGTTCGGGCCCTGGTCCAGGAAGATCCCACTGCTGTGGAGCAAATAAGCCCATGCGCCACAACTACTGAGCCTGTGCTCTAGAGCCTGCAAGCCACAACTACTGAAGCCCACATACCACAACTACTGAAGCCCGTGTGCCTAGAGCCCATGCTCCACAACAAGAGAAGCTACTGCAATTAGAAGCCTGCGCACCGCAACAAAGACTAGCCCCCGCTCGCCGCAGCTAGAGAAAGCCTGCCTCAGAAATGGAAATAAAAACAAAAAGAAACAAATGGGGCCTAATGAAACTTAAAAGCTTTTGCACAGCAAAGGAAACCATAAACAAGACAGAAAGACAACACTCAGAATGGGAGAAAATATTTGCAAATGAAGCAACTGACAAAGGATTAATCTCCAAAATATACAAGCAGCTCATGCAGCTCAATGTCAAAAAAACAAACAACCCAATCCAAAAATGGGCAGAAGACCTAAATAGATGTTTCTCCAAAGAAGATAGACAGATTGCCAACAAACACATGAAAGGACGCTCAACTTCACTAATCAGTAGAGAAATGCAAATCAAAACTACAAGGAGGTATCACCTCACGCCAGTCAGAACGTCCATCATCAAAAAATCTACAAACAATAAATACTGGAGAAGGTGTGGAGAAAAGGAAACCCTCTTGCACTGTTGGTGGGAATGTAAATTGATACAGCCACTATGGAGAACAGTATGGAGGTTCCTCAAAAAACTAAAAATAGAACTACCATATGACCCAGCAATCCCACTACTGGGCATATACCCTGAGAAAACCATAATTCAAAAAGAGTCATGTACCAAAATGTTCATTGCAGCTCTGTTTACAATAGCCAGGACATGGAAACAACCTAAGCGTCCATCGACAGATGAATGGATAAAGAAGATGTGGCACATATATACAATAGAATATTACTCAGCCATAAAAAGAAATGAAGTTGAGTTATTTGTAGTGAGGTGGATTGACCTAGAGACTATCACACAGAGTGAAAAGTCAGAAAGAGAAAAACAAATACCGTATGCTAACACATATATATGGAATATTAAAAAAAATGGTTCTGAAGAACCTAGGGGCAGGACAGGAATAAAGAAGCAGATCTAGAGAATGGACTTGAGGACACGGGGAGGGGGAAGGGTAAGCTGGGATGAAGTGAGAGAGTGGCATGGACATATATATACTACCAAATGTAAAATAGATAGCTAGTGGGAAGCAGTCGCATAGCACAGGGAGATCAGCTCGGTGCTTTGTGACCACCTAGAGGGGTGGGAGGCAGGGTGGGAGGGAGGGAGAGGCAAGAGGGAGGAGATATGGGGATATATGTATATGTATAGCTGATGCACTTTGTTATAAAGCAGAAAGTAACACACCATTGTAAAGCAATGATACTCCAATAAAGACCTTTAAAAAAAAAAGACCCAACTCAGCCAAAAATAAAAATAAATGAATAAAAATTTTTTAAAAAAGAATGCCTGTATGTGTATAACGGAGTCACTTTGCTGTAGAGCAGAGATTGGCACAACATTGTAAATCAACTACACTTCAACAAAAAAAATTTTTTGATAAAATAAAATAAATTTGGGGTCATCAATATACAGATAATATCTAAAGCCACGAAGCTGGAGGAAGTCATCAGGAAGGGACTGTAGATACAAAATAGAAGAGGTTTCAAAAGTGAGTCATGGGAGCCTCCAAAATTATAAGGTCAAGAAGAGGAGAAGAGAGCAGCAGAGGAGACTGAGAAGGAGTGTGATAGGAGAAAAACCAGGACAGTGTGGACTTCTGCTGAGTCAAGTGAAGAAAGCGCTTCAAAAAAGGAATGATCAAAAGTGTCAAGTACTGGGACTTCCCTGGTGGTCCAGTGGTTAAGACTTTGCGCTTCCACTGCAGGGGGCATGGGTTCGATCCGGGGCTGGGAAACTAAGATCCCACGTGCCACGTGGCCAAAAAAAAAAAAAGCGTCAAGTACTGCTAAGAAGGTAAGTAAGAAGAGGATGAGAAGTGTCCATGGTACTTACCAGCCTGGAAGTCATTGGAGATGTTGACTACAGATGTTTTGTTATGATATTGACATGATGATTTCAGTGGGGGATAAGAGAGAGAATTTAAGGACAGTATATATAGGAAATGAAACGAAATGAACTGCAAAGTCAATTAATTTTGCTTTTTAAAAAATCCACAAATTTGGCCAGAATAAGCTCATTACTAACTTAAAAGAGTTTTGCTGAGAGGTACCAGGTGGCTAGAGGTACGGAGGAAATGAGTAACCAACATGGATCCTTCAGTTAGAGGGTTCGCTAATTAAAGAAGGAGGTGGTAAATGCATGGTAATTTCCAAGAGCTAAGGGGAAAAGCAAATGTGATTGTTTTAATCTGTTAAATCTGTTAAGTCTGTGAGGTTAAAAACAGAGAGAGAAGAGACTGAAGGGGGTTCTTGAAGAGTCGATGGCAATAAAAAAAGCAAAGGTGAAGGAACTGACTTTAGAAGTGAGTAATTTCTTCCTGAGACATATTAGGGACAGATGAGAAGGGAACTGCACACCAGGCTTTCTCAATCTCAGCACGATTGACGTTTTGACCTGGATAATTCTTTGTTATGGGACGGCCTCTTTGTGCATTATTGGACACTTAGCAACCCTGATCTCTACCAACTAGATGCCAGCAGCACTCTTCACCTGTCATGGCAGCCCCAAATTGTCTCCAGACATTGCCAATGTCCCCTCAGGGCGAAATCACCTTGGTTGAGAACCACTGATAGAGAGATAAATTGAAGGGCAGAGATTGCACTGTGGGCGTTCTGAGTACTATGAGAAATTGGAATGGTAACTGCATACAAGGTATTAGAATGAGCTGAGTGATTAAGAGAATTTCTGGGAAGAATTCTTAATAACAACAGATACTATGGTGGCTTTGTTTTGTGTCAACTCGGCTCACTGGAACTGTGTCTGCCAGAATGCCCTTCCCTATATAGTTCTAGACTCATGTGGGCCACAAGAGACATTTTACATGAGATTTGAAGGTGGAAGGAAACAGCCACTACATTCGTTTCATAGTCAGAAGGCTACTGTAAGGCACCAGGCACGACTGCAGCTCACACACATTGTCACTAATCTGCTGGCTCACCTTGGAATGAAGCAACAACCAGGCCACGGCTCCTCCAGCCCCTCCCACTCCTGTACTAGGTGCCTCTTTAGCTCTGTGCTGAAGGGTGCCAGCTGCCCCAGCAAGTCATCCATCTCATCGAAGTGGGAGGCCTGGAAGCAGTGAGACACCCCTGTGGGTTCCATTTCATCTCTGAGGGCTCCAGGCCATCCCTCTAGTTTCCAGTTTGTGCTTACTCTCCCCTACTTCTTGTCCATCTTTCTTCCCAATTGCCAGTCCTGCTGACTTAAAGCTGCAGCGTCCCACACAGAAGCAAGAGCTGTATATAAACTCTTCAATGCAATCTCTCAATTGTCTAAGGTCAAATCCCTACAACAAATCCCACATTCCATACCATTTATTTACTACTGCCTGTATGTCAAGTATAACAACACCATAAACTACGTTGTAGTATCCTTATTTTATAGGTGAGGAAACAGGAGTCAGAAAGACTAACTCTATCAAGGTCCCACATTTAGTAAGCAGTAGACATGGAGTCTGAACAGCATCCACCTTCCTTTAAAATCCTCTCTCTTTCCATTCTCCCAGTCTACAGTGCTGGCAGTTAGCGATTTTAAGAAATAAGGAGGCGTAGAACTTTTTAAAATTAATGACCTTGGCCTATTGGTAAATGATTCTACACTGTATTCTAATAATGGTGGGAAATAAATAAAAGCCCTTTTCGAGATAGCACTTAATGACGTTTTAGAGGTAGGAGGCACAAAAGTTAAAGATAAAATCTACTTGCTCTTCCCGGATATGAAATAAGAAGAGTTTCAGTTTTCCATTTTCTATTACTGCATAATGCCTCTGAGACACTAACATTTGGCGGCAGCAGATGTCCTGAAAGTTTAGAAGGAACCTGAATCAATCTATCAACACTCAGTTTAATCAAAACTAGCAGAGAGTGATCAGGGAGTTTATGACTATTACTTGTGCCACGGCCAATGTCCTGGCTTCTCCTTTCCTGTCTCTCACCTCCAAGGCAGAGCGTCTAGGCCTTCCCACGCCAGCTGACACTGACAGTAACAACAGCAGCCATGTTCGCAGTACACATGGACTGTGGCAACAGACCAAGATAGAATAAGTCTTGCTTTTTACTTGCTGGTATTTTTAAAAGCAGCATCATAACCACAAAGGCATTGATGAAAATGTATTAGGTTCGCTGGGTGAACAATCTTATGTGTACATATCTCTGTGTCTACTATAGCATATAAAGTCCTGAGGTACCGGGATCAAATCTATGAATTACTTTCCAAAAAGGCTAGAATGATAGAATATCAACATCTGAAGGGATTTTTTTTCTTCAAGTCACCTAATCCATTCCCCTTCCAAGTGGATGAATCCATTCTAAAACTAACCAAGTAGTCATCCATGCTCTTCTTTCACTCTCCAAATACCATGCCACTAACCAATTCAAAAGGGAGCCCATGTTATCCTCTGATAGTTAAAAGCTAGACTATGCCTGCCTGTGATTATGACCCAAGGGTGTTGGAAGAGTCATTTTGCATCATCCAGAGAATGTCTCCTCCACCTATCATGTGCCATATTTATTAGTTAATGCATGTACTATTGTTATAACAATGGCAATAATAATGAGATTGATATTAAAGCAGCTACTTTCTAAATCATTTTGTTCCATTAGTAAAATCTTTGTTAGATCGATTATTGGAAGCACAAATGATTATTGCTTTTGCCACAATTTTTTTTCATTTTATACCATAGTAGCACTATGATTATATTAGCTCAAAAGGTAATAATTATTTTAGTAGTCATTTTGAAAAGCCTCTTTTTCATGATTTCCACAGAAAATTATTCACTTGAACAAAGTTTTATTTTTAAAGTTATATTAAATGTAGGCTATGTGGGAGTTTATCTTATAAAAATAAGCTTTGTATTGAAGCTCACTTAAGGATCACAGTTTTATTATCTGAGAAAAGGATAAAATTTTGAAATAGAATATCTTCATCAAAACTTGGGAACAATTTCTACAGAAATTGTCAATTAAATCTTGCATATTGTCTGCAGGTTTCTATCAGCACAAGATGGATCTTGATACATGTTATACCCGTTTTAAGAGCTGGAGAAATCAAGTCACAGGTAGTTCTTACTGTTTATGAGATCTCACAGCCATCTGCCAAAAATAGAAGGAAGGGCTTGCGGTGACCATTCTTCTGCTTTGTAACTAGAGCGTAGTCTCTCCAGGAACACCTTATATTTCACCTCATCAGAGTCTATCTCCACTAAGAGAAAACAGATAGCGCAGATATTGACAATATGAACGACCTCAAGAAAAAAAATTACAGACACTGCCGACATGTGTTAAAGAGTTTATCAGGATTAAAAACTGATTCATCAGGGAGTTCCCCGGTGGTCCATGGTTAGAACTCCACACTCTTACTGCCGAGGGCCCTAGTCAGGCAACTAAGATCCCACAAGATGCGCGGTGCAGCCAAAAAAAATACTGATTCAACAGTTTAATTTCTCAGTAACTGGATTAGTATCTGTCCTCTAAATAAATCTGCTTCTAGGGTGACTGTGTTCTGATCAGTTATAGGTAAAATATGTTCAATAAAAAAATTGAGGTGGGATTGTTTCTTTCAGATAAAAGAGTAGAAAAGTCCTAGAAGCAAAAGGCTAGATATAATAGGAAGCTAAGTTTGATAATTCAACTTTATATGGCAGTACTCTATGGAAAAAATACAATTTAGTAGGATTCAATAAATAGTTTTCTTAAATTAAATTATTTGTTAGAATTAAGCTGTGTTCTGGGTTTTTAAATCAAAGTGAATATGCTGTAGTAATTGGGGATATGAGAAAAAATACATTAACACTACTTGGAACATAGTTAACGTGTCTGAATTTGTGCCAATACCTGTTTGTAAGAGAGAACAATTTCTAGTAGATGAAAGTTGCCAATTATGTTTTAATAGGTTCATATACAATGATAGTAGAATTGTAATACTGATTTTCTTCTGAATACTCCAATTTGCACTGTTTTCCTCCAACAATTTCTGCTTCAATGACTGTATATTGATCTCCACTATGTATTATTTTTCCTTAAATTAAATACTCTGTTTCTAAGTTGCAGGGGAGGGGGAGTACACACACGGAGACTAATCCAAATTCTGGTGAAACCACCTGATCTTTCATCAGTTTGCCACTTCATTTTCAAACTAATTCCCGTGACTTTTTTGCCTCGAATGTTCAAGAATTGGCTATCCAATGTATTTGTATTTATTCACCTTGCTTTCCTTCATATTTGATCTTTGTTTCTTGCTTTGAGTCATTTCACGACTAATGAATTCCTCTACCTTCTATGTGAGACAAAGAAAGACAAAATAACATAAGCTACTGTAGTAGTGTCAAAGGAGAAAAAAAATAGAAAGGTACTAAACTGTTGCTCCAAAGGTCAGTGCCAGCTAACCCCAGGTCCGTCGACTTCCTTCAGCACTGCCCCGGGTATGAAGAACCCTTGACACGCAGCTCTACCCCCGCCCGACTCAGAGATGGAGCCACTTCTGCCAAGCCTGGCTGTATATGTGGAAATAAACGCAGGCGCACCATGCCTGTGAGGTTGCAGGTAGTCTTGCTTCCCCAGGACAGGAAAGCCTTGGACACAGCCTGATTACTGAGCATTCCCTTCATTCCCTCCAAATCAACTTCTAAGAAATACAGCTCTGCCTTCTTTTCCTGACTGATAATCTGTCCCAAGAGGGTCTAGATTCTTCCTCCCTTCCTGCTCTCAAATGGATAGATTTCCAACAACATACCCAGCCAGCTCCCACTACACTCTTGTCTGCTCCCGTCTCCCAGGGCCTAGAATTTACATGTGTACCATCAGGCACTGTTTCAGAGAAGACATACCGGTGGGAAATCTGCACCATCCACTCACTACAACTATTTCCACCACCTAGAAATCCCGAGAAGGCACCCTGTGGAACGCCATTGCTGGCTGGTGTTACCAAACCAGGTTTGTTTGCCCTGCTCGCAGCAAGCTGAGTGCTGAGATGCCGAACTTTGCAGCAGAGAAAAGGTTTTCTCACAAGGCAGCCAAGCGAGTAGATGGGAGAACAAATCTCAAATCTGCCCCCCCACCACCAAGGTGAGGGGCTCGGGATATTTATGGGATATAGCTGAGGTGTGGAGAATGTGGGGAATGGTGATTGGAAATGAGAAAAAGATGAGGTACTCCTGTGCAGGCACAACTAAGCTACGTGTTTCTTCATGGGACACGTGTTCAGAAAATAGCAGAGTTAGCATGCTCTGAGGGTGGAGTTTTGGGCCCTCTGATGTTAAAAGGTCACCAATCAGACACTCACGAATGCCCAGTTGGAGGGTTGGTGGTCCCAACTAGTCTTAACCATCTCGAGCTCAAACTGGACACAGCTGACTCCAAGTTCCCAAAAAACAACTGGGGCAAGCATCTTATTATTTAAGCTACATGAGGCTTGGAGGACATGCAAGCTTTTTGTGGCAACGATTAAAGCCAGCTTGATCAGTGACGGCAGCTTACACGTTTAGTGGATCTAACTGATGACTATCCTCAGTTTCACAATACTCTTCTCTTCAGTCGTTCCCTCAAGGACAATATTCTGGAGACTTAGCCACTTCATTGAAGGCAACACAGCCTTGGGTTTGTCCTACTAATTACCCCCTGCCCATTCCTGGTGCTCTCTGCACCCCTCAGCAGCCAACTTTCACAGTCCCGTAACAGCTTATACATTTTAGGTTGATTTAATTTCACCTTTTTTGTTCTGTTTCTTATTATTCCAGATAATCAAAATGTGTCAGCAATTATAGTAGTCGCTGAGAACTGATGTTAGGTTTCTCTACAGTAAGTTTCTTTTTAGCAAGGTTGATAAAATATGCAATAAAACTGTGTACAAAATATTGATCCAGCCTCTCTATGGGTCTACGAATGCTTTGATGAATATGAAGAAGGCCTGGAGGGATTGCAACTATCAGAAAGAATTAATCATGCATTGATGTCTTACTTGGTCCTGTGATAAGGAAACTGGGGATCCAAAAAGAATGCATAAGGTCACTCTGTCTTAATCGTTGCTGCATCCCAAGTACCTGTCACAGTACCTTGCCATAGTGGGTTTCCATAAACATTAGTTGAATAAAAAGTGAATGGATAAATACAGGATCTCATGCCTGAATTGAAATTATCAAAAATAACTGAATAAACATCAGTTATGGGAGAATAATGAAAAAATAGTGAGGTGCTGCCTAAACAAGTACTATAAAAGTGAAAAGAGAGAATACGGTATAGTGAAGAAGTTAGAAAAGAGTACATTGAGAATTTAGACCTAATTCAGCCTTAAATTTGGGACAAGGTTTAGCATCAGGTAGAGACAAAGGCATTCCTGGCACAGGGAAGAGAATACATGAATATGTGCAGGTGCATAGGAGCATGGATCAATGAGAAGAAATGCTCTGTCGGAGTAGAAAATGTGTGGGAAATACAGATAGATGGGTGAATTGAAGCCAGAACATGGAGATCATTAAAACTCAGTCTGAGGAGGACTTGGAAAAGCACCAGAGAAGTCTGAGTCTGGTCAAGCAAGATGTTTTTTGTATGTCAGGACATTAACTTCCTCTCTATTTCACTAAGTCCATTTTTCCAAAAGACGCGTATTTCTTTCTCATGCTCTGAGTTTGACAGAAGACCCCATGATAGGTGGGGCAGGGCAGGAGGTAAAGAGCTCATGGTAAACCGGGAAAAGAGAGGCACAATCAAGTAGAAGACACGGTAACTTGGACAATGATGTTGTCAAATCCTGGTTCCCCAAACTATCACCAAAGCATCTACTAACAAAACAAAGCACAGTTAATTTCTTACCATGGTAAGGGAGGACACTAGGTCAGCAGGGTCTTAATAATGTCCTGGAGAGGGAAGGACAAAGTCGGTATATTTATTGAAATTTTGAAGTCTGGTTTAAAGCAGGTCTTACAATGTGGAGGCTTGATTACGACTGGGCAGGAATCATGACATAAGAGTTTAGGATTAGTAATAGTTAAGGACATAGCAATGCAAGACTTTCGAGGCAGGGATTCAAAGAGTCTAGTGTAAACTGTCCATGGATGCTTTCTATTAATGAGTTGATGGAACTCTCTGGGAGTCCTTGGAATGAAAAGTAAACTTATTTACAGCTTGTATCCTCCAGGGAAAGAGTCTCATGAAATACTAAAGTCAAAGACGGTGGGATAATAAAGTCATGTTAATGTACATGGTAAGGTGCATAGATGGCTTCTATTCTGAGTGTACATGCATGCAAAGAACACAGGAAGCAGAACCAAGGGAAGAGGGCTGAGACCTGCTCAGTAGATTCAGAAGAGTCTTCAAAGAAGAGGTGGCCTCTGTGCCATGAGCTAAAAAATGAGCAGAGTTTGATCTGTGTACAGAAGGGAGAAGGGATTCAAGGAAAGGGCATAATGTAGTGTAAGAAAAGGGGTGAAAGAATGTGTCCGGTCTGAGGGACTATCTATAGATTCCACAAGCAGAACCCTTCACTATTGTTCTAAGTTAGAAATTGATGCACTTCTACTGTGTTCATTTTAATGATTCAGAGTATTTTGTTGGGAAAGAACTTTTTGCATAAGTTAAGGATGTTTTAAATTTTCCTGAAACTACTCTTGTGTTTTGAGATGAGCTTAAAAACAAATAATGATTTGGGGATGTAAACTTAAAATCATGTGAGATTTTTTAAATATACTTTTTTAATAAACAAATTGTTGAAACACATAGAAACTCATTCCTATCTAGAGAGAGTGAAAAAGAAAGGAAGCACGGAGCTTCCAGCAGTGTTTGTAGTTTCTCTGAGGTAGTGTAATAGCATTCAAATCCTCCAGGAAAAGAAAGGAAATTTTCTATACTACCAAAAGCCAGAGTCGAGACCATTTAGCTCTCTCTTGCATGTCAGGGAACTTTTGGTAAATTAACCTAGAAATAAATCCAAAGGGATTATGATTGCTGTGCTTTATAATAAAAGAGATGGCCTTAAGGAGATTTAATCAGAAAATAAATTTCAAAATCTAAAGCATGCTTTGATGCAAGAACACCGGGAAACCAATCAGCATTTGATGCTGTTGTGTAGCCTTTCCTAGAAAGCACCTTATCCCTTTGGTGCCTTTGTCTGATAAAGGTCAGGACACCCCTATGTGGCCCTTTCGTGAGTTGGTCAGACCCAGGTCCCCCAGTCAGTGATGAGCACAGCTCAGATTCAACAAGCTGCAAGCCTGCTAACCCCACACCTGAGAGCCCAGACAGATTCAAAACAACCAGCTAATTAAACCTGGAGCACCAAGCTATCATCATCCAAGATTCATGGGCATCCAACAAGCAGAAGAACTAGCAACACGGCATTCGGCAACAGCTGTCACCTGCTATAATATTCTTTAATTATCTTCAAATCTCTAAGAACTGACAAATGGGTGACAAAATGCAATTTTCTGTGTCAGGAAGCGAGAGACAAGCCTGTGTTACTTTGATGAGAGGAAATACTGTAAAATCATCACTCTCAGCTCTTCTTGTTGGGGAGAAGGGGACTGTTGTCACTCAATTCTTGCCTGTAAACATGCTCATTACAGGACTCCTGGAGGGACACGTTTCCTTCTTTACAAAGATTGAAGAAGAGGAGCCAGAATGGGTTCTGGGCTATGCTGAGCTGTCCCCCATAGGTTTAGCACGTCTTTCAAATTCAGCCCCAGCTCCAGCGCTAGCCCCACCATGGTGCTTATGTCCTGTGGACATGCATTCCTAGTGTGGACCCCTAGCAAAGCCAATCCAAGTTCCCTGGAATCAAGTCATGCCTCTTTCCACAGATTCCTCCCGGTGCCTGTCCAAATTGTGACCTAATCCCTCTACATTGCAGTGATGTTTATTTCCATTAGTCGCTAAATTCTGGTCATTACATTCTACTAAATGTTTGTGATAACATCCTTTGTCCCCTTGAGGCAAGTTTGCTTCTATCACCTACACAGCTTTGCCAGCCTTTGTCTGTCAAAAATGTCCATGAGGACACAAAATAAATTGCAGAAAGAAGGTCACTATGTAGTAAATAGCTCTTAACAACATCAGCTAGAAAAACTACATCATCTGTATAGAGTAGTAGGGCACTCATAAGCTAAGAGCACTGTACCACTCATGGTTCTAGAACATAAAAATAGAGAAAAATATGGGCTAGCTCACATTGGCTGAAAGTATAAGAGAGCCCCTAGAGTTTGAGGAAAACATACATTAACAGTGTGCTACAACAAACTGTTATATACAATTAAAACTGATACATATATATAGGGTTTTTTTTTAGTATTTGAGAGACAAATGACCAATCAACATGCTGTTACCAGGTGCTGACAATCTAAAAGGATAATAATTCTCAAAACATAAAGTGTTTGTGACTTGTTCTTAAAATGTGCATAAATATATTAACACAGGGAGAAATGATTGAAAGCTCTGGTTACATTTCTGAACCATCCAAACAAAATTTTTATATTAAGATTTAAATTAGAGTGTCAAAAGCTGATCAGTGAACGTTCCTGTCTACTAGTTATAGTATAATCATTTAAATTTTGTATTTAAAATTATTTTATGCAATTAGCATATTATTTTAAATGTCAATTAATACAATAGTTAAATTAGTCTGTTTTTATGATCTCTGAGATGTAAGTTCTCTGGGGATAAGGACAAGATCTGTTAGGTGATCTTGTTCATGGTACTCTGATAACCAACATTTGGTATTTGATCATTTTAATAATAAAGTCAAGTGTTTTCTCCAAGGCCATGAAGTCAAATTAATTTTTTTCTTCTTTATTTTCAATCTTATTATCCACACCATCAATGCTTCTCACCTTATCACTTCAGAGCCCACAGGTCAAGGAATCTTAGTGTCCAGTACATGATTAAACCCATTAACTGAAATGGCACCTGAAATGGACATGCCACTAACCTAAAGAGATAACAGGGGGCTTCTCTGGTGGTTCAGTGGTTAGGAATCTGACTGCCAATGCAGGGGACATGGGTTCGAGCCCTGGTCTGGAAAGATCCCACATCTTCGTTGCCGTGGAGCAACGAAGCCCTTGTGCCACAACTACTGAGCCCACTTGCCACAGCTACTGAAGCCCGCGCACCTAGAGTCCATGCTCTGCAACAAGAGAGGCCACCACAGTCGGAGGCCCGCGTACCGCAACGAAGAGTAGCCCCCGCTCGCCACAACTGGAGAAAGCCCACGCACAGCAACGAAGACCCAAGGCAGCCAAAAAGAAATAAATAATTTTTTTTAAAAAAAAAAGAGTTAAAAGGAGATCATTATTTTCTCCAATCAACTTCCACTGAAAATGCAGGGCAAGGCAGGAAGTTGATCTAGAAGAAGGTACAACATCAGAATGCTGCCCAAGCTACCACCCAAAAAAAATCTATATTCCCAATTTACCTATTTTACTTAAGGCAGAAAAAACTTCTGGGGATTAACATACCCATTTTATACATTTAATGTAATTGGAGAATATTAAAGCTAGAAGAAACCATCGTTTCATCTCTAAAAACAAGAGTGAAAGTACAAGAACCCTGATTCCCAAAGAAACAAATTGCAGCTTCTAAAACATGGACATTTAAATTACATATCACAGCCCCTTTGGTTCCTTTCAAAATAGAATAAATAAGAGGAATGTGACAAGGGTCATATACCTCCCCTCTCCCCATCTCTGCAAGGGTGGCCTTCAGTGGAACTTGGCCATAGACAGGGAGCCCAGACAATGCTGATAATCTAACAAGACTGAAGAAAGATTAGGGACTTCCCTGGCAGTCCAGTGGTTAAGACTCCACACTTCCACTGCAGGGGGCATGGGTTCAATCCCTGGTTGGGCAAATGAGAACCCACATGCCCCACGGCTCAGCAAAAAAAAAAAAAAAAAAAAGAAGACGAAGAAGAAGAAGAAGGATTAGATGGTACAAAAGATATTCTTTTCACCACGTGTCAAGTCAGTCTCAATAAATTTATTTTGTTTTCCATTGTAATTCATTCATATTTGTGAAATAACAATGTAAAATATTGAAAACAACTTCACAATTTACTAAACATTTCCATAGACATTCTTTAGCACTGACAGCAATTGAACAGAGGTAATGGGCTGACCAACAGAGATCCACGTTCCTCATTCATAGTGCAAAGTTGGTGGGAAGAGGTGGCCCAGCTAGGGACCATGTGATGGAATGTGAACCAAAGTGATGTGTGCCATTTCTGGGCTCAGATGTTAAGTACTAGGTGCTCAATCCTCTACACTCTCACTCTTCACTACCTAGCCAACTAAATGCAAAGGATCCAGTAAAAGACACCAAGGAGGTCTTAAGAGATAGAAAGAGTCACAGCTTAAGAGGAGATTCACAGATCTGGGATGTGAGCAGGAAGTTACAGAGATTTGAAGATTTTTTGTTTTATTAGCTAGTGAAAACAACAGTGCAAAAAGAAGTGACAATGCAGGTACCAGTCAGTGCCTAACTCACGTCAGGCACTCAACAAATGTTGGGTGGACGGATGGATGGATGGATGGGCAGGTGGATGGACAAATGGCAGAAGCATTATATTCTAACCTATTTAATCTGAAAATCATAAAGTCCTGCCACAAATATAACACTAGGTAGTGATGTAAATTTCTAACGCATGTGAACTGGGCCAATGATTATTTTTAAAGAAATATGGATGACCTCTAGAATAGTAATGTACTTTCCAGAGGAATATCAGAAAAATTGTAAATGGCACTAATTAGAGACTAAACTAAATAATGTGATTGTCTCAAATCATCTGAAGACTAGTAACCATGACTTTCCTAAATAATTCAGAATAAATGGGGATTGGAGTACTATTACATAGGTTTAAGAGCATTGGGCTTTGAGATTAGGGAGATGTTAATTCAGATGAAGGCCACAGCACATACTAGCTGTGTAACTCGAAATGAGCAGTATCCTCCCTAAGCTTCACTTCCCACATCTGTAAAATGTGAAAATGGAAGTAGAAACCTTAGCACAGTGTCTGGCACATAGAAGACGCTCAATACATGCTAGGCTATTATTCTTGAGAGTGAATCTACATGCTGTTTTTGTTAATTAAAATATATTCAAGTTACTCTGTCACATGGCATGTAATTTCAAAGATACTAAACCATAGAAATCTTTAAAAGATTCCTCCAATTTTCAAGCATGGTTAAAAGACAGTCAATAACTAACTCTCATATTGCAGAACTGGGAGCTTTTCAAGGGTGGCTATCAGTGGCTGCAGTATGATTTTATAACTGCTGGGCTATTCTTTCTAAAATACAAATTTAACTTGTCCATCCAGTGGTTGCTAGCCTCTACTGGATATCAAGGTCCATATTCATGACATTTTCATTCTCACTCATTTGTTTCTTTTCTCTCCAAATGTGCTTCCCAGTGCTCCTACCACCATCTTCCAGACAAGCCACAATTTCTGCTTTTGAGCCTCCCCAGTTCTGTGAACCACTTTCCTCCTATTCTTAAATCTCCTGAGCAAATATCAGACTCAAGGTCACACTGATAAAGCCTCTTGCAAACTTTATATACTCAGCAAATGTCAAGGCTCTTAGCTCTCTCCATCTACTTCTACCACAATGGATCTCTCCTCTCTTTGGATTCCTAGAGCATATATAATCCACATAAAATAGAGTATTGGATCCTATACTCTTGTATATTGATATTTAATTATTTCAAGTTTTTTTTTAGTCCTCTTAAATAAATAAGATTGTCAATTTCTTGGGGGCCTTAGTATCCTCATCTATGAAATGAGGGTATTGTATTAAAGATGTCTTGGCTTCTTCTTACTCTCAAATTCTTATGATCTCTCGGGTCATCTTGTCTGTGAAGCCCAAAGCACTGAGCACAAATATAGGTACATCTTAGCTCAGTCACTACAAAAAGAGTTAAGAGAAAAGATAAGCCATACTTAACAAAATTCAATCAAGGTCAGATCTAAAGTGAACCTTTTTTTGTATACATCAGCATATAGAATAACATTCACAAAGATTTTCTCTTGACAGGTTTAGCTCTAAGGTAAGAAAATTCATGGGATTTCTTTTCTTTATTTTTGCGAAATTGAGAGGCAACACAGGGCCAGGCAGCCTGGTAGAAACTTTCTTGTGCCTCCGGAGGAAGTACCCTATTTCCAAAGGCTTCCTCGAATGCTCCGGGATTTCTGCTGCCCTCACAAAAACCAACTCAGACAGAATTCCGCTTTCTTCTACTTTCCTCATGCTCAAAATTGATTTACCACAAAACGAATAAGACTGAGCTTTCAGGGGCCCTTATTTGAGAGAATTCTAGCAATGTGTCCGCGTGGTCCAATGTTGTACAATTTGCAAATGTAAGATATTTTATTCATAATTAAATGACTGCTGTCTCTTTCTACCCTGATTTTTCCCCCTTTTAGTTCCCTTTGCTGAAGTGGTAGTGTTGTGCCCGTGGGCACATATGAAGTCCAGGTAAAAAGATGTAAGTTTGTGATAGGTAGTTGGGAACACCGTCAACTTTTGTTTAGTCAAATGTTTTCACGTGGTTCACCATCACTTCCATAAAGTTAAGCTCTAGCTTGTCCAGTAAGTGGCAAAGCTAAGATTCAAACCTAAGTTTGTCTCATTGTAACGCTACCATATCATATTATTTACTCCTTTCATATTCTTTGGGATGTATTAACAAGTCTTTGATTCCGTAATTTAAGATATGATGCTCTATGCTGAGCAACTTAGCAGCATCTGGCACTTCCTCCCATCTCTCAACCTGGCGCCAACAGACTTTCCTAGCTCTAACATCCACCACTGTCCTACCTGTACAAACAATTCTATCCACATGGGATTCTTCGTTTACAGACCGTGCTTTTGTTCATGATCTTTCCTTAGGCTAAAATGGTCTTGACCAATCGCATTTATGTAAATTCTTATTAATTTTTCCCTAAATTGACATAAACCACTGACATCAATGAAAAGAATATATAACTCATATCATGCCACTACTATAAAGGCATCAATGAAAAACTGGGTCATGATTGTTGTCAAATTTAAGAGCTGTCCATTGAAAAAATCTGGAGACAAAGATCAAGCCGGTAGGACTAAACACCTCTAGCACCCAGGTTTTGCTCTCTAAATGTAAGTAAGTGTTATTTTTTAATTTAAAAATTAAAGCATCTTGGAAAAAATTACTAATTACAGGTCAGGGCAGGAAATATACAAAACTAGATAATCTTTTGTCATAGCTGCAAGCAAAAAAGATTTCTAACACTGCAGTTGTCCCCCCTTCTCCAAGGTGTCACTTTCTGTGATTTCAGTTACTCCCATGGTCAACCATAGTCCAAAAATATTAAATGGAAAATTCCAGAAATAAACAATTCATAAGTTTTAAATTGTGCAACGTTCTGAGTAGCATGACGAAATATCGCACCATCCCGCTCCATCCTACCTGGAATGTGAATCCACCCCCACTGTCCAGCATATTCTCCCCTATGCTGGTCACTTAGTAGCCATCTGGGTTATCAGATCGACTGCCCCAGTATTGCTTGTGTTCAAATAACCCGTATTTTACTTAATAATGGCCCAAAAGCGCAATAGGTAGTGGTGCTGGCAATTCAGATATGCCAAAGAGATGCTGCAAAGTGCTTCCTTTAAGTGAAAAGGTGTCTCAAGTTAATGAGGAAAGAAAAAAATCCTATGCTGAGGTTGCTAAGATCTACGGTAAGAATGAATCTTATATCTGTGAAACTGTGAAGAGGAAAAAGAAATTCGTGCTAGTTTTGCAGTCGCACCTCAAACTGCAAAAGTTATGGCCACAGTGTGTGATAAGTGCTTAGTTAAGATGGAAAAGGCATTAAATTTGTACAATAAGATATTCTGAGGGACTTCCCTGGCAGCGCAGTGCTTAAGAATCCGCCTGCCGGGCTTCCCTGGTAGCGCAGTGGTTGAGATTCCGCCTGCCGATACAGGGGACGCGGGTTCGTGCACCCGTCCTGGGGGATCCCACATGCCGCAGATCGGCTAGGCCCGTGAGCCATGGCCGCTGAGCCTGCGCGTCCGGAGCCTGTGCTCCGCAACGGGAGAGGCCACAACAGTGAGAGGTCCGCGTACTGCAAAAAAAAAAAAAAAAAATCCGCCTGCCAATGCAGGGGACACGAGTTCGAGCCCTGGTCCGGGAAGATCCCACATGCTGCAGAGCAAATAAGTCCGTGCACCACAACTACCAAACCTGCGCTCTAGAGCCCGCGAACAACAACTACTGAGCCTGCATGTCACAACTACTGAAGCCTGTGCACATGCTAGAGCCCGTGCTCTGCAACAAAAGAAGCCACTGCAATGAGAAGTCCATGAACCGCAATGAAGAGTAACCACCGCTCCCCGCACCTAGAGAAAGCCGGCGTGCAGCAACGAAGACCCAACACAGCCATAAATAAATAAATAATAAAAAGGAAAAAAAGATATTTTGAGAGAGAAACCATATTCACATAACTTTATTACACTATATTGTTGTAATTGTTCTATTTATTAGTTATTGTTGTTAATCTCTTACTGTGCCTAATTAATCAATTAAACTTTATCATAGGTATGTATGTATAGGAAAAAACATAGTATAATATACGTGACCAAAAGTGGGGGTCTGGCTGCTCGCCACTCAAAAGCCAATAAAGAGGCAAGTTTGGTGGAAAGGAAAGTTTGCTTTATTTTGGATGCCAGCAACTGGTGGGGGAAGGGCAGGTTCCTGTCCAAAGGCCAATTCCCCCCAACTACAACCAGTGGGCAAGAGCATTTATAGGTTGAGGGAGGGGGCTACATGCAGAAACATCACAGTCAGCTCTGACAATCATCTTGAAATTGGTCATGCAGGGGTCTGACCAGCGTCATCTTGATTGTTTTAAGTATTGATACTATTAATCTTCAGTTCCAGGGTCGGTTTGTTCCCATTTTCTTGAGGCCAATTCTCAGAATTGTGGCAGCTTATGTCATGGCTACAGTCTGGTCATCATGTAGTTAACCTCTTCCACCTGGTGGGGGTGTCAGTATCTACAGGACAGGTCCCAGGATGTGGCTCAGAATATTATCTATAGCCCTTGAGGAGGAACTAAAGGTCCTTAAATGTGCTTAATGACTAAAGTATTATTATTTAGCTTTGTTAGACTGTTTTCCTTTGTTTCTGCATTTTCCCACTTCTCTGATTAAACTTATTCTTTGGCTAAAGTTTTTCCACAGACAAAAGGCAAGCGGAGCACATGGGGGTGGGGGGAAGGACCATAGGGTCCTGCTCCATTTCATATATATACAGAGAGTTTGGTACTATTCGTGTTTTCAAGTAAACACTGGCGGCCTTGGAATGTATTCCCCATGGATAAGGAGGGATTTCTATATTGAGGTTATATCACAAGAACAGAGGAGTCAATTTGAAGAGGCTCCAATTGACCAAAGTACTGATAAAAATAAAAATACATCAGATATGTTAAACTGCAAAGAATAAAAACACTCCAAAAATGTTAAAAATTCATGAGTTTGAAATGTTACTAAAACAGAAAAAAGTAAAACCTTCATTAGTCACCTTTAAAAAATGCTAAGGAATCAACTCTTTTTTCTGAAAACTGGTAAATAAAGCAAATAAATTAAATATTGAATCTGCTTTTCTTTTTTTTTCTTTTTTTAACTTTTTATTTTATATTGGAGTATAGTTGATTAACAATGTTGTGATTGTTTCAGGTGTACAGCAAAGTGATTCAGTTTTACATATACATGTATCTATTCTTTTTCAAATTCTTTTCCCATTTAGGTTGTTATATAATATTGAGCAGAGTTCCCTGTGCTATACAGTAGGTCCTTGCTGGTTATCTTCTTTTTTTTTTTTGGCTGTGTTGGGTCTTCGTTGCTGCACACGAGCTTTATCTAGGTATGGCGAGTGGGAGCTACTCTTCGTTGCGGTGCGCGGGCTTCTCATTGTGGTTGCTTCTCTTGTTGCGGAGCACGGGTTCTAGGCACACAGGCTCCAGTAGTTGTGGCATGCAGGCTCAGTAGTTGTGGCTCCCAGGCTCTAGAGCGCAGGTTCAGTAGTTGTGGCGCATGGGCTTAGTTGCTCCATAGCATGTGGGATCTCCCCGGACCAGAGATCGAACCCGTGTCCCCTGCATTGGCAGGTGGACTCTCAACCACTGCGCCACCAGGGAAGCCCACCAGATACTTTATTAGGAAATTTTTCTCTCTATGGAATCACTCCAAGTACTATAGGAAGAGGAAATGATTGAATAGGAACATTTGCAAACTCCTAACGAAGACAGGCAATGGTCATGAATGACTTCAAGCAGTCCCAAAGAGAAGACAACCAGACACCTTGTACCTGATGACAAAAATACATAACACCATTTAAAAAATACTTTTGCCAATAATATCAAACCTAAATCAAATCAAGCTTCTCAATATAATTATTAATATTCTGGAAAAAGAGTAGACAGAAGAAGACACTGTGTGACATCATTAAAATGCAATTTGTAAAATCCAAACAATAATAAGGACAATAGATAAGTGTATTTTTACACCATTTTTTTACACTTGTATAACCAACAAAAAATAAAGATGTTTTGAAAATATAAAAAGGCAATATAACAAAAAAGAACCTTGGTTTACGTGTGATATTATTATCACCTTAACAAAGAGATTCTCTCCTTGAAAGATTATTCACCAAGAAATACCTTGAAGAATGAATTGTATTGGTGCATTTATACTTAGTCACAGATTATAGGCTCCTTGACTTAGGGTCCTACGAAGAGAGAAATTCAAGAATGAAGTCTTAAAGGCTATTGTCAATGGAAGACCTGATAGTAATAAGTAAAAAGTGTCTTTAAATTTATATCTGAAAATGTTACACACTGAAAAAAACTTATAAATTTGCAAAACTCTCATTTAAATTTGACATATACATGTTTAAAATCAGGTCCAAATGTATTTGTGCTAGCCCAGCTTCCTGCCGGTCCCTATGGAGTGCAAGTCACTGCTGTGCATTGTCAGGGCAAATTCACCTTCGTATACAGCAAGGAAGCAGCACCAAAGAGCAAAGGCAATGGATCTGAGTCCTAAAGCAGGAGGCTAAAAGTCGTTGGCAAGATGTAAATAAGTGTCATGCATGCTGACTCATGTTAGGACCTTCTGGTTTTTTATTCTATTAATTCTATTTCATTATTTAACTCTCTTTTGCATAACCAAAAAAAGATATCTTTGTAAGTCTTTGGCACCATCTTTTGGACAACGTGATTATTTCAAAACTGAAATTTGTTTCAATGAAAAGGATTTCTGAGTACTTTATAGGCAAATTGAAATCAGACATATTTTTATGCATTTTTGGTTTTTTTTATAATTAATAGACTTTACTTCTAGAGCAGTTTTAGATTTGCAGAAAAATCCACCAGATAATACAAAGTCCCCATATACTCCCCTCCCACACTTAGGTGGTGCAGTGGTTAAAAATCCGCCTGCCAATGCAGGGGGACACGGGTTCAATCCCTGGTCCAGGAAGATCCCACATGCCACAGAGCAACTAAGCCCGTGTGCCACAACTACTGAGCCTGCACTCTACAGCCCACAAGCCACAACTACTGAGCCCGTGCACCACAGCTACTGAAACCCACGCACCTAGAGCCCGTGCTCCACAACAAGAGAAGCCATCGCAATGAGAAACCTGTGCACCACAACGAAGAGCAGCCCCTGCTCGCCTCAACTAGAGAAAGCCTGCGCACAGCAACGAAGACCCAATGCAACCAAAAATAAATTTTTAAAAATCCCTTGTGCTTCATCTTTCCTCCCTTCCCCCCAACCCCTGTAACCACTAATCTTTCTACTGTCTCTATAGTTTTTTGTGTCTCTGTAGTTTTCCACAGTGACAAATAGTGGATAATAAAATATGTATCCTTTTCAGACTGCCTTCTTTCACATAGCAATATGCATTTAGGAGTCTTCCGTAACTTTTTGCGATTTGATAGTTCATTTCTTCTTGTCACTGAATAATACGGATTCCATTGTATGGATGTGCCAACGTTTATCCCTTTCCTATTGGTGAACATCTTGATTGCCTCCAGCTTTGGTAATTATGAATAAAACTGCCATAAACATTTCTGTGCAGGTTTTGTGTGTGTGTTTATGGAGTTTTCATTCGGGTAAATGCCAAGGAGTTTGATTGCTGGATTATATGGTAAGATAACGTTTAACTTTGTAAGAAACTGTCAAATTGTCTTCCAAAGTGATTGTACCATTTTGCATTCATACTAGCAATGAATGAGAGTTTCTGTTGTCTTCATTCTCACCAGCTTTTGTGTTGTAAATTTTGGGGATTTTAACCATGCATATTTGGGACAAATCCTACTTGGTCATGATGTATAATTTTTTATTCATTGTTGGATTCAATTTGTTAATATTTTGTTGAGGACTTTTGCATGTTTGTTCAGAAGTGATACTGGTCTCTGGTTTTCCTTTCTTATAATGTTGTTACCTGGTTTGGGGGATTAGTGTAATGCTACCTTCACAGGATATGTTAGAAAGTATTCCCTCTGCTTCTATTTCCTGGATGAGGTTGCAGAGAATTGGTGTCATTTCTTCTTTAAATGTTTGGTAAAATTCACCAGTGAAATCATTTAGAACTATTGCTTTCATTTTTGGAATTTTATTTATTAGTAATTCAAAATCCTTAATATATATAGTCCTATTCAGACTATCTATTTCTTTTTGAGTTTCAGTAGTTTCTGTCCAATTGGTCCATTTTATCTAAGTTATCAAATTTGTGGGCATAGAGTTATATATAATATTCCTTTATTATCCTTTTATTGTCCATGAGATCAGTAGTGATCAGTTTTATCCATTTTTTACTTCATGTATTCTGATGCTCTATTGTTACGAACATGCATATTAAGGATTGTTAATGACTTCTTGGAGAATCAACCCTGTTTTAATTATGTAATACCTCTTTTTATCCCTGATAACTTTCCTTGTTCTGAAGTCTGCTTTGCCTAAAAGTAACATAGTTATTCCAGTTTTGTTTTGATTGATGTTAAGATGGTATAACTTTCTATACCCCTTTACTCTTCATTTATCTGCATCTTTATATTTTAAAGGGCTTACTTATAGACAATAGGTAGATGGGCCTTGTTTTTTTATCCACTTTGACAATTCCTGTTATTTTAATTGGTATATATAGACCATTCACATTTAAAGTGATTATTGATATAGGTGGATTAAAATCTACCATATTTCTATTTGTTGCACTTTTTATTGCTCCTTTGTTTTAATCTTCCCCTCTTTTTCTGCCCCTCTTGTTTTTTGGGGTTTTTTTTAATTTATTTACTTATTTTATTTACTTATTTTTGGCTGTGTTGGGTCTTCACTGCTGCACGCAGTCTTTCTCTAGTTACGGCAAGCAGGGGCTACTCTGTTGCAGTGCGCAGGCTTCTCACTGCGGTGGCTTCTCATTGCGGAGCACGGGCTCTAGGTGCGCAGGCTTCAGTAGTTGCGGCACACGGGCTCTAGACCACAGGCTCAGTAGTTGTGGTGCACAGGCTTAGTTGCTCCACAGCATGTGGGATCTTCCCGGACCAGGGATCAAACCCGTGTCCCCTGCATTGGCAGGCGGATTCTCAACCACTGCACCACCAGGGAAGCCCCTGCCTCTCTGGTTTTAATTGAGCATTTTATATGATTCCATTTTCTCTGCCCTCCTAACATATTATACTTCTTTTTAAAATTTTTTTTCTGGTTGCCATAAAATTTACAGTATTCATTTACAACTAATCCAAATCCACTTTCAAGTAACACTATACCACTTCATGAGTACTGCAGGTATCTTGTAACAGAATATTCTCAATTCCCCCTCCCATCCCTTATAACACTGCTATCACTTCACTTATCCCTATCTACAATCGCCCAATATGTTGCTATTACTTGAACAGCTATTTATCTATTGGATCAATTAAGAATAACAAAAATAAAAGATCCTATTTCACCCTCATATATTCCTTCCCTGATCCAATCCCTTTCCTTATGTACATCTGAGTGCCTGACCTACATCATTTTCCTTCTCAGAACTTCCCTTTAACATTTCTTGTAAGGCAGGTCTACTGTCAACAATTTTCATCAGCTTTCTTTATCTGAGAAAGTCCATATTTCTCTTTCACTTTTGAAGGATGATTTGTCTAGATACAAAATTCTAGGTTGGTGGATATTTTTTTTAACACTTTAAACAATTTCACTACATTCTCTTCTTGTGTGCATGGTTTCTGAACAAGGAGTCCGATGTAATCCTTATACAGCTTCCTCTATAGATTAGTCCCCCATCCTCCTGACTTTGATTTTCTGTCGTTTGAATATGATATGAACAGGTATAAACTTTTTGATATTTATCCTGCTTGGTGCTATCTGGGCTTGTTGATTCTGTCATTTGGTGCCTGTCATTAATTTGAAATATTGTCAGCATTATTACTTCAAATATTTCTTCTACTCCTTTCTCATTTTCTTTTCTATCCGTTACTCCCATTACATATGTGCAGCTGTCCCCACAGTCCTTGGATATTCTCCTCCATTTTTTTCCTTTTTTTTTTTTTTTTTTTTTTTTGGTTTTTTCAGTTTAAGAATGGTGAGTATGTTGTTTGCTAGTACCCTATTCTTTTTTTTTTTGGAAAGAAAATGATTCATAGATTTCAAATTCATAGTCCTAATCCCCAGTATCTCAGAAGGTGACTCTATTTGGAGATAGGGTTTTTAAAGAGATAATTAAGTTGAAGTCATTATGGTGGTCCCTAATCCAATGTGATGGGTGTCCTTATTATAATAAGAAGTTACAGAGGGAAAGCAATGTGAAGACACAGGGAGAAGAAAGTCATGTACAAGTCAAGGAGAGAAGTCTTGGAAGAAACCAATCTTGCAGACACACTGATCTCAGATTTTTAGCCTCCAAGACTGTGAGAAAATAAATTTCTATTGCTTAAGCCATCCAGTCTGTGGTACTTTGTATGGCCAACCTAGCAAACTAATATAAACACCAATCAGTATTAAGGCTTTAAGGACCTTAAAAACAAGTGCTTTCAATGTACATTCATATATCTACACTTCAGCCCAAAACTTTTATTTTGAAACCAGTGTTTTCTCTTTGACTATACAGAAGCCATTCTTGAGGTTATTTGATGCAGTAATGAACAGGGAAATTTAGACAGAAATGTATCCCCTATCACACAGGTTTCACATAGCTCAAACTGCTGGCTGCTTCTTGGTGACTAAGAATTTTTATAATCCCCAAATAATACCAAGGTTAAAACCAAGTCCATGAGAATAGCTGTGGGGCTATGCATGGGCCTTATGGTATCTCATTATTTTCAAAGTCTCCCAGGGACTGGGCCGAATGCCCACACAAAAGGGAAATAATGTAGAGAAGACTGGGTGATAAGACTCAGGAGAATTGCAAACAAGGATTTTACTGAGTATTTCTGTTATAGCTCTATCCTGCAGTTTAAAGACTTCAGTTCTCCTCTAGACTCAACTACCAACTAGAGGAAGAAGCCAGGCAATTCCCTTCTCTTTACAAGGGGTGCTCATGTGTTTTCTCGTGTGTGAAACAAAAGGATCAATCCACTAGCCAATCTCTAAGGCTGTTTATAGCTCCCAAAATTTATAAATCATAAAAGTTTAAGAGGATGATATTCAACGAGGAGTTCCATGGTGATGGACTTAGAAGAAGCCTGAGTCAATCTTTCCATGGCATCCATATGACTGGACAAGTGTGTATGAAAAAACCAAAGGCAAAGCAGTCATCCCACTGTAATACAAGTCATGCAATTGAGGTGATATCAGTGAAAATGTCAGAATGAGAGCCTCTGAAAATGTATCCCTTCGTAAAAGTAATGAAAAAAACTGGAAAAATTTGTCAGAATCAACTTTTTCAGACCTATGGATACTAACCAAAAAATTGTAGTAACCCAAAGAGCATTTGTTCAAGAAAAATGGCTAAGGACTTCCTTGGTGGCACAGTGGTTAAGAATCCACTCGTGGGCTTCCCTGGTGGCACAGTGGTTGAGAGTCCGCCTGCCGATGCAGGGGACACGGGTTCGTGCCCCGGTCCGGGAAGATCCCACATGTTGCGGAGCGGTTGGGCCCGTGAGCCATGGTCGCTGGGCCTGCGCGTCCGGAGCCTGTGCTCTGCAACGGGAGAGGCCACAGCAGTGAGACGCCAGTGGACCGCAAAAAAAAAAAAAAAAAAAAAGAATCCACTCGCCAATGCAGGGGACACGGGTTCAAGCCCTGGTCTAGGAAGATTCCACATGCCACGGAGCAACTAAGCCTGTGTGCCACAACTACTGAGCCTGTGCTCTAGAGCCCATAAGCCACAACTACTGAAGCCCACGCACCTAGAGCCTGTGCTCCACAACAAGAGAAGTTACTGCAGTTAGAAGTCCATGCACTGCAATGAGAAGCCCATGCACTGTAATGAAGACCCAACACAGCCAAAAATAAAAATAAATAAATCTATAAAAAAAAAAGAAAAATGGCTAAATAGTCATGAAAGCAGTCATGAAAGCTTATTTTGTGGTGTTTTAACTTGCCCTAGTACCATCCTCCACTGCCCATCTCAACAGTAGCCTTGGAAACCAACAGTCTGCATTCCTATTGCCAGATGGAGCAAAAGACACCATCATGAAATACAACCCACAGTAGAAAATATCCACAAATCATATATCTAATAAGGATATAGTATCCAGAATATATAAAGAACTCTTATAATTCATAATGAAGGACAAATAAACCAAACAAAAAATGGGAAAATGTTCAAATAGACATTTCTCTAGATAGATACATAGGTAGGATGGATAGATAGATAAATAGATAAGCAGATAGATAGATAGGGCAAATAAGCATGAGTGCTCATCATTCATTAGCGAAATAAAAATCAAAACCATAATGAAATACCCCTTCATACCCATTAAAATGGATATATATATATTTTTTAATGGGAAATCACAAGTGTTGACAAGGATGTGGGGAAATTGGATCCTTATATATTGCTGATGGGGATGAAAAATTGCACAGCTGTTGTGGGAAACAGTTTGTCTATTCCTCAGAAGGTTACCTGAAGCTACCATATGACAGCAATTCCACTCCTAGGAGAATATACTCAAGAGAAATGAAAACAAATGTTCACACAAAAACTTGTGCACAAATGTTCACAGCAGCATTATTCATAATAGCCAAGAAACGGAAACAAAGCAAATGGTCATCAACTTATGGATAAATAAAATGTGGTATAACTACCTATACAGTGGAATACAATTCAATGAAAGGGATTGAAGTACTGATACTTGCTGCTGAATCTTGAAAAGTTTTTGCTAAATGAAAGTAGTCAGACACAAAAGAGCACACATTATATATCATTTTATGTGAAATATCCAGAATAAGCAAATCCATAGAGACAGAAAGTACATTAGTAGTTTCATCTTTTCTGGATTAATGAAATATTCTGGAGTTAGTCATGATAGTGGCACAACCTTATCAATGTACTCAAAACCACTGAAATGTACACTTTAAAATGATAAATTGTGGAACTTCCCTGGTGGTGCAGTAGTTAAGACTCCACACTCTCAATGCAGAGGGCCCGGCTTCCATCCCTGGTCAGGGAACTAGATCCCACATGCATGCTGCAACTAAGAGTTCACATGCCACAATTAAGGAGGCTGAGTGCCACAACTAAGAGGCCTGAAAGCTGCAACTAAGGAGCCCGCCTGCCACAGCTAAGGAGCCAATGAGCCGCAACTAAGGAGCCCACGTGCCACAACTAAGGAGCCAGCAAGCTGCAGCTAAGGAACCCATGAGCTGCAACTAAGGAGCCCATGAGCCACAACAACTAAGACCCGGTGCAACCAAATAAATAAATAAATTTTTTTAAAAGATAAATTTTATGGTATGTTAATTACATATCAACAACAACAAAGAAACAAGACACACAATTAAACCAAATATTGCTACTGATTCCAAAAGATTGGCCTTAAACATGGGGCAAACAAGCTACATCAATAAGAATGAATAAGGACACCAGCACTGTGGCTTCTCTGGTTTTGACACATATTCCCAATCCTTCCAAAGTCCAATAGTGTTGCCAATAAAGCATTTTCATTTTAAGCTTCATAATAAGCTGGTCCGTTGTTATCATTATTCCTTTCCTGACATGTGATTTTATTTTATTTCCAAAACATATTAACTTTTGATACATCACAGTAATTTCAATCCATGAGGATCTTTCAATGTAGGAGTGAATTAGAAAGATATTTTTTGTCTATTTGAGATAACAGGTCCTGGCACCATGCTTTGGGCAAAATACATCAAAAGAATGAACTGAAGTTTAAGGTTCCTTTTAGATCACAATTTTTATAACATCAGAAAAATTCTTGCCTAAAAACAATCAGAATTATTCAACGGTAAGATATTCTATATTCACCTCATTCAGCCTGAGGGAAAGAACAAAGTCAGCAGCTGGAGAAACTTCTAAGTTTGAGGCACATTCATCTTCTCATTATGCCCTTCTAAGTCACCAATGCCTGAATTCAACATCAACACACTCAGAGAGAAAACGCAAGTAAAAGGTTTCTGAAAACCTTTCTATTATGTCGTATTTGCAAAGGTAATTCTCACGTGGAAAGAAGCCATAAGAAATTCAAGTCATGAAATTTAAATACCGTGTCCAATAATTACTACCATTCTATCCTACCCGTATCAGTCAATTAAATTTAACTAACTCTCCAAATTAGCGTTAGATAACACTTAATCCCAATTTGATAAAAAAAAATTTTACTTTGTGTATATCCTTGTTTCTATGAAAAAAAAGTTTCTTACTCTGATTATGAATCTTAGAGAATCGAAAGATTCAAAGCTCTTTGCCTCCAAAGCTGTTTATTATAGAGCAAGGTTTGTATTCAGTTTAAGGCGGCTCCATGGGAGTATTTACCCAAAGGGGTTTATTTACTGAACTATCCAGAGATTTTCATTATGAGATGACTTCAAATATGGAGGAAACCACTGACATTATCCATGAGCAACGTTGGTAACAAGTTTATATTTAATCAGGTCTTTCTTGGCTTCAGCCTCTTTTGTGCAAGGCCTGACCCTAGACACACACACAGAGCCCACTGGGATTTTGCAACACTGTGGTCCTGCTTAATAAATGATTCTTTTCTTAGTCTTTATTGAGATATAATTAATATACAAAAACATCACTTCATTAATATTTATATCTTGATAAGCTCAGACATATACTTACACCTGTGATACTACAACCAAGGCTTTAAACATATCTTTCACCTTCCAAATTTTCTTTGTGTTCTTTTGTGAGTTTCTTGTTTATTTGTTTGTTATCAATTTAGGGGGTTAGGAGATCTACCCTCTTAACATATTTTAACGTACATGCACAATAATGTATTGTTAACCATAGGTACTACTTGAATAAATGCTTTTTTATATTGATGATGACAATGTACATGACATCAGGTACTATTACCCACATTCATGCATTCACATAACCAATGGTTTTGTATCGATCACTCAATTTGTGCCAGGCCCTGTCTTGGCACTGGTGACAGGATGATAAAGAAGGAAAACACAGCCCCTGACCTCATGCAGTTTTTTGTTTGTTTGTTTGTTTTCTCATGCAGTTTTATACTTTAGTGAGAGGAGAGAGAAAATACACATAGCTTGAGTGAGTAAGATGACTTCAAATACTGCTAAGTGCTATGGAGAAAATACAGTTGAATAATGAGACAGGAAGTGACAGGGCAGGACAATTCACAAAGGTTCACTGAAGTGAAGAGAGAATGCTCAGCTCATCAGGCCATCCTGCCCCTGCAAAAACCAGTGGAGCTCCTACACGGAGAACACTGTGGGAACATGAAATACTCAAGTAGCAGAGGCCTGAAGACCAAGTAAGGAATCAGTGCCCCAATAAAAACATTCAACTCACATCAGGTTTACTCCGGGATCTGCTTCCAAAAGTCTCCCGTTAGATTTGGTACACACGTAGCTCTATCCTGTTTCAGCTTTCAGAAGGTATCCGCCTAAAGACTAGCCCCTATTCTGATATCTCACACTGAGAAAAACCACACTTGCGATTTTATCTGGAAGACAGAATTCAAGAACTGTGAATTCTGAAGTATCCCACTGAACTGTTGAGATCACCATCATACTCAGAAGTAAAAAGTGGAATGCAATTTTTTTTTGGTAGAAATTTATTTATTTTAGGGGCTTCCCTGGTGGCACAGCGATTAAGAATCCGCCTACCAATGCAGAGGACACAGGTTCAAGCCCTGGTCCGGGAAGATCCCACATGCTGTGGAGCAACTAGGCCCGAGCGCCACAACTACTGAGCCTGTGCTCTAGAGCCCGTGAGCCACAACTACTGAGGCCCGCACGTCTAGAGCCCATGCTCTGCAACAAGAGAAGCCACCATAATGAGAAGCCCGCGCACCACAACGAAGAGTGGCCCTCGCTCACTGCAACTAGAGAAAGCCTGCACGCAGCAACAAAGACCCAACTCAGCCAAAAATAAATAAATTAAATAAATAAATTTTTTTAAAAAGAAATTTATTTATTTTTTATTTATTTACTTTTGGCTTTTTTTTTAACATCTTTATTGGAGTGTAGTTGCTTTACAATGTTGTGTTAGTTTCTGCTATATAACAAAGTGAATCAGCTATATGTATACATATATCCCCATATTCCCTCCCTCTTGCGTCTGCCTCCCACCCTCCCTATCCCACCCCTCTAGGTGCACACAAAGCACCGAGCTGATCTCCCTGTGCTATGTAGCTTCTTCCCACCAGCTATCTATTTTACATTTGGTAGTGTATATATGTCAATGCTATTCTCTCACTTTGTCCCAGTTTACCCTTCCCCCTCCCCCATGTCCTCAAGTCCATTCTCTACATCTGCATCTTTATTCCTGTCCTGCCCCTAGGTTCATCAGAACCTCTTTTTTTTTTTTAATTTCATATATATGTGTTAGCATACGGTATTCGTTTTTCTCTTTCTGACTTACTTCACTCTGTACGACAGACTCTAGGTCCATCCACCTCACTACAAATAACTCAATTTCGTTTCTTTTTATGGCTGAGTAATATTCTGTTGTATATATGTGCCACATCTTCTTTATCCATTCATCTGTCAATGGACACCTAGGGTGCTTCCATGTCCTGGTTATTGTGAATAGTGCTGCAATGAACATTGTGGTACATCACTCTTTCTGCATTATGGTTTTCTCAAGGTATATGCCCAGTAGTGGGATTGCTGGGTGAGATGGTAGTTCCATTTTTAGTTTTTTAAAGAAACTCCATACTGTTCTCCATAGTGGCTGTAACAATTTACATTCCCACCAACAGTGCGAGAGGGTTCCCTTCTCTCCACAACCTCTCCAGCATTTATTATTTGTACTTTTTTTTTTTTTTTTTTTTTTGCAGTACGTGGGCCTCTCACTGTTGTGGCCTCTCCCGTTGCGGAGCACAGGCTCCGGACACGCAGGCTCAGCGGCCATGGCTCACGGGCCTAGCCGCTCCGCAGCATGTGGGATCTTCCCAGACCAGGGTACGAACCCGTGTCCCCTGAAACAGCAGGCGGACTCTCAACCACTGCGCCACCAGGGAAGCCCTGTACATTTTTTGATGATGGCCATTCTGACCAGTGTGAGGTGATACCTCATTGTAGTTTTGATTTGCATTTCTCTAATGATTAGTGATGTTGAGCATCCTTTCATGGGTTTGTTGGCAATCTGTATATCTTCTTTGGAGAAATGTCTATTGAGATCTTCTGCCCATTTTTGGATTGGGTTGTTTGTTTTTTTTGATATTGAGCTGCATGAGCTGCTTGTATATTTTGGAGATTAATCCTTTGTCAGTTGCTTCACTTGCAAATATTTTCTCCCCTTCTGAGGGTTGTCTTTTCGTCTTGTTTATGGTTTCCTTTGCTATGCAAAAGTTGTTAAGTTTCATTAGGTCCCATTTGTTTATTTTTGTTTTTATTTCCATTTCTCTAGGGGGTGGGTCAAAAAGGATCTTGCTGTGATTTATGTCATAGAGTGTTGCAATTTTCCAATCAACAAATTAACAAGGTCAAAATGCAATTTGGAAGGGGAAAATTAGCTGCAAATTGTCTAGGTATAAATTATTTATAATCATTACTTTAAAGACATCTATTTTAATATTTCACATGATATTGAGATGAAACTTCTCTGAATTTATGTAATATCTTCCATGTAGTTGATGCAATTTACCAACAGTAGTTTATAAATTCATACAAGAAAGGTATCTGCAGAAATGGAGCAGAGGATTTCCCTGGTGGTGCAGTGGTTAAGAGTCTGCCTGCCAATGCAGGGGGACACAGATTCGATCCCTGATCCAGGAAGATCCCACGTGCCGCAGAGCAACTAAGCCCATGCACTACAACTACTGAGCATGCACTCTAGAGCCCATGAGCCACAACTACTGAGTCCGCGTGCCACAACTACTGAAGCCCACGTGCCTAAAGCCCATGCTCCACAACAAGAGAAGCCACCACAATTAGAAGCCCGCACACCGCAACAAAGAGTAGCCCCCACTTTCCACAACTAGAGAAAGCCCATGCACAGCAATGAAGACCCAACACAGCCAAATAAATAAATAAATAAAACCTTCATTAAAAAAGAAAAAAGTGAAGCAGAACGTGTGATACTCCTTGCTACACTTGGAAAACTCAGTATCTTGAGTTAAGAAGCCACATTCACCTGAAGGACTAGTGGATGGCAAAGAAATGGAGAGACGGGTGCCAACTCAAGTCTTCTCAGGCATCTTCTACAACGCAGTGGCAGATAACACAGGTCAAATACTCCAGTTTATCTTTGTTCTTTGTCCTACTCCTTTTGAGCTGCTACAACAACAATACCACAGACTGAGTGGCTTATCGCTAACAGAAATTCATTTCCCACAGTTCTAGAAGCTGGAAGTCTAAGATCAGGGTGCCCCAGTGGTTGGGTTCTGGTAAAGGCCCTCTTCTGGGTTGAAGACTGCCAACTTCTAGCTGTGTCCTCATAGCTAAAGCACCTTGTCCTTTCTCAGGTGTTGGCCTGAGAATCAGTCCCAAAGTTTTCTTTCTGAGATAATTCTAATCCATCTTCACTTGTGATACCAGAACTGTTTAGAACATAATTGCTCTTTTTTTAAAAAAAAGATTGATCCATTGATTGACTGATTTGGCTGCGCCGCGTCTTGCCGCACGTGGGATCTGCGTTGCAGCGTGCGGGATCTAGTTCCCTGACCAGGGATGGAACCCGGGCCCCCTGCATTGGCAGCGTGGTGTCTTAACCACTGGACCACCAGGAAAGTCCCCATAATTGCTCTTTTTAATGTCTTTGCTTTGTTCATTTACAAGAGGTCGAAATGAAATACATATATTTTTTTAACTGGACTGTAACTATTTATCTCAGTCTTAATTGAGTCTAATTCATTATCAACAGACAAGGTCAGGTATGGTGTCTGTGTGCTGGGCTCCTGCCTACACTCTGTTATCTCTTCATGCTGCAGTCTTAGCCACCCAACCCAGAATGCCTATGAAAGGGCACATGAATCCCAGCGTGCATAGAATGGTCCATGGGGAGCAAATAAAATAGTATATCTCCATTAGCATTTGTTTTATACTAATAAATAAGACAGAAATTAGACCTTTAATATTTACTTGGGAGAGTAATCTTGCTCAGTTTATATATAAGATGGTCGTGCTGCATGTGCAGTGTGCCAGGCTCAAAGAAATAGTGGACGTTCACCAAGATGTTCGCATTTTCTGAAGTGAACAAGAGAACGCCAAGACTAAAATGTCTTCGATTCCACTTAAATTAGCCTCATTATGGCAGAAAACAGTGATCTAATCAGACCTGACATTATCTGCAAAAATTTCTAAGTTGCCAATGCAATTTCATTATTAGCACAAGTGTCACAGTTTTGTGTATATTTTGTAATCTATACAATTGCATGGAATGTATGACATAGGTATAATTCATAAATAACTAGATATAAATATATTGGATGTTTACTAAACCAATATTTTATTATAAAGTCTGTTCATTCAAAAGAGTTTGGAGACTCTAGTCTAAAACACCCTTTTACTCATATCAATCACTTAATCGAAAATTGTCATTTAATCTCCACCGGCTAAAAGGTATAGTCCAAATTCTTATTGTAGTAAATTTAGCGCTTCACAAAGTGGCCCCAAGCCCATTTTTAATTCTTGCTTCCTGCCACTCTTCTCATGGATTCACTCAGTGTTCCCTGATCTTGTCATGATATTCTGAGCACCTCTCTCCTTCTACTTTATGTCACATTTGCACTGTTGGGGATAGACAGTTATTTGCCCCTTTCTCAAGTGGAAAGCTTACACATCTTTTGAACACTGATGGATGGTCAGCTACTCTGTGAAGCTTCTCAGACTCCCCCTGACAGGGTTACAAAGCACGTTGCCTTGTGCTGTCATTAGGGGTCCACATCTGTGTCTCCCACCCCTGCAAAGACAGGAGCCCTCTGAGGTAGAGTATAGTTGCTTTACAATGTTGTGTTAGCTTCTACTGCACAGCAAAATGAATCAGCCATACCTATACATATATCCCCTCCATTTAGGACACTACAGTGCATTAAGTAGAGTTCCCTGTGCTATACCGTATTAAAAGAACCTAGAAATGCTTTGGGCTCTGCTGATTCTGAAAAGCATCTCAGCTGTATAACATTGCCACCTAGTGGTAGACTTCAAAACATTAACTCAAAATAATTCTGTTTCACTGTTTCAAAGCTAAGTACAGTAAGTCCCTTACATGCGAACGCGTTCTGTTCCAAGAGCGCGTTCGTAAGTCCAATTTGTTTGGAAGTCCAACAAAGTTAGCCTAGGTATCCAACTAACATTGGGTATATAGTACTGCACTGCAATAGGTTTAAAACACTTTTCACACAAATAATACATCTTAAAAAATACAAAAAGGGCTTCCCTGGTGGCGCAGTGGTTGGGAGTCCGCCTGCTGATGCAGGGGACGCGGGTTCGTGCCCCGGTCCGGGAGGATCCCGCGTGCCGCGGAGCGGCTGGGCCCGTGAGCCATGGCCGCTGGGCCTGTGCGTCCGGAGCCAGTGCATCCAGAGCCTGTGCTCCACAACGGGAGAGGCCACAGCAGTGGGAGGCCCGCATACCGCAAAAAAAAAAAAAAGAAAGAAAACATTTTTTGTCTCATAGTAATCTTACAGACACATGAACTAACTTACGTGGTTGGACATGCGAACACAGGTTAGCATCTTTGAAAGTTTGCAACGTGAAGGTTCGTATGTAGGGGATTTACTGTACATAAATAGGAGGTTAGCTTCTGGCCATGATGGAATAATAGGGAACATATTTTCCCTTCTACCAAGAAAAAAAAGAAGACAAAATATAGCACATAATGGTTTGCAAGACACTGAACAACAGGCAATAGAGGAGAGTGGCTCTGTGAAACCAGAGACAGACCACAGAGCAAGTATGGGGTGGGGGTGGGTAGTGGACTCATTATTTCTTCTTTTTAAGTTAACCATTTTATTTATTTATTTATTTTTGGCTGTGTTGGGTCTTTGTTGCTGCACGCGGGCTTCCTCCAGTTGCGGCGAGCAGGGGCTATGCTTTGTTGCGGTGCGCAGGCTTCTCATTGCGGTGGCTTCTCTTGTTGCGGAGCACAGGCTCTAGGCACGCGGGCTTCAGTAGTTGCGGCATGCGGGCTCAGTAGTTGTGGCACACGGGCTCTAGAGCGCAGGCTCAGTAGTTGTGGTGCACGGGCTTAGTTATTCCATGGCACATGGGATCTTCCCGGACCAGGGATCGAACACATGTCCCCTCCATTGGCAGGCAGATTCTTAACCACTGCGCCACCAGGGAAGTCCCTGGACTCATTATTGATCATGTATCAATATTTGTTCATCAATTGTAGGAAACGTGCAGCACTAACGCAAGATGTTAATTATAGAAGAAACTATATGTTATAAATTGCATCTTTATAAGAACTCTTTGTGCTCAATTTTTCTGTAAACCTGAAACTGCTCTTCAGAGTGTGTGTGGGCAAGGCACGCAGAGCGCTGGGGGTGCCATGGGCCAGTTGGGGGTATCCGCGGGTGAGGCATTCACAGCAGCTCATGAGCTGTCTTCTTGACGGAGTCTGCGATGCAGTTGGTACGATCCGCATCCCTTAATGCCCTCTGAGAGTCCTCTCTGCCACTCTCCCAGCCTCTTCCACCCCCAGTCACGTAGCCCATATTCAGCCTTCTTGATGAGGTGAAAGAGGACCCTTCGGCAGTGTCCTGTGTTCCTCCGCGGGAGATCACAGGCCAAGAAACTTTCTCGTGGCCCTAAGCTGTGCTGTTCTGGGGAAGGAAAGATGTAGGCAGAGTCAAGCTATTCCTCTTATCCACTCCAATGCATCCAAACTTGTTTCCCCTCCAACCGTGTGCTGGAACTTCTCCTCTGGAAACTCAGACTTCCACAAAGGCTCTCTTTTCAATGTCTTTTAGAGGCTCCCTGGTCTGAATCACAGAAGGGCTGGAGCTGGTTCACAGGCCACTGCAGGGTCCATGACCAGGACTAAGGTGTGTGTGCCTATTACCCAATGCACAGGTGGGTGAGACGCCTCCTGGGTCACTTGGCATATGGTGCTGGATCCCACAGATCCCACAAAGGCAAGTTGTCTGTGGATGAATGCCAAATCTTTGTTGTTAGGGGGGAGGCGGTGACAAAAACGAGTGACATCTTACTCTGCCATGATGCTGACATCCTGGAGACATGTTGATTGTCATGGTGGGGAAGGATGCCACTGACATCTAGTGGGTAGAGAAACCGCTAAACATCCTACACTGTCTAAGATGCCTCCCACAGAGAATGATCCTATATAAAAATGCCAATAGAGACAAGGTTGAGAAATGCCGATGAATAATATCCAGTTTTGAAAAGGAAGAACAAAGTCAGAGGACTTAAACCACATGATTTCAAGACGTAATATAAAGCCACAGTGACCAAAACCATGCAATTGGTGTACAGATAGACAAACAGATCAATGGGACAGATTAGTGAGTGCAGAAATAGACTCATACATATAAACTGATTTTCCACCAAGGTCCGAAGGCCATTTGATGGGGAAAGGATAATCTTTCAACAAATGGTATTGAAATAATAAAATATATGTGTAAACCTCTACCCTTAATCTCACACCACATACAAAAATTATGTTGCGTCATAGACCAATTTTACGAGCTTAATCTATAAAATTCTAGGAGAAAACATAAGCAGGGCTTCCCTGGTGGCACAGTGGTTAAGAATCCGCCTGTCAATGCAGAGGACACAGGCTCGAGCCCTGGTCCGGGAGGATCCCACATGCCGCGGAGCAACTAAGCCCAAGCGCCACACCTACTGAGCCTGCACTCTAGAGCCCGCAAGCCACAACTACTGAGCCCACATGTTACAACTACTGAAGCCCGCATGTCTAGAGCCCATGCTCCTCAACAAGAGAAGCCACCTCAGGGAGAAGCCCGTGCACTGCAACGAAGAGTAGCCACCGCTCGCCGCAACTAGAGGAAGCCCGTGCGCAGCAATGCAGACCCACTGCAGCCAAAAATAAATGAATAAATAAATTTATCTTTAAAAAAATAAGCAAAAATCTTAGTGATCCTGGGGTTGGCAAGGTTGCTTAAATACAATACAAAGAGTACAAAGGTTTTTTTTAATGTAAAAAATTGGACTTCATCTATATATATTTTGCCTTGCTAGGAAAAGGTCTCCAGGAAAATGTTATATGCATTGTCTGAAGTCAGGATACCCAGTGAGGGGAGAAGCCAGGGGCTGGCAGGTAGGTCCCCAGCAGCCCAGGACCCTGAAAGCCCCACATTCAGACTGCACAGGGGCAGCCGCACTCTGCCACCAGCGTCCCCCCCGTGCAGCAGAGGGTAGAGTCCACGCTGCCACCTCCCACAACCAGGGCCTGCCTATGTTTGCTCATCTTTGGAATAGGGGGGAGTGTGAGCCAGGCTAGTGTCCACAGCACTCTCATTCACGGTGTGATGGTGCAGCTGTGTCCTTGGTGCAGGGTCACTCACCCTTGGCTAAGCTGTTGGGTGCACGTGGATTTCCACCTCCCCTGCCTGGAACCAGCTCAGTCCAAGCAGCCAGATCAGGCTCCTGGCTTGAGTGCTGTGACCAGCCCTGGCTCCAAACAAAGCCATGTCCCATGTAAAGACAAAGCATATTTCTGCGTGGAGATGGTGAGTGTGGAAACAACGGGCACTAGGGGATGGCAAGAGAGCTTGAGTTTGTGATCTGTCCTGGGCCAGGTCCTGACTGTGCTCCCACCTCCCTCATTCCCACCTCAGCCTGAAGCCCCCTCTCCCAAGGAGGGACAGGATCAGAAATGAAAGGAGGGGCTTCCCTGATGGTGCAGTGGTTAAGAATCCACCTGCCAGGGCCTTCCCTGGTGGCACAGTGGTTAAGAATCCGCCTGCCGGGCTTCCCTGGTGGCGCAGTGGTTGAGAGTCCGCCTACCGATGCAGGGGACACGGGTTCGTGTCCTGGTCCGGAAAGATCCCACATGCCGCGGAGCGGCTGGGCCCGTGAGCCATGGCCACTGAGCCTGTGCATCTGGAGCCTGTGCTCCGCAGAGGGAGAGGCCACAACAATGAGAGGCCCGCGTACCACAAAAAAAAAAAAAGGATCCGCCTGCCAGTTAAGGGACAGGGGTTCGAGCCCTGCTCCAGGAAGATCCCATGTGCCGCGGAGCAACTAAGCCCGTGCGCCACAACTACTGAGCCTGAGCTCTAGAGCCTGCAAGCCACAACTACTGAAGCCCGCGCACCTAGAGCCCGTGCTCCATAACAAGAGAAGCCACCGCAATGAGAAACCCGCACACCACAAGGAAGAGTAGCCCCCACTCGCCGCAACTAGAGAAAGCCCGCGCACAGCCACAAAGACCCAACACAGCCAAAATAAATAAATAAATAAATTTATTTTTTAAAAAAAAGAATCCGCCTGCCAATGCAGGGCACACGGGTTCGAGCCCTGGTCCAGGAAGATCCCACATGCTGCAGAGCAACTAAGTCCGTGCACCACAACTACTAAGCCTGTGCTCTAGAGCCCACAAGCCACAACTACTGAGCCCATGCACCACAACTACTGAAGCCCACGTGCCTAGAGCCTGTGCTCCACAAGAGAAGCCACCGCAATGAGAAGCCCGCTCACCACAACAAAGAGTAGCCCCCACTTGCCGCAACTAGAGAAAGCTCACATGCAGCAACGAAGACCCAACGCAGCCAATAAATTAATTAATTAATTTTTTTAAAAAAAGAAATGAAAGGAGATGAAGAACAAGTGTCAGGAAATATTGGACATGAGGGTTCTTAGTGCAGTGATTGAAAGGTTCTAAAGCATATTAATGCTGATTGTTGCACCAGTCAGTAAATTTACTTAAATCATTGAATCATACATTTGGTAGGGGCAAATTTCTTATCTGTAAAATGTACCTAAATAAAGCTGTTTGAAAAAAGAGCATTGGCCAGGGATTACTGTATTTGTCCCTCTCCCTCAGCTCAGCTGAGGTCTGCCTGGTTGCCAGGCACTGGTGTGGTTCCAGACACAATGCTCTCAACATTCTCTGAAGTCTGTTGTGAGCAGCAGCGTTCTGGACATGAGGTAGTGCTGCAGTATCTGTGATGCTGTGTGTCCTGCTGGTCCAGGAGATGTGGAGCTGGGCAGTGGCGACACTATCAGGGGACCTCAGACCAGGCCTAGCTCTCCGCTCATTGCTGTATTTGATGGCAGTCGAGATGGTCATGGTCGGAATTATCAAGGTCTGACTTCTTCATTCAAATAGAGACAAACTAGACACTGGAGACTCTGCCCCTCTGGAGGAAAGACAACATATCTTTACGCTTTGCCTAATTGAAAATGAATTTGAAGGGCATGAGTCAACTTCGGAGGAACCCCTTTGGGAGACCACAGTATCAGTAATAAGAAAATTAGAAGCCATGAATAAAGACCTAGAAACATCTAACCCTTTTCTTAGGTGTAAAGTGGACATTCCAAAAACTACCAAAAGAGGACAAATCTCAAAATGTAAAACAAGTTGAGCTAATGGCTGGCATTACCAGAAAAATCTGGTCCTTAACAAGGCACAGCAGAGGACACACAAAATGCAAGTCGTTGCTCCTGTTACATCCTTCAAAATCCATCAGGCAAATGAAGAAGAAATTCAGGTATCTCTATAAGGAAAAGTCTCATCTTCAAGGAAGCCTAACACTGTTTTCAAGAGAAGCTGAATGAGTGAAAAGAGTGAGCACATTTACTATACAGAATAAAAAGATATTACAAAACTTTTTTTAAAAAGCCAGATCAAGCTTCTGGGTGAACTTCAGGGAAGAAGGAGGATTGGGCTTCTGCTCCTGGAAAAGATACATGGATGGTGGGAGCTTGCAGTTTGATGTAACAAGTTCACCAGAAAACAGAGACCACATGGATGACAAATCAAAGGGAGTTTTGAAGACTATGACTGTTGTGACTGAGTTAAATACTTACTTAAAAACTCTTGAAGAAAAAAGAAACCAACTGCATACTAACTGAACTGAGGAATATGAAATAATTGATGCCCTTAAATTTCATATGAAATGTCTCCAAACTGGGAAAGCTTCACTGCAGTCAGAAAAACAGACCTGATAGGTTTATAATGTTTAGGATTGTGTTGTACCTGATGTGAAAGTGAATCACATTTAACACTGAAGCCACAGCTGCTTTAACCTCCACAACCTAAACTCCTTAGGGTGTTGACTACAAGCAACCTTAACCTTGACCCTGAAAGCTGCCCTCGGGGGAAAGGGAGGGCTGACTGAGTTCACAGGTCAAACCCAGCCACTCTTCACCCAGCCCTGCCCCAGACAAAATTATGAAGGTGACAAGGTTTTTTTGGGACCCCTGATTCCCTTGCCTGTCCCTGTCCTGTGTGCTATACCACTCCGCCCCATCATAAGCCTGGATTTGGGATTGGGAAGGACCTCAGAAGCCAGAGTCAACCCTCACCACTCCCTCCCTGAGCTTTCTCACCTTCACAACTGTGCAGTCAGTGGAACATTTAGACACCCTAAATGAGGGCTTCCCTGGTGGCACAGTGCTTAAGAACCCGCCCACCAATGCAGGGGACACTGGTTCAAGCCCTGGTCCAGGAAGATCCCACATGCCGTGCAGCAACTAAGCCCATGTGCCACAACTACTGAGCCTGCACTCTAGAGCCCACGAGCCACAACTACTGAGGCCACATGCCACAACTACTGAAGCCCACATGCCTAGAGCCCGGGCTCCGCAACAAGAGAAGCCACCACAGTGAGAAGCCTGCATACCACAATGAAGACCCAATACAGCCAAAAATAAATAAATTAAATAAATAAATAAATAAAACCCTAAATGAGACCATGAGACCACCCTGCTGAAAGCCCATCAATGCCTCCAAGTCACACTGAGACTCAAATCCATGCTTCCATGACCCCCCCCCCCGCAAGGTGGTGCATGGCCTGCTCCAGGCATGTACATGCCCAAGCCCCTCCTAACAGCCACTGGCCATCCTTCTGTTCCATTAGCATCTCAAGCTCACTTGTGTCATTCCCTCTGTCAGAAGCACCTTTCCAGTGATAGGTGGGTGCTCCATCTTTCATTTAGGTACCAATTCTGATCCTGTCTTCTTAAGGTGGCCTTTCCCAGCCACTGTAGCTTAGTGATGGCATTTCATCTGCCCCTCTCTATTCCTTTGCCCTATTTACTGCCTCCTAGCAGTCATCCTTCCTGAAATCGTTTTATTTCCATGTTTATTCACGTCTACTTTCTGCATCACCCTCTGCACTATAAACAGCCAATAGGACAGAGAGATTATCTTACTTCCGCTGAGTCCTCTCCTGTCTGGCACATGACAGGAGCTCATTAAGGATCTGAGAAACTGAGCAAGAAATTAATGAGTCCAGTGGGAAGACCCATGAGATCTCAGATCTGCCCAAACATCAGAGTAAGGCCATTCTGGGCCTCCAGTACAGAACCTCCTTGGAGCCTGACCTGGGACCCAGCTGCTCCCACTACCTGAATGTTCCCAGAGGAACAAAGCTTATGTCCCAGAAACTGCTCCTCTCTCACGAGTGGGTTTCAGGCCAAAGACTGTGCATTCACACGGTCCATGTGGAGGGCAGGGGAAGCTCCAGGTTGCAGGGAAACAGGGAGGTGGTATTAAGGAAAGAGACATGGTGGGGTGGCCACTGCCTCCTGTACCGCAGGGTTGAGCAGGAAAGAGCTGGGGTGCCTTTGTGGTAAAGGAAAAGCCACTGGGCCTCAGGGGCCCAGATTACTTCACTGGTTCGGACAGTCAGTCCCTAGCGAGGAGGGACCTGCAAGCGTTTAACACCCAGGTCCTCCTGGGAGTCATGACTAATATCTGCGAGGCGAGAAGTCACAAAGCACAGACCTTCATCAGAGCTCCATGCTGTCTTCTACTTCATCACCTGTAAGCCCCCCTGATGGCTCCCCTCTAGTGCAAGGGTTACATACAGAGATGAGGAAACAGGTTCAAACAAGCTCCAAATTATGAAACACTGAGAGGTGGTTATCAGCTCAGAAACTTAAACCCGTTCCCTGGAATCCCTCAACTCTAACACAGAGACATGCAGGTTAAATGAGATGAATTTAGGCAAAACTCTTAGCACATGGTAAAATAAGTTGCTACTTTTATCATCACATTCATAACTGGCATTGAATCTGGGACTTCCATCCCCAAATCCCATTCATCTTCCACTCTCTGAAAAGCTGTTTTGCCTCTGTTTACGCTTTTTTTTTCCCAATTATTTTTTTTAATTGAAGTACAGCTGATTTACAATGTCGTGTTAGTTTCCAGTGTATAACAAGGTGATTCAGATATAGATATATATTCTCTTCAGATTCTTTTCCATTATAGGTTATTACGAGATATTGAGTACGGTTCCCTGTGCTATACAGTAGGACCTTGTTGTTTATGTATTTTATATATAGTAGTGTGTATCTGTTAATCCCAAACTCCTAATTTATCCCTCCCCCTCCTTTCTCTTTTGGTAACCATAAGTTTGTTTTCTGTGTCTGTGAGTCTATTTCTGTTCTGTAAATAAGTTCATTTGTATCATTTTTTTAGATTCCACATATAAGTGATGTTATATGATATTTGTCTTTGTCTGGCTTACTTCACTTAGTATGATCATCTCTAGATCCATCCATGTTGCTGCAAATAGCATTATTTCATTCTTTTCTATGGCTCAATAATATTCCACTGTATATAGGTACCACATCTTCTTTACCCATTCATCTGTCAATGGACATTTACATTGTTTCCATGTCGGCTATTGTGAATAGTGCTGCTATAAACATAGGGGTGCATGTATCTTTTTGAATTACAGTTTTGTCTGGATATATGCCCAGGAGTGGGATTGCTGGATCATATGGCAACTCTATTTTTAGTTTTTTGAGAAACCTCCATACTGTTTTCCATAGTGGCTGCACCAACTTACATTCCCACCAACAGTGTAAGAGGGCTTGCTTTTCTCCACATCCTCTCCAGGATTTATTATTTGTAAACATTTTATGATGGCCATTCTGACCAGTGTGAGGTGATAGCTCAAAGTAGTTTTGATTTGTATTTCTCTAACAATGAGCGATGTTGAGCATCTTTTCACATGCCTTTTGGCCATCTGGATGTCTTCTTTGGAGAAATGTCTATTTAGAGCTTATGCCCATTTTTTGATTCGGTTGTTTGTTTGATATTGAGCTATATGAGCTGTTTATGTAGTTTGGAAATTAAGCCCTTGTCAGTCACATCATTTGCAAATATTTTCTCCCATTCCATAGGTTGTCTTATTTTGGTTTTGGTTTCCTATGCTGTGCAAAAGCTTGTAAGTTTGATTAAGTCCCATTTGCTTATCGTTTAAACTTTTACGGGCTGGCGAACTGCATCAAAATGTTTAGGGTGAGAGGACCTCTCATGGAGGGAAATGGTCATTTACTCAGGAGGAGGGCCCCCAGAGATTGTGAGCATGTGCATGCTTGGGCCAGGTCTGTGCAGCTTGGAAGCGTAAGAGCACATCTTTCCAGAGGCAGATCCAAACATCAGTGGGCACAGGTGGGAAAGGGGTTCAGCCTTGAGTTCAGATCACAAGAACAAGGGAAACCAAGGGTAAAGGGGGTCATTTCAGGCTCACTGTGAGTGGGGAAGAAACAATGGGAGCAGAATTAGCAAATGCAATCCTAATTAGAACCACAGTGGGGATTCTTTCTGGAACTGGGCAAAACCTTTTGGAGGGAACTATGGGAATAAATGTGAGAGGGTAGTAAAGTCAGTAGTATAACACTGGAAATAAACGTGTGTGCTTCTCTGCAACATAACAGCTGAAGCCTAGTGAGTGCTCGCTCTGCCTCGCTCCTAGCCCTGACATCCACCAACCCGTGTCACCATCTGGTATCACCATCATTTGAGTATGTGCCTCTTTTCAAGTTCAGAGTGTGGAGTTGTTCCTGCCTCATTCTCGGCCATCGGTGACCTGCAGAGCTTTCCACAGACCACTAACTGCTTCATGTGGGAACTTAATAGGATTGTAATTCTTAGATAATGCTCCGTAACTGTAGATTATTTCCATGTGACTCTTGGATGTCCTTCCTTGTTATTCTATTTGTAGGTGGTATAATGACAGTATTTTGTGGCTACCAAAAGACCACTAAAATCATCAGAAACACAGAATTTTCTTTTTTCTAAAATGATTTAGCTCTTTTTCTCTTCTATTTTTATTGCTAGTATTTAAGTAAGGGCAAAATTTTGGTTGTTTCTGTTTAACAGGGCCCCGTAACGTGAACACTGAGGGAGGATTTTACATGAGTGGACTCACAACTAGAAAGATGTAGAAGGCAAAGTTTATTTCAATGTAACAAGAGCTGAGTTACTCTAGTTACAGCACTAATATGTTTAACAAAACTGATTTTTGATTTAAGAAAAAGTAGGTCGTGAAACGTTTTATATGGCCCAGCATCCCTTTCTTCAGCATTTATCACATGTAGTTTTGTTTGGGTTTTTTTACTTTTTATTGGGGTAGAGCTGATCCACCATGTTGTCATCATGTATAGTTTTGTACTAATGGCCCCTGTGAGCTGTGCCACCTTCCCCCTTCCCCCTCAGAATGGAGCTCTGGCCCTGGATTAGCAGCCCAGAGTGGGTGCTTTCCTCCAGAGGCAGCCCAGTTTCTCACTCTCAGGAGGCAATGTTCTCCACCCACCCCCTAGCAGCACCATAACCCTGATTAACATCTCCAACCAGCCTTTCAAAAAACACGTTTCAGTTAAGTTTGGTGTAGAAGAAATAGCGTTATCCAAATACGTAAGAAGGACACTGAACTTAGATTTAATCCTAAGGCTCAAGCTAAACTCCCCAGGACGATCCTTAAGACATAACCTTAATCCTAACTCTGAAATGTGCCCCAGTTGGGCCCCTACCCAGTTCACAGGTCAAACCCAGCACTTTTCAGCCAGGCCAGCCCATGGCAAGAATATGACTGTAACAAAGATTTTTTTCAGGACCCTGATCCCCTTCTCTTTTCTTTGTCCTTCACCACCTGTCCTCACCACAAGTCTGGACCTGGGGTTGGAAAGGACCTCAGAGGTCAAGGTGCCAATCCTGCTCCTCCAGGGTTGTCACCTGCATCCTCTCAGTGGCTGCCTAGCCAACCCAGTGACAGTTAGAACCGATGTCCATGGACAGTTTACAACTGTGCCTTCCATCAGGGGAGGGCTTCCTAATGTTCCGTTAATACGTCAAGGTCAATTTTTTCTCAGAGCCTTGCACTGGCTATTTCCTCTGCCAAGAACGCCCTTCCCCAGACAGGTGGGTGGCTGCCTCCTCCATATAGAAACCAGTTCTGCTCCTGTCTTCTTAAGGTGCCATTTCCCAACCACCAAGGGCTAGTGACTGTGCTTACTGCATCCCTCTCTACTCCTCTGCCCTAGACATGGCCTCATAGCACTCATCCTCCCTGAAATCATTTTACTTCCATGTTTGTTCCTTGTCTGCATTTTCCTCTGAATTGTAAAGGTTGTTAAGACAGATATCTTACTCCTGCTGAGCCCTCTCTCCTGTCTGGCACATGTGAGGCATTCATTAAGGCCCTGGGGAATTGAGTAAGAAATGAAAAAAGTGAATCCAGTGAGAAGACCTGAGACCTCAAATCTGTCTAAACTTCAGAGTAAGGCCGTTCTGGGCCTCCCAGTGCAGGACCCACACACCTGCAGATGCCTCCTTAGAGCCTTACCTGGGACCCTGCTGTTTCCCGCTGCCCACACATCCCCTGAGGAACCCTGGCTTTGTCTTACAGACTGCCCCACCTTCATGTACAGGTGATGGGCCAGCCTCTTTGAGGTCCACCCCTAACAGTGAGTTCTATGACTCCACATTAATGTAGGTCATGGAGATGGCTGGGAATCCCAAGGTTGTGGGAAAAGAGGACAGAGATGCTAAGGAAAAAGTCATGGTGGGGTGGCCACTGGACTCCTAAACCACAGTTGAGCAGCAAAGAGCTTGGGTGCTTTTGTGGTAAAGGAAAAATCACAGGACCTTGGGGACCTAGACGGTTTCACTGGCTTGGAGAGTCCCTAGCGAGGAGGCAGGAAAGTACCAGCAGTCACCAGGTCTTCCCTGAGTGTGGTAACTAATGTTTGTGGGCGAACAACTCAACGAAGCACAAAGCGCCATATAACCCCTCATGGCTATCTTCGAGAAAGGGAATTGTATTGTACGCAGAGGTGAGGAAACCGAGGTTCAAACAAGCTCCAGATCACACAGTATTCACAGTTGGTGTACAGCTCAGGCTCTAAAACCAGACTGGGGACCAGTCTCACCTCTGCACCTTCCTAGCTGGGTACTCAGGACATATTCTTGTAACTCTTCATCCCCTCGACTTTCTCAACTCTTAGCTTAGCTGAGGGTTGTTGTACAGGTTAAATAAGATGAAGTTATGTAAAACTCTTGGCACATGGTAAACCCTCGTGTAAGCTGCTCTTTTTATCATCACAAACTAAGCTAATGACATACCTGGCATTGAATCTGGGACCTCTACCACCAAATCCTATTCACTTCCCACACTCAAAAACATTTTGCCTGTGTTTAAACTGTGTTTGCCTTATAGACTGCTTCAAAGTGTTGAGAGTATGAGGATCTTTCCTGGAGGGAAATGGTAAGCATCATTCACTCAGGAGGAGGGACGGAGAATAAATCAGCTGGGGCCAGGTGTGTGCAGGTGGGAAGCACAGGAGCGCACTCTTCAGGGGCAGATTCAGCCATCAATGGGGACATGGTAGGAGAGAGGTTCAGCAGGAAGCTTTGAGTGCACATGGCAAGAACTGCCCCTGGGGTGAGGCAAGAACTTCAGGGGTGGAGGGGGCATTTCTGGCTCAGCATGAGAGGTAGAGAAATGTTGGGAAATTCACTAACACATGTGATCCCAACTAGTCCCCTAGGAGATATGTTCTGTACATGGACAAAACTAGTCCCGTAGGAGATACTTTCTGTATACGTGATCCCAACTAGTCCCCTAGGAGATACTTTCTGTACATTTGAAGCTTACTATTGAAACAAATGTGAGTGGATACCTTAGGTAGTATTAGAATAAAACACTTGGGGACTTCTCTAAAATGATAGCAGATAAATGTCAGTGAGTGATTCCCCCACCACTGCGCTGCCCTGAACACTCACATTCACTAATTTGTGGCACCATCTGATGTCACCACATTTGAGTTTGAGCCTCTTTTCAAGTTCAGAGTGTGGAGATGTTTCTGTCTCACTTCCAGCCATTGGTGACCTGCAGAACACCCACTGCTCCATGTGGGAACTTGATAGGATTGTGATCCTCAGTACTCTAAAACCATAGATTCCTCAACATGAGTCTCAAAATTAAGTGTTCTCTTGGCACTCTATTTGTAGGTGGTATAATGACAGTATCTTTGTTCTTGTTAACAAGGCCACTAAAGTAATCAGAAACACAGCAAGAACTTTGTCTTTCTTCTGAAATAATTTTTCTTTGCTTTCCTGCTATTATTTAAGTGATCACACAATGTCTCAAATGGAGAATTAATACGATTATAACGTATAGGGTAGAGTTTTGTAAATGTTCATTATATAAAATATGAATTATACGGGTAATTTGTCCTCATATTATCTGCTTTCTGGGCAGCACAGAGAGAATATTTTTGTCAGTACTATTTAGTCTAGAGACACATTTTCTTCTCTCTTTTGATGCAATTTTGGACTTTCTTACCATTGTTTTCACCACTGTTGCTAAGTAACTGTACATTTGCTCAAGTTGAAGCTTGAGAATTATAATTTCTAAGATGGTGCTTCAAAAATGGATTTCATTAGGGAGTAAATTTGGTGAGTGCCTTGTTTTCTTTTCCTCTATAGCTAGACTGTGTAAGGACAGTATTTTGGTGATGGATATTTATCAATGTCCCGTAACTAGTGAGAGTTTATCGTGAGTGGCCTTACGACGACTAGAGAGATTTGAAAGACAATGTTTACTTCTGTGTCCCAAGAACTGGATTGACTCTAGTTATAAGACTAATATAGTTAACTAAGTTATTTTTGGTTCAAAAAGAAAGTAGTCTGTGAAAACTTTTAGAGTCCAAGCCTTACTTCCTTCCGTACCCATCTATCCATCCTGTGTTTAGTGTATAAACAGCATGGAGGAGACCTGCTCTGTGGATTCAGCCACCTTCATCCTTCAGCCTCAGAATACAGCTCTGCACAAAGATTACCGTATTACCATATTACTCCATATTACTCCATATTACCATATTACTCCATATTACCAATATGGAATGGGAGGTTTCACCCAGTTTCACAATTTTTTTCCTACGTCACCCTATTCCATGCCCCCCACCCACTGCCGACCCACCGTAACCCTGATGAACATCTCTCAAAACCAGCCTTTCAGGGTGCACACTTTAGTGAATGAGAATGTAGGTGAAACAGAGTCACTGTGATGCATAAGAAGGACTCTGAACTCAGATTCAACCTTGAGATTCTTCACCCTCCAAACCCAGCCAGCCCAAGGCCAAATTATGATGATGAAAATATTTTTTTAGGCCCGCTGATTCCCATCTCTGTTCTAATGCCCTTCACCTCTCCCTCGCCACCCCAAGTCTTGTCTTGGGAATGGAAAGGACCTCAGCCAAGCTGTCGACCCTCCCCCACTTCCCAGTGGCCATCTCCATCCTCAGCCACTGATTGGCCAACCCAGTGACAGTTGGAGCTGATGTTCACAGACTGTTTAGAACTCTGCCTTCCACCAGGACAGAGCAAGGGCACATGGTCCAGGAGGCACAAGCCCCCGCTGAAGACCAGCCTGCCATGACTGGGCCTTGGGAACCCCTACCTCTCTCGGGATCATTTTCCACTCGCCACTGCAGACTGCCATGAGACGTAAGCAAGGTTGTGTGCAGCCAGCTGCCCTTCAAACCTCACAGCACTGTCGGTGCCCAGGTCATCCATGTCACAGGCAGAGACAACCATCTACACCAGCTGGGCTATAGCAGGCCCCCTTCCCAACGACCTGAGGTCCTTCAGAATGGCTGATCTGAATGAGGTGGTGGAATCTAGGAATAAATGTATTTTGTTGTTCAAATTAACAGAATACAGACCACTTCCTGGTCTTGTGGAGAAGAGCATAAAGCATGCAGTAGTGCATGTCTCTGACCTTGGCCACGGGTGAGTGAGACTACTATCAATTCTACTTTAAAAAATAAAATTTCAAAGTGTCTCTTATTTGGTTTTGATGGAAAAAATTTTCACATATTGAGGTATGGGGAAGTCATTCTGTCTTTCACATGATTTAACTTGAACTTTATGCTAACTAGAGTAGCTTGTTTTGTGGCCCATCGAACATGTACAGTACATCTGCTTTAACCATTAAAGAAAAGAATGCATTCAAAAATCAGAATGGAGTAAGTGTGGTTCAGGCGTCCAAACTAGAGCCAGGTGGCCATTGTGGATGTAGTTTCAGACAAGTTCCTGCATCACTGAGAACTCGAAATTTCTGAACTGGATGAATTCAAGGACACCACCAGCCGTTCTCAAAACAATATCTGCTAGCAGCTGCCGGCTGCAACCTTGTGGTCTCAAGGTCCTCACTTGTACGTATACAACTATTTCAGACCCCAACCAATCCTTACTTGACAAGCACCCTTACTTCTTGCCAGCTTCAGTCCTAATTCTTGACAAACAACTTACGTAGTTTTGTGAGTTTTGCCTTTATAAGCCTCCCCCATTCTGTAGTCCAGCAGAGCACAATTCAAGTGCTTCTGGAATCTGTATCTCCCAGATTATAGTCCTCAGTTTGGCTCAAATAAAACTCTTTTCTATTCCTTTTATAGATTGTTTGTTGATTATTTCAGTCAACAATTTATTATTTTTTGTCACACGGTTATTATTTGGGGTGGGGGTGGGAATAGTAAACCAAAGAAAGCACCCTCCCCCCACAGCCAAAGAAGCATTGTTAGTTTTTAGTTGTATCATGACATTTTGCCTGATCATACAACTGAAGTTTTTCTTTGATCACATTGAATCATGAATGCTTTTGAGTTTGGCAGATATGTCCCCAACTAACCCAAGTATATGGGGTCTCCATCAGTTGATGCATTTTCATCCTAGGTGATGTTCTAGGATGTCTCTGCCTAGAGGCTTCCTGATGCAGCCCGCACCTAAACGGGTTTCCCATATAGGCTGGCCCTGGCCCTCTGCTCCCCTGACATGACCCAAGATGAGATCTGACCCCTGGACACATTGCTGAGTATTGATTTACCTGAAGTGTCCCTCAATGTCGAATGTGCCTGGGTGACTTCATGGTGTCCAGGACAAGCCCAACTCGGGTCCAGGCAAATTACCTCCCAGCAAAAATCTGTCTCTCAGCACACTGTTCTGGGCACTATGTCCACCATTCTCTTTTTTATCCTATTTGCAATTTTGTCTTTCTTATAACTGTGGTTTTTATTCCTCTTGATGTAATAGGCATAAGTTTATGAATTTTGAATTATGGTTGACTCCAACTTAGGGATGTCTTAGAATTGGATCTTGTGGGGGAAAGGCATGTAGCAAATGAATATACATTCCATAGTAAACTGAAAGCTATTCAGCATGATTTCATGGTTTGTTCTAAAAACGCACAAAAAAACCTTTTTTCTGTTAAATAAATAATTGTACTAACCATGGAACCTTAAAACAAAATCTGGAATCTGAGTTTCAGCGACAGCCTTTTTTTTTTTTTTTTTTTGGCTGTGCCGAGCAGCTTGTGGGATCTTAGTTCCCTGACTAGGGATTGAACGTTCCACGGCAGTGGAAGCACTGAGTCCTAATCACTGGATTGCCAGGGAATTCTCCAGACAGACTTCTCTTTAATGACACTTTTGTACTTCCTCAGTAAAATGGAAGATGTGTGAATAATTAAGAAAAATAAAATTAGAAAAGAGGAGAGAGTTTAGAATCGAAGGTTGATTATTTGGATAGACTATTTGTTTTGTATTCCTTCCAACTGATAGAATATTTAGGACACATCAGGTTTCAGAAAGGCAAGTGGTATTTTTCTTAGACAAAATAACAAGAATATTATCAGGATATATAAGTGTTCTGTAAATAAATATACATGCATCTATATTCATATTCATATACATAATGTGTTATATCCTTAGGAATATTAAGAAAGTGCTACACTTGATTATTTCTCAATGTGAAGTGTGTGCTATAATGAATACAAGGTTAGAGATAAGAATATGTGATCTGACATAAAAGTTGGTAGTAAAGGAAATCTTAAGGTCTAAATACCATTACGAAGGTTTTGGCTACATATGTCAAGTTTTCTAGGTTTTAGCCTAAAGTAATATTACCCAAGGATCTGAAATTGTCTTCCAGGTCATTAGCATCCCAGCCATGGCAGCTTAACCAATTTATTCCTGGGAAAATGTTGCTAGTGTGTCATGATTGTATGCATATGAAACAGTTCTGAAAAGGACCCCAGGACTGAATAAGAAGAAATATATTTCACGTGTACTCAGTTTCACTGTATTAAAGTCTCTGTTCTTGGGGATTTCACATTTTATTTGAACTTCTTAATTTGAATGTCAGAAATAAAATATAGGGAAGGATAAATTAGGAGTTTGGTATTAACATATACACATTCCTATATATAAAATGGGTAACCAACAAGGACCTACTGCATAGCACAGGGAACTATCCTCAGTATGTTGCAATAACCTATAAGGGAAAACAATCTGAAAAAATATATATATAATATATATATAAAATATATATAACCTACTGTAACCCTGATGAACATCTACATTCTCATTCCCTACATTTACATATATAAAATATATATATAAAACTGAATCACTGTGCTGCACACCTGAAACTAACACAACATTGTAAATCAACTATACTTCAATTTTTTAAAGTGATAATTTTTTGAATAAAATATAATTAATATATTAAAACCTACTTACATGTCTTCCTGAAGCACCCAGACAGCAAGAGGCCTCAGATTTTAGAACAGCAGAATTCAGTGGTATGTTGATTTTTATCAAGAGGAAAGTAGCATGAAGATCTTGGAAAACCAGAATGATGTTAAAGCATTAGAAGAATAGAAGGGTAGATTTAAATGATATAATAATTATAATTTTAATGAGTAAATAATTAACAAAAGTTAAACATGAATTATAATTTAATGTTCTAATGGTAAACATACAGTAAATTTCAATTTTCTTAACATTATATCCTCTGGGCTTATAATATTGATACTGGATTATGAAATAATTATTATTTCTCTAATCATAAAATCTATTTTATAAATATAATAAATATGTAGTACTATTAAAATATTAATAGAAACTTAATTTGGAATTTAAAATGTTTTATTAACACCAATATTACATTAGTGATTGATAAAATATTATATTTTCATATTCTTTTAGGGCAATACTTTCCAAGTTTATAATTAATACTTATATAGAATCATATATAGTATCTGTTGGCCAATAAATAAAGTGATGTTCCTTATACTGATGTCATTTTCCATTTGACTGAACAAAGAAAGTGAATGTACTCCCTCTGGTGAGAGCACCAAAATCACAACTAACTGCTGAACAATCATCCACAGGAAGACGCTGGAACTCACCAGAAAAGATACCCCACATCCAAAGACAAAGGAGAAGCCACAATGAGACAGTAGGAGGGGCGCAATCACAATAAAATCATATCCCATAACTGCCGGGTGGGTGACTCACGGACTGGAGAACACTTATACCACAGAAGTCCACCCACTGGAGTGAAGGTTCTGAGCCCCACGTCAGGCTTCCCAACCTGGGGGTCAGGCAATGGGAGGAGGAATTCCTAGAGAATCAGACTTAGAAGGCTAGTAGGATTTGATGGCAGGACTTTGACAGGACTGGGAGAAACAGAGACTCCACTCTTGGAGGGCACACACAAAGTAGTGTGCGCATCAGGACCCAGGGGAAGGAGCAGTGACCCCACAGGAGACTGAACCAGACCTCACTGCTGGTGTTGGAGGGTCTCCTGCAGAGGCGGGGAGTGGCTGTGTCTCACTGTGAGGACGGGGACACTGGTGGGAGAGGTTCTGGGAAGTACTCCTTGGTGTGAGCCATCCCAGAGTCTGCCATTGGTCCCACGAAAGAGCCTGGGTAGGCTCCACTGTTGGGTCACCTCAGGTCAAACAACCAACAGGGAGGGAACCCAGTCCCACCCATCAGCAGACAACTGGATTAAAGTTTTACTGAGCTCTGCCAACCAGAGCAACAGCCACCTCTATCCACCACCAGTCCCTCCCATCAGGAAACTTGCACAAGTCTCTTAGATAGCCTCATCCATCAGAGTGCAGACAGCAAAAGCAAGAAGAACTACAATTCTGCAGCCTGTGGAAGGAAAACCACATTCACAGAAAGACAGACAAAATGAAAAGGCAAAGGACTTTGTACCAGATGAAGGAGCAAGATGAAACCCCAGAAAAACAACTAAATGAACAACCTTCATAGTCAACCTTCCAGAAAAATAATTCAGAATAATCATAGTGAAGATGATCCAGGACCTCGGAAAAAGAATGGAGGCAAAGATCGAGAAGATGCAAGAAATGTTTAACAAACACCTACAAGAATTAAAGAACAAACAAACAGAGATGAATAATACAATAACTGAAATGAAAAATGCACTAGAAGGAATCAATAGGAGAATAACTGAGGCATAAGAATGGATAAGTGACCTGGAAGACAGAATGGTGGAATTCACTGTGGCAGAACAGAATAAAGAAAAAAGAATGAAAAGAAATGAAGACAGCCTAAGAGACCTCTGGGACAACATTAAACACAACAACATTCACATTATAGGGGTCCACAAGGAGAAGAGAGAAAGGACCCGAGAAAATATTTGAAGAGATTATAGTCGAAAAGTTACCTAACATGGGAAAGGAAACAGCCACCCAAGTCCAGGAAGCACAGAGAGTCCCATACAGGATAAACCCAAGGAGAAATACAACGAGACACATGGTAATCAAATTGACAAAAATTAAACACAAAGGAAAAATTGAAAGCAGCAAGGGAAAAACGACAAATAACATAGAAGGGAACTCCCATAAGGTTAACAGCTGATTTCTCAGCAGAAACTCTACAAGCCAGAAGGGAGTGCCATGACATATTTAAAGTGATGAAAGGGAAGAACCTACAACCAAGATTACTCTACGCTGCAAGGATCTCATTCACATTTGATAGAGAAATCAAGAGCTTTACAGACAAGCAAAAGCTAAGAGAATTCACCACCACCAAACCAGCTCTAAAATAAATGCTAAAGGAACTTCTCTAAGTGGGAAACACAAGGGAAGAAAAAGACCTACAAAAACAAACACAAAACAATTAAGAAAATGGTAATAGGAACATACGTATCAATAATTACCTTAAACATAAATGGATTAAATACTCCAACCAAAAAACACAGGCTCACTGAATGGATACAAAAACAAGACCCATACATATGCTGTCTAAAAGAGACCCACTTCAGACCTAGGGACACATACAGACTGAAAGTGAGGGGATGTAAAAAGATATTCAATGCAAATGCAAATCAAAAGAAAGCTGCAGGGGCTTCCCTGGTGGCACAGTGATTGAGAGTCTGCCTGCCAATGCAGGGGACACAGGTTCGTTCCCTGGTCTGGGAAGACCCCACATGCCGTGGAGCGGCTGGGCCCGTGAGCCATGGCCGCTGAGCCTGCGCGTCCGGAGCCTGTGCTCTGCAACAGGAGAGGCCACAACAGTAAGAGGCTCGCGTACCAGAAAAAAAGAAAGCTGGAGTAGCAATACTCATATCAGATAAAATAGACTTTAAAATAAAGAATGTTAGAAGAGACAAGGAGGGACACTACATAATGATCAAAGGATCAATCCAAGAAGAAGATATAACAATTATAAATATATATGTACCCAACATAGGAGCACCTCAATACCTAAGGCAACTGCTAACAGCTATAAAAGAGGAAATTGACAGTAACACAGTAATAGTGGGGGATTTTAACACCTCACTTACACCAATGGACAGATCATCCAAACAGAAAATTAATAAGGAAACACAAGCTTTAAATGACACAATAGACCAGATAGATTTAATTGATATTTATAGGACATTCCATCCAAAAACAGCAGATTACACTTTCTTCTCAAGTGCCCATGGAACATTCTCCAGAATTGAACACATCACGGGTCACAAATCAAGTAGCTTCAAGATGGTGAAAGAGGGCTTCCCTGGTGGTGCAGTGGTGGAGAGTCCTCCTGCCGATGCAGGGGACACAGGTTCGTGCCCTGGTCCAGGAAGGTCCCACATGCTGCGGAGTGGCTAGGCCCGTGAGCCATGGGCGCTGAGCCTGCACATCCAGAGACTGTGCTCCGCAATGGGAGAGGCCACAACAGTGAGAGGCCCGCGTACTGCAAAAAAAAAAAAAAAAAAAAAAACCTATGGGATGCAGCAAAAGCAGTTCTAAGAGGGAAGTTTATAGCAATACAATCCTATCTTAAGAAACAAGAAACATCTCAAATAAACAACCTAACCTTGCACCTAAAGCAATTAGAGAAAGAAGAACAAAAAAAACTCAAACTTAGCAGAAGGAAAGAAATCATAAAGATCAGATCAGAAATAAATGAAAAAGAAATGAAGGAAACAATAGCAAAGATCAATAAAAATATTTGCAAATGAAGCAACTGACAAAGGATTAATCTCCAAAATTTACAAGCAGCTCATGCAGCTCAATATCAAAAAAAACAAACAACCCAATCCAAAAATGGGCAGAAGACCTAAACAGACATTTCTCCAAAGAAGATATACAGATTGCCAACATGAAAGAAGCTCAACATCATTAATCATTAGAGAAATGCAAATCAAAACTACAATGAGATATCATCTCGCACCGGTCATAATGGCCATCATCAAAAAATGTACAAACAATAAATGCTGGAGAAGGTGTGGAGAAAAGGGAACCCTCCTGCACTGTTGGTGGGAATGTAAATTGATACAGCCACTATGGAGAATGGTATGGAGGGTCCTCAAGAAACTACAAATAGAGCTACCATATGACCCAGCAATCCCGCTATTGGGTATATACCCTGAGAAAACCATAATTCAAAAAGAGTCATATACCACAATGTTCACTGTGGCTCTATTTACAATAGCCAGGAGATGGAAGCAACCTAAGTGTCCATCGACAGATGAATGGATAAAGAAGATGTGGCACATATATACAATGCAATATTACTTAGCCATAAAAAGAAATGAAATTGAGTTATTTGTAGTGAGGTGGATGGACCTAGAGACTGTCAAACAGAGTGAAGTAAGTCAGAAAGAGAAAAACAAATACCATATGCTAACACATATATATGGAATCTAAAAAAGAAAAAAAAAAAGTGGTCATGAAGAACCTAGGGGTAAGAGGGAATAAAGACACAGACCTACTAGAAAATGACTTGAGGATATGGGAAGGGGGAAGGGTAAGCTGTGACAAAGTGAGAGAGTGGCATGGACATATATACACTACCAAATGTAAAATAGATAGCTAGTAGGAAGCAGCCGCATAGCACAGGGAGATCAGCTTGGTGCATTCTGACCACTAGAGGGGTGGGCTAGGGAGGGTGGGAGGTAGGGAGACGCAAGAGGGAAGAGATATGGGGACATTTGTATATGTATAACTGATTCATTTTGTTATACAGCAGAAACTAACACACCATTGTAAAGCAATTATACTCCAATAAAGATGTTAAAAAAAAAAAAAAACAATGGAGCTGGAGGAATCAGGCTCCCTGACTTCAGACTATACTACAAAGCTACAGTAATCAAGACAATATGGTACTGGCACAAAAACAGAAATATAGATCAATGGAACAGGATAGAAAGCCCAGAGATAAACCCACGCACCTGTGGCCAACTAATCTATGAAAAAGGAGGCAAGGATATACAATGGAGAAAAGAAAGTCTCTTCAATAAGTGGTGCTGGGAGAACTGGACAGCTACATGTAAAAGAATGAAATTAGAACACTCCCTAACACCATACACAAAAATAAACTCAAAATGGATTAGAGACCTAAATGTAAGACTGGACACTATAAAACTCTTAGAGGAAAACATAGGAAGAACACTCTTAGACATAAATCACAGCAAGATCTTTTTTGACCCACCCCCTAGAGAAATGGAAATAAAAACAAAAATAAACAATGGGACCTAATGAAACTTAAAAGTTTTTGCACAGTAAGGGAAACTACAAATAAGATGAAAAGACAACCCTCCGAATGGGAGAAAATATTTGCAAACTAATCAACGGACAAAGGATTAATCTCCAAAATATATAAACAACTCATGCAGCTCGATATTAAAAAAACAAACAACCCAATCCAAAAATGGGCAGAAGACCTGAATAGACATTTCTCCAAAGAAGACATACAGATAGCCAAGAAGCACATGAAAAGCTGCTCAACATCACTAATTATTAGAGAAATGCAAATCAAAACTACAATGAGGTATCACCTCACACCAGTTAGAATGGGCATCATCAGAAAATCTACAAACAACAAATGCTGGAGAGGGTATGGAGAAAAGGGAACCCTCTTGCACTGTTGGTGGGAATGTAAATTGATACAGCCACTATGGAGAACAGTATGGAGGTTCCTTAAAAAACTAAAAATAGAATTACCATATGATCCAGCAATCCAACTACTGGGCATATACCCAGAGAAAACCATAATTCAAAAAGACACATGCACCCCAATGTTCACTGTGGCTCTATTTACAATAGCCAGGACATGGAAGCAACCTAAGTGCCCATCGACAGATGAATGGATAAAGAAGATGCAGTAAATATATACAATGGAATATCACTCAGCCATAAAAAGGAACGAAATTGGGTCATTTGTAGAGACGTGGATGGATCTAGAGACTGCCATACAGAATGAAGTAAGTCAGAAAGAGAAAAACAAATACCGTATATTAACACATACATGTGGAACCTAGAAAAATGGTACAGATGAACCAGTGTGCAGGGCAGAAATTGAGACACAGATGCAGAGAACAAATGTATGGACACCTAGCGGGGAAAGTGGCGCAGGGGGGAGGGTGTGATGAATTGGGAGATTGGGATTGACATATATATACCAATATGTATAAAATGGATAACTAATAAGAACCTGCTGTTTTTTAAAAATTAAATAAAATAAAATTCAAAAAAAGAAAAGAAAGTGAATAACTTCGAAATGAATGGATGTTTCTGAGATATTTTTTGTTTTGTTTTGTTTTTTGTTTTTGCGGGACGCGGGCCTCTCACTGCTGTGGCCTCTCCCGCCGCGGAGCACAGGCCCCGGACGCGCAGGCCCAGCGGCCATGGCCCACGGGCCTAGCCGCTCCGCGGCATGCAGGATCCTCCCGGACTGGGGCACAAACCCGCATCCCCTGTGCCGGCAGGCGGACTCCCTACCACTGCGCCACCAGGGAAGCCCTGGTCTTCACTTTTTAATAAACAAATAGATTAGAATCTAGGTAACTAAATCCAGAAAAGTCATTGTTTTACTTTCTTCCTAAAGTACAAATAAACATCTTCTCCAGGATTAAGGAAACACTTGGACAGATTCACTCTTTTCTCCCACACGTAGGCAACATCCCAAGTCTCTATCCCCTAAATCCAAGAGATTCCTTCATTTTCTGCACATCAGATGACCACATGAGCAAACACTTCCCATGATTTTCATCATGGTGGGTCCTGTCCTATGTACGGTACCTCCTTAGGCTTCACACCTGACACAAGGACAAGTCCCTTGGAATTCTTCATTTAGAAAATGGATTTCATGCCCTTCTAAATTTCACAAAAATTTACTGCAGTTGAAAAAAACAGGGTTGGGGGAGGCTATTAAACAAAGTTATAACAAATGGGTTTCTGGAAATGTTCAGATAATTGTTTTTTAAAAAAAAAAGACAACTCTGGTCATAGAACTTAAAGATACAAAAAGCAAATTTGTATATCCATCACCTTAGTCTCAATTATGTCATTGTAATACGTGACCTTAAACACTAATGACTCACCTATTTCTCACTCATCCTTCTGGGATTCAGGTTAATGGTATCATTATCTAGGACCAAGAAGGCGCATGGTAGTGAGAAGAGAATGATGGCCCCAAAGATGGAGGATTCTGCTCAGAGATGGCACAGGCTGCCTCATTAAATCCATTCATATTTCACTGGCTGAAAGAAATCACAAGGCAAAGACTGAAATCAACAATTTGGAAAGTATAAGCCTTTTGGAAGACATGGCCTGATTGGGCTGGTGCCATGAAATATTCAGTCCCTATAAAATATATTGCACGGGGGCTTCCCTGGTGGCGCAGTGGTTAAGAATCCGCCTGCCAATGCAGGGGACATGGGTTCAAGCCCTGGTCCGGGAAGATCCCACATGCCGCGGGGCAACTAAGCCCGTGAGCCACAACTACTGAGCCGGCGTGCCTGGAGCCCGTGCTCCACAACAAGAGAAGCCACCGCAGTGGGAAGCCCCTGCTCCCGCAACTATAGAAAGCCCGTGGGCAGCAACGAGGATCCAACGCAGCCAAAATAAATAAATAAAATTTATTTAAATAAATAAAATATATTGCACGGGACTTTCCTGGTGGCACACTGGTTAAGAATCCACCTGCCAATGCAGGGGACACGGGTTCGATCCCTGGTCCACGAAGATTCCACATGCCACGGAGCAACTAAGCCCATGAGCCACAAATACTGAGCCTGCACTCTAGAGCCTGTGAGCCACAGCTACTGAGCCCACATGCTGCAATTACTGAAGCCCATGTGCCTAGAGCCCGTGCTCTGCAGCAAGAGAAGCCACAGTAATAAGAAGCCCACGCACCGCAACAAAGTGTAGCCCCCGCTCACCGCAACTAGAGAAGGCCCGCACAGAGCAACGAAGACCCAACACAGCCAAAAATCAATCAATCAATAAATAAAATTTTAAAAAAAAGAAATGACTTTTTAAATTTTTTTTTATTTATTTATTTATTTATTTATTTATATTGCAGTCCATCTATTTGGTCAAAATTATTGGCTTCTACCCCTAAAGTACACAGAATAATCTTACCCTTCTCCACCAGGCACAGTATGAAAGATTTTTCCAAACACAGTTAGGACTCAAAGCCCAACACCTCCATTCACACTCAAAGCAGCTGAAAGATCCAGATATAACTCTTCCTCATCAAAATATCAAAGAACAAAAGCCCATGCTATGAGCTAGTTGGAACATGGACTGGATCAATGTAATATCCTGCCATGATATGGAAGAAGAGGAGGGACACTGCACCCATTGAAACGTAGCAACAGCAAGATTCAGATGGGGGGATGTTTTGAGGAAGAGCTCCCTTTAGCTGAGAATGCTTTTCCCCCTAGTTAGGTCAATGTCTGATCCTAGATGAAGTCCTTACACCAGATACTTGGATGTCTTCTATGTTGCTTGGCCTCATTTGTAGGGCTATAGAGGCTATACCTCTTTGAGGGTTTTACCATCTGGATATAATATGAGGGGGTGCAGTTCACAAAATATTGTTTTTATCCAAGCTAAGTTTCTTTTAGTTAAAGCATGTGAATTTTCTGGTAATCCCACACATATATGTCAACAAAGAAAAACACACACAATTAAAGATGAATTAACCTATCTAATTATATCTATTTCCAGGTGCAATTAGCCCATCCCCCAATTCATTGTGCCTAATATTTCTGTTTCTCATCTTAAATATCTTGAGTTTATCAGTGTCTGTGGCAAAAGCACATACCATTTTTTTTCTGGTGGCAGTTTATAGTAATGCTGTCTTAAATAATAGAAGAATGATTGGTAGAAGTTATAATGCAATCACTGCTTTAAACCAAAGGTTTTAAGCCACAACCCAGGTTTTATTTTTGCTTTTTTTTAACTGTGTAAACTTTTTGTTAGAAAATATGTCTCCAAGTTCGTATTTCCTCATATAAATGATACAAAGTCTGCCTGTACACGTTATCTTGCAGTTCATACAATCTTTCTATCCCCTTCCATTTTTCCTGTTAAGGAACACATTTCTTTCTGAGCTCATTTCTCTCTAGCTGTTCCCAAGGCAATAGTAGCCAAGAGCACATGAGTCTTGACAGAGATATTCTGTTGTCCTTAAGTCAAGGCATAGAATATTTGTCGCATTTCCTGCCTTCCAGTTTTTCACAGCTGACGTTTACCAGAAAAAATTTACAGCAGCAAAATTTACAGTTGCCATCTTTTCAGGATTCAATAAATTTTTCCATCACCATGGTCTAGCCCCATGACAAATCCACATATATATTTTTTTCTTGTTAAAGTCATCACTTCAAAGTAAATAATTTAATAATTGTATCAGATGATTGTATTCAACCAGAGAAGCAGAATCAGTGTGTATGTGGAGATTTATTGCAAGGAACTGGCTTACCTGACTGCAAAGAAGCCTTGGCAAGTCTAAAATCCGTAAGGCAGATTAGAACTCTTGGGCAAGAGCTGATGCATCTATCAATAGGCAGAATTTCTTCCTCTCAGTGAAGCCTTCACTCGGTCCTTCTGGCCTCTCAGATGATTGACTTAGGCCCACCCAGATTATATAGGATAATCTCCCTTAGTCAAGTGATTATGAACTTTAATCACATCTACAAAATACCTTCACAGAAACTCCAAGTAGGTCAGTGTTTGAATTACTAGGGTCTGTAGCTTAGCCATACTGACACAAAACTGACCAGCTCTGTCCATACCTTGTCAACCTGGAAACCATACACATCTCCTGAAACCATAAATAATTTCCAAATAAAGATAATAACAAAGTGGTATTTCTGCCTAATATGGTGCAACTATCATGCCTACAAGAGAAACATGCTAATCCTTTCCCCAAAGAGGATGCAACATCCTTGGCTGATGTGAATACTTCTCTTTTGATGCCCCTTAAATACGGTGATTTAATGTTAACTATTATTAATACATCTTATATTGGATCATCAGGGAATAAGAGCAGGAGGAAAGCAAAATATTTTGTTAATATTTATACAAACATATTCATAATGCAATCCTCATAATTAGTATAACCTCATTTATACAAATGGTCACATGGTAATAGCTGGTATTTGTAACTTTTCGTCTGTTAGGGAACCGTTGACCAAAACTGCCCGCCTTGGCCAGGTATGATAACCGCTTACCTGAGTTGTCTCACAATAGGAGGTCCTGATAAAGAATGAAGTGCAACTAACCAGAATTCAGGAGGGGCCAAAAGGAGGAGGGAGGAGACGATGTGTCCTGCCAACCTCCCAGAAGCCCTCACGCTGAAATCCATCTTGACTGAGAGATGGGTGCGCCACCAGGAAGGACCCTGAGTCAGACGAAACATGGGCCAATCAAGATGACTGGCCAGAGACAACCTGGAAACTAACCCCATTACCATAAAACCTGAGACAATGAGCCCCACAGGGTCCTGCTCAGTTTCAGTACCAACATCTGTATCATTTAGTGTTCAATCAGAGAAACAGAATCAGTAGCATTCTGAACTCAAGTCACACAGGGAACTTGTGAAATTATATACATACTTGTGTGTGTACATACATACATACACATACACAAATAAAGACATTTATTAAATGGAAATGGCTTATACAATTGTGGGGACTGGCTAGGCAAGAATGAGATTTCTAGGGTAGGCCCTTTGGAAGGGCAGGCTGAAAGTCTCTGGCAGGAGATGAAGCTGCTGTCCATAGGCGTGATTTCTTTTCCTTTAGGAATGCACCCAGATTTGCTCTTAAGACTTTTCGCTGATTGCATCAGCCCCACCCAGATTATCGAGGATAATCTCCTTTACTTAAATCCAACTGATTATATAATTCAATTTATAGAATACCTTCACAGCAACACCTAGATCAGTGTTTTTTTTAATAACTGTGGAATATAGAATAGCCAAGGTAACACATAAACCATACTAACAATAATGGAAAGAAATTTGTTTCAGTAAGGGCTAAGGAAAACAGGGAGCCTAAAAGTGAATAGGAATATCGATCTAATATTAAAATAATATCATCAAGCCAAAATAATTAAGAAACAGGAGTACTAAAAATTATAGAGAACAAAGCATATATTATAATATATATTGATACATACATATGTACTATGTAAAGTAGAAAGCACAGATTCTAAGTCATATTTGGGGAGATATTATAATAGATGCAAAATTAGAATCTGGTAGAATCTGTATTTCCTCTTAACCTGATTACTTCAACTCTCTTCTGAAAAGTGTTAAATATTTAATGAAGGGATTAAATAGGAGGGTATTTAAGAAATGGGTGGGTCGCTCTGGGTGTTTTATAAATCCTGTGTCTTGCTTAGTTGTCCACTCATCTCTGCAGAATCTGGATACCTCTTCCCAAGATGGATTTGAACAGCACTGCAAGTGGTAAATTCCCATCTGTGTTTTGCTCTCTTCTTTGATAATGCCACATGCTTTGTTTATTTTCCAGAGTTTATAAAAAGTAAAATCCCAATTATGATTAGAGGAATAGGTTGTTGAAGCAGGGGCTGTTTTGCAGTGATAAGTTGTATCAGGGGATTGATGGGTGCTTTGAAGTGAGAGAATGCAATTTCAAATTTAAGAGACAGCCGTGAGTCCCATTATGTGGGTTTTCAAAAGTCTTAAAGTTAACACTTTAAATGGAGAAAAATATATATGGAATACATAATATTTTATGTTTAGTTTATATCTAATAATTTAACATTTTATATTTATTTAAATGTATTTTATCATAAAGTATCAGTTTTGTGTATTGTATTTAATTTATCCTTTTAATGTTTTTCTTGTTTTTGTTTTAATGTTTTACTTGTTTCATTTATTTCCATTTATTTTCCTAACTCCTATTTTCTTTGCATGTAATTTTGTGGATTTCTAGTAACTTCTTCCTTTGGTAACTCAGAGATGACAGACTGTCATTTTTTCTATTATATATATATTTGACCTGTATGTCTCCAATTTTTTCTTTTGGCCACGCCGGGCTGCTTGCGGGATCTTAGTTCCCCAACCAAGGATTGAACCCAGGCCCTTGGCAGTGAGAGCATGGAGCCCAAACCACTGGACCACCAGGGAATTCCCATGTCTCCAATTTAGAATGACTTTAGGTATATCCCTAAAGTAAAAATACAGAATAATCATTGGATTTACAGACTTTCAACCTGAAGTAAGATACATGCTCACCCAGTTTTTAATCCATAAACATATCCTTCATAATTCTCCCCATTTTCTCTTCATCAGACATACTATTACAAAAAGAAACCTGGCAAGGCAAGATTATTTACAACCAGAGTCAAAAGAATATCCTCCAAGCATGGTTTGAACATGACGCTTACCCTGAAAAAGCTAACAGGAAACAACTGGCCAAGGAAATTGGCATTCCAGAATCTAAAATTCAGGTTAGTATCAGGTTTCTATTTCATTATCTGTCAGGTTCAGGTAAAGAGAAAGGCCAAGCTTAGCACTGGCAGGTGATTCTCTTATGTTGGGTATGTTTCCTAAAGGTTTTTCCTGTTAAATAATATTTAAAACAAAATAAAAACAAGAATTACCTCTTTTACCAATGGTAGAAAACTGTTACTTCTTTTACCAATTGGTTGGGGGCATTCACTCTTGGAGAAAAGAATATACTGGTTGAGGCTCTCCAATAGGAGATAGTTAAATCAACTTCTGAGATTTAGAGATTATAGGAAATTGGATCACTATGATAATGCTATGGTATCAAGTACTGGAATATATACTGCAGAATAATGATTAATATATAATTATGAGGAAACTGTGGGGTAAGCACTCATGTAAATTCTCAAGCTAGTTTTTTTTTTTACTAATATCTGAAAAGTGATTCATACACAGGAGTGTATGAAATAAAATCCCATATTGTATCATTTTGAATAGAACTACTGATGTAAAAATAAAAATAAACTGGATTTCTTCGTCAGCAAAAAGATAGCTGTAAATAATACAATTATACCAACTGAAACAGTATTGAAATCAATAAAGGTCAATAAAAAAGGTGCTTTCAGAGGAGAATAATGAGTTCAGATTTTTGTTATCAAAAATAGTCTCCAGGGGCTTCCCTGGTGGCGCAGTGGTTGAGAGTCCGCCTGCCGATGCAGGGGACACAGGTTCGTACCCCGGTCCGGGAGGATCCCACAAGCCGTGGAAAGGCTGGGCTCGTGTGCCATGGCCGCTGAGTCTGCGCGTCCGGAGCCTGTGCTCCACAACGGGAGAGGCCACAACAGTGAGAGGCCCGCGTACCGCAAAAAAAAAAAAAAAAAAAATAGTCTCCAATAAGTCACTATATATAAGGGCATCAGTCTGAGGGGACGCTGGGGAGAAGAAAAGTTCCCCTTTTCTTAATGCATTTGTTTTAGGTGTAGGAAACAGTTTTCCCAAATCCCAGAATAAAGTGCACTTTGGGGGACTATCTAGTGATTAGCTGCATGAGAGGTACTAGGCCCATTTGAACTGAGGTGGAGGATGGCAAGTCCAGGAAACAATGTAGGATGAGGTTGCTTCTGCAACTGTGTTCAGTAACTTACTCATTAGTTTCCAGTTTCCACTTGGGCTTAAGACTTCTTATTGGAAAATATTTTTATTAATTAATTTAAAGAGTAGATATAACCTTTTAGCACAATGCCTGGGATATGAGTACTACATCAGATATTGGTTATAACTGACACCCTAATCTTACCATGAATTATCAAATTATCAAAATAAAACACTCAGAAATACTTTGAAAGCACCTTGCAATGTCAACTCCAGTAATGAGGAAACAAGCAGAATACAATTGGCTATGTTAGTGATAATAGTTTTAAAGCAAGATATATGGGGTCCCTAGGAGTTTCATTATCTATTGCTGACTATGGGATGAAATAAGTAAAAGTGTAGGTGAGTTAGCCCTGCTCTTGACTATGGCTAATTCTACTGCCCTACATAAAGAAATTCTTTTCTAAGATCAATCCCATATGTATTGTGTATTATGAAATGGTATTCTAATGAAAAGTTGATACAACACAAGGGGGAGAGAGAGAGAGAGAAAGAGAGAGAGAGAGAGAGAGAGAGAGAGAGAGAGAGAGAGATTGATTGACTTCCTTCGAGAGAACTACACTGTTTTTCTTAAATCAGGGAAATTTATTTTGGATACCCTGAGGATGACCATACAAGAAATGCTAACTTGAGTTGAGAGCAGATTGTATACCATCCTGAATTGTATGCTAATAATAGCATCAATCCCAGGATAATACATCGTCTTTCTCTTAGGGATATTATCCCAAGAGCAGTTGATCAATTCGTTTTGTTTAACTGCATTGATATTTGGAATGACACAGACTGAGTTACATGACTTTCACGTCGTCTTTTCCCACTCAGATTTGGTTTAAAAACCACAGAGCAAGACAGAGCCGATTGGGGTTCAGCTCCTCCTAGGGGAAGACCAAACCCATGGACAGAACCAGCCTCAGCCTTATACTCAAGGTAAGAACCCACCAGTCCAAATGCAGTTCATTAGTGGGTCCCATTGAGAGGGGAATCAATTCTGCATGTTGTGCCCAAATTCTCCACAAAGAATCCTTAGTTTTGGAGCCAGTTACAGCCTGTTCTGAGTAACCTAAGGTCATCAATATAAGCATGGTCCCACAGTGGCTGGGACAGACGGGTTCTGAGCAAGAAAGGCTTTGGACTTTTTGGTCCTGCTGCTCTGAGCAGGGCAACATCCTCCTCTTCTGTCATCTCAGGGGGATTCAGAGGGAGTAAGAGGTCAGCACTATCTTCCCAAGTTTGAGTTTCCAGCTTGAATGCAAAAATGTCCTAAAAACCCTATTGTCCCTGCGTTCTCTTTTAGAATACTTACCAAAAGGAGCCACACAAGACCACACATCGGTTCCAAGATCTCAATCAAACATTCTAGTTCAAGCCTTCAAGAGGAACCAATTCTTTGATATTGCAAACAGGAAAACACTAGCCAAACAGGCATTCCAGAATCGAGAATTCAAGTAAGTTTTATGTCTATGGCAGCAAATATCCCTAACCCATTAAACGATGTTACCCCGAGTGGTTGCTGGAAAACCTTGACTAACCTAGATTACCACAGCAATCAAGGACAAAGGCCTGGGATAGTAAACACCTGGCATTGCAAGTCACATTCCTGCAAAAGGAAGAATTTTCTAATCAAATTGTCAGTGGTGCATCTATTCAGAATCACCAGCAGCAAAACTGTGGGAAAATGTGAAAATTAATGTCTATTTTGAGAACACTCTCGTTAGGTTTTCTAAAGCTTGGCACTGCTGTCATTTTGGGCCAGACAATTCTTTCTTGGGAGGGGCAGTCCATGCCAGGTATAGTGTTTTTCAGCATTCCTGGCCTCTGCCAACTAGATATCCTGCCCATCTCTCCTTCCCCCACTTTTAACACCCCCAAAAAATCTACAGGCATAGTCAAATAGGGGAACAAAAGCACCCTCATTAGTACCTTCTTCTACCTAAGCTATGGGGATAGTGGTTCCGTATACATTCAACGCTCATGACTAGGAAGCATGTTCATAGGTCTATCAGCACAATGACCCTCATAAACACTTATCTGTGTTTATTAATCCTTCAGATTTATACACGTTTACAAGGTATGTATTCCTGTGCAAACACTGATTAATAGGAGGAAAATGTCAACCTCATCAAGAGACCTTGTTCCCTGATCCATCGTTGAAATTGAAGGGTGGATCCTAAAGCATATGCCTTTTTAGCCAGAGTTTCATCTATAGTTGATTGCTGAATGTGCTATGACCTAAATCTATGTGTTTGTATGTATGTATATGTATACATATACATACATAAACACACATACTTATGCATATGCACATATATACGTGTCCACACACATATGTACATATATACACATACTGAACACATGAACAAGGGCATGCAGGCTGTGCAGAGAGGAGAGAACTCTCCCTCTACTCTAACACTTGGGAATTATGTGCCAGCACTGCTGACTATGAGAGGAGACCCAGATACTCAGTACCCCTTCTGGCCCCAATACCAAGAACGCCAGGATCACCAAGAACAGACTGACATGGGAGTACTGCAGCTGGAAGACTATTCTCAGCCTCAAGCTGAGCACAAAAAACCACCACCACAGGATGTGAGCCAGGTGGACATATCTTACTTTCTGCAGTGGTGGGATGAGTGCTGCCAGGCTCTGATTGCAGAGCGGGATCCTCAAAAAGGGACCTACTGAGACAGACTGGTGGCCACACCACACAGAGTCAGCTGGAGAACCACCTCATGCCCTCAGCCAACCGCACCAGCAATATACAGAAACCTCAAGAAGCCTTTAGGTCAACTCCTGCCATCCACAGATTGTCAGTAAAAGGTACAAACTTTTTTGAATCCTGATCCACAGGAAGAGGACCCTCCAGGATTTTCAGGTTCTTCTGAACTTTGCAAAGCTCACCAGGGCTTGAGCTTCAGCAGGAAGAAGATAGCATTCTGAACCTGACCAGTCCTCCTTTCTTTGGATGCAGATCACAGCAATTTAAAGAACAATAAATAAGGAGGTCATCCTGTCAGAGGCAAAACTAAAGCAGGGGGAAGGAAAAACCACTTGGAAACCCACATGGAGGTTGTTTTTCTTGTGGGCAGTGGTTATCTTCTATACTCCACTAAGTGAAGGATTGTTTCCAAGCTCCACACTGCCTATGGAAGCACCATGGGCACTAGGTGGTGGACATGTCTGCTGAATTCTTCCAGAAAAAAAGTATTTTACTCAAGAATATGACCTTCTCTCTGTAATCACCATGTCCTCCATGGTCTGGAAAACCCACAAACTGTAACCTAACTCAGGTGAGAATAGATCTCTGAGGGACATATTAGAACTTCTTTCCCTCCTGGCATCATGAGAGGGCAAACTTGAAATTAGTTGATTGTGTAGAAAACGAAGGGATGCTGTACTTCTTGATGATGTGAGCTCATAAAAGTGAGCTTTTCCCCAAAGCTCCGAGGGTTTAAACTGGGAACTAGATACTACCTCAGCATCCATCATTACGGGAATGATTAAATGGATTTGGACAAATCCATAATACTGAGTAATCTTCACTTAGAAGTGTATTTTTACTTTGACTATTTAAAACATACAAAAAATTACAATTATAATAGCAATACCATATCATCACTGAACATAGTCTAATGATGCTAATATTTCCACTTTTTTAGTTTTTTGTATATATTTGCATATATGTATATATATATATGTCCATAATATTTCTTCTCTTATTATAAATACATTATACATTCATCTAAAACCTGGGATAACCATTCTCATTCTCAGTCATCCCCCCTCTTTTGAAAAGGTAAATTCTGAAAACAGATTTTGGTACATGTGGGTTTACCTTGGCAATAAAAATGTCTTTAAAAAATATCACTTCTGGGCTTCCCTGGTGGCACAGTGGTTGAGAGTCCACCTGCCGATGCAGGGGACACGAGTTCGTGCCCCAGTCTGGGAAGATCCCACATGCCGCGGAGCAGCTGGGCCCGTGAGCCATGGCCACTGAGCCTGCGCGTCCAAGAGCCTGTGCTCCACAACGGGAGAGGCCACAACAGTGAGAGGCCCGCGTACCGCAAAAAAAAAAAGAAAAAAAAAATCACTTCTTTGTTCATTTTATTAATTTGCTTTCTGTTTTGTCATATTTGCTTTGTTTACTTTCCATATGAAGGTGTTGAAAGAAGATCAGTACGCATACCATCTAGTTCTACAAAGATACCAGTTTTGCACAAATATAGTCGTGAGGTGGACATCCTTCTGGTATCTGGGTGCGTTACATGCAAGAGTTCTCTAGATGTTTATACACTGAAGCACAAGTGCCAGAATATTCCAACATCAGTATTTATGGCCAAATAACACTCAGCACAAGTTATTTTTCCTAATATGAGCTGTATCTTCATTAACCACTTAGGGAAATAAAAGTCACATGCGTATGTGCAGGTATTAGTGGCACAAATCTACAAAAAGAATCTGATATATTTAACAGTGTTGATACCATGCCTAGTTTGATTTTTAAATTTCTCCCCCACATGATTCTCATGTGGTCAGAGATGAGAGGTCCTAGTATCTTTCCTGTACTTCAAACACATACGTGGACAGAGTTCTCCAACTTATGAAAACAGTCTGATTATTTGTGAAGGGAAAACTATACATTTGTATCTATAATCTACTTCTTCATTTATATGCATATCTGTATCTCCATGTTTATATGTATGGATCTATGTAAATATATTATCTATTGTTCATCTACATTGTCTCTACAGCTCCCCTCCATACTCTTTATGCCTATCTCTATATCTACACATCTAACTATAGCCTCTGGAGGGAGACAGATGGGATGACCTTCTCTAGAGAAATAGGTAAATTTTCACTTCTGAAGCAAGCAGTGGGATTAAGTCTCTAGAGAAAAAGGTAAGGAACAGTATCTGACCAAGAGAACCACGTTGACCAGTTCAGAATCTCCTGCAAGTCAAATGTCCCTTTCATGGATTGGGTGACCAGACATCCTATTCTTATAACAGATTGAGGTGACCATGAATGTGCACTGGGCTCACAGCCAGTGGAGGCCTTAAAGGCTGTCATGGTTGAGGCCTCTACAGCCTGAAAGCAGGGCTGAGAACATGGATCCTGCAGGGTGGCAAGTCCAGTGGACCTTGCTTGGTGCCCACGGCTGGAGCATCTGATTGCCCCATCCCAGCTCTGCCTCCAATAAAAGGCACCTGCCCTCTTCCTAGAGGCCCCTTGGGTCCCAACAACCTGGTCCCTTAGTTCTTGGACCCCTTGGGGCTGAAAACCTTTGGACGGGAGGGTCCGTGGATGAGGTCACGCATCTCGCAGGCCAGTCCTGGTCCAGGTTGTGTCCACTGTTTGGGTGATGGCCAAAGTGCAGACTTCACCTCTGGAGCAGAAATCACTGTATATCCTCTGGAGGGGGCATTGGGGATTTAGTCACTAGCTGTGCTGCCTGCTCCTGGGTAGAATATTCTTGCCCCTGAAGAAGGTGACTCGTCCGTACAATGGAAGTTCTTAGCAGACCCTAAACTCCCTGACTTTTATTTGGGTATACACCCTCCCTTTTCAGGCCACATTCCCAGGGAAGGATACACAATCCGCAGCCCAAGGAGTATAGTTCTTAATCACTCTCAGTCAATTTCATTTACCCTGCAGAGAGGTGGAGTTAGGAAGGGGCACGTGTCACAATTCTGGCCAGTGAGATGTCTATGAGGGGCTTCTGAGAAAGGCTGCCCACCAATAAAGGAGACACTTAGGAGGAAACCCTCCCTCTTCAGCTGTTGGAGCTGTAGCTGCCACCTTTCAACCACAAGGGGAGAAGCTGACAGAACACGTTAAGGATGGCAGAGCAGAAAACTAGAACCTTAAAGCCACCCAACCTCAGGGCTTCTTGTTATATATACAAAATATAAATCCCCTTATTTATTAAAGTCCTTTAGAGTTAGGTTTTCTGTTACGTTCAATGAAATACACCTTATTGCTATAGCCAGGTAGGCATATGATTCAGCCAAAAGCATTAGTCCAAAAGCAAGAGGATCAGAACAATTCAAACAGCAGCTTCAATTTTTAAAACTCAACTGCACCCACTTAAATGGAATAGGGAACAGAGGAAAATAATGAATAGCCTCATTGTTGCAGAGAAAGAGAAGACAGAATGTTTCTGCCACTAATGAAGTTATGGAGGTTATTTAAGGTCTAGAAAAATTTCAAAAGCTGGAGTAAGGGGGAGCCAAGAGGGAATGGTGAGGAAGGCCTAGAACTCAAGAGCTAAAATGAGTAAGAAATAACATATCCCACATCATAAGCAGAAAAGCCAAACTCACGAAGTCAAGGAAAGAAAACCCAAAGAACAAGAATCTGGCAGCACAAAGCAGAAGTATCTCAATTCAAGACTTCAACTGCTGGTCTCTGGAGTAGATACAGCCATAGCTCAATGCCATTAACCATTAAGATCCAACTCATTTTCCTTGCTTAGTTTTGTGCTCCCCAAAATATTTCTGATAATTTGTTTCCCCACATATATCCCAGCCCAAGAGATGAAATGACCAGAGAAATTACAAAACCAGATATTTGAAAATTACTGGTTTATAATGAGCACTAGAAGTTGGTGTGTGTTTAGATTTAAACATGTCTTCTGGGAGTCTGGGTATAATAAATCAGACCCTTTTGCACATGACTGACAAAACTGGAATTTCTAGCTCTGTAAAGCCAATAGGCTATGGTAACTTTATTGAGATACAGACATGCTAGATGACATTTCCATTTCATATCTAAAGCAATGATTTTCAACCACTCTAGGGTCACATCACAATGGAGGAGAACCCATTTTAAACAAATATCCACCACCCAACCCCTCCCAAGCCCCATTTAAGAATCACTACTGTGGGGACCTCCCTCGTGGTCCAGAGGTTAAGACTCCATGCTTCCACTGCAGGGGGCGTGGGTTCAATCCCTGGTCAAGGAACTAAGATCCCACATGCCGTGCACCACAGCCAAAAAAAAAAGGAACACTACTGTAGTGAGCTACGTTTACTGCTGGGTGTGTGTTGTATCCTTTCAACATTCTAAGGAGGAGTAAAAGGTTAAATGCATTGCTTTAGGCTGGGTTCTCCCAGAAGCAGACTCTAAGGAAAAAATGTGAATTTAACTGATGATTCCAGGATGCACTAGTAGGGAAGTGGGTATGTAAAATAAGAGGAGGTCTATGCAGGTGCATTCATACCACTGTGGGCAACTATGCTTTCTTCTACTGGCGGCCTCGGATGGTATGGGGTAACTCCACTCGAGGGGTAACTCAAATATTCAGCTGTCAGTTCTCTGGTGAGCAAGGAAGCTGGGATGCATCCTCTGATTCCTATTCACCATTAGCTGAAAGCTGCTCTCAGGGGCATTAACTCCACAGCACTTCAAGCAGAGAGGGAGCCTTAGGAAGGTGATTGCAGTAGGACTCCTGATGGTGGCAAGTGCTGGAATGGTGAGTGCTCAGGCATTTGGGACAGGCACTGACACCTTCTATTACACACCGGATGGTTCCTTATTGGCTTCTCTTCCCTTTTGACTCTCAGCAGTTCACCTTGTTATGCTATGTTTCACAGTCCCTGACACAGATCTTCTCTTTGCTCCACCCAGAAGAAACAGTTTCTTTCTAATAACCCATTAGTCTTAAATGGAACTCCTTATTAGTTCTAATTACTAAGAGCCAAAAATGTTAGTTCCTTTATGGTTTTTATACCTAAAAGGTTTTGTGAACACAATCAAAGAAAACACTTTGTGGAGACTCAAATACAAAGTTCTATTTATTTTCAATAATGAAATCAACACAACAAAGAGGAATTAATCCTCTAATTTTTAAATCTAACACTATTCTTAGCACAAAACTATCCTCAATAAATAAAAACACATTCCTAGTAACCAAGTAAGACTTTTCCCAAGACTCTCTAAATTTTTGTGTTTTAAACAAAACTGGATGGTAGATAAAGAAACACATGGTAGAGACTTAACTGACACAGACTTGAAGAAAAGAACAGCCAACGAACAGGCTCCCCAAATATAAGTTGGCAAAAGGAATATGGGGTTTTCAAAGCAGCCCAGAAATCAGAGTTCACTGGGGGATGCAAGGGTTTGGGACAGTCCATGTTCAAAGGCCTTGTAATTAAATCTTTCCACATTCCTAGATTCTTGATTTGGAATCTATCATAATCTAGAGAAGCTTCTGCCAAAGGATAGGAGGCTCTTTATTTATGCTTTCTGAAACAACCCATCTAACTTTCCGCCTTTGACTTTGTCACTAGCTCCTCTCACCAATACAGCAGGGATTCCATTCCAGAAAGCGGTTATTACTATGCAAACCAACCTCTCTGTTTTTGATTTTCCTTGTACAAACACATTGATACTGCCAGGAACAGCTCTAAATATATCCAATTTCTTTTATTTTCATCCTCCAACTTTGCTTGGCTACAAAATCTAGGACTCACAGAGCAACAATAGCATTGGTCAAAAGATGAGTGTCAGTTCCAATGTAAAAATCTCTGAAGTTCAATAGTCACAAAAAAAATTTTTAATGCCTTATGTGCCAAACCTTTTTTTTTCATTATCTTGCCAATTATTTCTTTCGGAATTCAATCCTCCGAGCTACATTCTGAGCACCAAATTTTTTGACCAGTGCATCTCGGGTACCCTCATCATCTTTTTGCAAATCTAAGTCATCCTGTCGGGACCAAATGGGATACCCATCAGCCCTCTGACCAGACTCTAAAAAGGAGGAAGTAGCCTCCAGCTCACCACTATTTTTTAGGAAGGCCTGTGTAACTGTTGACAGATCCAAGTTAAACTTTTCCATTAACTGCCGGATGATCTTAATGGCAGCTCCCACCTCTGGTGCGGAAACTTTTTCTTCTTCTTCTTCCTCATCAGGCTGTGTTTCTGAGTCCTCCTCAGGTGTGGGTGGATCATCATCACACATTGTTATATGTATTTCAAAATCAGGGCTCTCATCCACCTAGAGAAAGTGATGAATATGACCAGTTACTAATTACCAAGTCATGAATACTTACTCTTAAAATATCTGGTCTCTCCCAGCTACCACTTCCTTGCCCTTTTCACCCCTATCACACTGGACTTCCTTCAGTTCCTCTTATGTGCTATGTTCCTTCTTACATTTACTCATGTTGGATGTGTGCATATGTGTATGTATGTGTATATATATGTATGTATATGATAGGGTAAGGAGAAGTGTGAGTGTGGATGGAGTGTGTGTGTGTGTGTGTGTGTATGCATGTGTACATATGTACGTACGTGTATGTATATGGTATTCCAACAGAACATTAGAAGCTACACTGAATGTGAAAAATAAATGTTATGTGCATACACATATATGTATACACATGTATGCACTAGATTATTTGTTAAAAATTTGACTTCACTCTCAGATTGTAAGCTCCATAGGGCAGGAAATGTTATGTTTTGCTCATCACTACATCCCCAGTGCCTACCAATGCCTTCACATGGTAAGTACTCAAAAAACATTGCTGTATGAATATATTAGGGTCTCCACACTACACTATATTTAGGCACGTTACGAAGCGTGTTATGTGAGAGGAGACCTATGTAGGCCATGTTTGAGAGTTGTTGAGAGTATTTGAAAGTTTACAGAAAATGAACCAACTTTAAATTAAATGAACTTTAAATTATTTTCCTGTTTTAGACTGATACATAACCATTTTTCTTAGTGTTAGTAAGAAAAGTTAATTAACAAGATCCTTTTTCTTAGAGAAGATATGCACATATAATTTGGATTTTTTTATTACTCATTATTTTATGGTTGCCTTTTTCTATAACTATGATTAAATATGGGATTCCAACAAAGTTTTAGAACTTAACTGAATATGGAAGAGCTAAAAAATTCTAAAAAAGCTCTAAGTATACAAAGAGCTAAAATTGCTTGATAAAAAATTAACCTCTTTAAAAAATTACTTTTACCTGAGAATAAAAACATTTTAAAAAGATAAATCCACAAACTTAGAAAAACTTACAGATGAAAGTACTCAAAGTAAGATGCTTTATACTGCTTAAAAATAATTCTCCCCCATCTTTCTCCCTCCCCTCCTCCTTAAATCATCCTACCAAAAACTAAAAGTACATGCCCAGAACCTTGATCAGTCTCACCTTCCATTTTCCTCCTCCATCTTGAATTTCTCTCTTACCTTTCTGGGCCTCAGGTGTATAAAAAGAACAGATGGGAAGACCAATTTCAAAGGAGGAGAATGGACATAGGAAAAAAACATGAGTTAAATCTAGTTAACATACCACAATCTCTTCAAACTCCCGGGTGGCTTCTACAAGCATCTTTTTGACTGCTTCTTCATTCTCCTTGATCTCTTCCTTTTCAAATTCTTCTTCAGGCAAGTCTGGAGTTCTCTTATTCTGTGGTTCTATTAAACAGAACAGCACCAGATTAGAATTAGCCTTTTTTACAGAAACCAAAAATATAGTAAATGCTCTGCGAGCTCTGGGCCAGAAGTGAGCCTGCACTTTTTTCCTATTAGAAAATATGTTTTTGATCAGAAGGGTAAGAAAAATATGACATGCATGTTCAATAATTTCTACTCTTGCTTCTGAAAAGTTGTACAATAAAAATGGTGGTAATTTTCCTAGGTTCTGATACGTAAAATAAAAATACTCTTCAAGTTTAATTCATTTTTCACTTTGTATTTATAGATCTTGCAAATTAACAAAACTGTGCCATAAATTGGGTTGTCTGGGAAGTAGGTTCTGAGATGGAGATTAACAGGTAAGGTGTTGATTAAAGAGTGTTCACTGGGCAGAAAGAAGCTGAGAGCTGTGAGAGTTCCAACAAGGCCGCAACTGAAACCATGTAGAAGTCTGGAGCTAGGAAGGCCCTACAGAGTTGACCAAGTTGGGGCAAAGGAGCCAAGATGTTATTTTAACCGCGCATAGATTAGTCATTGGATGCTAGCCTAGAATGACAGAACCTTGGGTAAGGCAGTTCTCCCAGGGGAAGATAGATCTGGGGGTCTACCACAATCCACCACATACAATCTACAGAAAGGAGAGCCTCCTAAAGCTAAACATCCTCCTATTTCCCTTTTAGTCTTTGTTCTCTGAGGACTTAACTCTGCTATTTTCCACTTAACAAAGACTGACTACTAAGGGGCAACACGAGAGAGATTTTTTGTGATGGAATTGTTCTGTATCCTGATTTTGGTGGTTACATCACCATCTGTACATGTGTTAAAACACCTAACTGGAAAACTGTATGGCAGTTTCTTAAAATATTAAACATATAATCACCATATGATCCAGCAATTCCACTTCTGAGAATACACCCAAAAAAAAAAAAGCAGGGTTTCAAACAGGTATTAGTAACCCATACTACAGCAGCATTATTCACAATATCCAAGATGTGGAAACACTAGGAACAAAATTCTCACACATGTTGCAACATGGGTTGGTGTTTAATAGGTACAAATTTCAGTTCTGGAGGACGAAAATGTTCTAGAGATGGATCGTGGTGATGACTGCATCACAATGAACATACTTAGTGCTACTGAACTAAACACTTAAAAACAGCTAAAATGGTATATTTTATCTAATGTATATTCTACCACAATAAAAAAAATTTAAATACATAACTGTACACCAAAATAAGTCAATTTTATTTTACATAAAATTTTAAAAAGAAGCCTTACATTTTAGAGATACTTGCTGAAACTGATAAAAAAAAAAATGGGATAATGCCTGGCACTGGCTTCAAAATAATCCCAGAAGTCAGGATGAAAGGTGTAGATGAAAAAACTGGCCACAAACTATAATCAGGTGAAGTTGGGTGATGGGTACGTGCATTATACTATTCTCTTTCTACTTCTGTAAATGTTTGAAATTTTCCATAATAAAAAGTGTAAACAAATTATGGCTCACATAATGAAACACAATGCAATGAACAAGAAAGGAATGAAGCAAACAATGAGCAGACACACAAAAGCTTCAAGATCTATTAAGTTAAAAAAAGAAAGCAAACTGCAGAACAAACTTCTGTCTAGTGTGCTAGTGTTACTATGAGCAAAAAGGACACAAACAGGGGACAACAACAGTGGTTGCCTCTGGGAGAGGAAGCGGGGGAAGGGGTATGGAGCAGTGAGACTCACTTTTCACTATGTACTCTTTTACACTTGGAGTATATCTGAGGATAAATTCCTAGAGGCAATAATTACCATGTTTAAGGGAACATGTATTTTAAATGTTGTCAGATGGTGTCAAAATTCCTTCCAAAGAAATTGCACCGATTTCCTTCTATTAATAATGTAGGAGTGTACTTGTTTTCATATACCTCGTTAACTCTGGGTATTACCCATTTTGTTAGTTATTGCCAATCTAACTGATAAAATATGACATTGCCTTGCTCTGATCTACTTTTCTAAAAAACACACCAGACACACTTATTTCAGTTTCCATGGGCAGAAGTCCAGGCATGGCTTGTACTGGTCCTCTGCTCAGGGTGTAATTTTTTGTTTGTGGGGCTGCGCCTTATGGCAAGGGGGGGGGGGGGAATCTTAGTTCCCTGACCAGGAATCGAACCGTGCCCCCTGCAGTGGAATCACGGAGTCTTAACCACTGGCCAGCCAAGGAAGTCCCCTCAGGGTCTAATTTATTTTTATTCAGTAACAATATTTCTGCATTTGTTTATTTGCCATTTATCTATTTCCTTTTCTGGAAACTTCCTGTTCCATTTCCTTTGCTCACTTTTCTACTAGTTTTTCTTTTACTTACTAACTTCTACAAGCTCTTTGGATATTAAGGAAACTCACTCTGTTGCAACGTATTGAAAATACTTTTCCAGTTTGCCCTCTGACTTTATTTATCATGAGAAGCTTTAAATTTTAAGTAATCAAATATATAAAGTTTTTTCTTAGTCTTCCTGGTTTCAGAACTATCAACATGTAACTATTAAAAGGGATATTCGAGGACTTCCCTACTGGCGCAGTGGTTAAGAATCCGCCTGCCAATGAGCGGACACGGGTTCAAGCCCTGGTCGGGGAACATCCCACAGGCCCCAGCAATGAGAAGCCTGCGCACAGCAATGAAGAGTAGCCCCCACCCTCCGAAACTAGAGAAAGCCCACGTGCAGCAACAAAGACCCAACGCAGCCAAAAATAAATAATAAAATAAAATTAATTAATTCAAAATAAATAAATAAAATTTTAAAATAAAAAGGATACTCGGGGGCTTCCCTGGTGGCGCAGTGGTTGGGAGTCCGCCTGCCGATGCAGGGGACACGGGTTCGTGCCCCGGTCCGGGAAGATCCCACATGCCGCGGAGCGGCTGGGCCCGTGAGCCATGGCCGCTGAGCCTGCGCGTCCGGAGCCTGTGCTCCGCAACGGGAGAGGCCACAGCAGTGAGAGGCCCGCGTACCAGAAAAAAAAAAAAAAAAAAAGGATACTCGGGAATTCCCTGGCAGTCCAGTGGTTAAGACTCTGTGCTTTCACTGCCGTGGGCCTGGGTTTGACCCCTGGTCAGGGAACCCTGCAAGCCACGGCCAAAAAAAAAACCCACAAAAAAACAAAAAGGGATACTCATCCACATTTTCTCCTGGTCATTTTATGATTTTAATTTTTACATTTAAATGCCTGAATATCAAAACACTGAGTAGGGTGAATCCAGCTTAATTTTGTCCCAAGTTCCAATTGGTCTACCAGCCATCTCCACACCACTGATTTAAAATCAGGGCCCTACATGATCTCCTTCACCCATACACACAGCCCAGTCTCTCCAAGAATTCTCCCTCTTGCTTCCTCCATCCCAGCCACACAGGTCTCTGTTGCTCCAAGAACACACCAGCTATACTCCACCTCAGGACCTTTGTACTTAATACTCCCTAAGCCTGAAATACTCTTTCTCAGATAACCAACTGCTGAGTTCTTTCATTTCCTCTGGTCTCTGCTCAAGCATCAGCTTACAGTAGTGACCTTCCCTTCTCATCCTGTAGAAAACCTCCTCCTCTCCGGCCCTTACCCTGATTTATTTTTTTCTGTAGCACTTCCCGCTGCCCAGCTAGCATTTTAAACTCCATGACTGAAGGGAGTTTTATTTACTGTTATATCCCAGCAGGATAAAGGTCTGGCACTCAAACATCTGTTGAATGAATGAATCTCAAATGTCACTTTTACCAAAAACAAAATTCCTACTAAGCATACTGAATAGGATTAACAGATTTGCCTTCCCAGATTTCAACTGTTATGCAGAATAGCCACATAAGGAAAGAGAAGCTGAGGAAGCAGCATGACTCTTTAAACAAAAGGGTCTGTCAGTTTACGCTGTCAATACCCGTTTTATCAGAAGTGAAGCATCTCAACAGCTATGCACTGTGTCCTAACCGGCCCTGCATCCCAATATTCTGTTCAACTGCGTTAGAAATACACTTCACCTGAGCGAAACGTGGAAACGACTTCCCACTGAGAACCTTCTTATGTGAATATGCAGTCATTTAAGCCAAGAAATTAAAATAAGCTGGTCTGGCAGGCATGGCTTTAAAACGTCTTATACTGAATGTACCTGAATACAGAAGAACTATTTTTTAAAACGAGTCTGGGAAATCTCTTAAAAGATACCCAAGAAGCTGGTTCCCCGTTGTCTCTGGGGGGGGGGGGAACTAGGTAGCTGGTGGGAAAGGAAAGGGGGGAGAATTTTCCACATACTCTTTCTGCACCTTTTGAATATCGGACCATGCCAATACCCCAGTTATTGGAAAAGTGAATTAAGAGAGACCTTAGAAAACGGCGCAATATTACCCGGATGTCAAAGGGGGGGTGAGGAGGGGGCTGGACGATGCTCCCCCAAGACGCCAACATGGACGCCCAACAGAAGAGGAAAGAGGCCGACGCCCCCGCCTCACACAGGGGACAGCAGAGGGCTCGCGCGTTCGCAGCAAGCCTCACCCCCGCTATCAGCATCCTCGGGGTCTTGCTCAGTTTTCCGCTTGAGTTTCTGGGAGGAGGGGCTCACTGGGGCCTCCCCCAACAGGTACTTATGCTCCTGGCCCCGCAGGCGCTTGAGGTAGCGGTCCTTCATGGACTGCCACGAGTGCTGGGTGAGCGAGCTCTTCTCCATCGCTTTCCACAAGGCGTTGCCGGTGACGGAGCTGGGCGAGCGAGCATGTTCCTTCACGTACGTCAAGATGGCCACGTCGTCCGCGTCCGTGAAGACGATCCGCCCCGCGTGCGGCTGCAGCTCGGGCTCCGTGGAGGCGGGGCCCCCAGCCTGAGCCCCCGGCTTCGTCTCTGGGGCCTGGTCGGCCCCTAGAGCCGGGCCCAACCGGTAGGCCTCCAACTCGAGCCTCTCGTTGCGCTCCACGCAGTCCAGGATGTACTGCGTGGAAATGAAGTCGCCCGAGGCCTCGGCCGCCGCCTCCCCGGGCTGAGCCAGCAGCACGGCCCCAGGCTCCTGCACGCGACACAAGGTGCCGCCGCCGTGCAGGATGAGCGTCGAGAGCCGGCGCTTCGCCGGGCTGGGACGCACGTAGAAGGACATGGAGCTGCCATCCTCCCTCACGAATAGAGTCGAGGAATGGGTTGGCCCATTGGGGTCTTTGCCCAAATCCATCGCCTCAGCCATAGCTCACGCCGAGCACCAGAAAAAGGTGCCGTCTTGCCAACGCGCGGCGTACAGAGCCCCAGTGCCTGAGGTAACGCTCCAGACGCTACTGCCGCCGCCCCACAACCCCGTACTACGCCTGCGCTGCAGTTGCACAGAGCAGTGCCCGCCCCCTTTCCCCGGAAGAGGCGGGGCTTCTGAGCGTGACCTGGAAATTGCCGTGCGACCCTCGTCCTCTTTAGGTCCGGCCCTCTGGGAAGATGGCTGCGGTGCAGGGACCTGAAGTTAAAGTGGACGACTGCGAGCCGAAACTGAGCAAAAAGTAAGTGTCGCAGCAGGTCATTAAAACCTTTGCTGTCGGAGAGTCTGAACTAGAAGGCGCCTCGAGGCTCCGGCCGAGGCGGCTGTGCCTGGGGCCTTCGTGCTGGTTCTCGTGGGTATGAACATGCTGGGACGTAGTCGCTGCGCCCCGAAACTACATCCCCCAGGATGCCCGGGGGCCCCCCGCTGGTTGGGTCCTTCCTCCTCGTACTCTTGGAGTAAGAATGCGGAGAACTGGGCGGGGACAGAGAAAAGCGAAATTTACTCCTTCCCTTTTCTCCGAGAAATGCGTTACTGTGCCACACCCCGGTAAAGAAGTTGGAGAAATGTTAAATACCCTAGCTTTTCAGAAGCACCTTCAACGTTCGAACTTTATGTATCAAAGGCCATTCTGAACCCTTTGTATTAAAGGGATCAGTTCTTAAACTGTGTCGTACACCTCTCCATATGGGTTAGAGCATTGTGAGTATGTCTGGCAGTAGAGACTGTCTTATTTAGCCGGGTACACCAAACTGCACTTAGCTCTGGTGGATGTATCTTTGTTAATCACTCCAAATCCTTGGAGTATGAAGGTGAATATAAATAAGTTAAGATTAGCCGCCCTTTCACTGACTGTGTCTTGTATTCTCTTAATACTACACTCCTTCTCAACCGGAGTTCTTCATAGAACATAGGTAATGATCTGAGTGACTAGTTCCTCAGTACGCCTAAGGACAGTACATAAATATAGTACCGTTCCAGAGGCATCGGAGAGAAGTTAGTTTATTGCATATAATGCCTGCTTTAGTGCATTTTTTTAGTTCTGTTTCTTAATTGCTCTTGGAACTTCCTTGGTGTGAATCTTTAGTGAGCACCATTGTATGCCAATTATTTTCTCCAAGTTTAAAAACAGATAGGCTCCCTGCCAGGTGATTCATTCAAGGCCACATTTATTTTAAGGCAATAAAAAACATGATCTCTGTCGTTCTGTTGCCTTCCAGTGTTAATGTATAAACTTAATGTAGTCTAAGACTCTTTCTGAATTTCTTCTTTCCTCCTTGCTCCTGGAGCTCCAAACAAGGCTTGTCTTTGATTCAGGTGCTTTTGTGTGGCTTGTTTTTAGCTTCCTCTAGAGTTTGCAGTTGATGGTGATGTTTTGTATGCTTCCCATTGCCATCTTTGTGGACAGGTATTTCATCACCAAGAGAGAAACTACATGTCAGGGGCTTCAGAAACATTCCCATTTTCTAGACTGTTGTGAGCATTTCTACCCGTAAACCATTGACTGACTTGCTGTTGACCCCAAATAAGCACCATCTTACCATAGCCAGGAATGAGAACACTGTCAGTTAATTTGCAGCACAGTGAGTGTTACAGGGTTGATGTCAGTTGAGAGGGTCTTATGTAAAACGGGACACTAAAAGGTTTCGTAACCTCGCCTTCTCCCCGCACCCAACCCATAAGAGTAGGAGTGCTGGCTGGGAGTACGTGTACTGTCTGTCCCATCTGACACCACATCTCTGTGTTTCCTGTTAGGTGGTGGTAATCATTAGTTCCAGGGTAATCTGCCATGTTGACGCAAGCTGCTGTAAGGCTTGTTAGGGGGTCCCTGTGCCAAACGTCCTGGGCACAGTGGGGGCAGAGGGAGCTGCGCCTGTGTCAACTTGCTCTTTTGACAACGATTCACAAGGACAAGCCACTTTTTGATAAAAGAAGGTTGGTGCCCATTACCTTCTTTATTGCTCTGGGAGCAAAAATCCTTCCCTTACTTGGTTTCTTATCTGCTAAGCCTCTGGCTAAGTCTTTGGACTTGCTAATGAAACAACCCTGCTACCTACCAAAACCAATAGTCCTTTCTCAGTTTCTCTTTAATAAATTCAAATTCTCACTCCATAGATTTTTGGGATGACTTTTAGGTCTTATTCTAGAACAGTGCTGAGAACAAAACCCTTTATGAATAAAGAATTTCTAATGCAGGTTATTTTCCCTTCCCTCTCTTTCTGGAATTTCTTTGCTCCTGAGATTAACTTGGTTTCTAGTCTTAGTTCTTACTCCTAGGACCTTTTTGGATTATCCTCATTATTGATTTGACTTAAAGAGCAACATCCAGTTGAATGGAAAACAAGTTCATTATGTTAATGCCAGGAAGAACCAGAGAGGCTTCAATGCCCACTGACTGAATGACAGCACAATAAATCTAGCACACTGTTCTAGAAAGGTGGCTTCACAACTGCTACAAAACAGATTTTATCCAGAGACACTTACTTTGAGGCCCTCAGAGTCAGTTTTCTTACTTAAAAGATAATCATTTCAAATCTCCAATTAAGTTTTTTTAATTGAGTTATTCTAAACTCATAGATAATTTAAAATGGACCCTGAAGCCAAACAGTATGCAAGCCTGACTAAGGATCATCTGCCATGGTTCGTTATGACAGGATATTCAGTTAACATTGGTGGTTTAAAGGAATGATCAAGTCTATTTGAATAATGAGGGTATCCCTCTCTACCCAAATCTGTTTGGTTTCTGGGTTCAGATAGCAAGTTTTCAAGTTATTTAAACCAAGTTGTACCAATCGCTTTAGTTTTTGAGTCTCAGGTGACGAGTATGAAGAGTTTGAATAGTGAGAGATTTGACAAGAAATTTATCCACATCTGTAAAATTTCTGTCCTTGAGGCAGAGTGTGAAGGGTTAAGATAGGGATACCTAGAATGGTTCACATTTTGCATGGTTACTAAAATGCTAGGGGTGGGGTCATCTCTGTATGTATATTATCTCAATCCTCACAACATCTGGGGAGGAGGGTGTCTATTATTATTTTACAGAAGAAATTAAGTTACTTGCCCAAAGTCACATAATTGGTAGGTAGGCGTGTCAGGATTTAGCCCCAGGCAGTCTGGCTCCAAAGATGGTATATTATCCCCTGTGCTATGCTGCTTTGTACACTATTCTACCCAATTTGTTGTCAAAGTCAGGCTCCATTGTGGAGAGTGAGGCCAATGCTGAGGGCCATTGTCAATGCCTTGATCAATGCTGGGGGAGAGATTGTCAGTGGAGTGTCTCCCTGAACTCTGAAGAGCCCCCTCTTCCTCACCCCACCCCAGACTAACCCACTCCTTTCGGGAGGGGAGAGAGATGACAGACAAAGCTAGAGATGTCACCTTATCACACATCAGATCTGGTGCTCTAGGAACTTCGTATTCTGCAGAGGAATCCAAACAACTAAGATTCAGTCCCTGGCCTCAAGGAGCTCCCAAGCCTGATTAGCTTGAGAAAAGCCTACCTTGTTGATTTTCTGGAAAACCTTTTTCCTATTCTAAATATAAATTAATATGTAGGGTTTTCTTTGTCCTTGTCTATCTTGATTTTAGTTGGGATCTAATGCCAAGGACCTCAGACTGGAAAAAAGAGACTGAGAAAGATCTTTCACATCTTTATTCTAAGTTTATTTTTTTCCCTTGTCTGTTTCACATATAGAGTTCAGTGACTGAGAGACTAACAGTGGGCATGTAGAACTGGGCATGAGTGTTTCCCCAGGTTATTCATATTTTTGATAAGTAGCTATGGGGCAGATCATAGAGGACTCTTCAGGCACCTGTCACGTTGAACATTTTCATCTTCCTGACAGTGAGCTAAAGAGACGCCTGAAAGCTGAGAAGAAAATAGCAGAGAAGGAGGCCAAGCAGAAGGAGCTCAGTGAGAAACAACTAAGCCAGGCCGCTGCTGCTGCCACCAGCCACACTGCTGATAATGGTGTGGGTGCGGAGGAGGAGAGCTTGGACCCAAACGTGAGTCCTCGGGACCACTGCCCTGGCTGGGCATAGGGAAGCTTCTAATGCGGATTATGGCAAATTCCTTGGGACCAGTGATTAAGGAGATAAATAGGAACTGAAACAGGCACAGGGACGGATGAAGGTGGGCCCACCACTCCATCTGGTTAAAGGCACAGGCCCTGCGCATTCTTCTTGTCGACTACTTACAGATATTTGGGAGAATCCAGTACTTCCAAGTGACTGATCTTCCTTGGAGCTAGCTGGGCCTTATAGCAGCCCCAGAGAAAATGTCTCCCTAAACGTGGGCTGGGGTTTACTTTAGCCCAGAGATTGGCAAACTATGGCCCACAGGCCAAAGCCACCACTACCCCAATCCCTCCTCCCTGGTTTTATAAATAAAATTGTGTCGAAACACAGCCATGCCCATTTGTTTATATATGTCTAAGACTGCTTTCACACTGCAATAGAGTTGAGTAGTTACATCAGAATAAGTTTGCTGACCCCTGATATAGAATATTCCTTTTACACATCCTCCAGGCCCATGGGCCTGCCTTGGGGAAAAAGTCTGGTGTGTGGCCAGGGGCAGGAAAGTAGGAAGATAAGTGACTCACCATGCAGATGTGTCTACAAAAGTGGTAACCAGGGCCATCTGTACCAATTAAACATTATTTTAGGCAGAGATTTGATTTTTCTTTTTGTTGAATCTTGTTTTTTGGAATTCTGGCCTTTATTCCCAGCTGTGGATCTGGCCACCCTGCATATTTAAGTGCAAATCTCACTCCATATTCCAAGCCTATGATTTCAAGGATTCAGGTGGGTTGGTTAAAGAAACCTCACTGTATTGGGGCCCCTCTGAGGCAGAATACAGAACTCCATTAGACAAGCCTCTGGACTGACCATGTTCAACTTCTCAAAAGCTCTTTTGTTTTTAACAGCAATACTTCAAAATCCGCAGCCAAGCAGTCCACCAGCTGAAGGTCAGTGGGGAAGACCCATACCCACACAAGTTCCACGTCGACATCTCGCTCACTCACTTTATCCAAGAATACAGTCACCTGCAGCCTGGGGAGCACCTGACTGACATCACCTTAAAGGTGGCAGGTAGGAAGATTCCCTGGCAGTTTGCTGAGCTCCCACAGCAGGCAGGCCTCTCCAGTTGCACAAAGGAAGGTCTGGGGTGGTCTTGCTCTCAAAAAGCTTAAGTCTGAGGCTACATTACTAGAGATGGCACCAGTATGTCTATTCACAGAAAGTAGAGCAGCCCTGAGGCATGAGGTCACATTCCAGTGGTGATGCTACAGAGGAAGGGGCATTCTTTGTGGGGGACCCCTGGCCTGATACTGCTACTCATTCACAGTCCTTTATGGGGACTTCCCTTCATCAGTGGGAGCCATGGCCCTGAGCTCCTAAAAACTGCAATCTGTGTTCCTAGACTACTTTACACTAGACTATTTTTCTAGAGCACTGTTATTTTGGAGTTTACTGTCTTGTGTGGGATCTTCTCCTTAATTTAAAAGATAATTAAATCCTGTCTTTCGTTTATACCTTCCCCCCCAAAAAATATATAAAACTATTTGTTGTAGAAAATTTAGAATGTTGAAACATTCAGAAAGGCAAAGAAAGAAAAGTTTGATTACCCATAATCCCACCACCCAGAGAGAACCCCTGCCAATACTTAAATGCTCCCCAAATTTCTTTTTCTTTAAAGTCCAGTGTTTTCACTAAAATATGTCTTGATGTTAGTTATTCTGGGTCAGTATTCTCAGGTACACAGTGTGCCCTTTATTTTTTTTTAAATAAATTTATTCATTTTATTTATTTATTTGTGGGGTCTTCGTTGCTGCACACGGGCTTTCTCTAGTTGCGGCGAGCGGGGGCTACTCTTCATTGCGGTGCGCCGTCTTCTCATTGTGGTGGCTTCTCCTGTTGCACAGCACGGGCTCTAGGCGCATGAGCTTCAGTAATTGTGGCACGAGGACTCAGTAGTCGTGGCTTGCGGGCTCTAGAGCACAGGCTCAGTAGTTGTGGCGCACAGGCTTAGTTGCTCCGAGGCATGTGGGATCTTCCCGGACCAGGGCACGAACCAGTGTCCCCTGCATCGGCAGGTGTACTCTCAACCACTGCGCCACCAGGGAAGCCCCTGGGGCTCCTTTTTATCTCTTTTTTTGTACTTTGATTTTTAAATTGTATCCTCCTTTCCAGTGTAATTCTCTTAAGGCATTATTTGTTGTATTTATTCACTCTTATTTCCTTCTAATTTAGGCTTCCTTTCTGAGATGATTTTTTCCTTTATTTCTAATTTTTTCAACGTGTCGTCTCATTTCTTAGTTTCTTCTAATTCTAATTTGTGTTCTTTCACATTTTGTGTCATATTCTTAATGTCTTTCAGCTCATGAAATAGAATTTTTTGCTTTTTCCTGAGCATGTCTTTCTAGTGCTTTTGTTGCCTGTGATGATGTTATTCTCCTTATTGTCTTTTTTTTAATTTAATAACTTTGGTATTTGACCTCACTACTTTTATGTTGTTTATTTTCATGTGAGATTAATTTTCTTCAGTGTTAAAAGGAAGCTTCGTTCAGATAGCTTTTCCACCTTCACTGAGCTCCCTCTTCTGTTGTTTTTGTGGAGCATTCAGAAATACAGCAGCTTACTTTCTGGGATTTTCAGGCTCTTCTCCTTTCTCGCTTTTGTTGGACCTTCTCTTTCCTTTGTCTCTGTTTTCTTGGTCTTGTTCAATTTTGTGGGACCTTGTCTTCGGAGAGATCCCTTGCTGTTAAATTTAGAGAGTTCTTGGGGGCTACACTAAAGGGCTTCATCCCCTAGACCTTAATGCAGCCAACTATATTGACTTGTATGTTAGTAAGCTGCTATCCTCTCCGTGTCCGCTGCTATCCTCCACTTAGCCCTGCCACATTTTCCAGTGAATACCTATGGCTTTTTGGCAGACTTCCAGTTCTCAGACCTGCCAGAGACTCCATTGCTTCCCATAGCTTTTTCCCATATAGAGGTCTTGGCGCCCTTAGTGGTTTTCCCCAGTGCTTGTATTTGGGGATTCTTGGGAATATCTTCCCATATAATTTTGTTGTAAATTTTGTCCATGGCTTTTTGGGCTTGCCTGTCTAATTGTGCTTTCTTTTTTTTTTTTTTTTTTTACTATTTATTTATTTGGTTGCACCAGGTCTTATTTGTGGCATGAGGGATCTAGTTCCCTGACCAGGGATCAAACCCAGGCCCCCTGCATTGGGAGCACAGAGTCTTAAACACTGGACCACCAGGGAAGTCCTTGTGCTTTCTATTTTTATGTGAAGATTTAGGAAGATCCCACAACTACGCTGCCATCAACATTCCAGGAATCCATTGAACACCTTTAAAAGCCAGATCTTCCTGTACATCTTTTAACTGGTTTAAATGAGGAGCCAACTTTGTCATGAAGAAAATGGCAGGGCTTAGGCCTCAGGCTAAAATCAAATTGTTCTAGTTTATATTCTGCCTGGGTGTAAAAACTGCAGAGGGAGCTTTTTTGGCACTGATATCATGAAATAGCTTCTGCTTCTGTCATTATTTTTGCTGTTCTCTAGGTAGGATCCATGCCAAAAGAGCTTCTGGGGGAAAGCTCATCTTCTATGACCTTCGAGGAGAGGGGGTCAAGTTGCAAGTCATGGCCAATTCCAGGTATATAGAAATACCCAGTTACAGGCCTTTCTAGTTTGGCCCAGAGCAACATGACTGGGGACAAAGGCCCATATAGTCTTCTTTTCCCATAGGAAATTAAAGTTAAAGGGAGTGGTATATGGTTGGGAAAATAAAAGGGCCATCTGGTCACCTGAAGAATAAAGACTGATCTTGGGTTGTGGAGCAATTAAAAATAAAAGATAATACTTTTTAACAGTTGACCTTGAATCTGAGATTCTTCTTGGGTACACATTAACACTTTAGTGAGGGTTCCACAGTAAAACCAGTGGTCAGTTTTAATTTGGGATACTGTATACTGAATTATGTTTTCCATTTATTCAGGAATTATAAATCTGAAGAAGAATTTATTCGCATTAACAACAAACTGCGCCGGGGAGACATAATTGGAGTTCAGGGCAATCCTGGGAAAACCAAGAAGGGCGAGCTGAGCATCATTCCCTATGAAGTCACACTGCTGTCTCCCTGCTTGCATATGTTACCTCATCTTCACTTTGGCCTCAAAGACAAGGTAGGGGCTTCCCTGGTGGCGCAGTGGTTGAGAGTCCGCCTGCCGATGCAGGGGACACGGGTTCGTGCCCCGGTCCGGGAGGATCCCACATGCCACGGAGCGGCTGGGCCCGTGAGCCATGGCTGCTGAGCCTGCGCTTCCGGAGCCTGTGCTCTGCAACGGGAGAGGCCGCAGCAGTGAGAGGCCCGCGTACCGCAAAAAAAAAAAAAAAAAAAAAGACAAGGTAATTTTTCGTGGCCCCCTGGCTCTGGTTTATCATACCATTGAATCAAACGCATCAGTGATTTTTATCTGTTACTTTTCATTTAGGAAACACGGTTTCGTCAGAGATACTTGGACTTGATCCTGAATGACTTTGTGAGGCAGAAGTTTATCATCCGCTCTAAGATCATCACATACATAAGACATTTCTTGGATGAGTTGGGATTCCTAGAGGTGATGGAAAGTTCTTACCTGACATGATGAGCTGCATTCTGTGCTTGCCTCTTACTCTTCTTCCCTTCCCTTCTCCACAGGCACATCCTGTGTCAGTATCCTTCATGCTCCTCTTGCCAGTGTCTTTGTTCCACCTTGTTTATTTAGTGCCCTGATTAGGAAGGTAGGACAGGACTTCTAAGATAATGGACAAAGTAGAGGGCCATCCACATGCTAACAATGCCATGTTCAATGTGTTATCAACTCATTTTGCTTTTTTGTAGCATTAAAAAATATTTTTCTTGATTTTTATTCAACTTATTTAAACTAAAAAATGTTGTTTAGGAAAATTTGTAGAGCAAAAGAAAAAAATTTTATTTTCTAATTTTATGAGAAAGGTGAGTACCTATTACCATACAACAAATTCAAACAATGAAGAAATAAATAGAAGCAAAACTGAAAGTCCCCTTTCATTTTTTCCCAGCTAATGTCCCTCTCCAAACTTGAATTTGAGGTGGCACAGTGGTTAAGGCTGCGCTCCCGATGCAGGGGTCCAAGGTTCAATCCCTGGTCAAGGAACTAGGTCCCACATGCGTGCCGCAACTAAGAGTTTGCATGCCACCACTAAGGAACTCTCGAGCCTCAACTGAGGAGCCTGCGTGCTGCAACTAAGACCCAGCGCAACCAGATAAATAATAAATAAATATATATTTTTAAAAAAACAACTTGAATATGTATCCTTCCTCACCATTTGCTCTGCATATTTATAATACCTCCACTCCTGTGCATGTTGCAGGTGGGGTACATGTGTAAGTGTTTTAGCAGGGTTTTATTTTTTGCTTTAAACATAAGTGAAATCACATCGTATGTATTATAATGAACCTCACACACACACACACATACACGATATATTCTGGGACCCTTTGCATGTCCATATATATGTGTGTATGTATATTCCTTTTTGATGCTTTATAATTATTTCCCCTATTGATAGTTTAAGTTTCTGATTTTCTTCAGTAATGTTTTAGTGAACATCTTTGTACACATGGACAGGTGTTTCTGTAGGATGGATTTCTAGAAGTAGAATAAGTCAAGGGGTATAAGCAGTTACAATTTTTAATAAATACTGCAAACTGAACTCAAGAAAGGCTGTACCCATTTAGAGTCCCACTAACAGCTTGTGAAAGTTTATGGTACTGTGTTAATGGTGTTTGGTATTAATAGAGACTCTATTCTAGAAAATCAGGCTATCTCTACTTTTTTTGTCAAGCACCTATGCATTATTATTGAACTTAACTTTTACTTGGGATATAGTAGGCTTAGCTTATCACATTCAAAGCCTGAGCCATTCCCAAGAACTCTAGTTTGAGGACCTCTGTCTGTGAACTAAATGTTTTTCCTCTCTTTTAGGTTGAAACTCCCATGATGAACATCATCCCAGGGGGAGCTGTGGCCAAGCCTTTTATCACCTACCACAACGAGCTGGACATGAATTTATATATGAGGATTGCTCCAGAACTCTACCATAAGGTAGTCAATAAGAAGATGCCCTGTGTCCTTAGAGAAGTAGAAGGCTGAAAAATACTGTCTAGACAGGTACAGTCAGAAATAAGAGGAACATTGAGGGTAGAACAACCAGGAGAGGGTTCTAAATTGTCAGGCTTCTGAGTGTTACATTTCTGGAATTTATCTATAGGATCAGTAGAGCATTATAGGGCAAAGGGGGTATCTTTCCTAGGTGTACCGATCCTCTTAACATACTTTGTTTCCCATAATCTCATAATACTTTTAAGTTTATAATCCTTGGATTAAATTTGATTTTAGTCTTTTGTAGAAGAATGAGTTGAATCTCTGTCTGAAAGTTGGAAATATCCTCAAATCACCAGAATAAATATCGAAGACTGTGTCGTTTAAGATTCTTACTTGCAAACGACAAAACCTGTTAATGGTGTTTAAGCAAAAAAAAAAAAAAAATGTATTCGAATATATAAGGAAGCTTACAATTTCCAGGAAGATCAGAGAATCAGGCTTGGAGGCCACACAACTGAAATGATTCTGAATCATATCACTGGGCTGTTCGCATGAAGAACCCAGTATCTTCCAGTCAGGACCGTTACCACAACTCATAAGCTTGGCACTAGGCACAGGTCATTGCCATTGGGACTTCTGCAGTTACTGCCTCTATAAGCCAGATATCTCTGGCCCCCTTCACCAGAAGGGATTCTGTGCAACACTGCATCTTCTTTGCATGTTGAAGTCTCACAGGTTGGGCAACTTACGTCACATGCCTACATCCTAACCCCAGAAGAGGCTTCTTTCTTGGGGAGGCTCACACTCACAAGATGGGGGACACCCCAGACAAAGGACGAGAGTTCAGTGACCCTGGACAGCCAGAATGATGACTATCCACGAAGGCCTAAAGAGAGTAAGGCACTCAGCATTTGGCTAGAGACCTGAAAGCATGCCTTGAGCTGTGAAATCCAAGTTACAGCTTTTGTAGGCAGACACTTTCCCTAGCCAGTAAGACAAGATTAGCTGCCATGACCACGGCCGTGTGTTGTTATTAGATGCTGGTGGTTGGTGGCATTGACCGGATTTATGAAATCGGACGCCAGTTCCGGAATGAAGGAATTGATTTGACTCACAATCCTGAGTTCACCACCTGTGAATTCTACATGGCCTATGCAGACTATCATGATCTCATGGAAATCACAGAGAAGATGATTTCAGGTGACCCCTCCTGTCCCTTTGTCTTTCACACGTGTCTGCAGGGCTGGTGTGCCTCTTTCAGTTGGACTTCCTGTTGGTCCTCTTTTTTTTTTTTTTTTTTTTTTTTTTTGCGGTATGCGGGCCTTTCACTGTTGTGGCCTCTCCAGTTGCAGAGCACAGTCATCCAGACGCGCAGGCTCAGCGGCCATGGCTCACGGGCCCAGCCGCTCCGCGGCATATGGGATCTTCCCAGACCGGGGCACGAACCCGCGTCCCCTGCGTCGGCAGGCGGAATCCCAACCACTGCGCCACCAGGGAAGCCCTGTTGGTCCTCTTTAAATGACACATTTCTTTCCCAGGGATGGTGAAACACATTACAGGCAGTTACAAGGTCACCTATCATCCAGATGGCCCAGAGGGCCAAGCCTGTGAGATTGACTTCACCCCACCCTTCCGGAAAATCAGCATGGTCGAAGAGCTGGAGAAAGCCCTGGGCGTGAAGCTGCCAGAAACTAAGCTCTTCGAAACGGAAGGTAAAGTGATGCACTCCTTCACTCTAGGGCCCTCCTTCCTGTTCAGCTCTGAATTAGATTAGGTCAGGGCTAGAATCTCCCATGTTATTCTCTTTATATACCTCTTAATGGGGTAGTGTGATGTCTTCTGTCCTAACTTGTATGTTTGCATTACAGAAACTCGCAAAATTCTAGATGATATCTGTGTGGCAAAAGCTGTTGAATGCCCTCCACCTCGGACGACAGCCAGGCTCCTTGATAAGGTGAAAGGCCGTGCACTTCTAGTACATGCCCTCATCCAGTGGTAACGCCCCTTCCTCCCTATGAAGGTGAACTCCACTGTAGAGAATGAACTTCTACAGCTTCACAGAGGAAAGCTCTAATGAGAGAACAAGTTTTGAACTCCTGCTGTACTAAGCTCTGTGCCAAATAGTTATGTTCGTTACCTTATTACTAACCATTGAGAAGCTTAGGATAAACCCCTATAGCATCAGGTATAGGGTTGGGGTCCGAGGCCTCTACCACCAAGACGGAGACGATCAAAATGCCATTTAGAAGGGCTCTCTAACTCTGCTTTCTCCTTAAGCTTGTTGGGGAGTTCCTGGAAGTGACGTGCATCAATCCTACGTTCATCTGTGATCACCCGCAGATAATGAGTCCTCTGGCCAAATGGTAAGATAAAGCACGGTGTTGCAGTTACCTGTTGCTGCATAACCTCAGAGCTTAGCGGCATAAAACAGTTTATTCTCAGGAGTTTGTGGGTAGTCTTTCTGCTCTACGTGGTGTTGGCTAGGGTAACTCAAGTGGCTTTTTTCAACTGGGAACTCTGCCAGGGCACCTTGCATCTCCTCCACATGGGATCTCATCCTCTGGGGCCTCTCTGGCAGCGTAGCCAGGGTTCCAAGTGGAAGCATTCCAAAAGAATAAATCCTGATGTGCAAACACATATCAAGCCTCTGCTGATGTCCCATTGGCCAGAGCAAGTCATATGGGCAGCCCAGAGTCGGTGTGGCAGGGACTACAGAAGGGCATGAATACAGGGGGTATGGTTCAGTGTATCAGTCTATCACACAGCCTGTTGTGAAGATAATTAAAGCTTCTTTGTCTCTAACCCTCCTCACTAATGTACCAAATGATTTGGTGCCAAGAATGCATGCAGGCTATGGGTCACAATCAGTAACAATTTTGAGTCAACTAGATTTCAGGAATCCTTGTTTGTACCAGATGTTCTTGCTGAACCTGCATATTCACCCTCCCCTTTGGTCTCCTGTCCCCAGGCACCGCTCTAAAGAGGGTCTGACTGAACGCTTTGAGCTATTTGTCATGAAAAAGGAAATATGCAATGCCTACACTGAGCTGAATGACCCTGTGCGACAGCGGCAGCTTTTTGAAGAACAGGCCAAGGTAAGGAAGGAATGTGTGCCCACTCACCAGAAGATATCAGCCTTAACCCTGGTCTGTGTCTTGTCTGCAACTCCTGGTGACTTCAGCACAATGAAGGATGAAAGCCACAGGCTTCACTGGAGGAAGTCACATTTCAAGATGGAGAACTTGACTAGTTTGGGCCCTAGAATTTCTATATAAATGGAGCTTAGGCATGAATATCTGTTTGAGGAGTGTGACACCTGACAAGAACATAATTTTTCTTAGATGGTACATTTATTGAGGGGGCGTGAGGATGAGAAGCCACAGCACCCACAGGCTGCCTATACTAGCACTGCCACTGATGGGTGGTTCAGGAAGTGGGAGAAAGACTGTTGGGAACCATCAGAGTCTCTGAAAGAAAATGCGTTTCGCTGGACTCGAAGAGCCCCAGGCAGTAGAAGTATTTTCATTTCGCAGAGAAATTTGCATGTGTTCTGAGGTAGAATTCATCAGTCCTGACCTCCAGGTCTTTGAAAGAAATGACTCCATCCTGGAGTTACTGGGAAACCAATTCCCAGCAAGTGCTGGGTGTCCAGAGCATCCCTGGAATGATAACGCCTCTGGACATTTTCACGTGCTCACTCAGACGCTGAGAGAGCACAGCCTAGAACGACGTCGCTGTGTGGTTCTCCTCTTCCAGGCCAAAGCTGCTGGCGATGATGAGGCCATGTTCATAGATGAAACCTTCTGCACTGCCCTGGAATACGGGCTGCCCCCGACAGGTGGCTGGGGCATGGGCATCGACCGCGTCACCATGTTTCTCACAGACTCCAATAACATCAAGGTACGAGGAGACCCTGAACACAGCACCACTGTGTTGGAAGCGGGGTGTGGTGGGCCTGGAGCATAAAGAGAGGGCTTTGGGCTAGGAGGAGGGGCAGGCAGAGAAGTTACAGGTGACTTCACAAGAGGAGGGGCAGAGCATCTGACCTTACAGAATTTGGGGGGTTTTCAACCTGAGGCAGAAGAAATACTGATTGTTCACATTTCTTAAGGATCCAAGGAACCTGCTCAGCCATCTACATGCATTACCTCATTTAGCTTAAGTCAGCTTATGATGTGTAGAAACTGTTGCTATCCCATGTTTATGGTTGAGGACATCATATTTGAAGAGAACCTCTCTGTTTGTTCCTTCTTACCCTAGGCAGCGCTGTGCATTTCTTTTCCATCCTCTGTAACTGAGAGGGACTGAATTGAAATAAAAGAACACAGATCTCCGGGTTTTGGTGATAACAGTAATGAGGGGAGAAAGGAGTAGGTGGATAGCCAGGAAAAAGTGTGTCTTAGCTTCAGAATGCATTCTCTCTCCTGTAGGAAGTGCTTCTGTTTCCCGCCATGAAACCCGAAGACAAGAAGGAGAATGTAGCCACCACTGATGGACTGGAAAGCACAGCAGCCGGCACTTCTGTCTAGAAAACAATAACAGCAAGTCGTATGACTTGGGCATCTTTGCGTTTGTGCAGAAGATCAAGGACTGCGAGGGAATTCCTGTGTGTGTTGCTATCTGTTTGACTATCACATTTCATGTCAGCCATCAAAAGAGAGAAGAGGAATTAAGAATTCCTTTTTACTCCTTGTTACCAAATAAACCATTTGTCTCTACTCCTGTCTCATCACTCTTTTTACTTTTGGAATGTCATCTTATTTCTCAGACAGCTGATATAATGAATGTTTAGGATTATACCACTTTATTCATTCAACAAATTTATATTAATGTCTGCTCTGTGCCAGCCATTGTTCCAAGGGATTGGGGACACACCAGTGAACAGAAGCCAAGTTCCTGCTTTTGTGGAACCTATACTCTTGCTTTAGGGGCAGGAGTTTGGGGGGCAACTAAACAAATAAGAAACAAGTAAATCCATATTTGTGATAGTGATGCATGCTAAGAAGAAACATGAAGCAGGGAAAGGGGACAGAGGTGCTATTATATTTTATTTTAAAGTCTTTATTGAATTTGTTAACAGTATTGCTTCTGCTTTATGTTTTGGTTTTTTGGCCACGAGGCATGTGGAGTCTTAGCTCCCCGACCAGGGATCCAACCACCCCCTGCATTGGAAGGTGAAGTCTTAACCACTGGACCTCCAGGGAAGTCCCCAGAGGTGCTATTTTAGATAGAAGTGATGGAGGCAGTGCTACGTTGCATATGTGGTCAGGGAAGACCTCTTCTAGGTGACATTTAAGTAGAGATCCGCAAACAGAGATCTGAGTGGAAAAGGGGTGATTCAGACTACAGGGCTGCATTTTTGAGGAACAGCAAAGGGGTCTGGTTTGGCCGGAGAGGAGAAAGTAAAGATCAGTAAGGGGCCAGATCATGCAGGCATCTGTAAGCCATGCAAAGGAGTATGTATTTTATTATGAGTGAGGTGTGAAGCCATTGGAGGGTTTTGAGCAGTGTTGTTTTGTTTGTTTGTTGGCCACACCACGTATGGCATGTGGGGTCTTAGTTCCCCAACCAGGGATCGAACCCATGCCCTCTGCATTGGAAGCATGGAGTCTTAGCCACTGGACCACCAGGGAAGTTCCCTTGAGCAGTGTTTTTATTTTTTTATTTATTTATTTTTTTTGAGCAGTGTTTTTAAAAGATTGTTCTAGTTAGCATGTGGAAAGCAAGAGTGAAAGGGAGACAGTGGCACTGCAGCAGTGGGCTGAGGAGAGATGATGGCTGAGCCTTGGGTGGTATAAAGTGATGGTGATGGTTGAGCCATTGGACTTTGCCTGTGTTCCTGAGGTCAACAGAATCTGCTGTCAGTGTGGGTTATAAGAAGAGGAATCAATGATAATTTCAAGGTTTGGGGCCTGACCAACTGGAAAGTAGAGTTGTCATTGACTTGAGATAGAAAAAACTTGAGGAAGTGCAGGTTTGAGAAGGAAGGTTGAGTGTTTGGTTTTGGACATAATTAAATTTAACATACTTGTTAGATACTGGGTGGGAAGAGTGAATAGGATGCTGAATAGTGAGTCTGGTGTATTCTCATTTTCAGCACAGTTCAATTGAGCTAAGAATGACAAGGATACGGCTGGGGACCTGCTGTTAAAAGAGAGCCCGTGACACAGGGAGGCAGCTGGGGGAAACTTCTCCAATGAGACAACAAAGGACTTGTCTTTTGCACTTCAGCAAAACCTCTGCAAGCGTCTCAGCTTGGGAGTTGCCAGTCTACTTTCACAGAGCAGGTTTTTACTTTGCGGTTGGTAAAATGATCTAAGCACGCAGAAATTACCTAACTGGGAACTACAGGGAGTGCTGAGAACCTCAGTCCTTGCTGGTGTTGAACATAGGCTCCAGGAGCACTTGGCAGTGCTGGTTAGATGACCAGGTGGTATTTCAGAAGAAACGCATCATATGGCACATCCTTCAGCAAGGTGGTGTTAATTAAAATGAAAAGTCAACTCACCAGGATAAGGGACTGGACTTCAGGCACCACTGTACCGTCAATGTGGACCATTGGAAAAGGCAACAAGGATTAATGAGGTCACAAGTGATCTTTCAAGAGCTGTTTAGTAGTAGGCTGGGGGCAGATGCCAGCTGTCTGGCCTCAAAGAGCTTGGGGATAGAGGAACTGAAGCAGCAGTAGACATCTTGTCTGTGCGGTTTAGCAGGAAAAATGACAGAATGAAAGCTGGAAGGGGACTTCCCTGGTGGTGCGGTGGTTAAGAATCCTCCTGCCAATGCAGGGGGCATGGGCTTGATCCCTGGTCTGGGAAGATGCCACATGCGGCAGAGCAGCTAAGCCCATGTACCACAGTTAAGCCTGCGCTCTAGAGCCCGTGTGCCACGACAACTGAGCCCACGTGCCTAGAGCCTGTGCTCCACAACGAAGAGTAGCCCCCGCTCGCCACTAGAGAAAGCCCGCGCGCAGCAATGTAGACCCGACGCAGCCAAAAATAAATAAAATTAAATCTTAAAAAAAATCCTTTAAGAAAATAGATATTGAATAAATCATCCCCCAAAAAACAAAAAATGGCAACTCTGGAAAATGCTTTGAAGGAGAGATCCATGGGGTATTGAGAAACTCTAACAGACCTAGTTAGGGAAGGCTTCCCTGAGGACATCAGATCTGAGATCTGAAGGAAGATAGAGTACTAACTAGTCAAAGAAGGGAAGGAAGGGCTTTCCATAGCGTGGCAACAAGTGCAAAGGCCCTGACGAGGAAAGAACAAGGAGAAGACCAATACCACTAGATACAAAAACCCAAAGAAATATGCCAACAGATGAGGCAGGAGGGTGCTGATCATACAGGGCTGTGAGCCCTACTATGGGACTTTGTCTGCATTTTAAAAGTGCTGGGAAACCACTGAAGCATTTAAGCAGGAGAGTGACATCATATCTGCATTTTGAAAACATCAGTCTGGCTGCTCTGTGAAAAAGAATTGGAGTTGGGCAGAAAGAGGTTAAAGTCCAAGGTTAACAAGCAGTCCAAGAGGGAGACAACAGCAGTTCACACTAGGGTGTTGCCATGAAAATGGACAGAATTGGATGGACTCAAGAGATAGAAAGCTCAACAGGACTTGGTAATGGATTATATATTGGATTATATTATGGGGGTGAAGGGAAGGGAAATGACAAGGTGATTCACTTTTCAGTTTATGCAACTAGACAAATGGTGGTACTAATCCCTGAGATAACCCTGGAAGATGATTCCCCCACCAGGAGTCTTTAAAGACAAGGAGTCAGTCGCAGATTAAAAATGCTGGAGGGACTTCCCTGGCGGTCCAGTGGTTAAGACCCCGCGTTACCAATGCAAGGGACGCAGGTTCGATCCCTGGTCAGGGAACTAAGATCCCACATGCCGCACGGCCAAAAACAAAAAAGAAAACAAAAAAAACTAAACATGTTGGAGAGAGGAGCAAGGATCAGGGTCCTGACACTTGGAGGAGGCCTGTGGCCCTTTTCCTCTGATCTAGAGAGAAAGATGGGGGTCAAGTAAGTTGCACTTCTTCTCTAGCTTTTGAGGGGTAGTAAGAAAAGTGAATTCTCTCATCTTTAGTAATTGAGGTATAGAGCTGCTGAATGGTACAGGCTCCTGAACTATCCAAGACAGCTATACTACCTATACCTGACAATCTGAAGGTTTAGAGCTGTCCAATATGGTAAGCCACTAGCCACATATGGCTATTGAGCGTTTGAAATGTGGCTGGTCAGAACTTAGATGTAGTGTAAGTGTAATATACACATCAGATTTCTTAAACTTAGTATGAAAAAAAGAATGTAAAATATCTGAAATTTATTTTAAAAATATTGGTTACACGTTGAAATATGTTGAATATGCTGGGTTAAATAAAATATATGGTTAAAATTAATTTCACTTATTTCTTTTGACTTTTTAAAATGTAGCTACTAGAAATTTTTTAATTATATATCTGGCTCGAATTATATTTCTACTGGACATCGCTGTTTCAGACAAAAATTCAGACTAGTGTTTCAAGATACGAAATCATTCTACTATTTGAATCTATCCTACCGGGGAGTCAGCTTCCCTGAGCCCGTTTAACCGCTACTTAAGCACAGCGCCGGAAGTCGCTAGACTCTAAGGATCAGCACAGCCGCCCCTGGCTCCGCCCCCTGAACGACTACAAGAGCCAGCATGCACTGCGCGCCTCCGGAGACGGACCTGAAAGAGCCGCCTCTTTGCGACGTCACGCCCGTTGCGCCGCGCGGGTTCTGTTCGTTCCCTTCGAGAGCTCGCGTTGTAGAGGTGGGAGGGGAGCGTCTGTGAAGGGGGTGGTGTCGTGCGGCCGAGGGCGCGCAAATAAGGGGGACCTTGGGGGTCCTGGGTGAGGTCCCCTCTGTCCGACGTTCCGGAGCCCTTTTTGTGTGGGGAGAGGATATCAGGACCGCGCCTCTCGCACCGCGCGTCCGGTGGGAAAATGCGGCTCCTTTCAGGGAAATGCCAACGTCCCCCCGTGCAGAGAGCTCCTGCTGCGGACGAGAGCGGGGCGCGTGGCCTCTCGGCAGCATCCCACAAAGCCCAAGGGGGCAGGCACGCACGTTGTCCCTGCTGCAGGGGCCTGGAGTCTCCTGATGGGCCCCACCCGGGCCCCTGGAGGATATTGAGGAGGGGGTCTAAGGGAAGTAGGCTTCACTTCCAGCCCCTCTAAAGCCTTTTCTCCTCTGGCAGCCGAATTACCTTTTCTTTTTTTTTTTAATTTATTTATTTTTTGGCTGTGTTGGGTCGTTGTTTCTGTGCGCGGGCTTTCTCTAGTTGTGGTGAGCAGGGGCTACTCATCGTCGTGGTGCACGGACTTCACATTGCGGTGGTCTCTCCTGTTGTGGAGCACCGGCTCTAGGCGTGTGGGCTTCAGTAGTTGTGGCACACAGGCTCAAGAGCGCAGGCTCAGTAGTTGTGGCGCATGGGCCCAGTCGCTCCGCGGCAGGTGGGATCTTTCCGGACCAGGGCTCAAACCCGTGTCCTCCGCGTTGGCAGGCGCATTCTTAACCACTGTGCCACCAGGGAAGCCCAACATGCTTAGATCTTGGTTTGCTTAAATAGGCCACCACAGCATTAGAGCCTCATCAATCTAATGGCTTCCTTGTTTAATTAATTTAACACAACGCAATTTTTCTCGTTGTAGAAAAGTCAGTTGTCTGCTATATGCATTGGGGTTCAGTAGAGCCTTTTTTGTTTGTTTGTTTTTGGTGACATGTCTGGCTTTGTCCGTCACCATATGATCTTATTTTCTACTAGGAAGCTTTTCATACATTTGAGTCCAAATGAGGTCACTGAGTGAGCATCCATAGAGTCAAGAGTGAGAGAGTTTCCAGGGAAGTACTCTAGGCCTCTTTTAGGTCTGATCTGCTTCATGGTTTCTTATGCATGGTTTTACGTGTCCATTACAATTCCACTACCTGATAAGGAGCCCAAGGCAAATCAATCAGGAAATTCAAGTGTTCTTTTTTGTAATATTAATCTCAGTTGACATTAATTATGCTCAACGTTGTACCAATTGCTTTTTGTAATTATTTAAGCCTCGCAGTAACTCCAGTGGGTTACATACTACTGTCTCTATTATCAGATGATACAGAAAGGTTAAGTAATCTACGCAGTATCGCACAGTTACTTTGTAGCAAAAGCAGGATGAGAATCCGGAAATGCTAACTCCAAAGGACACACTCTGAGAAGCAGAACACTTGACTGGTGAGAAACTACTAGACTCTTGTCACTTCTCCCCTCTGCATCATAAAACGCTGTAGAAGAAATTAAAAGGTTGCTTTCCTGATGGGGGCATCAGTGGAGGTTTACTAGAGGGAGGTAAACTATCTGCTATGACGGAATGACAAGTAAAACGTCTGAAAAAGAGGACGGAAAAGAAAAACCTTTTCCCCGGAAAGATAAACTTTGTATGGTGAGGGTCTGTCCCAAGCAAGCTGAGGTCTGCAGCCTCAGCTATTTTACATGCTATTTCCAAATGAAAATTGCAGTAACAAGGATACTTCCCTCTCATATGCTTTCATTTTGAGTAGTTAGGTTCAGATTCATTAGAAACATGTCAAATATATAACATTAGAAGAAGAAAAAAAGCAGCTTGAAGAAATAGGGTATCTTCTGGTGTTGTGAGATTTGGGACTTCTTTAGTCTTTCATTAAAGATGAAAAGAAGGCAGAGGGGTAGTAGGAGAAGATGATACATAGGGTTCTGAACTGAGAAACCTCAGTATGAACATGAATGGGCTATATCTGAATGCCTGTTGAAGCACCGGTGCACGGTTTTAGCATCTTGCATTCGTTCTCCTTTCTGCCCTTCTGATGGTTGTGGGTTTTGATCAGGGCCTCAGCACCAGCTCACACCATGTGGACCGCGGATGAGATTGCGCGGCTCTGTTATGAGCACTATGGGAGCATGCTGCCCAAGCAAGGGAAGCCCGAGCCCAACCGCGAGTGGACGTTGCTGGCAGCCGTGGTGAAGATACAACCTACAGCTGACCAGGCCTGCGACCGCCCTGACAGACCGGTGCAAGGTGAGACCTTTTCTCCCTGGAACGCTGTCTCTCCCTGTAGGAGATGGTAGAACTACACAGGGTTAGGCAGGGACGATGGCGGTTGGGTGTAAACCGCGATGTTGGGCATGTTCCGCTGCTCCCCGCCAGGGGGCGGTGTACCTCTGGTGGTGGTAGATGGCCGTGCTGGAAACGCAGTGCACAGTTGAGTCAGCCTTTGGGGGACTCAATGTGCAGACTTATCAAACCTATAGATCATTCAGATTCTGAGAGCACACTTAATGATTTTTTTTCCCCCTCAGTGACAAAGGAAGTTGTCTCAATGGGAACAGGAACCAAATGCATAGGCCAGTCCAAAATGAGGAAGAGCGGTAAGCCCCGGTGGGGTCTGAACAGGGCCTGTTAGGGAGCTTTTGGAAACCAGTGTGCATGTCATCCGTTCCTCTTCTCGGCAGAGCAAAGGGGCAATATTGCTAGGTGGCTGACCTTTCACTTCCCACTGACTGTCGCTCCACTTGAAAGGACAGAACTCATTTAAAGAATGGAAGTAAGCTGTGGAAGCAAGAACATCTTTCTGAGTGGCTTGAAAGTTGGCCAGTATTTTCATGCTCAAACCAAAAGTTGCCTGGGCTTAGCTATTCCATATTAGATCTGAAGCCCCACAAAGCAATCTTTAATTAAATGGAGATTTTGGCACCAGAAAGAATATGGAAATCCCTTAGAGGTCTGGCATCTTCACCTTCTGGTTGCCAGTTAACAGATTCCTCCTCCAGTTTGCTCTCCTCATTCTCCTAGCCTTTCCTCCTGGATATGATGAAGCTGTTCCAGGACCACTATTGATAGAATTCGATGGAATTTTATCACTATGAGCACAAGTATGGCATGAGGGTACAAAAGATCTGGACTCTTCTCCTCCAGATAAAGATTTCCCTATAAATCAGGGGTTCTCAGCTAGGGGAGATTTTGCCCTCCAGGAGACATTAGGCAATATGTGGAGACATTTTCGTTGTCAAAACTGGGGAGAGGGGAATATGCTAGTGGTCTCTAGTGAGTAGAGGCCAGGAATGCTGCTAAACATCCTGCAAAGCCCAGGACAGCGCCCCCCTGCCCCATTCAACAAAGCATTTTCCAACCCTAAATGTCAGTAGTTGAGGAAACCCTGCTGTAAATGCTTTGCCAGTAATGATTGTAAAACTTTCTGGCAAAGCCCTCCAGGAGCTACGTGGTCATTCTGGGTGCTGGGAGAAGCTACTATGTTCTGCTTTTAGGAACCAGGGAATCTCCAGGTTCCATATGTTTTCACTAATGTCCTGTCTTTGCCGCAGGAGACATCCTCAATGATAGCCATGCTGAGGTCATAGCCAGAAGAAGCTTCCAAAGGTAAAGCTATATCCCGAAAGAGTCTGATTTAGCTTGGGTGGGGGCCCCAGAATATGCATTTCTAATAAGCTCCTAGGTAATACTGATTATGTAGGCCTCTGAACTGCACTTAAAATAGTGCTCGTCTAGACAGTGGTTCTCATGCTTGATGTGCATCAGAATCACCTAGAGGGTTTGTTAAAACCCAGGGCTTCCCTGGTGGCGCAGTGGTTGAGAGTCCACCTGCCAATGCAGGGGACGCGGGTTCGTGCCCCGGTCCGGGAAGATCCCACATGCCGCGGAGCCGCTGGACCCGTGAGCCATGGCCGCTGAGCCTGCGTGTCCGGAGCCTGTGCTCCACAACGGGAGAGGCCACAACAGTGAGAGGCTGCCAAAAAAAACAAAAAAAAAAACAAACAAAAAAAACCCAGATAACTGGGCCCATCCCCAGAGATTCTGATTCAGCAGATCCGGGTGGAGCCTGATAAGTTGCATTTCTAATAAATTCCAGCCAATGCTGATGCTGCTGTTTCAGGAACCGCATTTTGAGAATCACTGGGCTAGGTCATTCTCATAATTCCAAATCGCTACCAGTCCCATTGGCCTGCAGTATCTCTTTCTTTGTTAGTAATCACGCAACCAGAGTCTTTCCCTTTACCACAGAGACTGGTTGTTCGTTCTGATAACATCCTGCACCCCATTAGGTACCTTCTCCATCAGCTCCACTTGGCAGCCACCCTGAAGGAGGATTCCATCTTTGTCCCAGGAACTCAGAGAGAACTGTGGAAACTCAGACCAGACCTCTTGTTTGTGTTTTTCTCCAGCCATACACCCTGTAAGTATATTAATGCCTTTGGATTCATGTTACATTGTCTGCTTCCTTATTGTTGTCTTATCCATAGTTTCTCAAAAAAACACCTTAGATGAAGTGTAGCTACAACCATTTATAGTCCCTTTTTGTGAACAGCCCAGTGTGCCTAATCATGTCTCTACCAAGGAAAAGTGGAGGGAGCTTCACTCATACTATTATTCAGTTCTCAGTTCCCAAGCAGGATTTGGAAGCTTAAAGCTGAGACCCCACAAGGTCCAAAACCAACAAGAGGGCTTAGAGGTCCAAAGCCCTGAGTTCTATGGTGATTTATCCTGAAACTCATTTCATTCATTCATTAAACATAAATTTTCTACTCCTTGTCAGGCAAGTGTGACATACTGGTTATGTAGCAGTGAATAAGACTAGTCCCTTGCTTACCCTTTAGTTTTTTAGGAAATGTAGACAGTCATGGTTAGTTAAGGTAAATTTTGATGAGTTGTAAGGGGATGTTCAGGTGCTCTGGTTGCATTAGGCAGGAAGAGCAGACCTGGCTGATTTTCTCTCCTTTGTTTTTCTGTCTTGAAAATTGGGAATAATTTCTACCCTTTGTAGACAACAGTTCAGGGATGGTAGTAAAATTTCGTCACCCTAAAAACTTTGAAATAAGGATATAATATTGTCCCCTGAGTATTAAATTTTAAAATTAACTATGCAATTAGAGCAGATAGGTGATCACTCTTAAGAGACAATAACTGAAGATCATAACTCAAATCAAAAATATAATATAGCTTATGAAAGAACAGGAAAATGACATACAGAGGGAGGGAGGACTCATCCATACTCTATTCTTAGCAGTGCCCTGATAGGTTGTTTCCTAACTCAGTGCTTATCAAACTGTAATATGCATATAAATCACCCAGGGATCTTGTTAAAATGCAGATTCAAATTCAGTAGGTCTGGGGTAGAGCCGGAGGTCTTCATTTCTAACCAACTCCCAGGTGGTGCCAGTGGTATTGGCCCATGTATCACATTTTGAATAGCCAGGGCCTGGCTGATCCCAGTGGGAGGTGTAGCATTCCTGTGGAGAGAGATACATCTGGAGATCACAGCTGGCCTGACCGCCTAATCAGAGGACATAAATCAGTGGTCTGCAGGCTGGTACTGCTTTGTGAGAGTGTACTGGTCCATGGCCAGATGAGAAAAATCAGGACTACTCAGTGAGTTTTTCAAAACACTAATGTCCTTCCATTTTAAGGTTATGAGATTTTTATGCATTTTTAAAATAATGATAAATAGGATTTTTAAAGATCTTACTTGGTGGAATAAAAAGTTGTCAACACTCTAGTTGTCTTAAAATCTTCTGGAGATTTTACTGGTCTTTGAAATCAAAATTTAGAACCACTGATCTAACTCCCAGGGTGATGGGTAATCTTTTACAGTGTGATGTCCACCGATGGTTTGTCTGCAGGGAGAAAGAACACTACCTAGAGAATGTGACTATTTGGCGCCCTTGGCATTTATTCCTCATTACTAATTGATAAGTTGGTGCCTGGATTGGCTACTTCAGACTGGTACTTGTGAGCTGTATTAGCATGAGTCAGCCTCTTGAGTTCAGGCATCTGTCAAGATCAAATCTCTGAGCCTTCAGAGTGGGAGGTGGGCCCTGGGGAATTCTCCAAAGTCACTGTCACCTTGTGAGGTCTCTGGAAGCCTGCCAGCCAGCCTCTCTGGCAACACTCCCACTTCTGCATCTCTTGCCTTTCCCACTCTTAGGTTATAAAGACCACAGACATATTATTTACACACTTTAGAAAAGCAATACACATTAGTGTTTGAAGAAGAAGCTCCCTTCTCACAGGGGCGGTGTGCTTTTTACTGATCTCTGGTTTTCTTTGATTACCTGTAAACACAGAGTGGGTCAGAAACCTCTAAACCAGCTTGGGGAAACACCAGTTGTGTAATTTACTGTGAGTCTTTACTGTGAGGATATGCAAGATGGGGAAATTGTGAGCATTATTTGCCAAACTTACTTAACCCTGAAATCAACCATCCACTTTTGTTTTCCAAGGCATCTTATGGAATAATATTCCACAAAATGCACTTGAGAAACTGTGCTCATTCTAAGCCAGGGGTTCCCAACTCAGGATCATTCTGCTGCCCAGGGGACATTTGGCAGCATCTGCAGACATTTTTGATTGTCAGACTCAGGGGTGCTATTGGTATCTAGTAGGTAGAGACCAGGGAGGCTGCTAAACATCCTGTAATATATGGGGCAAGCCTCCGTGGCAAAGAATTATCTGGCCCAGAATGTCAACGTGGAGGTTGAGAAACCTTGGTCTAATCTAGTGTTTCCAAAACTTCTGTGGTAAGAATCACCTGGGATCTTTGTTAAACAATTCAGTCTTCAAGACTCCTCCCACTGAGAGAGGCTAGCTCACTGGGTCTAGGATACGGTCTTCAGCAAGAACCTCAGAGAATTCTTGTTAGGGAAATTTGGCCAAGTGTTCTTAACTCATCTCAGGTAGCTGGGAGAATAGAATTAAGCTTCATTTAAGTCAGTGGTTCTCAAACTTGACGTTGCATCAGTATCACCTGGAGACCTTGTTAAAACAGACTGCTAGGTACCACCTCTAGAGTTTCTGATTCAACAGGGCTACTGTGGGTCCCAAGAATTTGCATTTCTATCAAGTTCCCAAGGGATGTGGCTGGTCTGGTGGCCTCACTTTGAGAACCACTGGTTTAAGTGATTTCTTCTCCTACAGGTGGGGATGCCTCCATCATTCCAATGCTTGAGTTTGAAGATCAGCCTTGCTGTCCTGTCAGTAGAGATTGGGCCAATAATCCATCAGTAGAAGCTAGTGGTAACCTAGAAGCTCCTGAAGATAAAAGGAAATGTGAAGACTCAGATAGTCCTGTGACCAAAAAGATGAGGCTTGAGCCCAGGACTCCTGATGGTATGGCTCACCATCAGAGTTTTGGCAACCAGGAAAGTGGCCCTAATTCACCAGATGTCAGCAGCTCTAATCTCACTGCAGAGGAACTAGCCACTGTCACTGGAATGGCCCCCGGTGGCGCCAAAGTGGTGGACGTTTATAGAACCGGAGCCAAGTGTGTGCCTGGGGAAGCTGGAGACTCAGGGAAGCCTGGTGCTGCCTATCACCGGGTGGGGCTGCTCCGAGTGAAGCCAGGCCGGGGGGACAGGACTTGCTCCATGTCCTGCAGTGACAAGCTGGCACGGTGGAACGTCCTCGGATGCCAGGGGGCACTGTTGATGCACTTCCTAGAAGAGCCCATCTACCTGTCAGCTGTGGTCATTGGGAAGTGCCCGTACAGCCAGGAGGCCATGCAGAGAGCACTGATTGGGAGGTGAGAGGGCAGGGAGGGAACAGTCTTTCCAAAAAGCAGTCTGAGAATATGTGCAAAGAGCCTGGACATACATACATACGTACAAAGAGTTAAGAATTTGTTTTAAGGAAATAATTAAGAAAGTGCTCAAATATTTAGCTTTGTGTGTACTAATTTAAGGGAAAAAAAGAGGAAACCACTGAAATGGCCAGCAATAGAAGATTGTGATTTTTGCTACAACTAATATTGATGAATATTTAACATGGAAAGATGCTCATAATGTTTAAAGAGCAATTTAGAAGGTAAAATGAGTTCGTTTTGGTCTTAAAGTATATATGCCCATAGAAAAAATTTATAGGAGGATATACACCAAGGTATTAATATGATTACCACTGAGTTGTGGTATTACGGGTGATTTTTTCTTCTTTGTGATTATTCTATTTTCTGATTTTTCTGCAGTGTGCATATATTGCTGTTATAATGTTTAAAAACCTTCAGACATTAGTGTTAATTTTTTAAAAAGAAAAAAAGACAAATGATGACCACTCAAGCGTGGTCTCCCTGAAGAAGGGCAGCCAAACCTGATTAATGCTGTAGTAACTGAGGGCAGATAAGGCCATGACCAGAGGAGGCCTGTGGGCCCTTGTCAAATGTACCACTCCTAAAGCTGACTGTTGGAAGCAACCCCAGGATATGACCCACTAATTCCACTCCTGGGTACATACACAAGAGAAATAAAGACATACATCCACATAAAAGTTGTACGTGAATGTTCCATAGCAGCATTAGTCATAATAGCCCAAATGTGCAACAACCCAAATGTCCATCAGCTGGTGAATTGATAAACAAAAGGTGGTAGCTCCCTGCGGTGGAATGTTACTCAGCCACAAAAAGGAATGAAGGACTGATACATGTCACAACATGGATGAACCTTGAAAATCTTATGCTAAGTGAAATAGGCCACATGTTGTATGGTTTCATGGAGTGAAATGTCCAAAATAGGCACATCCATAGAGACAGAAAGTAGATTCATGGGTGCCAGGGGCTGGAGAAGGGGATGGTGAGTGACTGCCGTTAGGTGCAGGATTTCTCATCGGGGTGACGAAAATGTAGATTGCAGTGCTTGTTGCACAACTCTGTGACTATACTTAAAAAATTGAATTATAACTTTAAATGGGTGAATTTTATGGTGTATAAACTATATGCCAATAAATATGTTAAGAAAAAAAAGGCAATCCTAGGCACTGTGCCCAAGACATTTTCTGTTTTCCATGTTTTCTTGATTCCAAGACTTTAAGTTGCTGTCTGCTCAGCTCTAGACCCACTACATGTTGGCATCTAGTTTGTGTGAAATATTCAAGAGGAAAAAATGAAGCTTTTATATTATAGTATAATTTTGGTTTCTGGCCTGTTTTAAGGACTCCCTAGGAAGCTGATGCCGACGGGTTAGTATTTCTTCTTAAGGTTTTCAAATCTGTGAAAGAGAAATGGAGTTTCTCAATATGAGAAATGGAGTTCGGTGTTACTGAAGTCCCTGAGGGGTGGTGACTCAGTTTATAGCTGTCACTTCAGAGTGATGGAAGAGATCTTTCTTCAGCCATAAGGTTCATAGGATCTGGATTCTATTCTGTCACAACCTCCTATACCATCCTCCCCATAAATAAATAAATAAATCCACACACCTTCTAAGGCCTTTGCCTCCCACTGAGACATGGGTGGTGATGTGGTCCACAGTCCAAGATACTCTCTTTCTCGATGAGTGAGCCTAAACTACATGCCTTTCCCCTCACGTTTAGGTGTCAGAATGTCTCAGCTTTACCTGAAGGCTTTGGAGTTCAAGAAGTGAAACTACAGCAGTCAGATTTACTATTTGAACAGAGCCGCTGTGCAGTACAGGCAAAAAAGGCTGAGAGCCAAGGCCGACTTGTTCCTTGTGGGGCAGGTAAGGGATCCATGTTCCACTTGCTCTGGAGTAACTTGTCCCTGGATATTAGAGTGGCCTGGAAGGGACTGCATCCTCCCAGCCTGGGGTAGCAGTTTACCACTCAAGTGGCCAATAACATGGGCTCGGGAGATACCCACACTGGGTCAAGTTCATACTCTTTATGACCCTGGGCAACTTGTCCTCTCTTAGCCTCAGTTCCTTCATCTTCGGATAAGAATATCATTTGTCAGGGTTGTTACGAAGAATAAATGAGAAATTCTGTTTCATGCATTTACTTTGTTCATCATATAATAAATACTCAGTGATTGTTAGCTATGATGATGATGGTGGTGGTGGTGGTGATGATGAATCATGAACCACTTACACTGTTGTATTCTGGAGGCCAGGCATCAGAGTGGCAGCCACTGTCTCTGGCATCATATCCAGCTCTCATGAGTCTTCAGTGGTAGGGGAATATTTTTATTAAAATACCTCTGACATTTACAGAAAACTGAACAGTTTTAACCCCAGAATCTTATCTTTTCATAGCCATCAGCTGGAGTGCAGTTCCTGAGCAGCCACTGGATGTCACCGCCAATGGCTTTCCGCAGGGAACAACAAAGAAAGGAATTGGACGCCTTCAAGCCAGGTATAGCATATTGGGGCAGAAGGAGATGGTGGCAGTGTATTCACACCTCACCACCCTCTAATTCCAGAACTTTTTCTTTCTTTTTTTTTTTGGCTGCATTGGGTCTTCATTGCTGCACGCGGGCTTTCTCTAGGCGCGCAGGCTTCAGTAGCCGTGGTTCGCAGGCTGTAGAGCGCAGGCTCAATAGTTGTGGCACATGGGCCTAGCTGCTCCACGGCATGTGGGATCTCCCCGGACCAGGGCTCGAACCCATGTCCCCTGCATTGGCAGGCGGACTCCCAACCACTGCGCCACCAGGGAAGCCCCTATCTGTTCATCCTTTGGTGGGCATTTGGGTTATTTCACTTTTTGGCTATTATAAATAATAATTCTGCTCTGAACATTCATATACGAGCTTTTGGGTGGACATTTGTTTTCAACTCTCTTGGGTATACCTAGGCGTGGGATTGCTGGGTCATGGGATAACCTTATGTTTAACTTCTGAGGAACTGCCAAACTGTTTTACATAACAGCTGCACCATTTTAAACTTCCATCAGCAATGTATGAGTATTTCAATTATCCTGCATCCTTTCCAACACTTGTTATTGTCTGTCTTGTAATCATTTTAGTGGGTGTTAAGTTCTATTTCGTTGTGGTTTTGATTTGCATTTCTCTAATAACTAAGGATGTTGAGCATCTTTTCCTGTACTTATTAGCCATTTGTATATCTTCTTTAAAGAAATATCTGTTCAGATCTTTTGCCCATTTTTTAAATTGGTTTATTTGTCTTTTCATTGTTGATTTGAGAGATTTCTTTATATATTCTGGATATGAGTCCTTTATCAGATATATATTTCAGATAATTTCTCCAGTTCTGTGGATTGTCTTTTCAGTTTTTGAAAGTGTCCTTTAAAGCACAAAAGTTTCAAATTTTAAGGAAGTCCATTTTATCTATTTTTGTAATTCATGGTTTGTGCTTTTAGTATCATATGTAAGAAACCATTGTCACAAAGATTTACTTTGTGTTTTCTTCTCATGGTTTTAGCTTTTATGTTTAGGACTTCGATCCATTTTGATTTAATTTTTTATAAGGTGTGAGGTAGGGATCCAACTACATTCTTTTGCACGTGGATGTCCTTGTCTCAGCATTTCTTGGAAAGACTGTTCTTTCCCCTGGGAGATTTTGAAAGGAACACTTTCTTGGGCTTTACCACTAGAGATTCTGGTTTAGTGGGTCAAGGCTGGAACCCGAGAATCATTTATGAAGCTGCACAGTGATCAGACTGGCAAGAAGGGTGCCATGAAAACAAGACTTTGTATCTTCAAATTGGCTTTTATTGAAATGTGGAGCATATGATCTGTTGGACATGAGACTTGGGTTTCATGATTGTGTGTTTGGAGTTTCATGCATCTGCCTTATTGGTTCTTCTTTTGTTAAATGTTCATCTTGCCCCCTCTGCTTTTCCCTCCCAGTGAGCCACAGAGGGTCTGCAATAACACGAGGGTGGGTGGGGCTATGGGGTAGCAGCCTCCCCACCAAAGGCATTTCCATCTGTTTGGATTGAGCTGCCTCTGAGTGACTGTTGTAGGACTCCCACAATTTATAGGTAGTCTTTTCATTCTAAGTGGCTTTTCCATTTCTTTATTATGCCCTTATAAAAAGTTGTATTGGGGCTTCCGTGGTGGCGCAGTGGTTGAGAGTCCGTCTGCCGATGCAGGGGACACGAGTTTGTGCCCCAGTCTGGGAGGATCCCACATGCCGTGGAGCGGCTGGGCCCATGAGCCATGGCCGCTGAGCGTGTGCGTCCGGAGCCTGTGCTCCGCAACGGGAGAGGCCACAACAGTGGGAGGCCCACGTACTGCAAAAAAAAAAAAAAAAGTTGTATTGTAATTAAGTTCACAGGTGGATTTGTTTCTTTTCTTTTTGACATGCTTGTTTGTCTCCCTCAATGGAAATAATAATAACTTACATCTTTTTAGACTTAAAAAAAAAAAAAAAGTTTTTTTCTTCACAGACACTAAGCAGGGTTCAAATGGCCTATACAGCAGACCCAGCCTGCCTCTTGGTGGCCTGAGCTGTTGAATTGAGTAGTATTTACAAAATTGTTAGGGGTAGAAATTTTTTAACCAGTTTTTTCTCAAGGGCCTCCCTGCTTCAGGCCATTGTCTGCATCTCTCCGGGAACCAGCAGTTAACCACAGGCCACGATGTGTGAGCAGAGCAGGTCACAAGGGACAGGGAGCACACTTCCTGCTGAGCTCTGCCTTTACTGTAAGTGACAGGCTAGCAGCAACCCATACTGGCCCCACCCACCCGCCTGTGGCTTCAGTTTGCTGCTTTGCTCAAGTCTAAATGCTCTTCACTGTGAACCTACACCATCTTTTACCTTAAAAGCTTTCCTTACGACTTCTTTCTGGCTCAAAATTACCATCTTTTCTCCAGATTCCTAAAGTGCTGTTTTCCAGTTTATCCCAATATGTCAGTGTTTTATGTGTGATTGGGAGTGCCCCGTGTTCTCACCCTGGCTCCGTCTCCAGTTGTCAGGTGACTTTGGACAAGTCCAGTAGCTCTCTGGGCCTCAGTGTGTTCATATCTGTAAAACAAGGATATTGGAGTAGATGATCTGAGGTATCTGACATGTTGTGGATGTCTCTCCATTTAGAAGGCAGACTCCATACAGGAGTAAGTTCATGGTGGAAAGAGCAGAAGCTTTGCAGTTCAAGAGACTGATGTTTAATTCCTGGCTCCCTTTCCCCCCAAGTGTGTGAATTGGGCAAATTACTTTACCTCTCTGGGCCTCAACTTCCCTAACAATAAAGCAAGGGTAACTCATAGTATCTGTTACACGGGAATGTTGTGAAAATTGAATGAGAGAGAGTGCCTCTAACATGGTACAGGGCTTGCAGTAGACATCTTGTTAAGATAGATTTCTTCTTCAGTCATCAAATGAATCTGCACATTATGTGTTTTGGGTTTTTTTAAGACACTTTTTTTTTTTTTTTTTTTGGCTGTGTTGGGTCTTCGTTTTTGTGCGAGGGCTTTCTCTAGTTGCGGCAAGTGGGGGCCACTCTTCATCACGGTGCGCGGGCCTCTCACTATCATGGCCTCTCTTGTTGTGGAGCACAGGCACCAGACGCGCAGGCTCAGTAGTTGTGGCTCACGGGCCTAGTTGCTCCGTGGCATGTGGGATCTTCCCAGACCAGGGCTCGAACCTGTGTCCCCTGCATTGGCAGGTAGATTCTCAACCACTGCGCTACCAGGGAAGCCCCTGCACATTATGTTTGAAAGGGTCAAAGTTACTTTAATTTTAAAGACCAACAGCTGCTGGGGAGAGTGGGTTTTTCTCACTTCTCATTCCTGAGTGCTATCCTGGAACCACCTTTTTTAGAATGATCTGGAGTATGAACTCAAGACTGGGATGTTGGAACCATTTAAAATACTAGTGCGACACTCAAAGGTAATATTTTATTTTAAGTCTTTGTGTTTATTGCAAACAATGAGATAATAACAGGAATCAGATAAAGGACCCTCATTTTCAAGAAATTTAATTTTTTTTGCGTTACGCGGGACTCTCACTGTTGTGGCCTCTCCCGTTGCGGAGCACAGGCTCCAGACGCACAGGCTCAGCGGCCACGGCTCACGGGCCCAGCCGCTCCGCGGCATGTGGGATCTTCCCGGACCGGGGCACGAACCTGTGCCCCCTGCATCGGCAGGCAGCCTCTCAACCACTGCGCCACCAGGGAAGCCCGGCAAATCCTTTTAAATTCTCTTTGCCCTGAAGAGGCATATTCTCTTCCCTTCCCAGATGAGCTACCAGAGCATCCTGGAGAGATCATTACGTGGCTCATTGGATTATAAAAGAGAAGGGTAAGAGATTAAAAAAACAAAAACAAACAAAAACTAAGCGTGTCTAAGTATGTTAGAATAAAGATAGGGCTAGGTTGAAATGTGAATGTGTAATCTTTAAAAAATTATGTATGTATAGCTTTCCTAGCTCTTTGATACACCAACCAGTAGTGTTAACCAGCTCACCAGGAAGACTAATATCTAAGAATGTAATCCTCACTGTTAAAAGGAACTAGGGCTTGTTGGAGCATAGCAGCTAGTGGCCACCAAGATTATTTTGCTCCACAGATGACATCATTGGTTATTTTTGGGTGGGCCTCTTTGACAGAGGAATTACTATTATGGTCACTCTGTTCTGCTGTTGAACAAGTCTTGAGAAAGGTCTTACTTCTCTGGAGGGAGATATAACACCTTAACATTACTCATGAGGTGACTTAGACCAAAAGCATTCATAAGAGAAAGTGCCATTTGCTCCTCCAGAGGGAATAATGTTGAAAACATTTTACAGATCTGGTCTCAAGAAGCTGTTAAGCTGTCACTGATGGCTTTTCACAGTGACACTGGAGGCCTTGACACTTGGCCCAGTGTTGGTGGTAAATAGAATCCAGTGTGCCACCTTCCAGTGAGGTTTAAGTGTTGTGTTTCTTTAATGAACCTTGAGTGGATCCCATCTCCAGACTACAGATTGTGGCATGGTTGATTACTAAGGCTTGTGAATGAAATGCCTTGACATATTTCATTAATGTTCTGTAATAATATAGCCAAATTTTCTCTCGTAGTTGTACATCGGTAGCCACTGGGTTATAGCAAAAGTCTCATGGGCTCACCTATCAGTATTTCAAAGGGAAATGTGAGCATCCCGGGCAAGATATTAGTTTATTTTTTGATGTTCCTCTTTTGCTGATTCTGAGTGATGTGGACAGTGGAAATGTTGAGTCTGTAAGACTCTCTGGACTTCTTGAGCAATAAAATGTGTGGTCATGTCACCAAAACTTTCAGAGTCTTGAATCTGGAGATGAAATCTTTGATTCTGAGTAACAGTGAACATATCAACTTATCTGCCTGAAGACAGACATACAATAAAACATAAATAATGTTTGTTTTCAGCTGGGTAAACCAATCCTGATATAGTGCTAGTTGTCTGAAAAGAAAAAAATTCTAAGTCTCCCTTTTTTGAGGGTCATGGCCTCCTGGCTTTACACTTAATATGTTTCTATTAGCTATAAACTTCTTTGTCTCTCTTTTTATGCTTAGGCCTAGAAAGCATAGGGAGCTGCCAGAGAGCCTCGTTTCTTTGTCCTGTATGAGATTTTCCAGGACCATCACTTCCCTGCTCCAATATATAGAATAATTTCTCTTCAAATTGCGCTGGTTCTTTTACAGGAGAATAACATCAGCATCTAAACTCCATGTTCGAAGCACGTATGTTTGATGGTTTCTTACAAGTCCTTGAGGTGTTAGCTTCATATAAGTAGTTGGTGCACCAGTGAATGAGCTACACAAAATATTATGTAAAGCTGTAAGGCTTGGCTAAAAGTAATTAATTGTCTAATCAGTCAATATGAATTAGTCAGTATTATTCACACTTAAACTACTAGATGAATAAAAGATTTAACATTACAGTTGCCTTTGGTGACCACCCTTTGGATATATTTTCACTAATATTGAACAGTCAGATTATTTTCTTCTTGAGTAATAATTTTCAGTTCTAGTGCAGTCATATAAACACTTGCACAGTATTTTAGTTCTATAATTTAAGTTCATTTTCAGTTCAAGGCGATTGATATTTCAATCTGACAGTTCTTACTTAGTGGCAGCTTTAGCTACAACTCCTTATTAGCTCTACCAGGCCACTTTATTAATTGAATGGAAAAAAAAATATGAGAAATATCATTTCTCTACCATCTTTCTAGTCCACCTGCAATGACCCAATACATAGTATGTATAAAAGACTCTCATATACAATACAAGCTCTCTGTCAGAGGAACTCATTTTATTTTCTACTCTTGATAGAAAAAGAAACTGTAGTAATTTTATTGAAATCTACATGTTTTAAGTGAACACATATCAAATGTAGAATATCTGTATGTATCTGTATTATATAGAATAGCTGTATTTTATAGATAGATAGATAGATAGATAGATAGATAGATAGATAGATAGATAGATAGATCTGTTTCTGGGCATTCTGTTCTGTTCCATTGGTTTGTTTGTTTTTCCCTGCACCAAAACCATACTCTTAATAACTGTAGTTTTAAAATAAGATGATATTTGTTAGGGAAAGTCCTCTTGCCTTGTCTTTCAAGAGTGTCTTGGCTTTTCTTAGACTTTTAAAGTTCAGTTTGGGGAGAATTGACATTTTTTATTGTTAAGTCTTCAAACCAGGAATATGGTGTATATCTTTTTATATAATGCTGGTGCCAAATTGGCAGTTGTGCCCCAAATTTAAAACAAGCAGTTTTGAATGTTCACTTATTTAGGTCTTCTTACATATATTTCAGTAAAGTTTTATGATTTTCTTCACATAAATTTTCACATCTTTTATTAGATTTATTTCTTGAATGATGTATTAGTTATCTGTTGCTGTGTAACAAATTACACCCCCCCCCAAAAAAAAAACCTAGTGACTTAAAAAACAATTAACATTTATTATTTCACAGTCTCTGTGCGTCAGGAATTTGGGAGGAGCTTAGCTGGATAATTCTGACTCAGGGGCTTATGAGGTTGCAATCCATTATGTCAACCAAGACTACAGTCATCAAAGGCTTGACTGGGGCTGGAGGATCCAGATTCAAAATGGCTCACTCATGTGGCTGCAAGGTCAGTCAGTGCTGGCTGCTCGCAGGAGGCCTCAGTTCCTCTCAATTTGGGTTTCTCCATAGTCCTACAAGTATTCGTCTTTACAACATGATGGCCAGTTTCTCCCCAGAGCAAGCAATCCAAGAGAGCAAGGCAGAAGCCACAGAGTCTTTTGTGAGTAGCCTCAGAAGTCACACTCCAACCCAATCTCCTAATGGTTATTCACATAACCCCTATTCGGTGTGGGGCGGGATTGCATAATGGCATGAATTCCAGGAGGTAAGAATCACCATTCAGAGATTGGCTACCACAGATGCTGTTTTAAGTAATTTCCTTTCATTTCATTTTCTGGTCATTGCTACTGCAATCAACTTTTTTGTTGTTGTTTATTTCTCTTACAATTAATGTTTGTATCCAGCAACCTTGCTAACTCTTATTATTCTACTAGTATCTGGGCATTCTTTCGGAATTTTTGAACATAGTCTATCTTTTGCAAATAGTATTTCCTTTCCAAACCTCCACTCCTTTTATTTTTTTTTCTTGACTTATTGTGCTGACCAGAACTGACAATATCACAATCATCTACGAATAATGACTTGTTTTTTGCTTTTCAATCTTTATTCCTTTTATTTCTTGTCTTACTGGCCAGACCTTCTGTATAATGTTGGATAAAAGCAGTGATAGCAAGTATCCTTGTATTATTCCTGATTTTTTTTTTTTCTTGGCCACGCCATGTGGCATGCGGGATCTTAGTTCCCCGACCAGGGATGGAACCTGTGCCCCCTGCAGTGGAAGCGCAGCCTTAACCACTGGACCGTCAGGGAAGTCCCAAAGCTTTGTAAGCATTGTTACCCAAGGGGCCAGCTCCCTTGAAAGGAGGAAGCCAAACACAGCTGATGGGTATCCTTGGGGGCAAAATTTAGTAATCCCCTCTGTCTTTACCCCATTTCAGCCCGTCACCTTGATGATTTCACTGCTGGTAACATTTCTTGAGAGTTTTGAGGTTTTTTGTTTGTTTGTTTGTTTTGGCTGCATTGGGTGTTCGTTGCTGCACATGGGCTTTCTCTAGTTGCAGTGAACGGGGGCTACTCTTTGTTGCGGTACTCAGGCTTCTCACTGCGGTGGCTTCTCTTGTTGCGGAGCATGGGCTCTAGGCACGCAGGCTTCAGTAGTTGTGGCACATGGGCTTAGTTGCTCCGTGGCATGTGGGATCTTCCCGGACCAGGAATGGAACCCGTGTCCCCGGCATTGGCAGGTGGATTCTTAATCACTGCACCACCAGGGAAGTCCCTGATAACATTTCTTAAGATGAGAATCAGTTTTGTCCCTCGACCTAATCAGACTCTTGGGTCTGGATTTTTCTTCTTGCCAAGTGCAAGAAGGTGAAAATGGGGGCTCAGGACCTTCAGACCTAGAAAGATACCATGTGAAACCCAGTATCTTTGATAGGGGCCTGATACATAGTAAACACTTAATAAATCTTCTTGGTCTTCTTTTTCCAAACAGATCCCGAATCAGCAAAGTAGAGCTCTTTAGATCATTCCAGAAGCTGCTAAGCAGTATTTCAGAGGACAAGTGGCCAGACTCCCTCAGGTGATGCCATTGACCTATGTTTTTTCATATTTAGGAAGACTTCTGGTTTAATTCTGCTTATGAATGGCAGGAAGCTTTGGCAGGAATGGTGGTTCAGTAGGCGAGTAGGTACTTATTACTAACCACATGCTCTTCAATCCCCATGGCCCCATTTGCAGATATGTGTATGATCTGAGCTGTGGGAGATGGGTAGTTGATAATACAGAGTCACACGAGCCTAAGGGCAGAATTGGGGCCTGGGCCATTACAGGCCCTCCTCTTGTTCCACCTCCAGATGGACAGCATTGTGGAAATGTGAGTGCTTGGGGAGCAATAGATTCTGTTGGGAATATCATTCTCTTCTCTTTTTCTTTTGTTCACATCACTGCTTGCGAACGGAAGCTCGAAGACTTAAATTACTTTCCAAACAGGAATGTAGAGACCTATAAAACCACTTCTGGGGCAGGTGGGTGGGTGGAATTCAGATACTAACTACCCAGAGTTAGGCCAAATCTCACAGGGTAGGGGCACAGCCCCCACAAACTGACCTCACTGCAGGACACCAGCCATATACTGGGGGGGCCCCAAAGCCACTTACACTTCTGACCAACTGACTACAAACTCAGGTTCCTACTTCCCCCTCAGGTTCAATAATTCACTAGAAAAACTCACAGAATTCAGGAAAGCACCATACTTACAATTACCTTTTATTATGAAGGATACAAATAAGGACCAGAGGAAAGAAGGGACACATAGGGCAAGGTCTCCAAGGGTCCCCAACCTGACACTTCTGTGTCCCCAGGATGCATCACCCTCCCAGCATGTCACTCTCTGTCACCAACCAGGAAGCTGACCTGAGCTTCAGTGCTCAGCGTGTTTAGTGTGGTTTCATCAATAAGCATGATTAATAGAATTGTTGGCCACATGATGTGGTTGAACTCAGTCTCCACCTTCCAACATCCCCACCCCAGGAGGTCAGACTGATATCAGATGGCTCAAAGCCCCAACTTTCTAAACTCATGGTTGGTCTTTCTGGCATGGCCAGCCCATCCTGAAATTATCTAGGGCCCACCATGAGTCATCTCGTTAAGCAAAAACTTAGGTGTGATCTGAGGGGTCCACCATGAATAACAAAGACATTCCTATCATTAGGGGAATTCTAAGGGCTTAGAGGCTCCCTGCCAGGAACTGACAACAAAGATCAGCCAAAGTCTTTTTTATACAACAGTGGGGAAGCGAAGGCGTAGCTATATGCTTCCATATGAAGAGGCTACCACCTGTTTTCACCATCATGCATCCTACAGTCAGTATTGATGCCCTCCGTCATCCATGGTCAGTTTGCTTGTTTCTTGTCTGGAAGAATGAATCAGACTGGAACTGGGTGGGTTTCCGTACATTCTGTGACTTAAAAACAAATCTGGACTTAGGTAAGGAGAGACTTCATTCAAAAGGATTATTGTAATAAGAGAAAGGGCCTGTTACAATAGGAGGAGGACTAACGCAATAGCAAGGGCACTGCAGTCTTAAGATCTGTAAGCCTCTTGAAGAGCAGGTGCAAAGGAATTTTCTTTTATACGGAGAGAGAAGCAAAGTTAGACAGAGCCGGGAATGGGGGAGTAGGACGAGCCGGTAGTGTGATGGAACAATTGAACAGGAAGTGTTGATTCTCAGGAGGGGCTGTTAAAAGAAGGGCTTGTTACACATGCTGATGCTGGCTCAGGCTGAAAGTGGCTCAAAGTTCAGGGGTCTGGGGGAAGGAGAGAAGCATAACTAATTGGTCAAATTAGCAGGCATGTGGTTGAGATTTTGTCAGTGGGTACAGTTCAGCTAATCATTATGAGGCAAAGAATGGGGTCTGTGTCTGGCCTTGTTAGAGGTAAGCGAGGGGGGGCATTCATGAGTCTGTCTAAGCCATGAAGAAGGGTGGTTCTTTGCAGTCAGCCACTTCCCACAACACAGAAGTGTGGGATGGAGATTTCTTAACCATAGCTTGTTTGGGGAACTGAGGGCTCAGGTAAAGTTTAACATTGTCATGTGTGTGGTTCCCATCCATTAACCACCAAAAAGCTATGGGAAATTGATCAAACAATGAAAATCAGTGTTTGCTACCATTAGCAACTTTAATCTTTGCTGAAGTGAGTGAAGAAACAACTTGGGTCTCCTCAGATCTTGGCAAAGAACGAAAGAGTAGAAGCAGGATAAAACCTGATTCAATGAGACATGAGGCTCAGTTTCTTCAGCTGTGAGATGGCAAGGACAGAGCTCAAGGTCGGGGCTGGATCGAGAAGAGGGCTCAGAGGAGCCTGACTCAAGTTTGATCAAAGGAAAGAATCTTTGTCACAAGAAAATCTTTTGATCTGGGCGTGAGTATTATAGATATTATTCAGCACGTCGGCCATTCTTCAGCAGTCAGAGACACTAAGGGATTTGGGAAGGGGTATTGGCTGGCAGTACATAGGAGAATATGATTAAGATGGAAAGTGCTTTGGGAAAATGCAGTTGAGAAATTTCTAACAGCTAGATCCTAATGGTGGAAATTATAGACACATAGAAAATTTTAAACCAAGTAGTAGATACAGTTATTCTTGTTTATCTGATTCCACCAGGACCAGACAAAACTAGCATTCTGTTTATTCTTACCTGTTTTAATCCATGCTGTTTTCTAGTGAATTCCCTACAAAGGAGGTAAGAGTCAGCATAGGACAGCATAACAAAATCCTCCTGCTTCCTAAGTCTCTTGTAATAAATCTGTCCAGCCTATTGCTGAGGTGTCTTGCTGGCCACGGTGGTGAGCTGTCCAGCGAGAACTTGTGTGCTTGGTGGTGTGTGTGCATTAGGGTGCAGAAGCTAGTGACGTACCATGAGTACAAGGAGGCCGCATCCACTTACCAGCAGGCCTGGAGCGCACTCCGAAAGCAGGCATTTGGATCCTGGATCAGAAACCCACCGGATTATCAACAATTTAAATGAGCAAAGTTTACTGGCAGCAGGGTGTTTTCCATTCATTCATTCTGGACTGCCTTCTTCCTACGTGCTGGATAAGCCTTAGCTTTTCTTGTGGCTGATCAGGAAAAAAAGACTGCCATCTACCAGAGTAAAATATCTCTTCTGTGTGAGATGGATGGAATTCTGGACATGGAACAATCTATACTTGACTGAAGTAGCTCACTGCTAAAACAGCATCTTGCTAATGACCTTGGTATGTGTCCTGTGTTTTATTGCTTCTCTAAGAATAAGAATTTGGAATGTGATGCTTTAAAAGTACTCTGCAATAGCTCCATTTTGTCTGTTCCTACATTGACTTGGCAAGTACTTATTGGGCTGAGATGATGTTTGAATCTCTGCAAGTTTTAGAGTTTCGCCTGTCATAGTGGACATGTATTTTGTATATCCAGTCTTTTTTCCTTTGGAGAACCACCCTTTCCTGCTTTACCCATGCTTGGATGAAGTGAACTTTACTCCTTGGCTCCAGGAATGTGAGCCAGCCCTGAACAGTCCTGGAACTAGTGCCAGAGTGATCAGGTAAGATTCTCTCTCCTTTTGTATCGGGAGCTATAAACGCCACGTAATCTTGGGATTGCCTGTGGTTGCCGTTGCCTACTACATAGAGACAGCCAGCTTGAGAACAAAGGCAATGAAGGAAACAGCTGAGAGAATCAGAGCTCTCGTGACCTTGTCTGGATGCCTGAAACTAGTGCCTACTCTGGACTTCAATTATGTGAGATAAATTCCTATTGTTGTTTTGAGTAAGCCTGTTTGAGACCGTTTTCCTATGACTTTCAATGGAAAGAGTTCTGTCTAAAAGGCCAAAAGTCCCTATAGTAATTCAGCAGCAGAGCTAGCAATCAATGCTGTTTTTACTAACAACTAATGTTTAACTTTCAACCTCTTCACACTCTAATTTATTGACTAAAAGTGGAAGTTCTCCATGTTGGGATTACTCAAGGTCATTGTTGGTTCTTCAGTATTTCCTTATACCTTTAAATATTTTAAATAACAGCTTTATTGACATATAATTCACATACCATAAAATTCACCCATTTAAAGTGTACAGTTTGGTGGGTTTTAGTATATCCACAAAGGTGTGCAAACATCACCACGATCAATTTTAGAACATTTTTGTTCTCATCTGGGGGAGGCGGGGGGATGCTGTTTGACCCAGTACAGTATCCATTAGCAGCCGCTCCTCATTTCCCCTCAACCCCCTCAGCTCCAGGGCAAACAGTAATCTACTTTGTGTCTCTATGGATTTCCCTGTTTTGAAGATTTCATATAATGGAATCATACAATATGTGGTCTTTTGTGACTGCCTTCTTTCACTTAACATGATGTTTTAAGATTCATGATGTTATAACGTGAATTGGTAGCATGAGTCAGTACTTTATTCCTTTTTATGGAATAAAAATAATATTCAGTTCTATGGATATACCACATTTTGTTTATCTAATCATCAACTGATGGACATTTAGGTTGTTTCCACTTTTTGGCTATTGTGAATAGTGCTGCTATAATCATTCATATACAAGTTTGCATGTGAACATATGTTCTTAATTTTTTTTTATTACAGAAGTAATACGTAAGTTTTTCTTTTTCTTTTTTTTTTTTAATTTACCATTGTAACTTTTTTTTTTTTTGGCTGTGCTGTGCGGCTTGCAGGATCTTAGTTCCCTGACCAGGGCTTGAACCCAGGCCACGGCAGTGAAATCACCGAGTCCTAACCACTGGACCACCGGGGAATTCCCCCATAAGTTTTTCATAACAAGTTATCCTTGAACTTTTTTCTATAAGGAATCCTTTTAGATAGCAGGAAAGAAAGACAAAAACATCACTACCTGAAGGCCAGACCCCTACCATATGCTACTTCAATCAGAGAGATCCTTTTGCCTGACCCCAAATCCTATGATATGAGAGCAGTTAAGATACCTCGATTGGCAGAAGCTTTTTTTTTTTTTGCGGTACGCGGGCCTCTCATTGCTGTGGCCTCTCCCGCTGCGGAGCACAGGCTCCAGATGCGCAGGCCCAGCGGCCATGGCCCACAGGCGCAGCCGCTCCGTGGCATGTGGGATCCTCCCAGACCGGGGCACGAACCCATGTCCCCTGCATTGGCAGGTGGACTCTCAACCACTGCGCCACCAGGGAAGCCCTGGCAGAAGCTTTTATCCACAGAAAATTATGCATCTCTCTCTCTCATGAGATTCTTTTTTTTTTTTAATATTTTTTTATTTTGTCTGCGCCAGTTCTTAGTTGCAGCATGTGGGATCTTCGTTGTGGCATGCGGACTTCTTATTTGCAGCATGCAGACTCTTAGTTGCGGCATGAGGACTTCTTAGTTGTGGCATGCGAACTCTTAGTTGCGGCACGCGAACTCTTAGTTGCGTCATGCATGTGGGATCTAGTTCCCCAACCAGGGATCAAAACCAGCCCCCATGCATGGGGAGTGCGAAATCTTACCCACTGGACCACCAGGAAAGTCCCGAGATTCTATTTTAAAGGATAAAGATTTATATGAGAATGTAAGGAGATAGTCTTTTTATTCCTAAATTTTATAGTGTTCATCACATGTGCACCCAAAAAACTAAATATTAAGAACACTCCTGAATTTACGCTTCAGAACAGAGACTGGCAAAACCCTGAAAGATAGAGACCAGAGGCAGCTTCACCTTGGACTCTGCCTGTTTTCTCAAGAGCTAAAAGGGGAGCTTAGACAGCCAACTTCCAACATTTTGCTTTAATCTCTTAAAACCCAAGTTTAGGGACTTCCCTGGCAGTCCAGTGGTTGGGACTCCATGCTTCCACTGCAGGGGACATGCGTTTGATCCCTGGTCGGGGAACTAGATCCCACATGCCACGTGGTGCTGCCAAAAAAAAACACCCCAAAAACAAAGCCAAACAAAACAAAAACCCAAGTTTAGAATCTCACCTATGCCTTAAAATCACATCTCTGCAATATTGGCAGTTTCTCGGACTTCATACATTTAGATCATATGTTTTTACGGATAACTGCTTCCAATTTTTAAGTACCTTTTTAGACACTTGTTATAGGACATCCCTGGTGGCGCAGTGGTTAAGAATCTGCGTGCCAATGCAGGGGACGTGGGTTCTATCCCTGGTCTGGGAAGATCCCCCATGCCAGGGAACAACTAAGCCCATGCGCCACAACTACTGAGCCTGTGCTCTAGAGCCTACGAGCCACAACTACTGAGCCCACGTGCCACAACTACTGAAGCCCCCACAATGAGAAGCCCGCTCATTGCAACGAAGGGTAGCCCCTGCTCACTGCAACTAGAGGAAGCCTGCATGCAGCAACGAAGACCCAACGCAGCCAAAAGTAAATAAATAAATTTATAAAAACTTGTTATAGAAGTTTTTAAATAGACAAAAAGTAGAATAGCACAATGGGCCTCCATGTACCCATCACCCAGACTTAACAATCATCAGCTTTATGCTGTTGTTATCTAATCTATTCCCCCCTCCCCTCCAATTTTGTTTTTCTTGGAATATTTTAAAGTGAATTCTACCCAACAAAATTAACAATCATTCCTTAATATTTATTATGCAGGCTGTGTTTTATTTCCCCTGTTGTCTCAAAAATGTCTTCTGACTATTGTTTTGTTGAAATTAGGATCCAAACAATGTCCACACAATGCATTGGATTGACGTGTCTTTTTCTCACTAAATCTGTAGCAGTTCACTCTCCTTTTTGTGTGCTTAACAAATGGGTTATTTGTCCTGTAGACTGTCCCCCATCCAGGATTTGGCTGCTTATTTCCTCCAGTGTTGATAGCAGGTTCTCTCTCCCTCATATTTCCTATAAATTTGTGGTTACGTGGAGAGGCTTGATTACATTCAGGTTCAGTTCTTTTCAGGTGGTTCTGCACAACATAGGGCTGTCCCGCTTTCAGTGATTAATCAGTGGGTTCATTGGTATCAGCCTGATCTATCCCATCACCCTTTTACAGAATGGTTTTAGCAACTGTGTCACGAGGTCCCCAAGACCACCCTTAGGTTGATTCACTAGACAGACTCACAGAACTCAGAAAAACTGTTAGTTACCATTTATTACAGTGAAATTCAGCAAAGGGAAAGGCACATGGGCGAAGTCCAGGAGACAGTCTGCACAAGCTTCTAGTTGTCCTCTCTGCTAACCTTGTGTCTCTGATGCTTTGACATCTTTGCCTTGCTGACCCTGGAGAGACTGCCCCTCCCAGGGATAGCCAGTTTCTAGGGATAGCGACTCATCTCTGAGCACACCTTTTGTACGTATACCAACCAATCCAGAGCCCATACCCCAACCACCTCCTTTCTGGGGCTCTCACATTCTGGGCCACTATCCACCTGCCCTAATCACACCAGGGCCAGGCACCAGAAAACCAGGGGCAGTCACTGTGCCTCCAGTCTACTGAAATTAGTCAAACCAGCCAATCCCAAGCCTGTTTACCTTGCCCGTCCCGTCCCTTCCCCTTCACAGTAATGGCTCTTGCCCACATTTCCTCCTTCCTCCCTGTGCCTCCTGACCCACCCTGGTGCTTCCCTAGGTGGCTCATCCTGCCGTGTCATGCTCCCTCCTCCTATATTTTAGAACATTCTCCCAGGGCAATCAATATTTAGTTTTTTGGGTGCACATGTGACAAACACAGCACTTAATTCTCGGGGCAACGATGTGTGACTGTATGTGCAAAATGTTGCCAATCAGGGAAGTTCACCTGAGCCTTGGGTGCTGACACCCTATGGTGCACAGGACAACCCCCCGCAACAAAGAATTATCCAGCCCAAAATGTCAGTTGTGCTGAGATTGAAAAACCAGATCTAGGGATTGTGAGGTTTTTTGATTTTTTTTGTTTTTGGCCTCGCCTCGCGGCTTGCAGGATCTCAGTTCCCCAACCACGGATTGAACCTGGGCCACAGCAGTGAAAGCCCCGAATCCTAACCACTAGACCACCAGGGAACTCCCAGATTGTGAACATTTTAAAGTCACTTGAAATAGTTCCTCTGTAGTTAGTGCTTCAAATATATATAGTTAATTTTGTCTCCTTTCGCTTTCAATTTTTAGGGGGACTTTTTTAAAAATTATGTAAAATATTTAAAACAAGTTTTTGTTTTGTTTTGTTTTGTTTTTGCGGTACGCAGGCCTCTCACTGTTGTGGCCTCTCCCATTGCGGAGCACAGACTCCAGACGCGCAGGCTCAGTGGCCGTGGCTCATGGGCCCAGCCGCTCCGCGGCATGTGGGACCTTCCCGGACCAGGGCACGAACCCGTGTCCCCTGCATCGGCAGGCGGACTCTCAACACTGCGCCACCAGGGAAGCCCCAAGTTTTTTTTTTTAAGGTAGATTCAGAGAGGTCTTACATCCTTGTCCCCTCACCTCTGTTTCTTCCTGCCCCCAGCAGTAACCATTTTTATTAGTTGGTGGACATTTCATATTCTTTCTTCTTGAAATACTCTGTGAATAGCCTACATAGAATATTTTATATTTTTGCCAATGTATATTTTGGATAGATTCTTAGAGGTGGGATTCACTGTGTCAAAGGGTAAATGAACATATAATTTTTCTTTATTGAAATGTCTTCAAAATTCTGTTTCTAAATACAATGAAGTGCAAAAAAAAATAGCAAAATGTAGGACACCATTATAACATTCCATTTCTAAAAAAGAGAAGGATGAGAGGTATATATCTATGTTTTGCTAAACTAGCTCTGAATAGATGCACAGGAAACCACTAACACAGGGCCTATAGGGTGGGAAAGGGAATGGCTGGGGCCTGGGAGTGGGAGGGAGACTTCTTGTTTTTAAAATTTTGAACCATGTTAATATAGTGTCTATTTTTAAAAGTAAAATTTAGAAAATGAAAAAAAATAGAAAAAGTTTAAAATATCAATAGTTTTAAACTGTAGAAAAGCCGCAACATACTCAGAAGTGACATTGCATAGGGAAGAGGGATTCAGCATGCTTTAGGCAGCTAATTCCGCAGAATTCTCTCTTTACTAACAAAATGTCTTCTGAAATTTGGCTCTTTCAGAGAAGTTTACATTTTCAGCATTGCTTCCTCTTTATTCTGTGTTCACAAGTGGGTTCCAATGTTATGACTATGTGTGCATAATTTTTATTCTCTTAGAATTTTTAAAAGTTGTCTTGATTTAAATAATTTTGTGTATATATTCCATTTAGTCATTTCTGCCTCAAAACATGGGGTTAAATGCCTTTTTTTTTAATGGTGTTTTTTGGTGCCAAGCATTAGCTCACTGTCTGGGGAGACAAGCTGATGCGGAGAAAATGATCCAGGCTGGCCGTCAGCGCTCTGCTTAAAAGAGAAGCAGGCCCCGTATGATTTGGTCGTGTCTGTGGCTGGTGGAAAGCTGCCTTCACCTGGACCTTGCCAACACTTTTTGGCCTTAAGACAATGTTCTGAGCAAGCCTTAGCCAAAGTTTTCCAGTTTCTAAAACCCAGATCCCTTGCTGACTAAATAGCTTTGGACAATGTTAGGTTTTTAACTGCCTCTGCCCTCCTGTAATGATGTCTGGGGAAGTCAGAGGAGCTGTGAAGAGGAATCCCACTGCAGCAGAAGGTTATCGAAACTAGGAAACAGCTTCCAAGTAGAAAGATAATGCATATGTGCTCACTTTCAAGGGCTCAGGCAATTCTTTCCATAGGAACAGAGGCAGCTACTCTAAAGGAGTGGTGTGTTACAGAAAGAGCCAAGAAGGCAGATATTTTGGAGATAGCAACTTTATTTTCCAGAAGGTAGAGTTCTTTTTATACCACATATTGAGGAATCATAGTTGGCCTTTGCTTCTTATAAACGTGGATGCCTTTAACCCTAAATATGTCTGTGCTGGGGCTAAGGCTGACTTTCTGGAAGAATGTCCAGATGGATCCAAAACAAATCTTAAGTAGTACTTGCGGTCCAAAAGGGAGAGGAAAATTCTGCAAAGAGACATTTCAGGGCTTCAGGCAAATTCACATGCATTCAATTTTTATTTCTTAAAACTGGAGCCCCGAAACTTAATCAAAAGGGATGGAAATCAGAGCAGGGGTTGTTGCTGGGTGCAGGAAGATGGGACAAGGGAGTTGAGTGGAAAAAGGCCCAAGGGAACTTTCTAGGATGATGGAAACATTCCATGTTTCGACTGGAGTTTTGATCACGTGGGTGTAAACATTTGTCAAAATGTATTACGCTCTACACTTAAGATCTGTGCATTTTATTGTGTGGAATTATATCAGTATAAAAATGTTAAAAAAAAAAAAAACCCAGTCCTTATTAGTGACTTGGCATAGTAGAATAAACTTTGGTCTGGATATTCAAGTAATTATGTTCTAGTACCAACTCTGCCACTACTTCCTATGTGGATGTGGGGAAAGCATTTAATCTCTTCATTCTGTCACCTGACCTAGAAAATGAGGCCTCAGGATAAGGATGCTCAATTTTTTTCCACTTGTATTAGGATTTCTCATAAAAATTCTTAACTCGGTAGATAATACAAAGAGAAATTTTCTCCAGGAAACTAAGCCCATTGATGCTGTGAGATATGTATGCCCTCAGTCGTGTTGGTAACAAGGGAGGGATGGAAATAATTTTTGTCTTTGTAACCTGGGCTCTGGATTTTGGTGTGAATTTTTTGTCCCTCATCCCAGTGAGCTAGCAGGATGAGGAACCAGCTTTTAGAACTAAGCGTGTTCAGCACTGCTCTTCAGTCTCCAGATTCAGGAACTGTCTTGATGGGAAAAAGGCAAAGGCAGAAAGTCGCTCCAAGTGGGGACCCAGGCTGCCAAATGTTGGTCGCAAGCACATGTTCCATGAACTTGGGCTTGGCTCCAGACGGAGAAGAGCTCACAATGGAAACAGTGATGGCTGTTTGCTCAGGCAGCCAAGAGAATGAAAAGCACATTGAAACCCAGCAGTGTCTCCATGGGCAGAGGCACGGTGGGCCCCTGGGTGGTGAAACCAACCTGACAACAGAGCAGGATCAGAGAGCCTATTCCCAGCATCTTTCTTCAGTTCAACAACAGACCTTTATGTGCAACCTCTCAGGAAATCTCTGAGAAGTTAAACCGTGGGCCATGCCACAACTACTGAAGCCCGCGCGCCTAAAGCCCGTGCTTCACAACAAAATAAGCCACTGCAATGAGAAGCCCTCGCACCGCAACGAAAAGTAGCCCCCACTTGCCACAACTAGAGAAAGCCCATGCGCAGCAACGAAGAACCAATGCAGCCAAAAGTAAACAAATAAATTAAAAAAAAAAAACGGAATTAAACTGTGGGCAACCCGAGCTTTGCCCAGCAATAGAGGCACCCTCAATCTAGTCTGCCCCAGTTTTAATTGAATTAGCTTCTATTAATTGAGAGAAAGCAAAGAGCTCTTCTCAATATATGTTCCCTGTCCCTCCCCCCAAAGATTTCATCAACTTCCTTTTTTATTGCTGCTACTAGTGGACTATTTTGACCTCTAGTGAGTACCTTTTCAGTTGGTATTTTCATGCTATACTTTTCCTCATTTCCCCAGTGGTATGTGAATGCCCTCCTATCCCAGCACATCAGTAACTGCTGGGCTGAGAAAACAGCTGGCAGCGGGAGAAACCAGGCTTCGGGGCGAGGGAGCAAGAGTACAGTCTCAACAGGTCCGGATGACACCGTTCGCTCACCTGTGCCGATGCAGGCAGGTCACGCAGCCCAGCTCTTTGCCTCTCCCATGAAAGATGGGGTTGACCAATGTGGGTTAGTATTTTGCTTACATATACTTTGGAAGAATTCTGTTCGAAATAAAGGATGGCACGTAAACTATGGTGCAAAGGTTGTAAGCCCAAAGATATCCAGGAATAGGAAACGTTTAAAAAATAGGTGGCGTGAGCGACTTCCCTGGTGGTCCAGTGGGTAAGACTCCACGCTCCCAATGCAGGGGGCCCGGGTTCGATCCCTGGTGGGGAACGAGATCCGGCATGCATGCCGCAACTAAGAAGCCCACATGCCTCAACTAAGACCCAGTGCAGCCTAAATAAATGAATAGATAAATAAAATTTTTTTTAAAAAAAGTAGGTGGAGTGAACTGGCAAGTTCCTTGTCCAAAGAGGAGCCATTATTTTGTTCTGGCTGATTGTTGCCAGAACTTCAGAATTTTTTGAGGAGAAGCAAGAAAGTTGTGTTTTTACGTACATGTCTAGGGTCCACGTAGACACAGGCCTTCAGCTTCTAACCTCTGGTCTAGCAGAACAAGGATGGACTTTGGCCATAGACTTGAGTTTGAATTGTGACTCCAGGATGGACTGAGTGTGTGATCTTGGGTGGGTAAGTGCATTTTCAGAGCGTCAGTATCCTCACCTTTGACATGAGGGCAACACTACCCCGGCAGTGGGGTTGTGGCGATGAGATGAGATACTGTTCAGCACAGGCATGAGGAGGGCTGCCTACCGCGTGTGCAGTTCCTGCCTTGGTCTGTCACTGCCGCTTATAAGGTACTCTGCAGTTTACTGATCCTGATTTCCAGAACTTTTGCTAACAAACGTTAAGAGATCGTCCTTAGGAGAAGTGTGTTGGGCAGATGTTTGTGGAGCCCCTTGCTGTGCACCAGGCGTTTGTTTGCGTGCACCACCCCATCCCACATCTGGAAGCAGCAGCCTGTCTCCAGCAGCTAAGGAGGTGAGGAAGCAGAGCTGTTGATCACAGAGAAATATGTAGATCCTCCTACCTAACTCCGTGGCCTCGCCTTCCTGATGTCAACCACCAGGATTGTTTTTTTCTCCCTGAGGAAATAAAGATGAAAGGGGTAATTTAAAATCCACAATTGAGTAAGAGGTGGGCGGAGGGCACGGGAGGTGGTAGTCATCGCGTGTTGCCGGCCGGAAAGGGAACTGCGCGCTTGAGTTGACCAGGGACTGAGCGTTTCCGATCGCTTGGTAAACCTGGTGCACCACCATGCTGGCCGCAAGACTTGTGTGTCTCCGGACACTACCTTCCAGGGTTTTCCACCAGCTTTCACCAAGGCCTCCCCTGTTGTGAAGAATTCCATCACGAAAAATCAATGGCTCTTAACACCCAGCAGGGAATATGCCACCAGGACAAGAATTGGAATTTGGCGTGGGAAAACTAGCCAAGAACTCAAGGAGGCAGCTTTGGAACCATCATTGGAAAAAATATTTAAAATTGATCAGATGGGAAGATTGCTGGAGGGGCTGCTGTTGGTCTTAGAGCTTTGTGCTACTATGGCTTGGGAGTGTCTAATGAGATTGGAGCTATTTTTTTTTTTTTTTTTTTTTTTTTTTGCGGTACGCGGGCCTCTCACTGTTGTGGTGGCCTCTCCCGTTGCGGAGCACAGGCTCCGGACGCGCAGGCCCAGAGGCCATGGCTCACGGGCCCAGCCGCTCCGCGGCATGTGGGATCCTCCCCGACCGGGGCACGAACCCGTGTCCCCTGCATCAGCAGGCGGACTCTCAACCACTGCGCCACCAGGGAAGCCCAGAGATTGGAGCTATTGAAAAAGCTGTAATTTGGCCTCAGTATGTGAAGGATAGAATTCATACCACCTATATGTACTTAGCAGGAAGTATCGGCATAACAGCTTTGTCTGCCCTGGCAGTGAGCAGAACTCCTGCCCTCGTGAACTTCATGATGAAAGGCTCTTGGGTGACAATTGGTGCAACCTTTGCAGCCATGATTGGAGCTGGAATGCTGGTCCAGTCGATATCATATGACCAGAGCCCAGGCCCAAAGCATTTTGCTTGGTTACTACATTCTGGTGTGATGGGTGCAGTGGTGGCTCCTCTGACGATATTAGGGGGCGCCTCTTCTCATCACAGCTGCATGGTACACAGCTGGAATTCTGGGAGGCCTCTCCACTGTGGCCATATGTGCACCCAGTGAGAAGTTTTTGAACATGGGAGCACCCCTGGGCGTGGGCCTGGGTGTCGTCTTTGTGTCCTCACTAAGATCTATGTTTCTTCCACTTACCACTGTGGCTGGTGCCACTCTGTACTCACTGAAAATTTATGGTGGATTAGTTCTTTTCAGCATGTTTCTTCTGTATGATACACAGAAAGTAATCAAGCGTGCAGAAGTAGTACCAGTGTATGGAGTTCAAAAATACGATCCCATCATTTCGATGCTGGGAATCTACATGGATGTGAGTTGCCAGTATTCTGGCAACTAGAGTCAACAGAAAGAAATGAAGTGACTCAGCTTCTGACTTCCTTAATACATCAGATATCTGGCTTGTTTAATAGGGGCAGATATTCTTTTTTTTTTTTTTTTTTCAGTACGCGGGCCTCTCACCGTTGTGGCCTCTCCCGTCACGGAGCACAGGCTCCGGACGTGCAGGCTCAGCGGCCATGGCTCACGGGCCTGGCCGCTCCGCGGCATGTGGGGTCTTCCCAGAGCAGGGCACGAACCCGTGTCCCCTGCATCGGCAGGCGGACTCTCAACTACTGCGCCACCAGGGAAGCCTGGGGCAGATATTCTTTAAATAGTTTGTGCAAGCAGCTTTCGTTGAAGTTTAGAAGGTAAGAACTTGTCAACATTTCAGGTGTTCCAGTAATGTGATGCTTCAGGTCTGCTTTTTCTTCTGGAGAATAAACTCAGTAGTTCTCTTCCAAATAGCACACACATTTTCAATTCTCATGTTTGAGTAATTCGAAAATGTTCAAATGAATATGAAAACCAAGTTTTGTGTTGCAGGAATTTAAGTATTTTATCTATTTTTAAGTTTATTTGGTTAAATGAAATTTAGCAAACTTGTGTACCTGCATTTTTCATTTTGGATTGCAAAATATTAAAAAGTAACGTCATAAGTGATGTAGGGGTTTGGTAAAGGGACCAGAGAGAAGTAAAGCGACACCTGCAGTCTTTCTTCGAATACTTAGAACTTAGCACTCGTGTAATTGTGGTGAGCCAGTGAGGGGGTCTGGATGTTTGGAAACAAGTCATGGCCGTACATCTGCTGAACTTATCAGAAGCACTGAGCAGAAAACAAAGACATAAGTGATTCTCCAGGCTCTCCTTACGATATGGATGTGATCACGTTTGGCTTCTCATTGTTTGACACTGTTAGGAGAGTCCACAATGCTAATCATGTGGAGAATTCCTGTTGTATATATTATGTGTGTGTGTAAGTCTTACTTTTGAATTGTCTAGAACAAAACATGCTTAAAACACTCAGGAAAAAATATTCGAAGCATGAAAATTGTTGCATTTTTAAGTATACAAACAATACGTGCATAGTTGCTGAATATTTTTGCAAATTTATTGAAATGTTTAAAGGAATACATGCTTGCCTTTCTTATCTCTTCAGGCTTTAAAGCTTTTATCAGAAAAGCCTATTCGTGGTTTACACTTGAGATTATGAAAGCAGTCTTCCCCCTCAGATTTAGTTTCTTGCATTCCCTCTCAGAGGAATCACTAAAAAAAAGGAAGGCAAAGCGAGGCTTCTTTCATGAACTATATCAATCAAAAATGTAATGGAGAAAATGCTTCACTAGAGTTTCCCCTAGCAGAATTTTCCTTCTCTCCTCCATAGACCATTATTTATAAGTTTTTTGACACAGAAGAGTTATTTTTGTAAGTTCTTATGAATGAAATGTGTATGATTATTGAGATACTTGGTGTTTTGACAAATATTTACTACAGTAATCCATAAATAACTATTCTACCCACCTCAAGTTACATAGGATGCCTATTTCTGAAATAATAAAGGTTCTAGCAAGAAAAAATTTAAAAAATAAAATCCCCAATTGTGCTTTTTAAAGCATTCTACCATTCAGCCTAATGAAGAGTGAGGCTTTTGAGAATAAGAACATTTACATGGCCTCCTTCTAAATTCTCCTTGAAGGAGATGCTTGGGCCCCCTTTGGAATTGGTGCCCTGGTGCACATACCTGCCCCATGCCTTCTGTGTGGCTACAGTACATACTTTACGTATTTCAGCCACTGCTGCAACATTAAGATGCATTAGCACTTGTTAGGTAGGCTCTCAGTCCCAGGTGGACCTGTCATATATCTTCTGAAACCATCAGTATATCAGGCTTTGTGCTGTGCACCTGAAATACAAGGAGGGGGGTTAGTCCTCTTGTTAACTCCTTGACTGATAGGGAAGGTGGGAAAGTGACTTTGCAGGGAACACAAGGATGGCCGTGATAGAGGTCTAATTCCCAACTTGGGAGAGGAAGGGGCACAGGAAGATCTCATAGGCCCAGGTATACTTGCTCAGAGGTGAAGGGGAAGCAAACAAAGAGAAACTGGTGGCGCACATAGGGACAGCTTTGAGAGAAGGGTATTTGAGGTAGAGAATCAACGTATGCAAAGGCCAGAGATGACAGCTCTGCGTGGCTGGGCTGGGGGAGTGTGGGAGGGGTTGGAGAGGCACTCGGGGCAAATCGGTGAGGACTTTTGAGTCCTGCAAAGGAGAATGGTTTTATCCCAATGACTTGCCACTTAAAGGATTTTTGAGGAAAGGGTATTGGGATGGAAGTTGCATTTTAGCGATATCGCTCTCCTCTGTAACAAGGAGGATGGATTAGTCAGGGACAGGGATGGTGGCAGGGAGACCACAGTTGGGGGATTACTGTAATAATAAGAGAAATGATGAGGCCCAGACAATAACAGTTTTAGGAGCCATTGGGAGGGGACTGACTTGAGAAATATGCAGAGGCTGGTGAGGCTGATTGGCTGATTGCGGTAGGGGATGAGGATTGAGGGAGCATTGAGGATGGCTCTCAGGTTCCTGTGTGGGTGAGAGGAGGGAAGGGGGTGCTGTATATGAGGAAAGGGGATCCAGGAAGAGGAGCTGCTCTGGGCTGGGGAGGGGGTCAGTGGCAGGAGTTGCAGGCAGGGGACGATGAGCTCAGACAGTTGGGATTTCTGTGATACTGCTGGCCAAGGACCTAAGAGGGGACATTTGGAAGGACTGGCTTGGGGCTCAGGAGAGAGATGGACTGAGGATCAAGATTTTGGAGTCATTTATAGGAGGTCTTTAAAGACACGGGTTAGGATAAAACCATCCAAGGAGAATGTGTAGAGAATGAGAAGAAAAGGGGACCCTGGACTGAACCCTGGGGAACATGGAGAGTTCAGGAGTAGGTGGAGAAGCACAAGAAGGAGTGTGACCAAGAGGCCAGAGGAAAATCAGGAGAACGGCAACTAGGAGCTTCAAAGAGGGAGTAATCTGGAGTGTAGAATATATTAAAAGAAAGAGAGACAAGGAAGGTAAGAATTAAGAACCTCGTGGTTCCCCTCCAGCCCCTCAGCTGGGCGGACAAGGTTATTTTTGGTAACCTCAGCAAAGGCAGGGTCAGGGAAGTAGAAGCTGGCCTCTCCTGGGCTGAGGAGTGAAGGGGAGTGAGAAATTGGAGGCACCCGTGTGCTGTTCTTTGAGAAGGACCCAATCCCTGTTCTCACTGATGTAACTTAAAAAGTTATTTAATAGTTCAAACATAACAATAAAAAGAAATAACAGCAGTAAATATTTTGCTATATTTGCTTCAGGTTTTTATTTTCTGGAGAAATAAAACATGACTAGCTATATTTGAAACCCCACATTGACCCCTCCCTGATACTGTTCCCCTCCTTCCATTAGGTAACCACCACCCTGAATTGCATGGTTATACTTTTATTACATAACTTTATATCTGTGAGCAATACTTAGAATTGTTTTCCATGTTTTTAAACTTTATAGAAATGATATGCTGAATATACTTCTGCATCTTGCTTTTTTCATTCATCAGCACCATTTTGGAGATTTATTTATGTTAACATATGTAGTTCTAGTGCATTCATTTTAACCGCTATATAGTATTCCTTTGTATGGCTATACCACATATTATCCTTCTGTTCTCCTGTTGCCGGACATTTAGTCTGTTTCCAATTCTTGGCTCATGTAGACAAGGCTGCAGTGATCATTCTTGTACACGTCTCTTGTACATGGGTGGGGATATTTCTAGGATATATACCTAGACATGGAATTTGCTAGGTCATGGGTTATCTGCATCTTCAACTTAACTGAATATTGTCAGATTGCTTTCCAGTGTGATGGTACCAGTTTACACCCACACAGCAGTTTATGAGGATTCCAGATGTTTCATATCCTCCCTAACATTTTATATGTTGAAACTTTAGCCAATCTGATGAGTGTGAAAAAATAAACCAGAGTTTACTTTCCTTTGCATTTCATAAGGCCACCAACTGTACAGTGCAAGTCTGCATCTTTTAGTGTAGAGGTTGTACACTGCACAACTCTAGGGGGCACCGTTCATATTGTAGTCTTTGTGAAAGGCACTCGATAGAGTTAGTGCATGGACAACATATACAGTGGACTGAAGTTAAGGATTCTTCGTCTTTGCCCATTGTTCTCTTGGGTGGTTTGTCTTATTGGAAGAGTTCTTTATTTATTTTGGATATTAATTCTTTTTTGGTTTATATTTGTTACAAACATTTTCATCCAATCTGCAGCTTCTATTAATTTTGTTTAAATAAAGTGTTTAATTCTTTAAAGTTATGAAGCTTTTTCAAATTCCATAATATATGTGGTCACCTTTTATTAAAGAGAGGTGGAGTGATATTCCCATTTAATAAGACAAATCTTTTGTGACATCAAAACAACTTTTCAGCATGCCCTCAGTAAAAATATTACTGAAGAATAATATTGAGGAAATAAAAAACATAATTTTTAAAATTTTAATGTGATAGACCTAGAGTCTGTCATACAGAGTGAAGTAAGTCAGAAGGAGAAAAACAAATACCGTATGCTAACACATATATATGGAATCTAAGAAACAAAAAAATGTCATAAGAACCTAGGGGTAAGACGAGAATAAAGACACAGACCTACTAGAGCATGGACTTGAGGATATGGGGAGGGGGAAGGGTAAGCTGTGACAAAGTGAGAGAGTGGCATAGACATATATATACTACCAAACGTAAAATAGATAGCTAGTGGGAAGCAGTCACATAGCACAGGGAGATCAGCTAGGTGGTTTGTGACCATCCAGAGGGGTGGGATAGGGAGGGAGACGCAAGAGGGAAGAGATATGGCAACATATGTATATGTATAACTGATTCACTTTGTTATAAAGCAGAAACTAACGCACCATTGTAAAGCAATTATACTCCAATAAAGATGTTAAAAAAATTTTTAATGTACTTAAATTTAACCTTTTTCTTTATTGTTTGTATTTTTGTAGCTTATCTTAAGAACTTCCTCCCAACTCTTTTTATTTTTTATTTTTTTTGCGGTACGCGGGTCTCTCACCGCCGTGGCCTCTCCCGTTGTGGAGCACAGGCTCCGGACGCGCAGGCTCAGCGGCCATGGCCCACGGGCCCAGCCGCTCCGCGGCATGTGGGACCCTCCCGGACCGGGGCACGAACCCGCGTCCCCTGCATCGGCAGGCGGACTCTGAACCACTGTGCTACCAGGGAAGTCCCCAACTCTTTTTATTTTGAATTTTTATTTTATATTGGAGTATAGTTGATTAACAATGTTGTGTTAGTTTCAGGTGTACAGCAAAGTGATTCAGTTATATATATATACATGTATCTATTCTTTTTCAAATTCTTTTCCCATTTAGGATATTACAGAATATTGAGCAGAGTTCCCTGTGCTATACAGTAGGTCCTTGTTGGTTATCTATTTTAAATATAGTAGTGTGTACATTGTCAGTCCCAAACTCCCAATTTATCCCTCCCCCCTTACCTTTCCCCTTTGGCAACCATAAGTTTGTCTTCCAGGTCTGTGAGCCTGTTTCTGTTTTGTAAATAAGTTCATTTGTATCACTTTTTTTTTTTTTTTTTTTTTTTAGATTCAGCATGTAAGTGGTATCATGTGATATTTGTCTTTGTCTGGCTTACTTCACTTAGTATAATAATCTCCAGGTCCATCCATGTTGCTGCAAATGGCATTATTTCGTTCTTTTTAAAGTTTTGCTTTTCCAGCTTTAGATGTTTAATTCACCTTGAATTTATTTTATAATCCTGTTATATAGTATAGGAATCTATTTTCATGTATATATAACCAATTTTAAATAATGGATTAACTAGTTCATCATTTCCCCTTTGATTTTTCACTCCAGATACTTTAAAGTACTGCCTTTTTTTTTTTTTTTTTTTTGGCCATGCAGCTTGCGGGGATCTTAGTTCCCGGACCAGGGATAGAACCTGTGCCCCCTGCAGTGGAAGTGCAGAGTCCTAACCAGTAGACTGCCACAGAATTCCCAAAATACAGCTATGTTTTAAACATGGATCTGTTTCTGGGTTTCTGTTGTGTTCCCTGGTTTATGTGTCTGTCTCTTTGCCATATGGCACAGTCTTAATTACTTAATTACTGCTAATACAAATCTCCCTGGCCTGTTTTTCTTAACACTTCTTGGTTATCCTTGGCTTTTGCTCTCCTACATGGATTTTACCATCAATTGTCAGATACCACACATACACACACATACCTGATTGGGATTTTTATTGAAATTGCATTAAACTCACAGATTAACCTGGAGGCAATATGCATCTTTACCATATTGGATGTTCTCATCCTGGAATATGGTATATTAGTGTATCTTATATTAAGTTTATTCCTATGCACTTATACATTTTGCTCCTATTGAAACTGAAATTTTTTCCTGTAATATTCCCTAACTGGTTACAAATGGTGTGTAGAAACATCATCAATATTTGTAACTGATCTTGTATCCAGCAACTATGGAGAACTTTCTTATTCTAATTTGTATAGATTCTCTTAGATTTTTCTATGTGGATTATCACTGTCTGTATATTATGGTTTAGTCTTCCTTTCTGATTCTTATGGCTCTCATTTACATTTCCTCATTATATTCGTTTTATGCCAGGACAAAGTTGAGTAAAAGCACTGATCGCAGACTTCAACAGCTTCATTGAGATATAATTCACATACCATAAAGTTCACCCTTCAGATTTCCTTTTTTAGTTCCTGTTTTTAATAGGAATGCCTCTGAAATTTTACCATATAAGTAACTAATTGCTGCAGTCCCATTTGTTAACTGGTTCATCGTTTCCCTGATGACTTGTCATGCCACCTCTGACATGTTTTATACACAGATCTATTTCTGGGTTCTGTTCCATTAAAGTATTTGTCTATCCCATTGTCAGTACCACACTGCCATACTCACCATAGCTTTATATACTAATGTACACATTTGCTATAGAGTTTTTATGAATACCCTTTATCAAATTAAAGAAATCTTAATTTGCTAAGAAGTTTAAAAATAAAAAACTATAAATAGGTTTTGAGTTGTTTCAGGTGCTTTCCCTTCATCTAGGACATGATCATATAGTTTTTGCCATGTGATCAGGCCATCCAGGATGCCTTGTTCTCTTGCTCTCTGTACATCCCCTGCTTAACCAGTCCCTGCTTCACCTACACCCTACTCACATGGCTGACCTTCCCTCTTAATCATAGAGCCTAATCAGTAACTGCCTATGTACTTGCCCCCAGCTAGTGATTCTTCTAATCTTTATATCAAAACAGCTCCACCCTGCTAGTTTTATCAAAGGGGGTTTGAGGGACATGCCTCTCTGATGGTTTCCCTGGTAATGGATGAGCCAACCTGACATCAGTTCCCCATAACAGGTAACCTTCCCCCCCACACACAGCTTCCTGGACTTCTGCCATGTCCTGCCTGCTGTCTGCCATCCACAGTGGAGTGTCACTCCAGGACCCTTTTGCTCCGGATGTGTAAGATCCCCTATCCATTAAACAACTGATGTCTCTGTCACTGACTCTGGGCTCTTTCTTCAGTCTGAGGCTGGGCAAGTACAGGCCTTGAAGGCCTGCGGGGTACAGCCCAACATTCTCCTTTGTTAAATTTGGTGTTTTAGGGCTTCCCTGGTGGTGCAGTGGTTGAGAGTCCACCTGCCGATGCAGGGGACACAGGTTCATGCCCTGGTCCAGGAAGATCCCACATGCCGCGGAGCGGCTGGGCCCGTGAGCCATGGCCACTGAGCCTGCGCGTCCGGAGCCTGTGCTCCACAACGGGAGAGGCCACAACAGTGAGAGGCCCAAGTACCGCAAAAAAAAAAAAAAAAAAATTGGTGTTTTATTAACAGTCATAATGATGAACTATATAACCCATTCTTGGGCTAAGTGCTACCTGGTCATGATTGTTTTGGTATACTACTGAATTTTATTTACTAATATTTAGGATTTTTCTATGTTGATGAGATCAATGTATAATTTTTCTCATAAAGTTTTGGCCATTGAGATTTTGTCTCAAAATTAATTTTTGATTATTCCCTTTTCCTAATCTCTGAAATTTTAAGAAAGGATTAAAGGTTCCTTACATAGTTTGATAAAATTCATCTGTAAAATCTTACTAGTGTCTGTTACAGACTAGAGTCGGGGGAGACTACGTGCAACTTTTTTTTTTTGGCCACACTGCGTGGCTTGTGGGATCTTAGTTCCCCGAACAAGGATTGAGCCCAGGCCCTCGGCAGTGAAAGTGCAGAGTCCTAACCACTGGACTGCCAAGGAATTCCCTTTTTAAAAAAAAAAAACCTTCACTCATCTGTTGCATTTTAAAAGCAGTATTAACATATCCATTTTTATTGACTGATATTACAAATAAGGCTGCTTGAATAGTTTTTATAGGTAACAGTTATTCTCTCCTCTGTTCCAATAATACTTTCTACATACCACTTAGAACAGTGCTTTGTAATTGTTTATGTGTTGGTTAGCACCAGACTGTAAGCTTCTGGAGTAGGGGGTAATGCTTTATTCATATTTTCCCCAGTGTCTAGCACAGTGTGAGACATACTGTAAATAGGAAAAAAAAAAAATCACAAAATGACACTGCCAGCTATGTCTTTTCCCTTAAATCTCAAGTTTGGAGAGTCTCAGTTCTGCCACTCGTTGGCAGTGTGGCTGGCTGCAAGAATGACACTATCTCGTAAGGGCTTTTTGAAGATTAATTGCAACAATGTATGTAAATTATCTGGTATATCTAGTGAGTGCTCAATAAATGCTAACTATAAACTACTTTTAAAAGAAAAACAGTTGGCTTTCTGATCCCATCTGGAAAGCTGACATTAGTAGAGTACTTGGAGGGATTGCTTACATAATTTGGTAAAGATGAAGTTAAATCTCTTTGTTCCTTCCCCAGTAGAAAATTGGATAGTCATTTTAACTACATGTTCTTAGATCCCTGGATGATACCTGGTTTCTTTATTCTGATGATCTGTGTAATGGCTTTAGCCTCCAGCCACAGTCTGGGGAAGACTTAGAGAAGTAAATAAGCATTTCCTTTTAGATGCATCTGTGTAGTGGCAAGCCTACACATCTAATTTGTGAGAAATCATAAAATGTATGGCCTGGAAAAATCTGAATTTTCATTTGTAGAAAGTGGTTGTAAAGCAGCACCATGAATGCATGTACATATAACGTGTATGGTTATCATTCCAACACGGTATGTAATAGTAAAAGACTGCAAACCACCCAAATGCCGTTAATAGGGCACTAGTTAGGAATGTTGCTGAAAACTCAGCCTCTGTGCACCAGTGCTGCATTCAATCTCGGAGACAAGAGTTTTGGGTGAAGCAGAAAAGCTTTATTGCTTTGCCAAGCAAAGGGGGACACAGTGGGCTCGTGCCTCAAAAACTGTATCCCAACCCCGGGGGGATTTGGTGAGGAGTTTTATAGCAATGGGCAGAGTTGCCCATAAGATTAGGGTGTGTGCAGGGCCTGCATCCCTTTAATCTGGCCCCAGGTGGTCTCCTCCTACTGAGCTTCTCTGTTTCCCTTAATGTGGCCTCAGGTGGTCTCTCTCTTTTTTTTTTTTTAATATTTATTTATTTGGCTGCCTGGGTCTTAGTTGCAGCACGTGGGATCTTTAGTTGAGGCATGGGGGAATCTAGTTCCCTGACCAGGGATCGAACCTAGGTCCCCTGCGTTGGGAGCAAGGAGTCTTAGCCACTGGACCACCAGGGCAGTCCCAGGCCTCAGATGGTCTCTTGATAAGCTTCTCTGGTTCCTTTAATCTGGCCTCAGGTGGTCTTCTCTGGAATGAAGAATGCTAACATCTTCCATTTGTTGGGAGTTTTAGTTCTGTAAAGAGCTCAGCGGTGTTATGTGTACCCCTTGACCTGGAACCAGGACCTGCCCCAAGGCTACACTGTTGTTTCTTGGCTGCTCCTACCACCTTGTCTCTGCATCCCCTCCCTTCCCTGATCAGCAGCTGTTTGAATCTGCCCTTCGAAACTCAGGGAAGGTCATGGAGGCTGGAGTCTATTCCCTACAAGAAACGGGGAACACGTAAAGGCTTCTGTGCCCAGGAGCCCCACAGGGTCCTGTTCAGTTTCAGTAATAATGATATATCCACACAATGCGATACTAAAATAAATTTAAAGGCTTTCTATGAACTGATATGGAAAGATCACTAGGATATACTGTTTTTAAAAAAACCAATGTACTTAAGTATAGATATAATGTGTTCTCTTTTGTATAAGAAAAAAACATTTTGGACATATATTCATATTTAACTGAACTTGCAAAAACAAACTCTGAAAAGAAACAAGATGCCAGTACAAGTAGTTTCCCAAAAAGTGGAGGGTTAGGGTAATCAGAAAACAGTGGTGGGAGAAGGACTTCTCCATGTATACCTTTTTAGAGAGACTTGACATCTGAATCATGTGAATATATTAACCACTTAAAAAAAAAGTTCCCTCCTCATGACACAGACCACTGCTTCCTGTGCCCAGCTGTGCTGCCATAGGCCCCACAAATCCTCCTCCTAGCCTGGCAGATGTAGGAGCTACTTCTCTGACCCATTTATAAGAAGGTGAATAAAGGACATGGTCACACTGCAATGCCTTTATAAGAGGAAGTTTTATTGTTAATTATTTACCTTAACAGTTTCAGAAAGAGGAACAGATTAGCTCAGTCCAACATGATTGGCAGTTGGCAAAATCTAGTGAAGCAAGTGTTCTGATTGCTAAGGATTTAATTTGGATGCTTTTAACACTTAGCCATCTAACACCTCAAACATAATCGAGAATAAATGCATCATCTCCCTCCCTTTCATTTTAATTCCCACCTACCTCTCTTCAATATGGAAATATCTTCGTTAAATAAGATTCCCAGAGGAACAAGTTCCCTGGAGAGTATAGCCATGAGGACAGTGCACAAAAAGAAAAACTCAAAATAAAACTCTGTATGATAATTTACTAGTCTAAGGAAACAATACCTTCCAATATATTAAGAAATAAATCCAGTTACAAATGTACTGATAGGTCTATGTTAAGAGGTTCTGGTATAGTAACTGAAAATGGCCAGCTATTTACAAGATACACAAGCAGGAATGGTGCACCTAGCCCAGCACTGGCCCTCAGAAACCAAAAGTGTTTTCTCCACTGTAGGCCACATACAAGAATCCATCTTCATCTTTTTCCTTCTCGTAAAGCTGTCCCATAGTTAGGCTTGAAAGAGAAAAACAAAAAACAACATTGAGAATTGGGTTTGATTACTGAGTCTACGTGTTGGGAGAAAGATGGCTTGAGGATAAGGAATTTCACTACTTAAACTAGCTACTCTGTCACACCTTTGGTGGTAGGTGATAAAAAGTAATTCTCTGGGAATCGGTAGATAAGACTAGAATCAACCTCCATCCTCCTGTCCCAGGCAAGGCCATTTGACTCACCCTTACACCAAGGTATTCCTTCAGAAGCCAGCTCTAGCTCCTAGGGTGGATGTGGTTGGTTAGTACTGGTTAGTGCTTTCGCAATGCTTTCTGAATGGCGGGGGGGGGGGGGCTAGGGAGAAAAGCTAATAAGCAAAATAAGAGTCTAAGAGGCCCATCCCTGTGTGGGTGAGAGACAAAGGTAAGGACGAGTACTTGTGCTTTCCTCTCCTCAGGGCTGGTCTATTTGAAGATTTATAATTCATACCTAGCATGATAAAGAATGAGTGGGCTGATTCCTGTGGAAGTTCGCCCGCCAGAAACCCTGTGCCCCAGAGATCTGCATCGGCGTCATCGAAGGGAAGTTACTTTCCTCACATGTAATGCAAAAAGCTCTCATATCTGGGATCCAAAGAAGTTTTGCCCAAGCTTCCTAAGAACCCTCCAGAAATAGATATTGCTCAAACTAAACATGTGTGGGTGGGAGAGCTGGCTTTCCCTCAGCAGTAAAACAGACTGCAGCAGGGGAGACCTAATCTAGTTCTCTGCTGAGATGCACTGGCTCCAGAGTAAGACTAGTAACACCTGGAGCCCCAGGTGAGCTCTGGCCACATGACTGCTCTATTAGAGGTAAGCAGGAGGTGCAGACATGTGCTAAACCTCAGCGTGACCATGCGTGGTGGGGTCAACCAGAACCAGCACTGACAAAGCAGTCTGAGAGCCGGCCCCCGAGGTGACAGAGGTCACTAAGCCCGGACAGGTCTTAACAGATGCTTAAATGCAGGACTCAGGAGAACAAGGGCCAGAGGGTAGATAAAGAGGGGTTGGAGGCCTCAAGCTGGTGAAGCAAAGACTGCGCCATGCTGCTGCTTTGCTCCTGGCAGCTGTATGGGACCACCATGTAAACAGGAATGCAGACCACATTTACTTATAAAGGGGAGTTTTTCTCCTTTCCTACTCTTCCTGCCCATTTTCAAGCTTAGCTGGTTCGGCTGTGTGGGTAGATGAGAACTAGTAATAACGTAGGCATGGATGAGTATGAATACAGAATGGCCTGTCACTGGCATCTTGTACAATAAAATCGTGCTTCCTGTGAGGATCTAACTGGAATTTGTAAAATAAGGACTCCCTGAAACAGCACTGTCCACTACAAATTTCTCCTGTGATAGAAATGTCCTATATTTCTGCTGTCCAATGCAGTCGCCACTATGTTCAGCACTTTAAATGTGGCTCATCTGAATTGCTATGTGCTGTAAGGGTAAAACATACACAAGATTTCAAAGTATCAGAGTATGAAAAAAAAGATGTAAAATATCTCAATTTTGACTACATGTTGAAATGATGCCATTTTGGATATACCAGATAAAAAAATATACTATTAAAATTACCTTCACCTGTTTTTCTTTTTTTTATGTGGCTACTAGAGAATTTTAGATTGCATATGTGGTTCACATGCCATTTCTATTGACGACACTGCCCTGGAACATGTGAGGACTTGGGGGGCAGCAGGTAGAGGGAGGAACCCGTGCCCATGAGAACACCTGTGGTGGGTGGTAGGTCTCAACCTCAGCTGCACAGCAGAAACAATGGGGAGCTTGAAAGACATGCCCCACCCCAGACCAATTAAATCAGAATCTCTGGAGGTAGGACCCAGGCATCAGTAAGTTTTAAAATGCCCAAGATGGGGACTTCCCTGGTGGCACAGTGGTTAAGAATCCGCCTGCCAATTCAGGTGACACGGGTGCGAGCCCTGGTCCAGGAAGATTCCACATGCCGCAGAGCAACTAAGCCTGTGCGCCACAACTACTGAGCCCACATGCCACAACTACTGAAGCCTGTGCGCCTAGAGCCCATGCTCCGCAACAAGAGAAGCCTCCGCAATGAGAAGCCTGCGCTCCGCGATGAAGAGTAGCCCCCACTCACCGCAACTAGAGAAAGCCCGCCCGCACGCAGCAAGACCGAACGCAGCCAAAATAAATTAATTAGTTTTTTAAAAATGCCCAAGATGATTCCACAGGCAGCCAAGTTGAGAAACAATCCCCTTGCCAGAGGGAGAGATGCTTGTCTGTCTTTGTTTGTTTTGGAGATGCTTATCTTTAAAAGCATGGGATTAGGAAGTAGAGTGAGCCAGGAAGTGGAGTGAAGAGCCAGCAACTAGCAAAGGGCTTGAACAAGTAGCGGGGGTCTCTCAAGAAGACTTTTACCCTGGTGGTTAGGAATGCCCTGAGGAACCCAGCTTTTCCCTGAGAATCCTCAGAATGAGGCAAAGGGGAAAACAGCTACCGCTACTGCCACAACTCTCTTGCCCCGCTTGGTACAAGTGTCCAGGGTGACCGTGATAAGACCTGAACTACAGTCTCCCCACTATCATTACCAAAGGGGTTTGGAAGGAGCAGACACTGTGTGCAATTCAAAGGCAGCAGCCACACCTTGATGCCTATGTCAAGTTTGGTTCCATCTGCCAGACTAAGTTCTGCTCTTCTCCTAGCAAGTTACAAGCCCAAGGGCAGTGACTCTAAGTTGTGCTGCTGAGTTAGAAATACTTGAGGAGCTTATAAACCCCAGACTCTGAACGTTGTCTGCAGTGAACAAGACCACGGAACGACTACTGTCTAAGGCAGGCTCTGAGACTGACGGGGTTGGGGGAGGAGGACCCATAATCATGTGGCTTTCTGTCTTCAGATTCCATTGTCTTTTAAGTAAAACTTTGGTTTATATATTTAACAGTGCCCTAGCAGCTATAAAGGCTGATCATAAAAATTCTAATTATAATAGCAAACACTATGTGCCAAGCACTTGTTTTAAGTGCATTACATGTATTAACTCTTTACCCTCAGAACAATCTTAGGAGGCAGGTACAATCATAATCCATAGTTCAGATAATAAAAGTGAGGCACAGGGCTTCCCTGGTGGCACAGTGGTTGAGAGTCTGCCTGCCAATGCAGGGGACACGGGTTCGAGCCCTGGTCTGGGAGGATCCCACATGCCGCGGAGCACCTAGGCCCGTGCGCCACAACTACTGAGCCTGTGCGTCTGGAGCCTGTGCTCCGCAACAAGAGAGGCCGCGATAGTGAGAGGCCCGCGTATCGCGATGAAGAGTGGCCCCGCTCGCCGCAACTAGAGAAAGCCCTCGCACAGAAACGAAGACCCAAAACAGCCAAAATAAATAAGTTAATTTAAAAAACAAAGTGAGGCACAGAGAGGTTAACTAATTCATGCCAGATCACAAAGCTAGGAGACATTCTTACCACCAAGTTGTGCTGCCTCCATGTGAATACACAACTAGATCTAATGACCTAACGTCAGCATTCTTGTACCTTTTGTGAAGACCTCCCTTAGAATAGCACTTCTCACACATACAAACATGCATAGGGAATCACCTGGATGTCTTGTTAAAGTGCCTGTTTTGATTCTGAAGGTCTGGGTCAAGGATGAGATTCTACATTTCTATCTAACAAATTCCCAGGGAAGGCCACTGCTGCCAGCTTCTGTATCACACATTGAGCAGCAGGTCCTTCAGATCCTGTAATTTTACAATTAGATGGCTGTGCCTAATGATTTTAAGAGCCCTTTCACTGTTCTCCTTTTCTCTGCCACGCAGTGTCATGTGGAAACTCTACTTAGTTGGCAGTAGCACAGTGTCCTTATACTCAGGGTATCCCTTGGGCAGGAACTTGAAAACTGACAATGCTCAACACTGGGAGCTAAATGCTCCAGTCAGCAGCCCGTGACTGAACGCCTGATTCCAAGGCTTCTCTAGGTGACGAGAAAGAAGACTGGCGCATCTGTACAGTATAATTCAAAAACAGCACGTGTGGGATCAGGCCACACATACAGAGTCAGAATAACTTGGTCTGGAGCCAAAAAAGAGCAGGGCTACAAATATAGTTTAAAAATACTTTTTTTAAAAGTCCCATTAAGGGGCTTCCCTGGTGGCGCAGTGGTTGAGAATCCACCTGCCAATGCAGGGGACACGGGTTCGAGCCCTGGTCCGGGAGGATCCTACATGCCATGGAGCAACTAAGCCCATACGCCACAACTACTAAGCCTGCGCTCTAGAGCCCGCATGCCACAACTACTGAGCCCGCAAGCCACAACTACCGAAGCCCACGCACCTAGAGCCGTGCTCCACAACAAGAGAAGCCACCGCAATGAGAAGCCCGCGCACCACAACAAAGAGTAGTCCCCGCTCGCCGTAACTAGAGAAAGCCCACATGCAGCAACGAAGACTCAATGCAGCCAAAAATAATAAAATAAATTAAAAAGAAAAAAAAGTCCCATTATAAGAATAGCCAAGGTGGTTACCCGCTGTCTGGTGCAGCGACCTGGCGTGGGGAGCCGTGGGAGGGGAGGAGAGGGTGTCGCTGTCGCTGATGGCTGAGGCGGCAGGAGGGAAGCTGGATCCCGGGCGGTGGGAGGGAAAGCAGGAGAGAGGGTCTGGTGAGGCGGCAGCACTCAAGGCCACGCTGGGTCAGGCTTGGTTCTTGTGGAGTGGGGTGCAGGGTGCCAAGCCAAAAAAAAGAAGAAAAAAAAAAGAATAGCCAAGGGCTTCCCTGGTGGTGCAGTGGTTAAGAATCTGCCTGCCAATGCAGGGGACACGGCTTTGAGCCCTGTTCCGGGAAGATCCCACATGCCGCGGAGCAACTAACCTCGCAAGCCACAACTACTGAGCCCACATGCCACAACTACTGAGCCCACATGCCACAACTACTGAAGCGCCCGTGCTCCGCAACGAGAAGCCACTCCAATGAGAAGCCCGCACACCACAACGAAGAGTAGTCCCCACTCACCGCCACTAGAGAAAGCCCGCACACAGCAATGAAGACCCAACACAGCCAAAAATAAATAATTAAATTAAATTAAATTTCTTAAAAAAGAGCCCTCTTTAAAAAAAAAGTCATGAGGGACACAAAATAATTTAAAAAAAAAAAAAGTATAGCCAAGTGGAAGGGCAGGGATGCAAAACGTGCCCCTTTTCAGCAGGCAGCATACAGCAGAAGGCTGGTGTGTTCCTTTAGGACAAGTTCTGTACACCTCTGAGAAGTCGGGCTCCCCTCTCAGAATCCAGAGGCCCAAGCCACACAGCACCAGATGGGCCACTACTGGAGCAGCAGAGGATCTGAAAGCAAAGAGACACTCATCCAAGAAGAAGGCTGCTGAGCAGTGGTGGTAGGGGACTGCCACCTTCAAGCTCTGAGTCTGACAAGGGAAGAAATGGGAAAGCCAGTGGCAGTTTTAAGCCATGGAGCCAAGCTAAAGGTATGGTGGGACCCTGAAGTACTGAGTGAAGTGAACCTAAATTGCCCCCTAAAACCCTGTCCCCTACACTTCCATTCAAGATAAACTGGTCTAGACAAACTAACCAATAATAAAGGCACTTTTCAGAAGGATCCACACCCAGGAATGGCCATGCTGCTGAGCGCACGCCAGTTTCAAGCTGCTCACCAGCCTACGAACTGGGGGAGGCTGACCTAGAACTGTGTGGATGCCCTATTCCTGCACAGCCTTCCCCTGGGCCCAGCCAAGGCCAGGCTGCGGAGGCTGTGGGGTCCAGCCTGACTCAGGAATTGGCTGGGCTGATGGGCCACCCGGCCATCCATCTGCTCTGCGCCCCACGTGCTTCAACTGTATCTGGATTTATCTCTTTCCCAGCAGGGGGAGGTTGGGTGGGGTGAACTGGGAGGACAACGGCCACTGCTGTGGATCCTGGAAAGGCACAGGCCTCAGAGTGAACGTTAACATGGCCCTAAAGGCTGCCCAAGATTCTAAAATACAAAAATTAACTACTGCTTATTCCTTTTATCAGATTTTTCTCTGATATAAATAAACTCTATTCCACTGTTAAGATAAACCCTGCTCTTGAAGAGGTATTTACCCAGAAATGATCAAATGTGCTTCATTTAAGCACCTTTCTAAATGAAGTCTGGACTGTAAGACATCACAACTTCTTTTACTTAGTACCTCTTTAAGAGCCAGGAGCAACTAAACACCATAATCTTAAACAGCACGGATTTCCCAATGTAACATTCCCAAGTTATAACATCTTAGATATATTTTATTTAATAATATACTCCTGTTTCTATTTTAGACAGGGGATTAAGAAGACTCTTATCTGTGCTCTAAACAAAGACCAAAGGTGGGCACCACTGCCACGTCTGGGTTCCCCTCTAAAGCCGTGACTGGGAAACATACACTGATATTCTTTCTCAAGTCCTGTCTGCACCAAGGCATAGTTTTCCCTTCGTTTCTGGCCCAATTCTGGATGCAGGCACCTAGGCAGAGAATTCAACTTTTCAATGGGAAATGGGAAAAGGCAGTTGAGATTTCCCCTTTTTTAAAAAAGAGAACTCAGAATTTTGAAAGTAAAACTCTTAGAGACTTGCTTCTGTCTCTATTTCTAGAATCAATATTTAATACTAACTACTCAAACAATAATCACGTTATTTTACGTGATGGTCACCTGCAAAGTTCCGCTCCAAGGCAGGAACAAATGAAGTTACTTTCGCTCAGCCTCAGACGTAAATTATCCTTGTGTAGATCTGTCTGTTATGGTATGGGGGAGGGCTCCTCCTCTCTCAACTCTGATTTCCCCAGCCACTCTCCAAAGGCTGCAAGCACTGGCTGAAGGTTAAAGGAGGCTCCATGCTTCCCTAAGGAGGCTGAAAAGTGCTACGAAAGAGGCTGCTACTGCCTTGGGGAGGAAATGGCAACACTGAGTCAAACAACAGCTTTAGGAAGGAGACTGGCAATTTTGTTTGTGAAGCCATCAGTTGCATAAAGGCCAATGATGTCACATGCCTCTTTTATTTATAAGCAAATTTGTTTTTAAGAATAAAACCAAACAAACAAAGAACTGGTACATTAAATATGGGGCAGGAAGTCATTAACTGGGTCCAAGGGCGCTGAAGAGCCTGGGCAGAGGGGCTGGTTAGTGACTTGGGTCACTGGTGTAATCTGTTTCAGGGAGGATTCTTACCAGGTTGGAAAGGCAAATAAAACTTAGAGAGAAAATGGCCCTGAAGCAGCCTCTGCCGCCCTGAGAATCACTTTTCATTTCCAATTCTATTTATATTTCAGGGATAATGGGGGAGAGGGCGTTAGTTAAAATCTTCAGCCATTTTAATTGCTAGATAACGTAATCTTAATGTCTCCAGAAGCCTGCTTCCTTTCAAGAAGTATCAGAGGATTAGAATCAAGGAAAATAAAACTCAATGCCACAGATCCTAGTCACCTACTTCCTCCCATAGGAAGCCACCACCAGGAAGGAGAAAACATAGGGCCACCAAGGAGCTGCAGAAGTTGCAGGTGGCATGAATGAAGATTTACCTCCCCCACTACCTGAAGGGAAGCGGAGAGTGACCACAGATGCCCAGGGCTTCACCAGCCTTCCCTGGTGAAGAGTGTGCCTAGCACCACACTGCCCAGAGGCCTGCGAAGGAAGGCTGGGAGAGCCCAATGGGATGACAAGGTCACCCCTGGCGACACCGCAGCTTCCTGAGCTACAGCTGTAAGCAGACCAATGGCACCCATTAGGCAGGACCTGGCCTGTCTCCTCAAGCAGAACCTTGGCCTAACGGAAGAACCTTCCATTTCTCCCTTATACTCTGCCAAATACCAAGAGGTGGAGGTGGTAGAGACTGGGAAAGAGAAGATCAGACCAAAAAGTAGCCAGAGTTGTCTACCTTTCATAGGAAAAGGACTAGAACTTGGCTTAGGCCTCTTCTGGAGCTTTCAAGGATTTTCAAAAGAAACATATTTTGGCCACATTGGGCTAGTTCCCAGGAGTTCTTAAAGCCTTAGCTTCAGAAGTACTATTTTTGGGGGGATAACAAATGAAACTTAGTTTGGGTCACTAAGATGAGACGCAGCCAGGAATTCACATTCAGAGGAGGGGCCTAGAAGTACTCAAATCAGTAATAGGAAAGGACTGACCAGGGATACAGACTGAGCCAGAAAATTTTCCTCTTTCCACAGAGGACTAAAGTCAGACTGTCAACTACCTAGAAGGGAACTGTAATGCCCCTGCCTAGATTCAGGCCCCAAGTTATCCCAAAGATTGCTTCCAGGCAGCACAAGAGCAAAAGCAAGGGGGTGGTTACTCTGAAAGTCAGAGCAGGTGGTACCAAGAGAGGTGTAAGTCTGTAAAGAGACCTCAGAGCCCTTTGCTGGCCAGCAGCCATTTCCACGTACTTGAGGATCAGGCAGCTGCTCTCAGGGTACTCTCACAGTGGCCAGAGCTGAGCCTGGAAAGCGAGCAAGTAGGCAGGGTGATTAACTGAAGCTGAGCCTCAGCAGAGACCACAAGCTCCTGGGGAAGAACGACAAGACTTATTTCATGGATCATTTGGAGAAAACCTCGTTTCAGGCTTCAGTTCTACTGATAGCTTAAGCCTAATTAAGTCCTGAACTATTTAAAAGGATTCTTGGGTGTTTGAGGATAAAAAAAAAAAGAAATGATGATATTTAAGTCCAGGCCTTGTTCTGTTTTTTTAACCCAAAGCGCACACCCACCTATTGAAGCCCTTTCTTGTTTTCCTTGAACTCCTGATGTCAGGGAGCACAAAAATCAGATTTCTCGTCAGGACCTCTAAGAGTTTTCAGACCTCCAAAGTTTTGAGTTCTGTAAGCAATCAAGCAGATGGCCAATAGCAGTAAACAGCTCTCACCTGGACTGTGGGACTGTCTTATCCACAAACAGGAATATTGCCTTTTCAGAAGGAAGCTGGATCCTTTTCCTGATGATCCACATGAACTGAGCCACAGTGATGTCAGATGGAACCAGATACTTCCGTTTGTCAATGTCAACAATCTGAGAGCCTGAGACTTTTTCCACAATCACCTGTGAAAGGAAAGAAAGGTCAGGACTAGATTTCTAATGTGAGGCTCTGGCCCTGCATTGTTGGAGAGCTGATGAACAGTGTGTGGGCAAGGAGGTGTTTGGGAAACTGCATAACATGAGAAAATATGCCCCTGATTTAATAAACCACACACTCTGGAGGTTAAGAACTGATATAAATGTGTTATAGGGAAACGGTAAGTGCTTTTCTGTGGTCAACTATTATATTTCTCATCCCTGATATCAGCACGCATAAGAGAAACACAGCCCTCACTACAAAGCTTTTCAACATTTTGTCTGGGCAGACTCGAAAATATCTGGTGAGGGTTTCCTCTACAGCCTGTCACTCCAGGCTGGACCACAGAATGGATCTGCCTTCACACTACAGAGGAATTAAGATCTCAAGGAACACAGGAAATGAGAATGGATGGACTAATGGGAATGACTGGCAAGCCCAGCCAGCCAAGAACGAAGCTCTTCATTTGGCCTGTTGCTTCTCTCTGAACTAAGTTGCAAATTTATCCCTCCTGCCCCCTCCCCAAAGGAACTGTTCACAAGCAATAAGCTACAATAACAGGCCTGGATGTCCTTAAAAATAAATAAGGGTTACAGAAACTATCTCCCCTACCATGGGATAAATACAGGATAAGTATCATTGATTAAACACAAGCCACTAGAAGTGGCTTCTCAGATTTTTTTAGTCAGGAAAGGATGTCAAGATCAGAGTGAGAAAAGGGAACTAGAAGTCAGGTAAAGATGGAGGCTCAAAGTTAAAGATCAATGTCCTGAGACTAAAGTACCACTTCCAAGACCAAAGTGAAAGTCTCCCTCCACCACCATTCCCAAAAGTGGCTGTGACCTGTTGCCCTGTCCTAGAACATCGTTTATTACATAATTGTCTAGGGAAGCCCAGAGGCTTCTGACAGCTTGTTGGCCTAGATCAGGAGATTCAGCACTGAGGCATCCTGAACAGCATCAACTCAAGCCCCTCACGCCCCGGCCCCAGCTGTTCCCTTACCCAGTCTGGCCCATCTACTACTATAACTGGGACTGGAATCTAAACTTGTCAACTGTTGAATGGCCTGGGGCCCTATCACGCGTCCTAAACAGCAAGGGTGACAGCGAGGTGAGGGGGCGGGGAGTCCACTCACCGGAACCCGGTCGGGATATTTCGCTCGGATCTTCGCAGATTCCACGCATCTGTGTTCTATGGGAGAAACGCACCGGGCTGACTATCGCGCCTGACCGGCCGGCCGGGTCCCGAGCCCCCGGCCCTCCTCCCCACCGTGACCTGCGAACGCCCCAGGTCCTCGTTCAGGCGTCCCGGCAACCTCGGTCCCCGGTCCACTGGCTCCCGGAAGGTCCCGCAGAGGTCGGCGCGGGGTGGGTGGGCAGCCGCCCGGGGTGCCGGGACCTCGGCGACCCGAGACCAGAGTGCGGCATCCGCCCCACCGGGCCCAACCCAGGGCGGCCCGAGTGGGGGAGGGGGCCCACCCGCCGCCCCAGCCCCCACGGCGGGGCCAATGGCCGAGCGCTTACCCAGCGAGTGGTCCTCCTTGAACATCCACTTCATGGCGGCGGCGGCAGCGGGGAAAGGATGCAGCCGGCTCTCGGAGCCGCGGAGCTCAGCGCACCAACCACAACAACGGCGGCGGCGGCGGCGGCAGCGGTAGCGGCGGCGGCGGCGACTACACGGCAGGCGGGACTTCCGGCTACCGGAGTCTAGCAACCTTCAGGGGGCGGAGCTTCCGGCGCCGCTCGCTGGGACGCCGCGCCAAGGGGCGGGGCCTCATGTCAAGGGGCGGGGCCGCATGTCAAGGGGAGGGACAGGAGAGGGCGCTGAGAGGGGCTGCTGGCGGAGTGGGGATGACAGAGTTGGTGACAGATGTCCGTGAGGGATATTGGTGAATGGGGAGGGGATATTCGAGAACTGGTAACAGGAGTGGGGTCTCGGTGGACGTTGGTAAGGGGAAGGGGTGAGTGGGGCTCTGGCTGATGGGATAGGGCTCTTATAGAGGACTATTCATTAGGGAAACCTGCCTGGGGCGTTGGTGACAACAGGGGGATTTTGTAGGTATGGATGACAGAAGAGGGTTCTCTGGTGGTTGGTGATGGCAGGGGGTCTATTTAGGGCATTGGCACTTTGGGGAGTATTGTTTGGAGTGGTTACAGATTCGGGGCTCAATCTGGAGGCTGTGACTAGTTTGAGGGGACTGTGTGGGGTGGGGTACTGATGACAACCCGGTGGTTCAGTATTGGGGACAGCCATAATAGGTTGCATTGGACCTAGAAATTGAATTTAAACAAATCCCATTTCCTTCCCTTATTCACGAATAAATGTTTGAATAAGCATTTAAGAAAAGCTATCATAACTGCGCATTTGAGGAGTGTAACATCACCCTTATCACAAAGAGTCCCCTTCGCCTTAACTGGCAGAAGAGTTAGAGGTGACTGCCTGGCTCAGAGAATTCCCCTGATAGCTGGTCATGAGACGGGTTTCTTTGCCATTCAGCATGGGGTTCAGCAATCACAGCCTAGGCTGTGTGTGTGTGTGTGTGTGTGCCATCTGCCTGAGCACAGGCCTTCAGGGTCTCCAGTGATGTCATTCCTTTCTTCCTCCAAGAGTCATCAGGGCAGTCTGCTCTGGTTCATCATCTGTTTATGAGCTGGTGAATACAAAACAAGATACTCACTTAATTGGGACACATGATCCTTGCCACGTGCTTGTGATTCTGATGCATCTGACAGGCCTGTTTGTTTGAACATTGTCATTCATCATTTCCTCAGTTGAAACTCCTGATGGATGTTGTGGAATCTAGCTTTATTCTGAAATTATTTTTGATATTTTAAGACTGTGTGTCTGAGCAGCTAAAATCCGTGTTTGTTTCTTGCCTGTTTTAAATGAAATGAAAAATCCTTTGAATTTCATACCTAGAAATTATTGTTGTTGCATATAGGAGCACTGTTCTAAGTGTTGGGGGTAAGCAGTGAACAGAACAGACAACACTTGCACTCTTACGGAGTTTGCATTCTAGTGGGACAAAACAAAAAAAAATATGTTGGGTAATGATAGGTGCTGTTTAGAAAAATAAAGCATGGTGCTTGACTAGAGAGTGATGTGTGGGATCAAATGCATATTAGATAAAGTGGTTTGGCATATTCTAGGAACAGGAAGGAACCCCTTGTGGCTGGAGCTGAATAAATAAGAGGGTGTGTGTTAGGAGGTGAGATCAAAGGGATCTAGAACAAAAGTGAGTTGAGCTTTGAATTCCATTTGAAGAACTTTGGATTTTATTTAGAATGAAATGAGAAGTCAGTGGAGGGTTTTTGTTTTTGTTTTTGTTTGTTAGTATTTATTTATTTGGCTGCGCCGGGTCTTAGATGCAGCATGTAGGATCTTTAGTTGTGGCATGTGGGATCTAGTTCCCGGACCAGGGATTGAACCCAGGCCCCCTGCATTGGGAGCGTGGAGTTTTAGCCACTGGACCACCAGGGAAGTCCCAGTGGAGGGTTTTAAGAAGTGTGACAGGCGTGAAGAACCTAGGGGCAAGACGGGAATAAAGACGCAGACCTACTAGAGAATGGACTTGAGGACATGCGGAGGGGGACGGGTAAGCTAGGACAAAGTGAGAGAGTGGTAGTGTATATATGGACATATATACACTACCAAATGTAAAATAGAGAGCTAGTGGGAAGCAGTCACATAGCACAGGGAGATCAGCTCGGTGCTTTGTGACCACCTAGAAGGGTGGGATAAGGAGGGTGAGAGGGAGGGAGACACAAGAGGGAAGAGATATGGGAATATATGTATATATATAACTGATTCACTCTGTTATAAAGCAGAAACTAACACACCACTGTAAAGCAATTATACTCCAATAAAAATGTTAAAAAAACAAAGTGTTATGATATGACTTTCCTTTTTAAGTGATCAGGCTAGCTTCTGTGTAGACAATAGACTATAGGGGGTTGAGGATGGAAGCAAGGGAAGAGTTAAGAGGCTATTGTGATAATCCAGGTATATGATTTTGTTGGTTTAGACCAAGAAGTTATCTGTGGAGGTGGTGGGAAGCAGCTGTGTTCTAGATATATTTTGAAGGTAGATCCAACAAAATTTGCTGGTCAATTGAATGTGAGATGAGAGATGAGTCTAAGTCACGGTTTTGGAAGAATGGAGTTGCCATGTACTGATGTACTGGAATAGGGTGGAGCCAGCGGGGCAGGGGGCAAAGCAAGGCTTTGGTTTTGGTTATATTAAGATTCCCAAGAGACACATCCAAGTAAAGATGTAGAGTAGGTAGATGGATCTATGAGTCTCAAATTCAGAAGAGAAGTATTTAAACTATCGAACTAGAGATCCGCTAGAGAGTGAGTATAAAAATGAAAATACCTATTTTGCGAATAGAGCTAAACACTGAGGAATGAAGATGGTTATTCACCATCTGATAATGAATCAGTGAAGGAGATAGAAATTGGACCGAAGACCCCCTGCTTCTCTTTACAGAGCTGGCCATTGAGTCCTAGTTCAAAGCATGTGTACACCAGCTTGCACCCGGAAGAACTCAGTACACTTCTCAGGGGAGAGATCCGCTGCTCACCAGCTTACAGGCATGTATGTCATCTGATGGTCTCAATGATGTGCAGTGTCTGTCTTCTATCTTTACCTACCTTCTTGATGTCCTTTTCCAGTTCACCATTCTAACTGGTGTCTCTGATCTGCCTTGATGATATGCATCACCTTCTTTACCTATTGGGTCATTATATTTAGCTTACTGAATGTTCTAAGGACACTGGATCTCTTCCTTGAGAGGGTTGTCAGTTGATGAGGTGAGTCAGAAGGAGAAATAGGATAATACATATATGCAATTACACGTTCACCAACTTGTGAAACATGGAGAGTAAATTTCAAAGGTATGTGAACATGGATACTGAGGGATGGCTAGGACAATGGGGGCTGACACAAAGCCAGGTGTGGCTTATCAAGAAGGACTTCACAGAGGGACTTCCCTGGTGGTCCAGTGGATAAGACTCCACGTTGCCAATGTAGGGGGCCTGGGTTCAATCCTCAGTCGGGGAACTAGATCCACATGCATGCTGCAACTAAGGAGTCTGCATGCCGCAACTATGAGCCCACATGCTGCAGCTAAAGATCCCACGTGCTGCAACTAAGACCCAATGCAGCCTAAATAAATAAATAAAAATTTTAAAAAAGACTTCACAGAGAATGTGAATTTTATGTTTCAGAAAGAAGGGTGCATTTTCCAAACTGTAAACTTTCCTTAACAGATAGAAACAAAGCCTGGAGTTGGAAGAGGGAACTGGGAAGTCAAAGGTTTGGTGATATAAATGCCAAGGTGAAAGAAATGTTGGAAAATGTTGAAGCAAACATTCAGGAGTTCTAACCTGATTCAAGAGACCCTGAATGGGCGCTTATAGAAAGGAGTAGAATACGATTTTTTAAAATTTAATTTTATTTATTTATTTTTGGTTGCATTGGGTCTTCGTTGCTGTGCGCGGGCTTTCTCTAGTTGCAGCGAGCGGGGGCTACTCTTGGTTGCTGTGCGCGGGCTTGTCATTGCCGTGGCTTCTCTTGCAGAGTACAGGCTCTAGAGTGCAGGCTCAGTAGTTGTGGCGCAGGGGCTTTTTTTCTCTGTGGCGTGTGGGATCTTCCCGGACCAGGACTCGAACCGGTATCCCCTGCATTGCCAGGCAGATTCTTAACCACTGCACCACCAGGGAAGCCGTAAAATATGATTAAAATGCATAGTTTTTAGAGAACGACTTTCTTTGTCCTTGGAGGTAAATTGCATAAAACACAAGAAAATTATGGAAATAGAAACTGAGACGTCAGTTCTTAGTCAAGAATGTGTGAAAATGACACAATATAGACAAATCTTTAGCATTTAAAAAAAATTTAATATTCTGTCAAGAATTGAAATAAAACCACAAAAAGTAGTTGCCTCAAATCAGGGGAACAAAGAGTAAATATTAGTATCTGTTATTATTAAACACTTTTGCAAAGCTCATGGCATCTCAGAGGAGGCTGAAGCACTTCATACACCCAAATTCTTAGTAGTTACCTCCGTTTCAGCAGTGACTAAGCTGACACCAGCTACAGCATGTGTTTCCTTCTGAAAGAAGGAGCTTTGGAGGCAAACACCTCCTTCCTCACAGCAGAGCCACCCTCAGGAAGCAACATCAGAACCATCTATTCTAAATTTTATTTTAATGAGGTTTTTTTAATATTTATTTTTTTATCTTGGCTGCACTGGGTCTTAGTTGCGGCACTCGGGAGCTTCCTTGTAGCATCTTTAGTTGCGGCATGCAGGATCATTAGTTGCGGCATGTGGACTTCTTGGTTGCGGTGTGTGGGCTTCTTAGTTGCGGCATGTGAACTCTTAGTTGCAGCATGCACACGGGATCTAGTCCCCCGACCAAGGATTGAACCCCAGCCACCGATCTAGTTCCCCGACCAGGGATTGAACCCCAGTCACCAGCATTGGGAGTGCAGTCTTAACCTCTGGACTACTAGGGAAGTCTCCTGGTTATTTAAATAAATGAAAGACATTCACTTAAAGCATAAGTACAGTATAATGGCAGAATCATAACATAGATTTAAGCCTAACAGTTGTTGTATTTAAGAGCTGTGTTGCCACCCCAGAAAAGCTTTAAAGCAAAAATGAGTGGTAATGGACCAGATATGTCAAAAAAATGACATGGCTGATTACATTGTCACCTTGGACTGTGGTAAGGGCCCTGGATAGTTTCCCTTTATGGGACATCTTGACCTCTTTCTGTGTTGTTAGGATCTCGGCTGTTCTCTTCATCTGAAACCCACTTCTGGGTTATGGTGACTAAACTTATCATGGTGATCATTTTGAAATGTATAGAAATATTGAAACACTACGTTGTGTAACAGGAACTTACATAGTGTTGTAGGTCAATTATACTTCAAAAACAAACTCATAAAAAAGAGATCAGATTTGTGGTTATCAGAGGCAAGGTGGAGGGAGGGGGGAATTGGATGAAGGAAGTCAAAAGGTACAAACTTACAGTTATAAGATAAATAAGTACTAGGGATGTAATGTACAACATGATAAATATAATTAGCACTGCTCTATGTTATATATGAAAGAGTAAATCCTAGGAGTTCTTATCAGAAGGAAAAAATTTTTTTCTATTTAATTTTTAATCTATATGAGATAAGCAATATTCACTAAGCTTATTGTGGTAACCATTTCATGATGTAACTCAAATCATTATGCTGTACACCATAAACTTATACAGTGCTTTATGTCAATTAAACCTCAATAAAACTAGAAGGAAAAATATCCTTCTAGGTTGCCTTCAAAATAGGAGCATCTACTACTGGACTCCATTCTGAGCACAAACCTCACATTATCTCTTGGAACTGCAATGTGATCCTTTTGATGAAGAACTTGGCTATTGACCATGTTAAAAAAAATTCCTTCTGCCATGTTCGAAATACTAGGGGGCGGGTGGAGTGGGGGGAAAGCATTCAATTAAGTGATACTCCAACATTATCTTTGGAGAGGAGCATAGCTTCCCCTAAAACAGGTAGCCAAGCTTGTGCCCAATTAAGGTAACAAAGTATAGCAGAGCTATATAGTAATTATCCTTTCTCTCTCTCGAAGAGCAGGGAGATTTGTGTCCTGTTTCTGTCCGGCTATGGAGTATAGTGAAAGCGATAGAAAGTTTGGAGACAAAGAGACATGGTTTGGTCTTGGCGCAGGATCAGGTCCAGGACCACGGCCACATTTATGTTCTCTGTGTTTTCCTCCAATGTAGGGTGTGCTGTGACTGGTTGGACTTAAGTACACAATGAACCATATTGGGGATTAACAAATGACACATATGCAAGTATTTACTTTAAGTCAACATTTATGAAAATCTTATTTTACAAAAATGTTAACACAGGCGATGGCTACGACTTTGGTACACAGAAACAGTCCGCCTTTGGGAAAGCGCAAGTAATGCGTAAAGCGACGACTACACTTCAGTTGCGGGCGCCGCCCCGTTAGCCCCACCCCTACCGAAGCCCGTCTCCTTGCTATTGGTTCCTTTCCCTGCCCCGTCGGTTGCCGTGGAGACCAAGGCTATGGCAACCAGGAAAAGCCAAAGTTTGTCGAATCTCTGGAACCGCCGAGGAATCCCGAGCTCTTGGCCCGACTCACCGCTGCCCTCATGGCGCTCTACGAGCTCTTCTCTCACCCAGTGGAGCGGGGCTACCGCGCGGGGCTCTGCTCTAAGGCCGCGCTGTTCCTGATGCTGTCCGCCGCGCTCACGTACATCCCGCCGCTGCTGGTGGCCTTCCGGAGCCACGGTGAGCCTGCCCCCCGGCCGGTGCGCGACGCGGCTCTCCGCGGCGACCGCGCCGGCTTCCCTGACCTCGGCCCCTCCGCCTCCCGCCCTTTTTACCTCAGGGTTTTGGCTGAAACGGAGCAGCTATGAGGAGCAGCCGACCGTGCGCTTCCAGCACCAGGTGCTGCTCGTGGCCTTGCTAGGACCCGAGCACGGTGGTTTCCTAGCCTGGAGCACGTTTCCCGCCTTCAACCGGCTGCAGGGGGATCACCTGCGCGTCCCGCTCGTTTCGGTGCGTGGTTCCCGCCTGGGCCCAGCCGCCCGCCGGTACTGGGCTGCGGTGGGGATGGGGGAAGGGATGGGAGGGCGCGCCGCGGCCGGAGCCCCGGCCCCTGTGTCCGGGGGAGCCCGGCTTGGGTCTGAGGGAGTCACGAACCCACGGGAAGTTCTGTGCACAAGTTCACTGACCCGAGCTTATGTTTAATTTCCTGGGGAGCAAATTTGTTGTTTCATTCGACTTCTCCAAGCCGTCCACCACCCCAATAAAGTTAGCTACAGCTGTCAGCGTCTGTGACCTATACAGAGGCTAGAAACCTGGGGGGCAACCTGTGTCCGACCCCGTCATTTCCGTGGGCCTGCCCCTTCCTAATGGAAGGGTGGTCGCGAAAGTTGCCTTATGAGTCGTGAAGGCCGAGTGGTGGTCTAGTTAATTACCCCGTCGTGCAGCTGCAGTAGTGCATCAGCACTCGGTAGGAACGGAAAGGTCAGGCATTTTTAGGCAGACTGACACGCGGAAGCCAACGTGCTGGTTGGTTAAGCAACCTCCGCAGAATGTGCTGCTGGCCCAGGCCCGCCTCCCTGGGCTCGCCTCCTTAGATGCCGCTCCATCCTGCCGCTGTCTGGGATGAAAATGAAGCATTTTACTGTCTGTAATCTTGTATCTGGCTCAAGATAAGTGAGGGCTTCCTATACAATCACCCCCTTTACACTCATTTTCTGAAAACATTTTCCTTTAGAAGTAGGAAAAATCTGGATTTCCTTCTTCCAAAGTTGCATCTCTTTAGACATCTCTGAGATGATTGGCCTACAGTCAAATTTGTGCAGCGGAAAAAAAAAATTGACTTTTTGCCCAGCAACTAAACAAAATGACAAAAATTTTAAAATCTGATTGGTCGTATGAATAACCGCAAACAAAATACGATTCCGATTATTTTTATGATTACTTTAAATGTCCTTTTTTTTCCTGACTATAAAAATGAATGCTCATTGTAAAATATTAAAGAGTTACAGGTACGTATAATGACATAAAATTAAAGGCTCAGTTTGGTACATGTGTCAATACTTGTTAATTAACCTTCGTTTTAAGGTCTGCAAAGTATTTCATGATATGGAAAACTGCAGTGGATTTAACAGTTGCCTGTTGGTGGATTTTTGATTTGCTTTTACTTTTTCACTAGTAGAATACTGCAGTGAACAAGATTTTGAATAAGTCATACACCTTTAGACATCAAATTGTGAGGAATTGGAATAGAAGCTGTTTGTTGAAATTGTATAAATACATAGAAAACTAAGCAAGCAAATAAAATAATTATTAACTCCAGAAAAATAAAAGTAAGGAAAAGCAATCAGAGTTATGAATAGGATTTACATATCATAATTTGGTGAACACTGAATGTTAACTAACCAGAATAAGACTTTAACGCTACTGGGGGGATGGGAAGGCGGCAGTGCTGGCTGAAAGGGAGGGGGAAAGAAAACTAAATCATCCCTCCTTGTGGGAAGACAATAGAGGATGCCTGAAATGGAAGTTGAGAAGTGCCAACAATGCCAAGGTTGTGTAAAGTCATGGAGATACATTTCTAAATAATAAGGTAAATGAGGCAAAATTAGTTGCCCTGTGGGTGGAAGCCTGCAGGTTTTTGTAACAAACATTGTTGAACACTGATTCTTTAAATGATCAGGTCTTTTAAATTTATTTAAAAATAGAAGTGGAGTAGAGACAAATTTATTTTCGCAGCTCCTCCCTAATCGTGACATATTGCCCATTTTTATTATCTCAAATCTCATTTACGATTATAATGCCTCTGGGGAAGGGTGACTGTGGGTGAGAGTCCAGCATCGAGGTACGTTTCCTTTTCCCTGTAAACCCACTGTACTTCTGTTCCACCTGTGTTTCCTTTCCAAAAGTGGAAACAAAGGTTGTTGTTCTTGTTTGTATTACAAACACACAAAAAATTAACTTGTTAGTTGTACTTTGGGTTAGCATTCCTTATCTTTTAAATTTTTGGTAGAAATTTTTTCTTTACCTTTGTTTATTCCTATCTGTCATACTTTCTGGTTACTTGAGTCTAAGAAATAATCATGAAAACTTAAAATAATCATGAAAACAAGGATACAGCATTAGGTTTCATTCATGTGTTCTTTTCACTTGTTCATCCACCATGACCTGGGTTGGCTTCCCAGTTGGATTGCTAGTTAGCCTCTTATCTCTGTAACCAGAAACTACTCCCTTGAGAGCACTGCCCACCAACCCCCTACTTCTGGTGTGTGTGTGTTGCGATTTTGTGAAGCCAAGACTACCTCTTGTTTTTATGGTGTCCAGAGCTATGAATCCTCTTTAATACTGGGCAGTTTTACACTGTAAAACATAAAGCCAAAGCTCCTTTTTCTTTTTTTTTTTTCTCTCCATTCTAAGCCTCTATAAGTAATTTATGACCTTGTCTACAGTCTTTCTCAGTAAATTATTTGCTTCCTTGCTGGCTGAGCTCTTGGTTTGAGAATAGTTTGAAATCATGAGATACAAATAAATAGTTAGAAGATATAAAGGAAATACAGAAAAAACGTAAGCAAAAATTCTAGGAGAAAAAGGATAATATCAATACAAGGGAAAGAGGTCTACCAGATATTAAACTATACCTTAAAGCTCTAATAAGTAAAGTAGTGTGGTTTGGGGAATTATATAAAAAGTATGGAAATGGACCCTAATATGACAAAGGTGGCATTTCAAATCAGTGCGTAAAGATGGAGCTAGTCCTCAGAGACTGTACAGCAGAATTAAAGTCCAGATAGATCAAAATTAAATTTAAAAATCATAAAAGTACTGAAACAAATGAGTGAAAGCTTTTTTGTTTGTTTGTTTTTTTTGCGGTACGCGGGCCTCTCACTGTTGTGGCCTCTCCCGTTGCGGAGCACAGGCTCCAGATGCGCAGGCTCAGCGGCCATGGCTCACGGGCCCAGCCGCTCTGCGGCATGTGGAATCTTCCCGGACCGGGGCACGAACCCGTGTCCCCTGCATCGGTAGGCGGACTCTCAACCACTGCCCCACCAGGGAAGCCCCCAAGAGTGAAAGCTTTTAAATCTCTAAGTATGACGTAAAATTTAGAAGGCATAAAAGAAACTTTTTTGATAAATACAAGTATATAATTTAAAAAATCATTGGCCTGGTGAAAACCATAAGCAAAGCCAAAACACAAATGACAACAAGGAAAAAAGTTTGACTATTTGTATCACTTGTAAAGGGCTAATTTTCCTAACATAAAGTGCCTACAGATCTATAATTAAAAGACCAACTACCTAGTAAAAAAATGGACAAAATATGAACAGTTTATAGAAGACAAAACACACTGTGAACTAAAAAAACATATGCACAGCCTAAAAGTTGAGAGTTATGTTTTATTAGGCAGACATACTGAGGACTTCAAGCCTAGGAGGCAGCATCTCTAGTAACCCCGAGAAAACTGCTCCAAGGAGGTGAGGTAGGATATACAGGAGTTTTGCAACAAAGGGCAGGTAGTAGGAACAAAAGATTACTGTTAGTAAAAGAAAACTAGATCTCAAGTTAAGGAATTTAGCGCTTTGCTATGTATGGGAAGATGCTAGAGTTTGGGCTCACTGAAATCATTCCTTTGATATGCACCTCAGCTGTCTGGGGCCAGTATCCTGTGTTTTCACATCCTGAATTTCCTCAGGGTGCACCATGGGGAGTGGCTGCAGTCTGATGGCTGCTAGATGGCAGGTATTTTTGTTTCTGTCCTGAGTTCCCTCAGGGCTCGCCAGCTCACCATCAGCGTGGGTGTAATCGCTAATGACCGTGACATCCTTTGTTTACTGATGTGGCAGGCAGTATTGTATTTCTCAACACATAACTCTTAAACATATGAAATCGTGCTCGTAATTAGATGCAAATTAAGAATAATTGAGATATCATTTTTATCTATCAAATAGGCAAAAATTGAAGTTTCGTAGCACGGTGAGCAAGATGTAGGGAATTGTGCATACACTCCTGTATATCTCTGGTGGGAGTATAGATTGATAAAACCCTTTTAAGGACCATATTTGTTTGTCCATATATGTCAAAATTACCAATTCATGTGCCTGCTTCTACTTCTAGTAAGGTATCCTAAGGTTTGTGCACACATGTGAAATGACATATGTAAAAAGTTGCTCATTGCAGCATTGTCTGTAGCATCAAAAGATGGTAAACAGGGCTCCCCTGGTGGTGCAGTGGTTAAGCATCTGCCTGCCAATGAAGGGGACACGGGTTCAAGCCCTGGTCTGGGAAGATCCCACATGCCGCGGAGCAACTAAGCCCGTGCGCCACAACTACTGAGCCTGCTCTCTAGAGCCTGCGAGCCACAACTACTGAGCCCGAGTGCCACAGCTACGGAAGCCCACACACCCAGAGCCTGTGCTCTGCAACAAGAGAAGCCACTGCAATAAGAAGCCCAAGCACCACAGCAAAGAGTAACCCCCGCTCGCCACACCTAGAGAAACACCCACGCGCAGCAACGAAGACCCAGCGCAGCGAAAAATAAATAAATAAAATAAATAAATTTTAAAAAATGGTAAACAACCTATGTAGCAATAGAAGACTCATTTAAAAAGTTGTTACATCTACCTAGTGGAATGTTACATAGCTTTTTTTTTAATGAAGTTGGATTTATATCTATTGATGTGGAATTACCTCCAAGAGAAATTGATGTGTAAAAAACAAAAATTGTATATACTATGCTTCCATTTGTATAAAAATAGAAAAAAAACCCAAAATATACGAATGTGTGTATTTACATACACACACATGCATGCTTCAGCTATCTCTGGAAGAATTCAGAAGAAACTGACAACATTGATTGCTCTGGGGAAGGAACTAGGTGGCTGAGGTTAAGGTGGGAGAGAAATTTTTCACTACATAGCCTTTTGTACCATTATAATTTTGTAACATGGGAATGTAATACGTATTCAAAATTTTAAAATTACAATGACAACAATTTTTAAAGGAAAAATTTAGAAAGCGCCGTGTAAAACAAAAGCAAACCAAAAAACCAGTAACATTTTAAAAGCAGGTAAGTATATAAAATGCCACAGTTACTTTGGAAAATAGTTGGCAGTTCCTCAAAAAGTTAAGCATAGAGTTATCCTCGCTCTTCTAGTCCCCGCTTCGCCGCGCATTTAAGATTCCTCTGGAAGCCGAAGCCGCGCTTTCGGCGTGGCCCCTCCAGCCAGCCGGGCCCCTCAGATGAGAACCGTGCCCAGGCCAGCGCCCGCAGCTCAGCCACCAGCAGCGGCTCCACCGTCTGCTGTTGGCTCCCCTGCTGCTGCTCCCCGGCAGCCAGGTCTGATGGCCCAGATGGCAACCACTGCAGCCAGCGTCCGCCACACTCTGGGTCATGCCCTCCCTGGTGGCTTCAGTAGAGGAAGTAATACTGAGCCCTCAAGGCCTGACGTCACTTACCGGGAGCCTCAGGGAACCCAGCCGGCACAGCAGCAGCAGAATGGCCCATGCTTTTTTCAGGTGAAATAGTTTTTGGAGTGTGCACTGAACCAGGGTGACCTTAAGCTTTGTGAAGGTTTCAGTGAGGTGCTGAAAGAGTGCAAATTGGCGAACAGGTTAGCTTCATCAAGAAGTTCCAACTGAAGACATGAAAAATCATCTCTCATGACCATGTTGATTTAGCATTAAAAATATAATTGATAGTGAAGATATAAAGTGTGAAGCCACCAGTTAAGCCTCTCCTCGATCATTAATAGCTTTTGTGCTTCACAATTGCAGTGGAAGAGGGTATTCTCACCATGTAGAAGCTCATGAGATGGTATTGAGTTTGGGGCTGGGTGGATGTTTGGCCTCTTAAACAAGCTTTTGTTTGTGAATTAATTAGAATAAAGTGATTTTCTTTCCAAAATAAAGAAAAAAAGTAGAGTTATCCTGTGTCCCAGCATCCCTACTCCTAGGCATATGTGTACCCCCCAAAATTGAGGACACATGTGTACACAGAAACTTGTGCACAAATGTTCATAGCAGCCTCATTCATAAGAGCAATAACAATTCAAAAAAAAAAGTCCAAACAACCCAAACGTCCATCAGTGAGCGAATGGATAACAAAATATGTTATATCCGTACAATAGAATATTACTCAACCACAAAAAGGAATGGAGTCATGATGTGTGCTACAACATGGATGAACCTTTTTGCTAAGTAAAAGAATTCAACCACAAAACAGCACATGTTGTATGATTCCATTTAGATGACATGTCCAGAATAGACAAATCTGTAGAGACAGAAGGTAGATTAGGGATTCCAGGAACTTGGGGAATTAATTGGTGGAGAGGAGAGATGGGTAGTGACTGCTAGTGAGGATGAGTATGTGGTTTCTTTGGGGGCTGATGAAAATGTTTTGAAATTGGAATCAGTGGTGATAGAACTTTGTGAATATACTAAAATCTACTGAATTGTAGCAAAAGGGTGAATTTTATGGTATGTGAATTATGTCTAAATTTTTTTAAAAGCAGGTTGGTGATATCCTGGTGATATGCTTACAAGCCATAGTAATAAAAATTGCTATTGGGAATTTCCAGGTTAGGACTTCGCGCTTTCATTGACTAGATCCCTGGTCTGGGAACTAAGATTCCACAAGCCCCACAGCACGGCCAAATAAATGAATAAAATTGAAATTGCTATTGATTTACCGTGCCTCTGGCATATGCTAAGCATTTCATCATTAGATAATACATTTAAATTCCTGTATGTGATACTTGGCCTTTAACAATCACTTAGTAAAGTGTTAGCCATTGATATTTTACATATATTATCTCTTTAAGCCTCACAGTAACCTTGTGAGGTAGAGGTTATACCCCCATTTTACAGATGAAGAGAACGAGACTCAGAGCTAAGTGACAGTTTCTAGCTCTCAGCTGAGCAGTCAGGACTACAGCTCAAGGGTTTCTTGGGTTTTTTTTAAGATTTATTTTTATTTATTTAGGCTGCTCTGGGTCTTAGTTGTGACACACAGGATCTTTTTTTTTTAGTTGAGGCATTTGTGCAGGATCAAGTTCTCCCACCAGGGATCAAACCCTGGCCCCCTGCATTGGGAGCCCAGAGTCTTACCCACTGGACCACCAGGGAAGTCCCCAAGGTTTCGTCTTTTGTGTCTTATACTCTTAACCCTAGTGCAGCAAAATACTCTTCTAACTCTGAACATAAAGCTAGACTGACTACGACCTGTCCAAGAAACTGCCCAGAGAGCCAAGGAAGCAGTGGTTTTAGGTCAAAGTTTGACCAAATGAGGGCCTCGCTGGTGGCGCAGTGGTTGGGAGTCTGCCTGCCGATGCAGGGGACACGGGTTCGTGCTCTGCTCCGGGAGGATCCCACATGCCGCGGAGCGGCTGGGCCCGTGAGCCATGGCCGCTGAGCCTGCGCGTCCGGAGCCTGTGCTCCGCAACGGGAGAGGCCACAACAGTGAGAGGCCCGCGTACCGCAAAAAAAAAAACAAAAAAAAAAACAGTTTGACCAAATGCTTGGAGGTGGCTTTGCGGGTGCTAATTTGGGAAAATGCCTTAGAAGTCAGAAACGGCCTTGTTTCTGCTTTAGTCAGCTCACTTTGGACAGCGTCTCTAAAGTCCCTATGCTTTTAATGCTTTAAAAGTCAAGTTTCTTGTTTCTAATGAAAGAAGAAAAAAAGCACAGAGTGACCTTTTTCCTCAATGAGCCTGACTTGGTTCTTTAAGCATGTGTGACCCGGAGAATATGGGGGCTGAAGACTACAAGAGGATGCAAGAAGATGAGTGGAGAGTATTGTGTGTCTGAGACATGTTTTTTCTCCTCTCCGAAATCAGAATGTGTCTGCCTGTCAGTGGTATCTTTTTTGTTTTGTTTTGTTTTGTTTTACGCGGGCCTCTCACTGCTGTGGCCTCTCCCGCTGCGGAGCACAGGCTCCGGACACACAGGCTCAGCGGCCATGGCTCACGGGCCCAGCCGCTCAGCGGCACGTGGGATCCTCCCGGACCGGGGCACAAACCCATGTCCCCTGCACTGGCAGGCGGACTCCCAACCACTGCACCACTAGGGAAGCCCTGTCAGTGGTATCTTACAATAGCTGTTGTCCAGAAGACAGGCTTGGCTAGTCCTCATTGACTACATATGAAAACTCAAAAGTACCAGCACCAAAACTTGCAGAAGGGACATCAGCAACTTGAAAGAAAACCCCAGAGACAATAATAAAACATTTTAACCCTAAGAACCAAGTGATAAGCAGGTAAGGGAAGGTTCAAGAGGCACTTAATAGTAGGATAACTCCACAGAATTTTAAAGCCTGCTTATAAACCCAGACCAGTGAGTTTTAGTTCCCTTAGTGAATGTTTTTTAAATGCTGTAAAAAAGCACCAGTGTGCTTCATGGCACAAAGGACAAACTTGCATAGAAAAGTATGGATAATACTGAGTCAAAAAATGATTCAAAGAATCATGATGTAAAGAAGTTTTAAGAATCCCTGGATCAATTTATTTTGCATATATTTTTCTATGTGCATAAATAGGATATCTGATATTAATATGCCTAACTCTAAAAGCTCTTTCAATAAGTATAACATAAATACCCTTAGTGATTAGAAAGCATTGTGTCATAGTTTAATTGGAAATATTTTTGCTTTCTTACTGGTATATAAAATATTGGTACATTTTATAATTAATGGTATCTTAGGTTAATTGAAATACAGGTAGCAAGGATTTTATGTGTCTAGGAGACATGGAGTAGTAGTTCCTACTTTGCTGGAGACCCAAAGACTGGTGTCAAAGAGTACTATCAGCTTAAAAAGAAAAAATGGAAAACCCCAATGATGACAAGTATATGGTAAAGTGGACACCGGTATAAACTAGGAAATTAACCTTCAGTAAAAGAATATGACTCTAGGGAATTCCCTGGTGGTCCAGTGGTTAGGACTCTGTGCTTTCACTGCCAGGAGCTGGGTTTGATTCCTGGTCAGGGAACTAATACCCTGCAAGCCACGTGGCACAGCAAAAAAAAAAAAAAGAAAAAAAAAAAAGAGTATGACTCTAGAGAATAAAAGATATGAATACAAACAGGAACCAAATAAAATTCCAGCAAACTATCAAATACTGTAGAATCCCTGATGAGAAAAATGTTGCAAGTCAAGGCACTGTGGAAACAATGGCACTAGTTAAATATACAGCTACTCTTACTGTCAGATGCTGTGCTGGTTATTAGGTCTTGTCTCAGCTCCAAACCTACCCTCCTATACTCTCCTTTGTGATGCTCATGCTGAGATACTGAAAACCACATTTTCCTCTGCCTACTGGCTCCCTGTTAGATTCTGCCAGTAGGAGGCATGGTGAGCCTTGTTCTGGGAGTGGCAGAAAACCAGAAATTGCAACCAGGGTGAAGAACCATTGCTGGGGTGATGCAAACAGCAAGGAGTACATCTTTCCTCCTGCCTTATTGACTCTCTCATGGGTTCTTCATCCTAGCTCCAAAGGTACCAGTACCAGCTGACAGCACTCCCTTTTTGAGGTCTGAGTCCTAGCTCCTTGAGGTAACGCCAGCCTCTTCCTTTTCTTCTCCGGCCCTAGGTAGTTATCCTGCAAAAAGTGTTCCCTGTTTGCTTTTTTAGTCCACTAATGCCTGTGTTATTAGTTATCCCCTATACTACATTCCCCTGTTAAAATAACTGTTTATTTTCATTTCTTCCTTCCTGATTGGACCCTGATTGATACAGGTGGACTGATGGGCATTGACTAAATCCAACGATGCCTGTATTTATCCTATCTAGTGTGTTAGTATTGATTTCACACATATCTGTAAAGGATTACCTGTTTTAACTCCAGAAATCTTTGAAATTAGGGTTCTTATGGGCTATTATAGAATCAGGAGTCAGTAAACTTAAGTTCTAACCCCAGTTCTGTCATTGGGTTCCATACCCTCTCTTGGCCTCAAAGTAATTATATAAAGAGGATGACAGTACCTACCTCTCTAACTATTGCTAATTATTACTAGTAATAATACTTCTCTCCTGGGGTATGCAGAGGGATGAGACAGGATGAACCGTGGATATAAAAATTGCTCCAAATTGCACATATACCTTATAGAAATAAGGTGATGATGTGATTTATGAATTCTCTTAGCCAGACACACCCATTGGATTTTAGTCACTAATCCTAAACTTGTGTTAAAGAAGTATTAGCTCATTGAGGGGACTTCCCTGGTGGCGCAGTGGTTAAGAATCCACCTGCCAATGCAGGGGAAATGGGTTCAAGCACGGGTCCGGGAACATCCCACAGGCCTCGGAGCAACTAAGCCTGTGCGCCACAACTACTGAAGCCTGCACGCCTAGAGCCCGTATTCCGCAATGAGAAGCCCACAGACCACAACAAAGAGTAGCCCCTGCTCGCCGCAACTATGTGCAGCAACAAAGACCCAACACAGCCAAAAATAAATAAATAAATATTTAAAAAATGTTAAAAAAAAATTAGCTCATTGAACACCTGCCTTTGTAGCTGTTGCATTTTGTGTTAAGCTTGGTTTGAAGTAAATGGAATTAGCTAATTGATTCCATCAGTGGTCCAAGTGATAGCACAGTGCTGTAACTCACCTTGCCAGCCCCAAGGGAGCGAGAGTCTTACTTGGTGACAGGTCCTCTGTGGGAGATGCACCATTTGCACCATCACTCATCCCCATGAGCCTGTCTGGGCCCTCATCTTCCACTGTCTCCAGCTCATGCACTCTGCTCAGCTGCACTGGCCTCATCTCACTCCGTTAAACACTGACCCGCTTTCACCCAGAGTATGTGTGGATCACATACTTGTGATCACTCTTCCCCAAGACATTTATATGTCTTATCACCTCACTTCACCTGACTTCTCGGACAGTCAGGTATTCCTGAATACTTTGTATAAAAATTTTTGTTCTGTCCTGGTCATTCTCTAATTTTAGTTTGCTTCATTTTTCTTTGTGACACTTAGCACTACCTGTTAGCACATATCTGTTTGTTGATTTACTTTCTGCCTCCCTGGCTGGGAATGTAAGCTCCATTAGGGTGGGGACTTTGTCCATTTTGTTTGCCATTATATTTCCAGAACCTGAAGCAATGCCTGGCACATAGTAGGCCCTCAGAAAATATTTGACAGGTTGGGACTTCCCTGGTGGTCCAGTGGTTAAGACTCCACGTTCCCAGTGCAGGGGGCCTGGGTTCGATCCCTGGACAGTGAACTAGATCCCGTGTGCCGCAAGTAAAAAAAGATCTCACATGCCATAACTAAGACCCAGCACAGCCAAATAAATAAATGTTAAAAAAAAAAAAAAGGAAAAGAAAATATTTGACAGGTTAATGAATGGATTTAACAAGTAGACACCAATTATGGTGCTGTGCTGGATCTCTGTCCTCTGTGAACATGGTGTAAAAGTGTGCTGGCTTCTTGCAAAAAGATCTTTCTTAACCAACATCTTCTCCTTGAGTTTAAGTCTGGACATTTTAGTCCTGGAAAGAGGATCAGATTTGAAGTCAAAGATGTGGTTTCATATCCTGTCTTTACCAATAGTAGCCATACTCCATAAATCCCTTAATCTCTCTGAGCCTTGGTTTTCTCATATATACAATGGGGATAGTACTTGCTCTGCTTACCTTCGCCTTATTGTAAAGGTCAAATGAAACGTGTTTCTCTCCCTCTCAGACTGTGTTAGAGTCTGGATTCTTCTGGCATTTCCCTCCTGGTCACTCTCCTCTCTTGCAAGTTGTTGATCTTTGTCTTCCTATCCAACCCTAAAGATCCAGAAAAGCCATGGATCCACTACAGAGAGTTAACCTGATTTGTTTTCCAAATCTTCCCAGATACCAACTGAAAAAAATTCACAGGAAGACAAGCCTGTGAATTCACAGACTCTTTTCCATCCTACTCATAATTGCTAATACATAATTGCCTCGGTAACCTGATCGTCAGCCATGGTAACAGATATCCCTCGCCTACACCGGCAAAGCTGATGTAACAGGACAGAGAAAATAGTATCCAACAGAACAGAGAGGGTAGGTTTCTCTATAACAAGGCCTAGGATAAGGACATTATTGTCTAGAAGGAAAGAAATGATTGAAAGGTTCTGAAAACTGAGATATCTCCATCTCAAACGACCTTACTAGCCTGGAAAAGAACAAAGAATCTCTTCCCCCACATAAAGATGTGGTGGAAAACCAAATGAATCAGTACATGGGGAATTCAGATGGGAATGCTGATACCCCATAGCAGAATCCTTCTGGGAACCTACAGTGGAAAAGGATCAGTTGTAGTAACAAGATCCCGAGTTGTGGCAAGGAATCATGTCACCAGTGATCACATTTCAGTGAGTCTTTCCTGCTAGTCATTTTAGGGTCACTATGAGGTGAGACTGGATTCTGATGTTTTTTAAGGATCTGTGATTTGTGTTTTTCCCTCCTTGGATCTCTGTTTTCCCTACTTTTTTTTTTTAGTATTTATTTATTTATTTTTGGCTGCGTCGGGTCCTAGTTGCGGCACTGGGGCTTCTCTCTAGTTGTGGTGTGCGGGCTCAGGAGTTGCGGCCCGAGGACTTAGTTGCCCCGTGGCATGTGGGATCTTAGATTCCCAACCAGGGATCAAACCCACGTCCCCTGCATTGGAAGGCGGATTCTTAACCACTGGACCACCAGGGAGGTCCCTTCCCTACTTTCATGGCCATAATTTATAAAGTACCTGTGTAATTTTAATGCCTCACTGATTTTACTTAGCTTTCTTTTTCATTGTATTCATTGGTACTAAAAGATGCACTAGGCTATAAAGCCCTGACATCAGTCCAACACTGAGAATCTGAATCAAAGCACTGTGGTTAAAGAATATATAAATAGAGCTTGGTGTTTTTCTGCTGAGTCTGTTTGGGGAATGCATAATGATTAGGATTCTTTCTTTTCTGTTTTAAAAAGTTGACTTCTAGAGAAGTAGAAGTCTGTTTTGATATGCTATTTAAATGTTCCATACAAACTCAGGCATGTTTCTAAAAAGGAAAGAAAACACCAGCAATAAAACCAAAAAAGCAAATGAGGCAACTGAGAAAGAACAATGCATCCAGATGTTTACACTGTCGTTACTGCCACTTCCAGGTCTTCTTCAGTTTGGCCCTAGAACATTTGAGAAGCCCAAGTATGCAGTTTAGGGGCCATGCATATGTGTCTCTTTCACCACGATTGATCCACTTATACCTATGTATTTTTCTCTTTTCTTTTCTTTCTTTTTTTTAAAAAAATAAATTTATTTATTTATTGGCTGCGTTGGGTCTTCATTGCTGTGTGCGGGCTTTCTCTAGTTGCAGCGAGCGGGGGCTACTCTTTGTTGTGGTGTGCGGGCTTCTCATTGCGGTGGCTCCTCTTTGTTGCGGAGCACAGGCTCTAGGCACGCGGGCTGCAGTAGTTGCGGCACACGGGCTCAGTAGTTGTGGCTCGCGGGCTCAAGAACGCAGTCTCAGTGGTTGCGGTGCACGGGCTTAGTTGCTCTGCGGCATGTGGGATCTTCCCGGTCCAGGGCTCAAACCCATGTCCCCTGCATTGACAGGTGGATTTTTAACCACTGTGCCACCAGGGAAGTCCCTTTTTCTCTTTTCTTCCGGTGAGGAAGATAATGCCTCTGTGTGGCAGAACTATGAGTCACTGTGTACGTCCAACAGTGAGATGCATTCCTCCCAGACTTATTAAGGAGCGAGGTCACTGGCCTCTTTTGGCTTTCCTAGACTAGAGAAGAAGACAGGAACCAGGATGGGAAAATGGACATGTTACATTTTAAACTGGAGCTTCCCCTGCAGTCCACGGAGCACGTTCTTGGTGTGCAGCTCATCTTGACTTTCTCCTACCAACTGCACGTGAGTCCTCTCCCTTTTGTCTTTCAATAGAACAGAGCCCCCTTTCTGATTTCTGGGAAAACCCACACTGCAGAAGACTTTTCAGAGGTGTCGTTTGGGATTTCACTGCAGAAGTTAAATTTGAATGTTTTTCATTGAGGTCACATTAATTTACATGAGCTATTAATAGGTCAGAGGGTTCTGGGCAGAGTGCTTCCTGCATGGCTGAGTGAGGCATAGGAGGGATGGCTAGGCTTCAACTACAGACAGGTGACACTTAGAACCCAGAGCCCCTTGGATCTGGCCGAAATTGATACTGTCTCTCCTTCTAATGACTTCAGAGGATGTCGACATTCGTGATGCAGAGCATGGCGTTCTTCCAATCCTCCTTCGCTGTTCCGGGGTCCCAGTTATATGTGAACGGAGACCTGAGGCTGCAGCAGAAGCAGCCCCTAAGCCATCGTGGCCTAGATGTTCGGTACAACGTAAGGATATTGCTTACTGTCCATGTCTTTTCTTTCTGTATGTTACTGTTGTGTGTGTGTGTGTGTGTGTGTGTGTGTGTGTGTGTGTGTGTTGGGGGTTTTTTTTTGGCCGCACCACGCGACATGTGAGATCTTAGTTCCTGGACCAGGGATCGAGCCCGTGCCCCGTGCATTGGAAGCGTGGCGTCTTAACCACTGGACTGCCAGGGAAGTCCTTGTATGTTACTGTTTGTCAAGTTCTTTGAAGAGGGAGAAAGGAACGTTGGAAATAGCATGTCTTTGTGGGTAGCATAGAAAAGGATTTCTGAGGAATTCTTACCATGAGTTATTTTAAAATATGGAGACAGATACCCCTGTATTTACATGTAAAAAGAGAGGAAAAGAATATGTCTTTGTTTTTAAGAATTGAATTGCTTATAGTTTTTGGGTGCGCGCACGCGTGGGCACACACACACGGTGTATTTATTTCAGTTGATCTTTTTCAGTTCATGTAAAATATTTGAAAAAGAATACTGGGACTTCCCTGGTGGGGCAGTGGTTGAGAGTCCGCCTGCCAATGCAGGGGACACGGGTTCGAGCCCTGGTCCAGGAAGATCCCACATGCCGCAAAGCAACTAAGCCCGTGCACCACAACTACTGAGCCTGTGCTCTAGAGCCCACGAGCCACAACTATTGAGCCTGAGTGCCACAGCTACTGAAGCCTGCGCTCCACAACAAGAGAAGCCAGCACAATGAGATGCCTGCACACAGCAACGAAGAGTAGCCCCTGCCCCTGGCAACTAGAGAAAGCCCGCGCGCAACAACAAAGACCCAATGCAGCCTAAATAAATAAATAAATAAATTTATTTTAAAAAAAGAAGAAGAAAAGAAAAAGAATACTAACCACGATTTGTTAAGCATATAACATGCCAGTCTGAATTAAGAGGTTTAAATGTGTTATCTCATTTAATCATTACAGCAACCTCATGAGATGCCTTCTCTTGCAACTTCCCTGCTCTCCAGCCGCTGGTCCTGTCATTGTCCCCCTATGCTCCTTTCTAGGTTGCTTATCCTATTGCCCCATTCTGGTCCCTGTTCAAAGCTCCTGAGCACAGTCCTTCCCTGGTACTCCTTCTAAAGAACATTTACCTGTCCCTCCATCATTCCTCACCCAGGTTTACTCCCCTTACCTCCACCCGAAATATGAAAGAGAGATTTTCAGTTTGTTCATTTGCCATCTCCCTCAGTGGTAAAAGCGCTGCCGTCTTCTGTCTTCTCTCACCCCAGCGCTTGAAACAGTACCTGCTGCATTGTAAGCACTCAGAGTTGATGTGAGAATGAACTCTCATCTCACACATGAGGAAACTGGAGCTTACAGGGATTGATTAATTTTCCCAAAGTCCCACAGCTTGAAAGTAATGGAGCCATGAATTGTCTCTCTGAGGCCAAAACTCATGCATCTGATCACTTTTTACTAACCTTTACATTATCACAGGGAGGCCCGTATAAGTTGGGCTGGGCTACTTTTTTTTTTTTTTTTTTTTTTAGTATTTATTTATTTGGCTGCACTGGGTCTTAGTTGCAGCACAAGGGATCTTTGTTGCCACGTGTGGGATCTTTGGTGTGGTATGCGGGATCTTTTTTTTAGTTGCAGCATGCGGGATCTAGTTCCCTGACCTGAACCCAGGTCCCCTGTGTTGGGAGCACGGAGTCTTAACCACTGGACCACCAGGGAAGTCCCTGGCTGGGCTACTTTAGAAAATGAATATGAGATGTTATCATTTGTTATCGGCATAAGCCAGGACTGTTCCAGATAAACTGGGATTCGTGGTCACCTAGCTATAATCAACATACATTTTGTTTTGTTTTAATTAATTTATTTTTGGCTGCTTTGGGTCTTTGTTGCTGCACGCGGGCTTTCTCTAGTTGCGATGAGTGGGGGCTACTCTTCGTTGCGGTACGCAGGCTTCTCATTGCTGTGGCTTCTCTTGTTGTGGAGCACGGGCTCTAGGCACGCGTGCTTCAGTAGTTGTGGCTCGCGGGCTCTAGAGTGCAGGCTCAGTAGTTGTGGCACACAGGCTTAGTTGCTCCACGGTGTGTGAGATCTTCCTGAACCAGGGCTCGAACCTATGTCCCCTGCATTGGCAGGTGGATTCTTAACCACTGCGCCATCAAGGAAGTCCCAACATGCGTATTTTAAAAAGGAGGAGACTATCAGATATATACTTAATGTAGCACTTTTTATTTGAAGGTTTGTATATTACATTATGTCAACAGGAATATGATATTAGAGGGCAGATCTTTCTTTTCTTCAAAAGATTATGTGCTTACTGTTTGCGCTTTATCCTATTTCCATCTCTGTATTTCAAAGAGATCAATTAGAGGATCCAGGCAAGAGCAAGAAAAAGACAAAGGAGTTGAAAATGTGGTCTCTTAAAAAAAATTAATCATTTCTCCCATTGGAATAGAAAGGGGTATTTTATAAATAGCTTTTAACGTGTAGAAGGTGTAAAAGGTGGATATCGACCCCTTGTTTCCATCCCTGCAAAAAGAAAGACTGAGAGTAAATGACTTAAATTGTTGCAAAGGAGTTCATTCATCCTTGAAGAAAAGATTATCAATACTGGAATGGGCCACCAAGCAAAAGAGGGTTGTCTCTGAGGTCAGCCTGGGTGGGCAGGAGGGTAGAAAAACAAGAGGGGAGGGATTCCCTGGTGGCGCAGTGGTTGAGAGTCCGCCTGCTGATGCAGGGGACACGGGTTCGTGCCCCGGTCCGGGAAGATCCCACATGCCGCGGAGCGGCTGGGCCCGTGAGCCATGGCCGCTGAGCCTGCGCGTCCGGAGCCTGTGCTCCGCAACGGGAGAGGCCACAACAGTGAGAGGCCCGCGTACTGAAAAAAAAAAAAAAAACACCAGGAAAAACCAGAGGGGAAGCCGCTTGAGTGCTCACATCACATCCTCCTGTCTCCCAGGTATCTGTAATCAACGGGACCAGCCCTTTTGCCCGTGACTACGACCTCACACACATTGTTGCTGCCTATCAGGAGAGGAACGGTGAGTCATGGGGAGAGTTCATTCAGCTGCTTCTCAAGGACTTTGCAGGTTAATGGCGTTATTGGAGAGAAACAGAATTAGAGCCCACGTCATATGAAAGTATCAAAACCAGTGAATGCTTGGGACTTCCCTGGTGACGCAGTGGTTAAGGATCCGCCTGCAAATGCAGGGGACACGGGTTTGAGCCCTGATCCGGGAAGATCCCACATGAGGCGGAGCAACTAAGCCCGTGCGCCACAACTACTGAGCCTGCACTCTAGAGCCTGCAAGCCACAACTACTGAGCCTGCGTGCCACAACTACTGAAGCTCTCGCACCTAGAGCCCATGCTTCGCAACAAGAGAAGCCACCACAATGAGAAGCCCACACACCACAACGGAGAATATCCCCTGCTCGCTGCAACTAGAGAGAGCCCTTGCACAGCAATGAAGACCCAATACAGCCATAAATAAATAAATACATTTATTTATTAAAAACAAAACAGTGAATCCTCAGTTATGGAAGGTGAACAGGTTGCTCAGGGTTTGTCCTTTTTCGCCTGATCTAAAGACCCACACGCTAACCATCCCCTCCACTGCTCCTATGGTCTGGCAGGTTAGTGCCAGTTAACTGCCATATGTATCCCACCGCTGACTTGATGGGTTTATATGTATAGATATGTGAGTTCCTCCCCACACCATACCTGTAAAAGAAGCCAAAGACAAGTTGCTGTCCATAGTTTTCAGATGGAAATAGGGACTGTGCATGACTCACCCCATGTCAGCAGCTGCAGTAGGAGAAAGCACCCAAGGTTCTAGCTGGAAGGCCGAGGGTATCCATCCCTTTCAAGAGGTGGGCTCTCAGGCTGTCCCTGAGTGTGTGCTTGACTCAGCACATCTGGCTGCTTGGTGGTCTGAGGTTTTCTCTAAAGGCATCTAAAGCATTACTTGGCAACCAGACATCATAGATACTATACAGAGACATTTAACAAGTGAGGGAACTGCAATTCCAGTATTTCTTTCTGATTTTATGTAATACCCTAGCAGCATTATTCCAAAAATAAAGAATTTTAGAACACAAAAACGTTTATCTACAAATCAACTTTTCTTTCTTAATTCCTTCCAGTCTTTGTACATGTGTAGATTTTTTTATACAGCTTCTATCATAGTTTATTATTTATTTATTTTGGCTGCACCGGGTCTTAGTTGCTGCATGCAGGATCTTTTTTTTTTTTTTTAGTTGCAGCATGCGGACTTCTTAGTTGCGGCATGCATGTGGGATCTAGTTCCCCGACCAGGGATCTAACCCAGGCCCCCTGCATTGGGAGCACGGAGTCCTCCCCACTGGACCACACGGGAAGTCCCAGCTCCTATCATAGTTTAGAGACACTTTATGATCTGTCTTCTCTTTTGTACTTTGTAATATAAATATTTTCCCACACTGCTACAAAGTTCTAATTGGTTTTCTTTTCAGAGGTAGCATAGTATTCTTTTGCTTAGCCGTTCAACAATTGTAGAACACATAGACTGTTTCCAAGTTTTTAACTTATTTTAACAAGTATTTTAACAAATAATATGTGAGCAACTTTGAACATTCAGTTTCTCTTTCCTTTTGAATTATTTCTTTGCTATGAGTTCTGAAGTGCAGAATTTGCCTGAGAGGTCAGAGTATTTTTATAGCCCTCAATATTTTATTGCCGAAGAGAGTGTTCATGGATTAACTCCCCATTGTGTTGCAGTAACCACCATCCTGACTGACCCCAACCCCATCTGGCTGGTGGGAAGGGCTGCAGAAGCTCCATTTGTCATTAATGCTGTCATCCGATACCCCATGGAAGTCATCTCATATCCTTTCTGTTAAAGGGCCAACAGTAGCTGGGTTTCAAAAAAGGAAAGGATTCCTCAGATGTCCCAGGAAGGAACAGATGTGGGAAGCCTCAGACTGGAAATTGCTGCATTTGTAGCCCCCACGCAAATGACTGTCTGTCTGCAGTTCATACAGGAAAAAATATTCATTTCCTGTTCATATTTCTTCTTGAGTAATTCTTCTAGATCAGAATCATCCATATTTATATTTTAATAATCTTTTATTATCTCTTTTATCTTAAGGGTATTTGAAACATTTTTGCCATTTTCTGTCTAAACTAACCCTTTGGTTTAACATTTCCTTAGAAAATGTCATCTGTGATTCCTTAACTGTTTGTACTTATCTACCAGGATTCTGGGAAATGATAAAGTTTGCTTGGATCCAGTATGTCAGTATCCTACTTATCTTCCTCTGGGTATTTGAAAGAATCAAAAGATTTGTGTTTCAAAATCAGGTGGTGACCACAATCCCTGTAACAGCAGTGCCCCAGGGAGAACTGTATAAGGAGCATTTATCTTAAGAAGACCCTGTCTGAAAACTCTAAGCTACCTCACTGTTGTCTTCTGAGGACTGTCATCTTACGAAATTTCTGAAAAGAGCCTATGGACACTTGCCCAACTTGCCCACGTGTGTGCTTTTCCTATCAGAGACAAAGAACATTCCTTTCTAATTTCCCTCTACACAAATTCTATATTTTCCACGCGCCTACAAAAATAATCACGGACTAGTTTGTGGAAATGTTTCTGAGGGTTCCTGAAGGCTATAATTTGCTTTTGTTTTTTGTCTCTGACTTGAATTTCAGGAGAAAACTACAGTCAGTTCAGAGAGCTTGGAAAGAGTCCCATCTCTGGTCAAGCAAAGACTTTTCCTCTCTTGAACTGAGAAACATGCTATGTATTTCTTCCCCCTATTGTAAACCACGTTTTACTCTTTTCAGGGCTCTCTGGTGATAGATATGCAAATCATCAGCACTTTCCACTCCTGGGCATCTAAATTTCCCATTCAGAGCTGATTTCCAGCACTGAGAGGCCTTTAACTGGAGATCTGGAGAGTGAGAAAGGGAGAGCTCCAGAGCACATGTGTGCACGTGCGGGAGGGTGGGCGACTTGAGGACACTGGGACCATCCATCCACCTGCCCCGAGTCTAACAGACAGTCATCTGTCGGTGGCTCAGCTGAACAGCCCTTTATCCCTGCCCTGCTGTGGCTGGCTCTTTGCCCTCTGTCTGGGCCCCTGGAATAGCAGGCTGCAGTCAGAAGTGCTGTTCCTTTCACAAGCCCCTCAGCAACAGTGGGGGAAGTAAGGAGTGTAACAACAGGTTCTTTCTCTTTGGCCCTCACCCAACACCCTGGACGCTTGCCACTCCTTCTCCTTGACAGCCCTCCCCCTTCTTGAAAAGGACATGGGTGACAGAGGAGCTGTTGTTGGTATTGGCTCCCACTGCCTGACAACCACAGAGTTTACTTGGAGGGCTAGCGGGAAGCCCAGCTACTTGTGTTTCCCTCGACTAAGGAACAGGGTGCCCATCAGAGTGGGCCACTTTGGAGAGGACACACAAGGAGCAGGGAGGGGATAAAGAGGATGCTAGCCCAGGCAGCCCAATCGGGGCCTGGCCTTTAGCAGAATGACACGCAGTCCAGCCAGATTACCCTCATGACTAAGTGAGTGTCTGCCGAAGAGACCGCTGGAATGGGCCTCTGTTGCAGAGAATTCTCCATTCTCGCCCTAAGGACACCTGGACCTGCTTTATGATACCGAGATATCACTGGCACTGGAAGGACATGCCCTCTGTGATCCACGCTTCACTCCCATCCACACACACACTCCTGAGTGCATGCCTCAGTTTACCCTGGAGACTCAGTTTTTATTTCCAAAGCACCTTTTCATTCAGGCTGACCAAAATAAGAGTTTTGGAAACAAACCTGTTTTGAAGTATCCAAGCACAAAAATATCCTAATATCGACCCCTCTGCTTTTTCTTTTAATATTTTGGGCTGTTTATATGCCTAAAGTTTTTTTCTTGAGATTTAAATTAAAAATGGTTTCTGGTTTGAATCACCAAAAGGTGATGAGTATGGAAAGATAGCTGAAGATGTGTATAAACATGGCTTTGCATTTTATTACATTATTTTCATGCAAAATGTGTATAGAGAACCATGATGTTTTGTAACTTTATAATTAAAATGTTCAAACTGGAAGGTTGCATGTGGCTCTTTAGAGGGAGAGTATTTGGAAAGGGGAGGATGGGGAGGGCAGAGGTTGTGCACACTTCTTGGGGTTACTCACCAGCAGCCTTGCTTTGCCAGGGCTCTGCCCAAAAACCTTGGAGCTTTTGTTAGCTCTTCGCAAAACTCTTGTGGCCCTGCCCCAAGTAAATGCGAATTTTTGGTGAACTCCACATGGCGTGTGGAAACCACAGGCTGGAAAATTACAACTGCGTCTGGTGAACATTAGATTATTTACAGATCAGATGTTGGTAGTTTCTGAACCTGAATCACACCTTATAGCTGAAAGAGGGGAAAAATGGAAATATACAGGATATTATTAATTGGACTGTAACCCATCACTACATCATGGTTTGAGACAATTAATATTTGGCAGGGGGGAATCCCTTATTTTGCCAAATGATTTTCCAGTTTCTGTTTGAATCAGGTGAGGTCCCATCATGTAAGATTGATAAAACAATTAATAAAGCTTTCTTCCTTTCTCTTCATGTTCATGCTTTGTAAAAGAAGTTTTGGTTCTTTGTGACCACATAAGTTCTAAATGCCTATTGGGGGAAATGTGTAATTACAGAAACCTAAAGAAAATAAGTTGTCTGTAAATTGCTCCCTAGAAGTTATCACTGTTGGCTTTCTGATACACATCTTTTTAATCTTTTGTTTCTAACATTTTTTGCTATCATAAACAACACGTCTATGAACCTTGCTTATAAATCCTTTTTGCTAGTTTATTTTCTTTAGATCCTAGAAAGAAATTATGAATTCAAAAGCTTATGATGTTCTCAGGGATTTTTTTTTAATATATTTACTTTATGTATTTATTTTTGGCTGTGTTAGGTCTTTGTTGCTATGCGGGTCTCCTTGTGGTGAGCGGGGGCTACTCTTCGTTGCAGTGCTCGGGCTTCTCATTGCGGTGGCTTCTCTTGTTGCGGAGCACGGGCTCTAGGTGCGCGGACTTCAGTAGTTGTGGCTTGCCGGCTCTAGAGTACAGGCTCAGTAGTTGTGGCCCAGGGGCTTAGTTGCTCCGCAGCATGTGGGCTCTTCCCTGACCAGGGCTCGAACTCATGTCCCCTGCATTGGCAGGCAGATTCTTAACCACTGCACCACCAGGGAAGCCCGTTCATAAGGATTTTAATTCATCTTGCCAAACCGCATCCTGGAAAGAATGCACTAATTTATACTTCCAGCGGCAGAGATTTCTTTTAGATCCCACAGCGGATTACAAGAGGTCAGAATTCTCTTTCTTTTTCAGGTGCTTGGACTCTGCTCCGTTATTTGTAGGAGGAAATAGCATCTTTATTTATTGAAACATACCCTGTATTTATCGGGACCTGCTATCAAGTTGAGGCTAGAGCAGGGAGGGGACAGAAAGAGGGGGCACAGCCAGCTGCAGGCCTAGCTCCTGAGGGCCACCTGGTGTCCCGGCCCCCAGCTCGGCTACTACCCGGGGAGGCCGCGCGGATCCGCCTGGCATCAAGGTGCCTGGGGCTTGGTTTAGGGCTGAGGCTGGGGGCTTGGGAAGCGGTTTGGATTCCAAGTCCTTTCGCTGTGAGGATGCCACCGAGAAGGAGGAGGGGCAAAATTAAGATTCGATTTCCTTCACAAGGGCCTTTTGTGTTCCCAGTAGCCTCCCTTCTCTGGGGATTGGAGGGGGAAGACAACTTTTTGGTCAATTAGTGGGATGAGAGCTGACTCTGCGAGCGCCCTCTGACATCCTTGGCCAAGCCGGGCGCCCCCGGCAGCCCCCCGGGCCCACCTGTGCCCTCCTTCCCCGGGGCTCGCCCGCCCCCGCCGCTGGACGGCCGCCCCTCCCCCGAGGCGTGGCCCCTCCGCCCGAGGTGGGCAGGGTAGCCGGAGCCGGGGGCCAACCGGCTTTTTCCTTCCTTCCCTCCCGCTCCGGCTCCCGCCCGCCGGCTCCGGGACCGCAGCCACGTCTGAAAGCGCCTCATTGTGCGCGCTCCGCTCGGGCCGGCAGCGCAGAGCAGCGCCGCGGGCCTCCGGCGGCCGCCCAGGTAGCGCGGGGCGCGGGGCCGGGCACCCAGGGGGCTCCGGGGCAGGAGGACCCGAGTCTGTTTCTTGTCCTTGCCCCGGGTCTGCTCCGCCAACATCGCATTCTTACGACACCTCTCTTTTTTCAGGGGGAATCCTGCCCTGTTTGCTGGTTCCCGCCGCCTTGGGTCTCCAGGTGCCTCCAATATCTTAGTATCCGCTTCTCAAGTCCATGCCTCCTGGAGCCCTCTCCCCGGTGTCACTGGGTACCCCTTCATAGCCTTGGGACCCTGCGGAACAAATCAGCCGCAGCGGACTCCCCCGGCGAGGAGACAGAGCGGCTGTGGAGAGGAGCTTGGAAAAGACGTCCAGGAGCCTTTGCTGAAACTGGGGCCAGAGGCGTCTGCCTCCCGCCGCGCCAGTCGGGCTGGGACGCCTCGCTTGGGGTACGTTGGTTCGTCCTCTCTCCGCTCGGGATGCCCACACCCTGCGCGGCCTGGGCCTAAGCCAGTGTGGCACAACTGGGAAGGCCCTGATCTTGCGGCCGGGTCGGCTGTGCGAGTTGGAGCTGAGGGTGGTGGTTGTGGTTTTATCAGAACGTGAAAAGAGCATCCCCGCCCCGAGTGCGGGTTGGAAAGTGTCTTCCTGGGGCTTCAGCTGACCAGGAGATCACTGCTTGGGGATCCCTTGTCTCTTGAAATTTGAGTTTCAAAGGGTATGGCTTTAATCTAGAAAATTCTCCGAGGGCTTTTTCCAGGGAACTCTGGAGGAAAAGCAGCTCGGTGAGTGAATTTGGAACCAGATCCAACTGAATGTGAGTCTGGCGGCCCCTGCTTCTCGCTGCTGGGTCTTGGGCAGCAATAGAGACCTCTCTCGGCCTCAGCGTAGGTGCCCAGCAAATGTTAACTCTCTTTCCTCTTCCCTCTTGTACTGGAGGCATGAGGATGGGAAAACTGAGGCCTCAAGAGCAGAAAGGACTTGGCTGAGGTGAAGCCATGAGCGAGTGAACCAAGTACCAGAGCATAAGAGCTTGCTGCTCAGGGAGCGTTGGCTATGCTAAGGGTTGGATTGTTCCATTTACTCCTCCCGGACCCGTGTGGTAGGCGCTGTTAGAGCCTCGTTTACAACGGAGCCAACTGAAGCACAGAGAGGTTAGGAGTGACCTGCTCAAAGTCACACATCTCACTGGTGGTAGAGCGAGATTTTAACCCAATCTGGCTTCAGGAGCCAGGCTTTTAGCCATTATTCACTGTCTTCTGTTTTGTATGTAATGCCCCTGCCTAGGCTTGCCACTTTCTGCGGCTAGGGTGCTAGGGTCACTTGGACCTGGTTAGGCTATTGTCCTTGAGCTTTGCTTATGAAAAGGCTTTCCCTTGGATTCACAGAATATAGTTGTGACCCAGGATTTGGGAGATTCCTGAACAAATACTTATAAGTGTACTATGTGCCAGACATTGTTCTGAGTGCTTTATAAATATTAATTCATTTACTCTTCAAATCAAGCCCATGAGTTAGGTTATATTATTTCCCCTATTTATAGATTTTTCTTAAAAAGGCACAGAGAGGTTAAGTCACTTGCCCAAGATCACACAGTAAGTGATCAAGTGGAGTTCACACTCTTAGCACCTGTGCTGCTCCTACGCCCTCTAATGAGATAGGGTCCCACTTCTAGTCTAGTAAGGGGAGTTAGGTACAAAAATGCATGAACAAGAGTATTCTGGGTGGTGATAGTAGCATTAACAATGATTTCCCCATATCACCTAATACTCAGTCCACATTAAAATTTCTCTGATTACCTCACAGATATCTTCTTGCACTGGGTTTGTTCGAATCAGAATCCAAACAAGGTCCACATGTTGTCTTTGGCTGTTTTGTGTTTTGAGTTGTTTTCTTCTAAAACAGTCCCTTCCTTTTTTCATTTTATGTCATTGACTTGTAAGAATGATCTACTTTTTAAAAATAAATGAATCAAAATAAGAGATTAAAAAATAAACCAGAGGACACTCCAGACTATCCCTGTATATATAAGAGAGCTCAGTCCACACCTGGGGGAACACAAAGGAATGTGCAAAACATGCACCCTCTACACCCATTCCCTGTGTGTGTTACTGCAGAGAAGAGGTGGGTGCCCCATACTTTAGGGTACTTCAGCCATCAGGTGCTGTGATTTAGACCAACTTAGGTGCTGTGTAAGGTGTGCTTTGAGAATCCCCAAAGCTCAGAGCCAGGGAAAAGGGATTTATGCGTTGATATCTGCTCATCTGCTCTGAAATGCCCCCGGGGTGGCTCTGAGCCAAGGAGGCTTGAGGCTCCCTTCCCAGACTAATTTGATTTCATTTCCCAATAGATTCTTGCAGGCAGATCTGTTTTCTCCAGCAGCATCCGGGTGTGCAACTGTAGCCTCCCTGCCTCTGGCTGATGCCACACAGCTGCTCCTCGGGGCAGGCGCAGAGACGGCAGATGTGGCCAGGGCTTAGGGCCAGGCACGTCTCCTGCCACAGCCTGGCCCAGCCCACAGCCCTGAGGCTGAGTGTGGGCTGGGGGCCCTTGACCAGCCCCTCAGGTAGTTCCTTCCCATGCCCCTCTCCTCTGGCCACCTGGGTACTCAGGTCTGGTGAGAGATGGTTTGCAGGCACCTCTCTCCCTGCAATGAAAGCTGAAGTAGGCAAACTCCACCCATGCCTCCTTGAACCAGTGAAATAGAACTGATAATTTATGATTGACAAAGTAATAAAAGTCTCTTGGAGACCACCTGGAAAATGCAGCAAAGCAATAACGAGAAAAAAAATTACCTGTAATCTGGCCATAAAAAGATAGCCACTGATATTCAGCATGCATCCTTCTGGATTTCTTTCTATACATAGTCATGACTTTTGTTTTTTAATGACAGCTTTATTGAGATATAATTCACATAATTTAAAGTTCACCCTTTTAAAGTTTCCAATTCACTGGTTTACAGTAGATTCAGTGTTGTGTGTTAATCACCTCAAGGTTCATCCATGTTGTAGCACGTATCAGTATTCATTTTATTGCCAGATAATATTCAATTATATGGGTACACCCCATTTTGTTTATCCATTCGTTGATTGATGGACACGTAGGATGTTTCCACTTTGGGGCTATTATGATTAATGCTGCTGTGAAAGTTCATGAAGAAGTTTTTGTGTGGATATATGTTTTCAGTTCTCTTGGATTTATGGGATTGTAGAGTGGAATCACTGGATCACATGGTAGCTCTATGATTATCTGAGGGACTACCTGTTTTCCACAGCAACTGCATCATTTTACATTCCCACCAGCAGCATATGAGGGCTCCAGTTCTACCATGTTCTCAGTAACACTTGCTATTATTCGTCTTTTCTCTTATAGTCAACCTAGTGGATGGGTATCTCATTGTAGTTTTTTTTTTTTTTTTTTTTTTGCGGAACGCGGGCCTCTCACTGTTGTGGCCTCTCCCGTTGCGGAGCACAGGCTCCGGACGCGCAGGCTCAGCGGTCATGGCTCACGGGCCCAGCCGCTCCATGGCATGTGGGATCTTCCCAGACCGGGGCACAAACCCATGTCCTCTGCGTAGGCAGGCGGACTCTCAAGCACTGCGCCACCAGGGAAGCCCATCCTTTCAGTTTCTTGATGGTGTTCTTTGATGTTCATGTATTTTTAACACAATTGGATGTTTTGTTGTGTTTTTTCCACCTGATATTATATAGTGAAGTGCTCTAAAGTTAGACAGTTGGGGTTCATATTCTGACTTTGCTGCTGTGTGGGTCCTTTAGGCAAGTTCATAAATCTTTCTAAGCCTCAGTTTCCTCTTCTGTAAAATAGGGATGAGCATCAGATGCACTTCATAGGGTTGTTGTGGGGTAATCCTGATTTTATAATCAGAAGATGGGTGGGAAAGGCTTGGCATATAGGAAGCCCTCAACAGGTAGTATTAACTGGTGTTCCATGTTTCCCACTCCACTGTAGACACCCATCTTTCTCCTCCTCTCTCTCCCCTTTTCTCCCTTACTGCTTTTCCCTTGTCTCTTGTTTTTCTTTTCTCTTTCCCTCTTCGTCTCTCCTCCTCTTTCTTGCCCTCCTTGTCAGCCTTCTCCGTAACAGATGCCTTGGCCTCCACTACAGCTGGTTTGCCTACAGGGATAGCCCTTGACGCCTAGAGTCCACGCATCCCTCATCCGGAATCTCTTTTCTTTAGCCTTTGGGATTCCTGAACAGGGATGGCCTCCAGCTGATGCCAAAATGAGATAGATCTGAGCCAGGGATTTGTACCTAGTATTACCTTTCACTCCCTTAGATTCTGTGCCAGGGCTGGGAGAGGCTGGTGACCAGAGGAGCTGCTGAGTCAAGGGCCGGCAGAGCAGAGCTACAAGTGAGTGCTGCCCGGAGAGCTGGATCCCTGGGCTCCCGCTCGGGCCCTGCTGTGGCAAAGCCTCCCCTGTCCTGTAGCTCAGTGTTCCCATCTGCACATCAGGTAGGACAATAGCACCTTCCTGTGTCTCTCAGGACAAGAATTAGTCAGGGATGGTTAGAAGCTATCAAAACTTTAAGATGCTCAGCAGAAAGAAATACAGGACAAGTGGGGAGTTACTCCCTTTGGATTTGGATAACAGAGGACCTGATATCAATTCAGCAAATATTTATTTTTATTTTGTTTATTTATTTATTTATTTTTGGCTGCGTTGGGTCTTCGTTGCTGCGCATGAGCTTTCTCTAGTTGCGGGGAGCGGGGGCTACTCTTCCGCTGTGGTGCGCGGGCTTCTCATTGTGGTGGCTTCTCTTGTGGCGGAGCACAGGCTCTAGGTGTGCGGGCTCAGTAGTTGTGGCTTGTGGGCTGTAGAGTGCAGACTCAGCAGTTGTGACACACGGGCTTAGTTGCTCCAAGTCATGTGGGATCTTCCTGGACCAGGGCTCAAACCCATGTCCCCTGCGTTGGCAGGCGGATTCTTAACCATTGCGCCACCAGGGAAGCCCCAGCAAATACTTATTAATATCATCGACTCACTCACGCTTTGGGACAATCCCTGACATGACACTTAACTATCTTACCAGATTCTTTTTTTTTTGTTTTTTTTTTCCGGTACGCAGGCCTCTCACTGTTGTGGCCTCTCAACAGTTGTGGAGCACAGGCTCCGGACGTGCAGGCTCAGTGGCCATGGCTCACGGGCCCAGCCGCTCCATGGCATGTGGGATCTTCCCAGACCGGGACACAAACCCGTGTCCCCTGCATCAGCAGGTGGACTCTCAACCACCGCTCCACCAGGGAAGCCCCGTCAGGCAGGATTCTTAACTTTTTTTGTAAAGCAATCCAGTGATTTTAGTGTTAGGTTGTTTTTTGTTTGGAAAAAATAAGAGGTTACTTCACAGTCTGCTTCCTGAAATGTGGCGTCAGGGTTAAATAGCTGGGTCATTTTTTTTTTAATTTTTTTTTTTATTTTTGTGGCTACGGTGGGTCTTCATTGCTGCACACAGGCTTTTCTCTAGTTGCGGTGAGCAGGGGCTACTCTTCGTTGCGGTGCGCGGGCTTCTCATTGTGGTGGCTTCTCTTGTTGCGGAGCACAGGCTCTAGGCACGTGGGCTTCAGTAGTTGTGGCGCATGGGTTCAGTTGCTCCGCGGCATGTGGGATCTTCCCGGACCAGGGCTCGAACCCATGTCCCCTGCATTGGCAGGCAGATTCTTAACCACTGCGCCACCAGGGAAGCCCCTGGATCATTTTTTTTTTTAATTGATCCCATTCTTTGAAAGCCTTATAGTTTGTAGGCACTGAATTTATGACTATACAGCTAGTGTTTCTGAAAGGACAGGAATTAAAAAGCTGCAGTGACCTCCCACCAGTGCAGGACCAGTTCCATATTCTCCCATGTGCCAATGGGCAACGTGTCTTAGTGGCCTGAATACACAGGATCCCAGCTCTCTACTATGGGAGACCTAATCTTGCTGGTCTTGGATACAAAACAAGGTCTCCAGGCCTTTTGATAAAATTAATTAGCATTTCTCTCTGCCTTATCTTGTTAATTGAGATTTTACAGGCTATCATATTGGCCATTATTATAGAAAGCAGGACAGAGCGCTTTTCCTTCCTCTCAGTCCCTTTTCCTTCCCTCCAAATTACTGTATTTATGGAAACAATATGCTTCAGTAAGTAGGACACTTTCCTCTTTTTTTTTTTTGGCTGCGTGACTTGTGGAATCTTAGTTCCATGACCAGGGGTTGAACCCGGAACCCGGGCCCTCGGTAATGAAAGCACCCAGTCCTAACCACTTCCCTAACCAGGGAAGTCGCGACACTTTCCTCTTCACATACTTCTTACTGAACCAAATCTGTTTCACATTCCTTGAGGCAGGTATTGTTTCTCTAATTATAATTTTACATAAATGATGTTCTATGTATAGTGAGGGCGAGGGAATAAAAGAGGTTTGGGGAAATTCAAGGAGCAGTTCTGGGTAGATTGTATAGAATAGGGCAAGTACAAGTTGAAAATCCTCGGCTGTGGCCCTGTCAGCAGTGTCTAGCTGTGTGAGATCCAGGAAAGCATGTATCACTAGGTTTTGCTTTCTTTAACAGAAAATCTGCAATGAATGGGACTGGGTTCAATGGGATGATTTCTTTCTTTTCTTTTTCTTGAGACACTGTACGTACAGCCCGTTCGGCCTTCCTTCAGATCCTTGAACATGAAATGCTTCTTCTCAGAGCCTTTAGAGATGCTGCTTCAGCTGACTACTCCCAAACCCTTCTCTCTGCCCGTTCCTCACACAGCCCTTCCCATGGTTAATCCCTACTCATCCATCAGCAGGTGCTTCCTAAGGAGAGATTTCCCTACTCGCCCTTAGCTAAGGGCTCCCATAGCACTGTCCTTCCCCTCCATTACACTTATTATGCTTGTGGTTAAATGATCACTTGTTTCATGGTGACCTTCTCAGCTAGAAATTAAGCTGAAGGCAGTGGCCACATGTCGATATTTAGTTTCATACTTTGCACATAATAGTCATGTAATAAATGTTTACAGAATGAAGTAGTATATGTAAATACACTAAAGAATTTCATATAAAATTTCAGGACATTTACAGATTTTCCCGTATCTATATACTTTACTTTTTCTTTTAGGTCCTATATATATTTTTTTTTCCTTTTTTTTTTAAATTTTGGCCATGCCGGGTCTTAGTTACAGCACGTGGGCTCTTAGTTGCAGCATGCAGACTCTTGGTCGCAGCATGCATGCAGGATCTAGTTCCCCAACCAGGGATCGAACCTGGGCCCCTTGCATTGGGAGCACAGAGTCTTACCCACTGGACCACCAGGGAAGTCCCGTAGGTCCCATGTACTTTAAATTTATTTATTTATTTATTTATTTATTTATTTTTATTAAAGTACAGTTGATTTACAATGTTTCAGGTATACAGCAAAGTGATTCAATTATATATATATTATATATATTCAGTTATATATATATATAGTAGGTTATTATAAGATATTCCCCGTGCTATACAGTAGGTCCTTGTTATTTATCTATTTTATATATAGTTGTGTATATCTGTTAATCCCAAATTCCTAATTTATCCCCCCCCTTCCCCCTGGTAACTGTAAGTTTATTTTCTATGTCTGTGAGTCTATTTCTGTTTTGTAAATAAGTTCATTTGTATCATTTTTTTAGATTCCACATATAAGTGATATCATATGGTATTTGTCTTTCACTGTCTGACTTACTTAGTATGATAATCTCTAGGCCCATCCATGTTGCTGCAAATAGCATTATTTTATTCTTTTTTATAGCTGGGTAATAGTCCATTGCATATATGTACCACATCTTCTGTATCCATTCATCTGTTGATGAGCATTTAGGTTGCTTCCATGTCTTGGCTAATGTAAATTATGCTGCTGTGAACACTGGGGTGGATGTATCTTTTTGAATTAGAGTTGTTGTCTTTTCGGATATATGCTCAGGAGTGGGACTGCTGGATCATATGGTAGCTCTATATTTAGTTTTTTGAGAAACCTCCATACTGTTCTCCATAGTGGCTGTACCAATTTACATTCCCACCAACAGTGTAGAAGCTTCCGAAAAGGAGAAAACTCCACACCCTCTCCAGCATTTATTATTTGTAGACTTTTTGATGATGGCCATTTTGACTGGTGTAAGGTGATACCTCACTGTAGTTTTGAGCTGCATTTCTCTAATAATTAGTAACGTTGAGCATCTTTTCACGGGCCTGTTGGCAATCTGTATGTCTTCTTTGGAGAAATGTCTATTTTAGGTCTTCTGCCCATTTTTTGATTGGGTTGTTTTTTGTTTTGATATTGAGCTGTTTATACATTTTGGAAATTAATCCCTTGTCAATTGCATTGTTTGCAAATATTTTCTCCCATTCTGTAGGTTGTCTTTTCGTTTGTTTTTTTTTAACATCTTTATTGGAGTATAATTGCTTTACAATGGTGTGTTAGTTTCTGCTTTATAACAAAGTGAATAAGCTATACATATACATATATCCCCATATCTCCTCCCTCTTGCGTCTCCCTCCTGTCTTTTTGTTTTATGATTTCCTTTGCTGAGCAAAAGCTTTTAAATTCAATTAGGTCCCATTTGTTTATTTTTGCTTTTGCTTGCAATACTCTAGGAGACAGATAAAAAAAATTGCTGCAGTTTACATCAGAGTGTTCTGCATATGTTTTTTTCTAGGAGTTTTTTTTTTATAATTTATTTTTTGGCTGCATTGGGTCTTTGTTGCTGCGCACAGGCTTTCTCTAGTTGCAGCGGGCAGGGGCTACTCTCCGTTGTGGTGGGCAGGGTTCTCATTGCAATGGCTTTCTTGTGGTGGAGCACGGGCTCTGGGCACGCAGGCTTCAGTAGTTGTGGCTCGTGGCCTCCAGAGTGCAGGCTCAGTAGTTGTGGCGCACGGACTTAGTTGCTCCGCGGCATGTGGGATCTTCCCGAACCAGGTATCAAACCCGTGTCCCCTGCATTGGCAGGAGGATTCTTAACCACTGTGCCACCAGGGAAGTCCTTTTCTAGGAGTTTTATAGTATTCAGTGTGACATTTAGGTCTTTAAAACATTTTGAGTTGATTTTTGTATATGGTGTTAGAGGTTTCTTAACTTTTTATTGAAATATACATGCAGATAAGAGCACAGTTCACATAAAAGTGACTTTTCACAAGTTGAACATGCTCATGTACTTAGTACCTCCATCAAGAAACAGGGCATAACCAGCCCCTAGAAGCTGTCTCTGCCCATGCTCCCTTACAGTTCTACCCTCAACCCATCCCACCAAGGGGATCCACTATCTAATCAGAACTCTTGGTTGTAAGTGACAGAAACTCAACTCATGCTGGCTTAAGCAAAAATGGAGTATTTACCCCAACTGAAAAGTACATGGGTGAATCTTGGCACTGCTGGATCTGGTGCCATCAGCTTGCTCATGGGTTCCCAGTCTTTCTTTTCTCTGCTCATTTCTCTCCTATATTGGCTTTATACCTAGGCAATTTCCCTCTTCCCTTCAGATCTGCAAAAATCCTGGGATTAGACTTGGGGCTGATGTCCGTTCCTAAGCCAGTCGCTGTGGCAGGGAGATAGTGTGTGGAATATACAGATGAACCAGGCTTGAGACACAGGACTCCCTAAGAACCAGGGGGTGGTGGGTCAGCCCTACCCAAACCACACATGCTTTATGTGGGTGAGGGGTGGTTCCTCAAAGAAAAATCTAGAGGCTGTTACCAAAAGAAAGGGAAATGGGTTCTGAATGAACACAGACAGCCCTGTCCAATGCACCTGTGCAGTACCAAGCCCACACTAGGTACCTGAGAACAGATGCTCCCTTGCAAAAACCCACCATCCCAACCCTCAAGTTGCTCACAGGCAAGAAGGAGAGGCAAAGTGTCACACAGGGCAGAACAGTGTGTGCCTGGAGAGAGGCAGGGATGAGGTGTCTTCAGAGATGCTGAGATGACTTCTGGTGGGACTCAGGGCTGGATACTCACAGTGGAGGGGTAGGAGAGCATGGAGCTTGCTGGAGGAACAGTAGTGATTCCAGATTATCTGAAATATAAGATGCTGGCTAGGAATAATGGGAAGTAAAGTTGGATAGCTGAAGGTTGCTGAGTAGGAGAATGGCATGATCAAATGTGGGGACTTCCCTGGCGGTCCAGTGGTTAAGACCCCACGCTTCCACTGCAAGGGGCATGGGTTCGATCCCGGGTTGGGGAACTAACTGCATGCCAAGCGGCTGGCTGAAAAAAAAAAAAAAAAAAAGGGATTTATTGTGAAATATCTTTTCCCAGCTATTTCACTCCCCTCCCAGGGGAAGCTAATATGGTCACTGTCTTGTATAAACTTCCAGGGATACCTAATGCTTATTCAAGCTCTGTGTATTATTTTGACAAAAGTAAATTTTTAAAATGCTTTATGACAAAAAATCTTCAGTGACTTGAGAAAGGCAACTCTGTAAGGTGGTCCTGGTTATCAGGGTAGGAAGAGGAATTTTATATTCCTTCAGTGGCCTCTTGCACTTTACTCCTACCCGTCTCCCTTGAAATATATAATTAATTTAAACATCATCATCATCACCGTCAAAGACTTTGCGGAAATTGGAGACAGGGCTGCCTCTGAGGTGGGCTTGGGGGGAGGCAAAGGGGACAGAGAACATCACTTCCTGTTGACTGAATGGCCCTTTGCTCTCTGATGTGGGGCTGTGTCTGCCGGAGGATGGGGCCCCTTTTCTAATTTTGACAAATAAAACCTGAGCCCACGACTCCCTCGCCTGTACCTTTCAAATTTTATGCCACCTCTTTGTATCACCTTTTCCAAAAATTAGACATATAATTAATATAGACCCACAAAAAATTAAAAAGAAAAGAATTCATATCAGAGGCAGATGGCCCTTCCAAGATGGGGGACTTCATTGAGCAAAGGCTTAGGAGAGGAGCCACCCAGAGTCCCACGCCTGGGGGTCTGGCACTTGGATTTAAACCCCTGCCCTGCCCATTACCAGCTGTGTATTCATGTCTCTGAGCCCCACTACCTCAATTAAAACAGACAGGGATAGTTTCTACCTCCTAGGGATTTGGGGAGAAGAAAATTCAATCATGAAGATGAAGTACCCATCACAGTGCCTGCCTGACATGTTCTTTGTAACTTGAACCCTGGGGCAGTTGGTGGGTGCGCTGAATATAAGGCATGTTCTCAGAAAACTCCCAGCTGAGACCTGGACTTCTCTGGACACTCTGCGTGGGTAGGATGTTTCCATCCCTTTTCTAGTTCTTGAGTTCCAATCACAGGATCAGATAACAGTTCCCGTATTGTGTGAGTCACTTAAGAAGACCCCTGGCATCCCTGGAGTGCATGTAACAAGCACCTTGGCCCGGGATCAAGATCCTCCTTACCCAGGGGAGGGCAGGGCTGGCTTGGGCAGCTGTGTTTGGGCCCAGGAATCAGGGTCCTGTGTTCTGCAGGGATCTCCCAGGGATGGGAGAGGCCAGCAGTCTATGACAGAAAGTGCCAGGAACTTAGAAGTCCTGGGTTGGGGTCCCAGCTTCCCTGCTGTCTCTCCAAGCCTTGGGCCCTTCGTCTAAAAAACTGAGATCATGATGCCCACCTCAGGGGCCGTTGAGTTAAATCACCTAGCACTTGAGGTAATTTATATCAGCAAATATGTGTTCGAGTTTCCTCCCTCTCCTGCACCCTGTTCTCAGGAAGCACGCCCTCGAGGAGAGGAGGTGACGTGTGCAGAGCAGGTGGGTGGCTGCTGTCCTCGTCTTCAATGTGATCCAGGAGTGGGCGAGGTATCCAGGAGGCAGTTCTGGACTCAGCAGGTGACAGAGCTGTTGGGCATCCTCCACCCGATCCTGCAGCCTCCTGATAAGGGGAAGAGGTAGATATGGGCTCTGCTCACGGTTTAGATGCCAGCTTCCCTCAGTGGTGAGGTGGACAGTGAAGGTGGCTTGGTGGGGAGCAAAAGGAAAGAGGAAAGAAACTTCCAGGTCCTTTCCTTCCAGATTGGCTCATCCTTGCGATCATTGCAGGAGCAGCAGTGCAAAGAAGAGAAAACTCTGGGGCCTCGGGGTGTGGGGGCTGGGCTCAGTGTTCCTTTCACTCTGTAGGACACTCTGAGGGACACTTTTTTTAATTATTATTTATTTTAACATCTTTATTAGAGTATAATTGCTTTACAATGGCGTGTCAGTTTCTGCTTTATAACAAAGTGAATCAGTTATACGTATATCCCCGTATCTCTTCCCTCTTGTGTCTCCCTCACACCCTCCCTATCCCACCCCTCTAGGTGGTCACAAACCACCTAGCTGATTCCCTGTGCTATGCGGCTGCTTCCCACTAGCTATCTATTTTACGTTTGGTAGTGTATATATGTCCGTGCCACTCTCTCACTTCATCCCAGCTTACCTTCCCCCTCCCCGTGTCCTCAAGTCCATTCTCTCATCTGCGTCTTTATTCCTGTCCTGCCCCTAGGTTCTTCTGACCATTTTCTTTTTTTTAGATTCCATATATATGTGTTAGCATATGGTATTTGTTTTTCTCTTTCTAACTTATTTCACTCTGTATGACAGTCTCTAGGTCCTTCCACCTCACTACAAATAACTCAGTTTCGTTCCACACTTTGTTTTTAAATTAATTTTTATTGGAGTATAGTTGGTTTACAATGTTGTGTTAGTTTCTGCTGTACAGCAAAGTGAATCAGTTATACGTATACATATATCCACTCTTTTTTAGATTCGATTTCCATATAGGTCACTACAGAATATTGAGTAGAGTTCCCTGTGCTATACAGTAGGTCCTTGTTAGTTATCTACTTTTTTTTTTTTTTTTTGCGGTACGCGGGCCTCTCACTGTCGTGGTCTCTCCCGTTGCGAAGCACAGGCTCCGGACTCGCAGGCTCAGCGGCCATGGCTCACGGGCCTAGCCGCTCCGCGGCATGTGGGATCTTCCCGGACCAGAGCACGAACCCGTGTCCCCTGCATTGGCAGGCGGACTCTCAACCACTGCGCCACCAGGGAAGCCCTAGTTATCTACTTTATATATAGTGTGTATACGTCAATCCCAATCTCCCAGTTTATCCCTCCCCCCCCCCCCGCCGGGAGGGTGACATTCTTAAGATCCACTGAAGGACTCAGGGGTGGTTGGGGGCTACAGGGGGCCTGGGAGAAGCTGGGATTCCAAGCGTAGGTGACCTCAGGGGTCTTATCTGGGTGGGGACTTCCCATGGTTCCTCCTCTCCAGACACAGCTGAACGCTACAACAGTAACACGGGGCGTGCATGGCACTTTACCAAGCCCTTTTGTCTTTGTAGCAGCATCTCTCACAAGAACCCTAAGGTCAAATGTTATCATCCCCGTTTTACAGAGGAAGATATTGAGTCTTGGAGTAGTTAAGTCATTTGCCCCAGGGTTCACAGCTTCTGAGTGGCATCAGAGGAACTCAAACCCAGCAGGAAAGACGGTTATTTCACTCCCATCTGGAAAAATGTATCCAGCTGCCTGCTGGTCTGGGCCCAGCTCCAGCCAGAGGCAGGACAGCTACACTCCCACCCGTGGGGAACTTTCTGTCAGTCTGGGAAAGCAGAGCCCTCCCAGTGTGCAGGGCCATCTCCTCCTGTGGGACTCTGACCCAGCTTCCCTCCTGCTTTCCCAGGCCCTGAAAAACCTCCAGGCATCTCCCATGGATCTGTGACCGAGGTGGGCAGCTCTCCCAGCAGCCCTGGACAGCAGTGAGTAACCTCAGCATGGAAAGGGGTCTGACTCTGCCCTCATCTCTCCCTTTCTCTGTCTCCATCCTACCTCTCCCTTAACTCGTTTCTTCTGCAAAATTACACGAATCCAGAAGGATATCCTCCCTTGGGAATCCTGCAGCACTTCACTCTCCATGGGTGAGAGCAACAGTTGCTGTTCTTTGTCTATATGTTTATTTTTAATAACAAAAGTTGTATCTGCTTGTTTAAAAAGTCAATGCAGAAGCACACTACGTAGAAAGTGCAAGTTTTCAGTTATGAGAAATGCCCCGCCCCTCCATGCTCATCCCAATACTCCAGAACCAGAATTAATCCCCTTTTTACAGAGGGATAAACTGAGTCACAGAGAGATGAAGCGTTTGGTCCAAGATCATAGGCTAGGAAGTGGCGGAGCCAGGGAGGGTTCTGCCAAATCACCCATCAAGCTATTTAGCTAAACTACCTACAACTTTTCCCCTAAAAGGAATTTTAAGTGAAAAGCAGGAATTCTGTTTTAAATATATTTCCCCCTCTGGATAGAAAGAAAAGGGGGCGTGGGGAGAGAAAGAGAGAAAAGGGAAAAAACACTGCCCCATAGTATTGTGCAACTGGCCTTTAGCTCTGTAAAGGCTGGATCATGGCTCATGTCTTAAAGTCACATTCCCGGAAGGGCGCCCAACTGAGACGGCCGTGGCCTTGGGAGGCCTCCACAGGTGGGGTGGTCAAGTCCCGGGGCTGCTCCCTGGCAGCACCAGACAGGAGTTGGGGTGTGGGATGGGTGAGCGGGTCGCGGTCCCTGACGGCTGCACTCTCCCTCCGCAGGCCCCCGGCCGGCGGCATGTGGCTGCGGCGCATCTCCAGCACCGCGGTGACCGCGCTCCTGCTGGCGCAGACTGGCCTCCTGCTCTTCCTAGTCTCCCGGCCCAGGCCGCCGTCCCCGGTGGGTGGCGAGGAGAGGGTGCACGTGCTGGTGCTGTCCTCGTGGCGCTCGGGCTCGTCCTTCGTGGGCCAGCTCTTCAGCCAGCACCCCAATGTCTTCTATCTGATGGAGCCTGCGTGGCACGTGTGGGCCGCTTTGTCGCAGGGCAGCGCGGTGGCGCTACACATGGCGGTGCGCGATCTGGTGCGCTCCGTCTTCCTGTGCGACATGGATGTGTTCGACGCCTACCTGCCGTGGCGGCGCAACCTGTCGGACCTCTTCCAGTGGGCGGAGAGCCGCGCGCTGTGCTCGCCGCCCGCCTGCAGCGCCTTCCCGCGCGGCGCCATCAGCAGCGAGGCAGTGTGCAAGCCGCTGTGCGCGCGACGGCCCTTCGGCCTGGCCCAGGAGGCCTGCCGCACCTACAGCCACGTGGTGCTCAAGGAGGTGCGCTTCTTCAACCTGCAGGTGCTCTACCCGCTGCTCAGCGACCCGGCGCTCAACCTGCGCATCGTGCACCTGGTGCGCGACCCGCGGGCTGTGCTGCGCTCGCGCGAGCAGACGGCCAAGGCACTGGCCCGTGACAACGGCATCGTGTTGGGCACCAACGGCAAGTGGGTGGAGGCCGACCCGGACCTGCGTGTGGTGCGCGAGGTGTGCCGCAGCCACGTGCGCATCGCCGAGGCCGCCATGCGCAAGCCACCGCCCTCCCTGCGCGGCCGCTACCGCCTGGTGCGCTTCGAGGACCTGGCACGGGCGCCTCTGCCCGAGATCCGCGCGCTCTACGCCTTCGCAGGCCTGAGCCTCACGCCGCAGCTCGAGGCCTGGATCCACAACATCACCCACGGGGTCGGGCCAGGCGCCCGCCGTGAGGCCTTCAAGACTACGTCCAGGGATGCGCTCAACGTCTCGCAGGCCTGGCGCCACACGCTGCCCTTTGCCAAGATCCGCCGCGTGCAGGAGCTGTGTGCGGGTGCACTGCAGCTGCTGGGCTACCGGCCAGTGTTCTCTGAGGACGAGCAGCGCGACCTCGCCCTGGACCTCATGCTGCCGCGCGGCCCGAGCAGCTTTAGCTGGGCATCGTCCACTGCCGAGCACTCCGGGCCGTAGCAGAGGCCCCCAGCTGTGGCTGGCGGTTGCCAGGAGACTCACGCGTGGTGGGGAAGGAGCTGGGGCGCACGAGGCCGGGAGTTTGGGAGGTCCCCCACGTAGGAGGAAAGGACCGAGTCCGCAGACTATGTTTCTTTCTCCCCACTTCTTGTTTTTCCTTTGAATCCTCTTTAGGAGCTAGATTCCCACCACACACACTCTTCATGGAAAGCAGACTCGTGCCCCCACTTCCTCTGGGCGCAGGGAATAAGTTCAGATGACTTGGCTCCTACTCCAGCACTTTCTTTCCCCTTAAGTCTCTGTTGGGATGCCTCATCCTGCAGCTGAGAAGGCTGTCCCGGCCCTGCCTGGGAGTGGAGGGACACTGTGGTGAGCTGGTCCCTGAAGTCGGTACATCTCCCCCTACGCACACCCCGTGCCTCTGGCACCACACACCACCAAAGCCAGTGCTTTTATATTCACCTGTATCTTCAGTAAGAAATCAGCCAAGGTGCCTCTATCTTGTGGTCTCCCCTTAGTCTCTCTCTACCCCAATCTCCTGGGAGCCCCCATGCCCCCATCACAGAAATAAACATACCCACAGAAATAAACATAATTCACCTGTATGATACAGATTAGAGTTTACAGCCTGTAAAGTTTGACAAGCAAAACGCAAAAGCGAAGGGACTTGTCCAAGGCCACACGATGAGAAGGAGGACGAAGGGAGGAGGGGGGATTTGCTTCGGGCCCGCAGTGGGGAGGAGAGGGTGAGTCAGGCTTGCAGAGGCCTGTCTCCTGGACGAAGAAGGGTCAGGTGTTCCCATCTTATTTGCTCAAGGGATCAGCCAGCAGCCATGGCTAGGGCCGCAGCTGCGAGGTGAGATGTGGGAAGTGGTGAGCTCTGGGTCCAGGGTGCAGAATCTAGGGAGCCTCCTAGATAAGCCTGGAGGGAGGCAGTGAGGGGGAAAAGTGGAGAGAGAGAAGGCTGGGCAGGCCAGGGCAGCAAGCCAGGCAGAGTGTGTGGCAGAGCAAAAGGTTGGCAGCAAGATCAGTGCCTGGAGGGCAAGTCATGGGGTGAATGTAACTAGATAAAGCTTGCCAGGAGCTTGGAAGAAAAAAGGCTCTGGAGTGGTTGTCTTCCTGTGGTCCTTATGTGCCAGGCCCTGGAGAAGAGCAAAGTACGATTCCTAGCTGCGAGCCACAACACCTGGCTCTAGTGGCAAAGCGTCTTATTAAATGGATGCTGGATTTAAAAAAAGGAGGGGTGGGTAGGGGGATGCCGGATGTGTAGAGGGCTAGTCCTGAGCTCAGGAAATGAAAGCCAGCCATGCTTAAAAAATGTTTAAAAGAAAGGTGGAAGAAAGGTCACAGCACCTCTAGGAAGGACAGGGAAGCAGATTTGAGTCCACACAAATAGAATACCCCAAATCACACTGGGATACAGAGTTGGTCTGGGGACTGACAGTTGCCACCAGAACTCCTGTGCCCATTACCTCTGGAAGTGAGGGAGCTGCCCTCATCATTGCCATCAGTCACTGGAAGGGATCCTGGAGGTCTGGCTTCTGATTCTCAGCCTGGGTGTGGCCTTGGATTGGTGAGACCTGGATCGTAGACCCACATCCTCGCTGCAAAGCAGCAGGTCGAGGGCAATCTGGCACTTTTCATTTCTTTTCTTGCAGGGAGCAGAGGTATACTGACCTTGAAGCTGAAGCTTCAGGATGCCTCAGTTGGGGATCCGTCAAGCTGTAGAAACTTCAGGCCCCATAAAGCCCCCATCTGCCCCTGCTCACAGTAGCATGGAGAAGGTATTTAAAACCCAGAATTTATTAATGGAGACTTTGGCTTAGAAAAACTAAGGTCACATAGCTTAATATATGGGCTGGAACTCAAACTCATATCTTTGACTTCAATACTTATGGTTCTAACAAGGAAACTGAACTGGGGATGCAGCGGAGGACTCCATCACAGGCTTGGAAAGCCAGATCATTACCCAGAGACGTGTGTCTCTGGGTCAGGGAGTGGTCCTGGCATTTTGTTTGTTTCCAGTTTTATTGAGAAAGAATTAACATACATCACTGTATAAGTTTAAGGTGTACAACATGATGGTTTGATTTACATGTATTGTGAAATGATTACAACACTAGGTTTAGTTAACATCAGTCATCTCATTTAGATACAATAAAAAGAAAAGAAAAACAATTAAAAAATTTTTAGGGCTTCCCTGGTGGCACAGTGGTTGAGAGTCCGCCTGCCGATGCAGGGGACGCGGGTTCGTGCCCTGGTCCGGGAGGATCCCACGTGCTGAGGAGCGGCTGGGCCTGTAAGCCATGGCCACTGAGCCTACGCATCCGGAGCCTGTGCTCCGCAAACGGGAGAGGCCACAACAGTGAGAGGCCCGCATCTGGCAAAAAAAAAAAAATTTAAGTTTATGACTGTTATAAGAGATGAAGATTTAATACCTCCATCTCAGCTCACCTTCTCTCCAAACTTTTATTATACTTTTAATTATATAATTGACCTACAGTACTGCATTAGTTCCAGGTGCACAATATAGTTACTTGATGTTTCTATATGTTACAAAATGATCACCACCATCCTGGCATTTGTCTGCAGACATCTCAAGGACCAGAATGATGAATGGTGGACAGTTGGCTGGGACAGTGGGGCCACTGGGGATAAAAGCAGCCTGCTGGCCCTGCCTGGAAGGAACGCATTGTTAAGTGGAGGAGTCGGCTAGGAAGTCTCCAGCAATGTGGTATGTTCAGGCAAAGAAGGTTGAGCAAGAGGTTCATGGAGCCAGAGGTTAAGAACAGGGAGACACTGATCCCTAGTGGGGTTCAGGAAGGCATTTGGGGTGGGGCTTAGAGGCCAGCCTGATAGTAGCATCCCACAAGTTTCATTTGCCCCTGCTTGGGTCACCGATGACACAATTAACGGCCTTTGTTATGTGACTCATCCGTTCTCACCTGTCTCCCAAGGTTCCATAATAGCGATGACTGGCTCTTGGATGTGGCTCCCTGCATATGGGGCCCTCTGGGCAAGCCTCTGCATGAGCTACAGGGCGCAGCAGGTTCCGAGCAAGCCTCTAGGTGAACCCACATCAGGTTTCAGGACAAAGATAGGCAGTGCCAGTCCAGTGTTTCAATGAGTCAGTCCAGGGCTAAGCCCTGGGGACATAGTCACAGCCCTTGCTCTTGTGGGGAGTGCAGATGTTAAATAAATAGTCCTACAGATAGATATGCATAAGTGTCGCTTGTGCTCTAAGAATAAATAAGAATGGGTAGAGGGTGACCTACTTTAGTATGGAGAGTCAGGAAAACATTTTCGAAAAGGAAACGTTTGGTTTGAATAGATAGGGACCTCCCTGGTGGTCCAGTGGGTAAGACTCCGAGCTCCCAATGCAGGGTGTCCGGGTTCAATCCCTGGTGGGGTAACTAGATCCCACGTGCATGCCGTAACTAAGAAGTCCGCATGCCACAATTAAAGATCCTGTGTGCCACAACTAAGACCCGGCACAGCCTAAATAAATAAATAAATATTTTAAAAAATAGGTAGGTGTTAATTGAGCATAGGATGAAGAGGCAGAGAGAGACTGAGGGATTGGTCTCTTTGGAATCAAGGTTCCTTGGCAAAATAAAAGAATCAGTCCTGGGAATCCAAGCTCATGGGATGGGAGAGGCCCCAGGACGTGACTGAGTTTGTGTGTCTATGGTAAAGAGGACTAGAAGTAGAACTGATGGATCAAAGAGCATCCACATTTTAAATATGGAATTGCCAAATGGAGTACTGACTTACGTTCTCTGGAATGGTGTCAGGAAGGCCCTTGTCACCCTTTTCTATTGACCCCCTCCCCATCATCTGTACAGGGTAAATCATTTTCATTTTTACCTACCTGATGGAATATTATGCAGCAGTAAAATGAAATGAACTATCAAACCATGAAAAGACATTCAGGAGGGAACCTGAGTGAAAGAAGCCAATCTGAAGAAGCTACATTTAGTATGATTCCAACTATATGACATTGTGGAAAAGGCAAAACTATTCAGACAGTAAAAAGATTAGTGGTTGTGAGAAATGGAATATTTCCTGCCATATCAGTAAACAAAGGATGTCACAGCCACCAGCGATTGCAACAGAGCTGGTGAGCCCTGAGGGAACTCAGGAAGGAAAGAATACCTGCCATCTAGCAGCCATCAGACTGCAGCCACTCCCCATGGTGCACCGTGAGGAAACCCAGGATGTGAAAATACAGGATACTGGCCCCAGATAGCTGAGGTGCATATCAAAGGAATGATTTCAGTGAGCCCAGGCTCTTGCATCTTCCCATACATAGAAAAGCTCTAAATTCCTTAACTTGACATATCTGGTTTCCCAATTAACAGTAATCTTTTGATGCTCCCGACTACCTGCCCCTTGTTGCAAAACTCCTATGTATTCTAGCTCCACTCACCTCCTCGGAGCAGTTTCTCAGAGCTATCTGAAATGCTGTCTCCTGGGTTGCAGTCCTCATTTTGCCCCAAATAAAACTTAACTTGCAGCTCTCACGTTGTGCTTTTTTGAGGTACGCGGGCCCCTCACTGTTGTGGCCTCTCTCGTTGCGGAGCACAGGCTCCGGACGCGCAGGCCCAGCGGCCATGGCTCACGGGCCCAGCCGCTCCGTGGCACATGGGAGCCTCCTGGACCGGGGCACGAACCCGCGTCCCCTGCATCGGCAGGCGGACTCTCAACCACTGAGCCACCAGGGAAGCCCTGTGCATTTTTTTTAAGTCAACAGTTGCCAGGGGTTGTGGGTGGAGGGGAGGGATAAATAGATGGAGCATAGAGGATTTTTAGGGCAGTGAAAATGCGCTGTATGGTGCTCTAATGATGGGTATATGCCGTGGATGACATGTACATAGAATGATGGATATACATTTGTCCAAACCCATGGAATGTGCAACACCAAAACTGAACTCTAAGGTAAACTATGGACTTTGGCCGATTATGATGTGTCATTGTAGGTTCATCCTTGGTAACAAATGTACCATTCTGGCGGGAGATGTTAATGGAGGACGCTGTGAACTGTGTGAGTGCAGAAGGTATATGAGAAATCTCTGTAGTTCCCTCTCAATTTTGTTGTAAACCCAAAGCTTCTCTAAAAAATAAAGTCTTTAAAAAACAAAACAAAACTAGAGCAAAAGCCTTAGTAGCCTCAGGAGGGTATAGGAATGCTGCTGAAATGGGAGGAATTGGCCAAGAACACAGAGCCCACCACAGCCCGGACTTTGAATTTTCCCAGGGTGGCAAGGCCTTAGAGCCAGCTGAGTATTTTCTCTCTTGGGGTTAAATCTGGAGAACCTGGTTGGCCATGCAAATCTGGTGCTGTCCTGATCCCAGTCTTCAGATCCTCCACATCTCCATTCATTCATTCAACACACATTATGGATTGAGCCCCAGCCAGTTTTTTTTTTTTTTTTTTACTTTTTTTTTTTTTGCGGTACGCGGGTCTCTCACTGTTGTGACCTCTCCTGTTGCAGAGCACAGGCTCCGGACGCGCAGGCCTAGCGGCCATGGCTCATGGGCCCAGCCGCTCCACGGCACGTGGGATCCTCCCGGACCGGGGCACGAACCTGTGTCCCCTGCATCGGCAGGCAGACTCTCAACCACTGCGCCACCAGGAAAGCCCCAACCAGTTTTAAAGGGAAGGATCATGGGGATTAGGAATGTCTGCGTGCAGGGGTGTGAGTTGCAATTTTTAATGGCGTGATCAGTGTAGGTCTCATTGTGAAAGTGACATTTGAGCAAAGTCTTGAAGGAGGTAAAGCAGTTAATTTAGGGATAACTATGGGTAAATTGTACTGTAGAAAGAAATAGGTAATACAAAAATCCTAAGGAGGGAACACATCTGGAATATTGGAAGAACAGCAAGGGGCTACTGAGTCTGGTGTGGTAGGCCAGAGGAAGAATTCTAGGAGATAGGGAGAGAGGGGGTCAGATTATGTACGACCTTGCAGGCCTTGTGAGGACTTTGGCCTTTATTTGGAGTGAGATGAAGGGTGTCCAAAGCCACTTTTGTTCTATGGCCCTCCTTAGTTGAATAAATAAATATAAATATAATGTTATATATATGTGACATAATATATAATATTTATAATGTCATAGATATTAAAAAAAATAGAACAAGTACCCAAAATATTTCATTATCATTTTACTGCCTTTGTTAATATCCTGAATTAGTATATTGTTAGTTTTGCAAGTTTTTGAACTGGATTTAAATTGAATCACAGTGTGGGCTTCTTTTTTCTGCAACTTAGATTTTCCCCTCAAGTTTACATTCCTGGGATTCATCATGTTGTTGCTTGCAGCTTTATGTCATTTCTTTCCACTACTCGATAGTATTTTATTGAAAATAATACAATTTTATTTATCCATCTCAATGAATGCTTGGCTTGTTTTTAGTTATGTACTGTTACAGTGCTACTAGGAACAATCTTGTCTGTATCTCCTCGTATGAATGCTATAGGATATTTACCTGGGAGTGAAATTGCCAGATCATGAACATCTTCATTCAACATTATTCCAGATGGTTATATCTGTTTACACCTCCAGAGTTCCAGCTGCCGTGCAACCTCAGTAACAATCGGATTCTCAGACTTTTAAATATTTGGCTGTTGTGTGGTTGACAAATGATACCTCATTGTGATTCATTTTGTGTTTCACTGATTAATGAGGTTAAGCATGTTTTCCTGGGTTTTTTTGGCCATTTGTATTTCTCTTTGATGAAGTACCTCTTCAGGTCTTTTGTCTCTTCATCATTTGCTTATTGATTTTTAGGAGTTCTAAATGTTATTCCTATGTCAGTTATACGTATTGCAAATATCTTCTTCCAGTTTGTGGCTTGTCTTTATACTTTCTTTGTGGTAACTCTTGAATAATACAAGGTCTTAATTTAAAGTAATTAAATTTATCCATCCTTTCCTTTATGGTCTTTGCTTTTTGTATCTAGTTTAAGAACTCTTTCACCATCATGAGACATAAGGATATTCAACATTGCCGTCTAAAAGTTTTATAGTTCTGCATCTCACTATAAGTGAAACAAGGAGGGTGTGGATGTCTAAAAAACAAACAAAAACACCTAGTTTTTGTTTGCTTTATATTTGCTTCATAATTTTCTTGCAGGTTTGTGTCTTTCCTGGAGTTTGTATTGTTTTTCAGTGTTTTCCCATTGAGAGAAGAAACAGGTACCTTCTTCACCGTGTCCCTAAAATTTTGATATTAATGATTTTGTCTATAGCTGAAATCAGTTCCATTATTTTTCCTGAGGATACTCTTTCTTCTGTTCTAATCTGGTTAGGTAGCTGCTAAGACTTGCACAGAAATCAATCTAACATTCCTGGTTAAATCCACCATTCCTTATACTGGCCATCTTTTTCTTTCTTAGTCATCCCTCTTTTACTTCGCTGGAGTACATACTCAGCTTCCTTAGAAAGGGCACATGTGGGACTTCCCTGGTGGCGCAGTGGATAAGACTCCACGTTCCCAATGCAGGAGGCCCGGGTTTGATCCCTGGTCAGAGAACTAGATCCCACATGCACACCGCAACTAAGAGTTCACATGCCGCAACTAAGGAGCCAGCAAGCTGCAATTAAGGAGCCCACATGCTGCAACTAAGATTCAGCACAACCGAATAAATAAATAAATAAATATTTTAAAAAAAAAAAAGGGCACATGAAACATACATTCTCTGAGTCCTGCAAGTCTAAATGGCTTTTCAGAAATTTCTCAATTCACAATCGGACTGAGAATAGAATTCTAAATTAAAAATAATGTTTCCTAATGTGATACATTATTGATGGTTATATAAGCTTAAAATAATTGGTTTTTCCACTTCTTATACACTCTGCTAGTCTGGGAAATGTACCAAAAGACAGCATTGTTAAATATGTCATGACTTTTTGAAATACTTACTATTTTTGTTTTAGAAAAGTTTCTTGGTTGATGCAAAATCCCAATTGTAGGGTTAGAGAACTGGCATTAGAAAGCTTCCAAAACAAAGGCTTTCAAAAGGGAACTCTAATAAACAATGTTGTTAATGTTCTTGAATTAAAAGGAAATATTACATATTTTGTGCACGATGCTTTTTTTAAAAAAATAAATTTATTTATTTATTTATTTTTGGCCGTATTGGGTCTTCGTTGCTGCGTGGGGGGCTTTCTCTAGTTGCAGCGAGCGGGGGCTACTCCTGCGGTGCATGGACTTCTCATTAAGGTGGTTTCTCTTGTTGCAGAGCACGGGCTATGGGTGTGAGGGCTTCAGTAGTTGACACGCGAGCTTAGTAGTTGTGGCTTGCGGGCTCTAGAGTGCAGGCTCAGTAGTTGTGGCACACAGGCTTAGTTGCTCTGCGGCATGTGGGATCTTCCCGGACCAGGGCACGAACCTGTGTCCCCTGCACTGGCAGGCAGATTCTTAACCACTGCACCACCAGGGAAGTCCCAGGATGCTTTTTTTTTTTGCGGTACGCGGGCCTCTCACTGTTGTGGCGTCTCCCGTTGCGGAGCACAGGCTCCGGACACGCAGGCTCAGTGGCCATGGCTCACGGGCCCAGCCGCTCCGCGGCATGTGGGATCTTCCCGGACCGGGGCACGAACCCGCGTCCCCTGCATCGTCAGGCGGACTCGCAACCACTGCGCCACCAGGGAAGCCCCCACGATGCTTTTTAATTAATTATTTTTTAATTGAAACATAGTTGACCTACAATATTATGTCAGTTTCAGGTGTACTACATAGTTATTTGACATTTGCTTACGTTACAAAATGATCACCACTGTAAGTCTAGTAACCATCTGTCCCCAGTTATTACAATATTATTGACCATATTCCTTACATCGTATACAATGTTTTTAAATTTAAAGTGAAGTTTTCCCCCAAAATCATTTCCTTCCAAATATTGAAGGTATTGCTGCATTGTCTTCCAGCTTCTTTCACCTGACTGCTGAACCATCTGATTCTCATTACCAGATGCATATGTATGTACGTATTTATCTTCCTACCTACTACCTACCTACCTACCTGTCTACTTGCATACCTACCGCTGTCTACCTATTTACCCACCCACCCACTCACCCACCCGTCTATCTCTTCCTCCCTATCTATACCTAATTTCCTTTACTTTCCTATAGGTGGCGCTGCAGAGGAGGGCAGAGCAGAGCGCGCCGCACTGTAGCGGGAGAGACTTCCCCAGTAGGGGGCGTAGGCCATAGGCGCTGGATCTCGGAAAGCCGTACGCAACGTCAGGGGCGGGAACAACTCTCGCCCCGCCCCTGCCATCTGAGGCGCCCTATGATTGGAGGGAGGAGCCATCACTTGGCAGTGCCGTTGGGGTGGAGGAAGAGGGCTTCGGCCGAAGGTGACGCTGAGGCGACGGAGGTGCGGAGAGCAGAGTGGGCCGTGAGTGAGAGTGAGCCACGGCAGCACTTCAGGCGCTCTCCCCCACCTCTCTGCGGTGAATGGCGGCGGGATGGAGCACGAGGGGAGCGGCGACAGCGGGGGGTCGGCTGGGCTCCTGCAGCAGATCCTCAGCCTGAAGCTCGTGCCGCGCGTGGGCAACGGGACCTTGTGCCCTAACTCCACTTCTCTCTGCTCCTTCCCAGGTACCGGCCCCGCCCTGCGCCTGCGCACTGCGTGCCACGCCGCGGCCCCCCGGCTGTGCGGCGGCGCCCCTTCCGTAGCGAGCCGACTGGCACCCCACCGTCCCGCCCGCTGGGGGCTGTTTTCCTCTTGGAAGAAGGTTCCCTCTCCCACGGCCGAGAGCTGGGGGCCTTAACCCCTCCCCCCGTCGCTTCCTTGCCGGCTCCTCGGGCCAGGCCACCCCGAGCCCGCGCTGGGGACCCGTCAGTGAAGGGAGCTCAGTCACCGCCCGAACTGATCTTGCTCTTAGGAGTTTCCAGACGCCCCAGGTTCAGACATGAACTCGGCGGCAGAGCCCTGTAGGCGGCCGTCCCTTGTTTGGGGCACTGGAGGCGGTCATCCCCGCCCAGCCCCTTTCGTCCGCGCGGGCCTCTCGGCTTTCCCAGCTCGGACAGCGCATGGTCCCGGCCGGGCTGAGGGCCGTCAGTCAGAACTCACACACCCTTTGTTTCTAGCGTAGCCCAACCCCTTTACGCGGGGAGGTGGTCTGCCGATCGCTACCGCCCAAGTTCAAATCCACCCCCTCCACCAGCGTCTCTTTCTAGGAATCATTTTCTGAGACCTGTTGCCGAGCCTCCCGCTCATGCGTTCGAGGTCTTTGATGCAGCTTCTTTCTGACTCTTACCCACACTGGCGATTCTGCTGGGCCTGAGAGAAGAGTTTTTAAAAATTAGAAATCGAGATAGAAAGCTGTCGTGCTCAGAAAACTGAGAGGAGGAGAAAGTACTTGGGAAGGCCGGAAATAAAGCCTTTGACGGGAGAGCACGGTTGTGTGTTGGCCCTTTAAAGGCAAGAAGGCTGAGATAGGGGTGATTGAAGGGTGAGGTTGGGCTCTCCCGCAAAGCTGGCAGATACTTTGACTCAGTAAACAATGAGAGAACCGGCCTGAGACCTGCAAAGGAAGGAGGGTTGGATTACTGACTGCAGTTGTAAACAAGGCACCTGTGATTTCTCTTTCGCTGGGCAGCGACTGCCAGGCGCCATTCAGCAGACACCAGGGACTTGATATGTATTACCTTCCTAGTATTTTCCCGGACAGGTTTGTGAAATAGTTAATAAGATAACCGTGTTGGGGCAGATGCAGATGTTAGCTTGAAATCATGCCTAAAACGATAATCTGGCAAAAGGTATCAAAAGTTACTAAGATCACATTTGACAGTGACAACAGAAATATATGGCATTCTGGAGACTGTCCAAAAAATGAAATGTTCATGCAGTCTGGAGGCAGTACTGAACTGGATCAGTCTGTTTTCATTGTTTCCTTACTTTTCCCACAATTCTTTATTAGGAAAATTTTCAAACCTACTGAAAAATTGAAATGATAGTATAACCAATATCTATATGCCCTTTACTTAGATTCATTATTAATATTTTGATTCTTTCGCTTCCTCTCTAAATATATATATGCATACACGTAACATTTTTACTTTCTGCGAGCCTTTTGAAAGGAAGTTACAAAAGTGACGATGCTTGACGCCTAATATTTCAGCACGTATAATTTAAAATGAAGACATTTTCTGCCACAACAAAAAAAAACACATCACACCCAAGAAATTTAACATTGATAGAATATTATCTAATGTATTGGCCTTATTTAGATTTTCCCAGTTTTCCCAGTTGTTCAAATAATGCCATTTTTAGCTTTTTTCCTTTATTTATTTATTTATTTATTAATTTTGGTTGCGCCGGATCTTCATTGCAGTATGTGGGACTTCTTAGTTGCGGCATACAAACTCTTAGTTGCGGCATGCATGTGGGATCTAGTTCCCTGACCAGGGATCAAACCTGGGCCCTCTGCATTAAGAGCATGGAGTCTTACTCACTGGACCACCAGAGAAGTCCCTCCTTTGTTTTTTTAAAAATTCCAGGATCTAATCAAGGGTCCCACATTGCATTAAGTTGTCATGTCCCTTTAATCTTGTTGAATCTAGAACAGTTCCTCCATCCTTGTTTCAGTTTCTTGAGACAGACATTTTTTTTTAAGTCCAGGCTAATTGTTTCATAGAATGTTCCATAATCTAAATTATCTCATTTTTTCTTCATGATTAGATTCAGATCAAATATTTTTGTTCAGAACGCTGCCTACACAGGTGATGTTGCCCTCTTCCCAGGGCACCTCATCAGGAGACATTTAGTGTCAGTTTGTACCTTTATTGATAACACTAGGTTTAATCATTTGGTGAAGATGGTGTTTATCAGATCTGTCCACTGTAAGGGTACCTTAATCCTTTTGTAATAAATCATGTGAGGTGATACTTTGAAACTGAGTATTCTGTTCAATATGTTTTGCTTTTAGTTGCCTTTTCCTTCTCTAAGAAAAGATTGAGATAAATGGATTTGGAACAATAGTTTTAACATGTCATAGTAGAGAATCTGTAGCTAAGTGAATTGTTTTGCTTTCAGCAATTGTTCTGAAATATTCAACTGCAGTATGTATTTGAGTTTATGGGAACTCTTTGAATATATAACTTGGGGGTGGTGATCACCGGGGATCATTCATTTAGCAGGTATACGTTGGCCAAGTGCAGGCTCTGGGCTGGGGGTATAAACATGCATGAGATAAAGCCCTTGACCGCAGCAAGCTGATCAGAATGGGATGGGTAAACACAGTGGGTAAACACACAACCTCCCTGCTGTATCTCTTCTTTAGCTGGAATGGACAGTAAGTACATGAACTGTAATCCCTTTGGAGGCACCAAAGCCTGCTGACAGTGAATGTCGTTCACTGTCCTGATTCTGGAATTGTTTCTATTTTGGCCCCACAGAAAAGGTTCCTTGCATTTTATGCCAACTCGATATGGCAGAATCATTGCTCTGAAATAGTCTGTGGTTTATCACTGTCAGGAAGCTTTGAATTGATTTTTTTTTAAACCTGCATTTGCAATTTAGCTATTTAGGTTTCTGCCTAACCCTCCTTATTGCAAGTTGTTCAGATTTCTTTTGTTGTTGTTGTCATTTTTAACAAATCTGAGTGCTATGAAAGGCAGAATTTTTTTTTTCCTGTATCAGGAATAACATTTACTTTCTGAAGGTATGAGTTTCATTATACCTTCAGTGTCAAAGTGTATCTTCTGATAAACTAAAACCCACTAATGTTTTGGTTGTGCCGTTGCTGGAATCAAGAATAGGTCACACTTGGATCAGTCATTTACTCATTCAGTCAACAAGTATTTACTCAGTGTCTATTGTGTGTTTGTTGTTTTCTAGGCACCAAGTAAAGGTGTGTTAGTAAACAAAAGAACTTTCATTCTAAAGGGGAGAGAGAAAACAAAATTTAAAAGTATGGAAAAGACTAACATAACATTGTGAAGCAACTATACTCCAATAAATTTTTTTTTTTTAAAGTATGGAAAGGAACAGATGGTGGTGAGTGTAAGACAGGGTAGGGGGATACTAAGTGGCAGGTGTTGTGTGTCAAGTGGAATGCTGTTTTACTTAAGGTCACAAGGAAGCCCTCTATGATGGTGCCATTGGAGAAGAAATCTGAAGGGAATGAGGAACAAGCCATGCAGCTGTTGGGAGAAGAGCCTCGTGGGTGAGGGGCAGCAGGTTCAGAGGCCCTGGGACCAGAGCTTATTAAGCAACATGAAGGAGGCCAGTGCAGTGGGTGGAATGGGGTGGGCAAGGCAGGGAGAGGAAGTGGTCAGATCCCAGAAAGCCATATTAGAGGGTTTTGAGCAGAGGAAGGATGATCTGACTTACTTTTTTTTTTTTTTAAGTATACAATTTAATGAATTTTTGCAGTTTGCAACCATCACAAAAAGCAACTTTAGAATATTTTCATCACCCCAACAAGAAACCTTGTTCCCATTAGCACTGACTTTCTGGCTTTGTGTCGAGAATAGGTAGAAGGCCAGATCAGGACAGATAAGATCTAGCCAGGCTAGGCCCAAGAGACCATTGGGATTGAGACAGGCCAGAGGGGCACACAGAAACAAGGGATGAGTGGGCAGTTAGGCAGTGGCCTCAGGAGAGAGGTGGCAGCCCACTGCTGGTAGTCCTGGTGGGCAAGTTATCATTGTTAGGAGAGGAAGGGTGTCTAGGAAAAACTCGCTGTTTTCCTTTACTCTTACACTGCTGCTACACTCACAGCACTTCTGGCGCCAGATGTGTGGTTTTTCTGTGCATCAAGCAATTCTGGGACACCAGTTGGGTGTCCTACAATTCAATTCAGTTCTGACACTGTCTGCCTGGAGTTAGCATCCAATCCCACAGGTTAAAGGCTCAGTTCCACAAGCCTGCCCCAACCCCCAACTTCAGATGCCAGTCAGAAGTCCAGGTTGTCACATGTGCTTCTGACCAACTGAGCTTCCCGTGTCCTCCTCATTCAGTTATTTTGCTAGAGCAGCTCATAGAATTCAGGCTCCGGACACGCAGGCTCAGCAGCCACGGCTCACGGGCCCAGCCGCTACGTGCGGGCTTTCTCTAGTTGCTACGTGCGGGCTTTCTCTAGTTGCGGCAAGGGGGGACTGCTTTTCATTGCGGTGCGTGGGCTTCTCATCGCGGTGGCTTCTCTTGTGCGCTCTAGGTGCATGGGCTCAGTAGTTGTGGCACACGAGCTTAGTTGCTCCGTGGCATGTGTGATCTTCCCAGACCAGGGCTGGAACCTGTGTCCCCTGCATTGGCAGGCAGATTCTTTTTTTTTTTGCTGTATGCGGGCCTTTCACTGTTGTGGCCTCTGCCGTTGCGGAGCACAGGCTCCGGACGCGCAGGCTCAGCAGCCACGGCTCACGGGCCCAGCCGCTCCGCGGCATGTGGGATCTTCCCAGACCCAGGCACGAACCCGTGTCCCCTGCATCGGCAGGCGGACTCTCAACCACTGCGCCACTAGGGAAGTCGCTCTCCTTATAATCTTTTATTTCAGATTAATAACCTGATTTATTCTTCAGCATAGGGAAATGATGTGACTTTAGCTGCCAGAGTAAACAAAGCTGAAGATAATGCACTTTATTTGAAACAGTGAACAAGGAAATACTGTAAGATATGTAGACAAAGATTTTTGACCGTGTGTTGACCCAGGGGAATGAAAAGTACTATATGATAATCAATAAATAGCTATTAAATAGATGGCAAATTAAGGCGCAGTAGATTAAAGGGAAATCACTTAGTTTTTTTTAAATGTTTTATTAATTGAGGTTTGCCTTAGCTGTTACAGTCCTGTAATAATCCCATCCATCTGAAAAGTGTTTTATAAATTGTACTACTCATCTAATGTAATACAGCCTTTTTTTCCTACTTTGAGTGACTTAAGTGATGCGATATAACATATGTAGGCACCGCGCTAGCTGGTGGATGTAGCTCAGGGTTATAGGAAGGTGCATACTGCTTCTCCTTCTCAGAGACTCAGGGAGGCGCTGGCCTGCTCTGCCAGATCTTGTTTGCAAACAGATTCCTTTCAGCTTTCAGGAAAATCGAGATGTGAGTTGATAGCCCAGCAGGCCTCCTTGGGCAGGTGCTGTGCTCCAGAGAAGTGGGAACAAGTGAGCGTTGATATCTGCTAGGGCTGCTAGAACAAAATACCACAGACTGAGCAGCTTAAACAACAGAAGTGTATTTTCTTACAGTTCTGGAGACTGGAAGTCCAAGATGAGGGTGCCGGCATGGTCAGGTTGTGGTGAGGGCCCTCTTGGGCCACCTTCTTGACATGTCCTCACATGATGGGGAGAGAAAGAGAACAAGAGAGAGAGAGACATCTCTCTTCCTCTTATAAGGCCACAGTCCTGTCGGATTAGGGCTGCCGCACATGAATTCAGTCCATAGCAGTTGAGTAGAACACCCGAGTGTCCAGACCTACATTTACTGAAGTTACCAACTTAGTGTGTCTCTGGCAGATCAAGGCCTCACCTGCCAGTTCACTGCCCCAATGGTTCTGTGGCAGCCAGTAAGAAGCCAAGCTCCAGCAGTGCCTTGAGTTGCTGTGGAAAGCAGTGCTTGTCTCTTAAATTTGGGGCGCTCCAGCAGAAGCTCCGTGACGGCAAGGCCCAGGAGTGGTCTCATGTCATTGGTGGCAGACAGCAGCCAGGACGGCAGCTGCTCTGGGGTCTTGGAGGCAGGTTTGTATCCCGTTTGTCCACCCCTGGGTAGTGGCATTCCTGGTGTTCTTATAGAGTTCTGTGCACAGTGGGTGGTGTAATGGAGTTCAGAGTCTCTTAAGTGATTTGGGGAGGAGCTGGGAAGGACTGTGGGATTGAAGATGGGGTTACTGCTTTAGCAGGGAACTGCATGACGCTGTCCTGTGGCTTGGGGATGAGCTGGCAGTGGGTGGTACACAAGGGGGCCTTGGGCGGGGGAGGCCAGGGTTCAACAGCAGTGGCCCAGGCAGGAGGGATTTATCAGGGAGGGGCAGTACCTGAACACCAGACTCTGCAACCTCTGGAGCTGCTGCCAAGAAGAGAGGGCAAGTCTCCTGGGCCATGGAAGCAAGAAGGGCTGGTGCCCGAGGCTGGAAAGGAGCCTGCAGTGGTATCTGGTAGAGTAAGTCCCTTACGTACGAACGAGTTCCGTTCCGAGAGCACGTTCTTCTTAAGTCTAATTTGTTCATAAGTCCAACAAAGTTAGCCTAGGTACCCAACTAACACAATCGGCTATGTAGTACTGTACTGTAATAGGTTTATAATACTTTTCACACAAATAATACATAAACACAAAAAATAAAGACAACATTTTTAATCTTATAGTACAGTACCTTGAAAAGTACAGTGGTACAGTACAACAGCTGGCATACAGGGGCTGGCATCGAGGGAACAGGCAAGAAGAGTTACTGACTGGAGGAGGGAGAGGAGGTGGGAGATGGTAGAGCTGAAGGATCGCCAACAATAGGAGACGGAGGGCAAGCTGCAGTTTCACTCACGCCTGACATTGATGGAATGCATGTTCGCATCTTTGAAAGTTCACAACTTGAAGGTTCTTGTGTAGGGGACTAACTGTACAGGTTTGTTCCTGAAGACGATGGGGACCCAAACCCTGAGGACTGAGAGCCCTGCCCACAATTTCCGATAGACGCTATTGACTGGGAAGGGTTTTTTTGTTTGTGTGTGTGATTTTTTTGGTGGAGGAAGAGCAGTAGTTAGTATACATACATTTTTTTACATATTATACATATATGTTTATGTTATATATATTTAAGCTTGGGACATTACTGTTTAATCACTTTATACTCCACATTGCATGATTTAGACTTGGTTTAACAATTTGCCAAACACCATCAAACAAAATAGACAAGTTTTGACAGGATTGTAAAATTATTCTGAAGGTGTATCTTGTTCAGCAGAAAGGAAAAGAAAACTTGTACCAGTGGTTTGAAACCTTTTGTAGCTATCTGATAATTTGTCACCAGAAGTACAAAAACACCCTCAGTCGTTTATTATTTTTAATAAGCATTGAGCCCTAGATGAGGTGTCCCTGATTTTTTTATTGAAAGCCGTCCATCCAAAACAAGAGCGAGGGACTTCCCTGGTGGCCTAGCAGTTAAGACTCTGCGCTCCCAATGCAGGGGGCCTGGGTTCGATCCCTGGTCAGGGAACTAGATCCCACATACTGCAACTAAGAGTTTGCATGCCGCAACTAAAGATCCCGCATGCCGCAACAAAAATCCCACATGCTGCAACTAAGACCTGGAGCAGCCAAATAAATAAATATTAAAAAAAAAAAAAAAGGACTTCCCTGGTGGCAGAGTGGTTGAGAATCCGCCTGCCAATGCAGGGGACACAGGTTCGAGCCCTGGTCCGGGAAGATCCCACATGCCGCGGAGCAACTAAGCCCATGCGCCACAACTACTGAGCCTGTGCTCTAGAGCCCAGGAGCCACAACTACTCTAGCCACGTGCCTAGAGCCCCTGCTCCGCAACAAGAGAATCCACTGCGATGAGAAGGCCGCACACCGCAACAAAGAGTAGCCCCACTCACCACAACTAAAGAAAGCCCGTGTGCAGCAACAAACACCCAACGCAGCCAAAAAAATTAATTAATTAATTAAAAAAAAAACCAACAACAACCAAGAGCGAGACATCCTAATCTTGGTATATGTATAATATGGTATTAACTGAAACTTTGACTTAATATGTGCAGAGAATTAGTGCAGTCATCAGTGAGAGTGTGGAGGGTGCCTGGTGGGGATTTGGCCCCACATCTAATCACCCCTGGCTCCCTAACCCCTCCTCCCCCTGCTCCCAACAAGAGTAAAAATAAAAAGAAATTGATTTGGGAAAAACCACACACTACAGTGTGCTTACAACTCAAATGCAACTTCAAGAAAAGCCCCTGGCCCTCCGCTTTGCCACTCTCCCCTGTCCCCCAGCTCACTGATGCTCCTCACTGGTCGCTCTTCCCCCCCACCCCGTTTTTTGGCTGTGCCCCATGGCATGTGGGATCTTAGTTCCCTGACCAGGGATTGAACGTGCACCCTCTGCATTGGGAACGTGGAGTCTTATTCACTGCACCACCAGAGAATTCCCAAGCTTTTTAAAAATTTTTTTAAAATTTTATTATTTATTTTTGGCCGCATTGGGTCTTTGTTGCTGTGCGCGGGCTTTTTCCAGTCGCGGCAAACGGGGGCTACTCTTCATTGTGGTGTTCAGGCTTCTCTCTCACTGCGGTGGCTTCTCTTGTTGAGGAGCACGGGCTCTAGGCACGAGGGCTTCAGTAGTTGTGGCACACAGGCTCAGTAGTTGTGGCTCGCGGGCTTAGTTGCTCCGCGGATGTGGGATCTTCCCGGACCAGGGCTCGAACCCGTGTCCCCTGCATTGGCAGGCAGATTCTTAACCACTGCGCCACCAGGGAAGCCCCCGCTTTGTTTGTTTTCTCAAAGTAGAAAGTGAATGGTCATAAACCCTATTCCCCAGAAATAACAGTTTTCTATATCTTAATATATATAAGAGGTGGCACAGAGGATGAGGGCATTGCTTCCAGCATGGGTCAACCCAGCCTATCCTATTCCCCAGAAATAACAATTTTCTATATCTTAATATATATAAGAGGTGCACAGAGGATGAGGGCATTGCTTCCAGCATGGGTCAACCTGGGCTGTGCCTCGTGCTGCAGTGTGGGCTCCAGCAAGTTTCCTCACCTCCCTCTGCTTCTGTTTCCTCATCCAAGAGTCAGAGATATTAATATGTGCTTCATAGAGCTACTTTGAGAATTACATGAGTTAATATTTGTCAAGCATTTAAAACAGTGCCTGTGCATGTTGTAAATATTTATTAAATAAACATATGTCCAGACTCTTCTGAGTAGACAGAAGCATTTACACACATTTGTTTCTTTTGTTTTTTGTTTTCACAAAAACAGGATCTTATTCTGCATATTATTCTGAAACTTAAGCTTTTTTACTTCGCACCGTGGGTTGGGCATCTTACCCCATCAGTATTTAAAGAGCTGCTCCTATTTTTATTGATTGTGTAACGTTTCATTATGCGGATGCACCATAACAGGTTTCACAAGTCCTCCATCAACAGACATGCAGTTGGTGTCTAGTTTTTGCCAGTACAGACAGGGCTGCCAGGAACCTCGTGACCTTGTCCTTGCCCTTGTGTATTCCTGGAAGTAAAATCACTGTGGCAAAGGGTATGCACAGTTGACTGTTTTGGAGACACACTTCCAGTTTACCCTCCAGAGATGGCTTTCTAGTTTGTGTTCCTACTGGGAGTGTAAGGTGCCACCTGTGAAGTACTGTGCTGACAACCTTTACTGCTCAAAAAACCTTTGATGGTACCTTGTAGGGCTTACATGTTGAAGTCCTTAGTTTGGCCTTCAAAGCCCCCCGTAATGTGACCCCATCTATCTTTGCATCCTAACTACTGTTACTCTTATAAACCCTTTGCTTCAGTCAGGTCAGCGGTTTTTAACCAGGGTAATTATGCCCACAGGGGACGTGTGACAATGTCAAGATATTGTGGTTGCCACAACGGGAGAGAGTGCTATCAGCATCCACAGGGTAGAGGCCAGGGGTGTTGCTCCACATCCTACAGTCGACAGCCTCCCACAACAAAGAGTTAAATGGTCCAGACGTCAATAGTGCTGTGGTGCAGAAACCCCAGTTGAGCTGTTGAGTGATCTTTAAAATTGCCTGGTATTTACCTGCCTCAAGTGCAGGGATGGACAACAGATTTCATCTAGTGTGACACCTTCATTACATCCATATATGGGTAAAGAGCTCTCTTGAGAATTCTGAAGCCACGCCTGGGCCCACTGGGGGAAAATGTTATGTCTGCTAAATCGTAAAGTCATGAGGGCAGGATGGTATCTCCTCCTGTTTTTGTATTTTCCAAGATATCTTATGCATAGGTTTGTATACATAGTTGTTGGACAAATATCTTAATGTTTCCTGAGTTACTGTCATCCTAAGAGGGATAGAGGTTCTCTGAAGGAACCAGCTCCTCTTCTAACCTGCCCTCTCACTTGCCATTTGTCTTTAAGCGAAACATTTACGTATTCTGGTATTTATTTCATGTCTTAAAGAGCTGTGATACCCTAATAGGAGGTGAGGGGTTGATATTTACTGCATTGTCTTGAAAATGATTGTTGAATGAATGTAATTGTATATAGAGCTTTTCCATTTGAGATGACTGAATAATCAAGAAGGCAGGGACGGTCATCAGGCATTGACTGCATAGCACCCTGTCAGTGGTACTTACATTTGTCCTTATGGGAGGGAAATCATTTAAGTGAATTTTCAAATCTGGGTGAACCTTTTCTTCAGTGTTTGGGAGTACAGGTAGCTTGTCAGGGGTTGGCCAACCTTTTCTGTAAAGGGCCAGATTGTAAATATTTTAGGCTTTGCAGGTCATATGGTCTCTGTCACTGTTTCAGCCCTGCTCTTGTAGCTTGAAAACATCCATAGGCAAGACTTAAATGAATGGGCATGGCTGTGTTCCAGTAAGAGTTTATGTACACAAACAGGTGGTGGCCATAGTTTACTTATCCCTCGCAAACCATCAATGTTTGGATATTTGACTGATGAACCCCCATTGCAACTGAATGGTTTTGAAAATGAAATAACTGGGCATAGTGACTACCCCTTTGTAATGATTGCACTGGGAAAGGCAGTGATGTACGACCTTTCTTTGCTTTCCCTTGTAGAGATGTGGTATGGTGTGTTCCTGTGGGCACTGGTGTCCTCTCTCTTCTTTCATGTCCCTGCTGGATTACTGGCCCTCTTCACCCTCAGACATCACAAATATGGTAGGTTCATGTCTGTAAGCATCCTGTTGATGGGCATCGTGGGACCAATTACTGCTGGAATCTTGACAAGTATGTTAGACATTAAAATACAGTCAAAATGTTTCATTTGACTAGTTAGTTAATTTTAGGAACCATTTTAGAAACATGTCTCAATGAGATGAAGAAGAAAGAGTGATCTTTAACCACAGATCCTGTTTTTTTTCTCACCCCAGTTATTTGGCTTATTTGGCTAACATCTTTGACTTACTGAGTCAGATTTTGTCTCGCTGGCTTCAGGGAAGTCACGTTAAGCTTTGTGAGATAGATCTTGTGAAATAGGTCACTGGCAAAAGAAGATATTTGTCTTTTTGGAAGCTACTGCTCCTTTCTCTTCAGCTGTCACTTCACTGATTTGTGACCTTGCAAGCTGGTTAACAAATCACTTCCACTCATCCAGGTGTAGTTATTTTAAGGATGGAAGAAGAATTCTAATGACAAGAATTATTGTTTAGAAAAGTACCTGGTTGTTTTTTCCTCTCAGGACTTTCTGAATAAGAATTGGAGTAACATTCATAATTATAAATTATTTTTACCTGTCTGGTGTTTTTTTGGGGGGAAGGGTGGCTTTTGCTCATGTCAAAGGGATGAGAATAAGTTTAAATCATTTTTAAGCTCATAATGAAATATAAATAACATGTATATTCTATATAAATTAAAAATTATAAGAAAGCAAAATTAAAAATCCTCCATTACTGCATTCCTAAGTGGTATCACAGTTTGCATTTTGGTATATGCTTTCAGACTTTTTTCTAGGTATACATGTAAACATAACTTTTTTTCACTGTGAATTTAAACCTTGAGCTTCAAGCAGAAATCTCCGTCTCTCTTTGACTTGAGGGATTTTTTTGGGGACAGGGTGGCCTAGTTTCTCTGTGTTCCACAGATGATGAAACCTTTGTGATAACACGGGGGAGGAGGCCAGTTTTCTCCTGTTTGCATTAAGGAGTTTCCATAATGGGCCTTAAAAAATATTTTTAACTGTATCACCTACTGCTATCTTTAGAGACCCTCTGCTCCAGTTTCCTTGCTGGATTACTGGCCCCCAGGACCTGTTTCAGATTTCTCTTCAGTAAAATAGGGATGCTGTGTGATGACTAAATGAAAAAATGTGAATATAAAATACTTAACCAGAATATCTACCATATAGTAATTGTGCAGTAAATGTCGTGTTCATGTCCTTCTTTGACTCTAGTGCATACAATCTGTTCCCTTCCCATTCTGCTGCTCCTTCTGGTTTGCTTTTTCCTGTCTTCCCTTAATCATCCAAATCCCACTTTGGGACCCAGTTCAACTTCTTTAAGCTTCTTCCGACTCAACCCACTTTTTTTGGAGACAAATTACAAAGAGGCCCAATGGAACATGTGCCTTTCAGATGTTAGTAGCACAGTGTTTGTGCATTGCCTCTGGCGGTGGGCATTTCAAAGTCACAAATGTTCCTGGCAACCAACACAGATATTGATTAGTATTGTTCTTTCTTCTCCTTAAAATATGTCAATATACCATCACATCACATTTGTAAAAGGTGTAGACACTTGATTGAAACACTATATTTCATCTTGCATTATTCAAAATCTACTTCATGTTTGTGTTTCTGTCTTGTGTCTCGAGCTAGCTTCTGTGACCAAGGAGAATTCTGTTTGGAGCATTTTGAGGTGGGGTGGGGGGCGGCAGGGCGGTCATCTGAGATGTTTGGATCTGTTATTTTCAAACTCTTGAAATCTTGACTTTCTTTGTACAATGCTGAGTCCCTGTGAGCAAATCAGGGTACCTGGGTAGAGAGAGATGTTTGTTTTGTTTTGTTTACTTAATTTCTAGGAAGTTACAGTGACTAACATAATAAAAAAGATTAATGATTTGGGTAACAGAAAGGACTCCCCAAGTATCCCTCGCCTCTTGCCCTTTGAATGAATAGCAACTTGATAGGCTTAGGGTCCCCCTCTTTTCCTTTTCCCACCCCTTTCTCCATCCATTTCTTGAGGGGAGCTCTGAGTATAGTACACAGTAGAGTGGGGTTTCCCTGTGGCTGCTCCTGAAATATTTCTTGCTCAGTCCCACAGGGAAGATTCTTTGTCATTTATTGCCAAGAGTTTGTTAGGTACCTGTTAAATGCATGCGGAATAAGAGATGTTTTTCAGTTTGTAATCAGGTTATGTGGAAATCACCGTCTTTGTGATTTCAGCTATGACTTCCAGGTGGTTTTATTCAATAAATCTAGGAGACTCAGTTTAAAGGAGTCACTTTTCAACACCTAAAAACACTTGTCAGTGATTTGCAAACCATATAAGGAATACTTAAAAGCTAGTCAGCAAAAAGAATAGACAGAACAAAACATCTCTAATGTCTAAATTTTAATGTAAAAAATTTAGAACATTCTACTGGTAGAATTTTAAGTGCTGTATTTTCCTGATTATATTAACCTTTTTTTAAAAAATATTCTTGAATTTTTGAACAGGTGCAGCAATTGCTGGAGTGTACCGAGCAGCAGGAAAGGAAATGATTCCATTTGAAGCCCTCACCTTGGGCACCGGACAGACATTTTGTGTAGTGGTGGTCTCCTTTTTACGGATTTTAGCTACTCTATAGCACATACCCTTGTGCTATGATGGTGAACCTAAGTTTCATAGAATCCTCAAAAAGAATACAGTATGGAATGTGTTTTCTTAGTTCTTCAAACGGGAAGCAACTTGGATGAAAAGGTATATGAAGAACAACATTTCAGTCCTTTCTTCAATTTGAAGCTCCAGGAATTAAAGATCTTTTTGGACTCATTGTTCTCAACCAAAACAAATCAACTTTCTTTTCTTTCTTTCTTTTTTTTACATATTTAATTCAGGCAGTTTTACGGGTGTACCTTTACGCAAGCCAGGTCAGCAGTGCTTCTGGGTTGGCATCCTTCACACTGAAATTTATAATGTTCTGTGAGAAAATGCAACGTTGCATATTTCAGAGAAATTATGGATCATATTAGTTTATTTCTGAGCAGAGTATACTGTACTAAAATCTAACGATCTAATCTTGAGTAAAATTTGGCAAACTCATCTCTTGCTACATCTTCATGACAGTAAGTGCCAAGTAGGTTTTGGTTGAATGTCGTGTTGAGAACAAATTTGGTGAAATCTGTTGCACACAAAAAAATCTGTAACTCAAGTAGTGGCTTCGATTCCTTTGTTTAAAGACAAAGGAGCTAACTACTGAATGATGTGACATTTTTATGGGTAACTATCTTGACTTCTGATTATTTAATATATTTTAAGAGATGTGAATTTGTTTTTTGGTACATTTTATCAAAATAAGCTAGGTAATTGAGACTTTTTCCCCTAAAGCTCCTGTACCACCTTTTCCTATTACTTTTATTCTATTGTTTTTATTTAGTTTAATTGGAAACATACCCTATTAAAGAGTTGGGAGTTGAAAATTTTCACCCAGGTTGTTTAGGACACTCTTTGAACATTGAGGCACACGCACAAAAAGATACTTTAAACGTTCTGTTACTGTTTTTCTTAGTGACTTTGCTTTACTCATGGCTCTTGAAAAATTGTATAAGTGCAGCTTAAACTAGAGTTAGTGGTTATGGATTTCCTAGTCTTAATGTGGTTACCTAGTGGTGGGTCTTCAGCTCACTTTCACAGTATTGGGTATCACTCCCAGAAAGTGCCTAAAGTTTAATTTTCAGATATGCCTTCCACTGTGCCCTTTACATTTTCCTTCAAGAGAATTTATATCCTTAAAGAGAATTAAATATCAGAGTTTTTTAAAACCCAATTTTAGCTATTTTAATTTTTCTTCTAATGCCTAACTTACTTTTTCATTTAAAGGCCTGAAGACTTTTTCTTTCTTCAAAAGAAAAAGGATTGCAAAAATTATCTAACTTTATCCTTACCACCTAAACTGTTCTGTATGAAATACAATCGATGTTATCTGTTTTCAAAATAGTTTCTGGTAATTAAATCTGACATTTTTAAAGGAAAGTTTTCATTGTGAGTGTAAGGCTAACTGCCCATGAGGTCGTGTGCAATTCTATTTGATTTAAAGCAATATGCACTCTGGCTTCTGATTAAAAACAGCCAGGAGGACCAATTTACCAGGGATAGTCAAAGGGAAAAATTACAAAGGATCACAAAAAGTAACTGGACATTTTCTTTTAACTAATCGGCCATTAGACCACTTATCAAAATTATAGTGTTATATACACATAGACTAGGTGGAAAATTACAGGAGTTGGTAGGCAAATGTCTTTACAAATTCCCCAACAAGATTACTCTCCAATGCTCAAATCTTTCTTTCAAGCAAATTTTTAAGTCTTTAGTTGAAGACTCCATTTTTCAGTTCAGTGAGCTGGATTTGGAAAAGTAGCCCTTCAGTTTAAGAAATTTGTTGTAGGAAATGATTTTAATTATCTCTATTGAAGGATGCCTCTTAGCATTCTCACCTAAAACATTCCTTTGGATAGAATTTCACAAATTGAACACGGGCCAGTGGTCAGTGGGCTCCTCCCCCTAAATGCTAATTTTTGAACATACTGATCCATGATTTATTTGGTTTATTTTTCTTTTAGAGCCAAGACACAAAAATTAATGCATTTCGAAAGTTGTGTTTGTTTTCATCTGTTTCTTGTTTTATTATCCACTCTTTTTTAAAAACTTCAAATATAAAATGTATCTTCAAATTATTGAATGTTTCATTCATCCCAGTATGTGAACATTCTCCTGTGAATAAGTGTATATAGACTTTACATAGCTTGAGCTTTGTGGCTTGAAATGTTTTCAGGGAGAAACTATTTGAATGATAAGGAATGTCTATTCCTCCTTAGAGTTTATTTTTCTTTTTAATTTCTCATCTCAAATACACAATTAGTTGGGGGTGGTTGCCCAGATGAAAAAATATTGGCATTTGTGTTGAACATTTTATCTTATCACATACAGCTTCTGAGAAGTTTTGCCAACTACTGACTTTCCTAGAGACAGGTGCAACCACCCCTCCCTTAGCTGTGCATCCACTTTTCCTTTTTTTTATGAGTGGGAAGGAGGCAGCCCCAACCATAAAAAGCTGATTTCTGGATTCTTTAATATTGAGGTTTTAGGGTAAAGGTGTTTCATGTAAACTTAAATCCATATACAAATGAGTAATGAATATTCCAAGATAAAGATGTCTCTTTGTGCTGTTAACTCATTTTTTTTTCAGCAAAACATTACCTAGGAAATGTCTAAACTAGGTGAGAAAAAGCTCATGCAAATAATTATCTTTAAGCCCTTATGTTTTCTAAGTCTTTAAATTGTATGTTAGCTTTTGATTCCAAAAGCTGCTCTGGTTTGAATTAAGTTCTTATTACAACTGCTGTGCATACCAACCTTCCCTAGGAGACCATTTCCTGGAATGTGAAGTCCTGGTGCCATTAGCTGTCCACATGCAGAAGGTTCTGTGTACGTGCATTTCTTTTTTGTGCACTCTGTCAGGCTGGTTGTGGCTAAAATCAGCTCAGCTTTTTGTATTAGATTATTTCACCAAATGCTACAGTCAAAATGATCTAATCTTTGTACCATAGAAAATTATTTAAATTTTATTTTTCTACTGACATTTCTAATTCTGGTATATATGTTTATCAATAAAGAGTTACTTTTAATTCTGTGAACTAGAACTGTTATTTCTTTTTCAGTGGCCAATGAGTTTAATCTTTTGTAATAAGGTTTTCCAACTTGATTTTTTTTTTAGAACATAACATATATGCTTAACTGTATTTCTTTTATGTTCAACTCACTAGTTTATGGTAAAATTTTTGTCCAAAGATCTGATTAAACTGTACTTACATGTGAACTTGAGTCTTACTAACTCCACTTTGTGAGCTATATATTACCATCAAGAAGCTTTTGTATGATTACGCACTGGGATGGCTGAAAGCTGATATAGTTTGTGAAAAACATGTATTATTTCAGTAGTAAGTCCACATGAAGAGAGGCTCCGAGGTTGGTTTAGTATTCTGTGACATCATAAATCTTTTTCTGCTTTGCCATTTTCAGTAAATTGGATTGTCTGATTTGGGTAGCTTACCCCCTGTTCACAAGATAACTGCTGCAGTTCCAGGCATTGCAGACAGACATACAATGTCTGGTAGGAAACTACCCATCCATTCTCTCTCTAATTTTTTTTTAAATTGAGGTGTAACGTACAGTAAGGTGCACAAATCTTAAATGTATAGCTTGATGAATTTTATGTATTTATACACTTAATGCGAAGTGGTAGCACTTCGATCAAGATACAGAATGTTTCTAGCACCCCTGAAGGATACATGCAGAGTTCAGCCAGAAGCCCCCAAGATACGTATCCAGGACCAAACAGAGGAGGATCTTTTCAAAAAGGTGATAACCCAAGACAGTGGAAAGAGACTATGGTGGATGAGGGGCTAAAGATGCTGAGTTTGGCAGGAAGGACCCCATAAATTATTACCAAGACAACACGGTAATAGTGAACCAGGAAACTTGTAGGGAGTTGGGATTTGTACTGTGGCCAGCTGGAGAGATTTGTCTAAAGGAATTGCTCAGTTCCAGCCTATTTCTATTGATATTTTGTGGGATTATGTGCCCAGTGTTGCCAGATTCTCCAGTTTTTCAAAGGAAATTGGAAATTAGATTATTTGAAATCTCTTAATTTTTAAGTGCTGGTATATTGGGAGTTCCCCAAACCAACAAACAATTCTTGGACACCAGCAGTGTGTCCAACAATTCAACTCAATTCTGACACTACCCAGAGATAGCACCAGATTCTACAGGTTGAGGGCTCAATCCTACAAGACCGACTCCCACTGCACCCCCTGATTCGAGATGCCAGTTGCAAGTCCAGGCTGTTACCTGTGCTTCTCACCGACTGGCTATAAATTGGGTTCAATTAATTTGTTAAAGTGGCTTACAGAACTCAAACATTTTACATACTAGATCACTGGTTTATCATGAGGATGTAACTCAGGAACAGCCGGATGGAAGAGATGCACAGGGCAAGGTACGAGGAAGGTGAGTGGAGCTTCCATGCCCCCTCCAAGGGTGCCACTGTCCCCGAATTTCCACGTGTTCACTAACTGGGAAGCTCTCAACCCTGTCCTTTTGGGGTTTTATGGAGACTTCATCACATATGCATGATTCGTTAAATCACTGGCCATTGGGAACTGATTCAACTTGTTGCCCCTCCCCCCTCTCCCCAGAGGTGGGGCAGGGGAGGGCTGTGTGGGGATGTGGGGACTGAAAGTTCCAATCCTCTAATCACACGGTAAGTTGTCCTGGCAACCAGCCCCATCCTTAGTTGCTTCTAAAAGTCATTCATACAACACAAGACACCTTTACCACTCTCAACACTTAGGAAATTCCAGGGGTTTTGGGAGCTGTGAGCCAGGAACTGTGGATGAAGGCCAAATATATATGAGAAACACATTTTGGTCACCTGAATGACCAAAATGTATATGAAATGTATATTTCTGCGAAATCATAATATCACAGCTGGCCGCTAATTTAACTTCATGTAAAATGCTTTTCAGATCGAACAATGCATGTCTTTATGCTGGATTTGGCCTGCTAACCAATTTTTTGACCTCTTTGCTAAACTATTTGACACAACAGAAAATAGTTCCCTGGTTACCCATAAAGTGGTCAGAAACTTTGTAAATTTGAACAAATGTATGGAGTGCTAGTAATCTGTAAAGAGGAGAGTAGGAGAAGTAGGGTAATGGAGGAGAAAGTCTGCTGAAGAACTCTGGGGTATCCTTTTCCCCAGACTCAGACCCCAGGGATGGGGCAAAAGGCGACATCCCAGTTTGTCACTGTAGGGTTTATTTATGCTGTCCAAGGAAAACGAGGCTGAGAATGGTGAAGTCCCAAATACTGGGTCCTAATTTCACATCTATTTTTCTGTTATTCTCACATAAGAAAGATTTACTGAAATGGGTCATAGACCTAAATGTAAGAACTAAAACTATAAAACTCTTAGAAGAACACAGGAATAAATTTTGTGATCTTGGGTTAGGCAAAGCCTTCTTAGATACAACCCCCAAAGCAAGAGGGACATTAGACTAAAACTAGATAAACTGGACTTCATCAAAATTAAAAATTTTTATGCTTCAAATGATGCCATCAAGAAAGTGAAAAGACACCCACAGGAGGAAATATTTTCAAATCATACACTTTATAAGAGACTTGCATTTATAATATATAAAGAACTCTCTCTTACAACTCATTAATAGAAAGACAACCCAATTTAAAAATGGGCAGAGGGGGACTTCCTTGGTGATCCAGTGGCTAAGATTCTGCACTTCCAATGCAGTGGGCGCGGGTTCAATCCCTGGTCGGGGAGCTAAGATCCCACATGCCTCGCTGCCAAAAAACCAAAACATAAAACAGAAGCAATATTGTAACAAAGTCAATAAAGACTTTAAAAATGGTCCACATCAAAAAAGTCTTTTAAAAAATGGGCAAAGGATTTGAGTAGACATTTTTCCAAAACAACATATACCATGACCAATAAAGACATGAATAGATGCTTAACATCATTAGTCATCAGGGACGTGCAAATCAAAACTATAATGAAATGTCATTTCACACCCACTAGTATGGTTATAATCAAAAAGATAGAGTGTTGGCAAGGGTGTGGAGAAATTGGAGACTTCAGAAATTGCTGGTGAGGGTATAAAATGGTTGCTTGGGGAAACAGTTTGACAGTTTCTTGAAAGGTAAAGCACAGAGTTACTATGTGGTCCAGCAGTTCCACAGGTATATACCTAAGACGAATGAACTTTGGAAATGTGCTAAGTGAAAGAAGACAGTCACAAAAGACCACATCTTGTATAATTCCATTTATATGAAATTTCTGGAATAAGAAAATATAGAGAGAAAGATTAGCCTAAAGCTGGGGATTGGGGAGAAATGGGGAGTGACTGCTAATTGGTCAGAGGTTCCTTCTTGGGGTGATGAAAATCTTCCAAAATTGACTGTGGTGATGGTTGCGCACGTCTGTGAATATACTAAAATGATTGAACTATGCACTTTAAATGAGCAAATTTTGTGGTGTGGGAACTATGTTGCAATCAGGCTGTTTTAAAAAGCTTGTTGGCATAAAGCCACCATAATGTCCTTTTAATCACAGACATGTTTCATCTATTCCTTGATTTAGATAACACTAGACTGGGTGACACAGACCCTAGTCCAGAGTATCAACAGGGAGCAATTATCAGCTGAAAAAACCCAAACCTGAACAAATAGGATGTTAGTCAATGATATCTCATTTGCATCTGATTACTGCCTCTCAGAGTTGGATTATAATAAAAATTTTTTAATCTGACCAAATGACAAGGATTATATATGGTTGTATTTCCATATGGATTAACTTGACTTGAAGGAAGGACTGGTGTGGATGATGTCTGAATTCTAGAATAGAGCTGATCCTTGTCGTTCGCAGTACTTATAACTGTAAGGTCACCGTGCACACTCCATTAGCAGAAATACAGGGTTGAGTTCCTGTGGGTCTCTGGTTGTACCATTTTCGTCAACTGATCAGTACATAACCTTGCTTTATGTGTGTTTCTGTTCAAAGACACTGAATTTAATATCTCTTTCTTACAAATAATGATATGCAGTGTTTATAATGAAACAATTATTTCAATGACAGCATGTTTGTGTAATGTACAAAACAGATTGTACTACTTTAACTTTCCCCCTCAGTCATACACACACACAGACACACACTACACATACAGTACTCATGTACAGTAAATGCATACAGTACTGTAAACACATACTATATAGTGTGCAGTAATGCAAATAAAGTCCTGAAAAAATGAAAGATGAAGCGTTCAAAGTTTTATAAAAACGTTAACTAAAATCTTACTGTTGATAGAGCTGCAGGCTGCGTGATGGCACAGTGCACAGTGTGGTTAAACCTCTCGACCTTGGCTTGCCCCACAAAAAGCAAGGGAGAGGTTGGTGGAACTCATTCTGCAGAAGAGGAAGAGGGTGGCAGGTTGACATCCATCAGTTCAACCTCAGAGGTCTGGCTCTCACCACTTGTTGATGGAGTCGGCAATTTTCCCTCCCAAACTGGCTCCAAAAATTGGGTCAACCCCGTCTGCCTGGCTTTTTGCCTCAAATCTTTAAGCATCTCGGCATAGGGGGCAAATGCACAGGAGGCTAAGCGCTTAAATTTGAGGCTGCGATCAAGCATAGGGTCACACTCTTCCATGTCACTGAAAATTGTTTCCAAGGCAGAGTTCCATTCTGATATTTTGGCCGCTGTAAGAGGAACAATTCCTGGACTCTTAGGCTGACTTTCATCACCATCTTCATCATCACTGACTCCAACGCCTTGTTTTGCCATCTCGTCCAAGTCTTCGTTGGTGGGTTCTACTGCCTTCTCTGCCAAAATTTCCTCCACGTCTTCTTCTCTCATGTCATCAAAGCCTTCTCCACTTATTTGCCATGCGATATGCATTATGTTTTTGACACTGTTCTTTATACTTTCTGTAACACCTTCAAAGCCTTCAAAATTTTCTACGCAGTCCGGCCAAACATTTTTCCAACAATTATTGATAGTAGCCTGCTTGATGTTGTCCCATGCTGTGCCAACATAATCAATAACGTTGCGTATAGTGACTGACTTCCAATAGTCCATCATGGTAGTTTCCTTGTTGGCTTTGAGAGCCTCAAAAGCCTTGCTATAAAGCTCCCTAGTATAGTGCGCCTTGAAGGCTTTTATTATGCCCTGATCCAGGGGTTGGATGAGAGACGTAGTATTTGGGGGCATGAAAAGAACTTCTACGTTGGGGTGGGCATTTTTGAGTTCTTCACAGCAATGGACTGGGGCATTATCCAAAATTAACAAAATCTTGAAGGCAAGGTTTCTGCCCTGGAGATAGTATTCAACTTCTGGTATGAAGCAGCTGTGGAACCAATCAGAAGTCATCCATGCTTTTTTGTTCCACCTCCAATGGACCGGCATATGATTCACGCTTTTCCCTTTAAGTGCTTGTGAACTTGGAGCTCTGTACACCATTAGGGGTTTGCACTTAAAGTCGCCCTTGGCATTGGCGCACAAAAGCAGGGTTGCATAATCCTGGAATGATTTAAAGCTAGGGGCTTTGGAGGCCATTTGCGTTATATAGGTTCTTTTGCCAACGTCTTTGTAAAATAGGCCAGTCTCATCAGCGTTGAAAACCTGCTCTTCCACGTACCCCTTTTCCTGAATAACACTTAGCAGGTATTTTTTAAATTCTTCCGCAGCCTCCTGATCTGCAGAACTTGCCTCACCTGCAAGCTTAACATTACTCACACCATATCGCCTTTTGAAACGTGCAAGCCAGCCAGCGCTAGCCGAGAAGGGTTTCACGTTTTTCTGACCCTGGGTAACGTGACCGTAAATTTCTTTGGCTTTCAGCCTCACAACAATGCTGTCCACCACACCTTTTTTATCGGTTGTCATCTCATGAATCCACAAATTGAGCCGCTTTTCCATCTTTTCCATAGCTTCCTCACGCACTATAGATGTCACTTTAGCACTTTCCGGAGCAGCCTCACGTACAGATCGGCGAATTTCCTTTTCCTTTTTCTTGATGTACCGGATTGTTGACTCATTAACGTTGAACTCACGGCCAACAGCACTACAACTCATGCCTGAACGAAGCTTATCTAACACACGTATTTTCTCCATAAGGCACATCACAGCCTTCTTGCGCTTAGGAACACTAGGCAGCACCGCAGCACTACGCTCAGGGGTCATTTTAAACAGCGAAATCACCAACAAAAAGCACAAAAAATGCAAAAAAACGCGGCACTAAACAGATTGCGAAGAGGACACTTATTTAGAGTACGAGAGCCGAAGCAAGATAGCGGACCATCTGCCTCCAACGTCGGTACAAGCCACCACTGGTTGACTCAAAACTTTCACTCTCTGCGCATGTCCGCGAATAACCCCAGAAAGCATCGCGAATATTGATTTCTGGGGTGACAGTAAATTTTAACAAGTAAGCGAATACAAAAATACCAACCGGTGAATAACGAAGGTCACCTGTATTCCCGTGGACAAAACAAATTTCATTTAAGCATATTTACTAAATCAAAGCGTCTGGTAGCACTGGGGACTACAAGTTCCAGCATGCACCGCTTCAGCACGGAGCCCGTGTTCCGCCAACTGCCACAGCAGCGTCAAGCCCGGGGCTTTGGCCCGGAAGTGTCGCATTTGGATCACTTAGCATTCTTTGCGCCTGTGCACAAGCTGCGGGGGCCGCCCGAGCTACCGCCGCCCCTGCAGCAGCTCTATGTATGGTCTCTCCCTAGAGCTTTGCCGTTGGGGGTAGCTGCTGCGGCTGTGTTCGCCCCGCGCGGCAGCGACATGGAGGAATTCGACTCCGAAGACTTCTCCACCTCGGAGGAGGACGAAGACTACGTGCCATCTGGTGAGCGATTCCACCTGAGGCGAGGGGCGGTTTGACCCGCCCCGCGCCTCACGTGAGGCGCCCTTTGCCCGGCGTTCGTGGGCCCGGTGCCTCAGTGGCCGCGTGGCGCGGGTCTCAAGCGTCCCCGCCCCGCGCCCTCGCCCGCCTGCTTGCACCGTGAGGGCCCCGTGGCCCAGGAAGTGTGCACGGGGACGTCTCGCGCAGCTGCTCCTCACGGCCTGGCTTCGGCGGCCACCGCCGCCTCTCGGAGCGCGGGAACCGGCACGTGAACTCCGCTCTGCCTCTGGTGAAGCTGGCGGTGGTCGGTCATCGCGTACTCTTACCAGCCCTGAAATCTTCTGAAAGGCAGTCTTATCGCCAGGCCTTCCGTCCCCAGAGAATTGCTAGCTAGCATCACGTTCCAGATAGGTCTCTTCACTTGCTGTTCTCAAAAGGGATCTGGTTGTTAAAAAGTTCACATAATGATGCCCTTTGCCTCTTTGCAACGTCTATACCCATTGCTCTCTGATCAGACTTTGGATTTTTTGTTTTTGTATAGGCTTCTCAAACCGAACCGGGTCAAAGTAAATGTCACCCAAACCTACCCCTTCCGCCCTCCTGCACCTTCCGCAGGCTTCCCCATCTCATTAGAAGTATCTGCCCGTACAGTAGCTCAGGTTAAAAACAAAACAAAACCTTGGGAGTTGTCCTTATTCTCACTGTTTTGGTCTAACCAATCATTAAGTTCTGTTTGCGTCTGCGTAGGTTAATTTCTGATCAGTTCCTCACCAATCTCGCTCTTACTGAACTACCATTAACACTAAGACTCGCCATAGCTTCCCAGTTGGTTTCCTGGGTTCCATTCTTGTCCACCAACGTTGGTCTTCGGTATCGGCCAGTGTGATCATTTGAAAACTAGTTTTCATTTTAATCAGAGTTATGCATGCGCCTGTTTCAAAATAGTCAGATATTTTTGAAAGGCTTATTTTTGAAACAACCGTTTCCATCACCCTTCATACCTGTCAATCCTCCCCAGAAGAAACTGCTTTTTTTTTTTTTTTAATTTATTTATTATTTAGTTTTGGCTGTGTTCGGTCTTCGATTCTGTGCGAGGGCTTTCTCTGGTTGCGGCAAGCGGGGGCCACTCTTCATCGCGATGCGCGGGCCTCTCACTATCGCGGCCTCTCTTGTTGCGGAGCACAGGCTCCAGACGTGCAGGCTCAGTAGTTGTGGCTGACAGGCCTAGTTGCTCCGCGGCACGTGGGATCTTCCCAGACCAGGGCTCGAACCCGTGTCCCCTGCATTGGCAGGCAGATTCTCAACCACTGCGCCACCAAGGAAGCCCATGACACTGCTTTCTACGTTTAAAATTTGGTACTTCCGTTGTCTGTTGACTTAACCCATCCATGTTAGGTGTTATTTTAACACCTTCTTTAGCCTCACCGTTTCACCTTCAGACCCTCCCCAACTCCCCAGCCTGCCAATGTCCCTATGTGAAATTTGGGTTAGACTGGTATTGTTTCCTTTTTTTGTAATTACTTTGTGGACATCTTGTTCAGGCCTGACCATGTGGTATATACAGTTAGTTATTGCTTTTCCTACACTAGTTTTCTCTGGAGTTAATAATTGCCATTTTGTTGTTGTTGCTTAGTCTATGTACTTACTACTGATTTGATCCGGAACTTTCAAAATTGTCTAAATCATCTCCCAAGATATTTAGATTCATTAGATAATTTTTCACTTTTTGAAGTCCATCTTTGCCGTCTGACCTGCTCCAATTTGTCTTGGTTTTACCACTTTGAAACCTAAGATTTTCCATCATCACCACCACTCTGGATGTTCCTTTTACCTCCATTTTCTCTTGGATTCCCTGTTCCTTGGGTCCCATGATGTCTTCTTTCTTGGTGTGTTTCACCAAAATGAGAATAAATCCTCAAGTAACTTCTTGAGGAAAGATGCATTTTTTTAGAAACATTTTTTTTTTGAGACCTCGACTATCTAAAAATAGTGAAATATTGACCCTCAGGCATGATTACTAATTTGGTATAGAATTCTGTGTTCTGTAATAGTAATTCTGCATTCTATAATAATAATTTTCTATCTGGATTTTAAAGATATTCCTCCATTATTTTCTAAGTTTTCAGTGTTTTTATTAAAAAGTCTCTTGTCGGTAATTTCTCCTCATTTATATAAAATTTGTCTCTGGAAGTTGATAGAATCGTCTCTTTGTTTCTGATACTTTCTGATATTTCACAGTGATATACTGTACCTTGGTATGAGTCTGTTTTCATCCATTCTGCTGGGCCTTCTGGAACTTTTTTTTTTTTTTTTTTGGCTGCGTTGGGTCTTTGTTGCCTCGCGGGTGCTACTCTTTGTTGCGGAGCACAGGCCCTAGAGCACGCAGGCTTCAGTAGTTGCGGCATATGGGCTCAATAGTTGTGGCTTGAGGACTCTAGAGCACAGGCTCAGTAGTTGTGGCACCCCGGCGTAGTTGCTCCGCGGCATGTGGGATCTTCCGAGGCCAGGGATCACACCTGTGTCCCCTGCGTTGGCAGGCGGATTCTCAACCACTGCGCCACCAGGGAAGTCACTTTTGGAACTTTTTAAATTTGGGGGGGACAGTTTTCTCCATTTTATTGTTTTGGACTCATCATTATTTATGTGTTGAATCTTATGTTAGACCTTATGGACTGGTTCTATTTTCCTGTACTTCTTTTTTTTTGATAAACTTTAAAAAATTTTTTATTTATTTATGTATGTATGAAGTATGTATGTAAGTATGTATTTATTTAGCTGCGCCGGGTCTTAGCTACAGCACATGGGATCTTCGTCTCCGGGTGCGGGATCTTTTAGTTGTGGCACGTGGAATCTTTCAATTGCAGCATGCGGAGTCTTTAGTTGCGGCATGTGTGATTTAGTTCCCTGACCAGGGATTGAACCCAGGCCCCCTCCATTGGGAGTGGGGAGTCTTAGCCACTGGACCACCAGGGAAGTCCCTTCCTCTATTTTTATTCTCTATTTTCTAACCCTTTGATTTCTTTTTCACTTTATGGGAATATTTCAGTATTTTACCATCCAACTCTTCTGTTGAGTTTTTTTTGTCTTTACATATTTTCCCCAGAGTTTTATGGCTTTTATTAACACAAGTGCAGTGTGTACACGAGCTGTCTATTCATTTTCTTTGCTGTGCAGCCTGGCATTGGGATTGGTGACTCAGATGGCCAGGTGGGCGGCTCTTTCCACAGTGACTTTGGGGTTCTTGGAGGAGATATTGGGAGTAGTCTCAGCACCGTAGGATTTGTTGCCCATCAGCAGCACTTCAAGGTCTTTGACCTAGTGGACCAGGAACTTCCAGAAGTCACTGGGCAGCATGTGCTTTGTTTTCTTGTATCAGTGTTGAATCTGGCCCTTGGATGTTTTTAATTTTGAATAACTTTTTTGTTTTTTCACAAATTTTAAATAGCATCATGTTCTTGTTTCATGTGTGCAGTATCTTATTGCTCTGTGGATATTATTAATGCTTTAAGGCCTCTTCCCTTCTCAGCTGGCCCACACTCTGTGGAGCGTGTTTCTCCCATGACTGCTCTCACTTTCCAAGACGACGCCATGCCCTGGGACCGCTCTTGCCTTTAGAGACGGTCCACATTCTTCCTATGGAATGTGTATCTCTCTAAATAAATCCACTTCTTACCTATCAAATAATAATAATAATAATGCTTTAAATTTTTTTACTTTTAACTTATGCATGGTAAAATTCATTCTTCATTATACTGTTCTATGAATTTTTGACAAATGCTTAGAGTTATGTAACTGCCGCTAAAATTAACAGTTCCAAGGCCACCTTTACCCTCCCCCCCCAAATTAGATCATATTGTCTGTGTATAGAAACAGTTTTATTTCCTCTTTTCCAATAGGCATACCTTTTATTTCTTTTGCTTGCCTTATTGTACTTCGTATAGACTTCCAATGTAATATTGAATAGGACAGGTGAGGGTGGATATCCTTTCCTTGTTCCCAGTCTTAAGGAGAAGGCATCACTGTTTCACCATTTGGTATAATGTTAGCTATAGGTTTTTCATAGATGCCTTTTGTGTGTGTTTTAAGCACTTTACATTGTCTAACTTGTTACTAACTCAATCACATAACATTATCAAGTATGTGCTATTGTGCTCTCCATTTCACACATGAAGAAACTGAGGAACCCAAAGTCACTCAGCTAGATAGTAGCTGGGCTGGGATTTGAATCCTGGCAGTCTGCATATACTGCCCCTAATGTGTTTTATTAGGTTAAAGAAATTCCCTCTATTCTTAATCTGCTGAGAGGTGAATTTTGTCAAATGCTTTTTCTCCATCTGTTGATTGTGTGGTTTTTCTTCTTTTATCTGTTAATGTGATGAATTACAGTGATTGATTTAAAATTTTTGAACAGCCTTTTATTTCTGGAATAAAACTTACTTGGTCCTGATGTATTATTCTTCTTCTACATTACTGAATTTTGTTGAGGAGTTTTGCATCTGTTTATGAGGGATGTTGGTCTGTAGTTTTCTTGTAATTTCCTTGCCTGGCTTTGGTATCAAATAATGCTAGCCTGATAGAATGAAGAAACAATCTCTTTCCGCTAAGGTGATTTTTATTCACCCTGTACATTTGTGTTGGGCATTATTATGTTAGACACTTTCTCAGATTTTTTTGGTGATTCTTAGTTGTCTGACTCATATTTAAATTAAGCATGGGGGACTGAAAAGGTGATGGAAGCTCTGAGTCTTTGGAGTTTCAATTTAAAAAAGATTTGTGCTTTTTTTGTCTATAGGGTTGTTACTCTGTTTCTTACTCTTAGAGTAACTGCATGATTTTTGTGGTTGTTTGTGTAATTTAAAATTTGCTTTTTTCTTATCAGTGAGATTGAGCATCTTTTTTCATGTTTAAGATCCAGAGCCATATGCATCTCTTTGTCTGAACTGTCTACAACATTCATCCATTTTTATGAAGAAAAATAGCTATATATTATTACAAAAGCAGTGCATGAACTTTGTAGAAAATTAGAAAATGCAGGCAATTAAACATAAAAAATCAGAATCATTCCATTCCTACCACCCAGAGATTATCAGTATTGGTCCCTTAGTGAAACCCACTCTGATCTTTTTTCTATACCCGAGTGTAGTTATTTGTATTTTTCCCCAACTAGAAATCATAGTTTTTTCATGTTACTTTGTAACCTGCTCTTTTCAGTGAACATTCTGTCCCTGTCCATTTCAGTAAACTTTCAGCTCATCTAATATACAAACCATATTCAAGTTTTCCTTGTTGACTCAAAAATGGCTTTAGCTTTTTTGTTTAAATCACCATTGAGTTCAGGACTACATGTATCATCCAGTTGTTCTGTCCCTTAAATCTGTTTAAATCTAGCACACTCCTGTTTCTGTGACTTAGATTGGCTTAGGAGATCAGGCTGTATGTCCTGCAGAATGTCTCACCTTCTGATTTTGTCTGGTTGCTCCCTAATGGTATTAGGTTGTTCCTTCGTCCCTTGAATTTTCATTAAATTGGAAGTTAGATCTAAATGCTTGGTGGATTCAAATGAAATAATTATAGCTAAAATAAATTATAGATGACTTGAGTGTTTCATAATGCATAACATCAGAAAACACAAAATACCTGGTTAATTCCCATGGTTGTGACTTCTGGATCAGAATGATGAGAGTTTGGTCCTTCTATTGTGTAATTATTTTTTCTCTTAGAATTGGAAAGTATTCTGTGTGGCAGTATACTTAATAGTTAAAACTTAAATTGTTTTTTAACATTACTTGATAATCCTTGCCTAAATTACTACTATCATTAGAGTGTGAGAGCGATGGTTTTCTAATTTTGTGGTTCTTCTACATTTATTGGTTGATGTTCTTCTGAAAGTGTAGTTCTTCCTCATCAGTGGGGCAGGATAAATGTTTAATTCATTTCCCTTAATTTCCAATTTTCAAAATAGGGAGTATTCTTAATAGTAACCTAAAATGGTGCAAATAATTTTTTAAATTAATTAATTAATTTATTTTTGGCTGTGTTGGGTCTTCGTTGCTGCGCATGGGCTTTCTCTAGTTGCGTCCAGCGGGGGCTATTCTTCACTGACGTGTGCAGGCTTCTCATTGTGGTGGCTTCTCTTGTTGACGAGCACGGGCTCTAGGCGCACGGGCTTCAGTAGTTGTGGCACGTGGGCTCAGTAGTTGTGGCTCGCGGGCTGTAGAGCGCAGGCTCAGTAGTTGTGGTGCACGGGCTTAGTTGCTCCGCGGCATGTGGGATCTTCCTGGTCCAGGGCTCGAACCCGTGTTCCCTGCATTGGCAGGCGGATTCTTAACCACTGTGCCACCAGGGAAGCCCTGGTACAAATAATTTTTTCTGTCTTTTAAAAAAATATATCATAAAGGTGTCACAGTTTTTTATTGATTCAGTGTGTTTCAGTCTAACAGTTACTCGTTTTAATGGTCAGGTCATCACTTTTGGCCACTAAAAGTTCTTTCAAGCTGGATCTTATATCCTTTTAACGTGACCCATTATTCTTAAATAACTACCTTGCTTTCTGGCACAGCAAAATGTCCCCATTTCACCTTGTGCTTTCCTTCCCTCAGACCTGAAGTTAGCTGGCCTTTTCAGGGAGCCATTTTTGTTTTGAGTTATATCAAAGAGTACAATCTGAACTTTAAAGAAATGCTCGTTGCTACTAGAGTGGCATTGCTTCTATGCCATTTAAGTGAACAGAGCTAGAAAATATTTATCTTAAAAAGAGTTAAGAGTTCTGAATTTTAAGTTCAGTTTTAACATTTGTTTTCACTTAATTTCTTAATTTCTTTGGTTTTATAATTGTGTGTCATTTCTTACTCTGAAGTTCTGGATTCCTAACAAGATTAGTATAACTACTTAACTTTCTTTTACCTATAATAAAAAGAACAGTTTCAAAATACCAACACCAATGTTACTACTAGGAATAGAACTTTTTTGGTCTTTAGAATGCATCTTGCTCAGGATGAACAGTCAAAATACTCTTTCTAAAGTTCTTGGAGGCGCTTCCCTGGTGGCACAGTGGTTGAGAATCTGCCTGCCAATGCAGGGGACACGGGTTCGATCCCTGGTCTGGGAAGATCCCACATGCCACAGAGCAACTAAGCCCATGTGCCACAACTACTGAGCCTGTGCTCTAGAGCCTGTGAGCCACAACTACTGAGCCTGCAAGCTGCAACTACTGAAGCCTGCGTGGCTAGAGCCCGTGCTGTGCAACAAGAGAAGCCACCGCGATGAGAAGCCTGAGCACCGCAACGAAGCGTAGCCCCCGCTCACTGCAACTAGAGAAAGCCTGCACATAGCAACGAAGACCCAACACAGCCTAAAATAAATAAATAAAATAAATAAATTCATTAAAAATAAATAAATAAATAAAGTCCTTGGAGTAAATCCTTTCTTTGTGGCTTGTGTTATCAGTTTGGTTATGTTTGTTTATTTAAACTTTGCTCAGTTTAAGGGATTTTTAGAATTCTGCGGAGCAATAAACACTGAGAACTCTTGCTTCTGCTGCCCCTGCTTACCCCACTGTCTTCTGCCTTGACCCTTACAGATAGCGATTTTCATTAGTTTTCGTGGTGTGTGGAGCATAGCAGAAATTGCAAGCATTAAATATAAGTGGGGTGCGTTAAGGAGGGAAATATGGACTGCCCTGGAGGCTTAGAATAGGGGAACTTAGCCTGGTCTTCAGGAATAGGGAAGACGTCCCTCAGGAAATGATATTTTAGTCTGGAAAGTACTACATTTTTTTCTTAATGAAAATGTCTCATCTTGATGTGAAAACCTTTATTCCTGTCTGTCTGACCAACCCTGTTATGTGATTTCAGGTGGAGAGTATAGTGAAGATGATGTAAATGAATTAGTGAAGGAAGATGAAGTGGATGGTGAAGAGCAGACACAGAAAACCAAAGAGAGAAAAAGAAAGTCTCAGAGCATTCCGGCCAGGTGATGCTGCCCTCAAGGCCCTTAGAAGTCAGGGGCTGTTGTCATAACCTTCCAGATTGCTGGGATTGGTCTCATGATAGATTTCTTACTGCCATGGTTTCTAACCTTTTTCTCATTGAGGGAAATATTTGGTGACATTTTAGGATTAAATTCTTATTCTCTGGCAAGCTTTAAAATTTTTTGAGCTTTAATTTTAAAAAGTTAATAGGTAATATGTGCACCTGGTTTAAAATTGAAAACCCGGGAATTCCCTGGCAGTCCAGGGGTTAGAACTCTGCCTTTCCAATGCCAGGGCCTGGGTTCAATCCCTGGTCAGGGAACTAAGATCCCACAAGCTGCGTGGTTCGGCCAAAAGAAAAGAAAAAAGCAATTGCTACAAAAAATATGTACCCCATCTCTAGCCCTTGTTGCTTTGTCTCAGAAGAATTATGTCACCAGAGATAATTCTGTGTATGTACAATCATGTATATGTGTATTTCCTACTTTTTCTTTTTTTGGCCATGAGGCTTGCGGGATCTTACTTCCCTGACCAGGGATCGAACCCACGCCCCCTGCAGTGGAAGCATGGGAAGTCCTAACAACTGGACTGCCAGGGAATTCCCTACTCTTAAAAAAAAAAAAAAAATGAATAGTAGCATACTCTGCATATCATTTCTCACTTTCCTTATTTCACATCTTGGAGATGATACTATGGCAGTATATTTAGCTATACCTTTTTCTTTTCAGCATAGTGTTACATTACTGGACAGACCTTACTTTATTTAAACATTCCTTTATTGAGAGACCTTTAGATTGTCCTCATCTTTACTACATCAAATAAGACTGCAGTGAATATTCTTCTTATGTGTCTTTGTACACATGTATATTTGTAAATTAGATCTGTAGGAGTAGAATTGTTTTACCCAGTGTTATATGTAGTAAAAAAAAAAAAAATTTATAGGTATAGACAAATTACCTTCTATAAGCCTGGTACTGAATTGCACTCCCACCAAAAATTATGAAAATTCTGACAAGTTATTTAACTCAAAAAGGGAGTCTTTCAATACAAGTCTTTTATTCTCTTTGATTGGTGTTTCTGTCTTCCTGGACATTGAAGCAAAAATCAGATTGTAGAAAGAGAATTTTGAGAATTAGGTGATTCACTTGAAGTCAGAATAGTCTTAAGAAGCAGTTTACTCTTTTAAGTCTTGGACCCAGTTCTTTTATCCTTGGCTTTTGTATATTCCAGCTTTCATATCTTCAGAAGGTGGGAAGAAACATGGATTCCCCACTCCCCACCCCCTCAGAACTCTGGGAAGAAACAGTGCAAATAAATCTGAGGCTCTCTTCAATCTCTGTTCCCCACATGGAGTGACTTTTAAAAAGTCAAAAATGCCAGGAATATGTATGTTATTAGAACCCTCTTTCTGAACAGATTGATTCTGTGAGGTGATTTGGGGTATTTTCTTGGTGAAAACAGCTGGTCCTAACTTAGAAGTAGAACACTGTATTTTGATTCTAAATGCTTTGGGAAAATCCTAACTGTAAGAGCTCAGTTCTTTTTTTCTTCCACAAAATCTCAGCTTACCTCTCCCACTTCCCCTATCAGGCGTGTTAACCAGTAGTCCCCAGATTTAAAAGTTTTCTGATATTTGCAACATTATGTTTGGAATTCAGGAAGGGATAACTGAAATTATTTTGCCTGTTTGTCTTGTCTTTCCTTTTCCTTGTGACTGTTGGTGATTAGGAAGAGAAAACAAGGTGGCCTCTCATTAGAAGAAGAGGACGAGGAGGATGCCAATGAGGAATCTGGAGGAAGTAGTAGTGAGGAGGAAGATGGAGCTGCAGAGCCAGAAAAAGGCATTGAGTCAGAGGATGCAAAGAAAAAGAAGGAAGATGAACTATGGGCCAGCTTCCTCAATGACGTAGGACCAAAATCAAAAGTGCCTCTGCGTACACAAGTTAAAGTAAGTTAATAGATGAATGGGATGAATGCTTTGCCAGAAATGCCGGAAGTTCCCCAGATAGATTTTTTAAATTTGGAAACTGAGATTTGAGGCTTACAACAAAAATCAGACTAGATGCCTTTTAATAGTAACTCTACTAAGTGAAAAGCAAAGCATTCCCTATGGTAGGAAACACAAGCCTTTCTAATTAAATAAAATTTCAATAAGCATTTAACTGTTTAGAGATGAAATATTTAAGGATAGCTGGAAACAACATGTTTGGATGGATCTTTTAGTTTTCATCCTTATATGAAACTGATTACACTTCTTTTTTCATAGAGAAGAGAGGAGGCTGAAGAGACAAGTTCAAGTAAATTGTTGGTCAAAGCAGAAGAGCTAGAGAAACCTAAAGAAACAGAAAAAGTTAAAATTACCAAGGTGTTTGATTTTGCTGGTGAAGAAGTCAGGTAAGATGACATTCACAAACTTCAAAACTAGTACTTTTAAAAAGGAGCATCTTTCTAAATGGTGTTAGACATCTGTCTTCATTCCACCCCATCTTTTTTTTTTTTTTTTTTTTTTAATTTATTTATTTATTTTTGACTGTGTTGGGTCCTCGCCTCTGTGCGAGGGCTCTCTCCAGTTGCAGCGAGCGGGGGCCACTCTTCATCGCGGTGCGCGGGCCTCTCACTGTCGTGGCCTCTCCCGTTGCGGGGCACAAGCTCCAGACGCGCAGTCTCAGTAGTCGTGGCTCACGGGCCTAGCCGCTCCGCGGCATGTGGGATCCTCCCAGACCAGGGCTCGAACCCCGTGTCCCCTGCATTGGCAGGCAGACTCTCAACCACTGCGCCACCAGGGAAGCCCCCACCCCATCTTAATATTGTGGAAGATTTATATTTGAACTCAAGGAAAATAGTGGTTCCATTGATTATCAGGGAATATGAGAAAGGTCCTGTTACATATGGTAATGTAGTTGGGGGCACTATGAAGTGGTTGGCTGAACAGAAACAAGAAAATGTAAGAGTTAAGTATTTGGTTTCACTTACTCATGCCTTGCTTTGTGACTGGCTATTTCTCCCTTTATTACTTCCCTTAATTTTGATGTATAAGCCCCAGTGAAACCTTTGAAATCAGGTGAGAATTGAAAGTACCTGGAGAGAAATTTGATTCTGATATTATTTCCTCATCTTAATATTATTTTCTAAAGTGATTCATAGGTTTGTTACTAGTTTAGAAAAACATTATAGGCTTAATACTCTTGGCCGTTCTAGATGAGAGCCACATGACCGGAATTTCTTTCTCCCCATTTATTTAAAATTTTAATATGAAAACAGCAGATCTGTAATTTAGAGCTGGACAAGAACAGATGAAGTGCCTGCCAATCAGTTTTATAGATGGCCACATTTATTTTCCTTGACAGTAATTAATTAGACTTGATTACTCTCTGTAAGTATAATTTCCCCTAAAATTGATACTCTTAAAAATAATTTCCAGTTTCCAACAATTATTTCATCTAGTGAAAATATATCTAAGAAAAAAGTTCGGCATTATTTGTTTGTTTTTAACATTTATTTATTTATTTATTTATTATTTTTTACATCTTTATTGGAGTATAATTGCTTTACAATGGTGTGTTAGTTTCTGCTTTATAACAAAGTGAATCAGTTATACATATGTTCCCATATCTCTTCCCTCTTGCGTCTCCCTCCCTCCCACCCTCCCTATCCCACCCCTCCAGGCGGTCACAAAGCACCAAGCTGATCTCCCTGTGCTATTTATTTATTTATTTGGCTGTGCTGGGTTTTAGTTGCGGCATGCGGGATCTTCATTGCAGCATGCGGGATCTTTGGTTGCAGTGTGTGGGAACTTCAGTTGCGGCATGTGGGATCTAGTTCCTTGTCCAGGGATCGAACCTGGGCCCCCTGCACTGGGAGCACGGAGTCTTAACTGCTGGATCACCAGGGAAGTCCCGGCATTATTAGTTTTATAAATGATGTGAAGCAGACTTTTTATTATTGTTATTATTTGTTGTTGTTGTTGGTGGTGGTGGCTTTTTTTATTTTTATTTTTTTATTGGAGTAGAGTTGATTTACAGTGTTGTGTTACTTTCTGCTCTACAGCACAGTGAATCGGTTATAGATAGACATATTTCCACTCTTTTAGTCTTTTAGTATTACTTTTTAATCTCCCCCAATTTTTTTTTTTCTGAAAAATTTTACACTTATAAAAATGTTGTGGGCTTCCCTGGTGGCACAGTGGTTGAGAGTCTGCCTGCCGATGCAGGGGACACGGGTTCATGCCCCAGTCCGGGAGGATCCCACATGCCGCAGAGCGGCTGGGCCCGTGAGCCATGGCCGCTGTGCCTGCGCGTCCGGAGCCTGTGCTCCACAACAGGAGATGCCACAGCAGTGAGAGCCCCGCCTACCGCCAAAAAAAAAAAAAAAAAAAGTTGCAAGAATAGTATTACACTGAACACCCATATACCTATCATACTGATTCACCACTTGTAAATGTTTTGCCCCTCTCTCCACCATCTGTTTCCATATTTCTCTCTTTTTGTTTTGGCTGAACCATTTGAGAATTGTAGACATCATGACACTTCACTCTTTTTTTTTTTTTTTTGGGTTCGCGGGCCTCTCACTGCTGTGGCCTCTCTCCCTGCGGAGCACAGGCTTCAGACGTGCAGGCCCAGCGGCCGTGGCCCACGGGCCCAGCCGCTCCGCGGCATGCGGGATCCTCCCGGACCGGGACACGAACCCGTGTCCACTGCTTCAGCAGGCGGACTCTCAACCACTGCGCCACCAGGGAAGCCCGACACTTCACTCTTAAATACTTCATAACTGTTTCCTAAGAACAAGGATCTTCTCCTTTGTGACACAATATAACTCTCATATTCGGTAGATTACGCATTAATGCAGATTGTTATCTAAATTCTCTGTAGTGAAGGACCCTGATTTTAAATTTTCAACCTGTTGCAGACCAATACTTTTGTAAAACACAATTAATAGGAATTATTAGAAAAGTAAATTAAGAAGAGATACAAAATACAAACGCAAACTTAAAAAAAATATTTATTTAGGCTGTGGCGGCTCGTGGGATCTTTGTTGTGGCATGCTGGCTCTTAGTTGTGGCATGCGGACTTCTTAGTTGGCAGTATGCATGTGGGATCTAGTTCCCTGACCAGGGATTGAACCCAGGACTCCTGCATTGGGAGTGTGAAGTCTTACCCACTGGACCACCAGGGAAGTCCCCAAGCTCAAATTTTTAACAATAAGATTTAACAGACAGACGTAGAATTACATTTCAATAAATACAGTCAAAATGAGCACAAAATAAGAAAAGGAAAAGAATTACATAACTATCCTTTTTTGGGGAGGGGGCAGCAGGCACACCCTGCGACTTGCAGGATCTTAATTCCCCAACCAGGGATTGAACCTGAGCCCCGGCACTGAAAGTGCCGAGTCCTAACCATTGGACCGCCAGGGAATTCCCTATAACTATACATGTTGATCATTGAAAGTGTGAGTGTAAGTGATTAATAAAAGGAATCACCTTTTAATTCTATAATTGAAGCAAAAAACTAGAAGTATCAATTCCCATTACTTAACATCTAGACACATAATTTGAATAAGTGCTGTTTATATTAATTTTTAAAGTTTTTAATGGGTCAAAATAGCTTATATCTTTCTTGTTAATTAATCTAAGTGGGATTGGTGACAGCCCTACTCCTGGAGGATGATGTATATGTAAATTATTTCTGTGTTGGTGCTCTTCCTCTTTTTAATTTTTTAAAAAATAATACTCATCATAAACCCATCTCAAAGGGCTGTTTTTGTACCTCTTTTATTTATTTATTTATTTAAATTTATTTGTTTATTTATTTATTGGCTGCATTGGGTCTTCGTTGCTGTGTGTGGGCTTTCTCTAGTTGCAGCAAGTGGGGGCTACTCTTCGTTGCAGCACGCGGGCTTCTCATTGCGGTGGCTTCTCTTGTTGCGGAGCACGGGCTCTAGGCGTGCGGGCTTCAGTAGTTGTGGCATGTGGTCTCAATAGTGGGCTCATGGGCTCTAGAGCACAGGCTCAGTAGTTGTGGCACACGGGCTTAGCTGCTCTGTGGCATGTGGGATCTTCAGAGACCTGGGCTCGAACCTGTGTCCCCTCCATTGGCAGGCAGATTCTTAACCACTGCACCACCAGGGAAGTCCTGTACCTCTTTTTAATTTATTTTTCTAATAAATTCTTTCTATTGTGTTTTACAAAAGTATTGGTCTGCACCAGGTTGAAGTTTTAAAATCATGGTCCTTCACTACAGATAATTTAGACACTGATCTGCAATAATGTGAAAGTAATGAGGATGGAAGTGTGGATTTTAAAGCAGTTTCATTAAGTTCAGGATTTTCATTTTTACTTTTTCCAAACAAAGCCAGTACTAACTACATTTTCTTTTTTTTTCCTTCCAGTTTTATTGAGAAATAATTGACATACAGCACTGTATAAGTTTAAGGTGTACAGCAAAATGATTTGACCTAGGTACCTCATGAAATGATTAGTAGTAACTGTATTTTCAGAGTTCATCTTCAGTGCTTCATAAGTAGTCAGTTCCAGTAATTTATCCTGTCAAGTTATAATTAAATTTAAGTTATATTGGGCTTCCCTGGTGGCGCAGTGGTTGAGAGTCTGCCTGCCGATGCAGGGGACACGGGTTCGTGCCCCAGTCTGGGAAGATCCCACATGCCACGGAGCGGCTGGGCCCATGAGCCATGGCCGCTGAGCCTGTGCGTCCGGAGCCTGTGCTCTGCAATGGGAGAGGCCACAACAGTAAGAGGCCCGTGTACTGCAAAAAAAAAAAAAAAATTTAAGTTATATTTCAGTGGGAAAAAGGAATTCTGGATGCATGAATTTCCTATGTGTGGATTTTTTTTTATGGAAAATATAATTCAGAACATTCTGTGAAACATGTTAACCTATAGGAACTGTTCTTCAGGCTTTTAACTTGCATTTTTACTCTTAGAGTTTATTTGTTTCTGAAAAATATGTTGAATTACTTCCTTGTGTGAAAGTACTAAGATTTTTAAAAACACCAAACTGGGAATTCCCTGGCAGTCCAGTGGTTAGGACTCCACAGTTTCACTGCTGGGCCTGGGTTCAATTCCTGGTTGGGGAATTAAGATCCCGCAAGCTGCTCAGCATGGACAAAAAAATACCAAACAAAGCAGGCAAATAAGCATGTCTTACTTGTCCAATTGAGATCTTTAAAATTGGGGACCATATGGTTATTGTTTTTCTTTTAGAAGTACTAAGTTTATTCTGTAGTTCATCATTCTCAAGGCACTTTCTTCTTCATAACCATTGTACTTCAGCATGCATTATAACATATGCATATTTATGATCAACTTTCAGTTTATCAAAAATAGTCATTTAAATTTAATGCATTAGCTTTACATAATGCACAGTTTTTACTACTGTACTAAGAACAGTGGGGGTTTTTTTATGTAGTAAGAGTTTTCTCAATGAAGGAAGCAGTGTATTAATTTATGTTCTAGCACAAACTCCTTAATGTAAACTGTTTCCCTGTTTTGCAGCTGTGCCATTGGAACATATTCTTCCAAACACGTAAACTTCAAATCTCATCTGTTGACATGTGATCCTACTTTTATTACACAGATCAGTGTCAGTTAATGTTTGTCAGCAAAAAACTGATAAAAAAGAATCTTTATATCGCCCTCGTGATTAAATCACATATACTAAAATAATTTTCATATTAGCAATAATCTGTCGTTCTTCAAATTGCATTGAAGAAACACTTGGCTAACTTTGTTAATAGTTTCTGCATCATAAGCCAGATCCTGAATACTTTAAGCCATGGTGTCATTGGAAAGTTGTACTTGAACTACCTTCTTTGTCAAGATTTCCAAGCAGACACCTTTGATATAGTCTTTTACTAATGTCCTGGGAGTGGTATATGTTTTTCTTAGTTAGCAACCAAAAGTACTCCTTTCTCAGAAGGCCACAGTGCTAACGTAGGGAATTTTGTATCTGTTTTTATTGACTTTTTAGTTCAGTACTCTTTCTTTCAAATAATTCTTTTGATTTTGAACTTATTTCTTCATGTTTTATATGTAAATGCTGCAGAAGTTTTGGTGGATTTGTTGCTTTATTAGCTAAAACATCTCTGCAAAGAACTCACTGGTTTTAGCGCTGAGTGATCAAAACCCAAGCCCAGTGTATGAGGGCTCATAGAGTAAAAGCGGTTTGACCTTGGTTGTCCTTCATTTCTTCGGAGTCACTTCCATTATCATCATGTGGTTTACTACTACTGATGCATTCAGGAAACGTGGGTTTTTTTTGCAGAAGCATACAGTGTGGGTTGTTTTGCCATCAGTAAATGAGGATTAAAAAATAATACCAAATTTACTTTCGTAATTTAGTTATTAAACTATAAATTTTAAAAGTCACACTTGGTCAAAAATTAAAATGATTGTAAAAATTTATAAAAAGAAGTGCTTAAATTTTATCACATTTTGGGGTTTTAATTGATAAAATAACCCTAAACTTTCATACACAATGTAATGTGGTCTTACTGCACAAGACTAATATCACGTGTGACCACCTTGCAAGTTTGACAGTACCTGAATTGGTCTATGTTTTGTTTAATGCAATGAGTCCATCATTCATGTCTTGAATATTGTGACATTGTCAAATTGCTAAGCAAGTTTCTAAATACTTATTCAAAATTTTAGTACCTATCTTGTCTTAGACCAATAACAGGTAGTTTCGCAGGCCACATTTTTGGTAGCTACAGTTCTACGCAAATCTTTCCCTAGTTATTCTAAAATGTTCTTTTTTTTTAAATAAATTTTTTAATTTTAATTTTTATTTTTGGCTGCGTTGGGTCTTCGTTGGCTGTGCGTGGGCTTTCTCTGGTTGTAGCGAGTGGGGGCTACACTTCATTGAGGTGCGCGGGCTTCTCATTGCAGTGGCCTCTCCTGTTGCGGAACACGGGCTCTAGATGTGCAGGCCTCAGTAGTTGTGGCACGCAGGCTCAGCAGTTGTGGCATGCGAGCTCTAGAGCGCAGGCTTAGTAGTTGTGATGCACGGGCTTAGTTGCTCCGTGGCATGTGGGATCTTCCCAGACCAGCGCTCAAACCCATGTCCCCTGCATTGGCAGGCAGATTCTTAACTACTGTGCCACCAGGGAAGTCCCTGCATTTAGTGTTTTTTTAAAAAATTTTTTTTATGGCCTTTATTATGTTGAGGTAGTTTCCTCTATGCCCACTTTCTGGAGAGTGTTTATCATAAATGGGTGTTGAATTTTGTCGAAAGCTTTTTCTGCATCTCTTGAGATGACCATATGGTTTTATTCATCAATTTGATAATATGGTGTATCCCATTGATTGATTTGCGTATATTGAAGAATCCTTGCATCCCTGGGATAAATCCCACTTGATCATGATGTATGATCCTTTTAATGTGTTGTTGGATTCTGTTTTGCTAGTATTTTGTTGAGGATTTTTGCATCCATATTCATCAGTGATATTGCTCTGTAATTTTCTGTTTTTGTAGTATCTTTGTCTGGTTTTGGTATCAGGGTGATGGCCTCATAGAATGAGTTTGGGAGTGTTCCTTCCTCTGCAGTTTTTTGGAAGAGTTTGAGAAGGATGGGTGTTAACTCTTCTCTAAATGTTTGATAGAATTCACCTGTGAAGCCATCTGGTCCTGGACTTTTGTTTGTTGGAAGAATTTTAATCACAGTTTCAATTTCATGACTTGTGATTGGTCTGTTCATATTTTCTATTTCTTCCTGGTTCAGTCTCAGAAGGTTATACCTTTCTAAGAATTTGGCCATTTTTTCCAGTTGTCCATTTTATTGGCATAGAGTTGCTTGTAGTAGTGTCTTAGGATGCTTTGTATTTCTGCGGGGTCTGTTGTAACTTCTCCTTTTTCATTTCTAATTTTATTGATTTGAGCCCTCTCCCTCTTTTTCTTGATGAGTCTGGCTAAGGGTCTATCAATTTTGTTTATCTTCTCAAAGAACCAGCTTTTAGTTTTATTGATCTTTGCTATGGTTTTCTTTGTTTCTATTTCATTTATTTCTGCTCTGATCTTTATGATTTCTTTCCTTCTGCTAACTTTGGGTTTTGTTTGTTCTTCTTTCTCTAGTTCCTTTAGGTGTAAGGTTAGATTGTTTATTTGAGGTTTTTCTTGTTTCTTGAGGTAGGCTTGTATAGCTATAAACTTCCCTCTTAGAACTGCTTTTGCTGTATCCCATAGGGTTTGGATCGTTGTGTTTTCATTGTCATTTGTCTCTAGGTATTTTTTTATTTCCTCTTTGATTTCTTCAGTGATCTCTTGTTTATTTAGTAACGTATTGTTTAGCCTCCATATGTTTGTGTTTTTTACGTTTTTTCCCCTGTAATTCATTTCTAATCTCATAGCATTGTGGTCAGAAAAGATGCTTGATATGATTTCAATTTTCTTAAATTTACTGAGGCTTGATTTGTGACCCAAGATGTGATCTGTCCTGGAGAATGTTCCATACGCACTTGAGAAGTGTAATCTGCTGTTTTTGGATGGAATGTCCTATAAATATCAATTAAATCTATCTGGTCTGTTGTGTCATTTAAAGCTTCTGTTTCCTTATTTATTTTCATTTTGGGTGATCTGTCCATTGGTGTAAGTGATGTGTTAAAGTCCCCCACTATTATTGTGTTACTGTCAATTTCCTCTTTTACAGCTGTTAGCAGTTGCCTTATGTATTGAGGTGCTCCTATGTTGGGTGCATATATATTTATAATTGTTATATCTTCTTCTTGGATTGATCCCTTGATCATTATGTAGTGTCCTTCCTTGTGCCTTGTAACATTCTTTATTTTAAAGTCTATTTTATCTGATATGAGTATTGCTACTCCAGCTTTCTTTTGATTTCCGTTTGCATGGAATATCTTTTTCCATCCCGTCACTTTCAGTCTGTATGTGCCCCTAGGTCTGAAGTGGGTCTCTTGTAGACAACATATAGATGGGCCTTGTTTTTGTATCCATTCAGCAAGCCTGTGTCTTTTGGTTGGAGCATTTAATCTATTCACGTTTAAGGTAATTATCGATATGTATGTTCCTATGACCATTTTCTTAATTGTTTTGGGTTTGTTTTTGTAGTTCCTTTTCTTCTCTTGTGTTTCCCAGTTAGAGAAGTTCCTTTAACATTTGTTGTAGAGCTGGTTTGGTGGTGCTGAATTCTTTTAGCTTTTGCTTGTCTCTAAAGCTTTTGATTTCTCCATCGAATCTGAATGAGATCCTTGCCGGGTAGATTAATCTTGGTTGTAGGTTTTTCTCTTTCATCACTTTAAGTATATCCTGCCACTCCCTTCTGGCTTGTAGAGTTTCTGCTGAGAAATCAGCTGTTAACCTTACGGGAGTTCCCTTATATGTTATTTGTTGTTTTTCCCTTGCTGCTTTCAATAATTTTTCTTTGTCTTTAATTTTTGCCAATTTGATTATTATGTGTCTTGGCATTTTTCTCCTTGGATTTATCCTGTATGGGACTCGATGCGCTTCCTGGACTTGGGTGACTATTTCCTTTCCCATGTTAGGGAAGTTTTTGACTATAATCTCTTCAAATATTTTCTTGGGTCCTTTCTCTCTTCTCCTTCTGGGACCCCTATAATGCGAATGTTGTTGCGTTTAATGTTGTCCCATAGGTCTCTTAGGCTGTCTTCATTTCTTTTCATTCTTTTTTCTTTATTCTGTTCCGCAGCAGTGAATTCCACCATTCTGTCTTCCAGGTCATTTATCCGTTCTTCTGCCTCAGTTATTCTGCTATTGATTCCTTCTAGTGTAGTTTTCATTTTAGTTATTGTATTGCTCATCTCTGTTTGTTCTCTCATTCTTCTAGGTCTTTGTTAAACATTTCTTGCATCTTCTCAATCTTTGCCTCCATTCTTTTTCCAAGGTCCTGGATCATCTTCACTATCAGTATTCTGAATTCTTTTTCTAGAAGGTTGCCTATCTCCACTTCATTTAGTTGTTTTTCTGGGGTTTTGTCTTGTTCCTTCATCTGGTACATAGCCCTCTGCCTTTTCATCTTGTCTGTCTTTCTGTGAATGTGGTTTTTGTTCCGCAGGCTGCAGGACTGTAGTTCTGCTTGCTTCTGCTGTCTGCCCTCTGGTGGATGAGGCTATCTAAGAGGCTTGTGTAAGTGTCCTGATGGGAGGGACTGGTGGTGGGTAGAGCTGACTCTGCATTTAGTCATTTAGTCTTAAGAGTCCCTCTGTGTTGTAGAGTGTCTCTCAGTTTGGGTTGTTGCATTGTTTCCTCATGGTTAACTTCATATTAATCATTTTAGACAAAAATACTACATTGATGATATTTTGTCCTCGTCCGTACATCACATCATTAACACTGATTATTGGTGGCAATAAGTTAGACTACTTAGGCAATATATGTCAGAATTCTCCATTGCAAAGACACCCTTTTCCCATATAATCATTTTAGGGATCCATTAAATAAATCTTGATGATGTGAATTAAGAATGTATTTTGCTGGGCTTCCCTGGTGGCGCAGCGGTTAAGAATCTGCCTGCCAATGCAGGGGACATGGGTTCGAGCCCTGGTCTGGGAAGATCCCACATGCTGCGGAGCATCTAAGCCCGTGCGCCACAACTACTGTGCCTGAGCTCTAGAGCCTTCGAGCCACAGCTACTGAAGCCCACGTGCCTAGAGCCCATGCTCCGCAACAAGAGAAGCCACCGCAATGAGAAGCCCGCGCACAGCAAGGAAGACCCAACGCAGCCAGAAATTAATTAATTAATTAATTTTAAAAAGTAAAAGGGGGCTTCCCTGGTGGCGCAGTGGTTAAGAGTCCGTGTGCCGATGCAGGGGACTCGGGTTCGTGCCCTGGTTCGGGAAGATCCCACATGCTGCGGAGTGGCTGGGCCTGTGAGCCATGGCCGCTGAGCCTGTGCGTCTGGAGCCTGTGCTCCGCAACGGGAGAGGCCACAACAGTGAGAGGCCCGCGTACCGCAAGAAACAAACAAACAAACAAACAAACAAAAATAAAAGGGAAATCTCTTTAAAAAAAGAAAGAATGTGTTTTGCTGCCAGAAATCATACTGGGAAGTATTGAGCTATCCAACAGAGGTTAGTAGAACACTGATAGTGAACTGAAGTCCTACAAAAATAATACAGAAAGTGTTTAATATACCGTTGGGAATATAGGTTTTAAATTTTTGGAAATTTTTCTTGGCTTGCATTATTTCCCATGTGTCATATAGGATATCTAAGAAAGATTTATTATAACTTTACCATTGACTTTACACAGAGAGTAATAAGAAAAGCTGGTGAATAACTGTTGTTATGATAAATCATTAAATTTCCTGATCAAATTAAATTTTGTGGATTTATTAATATTTATAAATATAGTTGACTGACAAATTTTTAAATTTTTTTCTCTTTCATTTTTTTAAAGCAAATGGGTGATTGTTTTAAATACTGGATGAGTATTCAGAGAACCTGCTGTTTCTATCATTTGTCAGAAGAGGGCAGCACCGTGTCTATCAAAAAACAGCAGTATGAATAAAGAAACTTTTTTTCCATAAATATACACACTCACGCACATATGTTTTATACTCAAAAGTAATATATGCTTATTACTTTAAACACATACGTGCAGAGATGTATAACGTGACAAGTGAAAGTTCTGTGTAACGCCTTCTCCCTAAAAAAAAACAAAAATTCTGTTAATAATTGTCATGTTGCCAGGAATTTTTTAAGAAGTTCAATTATTTATACTTAAATTTAAGTATTATAAGGAGCCCTCATGTAGGAACTTGAAGGGCCTGAATTTTGACAGTAAGATGCAAAGTTGGTAAATGGATTTTGAGCATATCTTTTAATCTCTTGATGTCATTATTCTGCTTTTCCTTTTTGTCTTTGTATCAAGTTAAGAAATGTGAGAAAGAGCTACTGATGACTGGGAGGAGTTTGTAAGTATAAGCATAAGGTAGTGTTAGCACAGTTAGTCTTTTGGGTTTTTTCTAATTATGTTTTAATTGTTAAATTTAGGATTTTTACCTTTTTGTTTCGGTTTTCTCCCACTTGAAAAATGTGTAGCTTATTAACCTTGGTGAATGAGGAAATACAGTATTTTTTATCCTTCCCTATCATATAACCAGCTGAGCCAGTTAGCTCAGAATTTCCTAAATGATTCACCTTTTGGAAGAGGCCAGTCATGGAAAGTTTCTGCATAAATAAAGACTTTTCAGGAAGTTCTGATTAAGTGAAAATGAAGTTAAGATGGAATTCCTTCTGCTAGCACTTGAATTAACTGTTGCTAATGATGGGCCTTTTCCTGTCAGGGTTCCCTCTTGTACATTAGGAGTGGTCTATAATTTAACTGTTCTCCTACTTGAAGATATTTTGATAGCGAATCCCCCCCTCCACCCCATCTGCATCTAGGTCAACGCCTGACTTGCAGGATCTTAGTTGCCTGAACAGGGATTGAACCCAGACCCCGGCAGTGAAAGCACCAAGTCCTAACCACTGGACCACCAGGGAATTCCTGCGAACCTGTTTTTATTGCTTGTTAAAAGTGGAGTTCTTCTAGGCGTATTTTCAATATACAGTAATCTGCTTATTTTTACTTTGTGTCATTTATCAAAGTCCCTGAGAGAAATATTCCAGTTTAAAGAATTTGTTTCCTAGTGAATATGAATAAGACTTTTTAAAAAAAATTAATTAATTTTATTTTTGGCTGCATTGGGTCTTCGTTGCTGCACGTGGGCTTCCTCTGGTCGCAGCGAGCAGGGGCTACTCTTCGTTGTGGCACGCAGGCTTCTCACTGCGGTGGCTTCTCTTGTTGCAGAGCAGGGCTCTAGGGGCGCGGGCTTCAGTAGTTGGGGCTCGTAGGCTCTAGAGCGCAGGCTCAGTAGTTGTGGCAGATGGGCTTAGTTGCTCCACGGCATGTGGGATCTTCTCGGACCAGGGCTTGAACCCGTGTCCCCTGCATTGGCAGGAGGATTCTTAACCGCTGCGCCACCAGGGAAGTCCATGAATAAGACTTTGGCAGTAAGAAATTAATAGAGATATTCCCACAATTTATACTTTTTTCCATGCTTCCTTTATGCCACTTACTATATATCATGTTTTGTTATGATTTGTTTTCATGGTTGGCTGTCCTGATGGACTGTGAGCCAGTCAGGGCAGAGACAATGTCATATCTTTTTATATGTCTCGTGTTCAACACAGTGCCTGCATCTAGGTCGCTTTTCAGAAAATCTCCACTGAATTGTCTTAGGTTGCTGGTAGAAAAGTTTTGTTGGTACTGTGGTAAAACAAGTAAACAAAACATACTTTGCATAAAGTCTTCTTTTACTTTCCCTATGACTTGGGCTACTTGATCTTTATCTTCTCTCATCACCAGCATTCTAAAGTTTCATAATGATATGCCTTTTTGTAGATCTTTTTTTTTTTTTTTTTTTTTCCGGTATGTGGGCCTCTCACTGTTGTGGCTTCTTTCGTTAGCGGAGCACAGGCTCCGGACACGCAGGTTCAGTGGCCATAGCTCACGGGTCCAGCCGCTCTGCGGCATGTAGGATCCTCCTGGACCGGGGCACGAACCCATGTCCCCTGCATCGGCAGGCGGACTCTCAACCACTGCGCCACCAGGGAAGCTCTGTAGATCTTTTTAAATTGCTGGGTCATGGGAGTTCCTCGGTGGCCTAGTGGTTAGGATTCAGCACTGTCACTGCTGTGGCCTGCATTCGATCCCTGGTCGGGGAACTGAGATCCTGCAAGCTGCGTGGTACGGCCAAAGTATTTTTAAAAATAAATAAATAAAATAAATTGCTGGGTCACATATCCTGTGGAACACTCATTTTGTGGAAACTTCTGGGAAACTTTTCTTTTTGTTCATAACTTCCCATATTTTCTTATTCTGAAATTCCTATTAGTTAAATTGATGTAATAGTAAGGCTCTGCTAGGCTATGCTGGGGTAACAAATAAACCCAGAAAGTCCGTAGCATAACACATATTTATTTCTTACTGGTACACAGTCCAACACAGGTTGGGTAGCCCTACATCTTACAACTCAGCCATCTGAAACACGTAGGAAACACATAGCCCTTGAGATTGCTGTGGCAAAGGAAGAGTGAATAGATACATCTTCATTTAATTTGTCCATTTTGAGAATGAGACTTCGGCCCTGCCATCTGAGTCTGGAACTTATGTGATTTTCATTTCTCCAACGAGTAATGGGTTCTGGGTTGGGTAGGGGTCAGTAGCCTGTGGTATAAGGTAGAGAAGGGGATCTGGGACCTAGACGCTCCTGATACAAACTTTCAACTAGTTTTAGCCCCCTCCTCTCCCCAACCTTCAAAGTTTCCTGGTATCTCCATTTACTGAGCCTTTCTAGGATACTGCTTGCTTGTTGGCCATTTCACATGGCTACCAGCTTGAGAGATTAGAGCAAACAAAGACTTAAGTCAACTTTTACTTGTGTGTTTGCTTTCTACCTTCAAAAAATTTGATTGACATCTTTCTCCTGTTATATCTGTTCTTATCCTTGTGTAGTTCTGCCTTTGTAAATTTGTTTACCACTGTTTGGCAGGGTTTTGGTAGGGAGTAGAGTTCAAACCACCATTTCCAAGTGGAAGTTTCCACTTGTTCTTCACAAGCCATCTCAGTTCTTCTCCAGATTCTACCCAGGGCAAGGAGATTTAAAGCAACTTTCTAGGCCAGTACTCTGGGACTCTGCATTAAGCCTCAGGTTTGGATGTAGGTTTATGTTGGTTGTCTCTATAGCAGTGTAAGGAATCACCCCCAAATTCAGCAGCTTAAAACAGTTGTTTTATTGTAAATTTCTCCTAGTTCTGGGGTGGCTGGACTCAGCTAGATGGTTCTTGTGCAGAGCCTCTCATGCAGTTGTAGTTAGTGGCTGGGTCTGGGGCCATCTTTAAAGTTTATTTACTCCCATGTCTGGTGCCTGGGCCAGGAAGAAACACCTGGGGTCTGGAACGGGCTCCTTAGGTATCTCTCTCTCAGTGGTATTCCCATGTATTCTCTCCAGCATGGCGGCTTCGGGGCAGCCAGACTTCTTGTGTGGTAACTTGGGGTTTCAGAGGTACATTCTTGAGAGAGAGCCACCTGGAAGCTCTATCACCTTTTCTCAGTGAGCCTTATAAGTCATGTAGTGCCCCTTCCACTGAATCTTGTGAGTCGAGGCAGCCGCAAAGGCCCACCCAGTTTCAAGGGGGGTGACATATACTCTTCCTTTCATTGGGGTAGTGTCAGGTTCTGGAAGAGCATGGAGGCTGGGAAATTTGTGGCAACCATCTTTGGGAAATAGAATTTACTGAAGGGCTCTCTGTAACATTGCTACTTAACTTAACCCCTTAGATAACTTAACCCCTTAGATATCAGTGTTCTCACTCATGAAATGTAAATGTGTTAGCGGCTACTACAGAAATGCTACAGACCATCCCAAAACACAGTGGTGTACACCAATAAGAATTTATTTGTTGAACATGTGTTCCTGGATATCTGGGGTTCAGCTAATCTAGGCTGGTCTCCAAGCTGCTTGTTGGGTTCAGATCTGCAGCATGTGTCTTTCAGCCATCTTAGACCAGCAGTTCCCTGAGGCATACTGTTCTTATGGCTAAAGGGAGGAACTCAAGGGACAAGTGAAACAGCACAAATACATTAAAAGCTTCTTTTCCTGTCAAATCAGCTAACATCTCATTGACTGTTGAAGCAAGTCATGTATCCAAGCTCAGCATCGGTAGGGTAGGGGAGTATCTTCTTGGTCCACAGGGAAGGTGTGAATATTTGCCGAATGGTGGTCTAATCTATCATATAAATTCTTCCTCTTGTTTTTGACTCTTGACTCTTAGTACTGAGAGGTTTACTTAGGAGAATAGAGGGACACACAAATTAAGCCCAGTACAGAGTAGGACCAGATTTGGGGGGGACCTTGATTTAGGGGGTTCAGCAGTTTGTATTTGATCCTCTGAGTAATAGTGAGCCATCATAAGAACTTGAGTAGGGGAGTAACAGAGTGTTCGTTTGTTTGTTTGAAGTCATCCTTCAAGATTAAGGTAGTCTTTGCCAGTGAAGATTCTTAATGTAAAACCCTCAACCTCTTATTTTGTGCCACTTGTGTGGGTGACACAGTACTGAGTGCAGGAGTGAGATGGTTCTTAAAGAGAAATTTTGGTTTTGGTCCTAAGAAGCGTAGAAGGAAGAAGAGAAAAGATAGAGACTTCTTTTCCTGCAAATCTGGAATTTATAGGATTCATCTGTCATTATGCTGAATGACCTGTTTGAACACTCGTGATAACACAGTGACCATAATCTTGGACCCTCCGACAGACAGATTGGCATTTAAACAAAATTCCTCAAATGTTTTTATTGACTTGGCAAACCCAGGCCGGCATTAGGCATTTCCCTTCTTTATCTGAAATTTCAGGCACCATTAATACTTTTATTTGTTGCTTTAGGACTCAGTTTTGTTTTTTTTTTCCCGGAGAATTACGTTTTATTTGACGGACTTGATGAGGACTTAAGCCTGGAAGACAACCTCTCAGATGACTCTGAGGGACTGCTCTGAAGAGGTCAGGGAGGAGCCAGGATATATAGGAGTTTTTGCAAACCACGTAGTAGGAACATCAAAAGATTATTGTTAACTAAAGAAAAACAGGGACTTCCCTGGTGAGGACTTAGTTTTATTGAGGGCATTTTTTCCAGTTTTGAAACTGGACAGGATTCTCAGTCGTGTTGCTTTCTTCCACCCTTAAATCACTGCTTATTTGGCGGTTTTAAGGAATTTTGTTTCATGTTTGGGCAGTTAGGTATAGAGCAGGAGCCTTCTTTAGAGTATTCCCAATTGTTTATACTGTTGCTTTTCTCCTTGAAATAATGCCAGTGTTTTTCTCCCAAATATTCCATCTCCCCATTCCAACTTTTACTTAAGTGTGAGCGCTCATCTGCGTGTGAGGTGCAGTGGAAGAGCCCTTTTCAGCCTTCACATCGGTGACCCACATGGACTGTGATTCAGTGGTGACTGTCATGCTGACAGAAGTAACGGAGGGGACTTGAGAGACATCAGACTTACATATGCTGTTGTTTCATTTGTTAAATTAATAAGGGGAAAATGTCTTTATCTAGAACTGTTACAGTACACTTTAATCATAAAGCTCAGCAGCCAGAATTTATAGAAGCCCCGTGTGTTTTTCCTTGTTGTTATTTATGCCCTTTTCTTAGATTTTGTTTCTTTCTTTTTATTCCTCTTGTAAAGTTGGTGTCTCCTTCCTTGGTACAGGGTGACTAGGGAAGTGGATGCTACATCTAAAGAAGCCAAATCCTTCTTCAAGCAAAATGAGAAAGAAAAACCCCAGGCTAATGTCCCTTCAGCTCTGCCATCACTTCCTGCCGGATCAGGGTGAGTAGTCTAGTCTCAGGTCCAGGTGTACCTGGCACGTTGGAGAAGCTGTTTTCAGTACAAGGACACCCTTTACCTGTAGCTCTCGTGACTCCTTTCCTGAGAGGAGGAATTCTGCTGCTGTTGTGCCTTTGCTGAAATATTTGCCAAAACGGGGGAGGCAGAGGAAAATGAGCCACAGGCTTCTTGTTTGATTCTGAAAAAAGTCCTGATATACAGTGTTGGCCACAGAGGTGAACACATAGTAGACTTTACATTTAAAAAATAATTTTTTTAAAAGCATGACATTTATTTATTTATTTTTGGTTGCGTTGGGTCTTTGTTGCTGCGCACAGGCTTTCTCTAGTTGCGGCGAGCGGGGGCTGCTCTTCGTTGCGGTGCTCGGGGCTTCTCATCGCTGTGGCTTCTCTTGTTGCGGAGCATGGGCTCTAGGCACCCGGGCTTCAGTAGTTATGGCACATGGGCTCTGTAGTTGTGGCTCGCGGGCTCTAGAGCTCAGGCTCAGTAGTTGTGGTGCATGGGCTTAGTTGCTCTGCAGCATGTGGGATCCTCCCAGACCAGGGCTTGAACCCGTGTCCCCTGCTTTGGCAGGCAGATTCTTAACCACTGTGCCACCAGGGAAGTCCCTAAAAAATAATTTTTGAATGAAAATATCAGCAGATCATCAGAACTTGTAATAAAGATTTGGGTTGAGTACTTGCTTCCACTCCCAAAGACCTCATAGGAACAGAAAAAGGTCAAAGCTGACTTGCAAATAATTTTGTTAACACATCATCAAGAACTTAATAGTTTTTCTCCCTTTATATTTTCCATACTACATGGGTTATTTTTAGCTGAAGACTAGAATTGTTTCTTTGGAGGAAATAAAAATTCCCTTCTTCTTAACCTGTATGTAAGATGGAAAGCATCACAGTTAGTATGAGGAACCAGGGCACTAGCCTACAGAGAAGTGAACATGGACCACACCCATTGTAACACTGATCACCTGCTGATTCCTGAGGGGGAGCTCTCTGTCCTTGAGGTGTTTGGGGTAGAACAAGTCATCTATAGGGGCTTCGCTGATCCTTAAGTCAGTTTGTTGCTTCATCCTTTCCTCCCAAAACAGTGAAGTTTTGTTTTGTGTTTTTACATTAAAAAAAAAAAAAAGTCATTGGTTTTCCTGTCAGGTTACGAGCTTTTATAGGATGGGCCTTTCTCATCTTTGCAGCCCTGGCTCCAAATGACACTGTGTTACACTGGTGTGCATTTACCCAAAAGCAAACCCTGAGACAAAGGTTTGAATGCAAGTCATTAGTGTGGGAGGTGATTCCAGGAAGCCTGAGCAGGGAAGTGAAAAGGTGTGGGAAGGTAGCCAGTGCAGGGTGTATTTTCCAGCCGCTGCTGGTGGTGGCTGCTAATCAGTCCTGCTGGTGGACTTGGCAAGGGCAAGGAGGCTGGGATATTTATCCTCCAACTCCCATCTGTGCTGGCTCAGCTGCTTCCACGGCGCTCAGGCCATGAGCTGCAGGTGTTTGCAGTGACGCTGCTCTCAGGGTGTCATGGCGGTGAGTGCAGGGACGTGTGGATGGCCTGTGTCCACATCTGCTCCATACTTTTTTTCTGCTTCTTAATCCATGCATTTCTCTCCCACTGGAGCAACTAGGTGGCAGAAGTCATGTAGTAGTTACACAGGAACCTGAGAAGGAAAAGGTTTTGAGTGCTTGCTACCACCGTGGAAATTAGGTAAACACCGAGGAAGGCATCTGTGAGAGGAACAGAGTAATGTGAACAGAGTTCTCCAGACTGACCCTCTTAATACTCTAGGCCAGTACGTTTCAAGCTGTGGTTTGCAATCATCATTTAAGAGAAATGAAATAGAATACATGTCATAGTACATCATGTGGTAAGAATAAATATTGTTTTCACAAAATTTTTATTTCAGTGTGGGTTTTGTTTGTTTGTTTTCGGTTGTGCCCGCGGCTTGCAACATCTTAGTTCCCTGACCAGGGATCGAACCCGGGCCCCCAGCAGTGAAAGCACCGAGTCCTAACCACTGGACTGCCAGGGAATTCCCTATTTCAGTTATAAAAGTGCTTGTACAGGGTGATGAAATAAACTATATTTTTTATGAGGTCTGAGATAAAAAATATGAGGCTCTTGGCTGAAGGAACATGCTTTTAGCCTTCTAATCATATTGTTTGAAAGGGATTTTCTTCATACCAATGACTTTCAAACTTTATTGACTGCAACTCACAATAAGGAATACATTTTACATCATGACTTAAAATATAGGTATGTTAAAAAGTGAAATAAAAATTTGGTGAAATTATGTTTACCTTTACTATGTATGGTGAACTCTTCTCTTTTATTTCCATTATTATGTAATTATTATGTGTAGTATGTGTCATTTAAAAAAATGTTATGACCCCTTGATTGATTTCACAGTCTGTTACAACCTGAATTTGACAAATACTGCTCTAGATTACTTACAGAAGTAGCCTTCTGCAGGCTTGTCTTTGGGTTACCAGGCTTGTATCTGGTATTATTAAACAGTGTCTCTTGGCATTTATTGGAAGTGTTACTGTAAATTAAGTAGTAGATTAAGTACTAGATAGAAATAAAGGCAGAGTTTCTTCTGCCTTAGGTTTCTAGCATAGTTAGTTTCAACTAACATAATTTTTACTTCTAGCTTCCTTGGGTGTTTCTTTTTTTTTCTTTTTCCTTTTTTTTTTTTTTTTTTGCAGTACGCGGGCCTCTCACTGTTGTGGTCTCTCCCGTTGCGGAGCACAGGCTCCGGACGCGCAGGCCCAGCTGCCATGGCTCACGGGCCCAGCCGGTCCGCGGCACGTGGGATCCTCCCGGACCGGGGCACGAACCCGCGTCCCCTGCATCGGCAGGCGGACTCTCAACCACTGCGCCACCAGGGAAGCCCCTTGGGTGTTTCTTAAAATAATCCCTATTAATGCTTAGAGATTCTACTTGGAAACAATGTGTTTCAGAAAACACTGTTACCGTAGTTATGAAGATAACCAGAGGAGGGAGAAGTGGTAGCTTGGCAAGGTCACCTTGTTTAAGTCACTAAGTCACTCATGGAAATCTCACTGTATTCTGTATTCATGCCTTCTTTTCTTAGAAAGAGCTAATAGCCTTTAGAAGATAAGAAATCTGCTATGATGATATCTGTATTAGGAGAAACCAGCAGGAAACAGATGGCATCCTCAAATTAGGATACCTTGAGGAGAGTTTAATATCTCACAAAATAATGAAAAACCACAGGGAGAGGGACAGTATGGTATCTCTGGGCCTAGTAATAATGCGGCTCCATCACCAACCCTAGACCTGAAGGGGCAAGACAGGGAGCAGTTTATGGCAGTGAAGATAGGGAGGGCCTCCTGTCAGGAGCTGAGAACTTCACTTGAGTGATGGGCCATCTAGGGGGAAGCCAGGGGAATAAATATCCAAATATTCCATTCCTCCTTCCATCCCATCTCTTGCTAGGGCACTCCATTGGCCATTGAGGCTTATGAAAGAAAAAAAATTATTCTGGTACTTGTTAAAATGGTAAGGAAGACTTATTCAGGATTATTGCAGTAGTTGTTAATGACTATCACAATAGGGGGGAAAGGTCAGACTTAACTTTGAATACAGCAAAGACAGCTGGGGATTTATAGCTAGGGAACAGAATTGAGGGTGAGAGGATGATCAGTGGATGGAACAGTGCTAAGGGGAGACATGAGAAGTAGGGAGATTCTTTTTTTTTTTTTTTTTTTTTTAGCAGTACGCGGGCCTCTCCCGTTGCAGAGCACAGGCTCCGGACTTGCAGGCTCAGCGGCCATGGCTCACAGGCCCAGCCACTCCGCGGCATGTGGGATCCTCCCGGACCGGGGCACGAACCCGTGTCCCCTGCATCGGCAGGCAGACTCTCAACCACTGCGCCACCAGAGATTCTTGCTGAACTGACCTAACAGGGTTCTTGCTGAAGGCAGGCCAAGGACTTATACATCAGAGGTGGCAAATGAAGAACTTGATCATATGTCGAGAGTGATCAGATATGAGTGGGCAGTTCTGTTTAAACTGATTTAGCAGGATTCTTACTGAAACTGAGCTATGCAAGCCCATCAAGGATGGGGCCAAGATTGAGGCTTAGGCGAGAAGAGGTCTCAAAGGAGCCTGACTAAGGTTGGATAAAGAAGAGAGTCTTTTGTCCGTACAGGACAGCATCTGGGGCAGAGAGAGCAGCGTGGAGGACATAGAGGGAATCTAGAGGGGTCAACCAATGACATACCTTTTAGTAGATCAATGAACTACTGATTCCTTTATAAAGGGGTGAAGTGAAATTTGAGCAAAATCAGTTTCTTTGAAAGCTATAATGGAACATAACAGATTACAAGGATATGTCTGCCTCAGTAAAAAAGTCCTCACAGTTTGTACATGCAAATGGGGACACATTTAGTTGTGATACATGTACCTTGAATTTCTGAATAAATCCAGAAGATGACCTTCAAGGTTGGCATGATCGTTTTTCTGAAATTCATCTCAAAAAGCTTCCACAGTTGTAGTTGTGCTTGGGAAAAGACAGGCTCAAGAGGAATTCATTTGATCTGGGGTGTCTAAGTGCACACATTTTATCAGTGCAGACATTAGTATGTGCTGCAGGCTGCACATGCGTGGTATGCAAAGTTTTCAGGGGAAGAATCTACAGGAAATATCTAACTTATTAAAAGAAAATTATTTTAATGCAGTAAAATATTGTTTCCACAGACTTTTTTCACTTTCATTTTTGGAGTTGCTTCAGTTTATAGAAATTGCCCAGCAGAAACACTTTGTTTATTTTTCTTCTCTCTAAACAGATTTAAGCAATACAGGAAAACCAGAGCAGGAGAGTAAAACATCCTGTCCCATGTCCTTTGCTAGCAAATAAGAATCACAGGAGGGCTTCCCTGGTGGCGCAGTTGTTGAGAGTCCGCCTGCCGATGCAGGGGACACGGTTCGTGCCCCGGTCTGGGAAGACCCCACATGCCGCGGAGTGGCTAGGCCCATGATCCATGGCCACTGAGCCTGCGCGTCCGGAGCCTGTGCTCCACAACGGGAGAGGCCACAACAGTGAGAGGCCCGCGTACCACAAAAAAAAAAAAAAAAAAGAATCACAGGAGCAAATGTTTGTAACTGACAGTGCATTTCCGCCACATGTTTAAAATAGCACACTGCTTTGGCTATAAAAAGCCAAAGTTTATGCTTTGGGGATGGAGTAAGCAAAACACCCAATTTCATTGGCGGCCGGAGTCAGAAATGCCAGGAAACTACGATTGGTAGGAAAAAGCACTGTGCTTAGCATAATGTGTCTGAATTCCTGTAGTTCTGTTAGTCTAAGCTCTCGATCCACTTCTCACCCTCCACTCCCCTCCAGCCCTTGCTACCAATACTGTTGGCCACTTGAATCCAGCTTCTACCAGTGTTTGTGGGGGTCTGGCTGGTACATTTACTGCTTGCCTTCAACCCAACATTTATTACCTACTTTATTCCAACAGTGGGTGGCTGTTAGTTCCATTCAAGTTTATAATCCTACCCATAAGCGTTAACTTGTTTAATGAAGGGCTTACTATTTAGTTGCCTCCTTATAGATTGAGAGTGACCTAAAGCAATAAAACCTAAGGGTGAAAAACATCATTTTCCCGTGTAATTTTGTCTTGTCTTCTCGGTCTATTGAGCAAAAAAAAAAGAGGCTTTATTGTTGAGTCTCAGACAACATCTTGGGTGGTGTCAGTTTAGCAATGTTTGCCCCAAAGATAGAAGAGATAGAATTCCTTACAGTGTCACACTGAAGGTAGAAGACCTGTTGGTACTCAGTGTATTTGAGCAGTCAGTCCCCAGGACCTTTAATTTGTACAACAGAGTCTTGCTGTCTGAGCAGTTGATCTGATGTCTCCCAAGCTCCTCGGACATGAGTTAATATGACTTTGTTGGCTTTTGAGTTTCAATATATAGTCTTTTTTATACAGAGATCATTGAGCATTTCACTTGAAGTAACAAAAACCAGGGCTTCCCTGGCAGCACAATGGTTAAGAATCTGCCTGCTAATGCAGGGGACGCGGGTTCGAGTCCTGGGCTGGGAAGATCCCACATGCTGCAGAGCAGCTAAGCCCGTGTGCCACAACTACTGAGCCTGTGCTCTAGAGCCCGCGAGCCATAACTACTGAAGCCCACATGCCTAGGGCCCGTGCTCCGCAACAAGAGGAGCCACCGCAATGAGAAGCCCACGTACCGCAACGAAGAGTAGCCCCCGCTCACCGCAACTAGAGAAAGCCCACGCACAGCAATGAAGACCCAAGGCAGCCAAAAATAACTAAATAAATTGATTTAAAAAATAATAATAAAAACACTGACGAGTATTGCATACACAGCAGCCCTTTAAAAAAAAAAAGTAACAAAAACCGATATAGCCACAGTACTGGGTGGAAATGTTTCTTTTGTTTGTTTGTTTGTTTGTTGGGTTCGTGGGCCTCTCACTGTTGTGGCCTCTCCCATTGCGGAGCACAGGCTCTGGACGCGCAGGCTCAGCGGCCATAGCTCACGGACCCAGCCGTCATAATTAATGTTAGAAGTAAGGAGAGGGAGTTAAGCCTTTTGATTTGTTCCCACAGCCAGCTCTAAGTTTTCTACTTTAGTGAGATTTCCTGTTTGATGATAATTTGGGGTTTTAGTTTAGTTGACTCAGGGCTGGCCCTGTCCTTATTTTGTTACTGTTTGTAAGTAGATGTTCATGAGTCTCATTAACTTTTTTTTTTTTAAGAGATACACTTATTTATTTATTTTTTGGCTGCATTGGGTTGGGTCTTCATTGCTGTGCATGGGCTTTTTCCCTAGTTGTGGCGAACGGGGGCTACTCTTCATTGCAGAGCACAGGCTCTAGGTGCACGGGCTCGGTAGTTGTGGCTCACGGGCTTTAGAGCGCTGGCTCAGTAGCTGTGGCGCATGGGCTTAGTTGCTCTGCGGCATGTGGGATCTTCCCGGACCAGGGCTCGAACCCGTGTCCCCTGCATTGGCAGGCGGATTCTTAACCACTGCGCCACCAGGGAAGTCCTCCTCCTTAACTTTTGAATTTAACTTTGTTACTCTTAGCGAATGTGGTGCTGCCAGTAGGAGGTGTTCAGAAACGTGTGGTGAGATATTTTGGTGTCACATGACTTGAGACCATTGGTACTTAGTGGGTGGGTTTCAGGGATACTAAATATCCTGCAGTGCTTAGGACAGTTTGTACAGAGAATTTGCTTTTCCAGAATGCTAGCTTTGTGACATGCTGTTTTAAGGGAGCTGGGGTCCTTCAGTTTCCAGTTTGAGACTCTGCTCCAGGTTAGACATTCACAAACTGGAAGTTGATGGATCAGGTCTGTCCTTGGATGTTTTTATTCAGTCAGTATTTAAAAATCAAGAGAGTTGACATAAACTCTGGATTACTGGTTTTTCTTCAGAAATGAGAAGTTGTGCCACTGCCCTTCCTCTTTCCTTAGAGCATTAAGGAGCTGGAGCAGAGTAGATGGGTTGTGCCTGTTCCTGTCCCTGCTCCTCATTTATGCTACCCACTTGCTTCCTGTAGTCAGGTGTTTCTCACATGCTAGAATGCCATGTTTCCCTCTAATAACCAGGTTAATTTCCTTTTGGAACCAGTTTGTTCTCTAGATTAAGTATGACATACTATCTTCTCATGCTGTAGGTTAAATGTTTCTATATCCGTTTTAAAAGAATAGTTTCTGTTTATTGACAGTTTGCCAAATTTAAGGCACAGTGCTAAGTGTTTTACATGTATTATTTCATTCATTCCACATAAACATTTCAAGAGGTAGGTGCTAACTTTGTGCCCATTTCACAGATCAGGAAACTGAGGCTCAGGGAGGGGCCCTTAATTTGTTAGAATTGTATAGCTGATGGATGGTGGAGCCTGGATTCCAGTCCAGTTCTCTTTGAGACCAAAGTCTGGGCTCTCAGCCCCTGCGCCTTACAACCACTCTTTCTTACCCTCCTAATTGGCCTTTTTTGTTAAAAGTATCTCTTCAGCTTTATAACCTATGAAGGACTGTTTGAAAGCTATTTTGTGTTTTGTTATTTTTGAAGGAAGTGAGATGACTATTTACTCCCATTTCCTTTGTAAGCCTTTTCCTCATTAACCATGGCTAGTCTGGGTTTCCTGTACTTTCTTTCTTTTTTCCTTTTTTTTTTTTTTTTTTTGCGGTACGCGGGCCTCTCACTGCTGTGGCCTCTCTGGTTGCGGAGCACAGGCTCCGGACACGCAGGCTCAGTGGCCATGGCTCACGGGCCCAGCTGCTCCGCGGCATGTGGGATCTTCCCGGACTGGGGCACAAACCCGTGTCCCCTGCATCGGTAGGCGGACTCTCAACCACTGCGCCACCAGGGAAGCCCTCCTGTACTATATTTTAATCTCATCCTTATCTCATGAAATTGAAGGAGCTAGCACATTTAAAAAATTTTTTTTACTTTTTAAGAAATTAATTTATTCGAGTTGAGATAGTTTTGAAATATAAAAATTGGTTGTGTTTTGAAAAGGTATAATTCTTGTAGACATTCTGTGGTTAAAATTTTTTTAAATGCTTTTTAAAAATGGTCGTCTATGTTTTGCACTTGAGATTTGTGAAAAATAAAGTTTCTGTGGGAAGGTGACCTCTGGTTTCCTGATCATGGGAGGGAGGTGCTTGTCTGGCGCTTGGCAGCTCGGGACTAGGTTCCTGGGCCACCTGCCCGCCCCAGGTTGGGGGAAGGGGACCTCGTCTCCCACCTGTCCAGGTGCTGAGAGCGGACTCCCACCGAGCTGGGTGGCACCTGAATAGACGCGTCTCACTTGTCATTCTGATTGAAAGCACAGCAGAAGCACCAGGATGCTCCCTCCTCATTTGTGAAGGTCATAACTGAATCCTCCTTTGGCGCCCACCAGGGAACAGATAGCAACGGGCAGCTCTTCCAAGCTCAAACTTGGGTACTTCTGTCTGCCGCAGCAAGTCGGGGAAGCCCAGGGACTCTTAAGAGCAGAGTAAAATTACTGGCATCCTCCCTGTAGCCCTGCCCTCCACCAGTCTGGATAATTAAGGCTGAATGGCTAAATTGTATTTCATTTTTCCAGAATAACTGTATATGTAGCTGTGAGAAAATGAGGCTCAGATTTAAACTCCTTAATAACTTGTCCCAGAATGACTAACAGGGAGCCTTAAATAAATGTTGATTTGTGAAGAAGGTTAAAAAAGTAGCAAAGTCCAAAAATAGCACATTTTAAAAATGAGTTCGAGGTGTGTTTGTACTTTGATAATCTGCCAGCAGTCAACAGTGAAGCTGTGGACAACATGTGATACTGGGGAGTAATGGCTGTTACCATTTCTATCTGGTAATGGAGTCTTTTTTTTTTTAAGCCCTCTTTTTTTTTTTTTTTAACATCTTTATTGGAGTATGGTAATGGACTCTTACTGAGGTCTGAATTCTACGTTGTAGAAAGCTTATGTGAGGGTGTTGCCAGGGGACTCAAATAGGAAATATCCTTGCCCAGCTTGTTTTAAGGTCATTTCTTCTAGCAGCCATTTGTTCCAGAATAGGACTAGCTAGAAATAGCTTTTAAGAGGAAATGATTGATTCTGGCAGCCTCAGTGGTACTGCTGTTACTTTACTTATCAACTCCAGAATGATGCTGTGTGTTGGGGCAAGAAAACCCTGTACTGACTTTCACCTTCATGTTCTTCAATGGATGCTTATACTCTGCCTCATTTGGTTTTAACTTATTCTTTTTATTTTTTTACTTTTGGCTGTGTTGGTCTTCGTTGCTGTGTGCGGGCTTTCTCTAGTTGCGGCCAGCGGGGGCTACTCTTTGTTGCGGTGCGCAGGCTTCTCATTGCAGTGGCTTCTCTTGTTGCAGAGCACAGGCTCTAGGCACGTGGGCTTCAGTAGTTGGGGCACATGGGCTCAGTAGTTCTGGCTCGTGGGCTCTAGAGCACAGGCTCTGTAGTTACGGTGCATGAGCTTAGTTGCTCCGCGGCATGTGGGATCTTCCTGGACCAGGGCTCGAACCCATGTCCCCTGCATTGGCAGGCAGATTCTTAACCACTGCGCCACCAGGGAAGTCCCTTAAATTATTCTTCAATTGTTTTTTTTTGTTTTTCCTCGGTATGCAGGCCTCTCACTGTTGTGGCCTCTCCTGTTGTGGAGCACAGGCTCCGGACATGCAGGCTTAGCGGCCATGGCTTACGGGCCCAGCCGCCCCGCGGCATGTGGGATCTTCCCAGACCGGGGCACGAACCTGCGTCCCCTGCATCAGCAGGCGGACTCAACCACGGCGCCACCAGGGAAGCCCTCAATTGTTTTTTAAGTATACCTCTACAGGTGTTGCAGGTACAGAGTAAGTGGATTTGAAATTGAAATTAAATAATTCTTTAAAGATTTCCCCATGAATACTTGGAATATTTTGAATTTATTAAAGGTAATCTCATCTCATTTATTCTTTTTTAAAAAATTAATTATTTTTGGCTGTGTTGGGTCTTTGTTGCTGTACGGGGGCTTCCTCTAGTTGCAGCGAGTGGGGGCTACTCTTCGTTGCAGTGCACAGGCTTCTCACTGTGGTGGCTTCTCTTGTTGCGGAGCACGGGCTCTAGGTGCACAGGCTTCAGTAGTTGTGGCTGGCGGGCTCAATAGTTGCGGTGCACGGGCTTTGCTCCGCCGCATGTGGGCTCTTCCCGGACCAGGGCTTGAACCCGTGTCCCCTGCATTGTCAATCGGATTCTTTTTTTTTTTTTGCGGTACGTGGGCCTCTCACTGCTGTGGCCTCTGCCGTTGCGGAACACAGGCTACGGACGCGCAGGCTCAGCGGCCATGGCTCACGGGCCTAGCCACTCGGCGGCACGTGGGATCTTCCCGGACTGGGGCATGAACCCGTGTCCCCTGCATTGGCAGGCAGACTCTCAACCACTGCGCCACCAGGGAAGCCCCTCATTCACATTCTTGATTTGAAGAGATTGTTCCAGGCCGAGCTAGAAAGTGAAAGAAATATGAATGGAGAGATTAGTGATTATTCCCCGCCCCCGCCCCCCCCCCCGCTTTTTTTGGAGACTCTGACATTTGGATCAAGCAATGTAAGCGTCTAAATGAGATCCCAAACATAGAAGAGCTTTCAAAGTAAGAACATTTTTCATTTGCAGTCACCAGGATGGGATTGAATACCTACAGCAAATACTATGAATCTAGGAAATGTCCCTTTTGGTTTTCAGTGTTGCCCAGAGTTGAACAAATTCTAGTCTTTTTAGAAAATCCTATGAGGAGTTGAACTTTATTACACAGAGCAGCCTTCTTTTTTCCTTTGCCCTTACCCCTGAGTTAAAGTGCCAACAAGTTTCAACAATCTATGAGTTTAAGAGCCAGGTGCCTGTATGTGTTATAAAATTTTAAACTTTTATTTTGCTATATTCCTATACCCTTGGTTGTGCCAACTTTTTCTTGGTGTGAAATAGGTGTCAGGAAAGTACTTTGGGTGCTTCTTGGTAGTGTAGGGAAGAATGGAAAGAATAGGTAGCTGAAGCTATGACTTTCATAAAGTTTACTCAGTACGATAATAGGAAATTGATTTGGAAATAAGGATATGGAGACATTCATTTAAGGAGAAGATTGTGATGCTCTAGAAATGAAGTGGAAATATTTTGGTTATAACATGAATTCATTGATTTACTTTGAGTGCTTTAGCTTCTTTTAGTGTACACTAGAGGGCAGAGTCCCCCTGAAAAGATAGCTTGTCTTTGGCAAGATCCCAGGAACACGAAGCGTCCCTAAGATTTGGTATATAAGTGCTATACATTTCTCTCTAATTAGATTATTCTCTTGGTATGAGATTTCTATGTGTTATACAATTTCTACATCTTTCTTTTATTAGAATTTGTTTTGTTTTAAACTTTACCATTGTGCTTAGAAAGTGGAAGATGATTTTTCTTCTCTCATTTTTTCCCTTGAGATCTAAAAGCTTTTACCATTGTTGTTTGAATTACAAATAAGAAAGTAAAAAATGACCTATAGTCCTACCACTTAAATTTTTTTCAGGAAGAAGGAAGTGAAATTTCCTTGTTACCTGCCTGTTCTTTCATTCCCAGCCCCAGAGGCTAATAATTTTAGCTGGTTATCAGTTATGTTCCAGTCCTTCCCTTACTATGCTAGTATATTGTAATCATATAACATTAAAACAAAAATGGACTCACTCTTCTCCATTAATCTGCAACGTGTATTTTTGCTTAAACAGTCTATCTTGGGCATCTTTCCAGGTCCAGTATAAACATCTACATTTTTTTATGCCTGCATGATATTCTGTTGTGTGAATATTCTATAATTTGAATAACCATTCCCTTATTGGTGAACATTTAGTTTTCCAAATTTTACAGTTATGAATAGTTCCATAATAATCCTTGCACATATATTTTTTTATGTTCTCATGCTGTTATTTCTGGAGGACAGATTCATAGAAGTGGGATTGCTGGCTCATGAAATGTGTGCACCTTAAATCATAATAAATGCTGCCAAATAGACAAGAAAAATTTGAAATCTCTCCAGTGTTACATGAGAGGGAGGGCCCATTTCCGCACGCCATTACTAGTATTCAGGGTTTCTCCACAATCATTATGTTAACTGAGTCTTCATAACCTGCTGGTTTGCATTGTGGCTTAAAATTTCCCCTCCTTTGAAAACCTTTACCAAAAACATTTTTTTTCAAGAATTAATCTAGTGCTACATTTTTGTGCATTTGGCAAATGTTAAAGAATTAATTAAGGTTTGGGTATCACCTATAGGTAGTCTCCATATTGTATCAAATCATGAAAGTTAATTAATTCTCAGTCATTTAAGAGTTCAGGTAAAAATCTGAGTTTTATAAACACACTGAGAGCAATCGTGAGCCAATTTAGAGACTGTATATTATAGATTCTTTAAAACGCTGTGTGTTATTTCTCTCTTTATGTCCATAGTGTTGGAAGTTACTATCCCCCAATTTTTAAATTAAATTAAATTAAATTTAATTTTTTTTTCGCGGTACGCGGGCCTCTCACTGCTGCGGCCTCTCCTGTCGCGGAGCACAGGCTCCGGACACGCAGGCCCAGCGGCCACGGCTCATGGGCCCAGCCGCTCCGCGGCATGTGGGATCCTCCCGGACCGGGGCACGAACCCACGTCCCCTGCATCGGCAGGCAGACTCCCAACCACTGTGCCACCAGGGAAGCCCTATTTTTTAAACATCTTGATTGGAGTATAACTGCTTTACAATTGTGTGTTAGTTTCTGCCTTATAACGAAGTGAATCAGCTATACATATGCATATATCCCCATATCCGAAATGTTTTAATGTCAGTAAAGCATGTCATTTGTCCTAAGTATAGCAGTCAGTGATTCTTATGTTCTGATCACGTTTTTTTGTGTTATTTTTTTAACGTCTTTATTGGAGTATAATTGCTTTACAATGGTGTGTTAGTTTCTGCTTTATAAGAAAGTGAATCAGTTATACGTATACATGTTTTCCCATATCTCTTCCCTCTTGCGTCTCCCTCCCTCCCACCCCTCTAGGTGGTCACAAACCACCTAGCTGATCTCCCTGTGCTATGCGGCTACTTCCCACTAGCTATCTGTTTTACGTTTGGTAGTGTATGTATGTCCATGACACTCTCTCACTCACTTTGTCACAGCTTCCCCCTCCCTATATCCTCAAGTCCATGCTCTAGTAGGTCTGTGTCTTTATGCCTGCCTTACCCCTAGGTTCTTCATGACTTTTTTTTTCTTAGATTCCATATATATGTGTTAGCATACGGTATTTGTTTTTCTCTTTCTGATTCACTTCACTATGTATGACAGACTCTAGGTCCATCCACCTCACTACAAATAACTCAATTTCATTTCTTTTTATGGCTGAGTAATATTCCATTGTATATATGTGCCACATCTTCTTTATCCATTCATCTGTTGATGGACACTTAGGTTGCTTCCATGTCCTGGCTATTGTAAATAGAGCTGCAGTGAACATTTTGGTACATGACTCTTTTTGAATTATGGTTTTCTCAGGGTATATGCCCAGTAGTGGGATTGCTGGGTCGTATGGTAGTTCTATTTTTAGTTTATTAAGGAATCTCCATACTGTTCCCCATAGTGGCTGTATCAATTTACATTCTCACCAACAGTGCAGGAGGGTTCCCTTTTTGCCACACCCTCTCCAGCATTTATTGTTTCTAGATTTTTTGATGATGGCCATTCTGACTGGTGTGAGATGATACCTCATTGTAGTTTTTTTTTTTCTCTGTTTTTTTTTTTTTTTTTGCGGTATGCGGGCCTCTCACTGTTGTGGTTTCTCCTGTTGTGGAGCACAGGCTCCAGACGCGCAGGCTCAGCGGCCATGGCTCACGGGCGCAGCTGCTCCGTGGCATGTGGGATCTTCCTGGACTGGGGCACAAACCCGTGTCCACTGCATCGGCAGGTGGACTCTCAACCACTGCGCCACCAGGGAAGCCCTCATTGTAGTTTTGATTTGCATTTCTCTAATGATTAATGATGTTGAGCATTCTTTCATGTGTTTGTTGGCAATCTGTATATCTTATTTGGAGAAATGTCTATTTAGGTCTTCTGCCCATCTTTGGATTGGGTTGTTTGTTTTTTTGTTATTGAGCTGCATGAGCTGCTTATAAATTTTGGAGATTAATCCTTTGTCAGTTGCTTCATTTGCAAATATTTTCTCCCATTCTGAGGGTTGTCTTTTGGTCTTGTTTATGGTTTCCTTTGCTGTGCAAAAGCTTTGAAGTTTCATTAGGTCCCATTTGTTTATTTTTGTTTTTATTTCCATTTCTCTAGGAGGTGGGTCAAAAAGGATCTTGCTGTGATTTATGTCATAGAGTGTTCTGCCTATGTTTTCCTCTAAGAGTTTGATAGTGTCTGGTCTTACATTTAGGTCTTTAATCCATTTTGAGTTTATTTTTGCATATGGTGTTAGGGAGTGTTCTAATTTCATACTTTTACATGTACCTGTCCAATTTTCCCAGCACCACTTATTGAAGAGGCTGTCTTTTCTCCACTGTATATTCTTGCCTCCTTTATCAAAGATAAGGTGACCATATGTTCGTGGGTTTATCTCTGAGCTTTCTATCCTGTTCCATTGATCTGTATTTCTGTTTTTGTGCCAGTACCATACTGTCTTGATTACTGTAGCTTTGTAGTATAGTCTGAAGTCAGGGAGCCTGACTCCTACAGCTCATTTTTCATTCTCAAGATTGCTTTGGCTGTGCGGGGTCTTTTGTGTTTCCATACAAATTGTGAATTTTTTTGTTCTAGTTCTGTGAAAAATGCCAGTGGTAGTTTGATAGGGATTGCATTGAATCTGTAGATTGCTTTGGGTAGTAGAGTCATTTTCACCATGTTGATTCTTCCAATACAAGAACATGGTATATCTCTCCATCTATTTGTATCATCTTTAATTTCTTTCATCAGTGTCTTATAATTTTCTGCATACAGGTCTTTTGTCTCCTTAGGTAGGTTTATTCCTAGATATTTTATTCTTTTTGTTGCAATGGTAAATGGGAGTGTTTTCTTAATTTCACTTTCAGATTTTTCATCATTAGTGTATAAGAATGCCAGAGATTTCTGTGCCTTAATTTTGTATCCTGCTACTTTACCAAATTCATTGATTAGCTCTAGTAGTTTTCTGGTAGCATCTTTAGGGTTCTCTATGTATAGTATCATGTGATCTGCAAACAGTGACAGTTTTACTTCTTCTTTTCCGATTTGGATTCCTTTTGTTTCTTTTTCTTCTCTGATTGCTGTGGCTAAATCTTCCAAAACTATGTTGAATAAGAGTGGTGAGAGTGGGCAACCTTGTCTTGTTCCTAATCTTAGTGGAAATGGTTTCAGTTTTTCACCATTGAGGATGATGTTGGCTGTGGTTTTGTCATATATGGCCTTTATTATGTTGAGGAAAGTTCCCTCTATGGCTACTTTCTGCAGGGTTTTTATCATAAATGGATGTTGAATTTTGTCAAAAGCTTTCTCTGCATCTATTGAGTTGATCATATGGTTTTTCTCCTTCAATTTGTTAATATGGTGTATCACGTTGATTGATTTGCATATATTGGAGAATCCTTGCATTCCAGAATAAACCCCACTTGATCATGGTGTATGACCCTTTTAATGTGCTGTTGAATTCTGTTTGCTAGTATTTTGTTGAGGATTTTTACATCTACGTTCATCAGTGATATTGGCCTGTAGTTTTCTTCTTTTGTGACATCTTTGTCTGATTTTGGTATCAGGGTGATGGTGGCCTCGTAGAATGAGTTTGGAAGTGTTCCTCCCTCTGCTATATTTTGGAAGAGTTTGAGAAGGATAGGTGTTAGCTCTTCTCTAAATGTTTGATAGAATTCGCCGGTGAAGCCATCTGGTCCTGGGCTTTTGTTTGTTGGAAGATTTTTAATCACAGTTTCAATTTCAGTGCTTGTGATTGGTCTGTTCATATTTTCTATTTCTTCCTGGTCTGATCACGTTGTGATACAGGCATCTTGCTGCTGTTTGGTGGAAGGTTATGATTATATAGAAAGATACATATTTGATAAATAATTTAATTTGGATTGGGGGATTTTTCTTACGGGAGAGGCTGAGAAGCTGTGTTCTGATTATTTTGGTCAGGGATTGAAAATCAGGCTGATGTGAGGTGCAGCACTTACTATATTCAGTTACTAGCTCTGGATTCTTGCCAAAATCCTGTTATCCAAAGAAACCTGTGATAAATTTCAGCTGAAATAATTTAAAATTTGTAACCTAGGCTAATATTTCTGTATCATTAAGAAAATGGAAGATTCTGAAAATCATTAATCTTTAGATACAGTAATTCTGGATGCTTATGACCATAAAAAGCGGTCACAACCTTTTGAATGTTAGACTTTAGTTGAATTTACAATATTTACAATTAGTAGCTGCTTATTTAGAATGAGCAGGAAAAACCCACACTTAGCATTGGCTTTTGCTTTAAACCGGGATCATTTAGCCCCAGCTGCGTGCAGAATGGTGAACTATAGGGGGCAGGAACCAAAAGAGAAGAGTGTGACATAACTTATTTGGACCAGAAGTGAGAATTAGAAAGATCTAAGGGATCCCATGTACAAAACATTCTTGATCTTGGGCTCTTGTCTAGAGTAACTAGTTTCAAAGAAAAGATTTGAGGAAGTTCCCTTTAGAGCACAGTAACCACAAGCATCATGTCTGCTTCCCAGCCATGTTTCTGTATGTGCTGTGGGTTAACTAAATCCAAGTTTTTGATAGCCTTTCAGAAAGTTATTCTGATGTAGCTTACGTTGGACCTGTTTGGTCCTCAATTTCTCGGTCTTGTTATGGTGAAGCCAACTTTCCTATTGGGCTAACTTGGTGGATTAGCTATGTGTTTTATAGTATCATACAAGAATGAGCCAGGCAGAATTTCAGCATGAAGCCTTAGATTATGAAGTATCTGTCTTTATAAAACTGGAGTTATATATACATTTTTTTGTTTTTGTTTTTGTGGTACTCGGACCTCTCACTGCTGTGGCCTCTCCTGTTGCCGGAGCACAGGCTCCGGACACGCAGGCCCAGCGACCATGGCTCACGGGCCCAGCCGCTCCGCGGCATGTGGGATCTTCCCGGACCAGGGCACGAACCCATGTCCCCTGCATCAGCAGGCAGACTCTCAACCACTGTGTCACCAGGGAAGCCCCCGGAGTTATATATTTTTAAAACTCCTTTGAAATAGGACTTTGGTTAGCACCATAATGAAAGCAAAGGATCTGTGCTTCCCAGATAGTAGGGAAAGTTCATGATAAAGGCTTGTATTTTCCTTACATTTTATCAATCCTTGGGGAAGTTGATTAGCAATGGAAAATGGCACACAACTTCATTCTCCCAGTATGGTATGTCATCTAATTATGATACACTATCTCAGGACACCCCTTCCTGATAAGACTCTAAGCTACCTTTTCTGCATTTGTGTGGAGTTTTCTCAAGATTCACAGGCCTCTTCTCTTTATGCATTTAAATAATGTCATTCATCTACTCCAACAGCTTTAACCATCTCTTCTATGTTGGTGGTTCTCTGTCCTTTCAGAACTGCCTTTCTCCTGAGCTCCAGACCCTCACTGCATATTTCTCACTGCTTGCTGAAAGTTTATTCTGAATCCCCTTGACACCACAGTGGTCCAACATTTAATTCATTTTCTCTTAACTTGTTCCATTTTACAGTGCTGGAGAAATGGAGTCTGTGTAGTTAAGTAGCTTGTCAGAGAGAGTACCTAAACTAAAGCTTCTTTGTATTCCAGTGTTCTTTTCTGCTGGGTCACACTGCCTGTCTCTGGAGAAAAAATATACCACCACTATTTCCTGACTCACTCAGTCTCAACCTCAATGCTGTCTTCTTCCCTTTCTTTTTCCTGCACACCGCCCACCCCACCCCCACCCCTCTGCCCACTGCCCAGTCCTTGAAGTCCTTTTAATTCCACCTTCAAAATGTCTATAAATATTCATTTATATTCTTTCCCTCCCTCTCCTCCCCCTCTTCTCTCTATATTTCATCTTCATTCCCATTGCCTTTTTTCTGGGTCTTTCTGCGGATTCTCTCTGTGGTAATTGGAATATTTTCTAAAGTCTTTTGAAAAGCTTAGACTATTAGAATTGTTTCCTAAGTTTACTTAAAGGCAACAGTCCTTCTTCCTATATGCACCCGGAGTGCTGCTGCTGGGATAAGAGATTTGTGGCAGAAATTCAGTTTAGATCCTATCACTTGCTCAAAAATTTGATCCTTGTTACCTACTATTAAGTTCAAATGCTTTAGCCTAATATTACTTTAGTTCCAGCCAACCACACTTTTTTCTGTTACTCTGTTTGGCAGCCAGAAAGAAGTCCTTCCCTTTGCCCCATATTTTCCTCCCTCAGCTTATTCAGATAACCCACTCCCACCCCCAGGTGCCCTCATCTCTCCCCATCTATGGGAATCCTGCCCATTTTTCAAGCCCAGCTCTGCCCTCCCACACTCTTTCCTGATACAGGTCCTCTCTCTCTACTGCTGTTCCACTAATGGCCCTTTAAATATTGGACCATGAAGTATAGTTATTTTATTCTTTCTTATTCATGCCTTAAGAAGAATAAAGCTCTTTTAAGATCTTTTCTTTGACTTTGGATTTCTGCAGTTTCAATACAATGTAGATGGTATGGATTTAGTTTTGTTTCTTAAATCTGAGGCTTCATGCCTTTTGAAAGTTCTGAAAATTTCTTAGGCATTATCTCTTTGAATATTGTCAGTTTGCATTTTATTATCTCCTTTTAGAACTCCTATATGTCAAATCTTTTCATTTAGTCCTCAGTATCACTTCACTTTTCTTTGGTATTTTTCATCTCACTATTTCTCTGAGTTGCCTTCTGGCTGTTTCCTGTGTTCTAGTTATTTACTTTTTCTTCAGCTGTGTCTAATCTATTTTAACTTGTTCATTGAGTTTCATTTCAGTGACTACGTTTTTTATTTTTAGAATTTTTAGTTGATTTGTTTTCAAATCTGCCTGTTATTTTTTTCATGGTATCTCATTCATATGGTTTTGAGGTTTTCTTTTATATTCATAATCATTTTAAGTATACTTCCTTTATAGTGTCTGTCTGATGGTTCTTTTATCAGAAGTTCTTGGAGTTCTAAAGCTGTCTTTATTTCATTTGTTGTCTCTCTTATAGTGGATTATTTCCTTTTGTGTTTAGTATTCTTTACTCATCTTTAGTAAGGTTTTGTCTTGGAGTGATCTCATGGCCTAGTGAAGCTGTATTTCTCAAAAGTGGAGATGAATTCTCTACTAGACGCCCTGGCTTGGGCTAATATTTATGTTAATTTTTTTTTGCTTTGAAGTTTCTAGAACACTCAGCTATTATAATTAAAGTAACTGTGAACCCCAACTCCATGTGATTGCAGGCCCAGGGTTCCAGTTCTCAGGGGATACTTTTTTCCCCCTTTTCCCTACTGCCCAAGCAGAGAGACGTTTTCTTGTCTGCTCCATGGGCTGTTAGGTGAATTTTTCCTAGTGTGTCCTTTCCCTGAGGATAAAGTAGCTTCTACTTTATTTGAGGTTTTGGTTCTAGTGTTCCACCTTTTATAAGTCCAAGACCAGTCCTGTTATCATGTGGATAACAAAACCCAGGGCGGAAGTTATTGAAACTTCTTCCCCACCCCATTCACCCCCTTGTAGCCACTGTATCAACTTACATGCTACCACTGTGGTTTTCAGTTCCTTCTTTGATCCAGGCACCCTGGGGGTTTCCCTTTCTTTCTTGTGGGTTCAGCTATACATTTAAAATAATTTTTGGTATATTTTAATCTAGCATTTCTAGGTCTTTATCCGGAAAATGTTTAGGTTATATTAAACATTCATCTTGCCTGAACTGAAGTGAGTTCTTTAAGGGCAGATACCCTGTATTGCTCTTTTAAAAGTGTTTCCCTGCAACTAGTACCAAGTTGTTCATTACAAGTGGTGAATTTGAGTAACTCAAAGGAAATATTTCTGATCACTCTGAGCATAGGAAGGAATACCCAATACTCTTTAAAAATACATTTGATGACTTATCTTTCGTATCAGATATGAACTGATGCTTCTCCTAAAACCTGTTGATTTTCACCATTAAAATACTTTGTATCTTGGGGCTTCCCTGGTGGTGCAGTGGTTGAGAGTCCGCCTGCCGATGCAGGGGACACGGGTTTGTGCCCCGGTCCAGGATGATCCCACATGCCGCGGAGCGGCTAGGCCCGTGAGCCATGGCCGCTGAGCCTGCGCGTCCAGAGCCTGTGCTCCGCGACAGGAGAGGCCACAGCAGTGAGAGGCCCACGTACCTGAAAAAAAAAAAACAAAAAAACCTTTGTATCTTAAATATCTGATGCTTTTCTTTTCTCTTTTGAGCTATTTACTACATTGTTCCCATTGTTGGTTTTCCCTGTTCTGTTCAGAAACAAGATATCTGGGAATATTTTTTTATATAATTTCTAAAACATCCATGAACTTTCTTATGTGAAATTCCCTCATATCTATATCAGTTTATTTGTAACTCCCTGTTTCAGCTCCGTCTTTTTTTCTTTTTTTTTGGCTGCGTTGGGTCTTTGTTGCTGCACGTGGGCTTTCTCTAGTCGTGGCGAGTGGAGGCTACTCTTTGTTGCAGTGCGTGGGATTCCCATTGCGGTGGCTTCTCTTGCTGTGGAGCACGGGCTCTAGGTGCACGGGCTTCAGTAGTTGCAGCACGCGGGCTCAGTAGTTGTGGCTCACGGGCTCTAGAGTGCAGGCTCAGTAGTTGTGGCGCACGGGCTCAGTTGCTCCGCGGCATGTGGGATCTTCCTGGACCAGGGCTCGAACCCGTGTCCCCTGCATTGGCAGGCAGATTCTTAACCATTGCACTGCCAGGGAAGACCCTGGACCTTCTTTTTGTCTGTCTGATCTGACCTCCTCAGAGATCTGCAAGAAATTTCATAAATACCACCCTTCATGGGAGGCAAGGAGCTGAATATTCAAAACCCTTGATTTCCCAGCACCCTTTGTAGCTAGTTTTCAGTCAGGAACCTTGGCTTCATGAATCAGCTGTGTGCCCAGCATTTTGAGTCCAGGCCTAGTGAGGCAGAGGCAGGGAACTCCAAAAATCTTCTTGGGCCTACGTAGGGGTGCCAGCTGCAGTATGTGGATGGTGTCCATGACAGCAGCATCCTCATCAGTCTAGGTTTGCAGTGTGATTTGGGGGCATTGTTTCTGGCCTCTGAACTTTGTTCTTGAATCCTCCTGGATTTTGATGAGTAACCCAATACCTTTTTTTTTTTTAATTAAACTTTGTAATTTGAGAGATTGTAGACTCACATGCAGTTGTGTAAAATAACACAGTTTTCTTGACTTTTTGACCCAGATTCCCCTTATGGTAACATCTTGCAGTATCATAAATAAAGTTTTACAAATATTTGTGTACAGGTTTTTGTGTGAATGTAAGTGTGTGAGCTTGTGTGGGGTTTTTTTTGGGGGGCGGGGGTGGGCCGTGTCACGCATCTTGCAGGATCTTAGTTCCCCAACCAGGGATTGAACCCTATCCACAGCAATGAAAGCACTGAGTCCTAACCACTGGACCACCAGGGAATTCCCATAAGTGTGTCATTTTTGTGTGAACAAGTTTTCTATTGCTACTGTAACAAATTACTACAAGTGTAGCTGCTTACATAGCACAAGTTTATTGTCTTACAGTTTTGCAGACTGGAAGTCCAACACTGTGGTCTCACCATGCTAAAATCAAAGCAGGTCTGTGTTCCTAGTGAGTTTAGGACTAAGGTCCTCATTTTCTTGCTTTCAGCTATGGACCTTCCCAGCTTCTCGAGATCATCCACATTCCTTGGCTCATGGCCCCCTACTGTTTTCAAAGCCAGCAGCAACTGGTTGATTCCCTCTCAAACTGTGAAGGTCTACTCCTTCCTTCATCTCATCTCTAACCCAGCTGAGAAGGGGTTTCCACTTTTAAGGACTCCTTTGATTAGATTGGGCCCAGATTGATAATCAAGGATAATCTCCCCTATCTCAAGGTCCATACCCTTAATCACATCTGCAAAGTCCTTTTTGCATGTAAGGTGAGATAACTAATTCATAGATTCCAGGAGGGTAGGAAGTAAGTATTTTTTTTGGGGGGTGGTAGTCATTATTCTGCTCACCACAATTAAAATTTCATTTCTCAGAGGTAAATGTTCTGAGAGGGGTCAGTTGCTGGGTCATGTGGTAATTGAATGTATAGTTTTTATAAGAAACTGCCGAACTTTTCCAAAGGGGCTGTACTATTTTACATTTCCAGCAGCAATGTGTAAGGGATTTTAGTTTCTCTGCATCCTTGTCAACATTTGGCATGGTCATTATTTTTTATTTTAGCCACTCCAGTAGGTGTGTAGTGATATATATTTCCCTAAGGTGTTAAATACCTTTTCATGTGCTCTTCTGCCATATATATATCCTCTTTGGTGAAATGACTGTTCATGTCTTTTGCCCATTTTCTAACCGGATTGTTTGGACTTTTGAGTTTTAAGAGTTGTCTGTAAATTCTAGATATTTGTCCTTTATCAGATATGTGGTTTGCAAATCCTTTCTTCCAGTGTGTAGCTTGTCTTATCCTTTTAAGAGGATCTTTCACAGGGCATATATTTTTAATTATGATGAAGTCCAATTTATCAGTTTCTCCTTTTATGGATTTTACTTCCAGTGTCAAGTCTAAGAATTTTTGTATAAGGCATGATTTTTAATTATTTTATTTTATTTATTTTTTCCTACGCTGTCCTACTTCTAGCACCATTTGTTGAAAAGGCTGTCTTTGAATTGCTTTTGCCCTTTTGTTAAAAATCAGTTTGGCTTATGGTTCTGTTTCTGGGTTCTCTGTTCCATTGACATGTGTCTATCCCACAATCTTGATTACTGACCTATAAAATAAATCTTGAAATCTGGTAGACTGATTTCTCCCACTTTATTATTTCTTTTCAGAAGTATTTTTTTAAACAATTTTAGTTCCTTTGCCTTTTCTTGTGAATTTTAGAATAATTTTGTCTGTATCTACAAAAACTCTGGGATTTTGATAGGAATTGCATTAAACCTTATTATGGACTGAATTGTGTCCCCCTCCCCCCCAAAATTTATATTTTGAAGCCTTAACCCCCAATGTGACTGTATTTTGGGATAAGGTATTAAGGAGGTAGCTAAGGTTAAATGAGGTCATAAGGGTGGGTCCTAATCCAGTAGAACCCGTCTCCTTATAAGAAGAGGAAGAGGGACTTTCCTGGTGGTCCAGTGGTTAAGACTCCGGCTCCCAATGCAGGGGGCCTGGGTTCAATCCCTGGTCAGGGAGCTAGATCCCACATGATGCAACTAAGATCCTGTGTGCCATGCAACTAGGACCTGGTGCAGTCAAATAAATAAATAAATACTTAAAAAAAAAAAAAAGAGGAAGAGACACCAGAAACCTCTCTTTCCAAACATTCACAGAGAAGAGGCCATGTGAAGACACAGCAAGAAGGTACCTGTTTGCCAGCCAGGAAGAGAGGTCTTACCTTGATCTTGGATTTGCAGCCTCCAGAACTGTGAGGAAATGCCTTTCTGTTGTTTTAAATCACCTGTCTATGGTATTCTGTTATGGCAGCCCAAGCAGACTAATACAAACCTATACGTCAATCCAAGGGGAATCGATATCTTTACTATACTGAGTCTTCCAATCAGTGAACATCGTATGTATCTCCATTTATTTAGATCTTTGTTTTTTTATCAGCATTTTGCAGTTTTTAGCATTTAAGTTCTGTACGTGTTTTGTTAGATTTGTACCTAATTTTCATTTTCTTTTGATTGATTATAAATGGTATTGTATTTTTTAAATCAATCTTTATCTTCAGTAACATTTTTCTGTTCTACAGTCTATGTTGTCTGATAACAGTATAGCCACTCCAGCTCTCTCTTTTTAATTGACTTTATTTATTATTTTTAAAAATTTGGCTGTGCTGCGCGGCTTGCAGGATCTTAATCCCCCAACCAGGGATTGAACCTGTGCCCTCAGTAGTGCAAGTATGGAGTCTTAATCACTGGACTGCCCCAGGAATTCCCTGGTATTGTTTTTTTTTAATATTTATTTATTTTTTTATATCTGGCCGCATCGGGTCTTAGTTACGGCACACGCGATCTTCCATTGCGGCATGCAGGCTCTTCGTTGAGGCATGTGGGCTTCTCTCTAGTTTTGGCATGCAGGCTCAGTAGTTGTGGCGCAGGGGCTCTCTAGTTGTGGCACTCGGGTTCCAGAACGCGTGGGCTCTGTAGTTGTGGTGCACGGGCTCAGTAATTGTGGTGCGCAGGCTTAGGTGCTCCGTGGCATGTGGGATCCTAGTTCCCCTATCAGGGATCGAACCTGCGTCCCCTGCATTAGAAGGTGGATTCTTAACCACTGGACCACCAGGAAAGTCCACTGGTATTGTGTTTGTTTTTTTTTTTTTTGCGGTACGCGGGCCTCTCACTGTTGTGGCTTCTCCCATTGCGGAGCACAAGCTCTGGACGTGCAGGCTCAGCGGCCATGGCTCACGGGCCCAGCCGTTCCGCGGCATGTGGGATCCTCCCGGACCGGGGCATGAACTCGTGTCCCCTGCATCGACAGGCGGACTCTCAACCACTGCGCCACCAGGGAAGCCCGGTATTGTGTTTTTAATTTCAGTGTCCACATGTTCATTGCTAGTATATAGAAATATAATTGATTTTTGTGTGTTTATCTTATATCCTGCAACCTGTCTGAACTTAAAAATAGACTCCTTGGGGTTTTTAGGTAGTTAATCATTATTGCAAATAGGGACAGTTTTATCCTTTATTCTCTCTGTATGCTTTTTCCTTTTCTTGCCTTATTACTCTGGCTCAAACTTATAGCGCTGTGTTGAATAAGAGCAATGAGAGTAGACATCCTTGTTTTGTTCCCAGTCTTAGGGAGAAACATTCAGTCTTTCACTATAATGTATAAGTTAGCTGTAGGCTTTTTGTAGATGCTTTTAATCAAGTTGAGTAAGTGCCCCTCTGTTTCTGATTTTTTTCAGGGTTTTTATCGTGGGTGGGTGTTAAATTTTGTCAGTTGCTTTTTCTGTATATATTGATATAGTCAAGTGATTTGTTTTCCTTTAGCTTGTTAATACGGATAATGTTGATTTTTTTTAATTGAGCCTTATTGTCATGCAATTCATATACCATACACTTCACCCATTTAAAGTGTACACATCAGTGGTTTTTAGTAGAGTCACAGAGTTTTGCAAACATCACTGTGACCAATGTGAGATAACTTTCATCTCCTCAGAAAGAAATCCTGTACCCGTTAGCTGTCACTTCCTATTTCCTCCCCCCACCCCCCTATTCCTTCCACTTCCAGCTTAGGCAACCACCAGTCTGTTTCTTTCTCTATGGATTTGCCTATTCTGAACATTTCATGTAAGTGGAATGTATAATACATGGTCTTTTGTTTCTGGCTTTTTCACTTAGCATAATATTTTCAAGTTTCATTCATTTTGTAGCATATTTCAGTATTTCATTTCTTTTTATTGCCACATAATAGTCCATTGTATGGATATCCATTCATCAGTTGATAGACATTCAAGTCAGTTTCCACTTTTTGGCAATTGTGAATAATGCTATAAACATTTGTGTACAAGTTTTTCTGTGGACGTGTGTTTTCATTTCTCTTGGGTGGGAGTGAGTGGGATCATATGGTAACTGTGTTTAACTATTTGAGGAGCTTCCAGACTGTCTTCCAAAGCAATTGCATTGTTTTACATTTCCACAAAGGTTCTATTTTCTACATCCTCATCAGCACTGTCTTTTTGATCATAGCCATCTTTGGAGGTGTGAAGTGCTGTCTTATTGTAATTTTGATTTGCAATTCCCAGGTGGCTAGTAATGTTGATCATCTTCATGTGCTTATTAGCCATTTGTATATCTTTTTTTGAGAAGTTTATTCAAATCTGTTCCCCATTTAAAAAAAAATAAATTTATTTATTTATTAAATAAATTTATTTATTTTATTTTTGGCTGTGTTGGGTCTTCGTTGCTGCGCACGGGCTTTCTCTAGTTGCAGCGAGTGGGGGCTACTCTTGATTGTGGTGTGCAGGCTTCTCATGGCGGTGGCCTCTCTTGTTGCGGAGCATGGGCTCTAGGCGAGCGGGCTTCAGTAGTTGTGGCACATGGGCTCAGTAGTTGTGACTCGTGGGCTCTACAGCACAGGCTCAGTAGTTGTGGTGCACGGGCTTAGTTGCTCTGCGGCATGTGGGATCTTCCTGGATGAGGGCTTGAACCCGTGTCCCCAGCATTGGCAGGCAGACTCCTAACCACTGCGCCACTAGAGCAGCCCCTAATAAATTTATTTTATTTATTTTATTTTGGGCTGCATTGGGTCTTCGTTGCTGCGCGTGAGCTTTCTCTAGTTGCAGTGAGCGGGGACTACTCTTTGTTGCGGTGTGCTGGCTTCTCATTGCGTTGGCTTCTCTTTTTGCAGAGCATGGGCTCTAGGTGCACAGGCTTCAACAGTTGTGGCTCGTGGGTTCTAGAGCGCAGGCTCAGTAGTTGTGGTGCACGGGCTTAGTTGCTATGTGGCATGTGGGATCTTCCCGGACCAGGGCTCGAACCCACGTCCCCTGCATTGGCAGTCGGATTCTTAACCACTGTGCCACCAGGGAAGCCCCATTCCCCATTTTTAATTGTGTTGTCTTTTTATTATTGAGTTGTAAGAGTTCTTTATATATTCTAAATACAGGCTTCTTATCAGATATATTATTTATAAATACTTTCCCTCATTCTGTGGGTTATCTTTTCACTTTCATGTCCTTCGCAACATAGTTGTGTGTGTGTGTTTTTTTTTTAATGAAATCCTTAATCTTTGTTATTTTTTTGTCACTTGTGCTTTTGGTGTCTTAGCTAAGAAACTGTTGCCTAACCCAAGATCACAAATATTAATGCTTATGTTTTCTTCCAAAAGTTTTATAGCTTTAGTGCTTACATTTAGGTTTTGCATAATTTTGAGTTAATTTTTGTGTATGGTATGATGTAGGAGTCCAGCTTCCTTCTTTTGCCTGTGGGTATCTAGTTGTTTCAGTTGTTACCATTTTTGAAAAAAGGTATTTCCCCTTTGAATTGTATTGGTACTTTGGTCAAAAATTAATTGACCTTAATTAGGTTTATCTCTGGGTTCTGTTCTGTTGATGTATATATCTGTCCTTATGCTAGTATACATTGATTAATTTTCAAATGTTGAGCTTTTATCCCTGGAATAAACCCCACTTGGTCATGGTGTATAATTCTTTATATATATATATGTATGTATGTATGTGTATATATATATATATAATATAATTGAATTCTATTGGCTAATATTTTGTTAAGGATTTATGAGGGAATGTTGGTGTTTGTTTTCTCTTCTTTACTCTCTTTATCTGGTTTTGGTATCATAAGGTGAATTTGAGAAGTGTTCCCTTCTTTTCTGTTTTCTGGAAGAGATTGTGTAAAACTGATGTTAATTCTTGTTTAAATGTTTGGTAGATTCTCCAGTGAAACCATCTGGGCCTAGAGATTTTCTTTTAAGTTCTATTTCCTTAATATTTACAGGGCTTGTCAAATTATCTCTTTCATAGTGGGTGAGTTGTGGTAGTTTGTGTTTTTAGAGGAATTGGCCCATTTTTGTCTAAGTTGTTAAATTTATGTGGGTAGGGTTCTTTGTGGCATTGTCTTATTATTCCTTTGATGTATGTGGGATTTGTAGTGATAACCGATTTCATTCCCAGTATTGTAATTTGTGTCTTCTATTTTTGTTAATCTTGCTAGAGGTTTGTTGATTTTACGGATCCTTTCAAAGAAGTAGCTCTTTTTTTGTTTCCTTGATTTTTTTTCTCTATTGTCTTTCTGTCTTCAATTTCATTGACTTCTGCTTGTTATTATTTCCTTACTTCTTCTTGCTTTGCATATATATTACTCTTTTTTTTTGGCCACGCTGCACCCCTTGTGGGATCTTAGTTCCGCGACCAGGGATTGAATCCAGGCCCTCAGCAGTGAGAGCGCAGAGTCCTAACCACTGGATCGCCAGGCAAGTCCCTATATTACTCTTCTTTTACTAGATTTTTGAGGTGAGAGCTTTAGATTGATGATTTAGACTTTCCCTCTTTATAATGTATGTATTTAGTACTACAAATTTCCCTCCTGCACTGCTTTAGCTGTACCCCATGAATTTTGTCATGCTGTATTCTGATTTTCATTCAGTTCGATATATTTTTAAATTTCCCTTGAGACCTCCTCTTTGACGCATGCATTATTTAGAAGTGTATTGTTTCGTTTCCATGTGTTTGGAGGTTTTCCTGTTGTCTTTCTGTTGTTGATTCTCATTTGATTGCATTGTTGTTAAGGAACACACTCCTTTTGATTTCACCTCTTTTATTTATTGATTGATTGATTGCTGTTCTGATCTATCTATGAATCTATCTATCTATGTATTTAAGCCACGTCATGTAGCACACGGGATCTTACCTCCCTGACCAGGGACCTAACCCATGCCCCCTGCAGTGGAAGCACAGAGTCTTAACCACTGGACCGCCAGAGAAGTCCGTCCCCCTCACCTCTTTTAAATTTGTTGACATTAGTTTTATGGCCCTGGATATGGCCTAGCTTGGTATGTGTCCTGTGGACACTTGCAAAGCCCGGTATCTTTTTTTAATTTATTTATTTTTGGCTGCATTGGGTCTTTGTTGCTGTGTGAGGGCTTTCTCTAGTTGTGGCGAGCTGGGGCTACTCTTTTTTTTTTTTTTTTTTTTTTTTTTGCGGTACGCGGACCTCTCACCGTTGTGGCTTCTCCCGTTGTGGAGCACAGGCTCCGGACGTGCAGGCTCAGCGGCCATGGCTCACGGGCCCAGCCGCTCCGCGGCATGTGGGATCCTCCCGGACTGGGGCACGAACCCTTGTCCCCTGCATCGGCAGGCGGACTCTCAACCACTGCGCCACCAGGGAAGCCCTGGGGCTACTCTTTGATGTGGTACGCGGGCTTCTCATTGTGGTGTGTTCTTTTGTTGCGGAACACGGGCTCTAGGTGTGTGGGCTTCAGTAGTTGTGGCACGTGGGCTCAGTAGTTGTGGCACACAGGCTTAGTTGCTCCATGGCATGTGGGATCTTCCCAGACTGGGGCTTGAACCCGTGTCCCCTGCATTGGCAGGAGGATTCTTAACCACTGCGCCACCAGGGAAGCCCCTCTCCTCTCAGTCTTAATCTTAAAAGCAGAGTGTTTTTGGTTCCACAACCTTGTGTTCAGCAAGTAACTGACCCCGGAAACAGACTGTAATGTCTATTATGTGATTAGAATGACATTTCATTTCAGCTTAATCATGCCATACTTCAAGCATAGACATGTGGGAAGTTCCTTACTCATTACACAAAACTTATTTCACCACTCCTGCTATTTCCTTTATTTGAGGTTGACTTGTCCTCTTGTAGAAGTGTTGTTTCCACAGCAATACATTTCACAATGCACATCTTAAGGGAATATACTTTTTTTTTTTTTTTGGCTGCATTGGGTCTTTGTTTCTGTATGTGGGCTTTCTCTAGATGTGGCAAGCGGGGGCTACTCTTCACTGCGGTGCGCGGGCTTCTCATTGTGGTGGATTCTTTTGTTGTGGAGCACGGGCTCTAGGCGTGCAGGCTTCAGTAGTTGTGGCACATGAGCTCATTAGTTGTGGCTCACGGGCTCTAGAGCACAGGCTCAGTAGTTGTGGCGCACAGGCTTAGTTGCTCCGCGGCATGTAGGATCTTCACAGACCAGGGATCAAACCCGTATCCCCTGCATTAGCAGGCGGATTCTTAACCACTGCTTCCCCAGGGAAGTCAGCACAATGCACATCTTTGCAGAGTGAGCAAAAGCTCTGATATGTGCCTGGAAGCCTTGTTTTCTAGTCAAGAAGTACATGGTATTCCCTCAGCCTTTCCTGCACTTAACTTTGTGTTTCCTTTTGGATAACTGTTTGGTGGTTTTCTCCATTTAGTATAGGTGCTGGGTTAAAATGTACCTAAGGGATTTTGCTGTATAATATGCACCATTATTAAAGTGTTCAGGCTGTGGCTGGTGACTGCCAGCAAAGTTGCTGTGTGCTGCAGTAAATGGAGTAGATGTAGGAGATGTTATAGAGACATGAGCTAAACATTCTGTCACTTGGCACAATATCCAACTTATTGCTAAGACAATTTGGGGTGACTACCTCTTTGTTGCTTTCAGGGACTTTCTTACAGCTTTTACTGCAAGAAAAAAAAAAAAAAAGAACTGAATGAACTGGGGATGGCCAGTGGGGAAAAGACTTTTTGAAAGATTTCCCTGACTTTCAATTATGAGCATATTTAATGGCTTCATGTTTTTCCTTCTTTCGAACTAAATTGACTAGATTGTACTTGAACACAGGAAGTCCTTTCTCTATCTTTTCTCATATTTAGTTTCTTCACTTCTTTGCCATCTTTTTTCTTTTCTTTTTTGTTATTTCAGCTAGATGCCTTATTATATGGATATACATTGAAAATATTCAAGAAAGGGGTGAGATATAAATAAGGCAAGATTGCAGAGAGATAGGATATCATTTTAGTTGTGGTTAGCATCCCTTCATCTCATTTATAAATAATAAAACTAGAAGAAAATACGTTGAAGAGACTCATGTGGACTCACATGAGGAATTGTAGAGAACATTTTAGTGATAATTCCCCGTATTCCAAGCTTCATTATTTCCTCAGTCTTCATCTATTCTGAAGATGTATTAAACAGCATCCATTGAGTGCTTTTTGGTTCCCCATAACATTTGACTTTTTTGACAGGGAATAGGTTAGTTATCACAGGAGCCGTAGTGTCAGTTCAGTGAGTTTTAATGATTGTATATATCCATGTAGCCACCACCTGAAATAAGGTGTAGTATGATTCCATCACCCCAGAAAGCTTCCTCATGCCTTTTTCTAGTTGGTTCTCTTCCCCAGCCCCCTCACACCCTCTGCCCCAGGCAACCACTCATTTTTATTAATGATAGATTAGTTTTCCTACTCCAGAACTTCATATAAATCAAATATGTTGTGTAACTCTTTTTGCTTGGCTTCTTTTACTCAGCATAATGTGTTTTAGACTCACCCAGGCTGCTGTGTCATATTCATTCCTTTTTATTTCCATTGTATGAGAATATACCAGGTTATCCAACCTGTTGATGGGTTGTTTCCAAATCTTTTTGAAGACATATGTTTTTATTTCTCTTGGGTAAATAAATACCTAGGAATAGGATTTCTAGGTCATAGGATAGATGTGTGTTTAATGTAAAAACAGACTGCCAAACAGATCTCCAAAATGATTGTATTATTTTATATTCCTGCCAGCAGTGTATGAGAGTTCCACTTGGTACATATCCTGGTACGTGTTTGGTTTTGTCAGTCTTTATTTTAGTGGGTGTGAAATGGTATTTCCTTCAGTTTTCATTTGCATTGCTCTGAAAACTGATAATACTGACGTCTTTCCATGTGCTTATTGGCCATTTGTATATATTCTTTTGTGAAATGTCTCCTCCAGTCTCATTTTTTATTCGGTTGTTCGTCAGTTTGTTGTTGAATTGTAGGAGTTCGTTATATATTCTGGATATGTGTGCTTTGTCAGATATAAATGCTATTATTGAGTATTTCTTTTTATGGTGTGTTTTGATGAGCAGAAATTTTAAATTTTGTTCAAATTTATCTCTTATTTTTTCTTTTATGGTTAGTGCTTTTTGTGTCCTAAGAAGTCTACCTATCCTGAGGTTGAGGTAATTTCTCCTTTCCTTCTTTCCTTTTTTTTTTTTAAAGAACCCGTATCATTCTGGCTTGTATGTTTAGGTTTTTGATGTCTTGATTATTTTTATATTTAAACAGTTGCTTAAAAAATTCAAACAATGCAGAAAAATATAGAAAACAAAATGAAAGTTAATAGTTTGATGTTTCTCTTTCTAGGCCTCCTCTGTCCAGTACAGTCCTCACTAACCATATGTGGCTGCTGAGCATTAAAATGTGGCTAGTCTAAATTGAGATGTGTTTTAAGTGTAATGTATGCACTAATTTTTGAACAGTTAGTAAGAAAAAAATAAGCAAACTATCTCAATTTTTGTACCAATTTCATTATTGAAATGGTAACATTTTTAATTTATTGGGTTAAATAGAATAAATGATTAAAATTCACTTCACTTTTACATTTTTAATATGGATACTATAAAATTTTAAATTATACACGTGACTCTCATTTGTTGTTTCCATTATATTTCAATTGAATAGCTCTGTTCTAGACTTTTCCCTAAGCATTTAGTAATCTTTGTATCTGTGCTGGGAATTTTTTTTTCACATATAAAAGGTAGTTTTACTTACAAAAATGGAGTCATCCAAGCCTGTTTTCCTGAAATTTGTCATTTTTGCTTAAAAACATAAATACCCACTGACACATATCATGTTAGTGCCTGTATTGATAGATTTATCTGATATTCCTGTTAATGGCTGCATAGTGTTCTGTATTAGATGTTCTGTAATTTATACAACCATTTCCCTATAGGGACATTTAGTTTATTTACCGTTTTGCTTTTTTTTTTTTTTTTTTTTTGTGGTACGCGGGCCTCTCACTGTTGTGGCCTCTCCTGTTGCGGAGCACAGGCTCCGGACGGACGCACAGGCTTAGCGGCCATGGCTCACGGGCCCAGCCGCTCCGCGGCACAAGGGATCTTCCCAGACTGGGACACGAACCCGTGTCCCCTGCATCGGCAGGTGGACTCTCAACCACTGCGCCACCAGGGAAGCCCTACCGTTTTGCTTTTTGGTAAATAGTGTGTTTGTAGACACTGCTTCATATTTAGAAAGGTGATAAAAACTCATTAGCGTTTTCTTCTCAAGTAGAAATGGTTATCGCAGCTAGGATGGGTGAATTGTGTAGAGGAAGTCAGGGTTCCCTTGTAAAGGACAAAATGGCTTCAGAGCTCTAATCAGAACAGTCTTAGGGGAGCAGACCCTTTAAATACAGTGTATTTCTCCTGCTGGAGTTCAAACTGCCTCTCTTTTGTTCATGATCAGTTAGTTACACAGCAAGTTTAGGCTGGATGGAGGGTCACAAAGAAAAAGAAGCCAGAATTCTGTGCCTTGGCTTAGGAGAGTTTTTAATGCCCACTGTGTAAAAGTTCTTTTGAAAAGCTCTTCTCTTCTGCAATTATTTTCCTTTTTTTCTGAGCAAAACAACGTTCCTAATATTTATAAAACTTAGTATATGGCCAGTCATTTTGTGGGAAGAAAGTCCCATAAGAGAACCAATTAGTAAGCGTTAGCAAGAACAAGTGAGATGAGATTATTTAAATATACTTTGGTCAGTTTAACATCTGTTTGTGAGTGTTGAAATGGGCCAGCATGTTATTTCCATAAATGTGACCTGGGAAATGTGCCTTCTTTTCAATTAGCACATGTAACTGATAAATCCAGACCTTGAAGTAGCTTTTAGAGGAAGGGAGGGAAGTGGACAGATGGGAGCAGCTGCTCCAGCAGAGGTGTGTCAAGCAATTCATCACCGTTTTATCTCCAGGCCAGAATTGTTTCAGTTCCTAAACTGGGAATTGAGTCTGTGATCTGACTCCATGCCTAGGAATTCCTTTAAAACAGCAAGGTCATGAACTTTATCTTAAGACTGGTAAAGTTAATTTCCCTTTTCAGTTAGCAGTTTGCCTTTAGAATTTTGGAACTAAAATGTTTCCTTGCTGAGGCTTTTATTTTCCCCTTCCCTGACAAATGTTCTGGCTTATTTAGGATTCAAAAAGCCTTTTGAAGGGTGTTTGAATGTGTGTGTTCTTTTAAATTTGTGGGGTACAGAGTGCCAGGAATAAAAGTTAGCACTCCTTGTGTTAAAATATGATGATTTTATTGTATTTTTCCATGAAACAAAACCTGGAAGGAAGTTTTTGTCTTGTTTTATTTTTTAAATTTCTTGGCTGCTCTGCACAGTGTGTGGGATCGTAGTTCCCTGACCAGGGTTCAGATCTGCACCCGCTGCAGTGGAAGCGTGGAGTCTTAACCACTGGACTGCCAGGGAAGTCCCTGGAAGGAAAAGTTGAATGAACTTTGCAAGCAGTTTAAAAAGTAGAATTATGTCCAGATCTTAAACCCTGGATTGAGGCACAACTAGAGTGCTGCTCTTAGATTTTCTGTTGATTCTTTCATGAAGTTATTTGATGCTCAGAGCCTGGTCTGAGTCTTTTTAAAATTTCTAGTTATGATTTCTAGTTATTCCAAAATGGTTTGGAACCATTTTGCAGGCAACTATATATTGCTTCCTTAGAGAACTGGAAAGTTCCACTGATCTGGGTCCTTTGGCAGTAAGTTGACACTTTGTTGAGGCTAGTCAGCACTCCTGGCTGGAGGCTTGAAATTGCCGGTGTGTGCCTCCTGCCAGTGTTGAGTTATTCGTGAACAAATATAAAAACCATATATATCTGAATTTTGTTACCACTAGATTGTGTTCACTTTTCTTTTTATTTATTTGAGGATTCTTAGCTCTTGGTCAGACTCTTCTTATAGCTTTTTCTTTGGCTGTGTTGCGCCTTCGTTGCTGCGCGTGGGCTCTCTCTAGTTGTGGTGAGCAGGGGCTACTCTTTGTGGCGGTGTGCAGGCTTCTCATTGTGGTGGCTTCTCTTGTTGCGGAGCATGGGCTCTAGGTACGCGGGCTTCAGTAGTTGTGGCACGTGGGCTCAGTAGTTGGGGCTCGCAGGCTCTAGAGCGCTGGTTCAGTAGTTGTGGTGCACGGGGCTTAGTTGCTCCACAGCTTGTGGGATCTTCCCGGACCAGGGCTCGAACCCGTGTCCCCTGCATTGGCAGGCGGATTCTTAACCACTGTGCCACCGGGGAAGCCCTATAGCTATTATTTTGAGCATCTTGTGTTTATAATAGAGAGAAGAAAATACTGTCATGAATATTCCTGTTGCTGGTTCCTTCTTTGCAAGTAGGTAGAGTATAATCATGTGCTTTTGACTTGGGCAGTTCTGCCATGAAAATGCAGTTTTCCGCTTGAGTTGTAGCCACTCCATGCCACAGGGACTGGCGTGTGCCCACAGGCAAAGCAATATAACTGGGCTCTCTCAGCCGCCTCCCTTCTTCTGGCATTTGACTCCACTCCAATGTCTGCCTGGTTTTTGTTGCTCTTCAGTGCCTTTAAATACTTGTTTTTCATGTTTTGTCCAGAGTTTATCATTGTTACCTGACTGTGGGAGGGTTAGTCCAAAAAAGACACTCCACTATTACTGTGTTATTTCATTTAAAAATAGCTTCTCTCTTTACTCTCCTACCACAGGTATGTGTTTAACCTTGCCATTCAGCTTCATCTATGACAGGGACTTCCCAGGCGGTCCAGTGGTTAAGGCTGCATGCTTCCAATGCAGGGGGTGCGGGTTCGATCCCTGGTTGGGGAACTAAGATCCCACCTGCCACATGGTATGGCCAAAAAAAACAAAAAAGCAAAAAAAAAACTTCAGCTATGACATATACATTATAATTACTTTCTGAAAATTCTTTATGGGCTTTGAGTAGTACTACATACTAATACATTAAATGTTTAAGGTGCTATAGAAAAACAACTAGCCAGTCACCGTGGTGAAATTTGTGTTGTGTTGATGGCCAAATAACCCACAGCACATTGTAGCCACAAGTAAGTAACTTGGTTTCCATCTCATTGCCAATATACTCAAAACACACTGTAAAACATTTACCAAAATGATAAAAAAAAAAAAAAGATGGTATTGATGAACCTAGTGGCAGGGCAAGAATAAAGACGCAGACAGAGAATGGACTTGAGGACACGGGTGGTGGGGAAGGGGAAGCTGGGGCAAAGGGAGAGTGGCATGGACATATATACACTACGAAATGTAAAATAGCTAGTGGGAAGCAGCTGCATAGCACAGGGAGATCAGCTTGGTGCTTTGTGATCATCTAGAGGGGTGGGATAGGGAAGGTGGGAGGGAGACTCAAGAGAGAGGAGATATGGGGATATATATATATGTATAGCTGATTCACTTTGTAATAAAGCAGAAACTAACACACCATTGTAAAGCAATTATACTCCAATAAAGATGTATTTAAGAAAAATGATGCAGTAGATGACCAGGGTTTAGTAGGGTTAAAAGTGAACAATTGACGTACATTTATAAATGCCTAGATTAGTGGTTCTCAAACTATTTGGTCTTAGGACTTCTTTACATTCCTAAAAATTACTGAGAACCCAAAGAGCTTTTGATATCTGTTACTGTATTAGAAATTAAAACTAAGAAATTTAAAACATTTATTTTCAAGTAGTAATAAACTCATTACATGTTAGTAAAACTAACATTTTTATGGAAAATAAGTATATTTTCCAAAACAAAAAAAAAGAATTCAGAAGAATGGCCTTGTTTTACATTTAGTTTAGTATTATCTCTAGAAAGATACTTAGGCAACTAATAACAGTATTTGTCTCAGGGGAGACAGGATTTGGTAACTGGAAGACAGGAGAGAGAAGGGAGGGAGACATATTTTCAAATACTTTTTGAATGTTGTGCCTTGTACATTGATTACCATTTTTTAAAAAGTAAATTATTAAATAAAGCCCTTATCTTCTGGCAGAAAGGTGCTTAAAATAATAGATTTTTAAAAATTATTTTAGGTACATTTATTTAGAGGGGAGAAGAGCCTCAGGAGACACTTCTTCAATCTAAATTCGGTTCCCACTGTCTTTATCTCTCATAGCCCCTTTTCTAACAAAAGAATCTTACAAAACATTCTTTTCTTTTGTAGCACTTACCTCAATTTGTAATTACATGGATTTTCTTGTATATTTTATTTTTTCACCTCTCTGCTCCCTCACTAGACTGTTAGCTCCCTGAGGGCATGAATCAAATCTGTTCACTATTCTCAATCTAGTACTTGGTTTATAATGGTTTGTCAGTATATATTTATAAAATGAATGAATGAGGATCTGTGGGAAACTCACATCAGTTTCCCATTTGTCAATGCTGAGCAGTTCTGGACAGTTGCCAGAATATAGATATCCTGCCCAAATACCATTTTTGTGTGGGTAAAAAGCTTCCTGCATTTGTTCAGGCTCCTCATAGATTGTATACTAGATGAGCAGTAAGTATTTAGTAAGCATTTTAAAGGTGAGTGTCACAAGAGGGGGCCACAAAAAGTTTTTGTGCTCAGACTTTCATACGTGAAACCATTTTGCTATTTTAAAGATTTTCTTCTCCATCTCATTATTTGATTTGTTATGTTTTTCTCTAAATAAAATAAACATTAAAAAAAAGACCAAATCTGACTCTAATGCTGGAATAAAGAGCATTACACCAAACATTTCTTCAGGCCTAGATGAAGTTGGCCAAATGTTTCATCTGTTTCCTTGTGGTGGTTCTTATAGTATTCTTAGCTCATTCACCGCTGGGTTGTCAGAGGCAAGCAGCTGGATTTCAAAGCCAACAGTTTGTTCATACAGCTACAAGACCCTCCATTGCCGCAAGATCTCCCACTGCCATAGTAATAAGAGCTAGTGCTCTTGCTGTAGCCATTGAGGTCCACTCCTGCCCTTGCCTCAGGTTCCATGTAGTTTCATTATTTATAAAAAGAATTATCGCCTCTTCTGTGCAAAACAGTGGAGCAGAAGGTTTATAAGCATTACTAGGAAGATGCACAGTGAAGGGTAGTTTCATAGTAAAGTAATTTGTTTCCCTTTTATAAACAGATCTTTAGCTTAGGTTTGCTTAATAAGTATAGGAATGAAGAGCAGAGTGTACTCTTCTGGAAGGTACCTCAGCTCATAGCTTGTTTTATAGATTGTGCCAAACTTTTTTTTTGAGCTATGGTGAACATATTTTCCAAACCAAAAATCAGCATACCTACTCCGCCATTTTTTTTTAATTGTAGATTTACTTACCAGAAGAGTTGTACAGTGGTATAAAAAATAAGTCAACAACATGGATGAGCCTGAAAGGCATTGTGCTACGTGAAATAAGCTTCATGGGTTTTTGTTTTCTTTTTTTTCCTAAATGAACACCTTTGCCCCCCCCAAAGAAAAGTCAAATGTAGTTATATTTTAAGGAGTAAAGTAAAAGTTGGGATGGGATTGTTCAGGAAGATCCAGGACATAGGGATGCCTTTCCTAGAAGGAAGACGGGAGGTTGACTCTTCAAAAGAGTGGAAAGCTGTATTTTAATTTCCACTTTACTGATCTTTCAGCACAATGTTGGCATCAACACTCCTAGAGCTGCAGCCTGGCCCCACCTCTCTACCCAAAGTAGGATGCTACACCACAGACTAAGCAAAAACCATTGGTCCATATAGAGACTTCCTTTTGGTTATGAAGATCATTTTTGCATTGAAGCCTGTACGGCAGAGAAGTAAAAATAGAGTATAGTAGTGACCCAGGACTGTCCCACGACTGTCATCACCTAATTTGTAGAGATCATACACTCTAGGAAATAGCAAGTGTTTGATGGCGGCAAAAGCACCTCTGGGAAAGAAGAACTTCGTTGAATACTTGGGTTTTTCTGAGTTTCTTCATCTAATACAAATAACTTCCTGTAGGTATGGGAATTATTGGTCAAGACAGGCTCTTTTGCTTGTTTTTCTAGGCCTTGCTTCCAGTCCATGCCATAGTTGCACATTGCAGAATAGGAGAAGGAAGAGGGCAACGAAGTAACAAAAGTTCTGAAAACAAATACAAGGAAACTAGGGGAACCAAAGAGGAAACAGACATGAGAAATTCAGAAAGAACCCAGACTAGTAGAGAACATGCCCATGTGTTATTTTCCATGGTATATTTATGGAGGCTACAGGTGCCTTGGGAGTTCTATTGTGTATTGTAAATGTTTCATTCTCTGAGCTTTTCTAATCGTTATCCCTTTCTAAGTCTTTGTAATATCTGACCTAACATTCTGTTTGAGATGGGATTTTTAGTTCCTGCTGGACCTCTTCTTGTCCCAAAGTAGCAAAGTCTAACACTGATAGCAGTATCACTCTGGGAGCATTTATGGGGACCTGAATCTATGACTTAAACCCAGAATTTCACCTGTGAAAATTCTCATTACTGGGTAGTGGTTGGGTATTTTCATTGTGCAGAGGGCCATGTTTATATGATGAGGTCATAAGCCCCAAGACAGTGGGAACCCAGTCTGCTTGGTTGACTCACCTCTGTATCAGCAGCACCCAGAAGAATTTATGTTAGAAATAGGCACTCAATAAATATTTGTTGAATTAATGAATGATTTTAGGAAGGAGATTAGGGAATGGGTGGTAGGATATTTGAAAGGACAGCCAAAAATGAATCTTAACACTAAAGAATTTGGATTAATATTACTGGAGACCATGTGGACAATCAACTGCTATTTCTTACTTTTTAATAAAGAAGTCTTAGGACTTCCCTGGTGGTGCAGTGGTTAAGAATCCGCCTACCAATGCAGGGGACACAGGTTCGAGCCCTAGTCCGGGAAGATCCCACATGCTGCAGAACAGCTAAGCCTGTGTGCCACAATTACTGAGCCTGTGCTCTAGAGCCCGTGAGCCACAACTACTGAAGCCCGCACGCCTAGAGCCTGTGCTCTGCAACAAGAGAAGCCACCGCACTGAGAAGCCCGCGTACCGCAACGAAGAGTAGCCCCCGCTCGACGCAACTAGAGAAAGCCTGTGCACCGCAACGAAGACCCAACACAGCCAAAAATAAATAAATAAATATACTATTTTTTTAAAAAAAGACTGCCATCTCTAGATCCTCTTAAAAAAAAAAAAAAGAAGTCTTATATGTGACATTTTAACTATTTTACCTGTAATATTTCTGTGGTTTCATAGTAAATTATTTAATTTCTCTATTGACAATGTTGTTTAAATATTAAACGTTAACTAAAATTTAATGTGGCTTGTTCTTTTAAACACTTTAAACAACTTAACATAAAATATATTATAAATGTGATTATTATAAACTTACTGGGACTTCCCTGGTGACCCAGTGGTAAAGAATCTGCCTTCCAATGCAGGGGACGTGAGTTTGATCCCTGGTTGGGGAACTAAGATTCCTTTTGCTGCAGGGCAACTAAGCCCGCATGCCACAACTACTGAGCTTGACCACCTCAACTAGAGAGCCTGCGTGCCACAAACTACAGAGCCCATGCGCCCTGGAGCCCACACGCCACAAATAGAAGCCCGCGTGCTGCAGCTAAGACCCAACACAGCCAAATAAATAAATAAAAACACCGAGATTTTAAAAAAACAACAACAACTTATAACTATCTGGTTTGGAGTAAACTGCTGGCTAATTTCCAGTTATCTTGATTTTTTGCACTTAATAGAAAACTAAGAAAGGGGGATTTTAATCAGCCACAGAGAAGTTATTGTCGTATCTGCTATTTTTGTCTTTACCTTACACTCCCTATGGGTGTTACTGAGAAGAAGGAAAGGGGTTACTACTATTCCTTTCCACGTACAGAAACCCATTTTAGACCCTCTGGACGTTCCATTTGTAATGCTAAATTATTTTTACAAAATTAGTTTGATTTATGCAGTGTCGCATTCTGGCTAACAACATAGTCTTTAAGCTGACTGTTTAATCCTTTCAGCACAACTCTGACAGACTTAAAAATATCCTTGCTTTCTGTCAATGCTAGAAAGTACCAGAACAGTATTGACTGTTTTCTTGCCCCAGGACATGGAGTCATCTCCCATTCGGTCCTGGTTCTTTTTAGTGGAGAGTAATAGTAGAGATCAAAACCTGGGCTTATGAATGGTGGTGACCAGCAAAAGTACTGCTGTTGCTGTTACACTAATTTTAGTGACAGAGCTTTGTTTTCTTATTCATTGTAAGATATTGCCTGCATACAAAAAACATACGTAATGTATACCTAAGAAATACAAACAAAACAAACATCCATACACTCATTACCCAGCTTAAGAAAGGAAGCATTATTATTATTATTATTTTTTTTTTGTGGTACGCGGGCCTCTCACTGTTGTGGCCTCTCCTGTTGCGGAGCACAGGCTCCGGACACGCAGGCACAGCGGCTATGACTCACGGGCACAGCTGCTCGGTGGCACATGGGATCTTCCTGGACCGGGACACGAACCCGTGTCGCCTGCATTGGCAGGCGGACTCTCAACCACTGCGCCACCAGGGAAGCCCAGGAAGCATTATTAAACTTTAGAAATTCCCTGTGTATCCTTCTGTTTTGCATCCCCTTTCAACCCCAAAGAGGTAACTACCATCTTAACTTTTATTTTTGTCATTCTCTTACTTTAGTTTTTTTTTGTTACCATGTATGTACCCTGAAACATTTATTATTTAGTTTTGCTCATTTTTGAACTTGAAATATGTTGTCTTACAGTATGTATTCTCCTTTGACTGATTTTTTTTCAGTCAACCTTACTTTGAGATCCACATTGATGTGGTAGCGTTAGTTCAGTCATATTCACTGCTTTATTATATTCCATAGTATGCCACAATTTTTGCATTTTCCTCTATTGTTTCCCATTTATTGCTCTTGGAAAAATATTGCTGTGAACATTCCCATACACGTTTCCTTATGCACGTGTGTAGGTGTTTCTCCAGGTCATTGTTTTGGGACATGTTTTTAACCATGACCCCATAGTAAGAAATATAATAAGGCAAAATGCACTATTTATGTGTAATGAGGTAAAAATATAACATTTTATTCCATTCACTTTCATTAAAATAAAATACTGGTTGTGACCCACTAAATTGATTTATGATCCATTGGGTTAAAACCAGCAGTTTGAGAACTGCCCTAAGAGTGAATTTGCTGGGTCTAGAATATGTTTAAATGTTAACCTAAGAAGATTATGTCTTTGTTTTTCTAAGTGGTTGAACCCGTCTAGCAGCAAGTGAGAGTTCCTATTGCTCCAATCCTTGGCATTGGCAAACTTTGGAATTGCCAGTTTCATGAATGTGAAATGGTATGTCCTGTAGCTTTAATTTGCATTTCCCCATTACTGATTGAATTATCTAGTGGGGAGACAATTTTGTTTACTATTAGAGTGCACTTTGATGTTCATCTAAATATAAAGTACGTCTTCACCGTTCTTGGATCTTGAGGCTTTTGAAAATCTGATGAAAGTTAAGGACCTACCTCCTAGAAAAATTACACATATACAATTATCTGTAAATTTGACATACAATACCAGAGAGTTCTTGACCATTTTAGGACCTTTAGAGGAAGAGATAGCTGGTAAAAAGTTCCCAGGGACTCCCAGTAACACAGATGGCTGATTTCTCTGTTCCATCTGAGTCATTTACTGTGCTGGGTTGAGGCTTCCCTCCTCCACACCAACGCCCCCACCTCCATCCTGAGGCTTTCTGGAGAAGTGTGATATGGCCTGCAGCTTTGCATTGATGGCAGAATTTGTTGTTGTCCATCATGGGATACCAGCATGCGTAACACTGTGTGTATAGACAGTGTGTGCTAAAGATGAGTGACAGAGCAGAGGCTGTAAATTCAACACAACCCAAAAAATTGAAGCTGAAAGCAACTAATAATAGACTCTAAGAATATACAGAAGAGAGTGGGCGGGATACATGTTTTTTCTCTGTGAGATGATAGATTGAACCAATTTTATTTAAATCTTAATAGGATAGTCCAGTAGCCTTGAGGCTTTGGTGACGCCTTGGTAACTGATAAGAGTTACATGGACCCCACTTATAGTTAAAATTATTTGTATTATGACACAGTTAATAAGTGGATATAATTCTACATGTATAGATTGATCTTCAGAGAAAAATGGTTTTACTTTCCTTATCTTCCAGTACCATAGATATTTTTCTGCTTGATTTTCCCTAGGGCTTTTCTTACTCATCTAATGCAGGATTTAGAATTTATCCCACTACTTTGGCTCCAAGGAACTTTATTCACTCACTACCCAGCCATGTGCCTCAACACCCAGTCAGTGGTTAAGACTAATTAGATGCATTATGCTCTTCAGAGACACCGCCAGCTCTTCCCTGACTTCCGCTCCAAAGTCCCCAAGTCTGTGAAATAAAGCTGTCTTGTAGTATAAGGACACTTGTGTTTACTTTCAGAAGGGACCTCCTTCCAGAAGACATTTTTATTTGATTGGATAAGAGGTATGTGTGGGTAAGTCACAAAATGGCTATTCCAAGCTCTATTGGGAGACCAGCATCTGAAAGGGTAGAAAGTACACAAGATTCAGCCAAGTAGAAAACTAGTTCTCTCTCTGGCAGATCGTTTTCAGCTTTCTTTGGAGAGTATCCGTTAGCAATGCAAACGTGGGGTTTGATAGCACAATAAACAAAACATTGAAAATTTTAGATGGTACTTATGAAATTGACCCTAGTCAAGTAGACAGTGAAGCACATCCCTATTAGGCCAGAGGTAGTTATCCCTTTATTCTGAATTCAAAACCAGTTACTTTTAATGGTCCTGAATATGTCTCCAAATTTGCTTAGGACTGTTATCCCCGGAGAAAAGATAGGAGAATCTGATAGAAGGCAAGCCAGTTGCCTTAGTACTAGGTGGAGGTGGTAATGGTCAGGGAAACTGCTAACAGGCTGCAAAGGCATGGAGTCTCAGGAAAGACTGGCTTCATGGTTTGGCAAATCCAAGGCATGAGATTTGGTGGTTCTGTTGTTTTGTCTTACTTTTTTGCTCTTTAAGAGTCTTTGGGCGGGGGCGGGGGGTGGAGGTTACTTCCCTGGTGGCGCAGTGGTTAAGAATCCATCTGCCAGTGCAGGGGACACGGGTTCGAGCCCTGGTCCGGGAAGATCCCACATGCTGCGGAGCAGCTAAGCCCGGGTGCCACAACTACTGAGCCTGTGCTCTAGAGCCCACAAGCCACAGTTACGGAGCCCGAGTACCACAAGTATTGAAGCCCATGCGCGTAGAGCCTGTGCTCCACAACAAAGAGAAGCCACCACAATGAGAAGAACGCGCACCACAATGAGGAGCCCCTGCTCGCAGCAACTAGAGAAAGCCCATGCGCAGCAATGAAGACCCAACTCGGCCAAAAATAAAAATAAAGAAATAAAATTTTTAAAAAAGAGTCTTTGGGGGGAAAAATTAAATGCACGGACTAACTAAAACTTCAACGCTTGATTCACTACACAGCATATCAGCCTCTGCAGAGCTTTGCTATTTTGGAGCCAGTGGTGTGAATGATTCCCTGTTAATAAGAATCTGGCTTTTTTTTTTTTTCCCTATTGGAGAAAAGGAGCTTGTATCCATGTTACCCTACCTCAGCAGTTCTCAAGCTTTATGTTCTCAGGACCTCTTAGCACTCTTCGAAATTATTGAGTGCTAGTGGGGGGCGGGGGTTGAATCGGGAGATTGGAATTGACATATAAACACTGATGATACTATGTGTAAAATAGATAACTAATGAGAACCTGCTGTATAACATAGGGAACTCTACTCAATGCTGTGTGATGACCTAAATGGGAAGGAAATCCAAAAAAGAGGGGATATATGTATACATATAGCTGATTCATTTTGCTGTGCAGTAGAAACTAACACAGCATTGTAAAGCAAAAAAAAAAAAAAATTTACTGAGTTGGTTATAACTGCCATTTGTAGTATAAAAGGTTAAAACTGAGAACAATTTTAAATACTTACTAATTCATTTTCAAATAACAATAATGAACTCTGATACATGTTAACATAATATAAACAAGTAACTACGTACTACTATTAAAAATTGTTTTTATTGTGGTAAAAGACATAATATATAACATACTATTTTAACCTTATTTAAGTGTACAGTTAAGTGGCACTAAGTACATTCACATTGTTAGGCAGCTCTCACCATCATCCATCTCCTGAATTTTTCACCTTCCTATACTGAAACTCTGTCCCCGTTAAACACTAACTCCCCGTTCCCCTCCCCAGGGGGCACCTACCAATATACTCTCTGACTCTGAATTTGACTATTCTAGGTACCTTGTATAAGTGGAATCAAACAGTATTTGTCTGCACCTAATGTATATGGGAATGCGTTTTTAAGGTTAACTTAATATATGTCTTGCAAACAGATTGTATCTTCTTTTTTTTCCCCCTGTGCTATACAGTAGGCCCTCACCAGCCATCTACTTTGTACACAGTAGTGTACGTACATCAATCCCAATCTCCCAGTCCATCCCACCCACCCCCCTCCTTGGTGATCATACGTTTGTTCTCTACATCTGTGTCTCTATTTCTGCTTTGCAAATAGGTTTGTCTGTACCATTTTTTAAAATTACACATATGTGTTAATATACGATATTTCTTTTTCTCTTTCTAACTTATTTTGCTCTGTATGACAGTCTCTCAGTTCATCCACGTCTCTGCAAATGGCACAATTTCGTTCCTTTTTATGGCTTACTAATATTCCATTGTATATATGTACCACATCTTCTTTATCCATTCCTCTGTTGATGGGCGTTTAGGTTGCTTAATAAGTATATTTACCAACAGATTAGAGTCATGGTGTGATTTTCTCTCTTTAATGTCTGGTTTAATAGAAGATAGCTGGATTCTCAGGTCTGCTGCTCCGTTCAGTCCTTTTTTTTTTGACTGTGTTTGGTCTTCATTGCTCTCTGCAGGCTTTCTCTAGTTGCAGCGAGTGGGGGCTACTCTTCGTTGCAGTGTGCTGGCTTCTCATTGCAGTGGCTTCTCTTGTTGCAGAGCACGGGCTCTAGGCACGCAGGCTTCAGTCGTTGTGGCACGTGGGCTCAGTAGTTGTGGCTCACGGGCTCTAGAGCGCAGGCTCAGTAGTTGTGACGCATGGGCTTCATTGCTCTGTGGCATGTGGGATCTTCCCGGACCAGGGCTCAAACCCATGTCCCCTGTATTGGCAGGCGGATTCTAAACCACTGTCCCACCAGGGAAGCCCTGTTCAGTCTGTTTTAATATGTTATTTTGGTTGAATGATATGAAGAAAAGCCAGCCTCATACAGATACGTAGTTGGCAAAGGAAGGCGTATTTTAATAGCTGTTTAGATAATTTTGGATATCATTTTGTGGTACTACAGCAAAATATGAATGATGGTAGTTTTTCTTTAAGAAAGTTTATTACAACTTTTTTTTTGTTATAGCAAAACTGAAGAGTCTAAATACCAATCAATATGTGACTAATGAAATATAGTATATCTACACAATAGAATATAATGCAGCTATTAAACACTGAGATCAGTATGTACTTATGGGGAAAGCCTCCGAAGTACATCATTTAAAAAAATACAGGAGACTAGAAGTAGCAGTTTAATGAGAGGTTAAGCCAGCAGGAGCCTAGCTTCTTGGCTTCAAAGTCCCAATCTGCTACTTCCTAATTATAGAATACTGAGAAGTGTCTTAATTTCTCTGTGCCTCTCCTACTATGCTTTGGATGAACTCTCTAACTGAGCCTTATTTTTCTGAGATCTTTAACTCTAAATAATGGTCTCAATTCAGTCATTTAAAATGTCCAGAACTCCCACATTCCCAGTACCTACAACAAAAGGAAGAGGGAGAGAAGGTTCTTTTGCCTTCAGTAACTAGGACATCATTGGCGACCTCCACCAGGTGGTTTCATAGGAGGAGTAAGACAGCCCAAATGGCAGTGGGAGAAGGAAGGAGTGAGGGCTGTGGAAGGGGTAGAGCAAGTGAGGTCAGACTTTTGGAGCAGCTACAGAGGGAAAAGCTAAAATAGAGGAAAGCGGTGTATTTAAACAAGTGACGTTGCTGAGGAGGTGGGAAAAGATGGATGGAATTCTCAGCTCAGGGGCGTGCATTAGTTTTGGAATAGAAGCTACGAGAATACACACTTAGAGCCTCCACGTAGGGAAGTGACCTGGAAGTTAAAAGGGTTCCTGCTTGATAGCTCCTATTTACTCCCTACAGGAAAGAGGAGGTGATGTTAGGGACTCAAAGAGTGTGGTGGTGGTTGGGATGGTCTCTGGGAAATGGGAAAGGGGAGCTTCCTAGACAGTCACTCCCTAGGGTTTCTGAGCGCCTTTAAGAGCAAGCAGGTCTGAGTTTGGAAATGATAGGTTTGTGGGATCTGTGTAGCTCTGTGATTTTCCCTGGAAGCCTTAGAAGCAGGGTTGTAGGCATAGAGCATGCCTTCAGGGACATGCTGCAGGCTGTCTCAGAGGAACTCCAACACCAAAAGGGCCAAAGACAACATCAGCCCTTCCTCCTTATTTTGCTGCAGGCATGCTTCATTAGGCAGCGCAATCCATCAAATAAAGAGAATATTTTATATAACTCCCCTCTTGAAAAAGCAGCACCTTGATTTCCCTGTTTAAAAACGTAATACTAAACATCGACTAGCTTAACAAAACACAGCCACTGTGGGTGGCTTTATGCATTAGCACCTAATTCATCAGCACACCAAATTCAAACACTTGAGTGTCTTTATTTAATACATGAAGTTCTCCAGTGGTAGTTTCTTATTTTTTTCCTAAGGTTGATTTGTTTGTTTTGTTTTCTTAATTTATTTTTTTGGCTGCGCTCGGTCTTCATTGCTGAGCGCAGGCTTTCTCTAGTTGCAGTGAGCAGGGGCTACTCATCGTTGAGGTGCACAAGCATCTCATTGTGGTGACTTCTCTTGTGGAGCATGGGCTCTAGGCGCACGGGCTTCAG